>NC_054607.1:4810000-6236870 GCF_004785595.1 Juglans microcarpa x Juglans regia
GAGTCTTCTAAATCCTCCCAATGTTCATCACAATTATAATTAAATAAAGAATTTTCTGAAAGTAAGGATTCTAATGCATTGACTTCTTCAACGTCTTCAAGTTCTTGAGATTGCCTGCACAAGTTAAAAATATTCAGTTCTAAAGTCATATTCCCAAAACTCAATTTTAAAACACAACTCCTACAATTAATTATTGCATTAGAAGTTGCAAGGAATGGTCTTCCTAAAATCACAAGTGGTGAAGAGTTTGAGTGAGATGACAACTTCATATCCAATACCACAAAATGCACAAGGTAGTAGAATTTATCTACTTAGACAAAGACGTCCTCAACAATACCCTTAGGAATGTTTATGGATTTATCGGCAAGCTGCAAAATGATGGAAGTGGCTTTTAATTCCTCTAACCCCAATTGTTTATACACACTATAAGGTAGCAAATTAACCATCGCACCTAAGTCTAGCAAGGTCTAACCAATCTTAGAATTTCCAATGATATATGAAATAGTAGGTGATCCAGGGTCCTTGTACTTAGGTAGTGTGTGATTTTGAATAATGACACTAACTTGCTCAGAGAGAAAAGCATTTTTTTGCACATTTAGTTTGCGTTTCACAGTGCATAAATCCTTTAAAAACTTGGTATAAGCTGGAATTTGTTTAATAGTATCAAGAAGTAGAATGTTAATCTTAACTTGCTTAAAAATTTCTAGGATTTCAGTATACTATTTTTCTTTATGCAAAGAAAGCAAACGATGTGGACAAGGTGCATGTATGAGACATGCATCATTATTTAGATCTAAAGTGTTTGACTCACCACTAACTAAGAGATGGTTAGCTTTTTACCTTAATTGTCTGCACTATGGGCAGGGATATCCACAACCTTACCATTTCTCAAAGTTGTAATGGCCTTCACTGATCTCACATTGGCCCCTTCACCATTATTCTGAGATGGTTGACCTTGCCCTTGTGGATTGGGTTGGGGTTAAGCTGAGAATTTGCCCTTCTCTTGGTTACTTAGAGTAGTGGTTACTCTAGTGAGGGTCCCTTTGATCCTGTAGATGGCTTAGGCATTTTGGTTGTTTATCGTGGTCTGACTTTGCATAAAGTGTTGTAAGCTAACAGTTAGTTGTTGAATGGAGTCTTCCACTCCCTTTTTCTATATTGGAAGGGGCTGATTTGCAAAATAAGAGGGTCCCGAGCCTTGGCTAGCTACTATATAAGGGGTGTACTGATTTTGTCCTTGTGTAGATGGCCTAGGTTGTTCATTTTTGCAGTTGAAATTTGGATAATTTCTCTAACCTGCATTGTAAGTATTAGAATACGATCTAGAAAAATTCTTAGAAATCATATGCACAGGGTTGGATTGATCAAGCAAACTTCCTTAAAAGCAGGAATTGTTGGGCATGCATTAGTCATATGCCCTGGATCTTCACATATGTTGCATTTTTCAAAAATTGATGGTAAAACATACATTTAATTGACTTTATTAAGCTCTAAAGATTCTAACTTTCTAGACATTAATGCAAGCTCAGCATGTAAATCATCAGATTCTTTCAAGTGGTATTTACCACCCCCACTAACACATTTTTTTTTCCAGATCTCTCATACAAGTCAGAAACATCCCAAGATTGGGTATTTTCAACCAAATAGTCAAAATATTCAAAGGCTTCCTCAAGCCCTTTGTTGAAGAATTCACCATTGTACATGATTTCTACAAATTGTCTCATTTTTTGTTGTAAACCCTCGTAGAAAAAGCTTATGATCCTCAAATTCTCATATTCATGATAAGGGCATGCATTTAAAAGGTCTTTGAATCGTTCCCAACAATGATAAAATGTTTTCACATCCTTTTGGCAAAAATTCATGATTTTTCTTTTCAATGCATTAGTTTTATGCATGGGAAATTTTTTTTTTTTAAATTCAATTTACATTTCTTGCCAAATTTCAATGGATCTTGGTCTTCAGGAATTCAACCATATCTTAGCATTGTCTTTTAAGGAAAATGGAAACAATTTTAATCTTATGACCTCTTCAGTGCATGATTTATCCATAAATGTGGAACAAACTTTTTCAAACTCTTTAATATGCGAGTAGGGATTTTCAGATTCCATGCCATGAAAATGTGGTAGCAATGGAATCATCCCGGGTTTAAAATTAAAACCATTTGCATTAAAAGGCAAAATGACGCAAGAAGGGGTGCTAGTCCTAACAGGCTGTGGATACTCTCTAAGTGTCCTGTTTGATTTATCATTTCCCTATTATGATGTTCATCTTTAGCCATGATACTATCAATGTCAGATAATGTTCAAGAGACAGTGATGCGGAGTTAAAAGATACTAATGATTCTGTCCTAACTAGTCGAGATGTTTGGTCTCTAGTCCAATCAGTCATATACACAATTGCAGAAAATCAAAGATAATGAAAAATAAACAGAGAAAGGGAAAAAAAATCAGATATCACCCAAGTTGTGAAGAGGTTCACAACTCCACAAATGCCCTTTCAGTAGCAGAGGAATGCTATGATAACACCAGTTGTCAACGACAAAGGCGCCAAAAACTTGACTCGGTCTAAAATGTGCTTCCAAGTGTAAAAGTGCCAAGTTGTATCAAGGATAAGTCCAGGATCGTATTCTACAGGGACAAAGGATTATCAAAGTATTTGTGAAATTTTGTTATGTAAAAAAAAAAAAATGTATTGACTATGAGAGATGAAGAATAAAATGAAATGCAATGTGAGGAATCTTGAAGATGAATTAAGAAAAGAAAAAGTATGAGTTTAATTTCCATAAAAATTAAGTCAAAACTGGAATTAAAGTTTCTAATCGAAAAGGCAAATTAACAAACACTTGGGATGGGTATGAGACTTTTTATTTCGGTTCCTAGATAATTTTTTCGATTAACAACCCAATCAAGGCATTGATAAACAAAAGATAAAAATGAGTTATGCTCAGGTTTTGTAATATGTTTCTAAGGAATTCACTACTTTACTAGCCAAACACACATTAACAAACAACTAAGAGAAGCCTTGATAATTTTCAAGCTTTCGTTGTGCTTTACGTCAACAACAAATCAAGAGCAAGAGCTACAATCTATTTTCCATTCGAATCCGACTAGCAACAAGTGAAATAAACATTTATCAACAAAATATTGCATTAAACTGGAACCCTAAATAAATCAAGTCTCATTCCACAACCCAAGTTTCAGAAATTAGCTACACATGGTATTTCTAACAGCAAAATCTAATCTAAATAAAGCCATCACAAAATCTGAGAGCAAAAGAAACTCAAATAGTTTAAACCCTAGAATGCAAAAGTTAGCTTCTCAAGAAAACACTCTGTCCAAAATTGAACAAGAAATGCTAAAAATGAAACTGAGAACTCACACTGTCTGAAAGAAGAATCAAAATAAATCCCAGAAAAATAAAAAATGAATCTCGTCGACGAAAGTAAAGAAAACTAAAAAGGGAAAGTCTAAGGAAAATAAAACTGTAAAAACTAGCTAACCCCTTCATCCAAAAATTTCTCTTCCTTTTATACTCGGATTCTTTGCTCATTCTTTCTCTCTTGGAGTAACGGATTCTCGTGGTCCCTAGGTTTTCTGCGTTTCGGGCATCCATCTCCTCGCTGCAGCACGTAGGCGTGCTCCCCATTTTATTTGTACGTTCCACTACTGCCGCACATAGGCATCAGGCGCACCCACCAATTCCCAACTCTTGAGGCGTAAGTCATGATTCATGAGACTTGTGGCCCCATTTCATTCTGCATGTGGCCTTTCTAAATTAAATTTGGTTGCAACTCTAGGAATCCTCATGGACTTCAACCCTTGTACATGGGTCTTTTTATGATGACTTCTTTCCAAACTAACTCCTTGAGCCCATCTGAATTTAATTAGAGACAAAAAAAAAAAAATCATTTCACATGCCAAACAAGATTAATTCATATTATCTAATTAATACTCTTATTTTAACACATAAAGCTCTTTTAACCCAAAATATTTAAGAGTATTAATATCACATAATTGACCATTAATCACCTTACTTGCAATGCAGTATAGATCGCTCCCAGCTTGGGGTCAGCTTGGTATTTCATTTTGATGGCGTCAAACCCAGTCATGGTCACCGTGAGGGTGGCAAGTAGAGTAGCCTTACGGCTCAAGGCATCGGCAACTTTATTTTCAGACCCAGCCTTATGTTTGAGTACAAAGGAGAACTGCTGGAGGAAGTCTACCCAATGAGCATGTTTGGCACTCAAGTGTTTCTGAGTTTGGAGATGTCGTAGGGAATCATGATCTGTGTAGAGTATGAATTCCCTGTGGATGAGGTAATGTCTCCAGTGTCACAACGCTTGCACTTGTGCATAAAATTCTAGATCATAGGTTGAGTAGTGGCGTCGGGTTTCATTGAGCTTCTCGCTGAAGAAGGCAATGGGATGGCCATGTTGGCTAAGTACGCCACCAATACCTATGTGAGATGCATCGCAAGCAACTTTGAATGGTTGCTCAAAATTTGGTAGCAGTAGAACAGAGGCCATGGTGAGATTCTGTTTGATGGTCTGGAATGCCTGTTCCGCAATCGTGGTCTATAAAATGACCCCTTCTTTGTGCACTTAGTAATGGGAGCCATGATACTGCTGAAGTTTCGAATGAAACGCCTGTTGAATGAAGGAAGCCCATGGAAGCTACGTGCTTCGTGTACGTTCGTTGGAGTGGGCCAATCTCGAATAGCTTGTACCTTCGATGGATCAGTAGAGACCCCTTGGTCAAAGATGATAAATATGAGAAATGCTGCGTAATTCTTTGGGTCGATGGAAAAATTCTCGAATTGTAGAACTTGTAGTACTTGGCGAAGGTGGTCTAAGTGGGTAGAATAATCGTAGCTGTACACAAGAACGCCGTAAAAGCTGTGTCATTACCCACATGAATGTACTGGGGGTGTTTGTCAGTCCGAATGGCATCACTAGCCACTTGAAAGGCCCATCCTTTGTCTTAAAAGTTGTTTTCCACTCATCGTTGGGGTGTAGTCAAATTTGATAGTAGTCACTTCGCAAGTCAATCTTAGAAAAAATTTGCACACCATGCAACACATCTAGCATATTGTCCAAGCGAGGGATAGGGAATCGGTACTTTACTGTAATTTTATTGATGGCCTGATTGTCTATGCATATGTGCCAGCTACAGTCCTTTTCAAGCGTGAGTAGGGCGAGCACTGCGCAAGGGCAAAGGCTCTCGCGAATAAACCCTTTGTCAAGTAAACTCTGGAATTCTTGTTGTAGTTCTAATAAGGAATATCTTTTCCTTTAAAATATGAAATATTACTCATAGATTCATTGGGTATGACCTTTTTTGTAAGACCATGCACGTGGTTCACGTTTCCAGAATCGCTCGCACGGGTTCACGCCATTCGTTGCACAGGTTCTCGTCCAGTTTCTTTTCCATTTTCATGCATGTCCGTTCATCATTTTTCCCTCTAGGTTTTATCTCTTTACTACTTTTATCTTATATATATGTTAAACATCTTCAACCCTAGACTAAGCACCGCTCGTTCTCCTCTTCGCAGAAGGCCATCGTTGCTCTGCTAAACACCAAACCGAAGGCTCGGGTTGCACCTGGTAAACTGCCACCCCAAGCCATCCGGTCTTCACCCATCACCGTGAAGCTTAGGCCGGTCCTCACCATCGTACTCAGCCGTACAAAGCCACCGCAAGTTGTCGTCGCACCACCCTCGGTCCACCGTGCCCAGCCACACAGTGCTGCCACCCAACGCCATAGCCTTGGTTGCAGCCCCGACATACTCTGTTTTAGTTGTCAAAAACAGAACAGTTCCAAGACGATGCAATCACCCTCCATCGTGAGCTCCTCCATGTTGTGCCTCCACAGAAACTCGAGGACTTCCCATCATCCCAGACTGCCGCACGCCGCCTCTAGCCCCCGGTAAGCTCACGCCATTTCCGGTTGGAGTTCCTTTTCTCTCGGTCTCTCCCTCGTTCTCTCACCGTGTGCCTCTCTTACTCGTCTCTCTCTCTTGCTCTCGCAGCCAGTGACCAAGCGCGACCCCTTCCGCGGTAGCCAACCACCAGCTCCACGTCGTCGTGCCCCCGCCTCTTCTCCGTAAGTGCTTCAGCTGCACTGTGTGGAGTTTTCTTTTTATGGTGCGCATATGTATATATATATATATATATATATATATATGTAACTCACGTTATTCTAATAGTAGGAAATATTACCTTTTTACCCCTTATCTTCATATATTTTCAGATGACATTGATTTCCCAGCAGGGGGTCAGGAATAGAATTGAAGCTGGCTAGATATGGATGGAAAGTTGGGTACCTAAGAGTACCATTGTTAGTAGATGGATTTAACTTGAGTAATTGAAGTACCTTATGTTGTTTGGACCTATTGAGACCTAAAGATATATTGTTTAATTTTATCGAGGTTATAGGGAGATTGTGGACCCCCATTTGGTTTATGTTTTTTGTAATGATGACTTATAGAGTTTGTATTATGGTTTTTGGGAAAATATGAGTTTGTGTGCTAATCATGAAGTCCTTGGAGTTTTAAGTGCTTGGAGAGACAGGTTTGTAAGTGACAGGTAGTAATTCTCCATCCTTTCCGGGTGCGGGCGTTACAGTTGGTATCAGAGCCAGGTTTGAGATTCTGCAGACTATAAAGTGTATGACTTTGGAGTATAGATAGGCTTTAAGGAATCATTTTTAGATTGGATGTGATAGTGGGGCAGACTATATGGAAGAATATCATAAGTATTCGAGGTCTTACAATTTACAAACTTTAGGAATGATTTTGATGTGTAGGATTTTGTAGGTCTATGAGTTGAATTCATGTTGTTTGTGGTTTGGTTTGATTTTGAAGACTTTTATTAAATAGATTTGATGGTGTTAAAGTTTTAGATTTTGGAGATTAATCATTACTACTGTTGCGCATACTTCTTTTGTCTTTATTACAGGATGCCACCTCGTCGTCGAGAACGAAGTATGTCGGATTTGAATGTGAACGAGAGCAAAAGGGGAGCAAACCCGAGTGCTTCTGAAGTACTACGAGCAGCAGCTCATCAGTTAATAGACGATCTCGCGCAAAATTCCGTGGGTCGCCAACGCAACTTTAATGAATGAGGTGGTAGCATAGAACAGTTCAATCGGATGCACCCCCTTTCATTTGATGCAAAGGCGAACCAACCCTAGCTAAAGATTGGGTGCAAGATATTGAAGAGATATTGCGGGTGTTAACCTGCACAGATGAACAAAAGGTGGCATATGCAACATTCAAACTGACCGGTGAGGCAAAAAGATGGTGGATCTCAGAAAGAACTATCCGAGAAGTAGGGGGAACATAAATAGTCAGTTGACCACATTTTAAGCAGATTTTTCTTGAGCGATTTTTCCCAAGCTCGGCTCGAGAGGATAAGGCAATGGAATTTGCCACTCTGGTGCAGGGATCCATGACGGTGCACCAATATGCAGCTAGATTCATTGAATTATCCCGTTTTGCTGCGTATCTGATTCCTGACGAAGAAAAGAAAGCGCGTAAATTCGAACAAGGGCTAAATAAAAAACTTTATGAACGAGTAGTGGGCTTCCAGATTCCGAATTTCTCAGAATTGGTAGATAAGGCCATAGTTTTTTAGCTAAGCCTTCAAAGAAGCGCTGCATTGCACGATCAGAGGAAGATGACTATTTCATCGAGGCCTCATTCTGGTATGGACCAAGGAGTGTGGAAAAAGAGAAATGAAGGTAGTAGCTCGGGAAAAAGGATGGTTCAGGGCACCCAACAAGCATATCAATGTAGAACTTGCAACCGAGTACATACTGGAGTATGCATGAAGGAAGCGGGACTATGCTACCATTGTGGCAAATTGGGCCATTATCTCAAGGACTGCCCTTTGCGATTGGATAGCAACAGGCCACCACCACCACCTAGGACAGAAGGGATAGCGCGAGGCAACATCCAGCGCACTACTATGCCTGCAAGGGTTTTTGCTCTGACACCTGGAGAGGCTGAGGATAGGAATGATGTGATCACGGGTATGACTTCTTTGTTATGTTTTAAGATATTAATTTGTGGATTGAGGTTAAGATTTCAAAATTTTAGTTCATAAATGATGTTGATTGTGACCACAGGTACTCTTTCTTTGTTTTCTAATAATGCCACTGTGTTATTTGATTCGGGAGCAACACATTCGTTTGTTTCCATGACTTATGCTCAATTTTGCACCTTAGAAACCGAAAAGTTAAAGTCCAAGTTAGTGGTTGCGACCCCAACAGGAAATTCGGTAGTCTGTGACAAGTTTCTACCAGGGTGTCCTTTATCAATTGAAGGAAGATTGATGTCAGCAGATTTGATAGTGTTTAACAGGATTGGGTTTGATATAATTTTGGGTATGGATTGGTTGGCTTGCTACCACACCAACATAGACTGTTTTAAAAAGGAAGTGATTTTTAGGCCCCCAAAAGAAAGTGAATTTCGGTTCACAGGTTCAAAAGTGAGGATGCATCCACCCATCATATCTGCCGTTCAAGTTGGGAAATTGTTACGAGATGGTTGTCAGGGATTCTTAACCTGCATGGTCGAAGCACCAAAAGAGGAGTTGAAGTTAGAGCAGATACCTATGGTGAGAGAATATCCAGAGGTTTTCCCAGAAGATTTACCTGGACTTCCGCCCGAGCGGGAAGTAGAGTTTACTATCGAACTAGTTCCAGGCATGGCACCCCTTTCAAAAGCTCCTTATCGGATGGCACCATCGGAGTTAGTGGAACTCAAGGAACAATTACAAGACCTGTTGGATAAGGGTTTTATCAGGTCCAGTATATCACCTTGGGGAGCTCTAGTCCTCTTTGTGAAGAAGAAGGATGGATCGATGATGATGTATATTGACTACAGGGAACTTAATCGTGTGACCATAAAGAATAAGTACCCGCTACCCCGTATAGAGGATTTGTTTGATCAGCTCCAGGGCGCTCATGTATTTTCAAAGATTGATCTTCGATCGGGTTACCATCAATTGAAGATCAGAGCAGAGGACGTAGCTAAGACAGCTTTCAGGACTCGTTATGGCCATTATGAGTTTTTGGTCATGCCTTTTGGCCTGACTAATGCCCCAGCAGTATTCATGGATTTGATGAATAGGGTGTTCCATGAATTTTTGGATAAGTTTGTAGTTATTTTTATTGATGATATATTGGTATACTCCAAAGGCAAATCCGAGCATGAGGAACATTTGAGGCTTGGTACTTGGGACACTCAGAGATAAAAAGTTGTTTGCTAAATTGAAGAAGTGTGAATTTTGGGTTAATTCAATCTCATTTTTGGGGCATGTAGTTTCGAAAGATGGCATTTTAGTGGACTCGGGAAAAATGGAGGCAGTGGTTAATTGGCCGACGCCGAAGAATGTGCATGAGGTTAGAAGTGTCTTGGGATTGGCAGGTTATTATCGTCGATTCATTGACGGTTTCGCCAAGATAGTAGTTCCTCTCACATCACTCACAGGAAAAATAATAAGTTTGAATGGACAACAAAGTGTGAAGGAAGCTTCTAGGAGTTGAAACAGAGATTAGTGACGGCTCCGGTGTTAACAGTCCTCATGGCTAGAGGGGGATTTGTAGTTTATAACGATGCATCAAGGCTTGGTTTGGGGTGCGTACTGATGCAACATGGGAAGGTTATTGCATACGCCTCACGCCAACTGAAAGCGTACCAGCAGAATTATCCCACGCATGATCTGAAGCTTGCGGCAGTCATTTTTGCACTTAAGATTTCGAGACACTATCTGTATGGGGAAAAGTGCGAGATTTATACAGATCACAAGAGTTTGAAATATTTCTTCACCCAAAAAGAATTAAATATGAGGCAGAGGAGATAGTTCGAGTTGATCAAGGATTATGACTGCACCATCAACTATCACCCAGACAAAGCTAATGTTGTAGCCGACACCTTAAGTAGGAAGTCTGTGGGACCAGCAGTTGCAGCCCTTACCACTCAACATAGGTTGTTAATGGACCTAGAAAGAGCTAGTATTGAGGTTATCACTAGTGATACAAGTACTTTCTTGGCCAGTTTGATAGTTCAACCAACCTTAATAAATAGAATTAAAGCTGCTCAGAAGGTGGATTTAGGGTTGGTGAAGCTAATGGAAGAAGTCGGGAACGAGGACAGATCTGACTTTAGCGTTTCCGAGGATGGAGTGTTAAGATTTAGAGGTAGATTATGCGTGCCAGCTAATGAAGAACTGAAAAGGGTAATTCTTGAAAAAGCACACCGTTCTTTATACACAGTTCACCCAGGGAGTACCAAGATGTATCGGGACTTGAGAGAATCTTTTTGATAGAATGGTATGAAAAGAGAAATTGCTAAATTTGTAGAACAATGCCTAACTTGCTAACAGGTGAAGGCGGAGCATCAGAGACCAGCAGGGTTATTAAAACCACTCCAGATCCCAGAGTAGAAGTGGAAGCATATCACCATGGACTTTGTGACAGGCCTACCGAGAGCATTGAGCGGACAAGATGCTATATGGGTGATCGTGGATCGCTTAACAAAAGCTGCTCATTTTATACCCATTAAAGTCTCTTATAAATTGGACAAACTAGCTGAGTTGTATGTGGGGGAGATAGTGAGGTTGCATGGGGTACCTGTATCCATTGTGTCGGATAGAGACCCTCGTTTCACCTCCAAGTTCTGGCGAAACTTACAGGAGGCAATGGGTACTGAGTTAAGTTTCAGTACTGCATTTCACCCTCAGACAGATGGACGGTCAGAAAGAACTATTCAAATCTTGGAAGACATGTTGAGGGCATGTGTGATGGATTTTAAGGGAACTTGGATGCAACATTTACCGTTGGTCGAGTTTGCCTATAATAATAGTTTCCAGGCTAGCATTGGAATGGCACCCTATGAGGTTTTGTATGGCAGAAGGTGTAGATCTCCATTGTATTGGGATGAAGTAGGTGAAAGGAAACTTTTGGGACCAGAGATTATTCAGCAGACTACAGAGAAGATAGATATCGTTCGGGCAAGAATGAAAGCAGCTCAAAGCCGACAAAAGAGTTATGCAGACAAGCGTCGCCGCCAATTAGAGTTTGAGGTTGGAGATAAAGTATTTTTTAGAATAGCACCGACGAAAGGAATTATAAGATTTGGAAAGAAGCGCAAGTTGAGGCCAAGATATATTAGGACATTTGAGATTCTTGACCGGATTGGACCAGTGGCTTACAGAGTAGCACTTCCTCCAACACTTGCGGGAGTGCATAATGTATTTCATATATCCATGTTGAGGAAATATGTTCCCGACCTGATGCACGTTATTGACTATGAACCACTTCAGATTCAGGAGGATATGACTTATGCGGAAGAACCAGTTCGGATTTTGGAAAGGAAAGAGCAAATGCTACGGACTTGAACTATCCCTTTTGTTAAAGTGTTGTGGAAAAATCATGTTATTAGTGAAGCTTCATGGGAGTTGGAGGAAGAAATGCGAGATAAGTACCCACAACTCTTCGATGCGAATTTTGACTTTTTATAACAAATTCCGAGGACAGAATTTTTATAAGGGGGAGAATGTAAGACCCAGCCACTACCATCCATGCACGTGGTTCACGTTTCCAGAATCGCTCGCCCGGGTTCACGCCATTCGTTGCACAAGTTCCCGTCCAGTTTCTTTTCTATTTTCATGCATGTCCGTTCATCATTTTTCCCTCTAGGTTTTATCTCTTTACTACTTTTATCTTATATATATGTTAAACATCTTCAACCCTAGACTAAGCGCCGCTCGTTCTCCTCTTCGCAGAAGGCCATCGTTGCTCTGCTAAACACCAAACCGAAGGCTCGGGTTGCACCTGGTAAACTGCCACCCCAAGCCATCCGGTCTTCACCCATCACCGTGAAGCTTAGTCTGGTCCTCACCATGCTCAGCCGTACAAAGCCACCGCAAGCTGTCGTCGCACCACCCTCGGTCCACCGTGCCCAGCCACACGGTGCTGACACCCAACACCATAGCCTTGGTTGCAGCCCCGACATACTCTGTTTTAGTTGTCAAAAACAGAGTAGTTCCAAGCCGCTGCAATCACCCTCTATCGTGAGCTCCTCCACGCTATGCCTCCACAGAAACTGCCGGCGAGGACTTCCCATCATCCCAGACTGCCGCACGCCGCCTCTAGCCCCCGGTAAGCTCACGCCATTTCCGGTTGGAGTTCCTTTTCTCTCGGTCTCTCCCTCGTTCTCTCACAGTGTGCCTCTCTTACTCGTCTCTCTCTCTTGCTCTCGCAGCCAGTGACCAAGCGCGACCCCTTCCGCCATAGCCAACCACCAGCTCCACGTCGTCGTGCCCCCGCCTCTTCTCCGTAAGTGCTTCAGCTACACTGTGTGGAGTTTTCTTTTTATGGTGCACATATGTGTGTATATATATATATATATATATATATATATATATATATGTAACTCACGTTATTCTAATAGTAGGAAATATTACCTTTTTACCCCTTATCTTCATATATTTTCAGATGACATTGATTTCCCAGCAGGGGGTCAGGAATAGAATTGAAGCTAGCTAGATATGGATGGAAAGTTGGGTACCTAAGAGTACCATTGTTAGTAGATGGATTTAACTTGAGTAATTGAAGTACCTTATGTTGTTTGGACCTATTGAGACCTAAAGATATATTGTTTAATTTTATCGAGATTATTGGGAGATTGTGGACCCCCCCTTTGGTTTATGTTTTTTGTAATGATGACTTATAGAGTTTGTATTATGGTTATTGAAAAAATATGAGTTTGTGTGCTAATCATGAAGTCCTTGGAGTTTTAAGTGCTTGGAGAGACAGGTTTGTAAGTGACAGGTAGTATTTCTCCGGCCCTTGCGGGTGCGGGGCGTTACAATTTTATGATAGAAAAAAGTTTGTCCTTAGGGTTAATGATTTTCTTCTAAAAAAGCCTTCACGAAATACTCATATATCATAATTATATCTCTATTTAGATTTCATTAATTCGTTATTGAAAATTTAAAGATGTAGCACTTATTCATCACATCATGGCTAATCACGAACCGGCACGTGTCACATATGTAGTACTATTAGCATGCCCAGTCAATACGAAATGTTGAAAATATATAAAAATAAAATATAAAAAATCAACTCAATTAGAAATATAAACACAAAAATTTTAAAAAAAGATCCTTAAAAATTAGAAACAAAATCAAAACTCATCAAATAAAACCTTTTCGAAAAACCAAAATGATTCAAATTACAAACTAAAATAAAAAAAAAAAATTACCATATATAAAATATTTTTTAAAAAATATTTTTTAAAAAATCAACTATATTATAAATTAAATCACAAAAAATTTAATTTTTTGTTTTAAAAATGTAGAAACAAAACAACAACTCATAGCTAGACTATATTTTTTTCTTAAAAAATAAAATAAAAAAATAACCAAAATTAGATAGTGAAAAGATTAAAAAATCAAATGGTGAACTTAATAATAGAAAAAAATCAGAAACAACAAAGAAAATGATAAAATGTGAATAAAAACTAAAAAAAATGGCCAACCATGCGTGGTGGACCATAGGGCCACTCACAGAGTCATCCAAATCGGCCTGTGTGGTATTGTTTCTTAAAAGTTAAAAATATAAGAAGAATAGTTTCTTTAAATATATAAATACAAAATTATTATTAAAAGTCGCTTAAAATGATTAAAACATATATAAAATCATATATATGAACAGCATCATCCTTGCGTCAAATTTACTTGAACTCTTAGCACACTTCCAACTAATAACCCATGTCATATCATATTTTTGAGGCTAGCGAGGCCATGGTTGCACGCACGTTGGCATTGCTGCCCGTGCCATGACCTGCCAAGCTCTACTCTATTGGGATCAGCGTCTTCACTTTGCATGTTTCCACCCCATGAAAACCAAAAGCCCACTCCATCATTGATCCTCGTTGCGGCAGTTTAGCCTGGTTAGGCACTGGCCTTTGCCGACCCCGACAAAGCAGGCTTTCCGGGGCGAGCGTGCGCGCACGAGAAAGATGGAAGCAGGGGCGGAGGAACTGCAGGGCTTTGGCGTACTAGCACGAGAGGAAAGGTAATATTGGGAGGAATTGAAATGCCTTAATTTTAGGCTTTGTGTCATAGCCATGTGTCCCCGTTATTTTTTGTGGTAAGTGCTAAGCCACTGCTCTAAAATTTAAGCGAATATATAACAACAGGTATAACATCTTCTCATTCAGAAATCCACAACTATTTCACATGTTGTGCACAGATATAACTTCACTTCGGGCTTCAAAGTCTACCTGTTGTCACATCAGGTGAGACAATTTCCACGACAGAAAGTTAGCACTTATTACACAAAGAAACAAAAACAAGAACAACGTACGTGAATTTTATTTTCACTTTCATTGTAGATATCGAACCAACCCAATCACGAGGCATATATATAATATATAGCTTACAACTTCTTCACCAAGAGATCTACTCCATTTTCAGGTTCTAAGACCATCCTAAGAGTAGGTGCATGGCTTTACTTTGGGGAGAGGGAGAAAGAGAAATTGGAGAGAAGTAGTGCTATCAGTATCTTGAGTTCGACCATGACCAAGTGCTGCCCAACACACACGCGGGGCCCAAATCCAAATGGCATGTATAAGTGCGGATGACTACAAGCACCATTAACTCCATTTGCAAATCTAGCTGGGTTGAACTTTAAGGAATCTGGTCCCCATATTTCTGGATCAGTATGCGATGTCAACAACACTGTCCAAATGTTGACACCCTTTGGGATATTAATGTCCCCCAATTTCATGTCCTTCAAGGCCTCCCTAGTCATCACGGAGACGGGTGGATAAAGACGCAAAGATTCATGTATTACCATCATTAGCTGCATATCCATATTGAATTCAGTTTGTGCTTAGAAATGCATTCTTTACTCTTTGTGCTAATAGATTCAGATACGGTTTGCACAAGGAGTAATTATTATAAGTAATCTCAAAATACATACGCATAGTACCTATTCCATATCATAGGATGTTATGTTAATTCAAATTTATATGATTACCTGTTTCATCTTACGAAGCATATCAGCATCAGGTGTACAACCTTGGCAGATGTCGAGAACCTCAGCACGGACACGGTCTTGCCATTCTTGATTTGAAGCTAAGAGCATGAGGCACCATGCGGCAGAAACTGCAGTGGTCTCGTACCCAGCCATATGTTCTTGCAGTTGTCAACAATGAAACTTTCGGCAGCCTCCTTGCTCAGGTTACTATTCTTAGCGCCCTCAAGAACCATATGAAGAAAATCCTTCTCATGATCAGAGGCTTTTTGTCTCTTCTTGACTATCTCTAGTATCAAACTGCGGACTTCCTTTTGTAACCTCCATCCTTCCCTATTGCTTCTCGTGGGAAGGTACCTGTAACATGCATGTAAAGTGAATGTCCAAGTTGTTGCTTTAAAGGGCTTTGTAAGCAATGATATAATTTTAGAAATAACATCATTTATTTTTAGTAAATTTGAGAACCGTCCTTTTTTTGGATAAAATAAAAGAAAGAACTCATGAAAGAATCCTCGCACCTTAAGCCAGGTATCCCAAGAGACAAATCTTTCAAGGACATGACTCCTAGTAGAGCTCTTAGTTTTAGGAAAATCTCTTCTCCCTGTGCATAGTTGCTTTCAAAACAGACTCTTGAGATCACATCACCAGAGAAACTTCTCAGGTCATCGTCGATGTGTATGTCTGCAGTTCCACCCTCAGTCTCAATCCTACTCTTCCATGAGTTTAGCAGTGGGGTGGTCGACTCAGTAATTATGTTTATCATTCCCTACATGGGTTTAAGATCACAATCTACTTGTGCGTATCTCTATTGAAAATTGCTAGATTTACAAAGAAATCTTATAAAACTAAGTTAATTACATGATGGTTTATAAACTTATTTTACAACAATATTATTTAATGTTTGCTAAAATGATCATACCTTGACCTTCTCCATGTAAAACTCAGGAGCAAAGATTTTGCTCTGCCTGGTCCATACGGCCCCATTTGAAGTGATAATGCCCTGACCTAGCAAAGGACCAAGCTCTTTTTGCTGTTCCAATGGTTTCCCAAAGTCCAAGGATGTGCATGTGGTTATCTCTCTCAAAATGCCAGGTTCGTTTATGAATATTTTTGGTGAGGTACCCAGAGAAAACACAAATAAATCACCTGCTTAAACATAAAACATACAGCAAATAAAAGATCTAGCTAGCTTACTTCTGCATGTTTGACAACCATTAAGTGTTGAGGGATTTTCTCCTCACTTTCATAGCTTCAATTCCATCCTTTCTGGACCACCCACGAGGCCAGACATGAATTCACAAAGTCTTTTTTTTTTTTTTTTATAAATATTAATTTCATCTTCAATATATATATTTTTAAATATTTATCATACAGTGCTTTCTTTATCCAAATCTATCAAATCGTAATTTTCACAAAAACTTATAAAATTTAATCTCAATGATCAATCTTCTTTCATAACATGATGAGATCAAACTCATGAGAATTTGAGATAAATATATAGGATATTGCAAGGTGATGGATACACACCATATTGTTTCCTCCATTGCTCAAAGAATGGAAAGATGAGAGCAGCACAGTTGTGGGAGACCGGGATTTCTCCGGCAGGAGCTTTAACTTTGGTGGATCGGGCCTTCATTATCTCCCAAATATTTCCGAGTAGCAAAGTCGGCGGTGGTCCAGTGATGCCTTGCTTTCTCAGTGCAGATCGAAGCCTGTCAGGCTTCAGCACCAGTTCATTATACAGGCGTACCAACAGTCGGGCGAAAGCAAGAAATGCAACGGCAATGAATATCTTTGCTGCATCAAACTTGATCTCCTCCATGGCCCTAGCTAGTCTTCTTTGTCTTTCACCGTTCACGTAGAAATGAGCTTGGTTCATGACTTGGTTTGTTTCCCCCATACGTACAAATTTATATACTGAGTTTGGTCAAACTTGAGGGTAGTTAATTGGAACGAATTATTGTATTAGATTTTAAATTAATTTATCTGTTCCATTCTTTAAACTAAGAGAAAATAGACATAGTTTTGAATAATGGTGGTGCATCTACACCGTCCACTACTCACTGATCTACATATATAAGAATATTAAATGCAATAATATCTATAAATATGATGTGTCTGTTCTTTCTCGAAAAAGAAATAGATCATTCAATTACATACACATAGCAAGATTTCTATTCTATTAAGAATTAATTATCTACCAATAATAGTTTGGTCTCCCACATAATTTTCTAACTGGCTCACTTTTCAAATAGTCGCCCACCTTAATTACCAAAGAGGCCATGTATTATTGGTTTGTCTATATTTTTATGTTATAAGTATAGTTGTCAATGCTAACAACTTAAGTCATGTCATGACAGCTCATGTGAGATAGCCTGCAGTTGCATGAATTTTTAAATGGATTGCGATCTACATAATCATTTGTTCTAAAAGTTAAAAAAAATGTAGATTATTATATGAAATACTTAATTAATTGGAGTTGAAGTGTAGAGTCCGGAACAATGGAACTTCTAGAAATTCATCACCCTCTCTCTCTCTCTCTCATCTAAAAAATAAGAGTTTTATTATGTATAAGCAAGTTTGCGTACCAATCGGTATATTAATATTGTTATCTTTATATTCTAAATTTAAATTAGCATTGTTTTCAATAAAATCTACTTTCTGACCAATCATATTGAATGAATGCACGTATCAATGCACAGAATCGTTAACAATTATATTTTTCTAAAAAATAAACACATATTTTTGCCTTGCCGCGTACTGCATAGTACTCCATGTAAATCTACTCTATATATCACAACTTATTTTCCGCTACTTCATTCATCCTTAGTTCCCACAAAATTATAACATTCTAGAGTTATCTTGGGAGAGTACTACTGCTACGTCTACAAAATAATTATACAAAATAAATTCACATATTGACGTCATTTCATTTGATTTATTAAATCTATTTTACAATAAAAGTAACTTTACAATTTGATGAACGATATTAATTCATATCAGTTTGTAAATTTATTTTTGTATAATCCGTTTATCTCTATAGTATTTCCCTTTTGAGAGTACTAAAATTACAATTCCCAAAGATTCTTTGGTGCGGCATTAGAATTTAGAATACTCCATATTGTTGGTCAACCGAGATTCGAAATCTCTGGTTGAAAAGTATGTATGAATAAAGAACAAACTTGCGTTAAGTACCATAAAATTAAATTTTGTTTTCTGTCCTCGATCTCAGTTTAAAGTTTGAGTTTGAATAGAAACTAATAGCTTGTTTGGATACTTAGAATATTTCATAATAGTATTTGTGAATAGTAGTAAAATTAAGTATGGGTGAGAGGTTGTATCTAACAAATAATATTAAAGGGATCACCAAAGTCAGGGGGATTGAATATTTGAACAATGAAAATGCATCAAGATCTGACTTCTGTTGATCACCAATGAGCTTATTGTATTAATAGACGTTTTAAATTCTCAAACAAAAAACAAATAAGTTTAACGTACGTACGCCATCATTTATCTAATTTTTTTTATTCATTTTAAGGTATTTAAAAATGTGCATTAAAAATTTTAGAAAAAAAAAAAGAAGTAATTAAGAACTCAACATGCAATATGCATGGTGAGACATTAATTAATATGAATATATAGTGGGTCGAACCTTCATGATTCATCAATCAATTAAGTACGTAATTACTCTCTATCGTGTCAAAGTAACTTTTAATCGTATCAGTTATGGCATAAAAAAACTACTTAAAAATGAACTATATCGATAGATGAAGCATAGCATTGCTCTCAACGAATCGTGAACTATAATCACTGCTGAGTTAATTTTTATTTACTATAACGCAAATATGATCAGGATCCACATGATCAAGCATGCATGCAGCATGTATTATATATGTTCATGAGTAATATTATTGTTGATAAATATTTAATTACACATAGATTTTTTAAAAATAAACTTACAAATAAGGTATCGGGATTTGGAATCACATGAAGTATGTCAATACTGTTGTGAAAAATAATGACAATAAAGTAAATTTAAACACAGAAAAACAAGCAATCACACACGACACAGCATTTACATGGGTAGACAAATTGCTTACGTCCACGGGAGCTGCAGAGGATTTTTATTACTTAAGGAATCACAATACAATATGTGTTGGACGGCTACTGTTCACTCAGATACAGTACAAGCCATAAAATATCATATATATATATATATGTTATGCGGTAGAAACCCTAAATCCAGCAGAATTAGTGATGTTCGCTCGAGCAGCGTGTCGAGCCCGCATCGCGCGAACCTGTTTCCCGCAACTACTCAAGCCATATGTCGAGCGACTCTTCAAGTGAAGCTCTCTGACTTCCCTTCGCTCGAGCTGTGTGTCGAGCAGTATCGAGCGAAACTCTCTGACTTGCCTTTGCTCGAGCGGTCTGTCGAGCTATCTTTGAGCGAAGCTCTCTGACTTGTATTCGCTCGAGCGGCTAGACGCTCCGCTCGAGCGCCATGGACCAGACTCCAAATACTCAACAATTCTCCCACTTGGAGACTGGTACACCCACAGTATCGCCCTCTGCCTCAAACATGATATCCTCCACCTCTGCAACTCATAGCTCCTGTCTTCATGCAAGAAGACCAACTGAAGTTGTGCACAACCTCAGTTTCTCAAGTGTAACACCCTTTGTCAACATATCAGCAAAGTTCTTACTTCCACAAATTTTCTCAAGTAGCAACTGTTCATCATCTAACAATGATCGTATAAAGTGATATCTGATCTGAATGTGCTTAGTCCTAGAATGAAATGCTGGGTTCTTGGCTAGGAATATGGCACTCTGACTGTCACTGTAGAGAGTGCCATTCTGATTCTTTTTACCCAATTCCTCCAAGAAGCCCTATATCCAAACTATCTCATTTGCAGCTTCTGAAACTGCAATATGCTCAGCTTCTGTAGTAGACAAAGAAACTATCTTCTATAGATTGGAACCCCATGAAACTGCAGTACCACCCAGAGTGTAAACAAACCCTGTGGTACTTTTTCTACTATCAGTATCTCCAGCTAAATCAGCATCAACATAGCCTTGCACCTCTAAGCCCTCTCCTGAGAAACACAAGCACGTTTCTGAGGAGCCTTTTAGGTACCTCAAAATCCACTTCACTGCTTCCCAATGTTGTTTTCAGGATTACTCATGTATGTACTCACAACTCCCACTGCATGGGCAATATCTGGTCTAGTACAAACCATAGCATACATAAGTGAACCAATAGCTGAGGCATAAGAAACCTTACTCATATAGTCTTGTTCCTCTTCTGACTTTGGTGCCTGATCTTTACTGAGTCTGAAGTGACTACCCAAGGGTGTACCAACTGACTTGGCCTTGTCCATATTGAACCGGTTGAGTACCTTTTTCACATACTCAGCTTGTGAGAGTCTCAACGTGTCTCTGACTCTGTCTCCGACAATTCTCATGCCAAGGATTTGCTTCGCAGCTCCTAAATCTTTCATTGCAAAATGCTCTGACATCTGCTTCTTCAGATTATTGATCTCATCAATATTTGCCCCTGCAATAAGCATGTCATCAACATATAGCAACAAAATAATGTAAGAATTTTCAAACTGCCTGACATAGCAGCAGTGATCTGCCTGACATCTAATATACCCTGCACTGCACATAAAACTGTCAAACTTCTTATACCACTGTCTAGGAGCTTGTTTCAAGCCATACAAGCTCTTCTTCAGTCTGCAAACTGAACCTTCATTTCCCTATACCACAAACCCCTCAGGTTGGTGCATGTAGATGTCTTCTTCAAGATCTTCATGATGAAAAGCTGTCTTCACATCTAGCTGCTCAAGAAATAGATCTTCAGTAGCAACCATAGCTAAAACTAACCTGATGGTTGTGATCATTACCACAGGTGAAAAAATCTCAGAGTAATGAATGCCATGTTTCTGCTGAAAGCCTTTTACAACAAGTCTGGCCTTGTATCTCTTACTGCCATCATGCTCAGTTTTCACCCGGTACACCCACTTGTTATGTAAAGCCTTCTTCCCTGATGGAAGTTCTGTCAACTCCCATGTCTGATTTCCTAATAAGGAATCCATCTCATCCTTCATAGCCAACTCCCACTTGCTAGAATTTTCATCTTGTAAGGTTTCTTGGTAACTCTGCGGTTCTCCACTGAAAAAGCAGTGGTTCTACCAATCACTACACCTAGAGGGGGGGTGAATAGGTGTATTCCAATTTTGATCGTCTTTTCAATATTAGAAACAAATAAACAGTTAATCAATGGACACAAACAATTAACACAATGATTTTGGTCACGAAGTGGAAACTCATTTGAAGAACTTCTTCAAATTCTAAAACCACTCCGGGTGTAAGGCACCACCTAAAATCCACTATAGAAAAAGTTTATTACAACCAATTTAGAGACACTCACAAAACCTTTGTAGTTCCTAAACCTGGCTTGCAACATCACGAATGACCCACTCGATCTCTACACGCATGTAATGTCGGAACTCCGACCTTCTATAGCTTTCCACGAGAACCTCTCGATCTCTGCATCACAGCAGCTCCGGAAACCTTCCGGCCAACAACACGTCCATTTCAATGGACTTTGAATGAGATTTTATCTTGAGTGTGGTGTGGTGGATATGTGTTTGGCTAAGAGAGATTCACAAGGTGAGGAATAGGTTTCTCTCTTTGGCTTTTGAAACACTTAGAGTTTTTCTCTCTTTTTCCACACCTTAGAACAGAAATGATCTGTTCTATTTATAGTTCAAGCAAGTCACGGCGCTCAAAACATGAATCTTTAGGTTGTCTTGAACATTGGCTCGAGCGAGGTGTCGAGCGAATGTCGAGCGCACGTTATCTTCCTGAAACCGCTCGAGCGAGGTGTCGAGCGAAGGTCAAGCGAAGGTCTCTGGATGAGTTCAGCTCGCGCGCACCATCGAGCGCACATCGAGCGAACCATTCTGGATGAGTTCTGCTCGAGCGCTAAGTCGAGCGCACATCGAGCGAGCCACTCTGGATGAGTTCCGCTCGAGCGCTGGGTCGAGCGGACATCGAGCGAGCCACTCTGGATGGGTTCTGCTCGAGCGTTACGTCAAGCTCACCTCGAGCGAACCACTCTGCCTGGGTTCCGCTCGAGCGCTTAGTCAAGCGCACATCGAGCGAACCACTCTGCCTGGTTCCGCTCGAGCGCCAGGTCGAGCGCCCATCGAGCGAACCTCTCTGGAAGGTTCCGCTCGAGCGCCAGTCGAGCCATGTTGAGCACACTTCAATCTTTTTCATGAACACACTTGTTACAACTCAACTTTACATAGGTTTTCACAAGAATATGCCAATTAACTCATTTTTCCCTCAACAATCTCCCCCTTTGGCATTTCTGTGACAAAACCTCTAACCTATACATAGGACCTAATCCTAACACACCCAAATCAGGATTCCCATTTTTCAGGCAAAAAGTCTTGAGCACATTGAGATATTTCTGCAAACACTTAGCAAACGGTTAAACGTACCAATAACGATATGCAAGAAATAATCATAAGCATAAACATCTGTAGCACAGTTTTCAGAAAAGACTTTTCATTAAGACTTAATTCAGACATTGTTTTCAATTTAGACAAACAATATTAGCAAGAGCAGCATGTGATACAAATAAAAATAGCTGCTCCTACATCTTTCTTGCTACTCCCCCTAAATCTCTATACCACTCCCCCTTAATCTATACTCCCCCTTTTTGTCACAAACGCCAAGGGTCTCAAGTATCACCATCAGGCTGACTTCCATCATCATCAAAGCGCTCCTCTATATCGTTGAAGCGTTGAGTCACAAGCTGCTGCAGGTTGTTAACTTTAGCATCAAGGCTATCAAATCGTGCATCAAATCGGGCTTCAAGACGGGCAAGATACTCAATGACCCGCTGAAGGCTGGGTTCGGTCAAACCAGGTGCCGAGCTATGAGGCTGTGAGCTTGAAGGCTGAGAGGTCGATGGCTGAGACGTGGATGGCTGGGAGGAGGATGCAGGAGGATGCTCAACATTCAGTGGGTGAGGGGTAATGTGAGCACGACTCAGCTGCATGGTCCTACGCCCAATAGGAGCCTTAAGAGGAACTCTAGGCTCATTAGGAAGAAGCATAACAGCTTGAGAGAGGGCTATCCTAGTGATTAGGCAGGCGAGAGGCAAGCCAGTCCGTAATTTCGGGGAATTAAATGCCTCAAGCATAACCCGACAGAGATGACTCCCCAGATCAATGGAGACATCATTGATCAATGCATACAAAAAAATGGCGCGGTCAGGACCGACATCACTTTGATGACCAGTAGGATATAGGTTTGTAAGGACTATCCTACTGAGAATGAGAAACTCGGGTGTAAAACGTGAGGTGAGAATGGGTGATTTACCATCCCAACTCGAAAATGGACCGATTAAACATTCAACAATGACAGTCGGACTGGGAGGAGAAGTCCGTGTATATGGATATGTGGGGTTTGCCACTCGCGGGGCATTTAGCAACTCCGCAACCATGCCCGGAGTCACCCGGAAGACAATGTTCCGGAGACTGACTTCAAAAGAGCCATCATCAGAGATGGCAGCAATATTGGAGTAAAACTCCTTAACCAACTCCACAGAAGGAGTGGGATGACCAATGGTCAAAGCCAGCCACTGGCGAGACTCAAAAATGCGGGGAATAACAGTCTCAGAAAGCTCACCAAGGAGAACTTCCCGCTCGACAATAGGAGAACGGGTAGAAAAATTTTGAGTGTAAAGTTCTCTTGCACGAGGATTGCGGAAATGTGCTTAAGCGGGGGCTGGAGGATTTTGGCGTGAACGAACTCTTCGAGACATGACAGAAGCTGGACAAAATCAGTGACCGTTAGACAAGGCTAAAGGTAATGTGAAATGCCCAATGCTTGATGAATGCACATGCCTAATTTTGAACCAAGCCAAACTTAGGTAAAAAAAAATTTTTAAAACAAGTCATGAATGTTGTCAAAAACCATTTTACAATGCACAATGCACATGCCCAAAAACACAATTGAACAACCCATTTGGCATTTTGAGCACTTCAAGTGCAACTAAGCCAAAGTTGGGTTTTAAACCCAATGGAGGTCCCAAGCCTCAATGCCAAACACTATCCCTACACTTAGAATAGACAAAAATGACCATGGGAACAAGGCAATACCAAAGCATGATGAAAATAGGAAATCAAACTTCATTGAAGCAATTCATCGAGCACTTGGAGTGCATCCAAGTACACACAAAATGAAAAAACCCCTTGGGGGTTCTAAGAACCTCCTAAATACAAAGAGAATAGGAATGGACAACCAAGAGGTCCATTCAAACACCAAACAAACCAACCAATGTGTGACATTTCGGAATCTCCAAATCTAAAGCCCTAATTTCCGAAATGTATATGCATGGAGATGTATGTTGTAAAATGAAAAAAAATGTCCAAAAATGATTGAGAAGAGGGAGAAATAAGAGACTTACCGTGATTGAAGCAAGATTTTGGGAGAAAAAGAAGGAAACCACACGGAGAGAAGAGGAGAGGTTATCGCACGGCTGGGGAGAGGAAACGGTGCAGGGGGGGGAATACGGGCTGGGGAAAAAGAAAAGGGAGGGGGCGGTTTTAAAACACGTTCGCTCGAGCGGAGTTTAAGTTCGCTCGAGCGGATGCCCAGAAATTCCTCTTTTCTTGCAGAAAGTCAGTGTGATCCAACTATTAATGAAGTTAATTTTTAAATCATTCACACACACATCAAATGTAGAAAGGCATCATGTCCTTATAAAACACGCAGGTAATAGACACAAAGTATCACAAGTAATAAAGACAGCCGTGTTAACAAATTCCTTGCTTACTCAAGAAATTTCAACCAAAGGTGTGAGTGGGGTTGGGCTGTACAAGAAACCACAAGTGTTTGAGAAACTCTTCCAAGATGCAGAAAGTCAAACCCAATGCTGCTAGAACCTAGATGCTTCTGTTTGATTATCTGTATCAATGTTAAGATACTTGTTTACCCTTTTTTTTTTTTTTTTTTTTTTTTTTTATAAATATATATATGCAACAACAGCCCTTTTTTTTTTTTTTTTTTTTTTTTTCAATGACATACAATATCATCTTCTTTTCTTTTTCTTTGCACAAGGGAACAATAATGAGGTTGTCTAGCCCGTGGTCAATTCTGTGTGTAGGTAGAGTTTCCTAACACTTTTGATTGCCTCCCCAAAAACTCACGGTGGTGAAACGTCGATTGACTAAGCATGGAGTGAAGTGTGTGAAGCTAGTCACAGATTACAACTGATACTCACGTTTCAAACCTTTGTAAGCCATAGAAATATGATACAATTCTCAAAAGACACATGCACCTAGATTTTTAGAATTAACAACACCAATAACTAATATCACAACCAAGGAGAGCATGTAAAGGCAGTAATACCAAAAAAAAATACGAGGAGGAATAATCACAAAATAACAAAGACAAAAACAAAACAAAAGATAATGCAGGTAAAGCATGCAATGCATGTTATGCATGTTTCAACCCTCAGGTCAATGCACAAATACCAATAGCCTTTCGAAGTAATTCAAACCGAAGCCCATCCAAAGGTTTAGTGAAAAGGTCGGCTAGTTGGTGTTCGGTGGGAATGTACTCAAGAGTCACCACACGTGTTTCTACCAGCTCTCGAATAAGATGATGTCTAATGTCAATGTGCTTGGTCCTAGAGTGTTGGACAGGATTTTTTGAAATGTTTATGGCACTAGTATTGTCACAATAAATGCTCATCATACCTTGAGTAATACCATAGTCACACAACATTTGCTTCATCCACAACAATTGCGTGCAACAGCTGCCTGCAGCAATATATTCAGCCTCAGCCGTGGACAGCGATATGGAATTTTGCTTCTTGCTCATCCAGGCAACAAGGTTTGTGCCGACATAGAAACACCCACCAGAAGTACTTTTTCTATCATCTGCATTACCTGCCCAATCAGCATCGGAATAGCCTGCAAGCTCAGTATTAGAGTCTCTAGAATACCAGATCCCATAATTGACTGTCTCATTTACATAGCGAAGTATGCGTTTGACAGCTACTAAATGAGATTCCTTAGGATTAGCTTGAAATCTAGCACAGACCCCAACACTAAAAGCAATGTCTGGTCTACTTGCAGTGAGATACAGTAGACTCCCAATCATGCTCCTATACAAGGATTGCTCAACATTCTTGCCTGACCCATCAGTACTAAGCTTAACACTCGTGCTCATAGGGGTTCTGGCATGGCTTTTCCCATCTAATCCAAATTTTTTGATTAATTCCTTTGCATATTTGGATTGAGATATAAACAGCCCATTGTCTAACTGTTTCACCTGGAGTCCTAAGAAAAAGGTTAGTTCACCTACCATGCTCATTTCAAATTCATTTTTCATTTCTTCAGCAAACTCAAGAGCCAAGGCGTCAACCGATGATCCAAAGACAATGTCATCCACATAGATTTGAGCAACTGTTATGTCTTCTCCAACTTTTCTGATAAACAGTGTTCTGTCAACACTTCCTCTCAGAAAATTGTGATCTTCAAGATATGAAGTAAGCCTCTCATACCAAGCTCTAGGAGCTTTTTCAAACCATATAAGGCTTTCTTCAACCTATAGACATGATTAGGATATTTTGGATCATTAAAGCCTTTTGGTTGTTCGACGTACACTTCTTCTTGGAGGATCCCATTCAGAAATGCACTCTTGACATCCATTTGATATAGCTTGAAACACATGTGGCATGCAATGCTTAATAATATCCGGATAGATTCAAGTCTGGCAACTGGAGCAAAGGTCTCGTCAAAGTCTATTCCTTCCATCTGTGCATACCCTTGAGCAACCAATCTTGCTTTATTTCTCACTATTGTACCATTCTCATCCGACTTATTCTTAAATATCCACTTAGTACCCACGACATTGTGATTCTCTGGTCTTGGCACCAAGTACCACACATTATTCCTCACAAATTGGTTTATTTCTTCATGCATAGCATTCAACCAATTCTCATCATTTAAGGCTTCTTCAACTCTTTTTGGTTCAATTTGTGAGATGTAGCTTGAGTAAGCCAATTGATTTATCACTTTCCTCCTCAGCCTCATTCCTTCATCAATGTGTCCTATGATGTTATCCTGAGGATGATTTAACTTTACTCTTGACGAGGGCTCCTTTTGGTAACTCACTTTCTCATTTGATGAGGTCTCTAAGTTCTCATTTAGAGTACCAAAATCTTCTTGCCCAGTTTCACTCGGTGTGTGAGTTTGCTCTTCCTTGTTCAACTCCTCTCTAGGAGCATCATTGACCACCACATTTATGGATTCCATGACGGTTTGGGTGCGTAGATTGTAGCTCCTATACGCACGACTGTTTCTGGAATATCCAAGAAAAATTCCCTCATCACTCTTAGGGTCAAACTTAGCTAAGTTTTCCCTATCTCTCAAAATGTAGCATTTACTACCAAACACTCGAAAGTATTTCACATTTGGTTTCTTTCCTTTCCACATCTCATATGGTGTTTTGGAAGTGTTTGGTCGTGGATAGACTCTATTCACAATATGACATGCTGTGTTCACAGCTTCTCCCCAGAAGTGAGTAGGTACATTTTTACTGTGAATCATGACCCGTGCCATTTCTTGAATAACTCTGTTCTTTCTTTCGACCACTCCATTTTGTTGTGGAGTGATAGGGGCAGAAAATTCATGACTGATACCTTCTTCATCACAGAAACTCTCAAGATTTGAGTTTTCAAACTCTCTTCCATGATCACTCCTAATTCTGACTATTGCTTTCCCTTGCTCATTTTGAAGTTTCTTGCACAAAGTTCTAATCACATTAGGAGCTTCACCTTTTTCTCTCAGAAATTCTACCCAGGAGTATCTGGTGAAATCATCTACCATTACCAGTATATATTTCTTTCCCCCCAGGCTCTCAGTTCTAGAGGGTCCCATAAGATCAATGTGCAGCAACTCTAATGGTCGTTCGGTCAGAATAGCCGTTGTGTGCTTGTGAGCTGTTCTAACTTGTTTTCCCAACTGACATGACCCACAAACAGGAGTCTCTACTTTACCCAGCTCAGGCAATCCTACCACCATCTCTTTCTTGGCAATCTTAGACAGATTTTTGTGATTCACATGTCCAAGTCTTTGATGCCAGAGGTCAGTAGCCTCATTCTTAGCACTATTGCAACTATGCTGAGGATTAGGGGCAATGCCATAACAATTATCAGATGTCCTTGTTCCTTGCATCATGCAATTTCCATTATTATCTGAAACAATACACATATCTTTTGAAAAACGGACTTCTGCATCATTGTCACACATTTGGCTTATACTGAGGAGATTGGCTTTTAATCCATCAACAAATAGGACTTCTCTCAAGATGGGCAGTCCAGGTATTTCAATTTCACCCCTTCCTATTATATCAGCTTTACCTCCATCTCCAAATGTTACTGTTCCACACTTGTACTCTTCAACTGTTTTAAATAGACTTTTATCACCTGACATGTGGCGAGAACATCCGCTATCAAGGTACCACATGTAGGTGTCTCTGGTCTTTAGAGCAATGTGTGCCACATGGCAAGTGTGTATTTTTCCAGTTCTGACTCACATTTTTCTAACTTTTGGAGAGATGTCCTTTTTGCTGGTTGACAGTTGGTCTATCTTGACATTTAGCATCTCATTTTGTCTGGTTAGGGCCCTGACTTGACTCCAAAGATTCAAATGCTCTCTTCTTGATTTACTATTTCCATCTCTCATAGGATTCCTCCTAAGCTCATAGCAGTTTGGTCGAATGTGACCAAACTTACCACAATTATGGCACACATAATTCTCCTTGCGATCTCTTTGTCCCCTGAAGAATGAGGCATACTTAGGAGCAGTTATGAGATTTTTATCCATTTTTGGTGAGTACACACTTCTACTTTGAGAGCGTGTATGATCATACATGGTGTATCTCTTCAATTTAACACAGTCTCCTACAACATGACCAGTCTTACCACAGTGGTGACACACAGGACTTGTATTTCGAACTCTTGACTTATCATGAGACTGAACACCCATATTTACATGAGAGGATTTCTTA
The DNA here is from genome assembly GCF_004785595.1 of Juglans microcarpa x Juglans regia. NCBI lineage: Eukaryota > Viridiplantae > Streptophyta > Magnoliopsida > Fagales > Juglandaceae > Juglans > Juglans microcarpa x Juglans regia. Next base: position 4,839,148 of record NC_054607.1, read on the forward strand.
CCCTTGTCAGATGGGTTAGCATCCCCTTTTGCAGTTGACTCACGAACAAACACAGTTTTCCTCTCATTCTTATAGGAGACTTTTGAGGTAGTAGCTGCATCAAATTTCTCTGTATTATATCCTAGTCCACTCTTGTCACCAGGAGGCTTTCCTGACTCCAGGATTTCATCCAGCTTTTCTTTCCTAGTGGACAAGGATTTCAGTTCATCCTTCAACAGAATCATCTCACTTTCTTGTTTTTTTAATTCCTCTTCTAGAGAAACATTTCTTATTTTCAACTGATCAGTTAAACCAATGGCTTCATTTAATTTGCTTTGAAGCTCTTCATTTTCTCGTTTGCTGAAGTCTATCTCCTCAATGTGCGCTTTGTTGCGCTTTCTCAATTTAACACATTCATTGTACAGCTTCTCGTAGACTTCTTGCAACTGATCTTCATACCCAGATTCATTTCCAGATATGCTCCCATCATCAGACACTGATTCACTACATTGACTTTTGCTGCTGACAGAGGTAGTGAATGCCATGTAGTTAAGATTTCTTTTTGGAGAAGAGTTATCTGATGATTCACTCGACTCTGATTCACTCTCACTTAGAGATGCAATCTTAGCTCTTTCTTTTGCCTTTTTGTAATTTGCACATTCCAGACGAATGTGTCCAAATCCATGACATTCATGACACTGCACCCTTGATTGTACCTTGTCTTTATTTGTTCTAGTGTACTTCTCAGTGCTTCTCTCTTTGTTCCCTGAACTTGAGCCTCTATTATATCTTTCAAACTTTTTCTTCTCTGGCCTCTGGTTCTTATTGTTTCTAGCCACAAACATTTTCCTGAACTTCTTAGCATAAAATGCTATTTCTCTGTCACTCATAGCCGACTCATCGGATGACTCATCTGACTCTTCTCTAATGGTATTGAGGGCTATGGACTTGTGTTTCTTATCCACAGGAAAAGTGTGTTCATATGTTTGTAGAGAGCCTACCAATTCTTCAATTCTCATACTGTCTAGATCTTTGCTTTCTTCAATAGCAGTAACTTTAGGACGAAACCTCTCAGGGAGTGATCTGAGAACTTTTCTCACAATTCTGTTCTCAGGAATTCTGTCCCCTAGATTAAAACGAGAATTGACAACATCATTTAGTTTGGCATAAAAGGCATCGAAGGTTTCATCATCCTTCATTCTAAGTTCTTCAAAACTTGTGGTCAGCATTTGAAGTTTAGAATTCTTTACAGCTTTGGTACCCTCATGGGTGACCTCAAGAATGTCCCAAGCTTCTTTGCAATTCTCACACATGGAGATTCGCTTGAACTCCTCCTGGGACACGGCCATGAAAATCGCATTCAGGCCTTTGCTATTCCAACCACACTCACTAATTTCCTCCCTAGAGTAATTATCCACACCTTTGGGAGTTTGAACTCCTTCAATAATAGTGACTGGTTCTCTCCATCCCTTTGTTATAGAAACCCACACTCGTTCATCCACAGATTTTAGAAAAGCTCTCATTCGAACTTTCCAATAAGCATAGTTGTTTCCATCAAAATAAGGTGGCGATGTGAGAGATTGAGACTTATCCATTTTAACCACTACAGCAGGATCACACTCAGGAATTTAATCCCAGCGGAGTGAACCCGCTCTGATACCAATTGAAAAAGCAGTGGTTCTACCAATCACTACACCTAGAGGGGGGGTGAATAGGTGTATTCCAATTTTGATCGTCTTTCAATATTAGAAACAAATAAACAGTTAATCAATGGACACAAACAATTAACACAATGATTTTGGTCACGAAGTGGAAACTCATTTGAAGAACTTCTTCAAATTCTAAAACCACTCCGGGTGTAAGGCACCACCTAAAATCCACTATAGAAAAAGTTTATTACAACCAATTTAGAGACACTCACAAAACCTTTGTAGTTCCTAAACCTGGCTTGCAACATCACGAATGACCCACTCGATCTCTACACGCATGTAATGTCGGAACTCCGACCTTCTATAGCTTTCCACGAGAACCTCTCGATCTCTGCATCACAGCAGCTCCGGAAACCTTCCGGCCAACAACACGTCCATTTCAATGGACTTTGAATGAGATTTTATCTTGAGTGTGGTGTGGTGGATATGTGTTTGGATAAGAGAGATTCACAAGGTGAGGAATAGGTTTCTCTCTTTGGCTTTTGAAACACTTAGGGTTTTTCTCTCTTTTTCCACACCTTAGAACAGAAATGATCTGTTCTATTTATAGTTCAAGCAAGTCACGGCGCTCAAAACATGAATCTTTAGGTTGTCTTGAACATTGGCTCGAGCGAGGTGTCGAGCGAATGTCGAGCGCACGTTATCTTCCTGAAACCGCTCGAGCGAGGTGTCGAGCGAAGGTCAAGCGAAGGTCTCTGGATGAGTTCAGCTCGCGCGCACCATCGAGCGCACATCGAGCGAACCATTCTGGATGAGTTCCGCTCGAGCGCTAAGTCGAGCGCACATCGAGCGAGCCACTCTGGATGAGTTCCGCTCGAGCGCTGGGTCGAGCGCACATCGAGCGAGCCACTCTGGATGGGTTCTGCTCGAGCGTTACGTCAAGCTCACCTCGAGCGAACCACTCTGCCTGGGGTTCCGCTCGAGCGCTTAGTCGAGCGCCCATCGAGCGAACCACTCTGCCTGGGTTCCGCTCGAGGGCTTAGTCAAGCGCACATCGAGCGAACCACTCTGCCTGGTTCCGCTCGAGCGCCAGGTCGAGCGCCCATCGAGCGAACCTCTCTGGAAGGTTCCGCTCGAGCGCCAGTCGAGCCATGTTGAGCACACTTCAATCTTTTTCATGAACACACTTGTTACAACTCAACTTTACATAGGTTTTCACAAGAATATGCCAATTAACTCATTTTTCCCTCAACATCCACCATCTGTCAATAGAATATAATTCAAAGCAGGTGAGAAACGCTGTGGAGGACGAATAGTCCTAACTGACCTGCGAACTGCAGCTATAGAAGTGGACGGCGCTGGATCTGACTGTGGAATAATAGGAATGGGTGCAATGGGCCCACTCTCCCCATCACTCATTTCTCTACACTGCACTGTGACCTCTGGTAGATCATCCAAACTCACAAAGTCAGACTCCTGAGGAACTGCTTCAGCAACTGTGCTAGACTTGTCATTGTACACAATCTTCTCATTGAAGATCACATTCCTGCTTCTTATAATCTTCCGACCCTGATCATCCCAGAAACGATAGCCAAATGCCTCGTCTCCATAGCCAATGAAATAACATTTCCTTGACTTAGCTTCAAGCTTATTACGAGCATCAGAATCAATAAGAACATAAGAAAGACAGCCAAAAAATTTAAGATGAGAAAATTTAACCTCTTTCCCGCTCCAAGCCTCCTCAGGCAATCCACAATCCAACGGAACTGATGGCCCTCTGTTTATCAAGTATACTGCAGTGCTAACTGCATCTGCCCAGAAAGTATGTGGTAGCCCAGCATGCAGCCTCATGCTTCTAGCACGCTCATTTATGGTTCTATTCATGCGCTCAGCAACTCCATTTTGCTGTGGTGTCCCAGGAATGGTCTTCTCCATTCTAATACCCTGAGTAGCACAATACTCCTCGAACCCACCATCAATATACTCACCACCATTATCAGACCTCAAGCATTTCAACTTCAAGTCTGTCTCTGTCTCAACCATGGCTTTCCAAATTTTGAACACATTAAATACATCATATTTGTGTTTCAAAAAATAGACCCATACCTTCCTGTTGTGGTCATCAATGAATGTAACATAGTAACGAGAACCTCCAAGAGATGCTATTGGGGAAGGTCCCCACACATCGGTCCCTACACAACTCTCACACATACTGAGATCAACTGACTTCAGTTCTAGTAGCTTGCCTCTAGACAGAAGTTCTTTCATGCCCTTCTGACTCATATGGCCAAGCCTGCAATGCCACAAATCTGCTGTGCTCTCTACAACGGTAGTAGCAATAATGTTATCCAAACCAGTAGTCATATAAAGTGTACCAGTTTTCTTACCCCGAGCCAGTACCAATGCCCCTTTGGTGACCTTCCAGGTGCTATTTGAAAACACCACTGAATGTCCACAATCATCAAGCTGCCCAACAGAAATGAGATTCTTCTTCAACTTAGGAATGTGTCTGACCTTTTGTAAGGTCCATTTGTTCTTGTTAGGAAGAGCAATATCAATATCTCCCATCCCTACAACATTCAAAGCCTCTCCATCTGCCAAATACACATTTCCAAAATTACTTGCAACATAACTCTGCATTATCTCCCGATGGGAAGATGTATGAAAAGAAGCCCCTGAATCAAGTATCCAGTCATCAACTGGACTATGAATTGCAAGTAATAGTGCATCTTGTACTTCTTCAGTTACCACATTAGCACTATCATTCTCGGTCTTCTTGGGATTTCTGCAATTCTTCTTTATGTGGCCAACTTTGCCACAATTCCAACAAGTTGCCTGCTGGCCAAACATTGACTTGCTCTTGCCCCTGTTCTTTGATTTTGATCTGCCTCTGTTTGAGTTCCTATCTTGTGCTCTCCCCCGAGAGTCAACATTCAATGCTGAACTCGAACCTGAGATCTCGCCTGAATCTTTCCTGCGCACCTCCTCAGCTAAAATCAAATCACGAATATCATCATATTTCAACTTTGACTTACCGGCAAAATTACTAACAGCCATTCTCATGGCTTTCCAACTATTTGGCAGTGATGTCAATAGTATCAGTGCACGTATCTCATCATCAAATTCAATTTCAACAGACGACAATTGATTTGTGATAGTATTAAAATCATTCAGATGTTGTGCAACAGACGTATCATCTGCCATCTTCAAATTAAATAGCTTTTTTATCAGATGTACCTTGTTATTTGCTGACGGCTTTTCATACATACCTGACAAAGCCACCATGAGATCCGCAGTCATCTTTTCCTTGATGACGTTGTGTGCAACGGATCTCGACAGAGTTAATCGAATAACCCACAGGACCTGTCAATCCAACAGGGTCCAATCAGCAACTGACATGTTGTCCGACTTCTTCCCCAACAATGGAAGATGAAGTTTCTTCCCATAGGTAGTCCTCTATCTGCATCCTCCAGTATCCATAATCCGTGCCATCAAACTTCTCGATCCCCGATACCTTCACTTCCTCTCCAGCCATCGTTTTTTCTCAGGCCCGAACATTGGCTCTTGATACCAAGTGTTGTGAAAAAAGATGACAATAAAGTAAATTCAAACACGGAAAAACAAGCAATCACACACGACACAGTATTTACGTGGTTCGGCAAATTACCTACGTCTACGAGAGCTGCAGAGGATTTTTATTACTTGAGGAATCACAATACAATATGTGTTGGACGGCTACTGTTCACTCAGATACAGTACAAGCCATAAAATATCATATATATATGTTATGCGGCGGAAACCCTAAATCCAGCAAAATTAGTGATGTTCGCTCGAGCGGTGTGTCGAGCCCGCATCGCGCGAACCTATTTCGCGCAACTGCTTGAGCCATATGTCGAGCGGCTCCTCAAGCGAAGCTCTCTAACTTCCCTCCACTCGAGTTGTGTGTCGAGCGGTGTCGAGTGAAGTTCTCTGACTTGCCTTTGCTCGAGCGGTCTGTCGAGCTATCTTTGAGCGAAGCTCTCTGACTTGTATTCGCTCGAGCGGCTAGACGCTCCGCTCGAGCGTCGTGGACCAGACTCTAAATACTCAACAAATACATTAACAATACTAGTTTTAATCCAATATTGCTGCCCTAGTATCGGTCTTCGCTGACAAAATACCGCCAAATTCAACTCGATCGTGATATATACGTAAAGAAAGAAAAATAAATAAATAGATGCTATATACACACATACAAGCAAGGGCAACGTGCGCTGCAATGCTGCAAGATGCATAATAGGCAGCAAGATATGACCAACTTCAGATAGGATCATCGTGTAAAGCAGATCATCATATTATCACAAGTAGCATATGAGTAAGGATTTTGGACTAAATCATTTCCCTTTTATCTCATATTATAAATCCTAATATCAATGATTATATTCAATAGTATTTTTACGAGTTCCGGATAAAAATAACATATAATGAGAATCTTGGATCTTAATGTTAGGCAGCAAACTCAAGAATTGAATGTACTTAAATGAAATGTGACATCTATAAGCAAATTAAGAATATTTCTTTTACTATAACTAAAATATTATTTGGTTAAGCTTACCAAAATCACTTGTTTAAAAGGCTGATGTTTTTAGAAAAAACAACACCTGGTGAACATTTTTCACTATGGAGGCCACCCATTTTTCACTATGGTGAACATTTTTTTTTTTTTTTTTGTAAGTATATATAAATAATAGATATAATTCCTAAATTCCAAGAATGACATGACAAGATATATTTATATTCACATGTTCACTTTCCAGGCAATAATAGGTATTAAATTTTTTTACACATTAATAGTTACAAATTTAAAATTAAGAGATTGTTGTGTTTTATTAATGTTTTAATAGTGTTTATAATATTGATTGTTTATTTTAAGCAGCATTTTATTTTGAGAAGCATTTTATTTCCTTCAATTCTTAATTTAATAATGATATTATTAAATTATTTGAAACTAAATACTGTAATATGTAAGTTTAAAATTATCACATTATATATCTATATCAACACTAATATGAAAATTAATATAAAAAACAAGACAAAATTAAACGAAATAAAATACTGCAAGAAATGAAATTTCTTATTAATAGTGTTATAACACTATTAACAATGTTATTAATATAAGATTTGTTATTCATATTTATATGGGAGAAAATATTTTTAAATTATGGACTATATAACTAACAGATTATTGAAGAATGTTATTAAATCTTGTCTTCTTTGTGAGAAGATAATTTCTCAGTAATCATCAAACATTTATTTATAAACATGTATAAAAAACTTTCACCATTATATAAATTTTCAAAAAACTAAACGATTACAAATGTTATAGTGTATATATATATATATATATATATATATATATATATATATTAACATATTCTACACCATGTTATTTAGTACTACAGATAATAATTTCATAATTGCATCCCTCCAAAGGCTGTTTAACCCTTACTTTAATAATAAAAACCATATCATCTTAATTTACTTCAAGAATTTTCATAACCTTTTTTTAGCACTATTAAGACACAAAAATGAAATACTCAAAAATATCTTAATGATTTCAATTTTTCTCTGACAGTATAAGAAATATTAAAAATTAAAAAAAGTAATTGATTTAACATTCTCACACCTGTCTAAGTAAAATAGTAAAAACCAAATTTTATATGTTTAAAATATTAAGAAGTTACAATTTATTTTTTTATGAAAATTTGTAAGGCTCTATTTGGAAGCTAAACTCAACTTGTTCATCTCAATTCATCATTACAACTTTTTCAAATTCCAATACAAAATATAATAAACAATTCAACTTTTTTAAATCTCAAAATAATAATAATATTAAAAAATAATATTCTAACAATATTGTATTATCTCAACTCAACTCAGTTTAACATCTAAACGCAACCTAAATATACCATTCCACTTATTATTATTAGGGGTGTAACCGGTCAGGTTTTGGACAAAATCTAGGACCGAACCGGCATATTCCGGTTTTATATTTCCAAAACCGATTACGCACCGGTTACACTTCTAAACCGGTACTTCCGGTTTTACCGGTTTCCAGTCAGGTTTTCCTATTCTTTTAAAATGTAAGTTTCACAATTTGTCATTAAAAATTTGTTTAAAAAAAAACTGGTTTAAAAAAATCTGTTTTATACTTTTATTAATATATTAGATTATATAATAGTATTAATATTAGACTATTGGTATAGTTATAAGTTATATATTAGTATTAGTTATAAACTATATATTTAATATTAGTATCAGTTATAAACTTTTAGTAAAAACTTGTAGGATTAATTATAAGTATAACTATAGTCATTAGTCTATATTAGACTATTAGTATTAGCTATAAACTTTTAGTGATTTAGTATTAACATTTTATGTAATAATTTATAAAGTATAATAAGAAATTATTTCATATATGAATATATATAATTATATATATTATATATAAAAATTTCACATAAAAATTTATAATTATACATAATATATAAAACTTATGTATATTAATATATATATATATATAATATTTTGTATAAAACTTATATATACAATAATACAAATATTATTTTTTATATATATTTTTTATCAACTGGTCAGGTCCAAAAAATCCTAAAACCGGAACCGGCCGGTTTTTACATTCTAAGAACCGGTTCCAGACCGGACCGGTTCAAAATCGGTAAAACTGGTCCGGACCGGTTTTCTGGTTTTCCAGTTTGAATTTACACTCTTAATTATTACTACTCTTAACATCTAAAATTGAAAGCATATGTTGTATGTTTGTTATTTCCAGAATAAACATATAACGCTTAAATTTTAAAATTCAAAAATACAATGATAAATATTACATAATTTGATCATATAATTATAATAAAAAAATCTCATCCTTTAGGTTAAACAGAAAAAAACTATACCACATTGGAAACTGTAAATGCACCTCAAATAACATTATAAATTTGATGTTAGTAAATAAACAATTCAATTCATAGGAAAATAAAAACAAAGATTAAACTTTAAAAATATCTTAAGAAATCAATAAGAATAAATCATTAAGAGATTGGAAAATATGTGCATTAAGAATAAATGCACCTCAAATAACATTATGTATTTTTCATATATCTAAATAAAATATGTGATAGTAGCTAAGTTTACAAACACATAATTTTTTTTTTTTCATTTCGATCCCAATAAAAGAATGAGTCGTCCATCCCCCAATCTCAGACCGAAAATGGCACCTTTTTCACAAAATAAAACCCTAATTCTACATGCACCCACCCGTATAAATGCATCCTTACTAATTTTCATTGTCATTTCCCATTTCTTCTTTCTCTTCTTAGTCTTGTGTCGACAGCAGCATTCTCATAGTCTCATTTCCTCAGGAAACTCTCTCTCTCTCATATTTAATCTTCAACATTTTTTTCTGTTTCTCCCATTTTTGTCTCTGTTTCTCTCCATTTTTCTCTCGCTTCTACTCTCAGGTGCACCTATGCTACAGCAACACGACAATGCCGTCTTGCATAGCTTAACTTTGCATCACTCAGTCAAACAAACAAGAATCTCTACTTTCTGTTTCTTGAATTTTTTTACAAATGCCTACAAATATGAAGGTTTCCTTTTCACATGTGGAGCATTTTTTTGCTACGTGTTCTTCTTTCATCTTTTTCATTCTTTACTTTCTCGTTGGTCTGTATTATTTTTTCAAGTTGTTTTATTTCTGTTGTTTTTGTCTTTTCTTAGTGTTTTCTACTTACAAATTGGACTCGTTTTCCTTTTTTTTATAAAATTGGTGTATGTCTGAATATTTTTTTTCTCTATAGATCTGAATAGATCTTCACATATTTGAAGAGATCGTGTCCAGATCTAAGTTTTTTTTTTTTTTTTTTTTTTTATCCGTCGATGTTTAATTTTATTTTTCAATCTGGTTTTTTCTGTTCTTTTACTCGTTCAAAAATGTAAAAAGACTGAAACAATAGTTGGCAAAAGAAGGAAACAGAATGAAATTTTGTAATACAAGTAAGGGCAAAATTAGAAATGAAAATGTTAGACGAAAATACTGTTCATCCAACATTCGCATTTATATATATAGTAGATATATATATATATATTAAAAAAAACCATGAAATTGAAAGAAGTTCATGATTTTGTACATTTTTTAAAACAATTTGATATGATAAATAGGAAAAATTAAGGAATAGAAGACTTGGTTTATGTCTACCTGATAAAATTAAATGATGACTAGCTCTCACGAATATTCTTATAAGGCGGCCCAATTGAATTATTTTTGTACTTGCACTAATTAAGACACATGTTTTATTTCATGGAATAGAGTCTTGATTTTTTTAGTTGGATTTTTTTGTGATATATATATATATATATATATATATATATTTCATGGAGAATGGTCACTCTTTAAAATAAGGAATATTTATTCCTTTAAAATATGAAATTTTACTCACAGATTCATGGGGTATGTCCATTTTATGAAAGAAAAAAGTTGGTCCTTAGGGTTGAAATTTTTTCTAAAAAAGCCTTCACGAAATACTCATATATCATAATGATATCTCTATTTAGATGTCATTAATTCGTTATTGAAAAATTAAAGATGTAGCACTTACTCATCATGACAAATCACGAACCGGCATGTGTCACACACTACAAGAGAAATGGTTTTTTGGGATGAATCATTTCATACCAAAAAATTCCATTTTTGTCTCAAAAAGTTTTTTGAGATGAAAAAAACTCGTCTCTAAGTTACTTCAAAAAGCCCGCCTCAAAAGATTTTTTGGGACAAAATTTGATTTTCTTCCCAAAAAAATACTTTTAGGGACGAAATTGGGCAGAACCAGTCGTAGGCATTCGAACATGATTTTTTTTTTTAGATGAAAAATTTTCTTCTTAAAAACCTGTTCAAATGGAAATCATTTCGTTCGAACAAACCTGAAACAGTTTGAACGGTACAGAAACTTGATTCAAACGACCAAATAGATTTGATCCTGTTTGAGCAGATCCTGTTTGATTCAAACGAGCAGATATATTGGGTTTGGTTGAACAGAAAAATAGTTGTTTGAACACAATTAATATGAACGATTGCTACCAATTTGAATATAAAACGACTGTAAGAACGGGAGTCCATTCAAACACTAGGTTTTGCGGTTTGAACGGGCTAGATTTTTCTCAGGTTGTTCGAATGGTTTTGTTCTAGTTCGAATGCAAGGTAAAAATCTCTTGCAATTACCGTTCGAACTGGGTATTTTCCAGTGGAATGGCACTCATGATACAGAATTGATTTTAATTAAAAATACAATACTAATATTAAATAATGTAATCTAAACATCACATTTGTTCAAATGTTCTGGGATAGAATAATAAAAAGACAATTAAAGAAAAATTAGTTCTAGGATTGTGGTGATGTCATATAACTTTCGGACATCATTGATTGCCACTATTCAAACAGTTTTTGGAATAGAATCTATAGCTTCTTCTGCATGTTTACTTCTAATCTTGCCTCTAAATCCGTTGTTTGATCTAATCGGGTCAGCAACTCTTTTTCCTTAGACCTCAAATGTCGATCTCAAGCCTTGCTTCCTCTAATTCATGAGTTTTGTCATTCAATCTAACTTGAGAAGAGGATGATGATATTGATGATGGCTTCACACAACGTCTTAAACCCCTCAAATATCCAAAACGTGGTCCAATTACTTGAGAAAATATCTGAGCATCGTTGACAAATGATTCATCAGATGGATCTGCAGCAGTTTCCTTAAAGGTATCATCTTGTCCTATAAAAATATGTGTTTTAGCAGACAACGATTTTTTATGTGGTCTTTCACATCTTAGGAAACTTTAGCCTAGGAGGTTATTACAGTAATTAAAGCACATATTTTAATTAAATTATTTTATCTTGAAAATGTATATTACTTAAATCGAGCATTAAATGTCATATTTAATTTGGTAAAATATCTTGTTCTGGATATGGTGATGTTAGCCCACCATTCATGGCAGGTGAACCAATTGGGGAGTCAGTAATGGATGGAGATAGTAAACGAGTTGTTTTACGTTTGGGAGGCATATCTGTTTGAAATTGTAATAAGTTATTATTCTAAAATATGTTACGAGTATTTATAACAATGATACTTACACAAATATTAATTTCATTCACTATCGATTTTGTTGGACCAGTCACCCTCATCCTCACTAGACATTTAGTTGATTCATGTTTTTCTAATATTCCACCCTCAATTACTTCTAGTTGAACATCTTCTCTACATATTGGGACCATGTCATATTGGTTTAATTAGATCAACAAACAGATTGATGCCTGATTCATTTTTTTGATATGTTTCTTCATTTGTTGGACTATTAAATTCTTCATGTTGTTCATCTGCCTCTGGAATATAATCACATACATTTCTTGGTGCAAACTTCTCCACTACTCACCTTGGGTTCCCGTACTCTGGATCATTTAAATAAAAAACTTGATTCGCTTGGCAAGTGTGAACAAAAGGATCATCCTCATACTATTTGCAAGATGTATTAACACTCATAAAATATTCATCATTACGCACTCCCAACTTAAGAATTGAGACATCCCACTAATTACATTTAAACAACCAGACCATATATCCTCCCACGTACTTTAATGTTAGGATCTCTTCTACAACTCCGTAGAAGTCAATATTATCCTCCTCATGACTTCCTTTGAGTACGACCCCACAATTTTAAATTTTTCTGTATTGTTCTCTATCAACCATATGAAATCTATATCCACGCACCAAACATCCTGAGTATTGGATGACCCGTTTGGATAGACCACATGTCAGAGCATACAGTTCTAGTTAGATTTCTTCTAAATTTTCATCCTATTTCGATATAACCTTCATCAATAAATATTATTCTAGTTATATCAATGTTAGATAGAGAAAAAATAATAATAATAAAGTGGAGTTTAGTGGTATGAAATTCGTAGATAATAAGATATTTTTTTAGTAATACCATATGTTCAAATCACGAGTTGAATTCCTCTTCGTGCTTCTTTTCTACGTCAGTTACACTATCCAGGCGAAGAAGTTGTATATGTTCACTGTACATGTTCAAATTAACTATTAATTTATATCAAATTATATTATATTATATTCCCTGAACGTAAATTTATATTGATACACAGATTCATTACTAACCTCAAGTAATGGTCAATTTCTGCATAGATATTCAAGACATACCATCGAGTTCTATCCAATTCTCGTCCACATAGGTCATAGCCCCCTTGTGCACCTATGAGACATATGATTTGAGAAAATACTAAAAATGATGATAAGACTCACGTTCGAACTACAATCTTGTTTGTTCGTATGTAGTTACTGCATACGACATCTGTTCAAACGCTCCATTTGCGGTTTGAACAAAATTGTTCAATACAAATATCCAGTTCGAATATTGGACAAAAACTTCAAAACCTCCCCAACTCATCTGTCGTTGTTCATCGCCGCCACCGACTCCGCCATTGAAAGCCCTATCTTCTAAAATGTATGCCCTTAATCCCCTACTATTTGTGTGTTTTTTTTTTTTTAAATATCATTGATGTGAAGAAGTCAGATTTCCAATCAATCCGACCCCATTTTGGTGTTTCTCAGCCGCCGCACACTGCTCTTATTCGGTATAAATGATGGGTTTCACTCATTAATCATTTCTATCGATTAAAACCAATGTTTCTCAAGAATTCTTGCTTTCATGTTCGGCGCTGAGTTAACTCAGCCATGGCTATTTGGCAAGTTTGCGTTCGAACGGCTTCAAGACCGTTCGAACACTTAATTGCCAAACAACAATTGTAGCATTCGAATATGATAGTACCCATTCGAGCGCTTATGATTTACATTAAGAAGCGTTCGAATGGATATAATTTTTGTTCGAACTTATACGTCATTTTGGCCAAACAGTCAAGATTTAGTATTATTGGGCCAAAATATTTTTGTTAGAACGTATGGTTTTGGTTCAAACATAGAATTTTTTAGTTCGAATAGGACTTTATACCATTCGAACAAATGTGTGTTTAGTTCGAACGTCGTGGTTAGCTTTCAGATTGTAATTATGGTTAGTTCGAACATAATATTTTCTGTTCGAACGGGTTGTTTCTATTTAATTCAAACATATTTATTTAATATAATATAATTACAAATTTATTTATATTTTATTTATATTCGTTGTTGTTTTATGATCAACAGTGAACTAATGGCAACAATGGAAAGAAAACGTGGGAGAGAGGCCGGCCAACCTAGCGGAAAAGCTAGTGCTCAGCCAAGGAAGCCGATACTGGTCAAGCTAGAAATCGTTCTAGATGACGTCCGCGATATTGCATGGGATGGACAGAGCATATACTCCATCATCACCGACCAGGGATGGGCACTGAGATGTCAGCAGAGGGGTGTTGCCTATCCATACATGGTCGATAAGTTCTACCGTGTCGTGAGTCAGATGGAGGCTGATGTGAAGACCTTCACATTTATTGTTCGGGTACTTTGTATTACTGTCTGACCCTCTGTTATTTCTGATTTTATAGGAATCTCGTGCTTAATTGGCGCATACCCTGCACTGGCTGCACAACCATCTCCTGCGCTAGATTTAGGGACAAACGGTGAGGATGATAGTGAGGACGAGGATCCAGCAGATGATGGTCTCATAGAAGATGAGGTTCGTCAATTGATACTGGACGCTTCGGCTCCTCCATATGATGGCAGCAAGGTGAGTAGACAGGTAAACTGTACAACATTTTTTAGAATGCTAAATTTAATTCTTTCCACTAACATCGATCCGAGGAAGCACAAGATAGATTTCGGCATCGAGCAAGCTCGATTCATGTAATGGATAGAACGAGGAAAACCGATTGATTTGCCATTATATTTCTTCTTTTGCATTCGATCTGAGTCACGCTATTCAAATGGAGGTAGTCTACCATTTGCACTGATGATCTCTAACCTCCTAATCTGATTGGGGGTTTAATGTGCAAATGACTAAAAGGAGACAGCTACAGATCGGGCCTTTTAACAAGATGACATTCAGCAGGAGCGAGGGCCACTTACAGAAGACTCAACCTAATATTCCAGCAGCTCAAGATAGTGGCACAGCGAGTGATCTAGTTTCTACTGCTGCTAGTGTTCAGAGACAGCCTGCTGGGGCTACTTTGGATGAGGTACGATCTCTGCTCGATGAGCATCATTGACTTTTGATCAAGGAGATCTTTGAGCTCATCATGGAAAAGTTTCAGGAGATGAAGGGACACATATCTTTCTTACAGGAGGATTTTGAGCTATTTACCAGATAGATAGTTTTAGTTTTTATTTCACTTTTTTATGTTGCATGTATCGAACATTATATTAAATCAACTTTAATTATTGTTTTAAAAGCAACAAAACAACAACTCAGACTATATATTTTTTTCCTTAAAAAATAGAATAATAATAACCAAAATTAGATAGTGAAAAGATTTTTAAAAAATCAAATAGTGAACTTAATAATAGTAAAATCAGAAACAACAAAAAAATAATAAAATGTGAATAAAAACTTAAAAAAAGGGCCACATGTGTGGCGGACCATACGGCCACTCGCAGTCATCCAAGTCGGCCTGTGTGGTAATTTTTCTTAAAAATATAAGAAGAATAGTTTCTTTAAATATATAAATACAAAATTACGGTACTTTTGGAAACTAAACTAAATTCAACTCATCTTAATTTATTAATATAATTTTTTTCAAATTCTAACACAAAATGTAATAAACAATTCAATTTTTTTAAATCTTAAAATAATAATAATATTAAAAAAATAATATTTTAATAATATTTTATCATCTCAATTCAATTCAACTCAACTCAATTCAGTTTAACATCCAAACGCAGTATTAAAAGTACTAGCTTAAAATGATTAAAACTAAAGCTATTAAAAGAAATAAACCATATAAAATCATATATATGAACAGCATCATCCCTGCGTCAAATTTACTTGAATCATATATATGAACAGCATCATCCCTGCGTCAAATTTACTTGAACTCTTAGCACTCTTCCAACTGATGACCCATGTCATGTCATATTTGAGGCTGGCGAGGCCATGGTTGCACGCATGTTGGCATTATTGCCCATGCCATCGCCTGCCAAGCTCTGCTCTGTGCTGGGCGTCTTCAGTACCTTGCATGTTTCCACCCCATGAAAACCACAAGCCCACTCCAATATCAGCGATCCTCGCTGCTGCAGGCTTAGCCTGGTTAGGCACTGGCCTTTGCAGACACCGACAAAGCAGGCTTTCCAAGGCGAGCGTGCGAGCGCGAGAAAGATGGAAGCAGGGGCGGAGGAACTCTGGGGCTTTGGCGTACTAGCACGAGAGGAAAGGTAAGATTGGGAAGGCCTTGAAATGCCTTAATTCGAGGCTTTGTGTCATAGCCAAGTGTCCCCGTTAATTTTTGTGGTAAGTCTTAAGTCACTGCTCTAAATTTGAGCGAAAGAATATATAGCAAGAATAAGCAACAGATATAACATCTTCTCATTCAGAAATCCACAACTATTTCACAGGTTGTGCACAGATATAACAACTTGACTTCGGACTTCAGAGTCTACCTGCTGTCACATCAGGCTAGACAATTTTCCACGACAGAAAGTTACTACGTATTACACAATGAAACAAAAACAAAAACAGCGTGTGAATTTTAGTTTCCATTTCCTTGTACATATTGAACCAACCCAACCACGAGGCATATAATATATAGCTTACAACTTCTTCACCAAGAGATCTACTCCATTTTCAGGTTCTATGACCATCCTAATGGTAGGTGCATGGCTATACTTTGGGGAGAGAGAAGGAGAAGTTGGAGAGAAGTAGTGCTATAAGTATCTTGAGTTCGACCATGGCCAAGTGCTGCCCAACACACGCGGGGCCCAAATCCAAATGGCGTGTATAAGTGCGGAGGACTGCAAGCACCCTTAACTCCATTTGCAAATCTAGCTGGGTTGAACTTTAAGGAATCTGGTCTCCATATTTCTGGATCAGTATGTGATGTCAACAACACTGTCCAAATGTTGACACCCATAGAGCTCTTAGTTTTAGGAAAATATTTTCTCCTTGGGCATAGTTGCTGCCAAAACAGGCTCTTGAGATCACATCACCAGAGAAACTTCTTAGGTAATCGTCCATGTGTATGTCTGCGGTTCCACTATCAGTCTCAATCCTACTCTTCCATGAGTTTAGCAGTGGGTGGTCGACTCGATAATTAAGTTTATCATTCCTTATATGGGTTTAAGTGAACTTATAAATTTATTTTTATAAAATCTCTTTGTAGATCTAAATACTTCTTGTATCAGTTACCTACTAATTTTGGAGGCAACCAATATTATTTAATGTTTACCAACGATGACAAACAAATTGAAGCAAGCAATCAAGCAATCACATGACACACAATTTACGTGATTTAACAACATGCTTGAGTCCACGGAGTTGGAGAGATCTTATTAATACAGATGAGATTACTATCACTCAATCTCAACTCACTCTCTCTAAAGCTTTGTTCTCTATCACACTTTGTTTCTTTTTGTTCTCACTGAAAACTATTGAAAAACATCTACAAGAGAACAAAATATTAAATATTTATAAAAAACAGTGCTGAAAACCCTAATAGTCGCTTGAGCGGCGTGTCAAGCGCGCCTCGAGCGCGTCTCAAGCGAACGAACAACTAATGAACATTGGCTCGAGCAAAATTTTCTAGAACTTGATATTTAGTTCAATGCTTGACCAAGCAAGATTTTTTTTTTTTTTTTCTTTGCAGTTCCAAGAAATCATATTATTGCCAAAATAAATAAGATATCTAGCTAGTATCTACCGATGAAATGGTGATCACCATTTCACTCTGCCAATAAATAAAGCATCAAAGAAAGCTTGTAGATGGGATGATGAATTACAAGTGATTAGAAGCCCATGAGATAAAGTGAATTTGAGATAGCGAAGGTTTCGCTAAATGGCAATCTAATGATTATTAGTAGGACACTACATGGCTGTCTAAAACAAAAATCCAAATGACAATCCTTAATCAAAAGTCCCTAAAGATGATACAAGAGATCGTTAATAACAATCTTGGAAAAGCCAATAACAAAAATATTGTTGATATAAATCTGTTGGTATTCTAAAAATGAAAAGGAAAGTATCGTGCAAGAGGAGTTTTTCTAGAAGCCATGTAATGATTCTTGCTTTTGAAGCCTAGAAGCCATGTAAATTCAAAGAAATCACAACTTAGCCATAAGCAACGTGCAAGAGGAGTTTTTCTAAGCCTGTAAATGGCTTTCTTTAGTTTGCAGACATGATGAGAAAATTGCGGGTACTGAGCAAAACTTGGCAGTTGAGTCATGTGCACAAACTCAACAAGATCACTATGCAAAAATGCATTATGCACGTAGTGTTGAATTGTCAATGATGTACAATCTAGTCCACCATATATACAATAGAGGGTTAATGATTCCCATGATTCTTGGGATACTTGTCTTTTATATATAACCGTTATAAAACTATTAATCTAATCCAAAAAAAATATACACAAATGGTAGACCTCTTTCACGTTAGTTTTATAAATCCAAGAAAAAAATAGGGAAGAAATAGTGTACTTATTGAAAAGAATGCAAGAAATCGTTGAAACCGAACGTCTAGAAACACTTTGAATGATTTGAGAACCTTCAAATGTGGGGGAGAAATAATCCAAATAAAATTATGAGTCTAATCCAAATAAAACATACAAAAATTCAAAAAAGAGAGAAGAAATTGTGTACCTATTAGAAATAATTCACCTTGCAAGAACGTTTGAGAACCTTCGGATGTGGTAATTCACCTTGCAAGAACGTTTGAGAACCTTCAGATGTGGTGGAGATTTCCATAAGTATTTCAATGGATCTTTAGAAATCCGTTGTTATATATATATTTTTTTTGCACCATTTGACGTTTCGCTTCCACTCTACAATTCCCATTTTTTCACTCGGTGCCTTATCAAATGGAATTGCTATTTTTGCGGTACGAATGCCACGGAAGAGAGTTGGAATTGCACTGCTTGACGTTTCTTGAATTTGAAAAGATGAAGTAACCAATTTGTAGATGAAAGGACACAATAAAACCGAATGAACCAAGAATGCGATCCTTGAATTTTAAGAAAGTAGTTGGACACGTGTAGTCTGAGGTTACAAAAGCTATGGCCCATGTATTTTACATAGCCAAAAAAATTGCCATTAATGACAACTCAGATGTCTCAAACTCAGTTTTTATATAATTAAATAGATAGAACATAATAAACAAGAGCTTGCAGTAATTCCATAAACTATGGGGGATTCCATTCAACAAAAATAACTTGAACTCTTTGCACTTCCAATCTGAAGACCCATGTCACTTGGTGTGGCCCGTGGTTACAAGCATGTTGGCATGGCCAACGCCATGGGGCATGGCCTGCCCAGCTGCACCTTATAACTAGGATCAGCAACTTGACTTCGTTCATGATTCCAACCCCACGAAAAGCAAAAGGTCACTCCATTATTCTCGTTGCAGGTTTGGCCGCCAAAACACTCTTTCCGGAACGAGGAAGAGAAAGATGGAAGCAGTGCGGAGGGACTCTGCATATTAGATACAAATTCAGAATGCACAAATTATTTTGTACAAGATTTTTTTAAAACAAAGTAATACCCATCATAAAAAATTGGTAATTCAATTGATCAAAATGCACCACGTTTATCGTCATTATATTTCTGTCTACTGTTGACCAATGAGATTGGAATAGACGTTTTAAATTCTCAAACATAACGACGAGTGTAAAATAGAAATAATTGGTTTAACGCAATCATTTATCTAATTAACTAATTATTCATTGAGAAATTATATTTATAGTCATAGACTATTTTTGAAAAAAAAATAAATATAAAATCTACATTAAAAAAATTAATTTTTTAATAGTAGACCAGCTTATTCTTTTTAAAAAAGAATGTGCGACTCTTACACAACTCGTGATTATATCTAGTATTACTTGTATGTTTGTATCAACAATTCTAACCCAACTCTGCGCCGTGGTATCGCCCTTGGATGGCAAAACACCACCAAATTCAACTCATACACGTGAGAAGATAAGGAAAGTAAAATAAATAAAAATAGAAGCTTCATGCTTCTCTGAAAATTAATGATATTCTCACTTTTTTATAAATAATATACGCAACCTTGCACACTTCAGACTTGTACCGAGCTTAATTCACGCTATAAAATCATATATAGGAATGCGAATCTACTTGGACTCTTAGCACACTTCCAACTGATAACCCATGGCATGACATATTTGAGGCTGGCGAGGCCCATGGTTATACGCGTGATGGCAATGTGCCTAGCTCCACTCTACTGGGATCAGCACTTTCACTTCTTTCCCAGCCACGAAAACCAAAAGCCCACTCCATCGGTCCTTGTTGCTGCAGGTTTAGCCTGGTTGGGTAGTGGCCTTTGTCGACACCGACAAAGCACGCCTTCCGGAGCGAGCGTCCGTGAGCGAGAAAGATGGAAGCAAGGACAGAGGGACTATGGGTCTTGGCGTACTAGCTAGCACGATAGGAAAGGTGAGATTGGAAAGCATCGAAATGCCTTAATTTGAGGCTATGTATCATAGGTGGTGTCCATGCTATTTTTTAAGTGAAATCACTGCTTGTTCAAAAGTTTAAACAAAAAAATTGTAACAATAAACAACAGATATAACATCATTCTCATTCAGAAATCAACAACTATATCACAAGTTGTACACAATAAGAAGTTGTAGGAATGAACAACTTCACTTCAGACTTCAGAGTCCATCTGCTGTCAAATGAGGCGAGACAATTTTCCAAGACAGAAGTTACTAGATATTACATAAAAACAGAAACAAAAATAAAAACAGGGTACGTGAGTTTTATTTTCAATTTCCTTGTAGATATCGAACCAACCCAATCACGAGGCATATAATTATATATAGCTTACAACTTCTTCACCAAGAGATCTACTCCATTTTCAGGTTCTATGACCATCCTAATAGTAGGTGCATGTTTGTACTTTGGGGAGAGGGAGAAAGAGAAGTTGGAGAGAAGTAGTGCTATCAGTATCTTGAGTTCGACCATGGCCAAGTGCTGCCCAACACACACCCGGGGCCCGAATCCAAATGGCATGTACAAGTGCGGATGACTGCAAGCACCCTTAATTCCATTTGCAAATCTAGCTGGATTGAACTTTAAGGCGTCCGGTCCCCATATTTCTGGATCAGTATGTGATGTCGACAACACTGTCCAAATGTTGACACCCTTTGGGATATTAATGTCCCCCAATTTCATGTCCTTCAAGGCCTCCCTAGACATTATAGGGACAGGTGGATAAAGACGCAACGATTCATGTATCACCATCGTTAGCTGCATATCCAAATTGATCAATTATGTGCTTCGAAATGCATTCTTTACTCTTTGTGCTTAAAGATTCAGACACGGTTTGCACACAGAGTAATTATTAGGTACTCTCGTAATACATACATGTGGTATTTATATCATATCATAGGATATCAAGTCGATTAAAATTTAGATAATTACCTGTTTCATCTTACGAAGCATATCAGCATCGGGTGTGCCACCAGGGCAGATGTCGAGAACCTCAGCACGGACACGGTCTTGCCATTCTTGATTTGAAGCTAAGAGCATGAGGCACCATGTGGCAGAAACTGCAGTGGTCTCATACCCAGCCAAGTATATGTTCTTGCAGTTGTCAATAATGAAATGTTCCGTAGCCTCATGGGTGAGGTCACTGTTCTTAGCGCCCTCAAGAACCATCTGTAGAAAATCCTTCTCATGATCAGAGGCTTTCCGTCTCTCCTTGACTACCTCTAGTATTAAATTGCGGACTTCCTTCTGTAACCTCCATCCTTCCCTATTGCTTCTCGTGGGAAGGTATCTGTAACATGCAAAGTGGATATGTCTAAGTTGTTGCTTGAAATGGCTCTGTTGCTTTAAAGTTGAGAACCATCCTCTCTTTTTTTGTTTGGATAAAAAAAAAAAAAAAAAAAAAAAAAAAACTCATGAAAGAATGCTCGCACCTTAAGCCAGGTATCCCAGTGGCAAAACCTGTCAGGGACATGACCCCCAGTAGAGCTCTTAGTTTTAGGAAAATCTTTTCCCCTTGGGCATAGTTGCTGCCAAAACAGGCTCTTGAGATCACATCACCAGAGAAACTTCTCAGGTCATCGTCGATGTGTATGTCTGTCGTTCCACCCTCAGTCTCAATCCTACTCTTCCATGAGTTTAGCAGTGGGATGGTCGACTCGATAATTAAGTTTATCATTCTCTACATGGGTTTTAGAAATAAAGAAATTTTATAAAATTAAATTTATAAACTAATACGACTTATATTATGATAAATTTATTTTATAAGAAAAAATTATTTTCAATTTAATATTTTATATTAAATAGCGTCAATTTATAAACTTTTTTTTATAATATATTTTTTATAGATCAATTACTTCTCGTATCAATTACCTACAAATTACGGAGGCAACCAATATTATTTAATGTTTGCTAAAAGAAATAATCATACCTTGACCTTCTCCATGTAAAACTCGGGCGCAAGGATTTTGCTCTGCCTGGACCATAGAGCCCCATTTGAAGTGACAATGCCCTGACCAAGCAAAGGACCAAACTCTTTTTGCTGCTCCGATGGTTTCCCAAAGTCCAAGGATGTGTATGTGGTTATCTCTCTCAAAATGCTAGGTTCGTTTATGAATATTTTTGGTGAGTTTCCCAGAGAAAACAGAAATACATCACCTGTTTAAACATAAAACATACACAAATAAAAGAGCAAGCTTACTTTTGCATGTTTGGCAACCTTAAGTTAGACAATTCACAATGTTTGTTTTTTTTTTTTTTTTAATTTTAATTTCATCTTCGATGATTTTTTTTTAAAAAAATATTTACCATAAACTTTCTGATCTATCCAAACCTACTAATCTCATTTTTCACAAAAACTCATAAAATTTAATTTCAAACTTTGTCATCTTTACTTTTCAACGATCAATCTTCTTTCATAACATATCAAACTGATCAGATTTTGAGGTAAATATATAGGATATATATTGCAAGGTGATGGAGACACACCATATTGTTTCCTCCATTGCTCAATGAATGGAAAGATGAGAGCAGCATAGTTGTGGGAGACGGAGATTTCTCCGGCAGGAGCCTTAACTGTGGTGGAGAGGGCCTTCTTTATCTCCCAAATATTTCCGAGTAGCAAAGTCGGCGGTGGTCCGGTGATGCCTTGCTTTCTCATTGCAGATCGAAGCCTGTCAGGCTTCAGCACCAACGCATTATACAGGCGTACCAACAGTCCGGCAAAAGCAAGAAATGCAACGGCAATGAATATCTTTGCTGCATCAAACTTGAGCTCCTCCATGGCCGTAGCTAGTCTTCTTTGCATGTCTTTCACCGTTCACGTAGAAATGAGCTTGGTTCATGACTTGGGTTGTTTCCTCATACGTACAAATTAATATACTGAGTTTGGCTAGACATTTTGGTCAAACTTGAACAATAATTTCATATATTCTTTTTGTTTTCCTTGAGGGTAGTTGGAAGGAATTATTGTATTAGATTTTGGATTGATTTATCTGTTTCATTCTTTAAACTAAGTGAAAATAGACAGTTTAATTTGAATAATGGTGGTGCATCTACTTAATTCGTCCACTCACTCTACATATATAAGATTAAATGCGCGCAACAATATCTATATGATGTGTCTGTTCTTTCTCTAAAAAGAAATAGATCATTCAATTCCATACAAATAGCTAGCAATATGTGAATTCTATTATGAAACAATCTACCAATAATAGTTTGGTCTCCCACGTAATTTTCTTGGCTCACTTTTCAAATAGTGGCCCACCTTACCAAAGAGTTGAATTTTTGGTTTGTCTATATTTTAATGTTAGTCTAGTTTTCAATGCTAACAACTTAGGTCATTTCATGACTTATGTGAGATAGATACTTAATTAATTGGAGTTGGAGTATAGCTATAATCAGGATTTGAACTCAAGACTTCTGCTGAAATCACCACTTATCAAAAAATTTTGAATGGATGTAAAGAGATAGATTCTTAGATATTATATCTTAACATGGACCAAGTGATCACCGGATTGAATTAAAAATGCCCAAGTTTATCGTCATCATTTTTCGACTTCTAGTGACTAGTGAGAAATGGAATGAGACGTTAATTAGGTTCTCAAACAAACCGGCAATGCATCAGTAAAATAAAACTAACATATAGAATCATGCATTTGCTTGTAACTAGTTACATGTGTTGCATGTACTATATAGTACCAAAAATTTATATACATGGACTAACTCCGTCCCATATATATTGCACATATATATAGAAGAGCTGTCGAGAGACAAGGAATCCATGCATGCAACACTATCCGTGTTACAGTTACAAAAATATTTCATAAAAATAAATTTACAAACTAACGACGTGGTTTCATGTAATCACGTAATATATTAGATTGTAAAATTATTCTTATTATAAAGTAAATCATCTAACGTATATGGTATCACATGAAATTATTTGATCAGTTTGTGAATTTATTTTTATAAATTATTTTTTTTTTTTTTGTTAATTAGAAGTCATACATATATGATGAAAGACTATGCATAAGACGACCTTCACAATCAAAGACTCGGATTATGATAAATTGCATTATATATATTCAACGGTCAATAATGTACAACAGAGGGATTAAACGATTCCCATGATATTTGAAAACTTGTCTTTTATGTAATAAAATAAATAAATAAATAAATTATGGGGGAGCAAATGGTAGCCACTTTCCTTTGTGGGCGTGGGCATGATCTTTGGGATGACAAATGGTGTATCGACGTGCCCCTTTATCTACGTTTGGGTAGCGAAAATATCTCAAAATTTTTCAAATATTTTCGTATTAATGAAAGTATTCTGTATGTCAAATATAATGAACCATCTTTATATCAAAATCTCTCTAAAAATTACTATAATATTTATCATTATTATATATAAAAATAAAATAAAATCACTATAATATTTATCACTATTAAATATAAATAAAAAATAAAATCACTATAATATTTATCACTAAATAATATTTATTATTATTATATAATAAATAAATAAAATCATTATAATATTTATCACTATTATACATAAATAAAATCACCATTAAAAAAAATCAATCATTGATAAAGCTCACACTTTTTTCAATTATCTATCTAAAAGGTAACAACTCAACATACTTCATACATCTAAATAACTCATACTCTTAATAGGACCCACAAATTCATTTTAATCTCTATTCATAACTATTTATAAATATTCTCAATACTTTTCAAATATTTTCACTATCTAAACGTAGTTTAGCCTCGATGGGAAAGGATAATTGGATGGTGAGCTTGTCATGTAAAGGAGAAATTTTGGCCCCCATTAGAGGCTTGGTAAGCACGTTTGCATGTTGGTCCTTGGTAAAGCACGTTGCCATCTGAATCAAGAAGAATGAGCTTTTTAAATTATGCTTTAATAGAATGAATTTGGAAAGAGTTTTGTTAGGCACTAATAGAGCACATAGTGACTCAGCATCCAAAGAAGCTTCTGCAACAAACTCTCAACAGAATTGCACAATAGACGTGCTAGAATAAAGTAGAAGATTCTTGAATATATCTGTAACCGAATGCAGGACTTTTATTATTATTTTCTTTATGTAAATGAGTCTGAAATATAGGATAAACATGCCTATAAATACTGCACTGTTGTGGTTGTATTCAGTATGAAAAGCAATAGTAATACAATGATGAGTTTTACACAGACTTTACTTTCGTTGAAGCATTTCTTCGAATAGGTGTAAAGCTCTGTTTTTCATTACTTCATCATGGTATCACAGAGCCCTTAGGACCTCCGTCCCTTTTCTTTTTTTTTTTTCTCTCCGATCCACCATGGCAAAACTTCCTCCACCCAATCCAATCTCACTGCCTCCGCTGCCCATACCATCACTATCAAACTTTCTACCACAAACTTTATTCTCTGGAAATCCCAGATTATACCATTTCTCAAAGGCAATCAACTATTTGCCTTTGTCGATGGTTCCTGCTGTAAACCCTCCCCCACTCTCAATGATGCCCCTAATCCTGAGCATGATAAGTGGATTCTTCATGATCAATTACTTATTTCTGCTCTTTCTGCCACTCTTACTGATGGCATTCTTGCACAAATCACGGACTGCTCCACCTCGCATGAGGTTTGGACAACTCTTCAAGGTCTTTACTCTTCTCACTCCGATGCCCATCTTATGCAAACACATCTTCAGTTAGCAACCCTTAAGAAGGGAAGTGACTCCATTACCGAGTATTTTAATAAAGTCAAAGCTCTCTCTTCTTCCCTCTCTGCTGCTGGTTGTCCCATTTCTTCTAGAGAATTCAATGTTTATCTCTTGGCTGGCCTTGGATCGGATTACGAATCCTTGGTCACTTCCATCTCCACCCGACCTGATTCTTTATCTTCCTCTCAAATTTTCAGCTATCTACTTAACCACGAGTCACGTCTGGCTCATCAAACTCAGTCTTTACTCTCTGGTACCTCACTTTCTGCCCACTCCACCTCTGCTCGCACTTCTTTCTCACCTTCCTCTCCAAACCGAGGCCGTGGACGAGGAGGAGGTCGAGCCCCTCCATCTCCAAACTACTTTTCTAATGCTTCCTCTAATCGTCCTGTCTGTCAGGTCTGTTATAAAATTGGTCATACTGCTATGGTCTGTCACCATCGCTTTGATCATGCTCATCAGTCACCTCCACCACCATCCTTCTCGGCAAATAACACTACCTACACTCAAACACCCACTTATCCGAACAGTTGGTTCCCTGATACAGCAGCTACTAATCATTTTACAGCCGATTTCTCCACCTTAAATTTGGACTCCCATCAGTATCAAGGCACTGACCAAGTATGCATCGGAGATGGTTCATCACTTCCAATTCATCATTCTGGCACTGGAATTCTTCCCACCCCAAATGGATTTGCGCACACAGACGGTTCTTCTTCAAGGACCCATTAAGGATGGCTTATATGTGCTTCCTGCTGATGCTCGGGCCATGTCCTCTTCTTCCAAACATGCTCTTATTGGTGAACGCACTTCTCCTCAAATCTGGCACTCTCTTCTCGGTCATCCGTCTTCACGTATTACTGCCTTTACCATTCAGCAATTTCAGCTTCCTGTTACTACTACAAAAAATAATATGACACCATGTGCTGCCTGTCTCCAAGCAAAAGCCCATGCTCTCCCGCACCCTCCCTCACCATCTCAATCCCCCCAACCCGATCCACCCATACCCAGCCTACCAACTGAGCCTCCTCTCTCGTGTGAAACCCTCATACCCAGCTCCGAAATATCGTCTTCCTCCTCAGACCCAAATCCCCCTTCTACTTCGGTAGCGCCGACACCCATCTCCACAACTCATACTTCCTTCTCTTCCCAGATTGATTCTTTACCCCCCTCTCTTGACTCCAGCTCCCAACTTCTACCTACTTTGGTCTCCTCCTTACCTCACTCTTCTACTGAGCATCGGTCCAATACCCATTCTATGCTCACCCGATCCAAGACAAACATCCATCGACCAAAACAAAGATCTGATGGCACTATACCCTGGCCATCTACTCATCCTTCTTCTCATCTCACCGAAGCTATACCTATTCCTGAGGAACCCTCCACATACACTGAGGCCTCCAAATTCCCTGCCTGGCGTGCTGCCATGGCCAGTGAATTTGAGGCCCTCCTTCACAATCAAACATGGACCCTGGTTCCTCCTCACCCTTCTCAAAATATTCTTGGTTCAAAATGGGTACTCAAGACCAAGAGACATGCTGATGGTACTCTAAAGCGTCGGAAAGCTCGTTTGGTTGCTAAAAGGTTCCATCAGCAGCCTGGTTTTGACTACTCTGAGACTTTCAGCCCAGTGGTGAAACCTATCACCATCCGTTTATTACTCTCTATTGCAGTTTCTCGGCACTGGCCCTTGCACCAGCTTGATGTACAGAACGCCTTCCTCCATGGTGACTTAGAGGAGGACGTCTTCATGCAATAACCAGTCGGGTTTGTTAATTCTGACTTTCCTCAGTATGTATGTAAACTCAAAAAATCCATTTATGGGCTTAAACAAGCCCCACGAGCTTGGTTTTCTAAACTAAGTTCACAATTACTTGCCTTGGGTTTTCATGCATCTGTCTCTGATTCTTCCTTGTTCATTTTTAACTCTGGTTCTGCAACTGTCTATGTACTCATTTACGTAGATGATATCATAGTTACAGCCTCTGATCCTATGCTTGTCACTGAGTTCATTACAGCTCTTCGAAATACCTTTCCTGTCAAAGACTTAGGCCCCTACATTATTTTCTAGGCATACAAGTCACTCGTAACCCAACTGGTTTATTTCTCTCTCAGTCTCGATATATCTCTGACTTACTATCAAAAAATAATATGGACAATTGTAAACCAGTGTCTACCCCCATGGCTACCTCGACAAAGCTGAGTGCTCTTGATGGATCCACTTTTGAGGATCCACAGCTTTATCGTAATGTCGTCGGCAGTCTTCAGTACCTTGCTTTTACTCGTCCTGATATTTCTTTCGCTGTCAACAAAGTTTGCCAATTTATGCATTGTCCCCGCACTTCTCATTGGCAAGCTGTTAAACGAATACTTCGGTATCTTCGTTTAACTGCTGCCTTTGCTCTTCATTTTTCTCCAGTTTCTTCTCCTAAGCTTTTAGCCTTCTCCGATGCTGATTGGGCTGGTTGTCCGGATGATCGGAAGTCCACCGGTGGTTTCTGTATCTTCTTTGGTTCTCATTTAATTGCATGGGGTTCCAAAAAGCAGCCCACGATTGCACGTTCTTCAACTGAAGCTGAATACAAGTCCGTTGCCAATACTGCTTGTGAATTATTATGGCTCCAATCCCTTCTTAAAGAATTAGGAATTTGTCTTGCTGATCCTCCTACTCTGCTATGTGATAATATGGGTGCTACTTATCTTTCTGTGAATCCTATTTTGCATTCTAGGACAAAGCATGTGGACCTTGATTTTCATTTTGTGAGGGACCGTGTGGCAGCCAAAACACTCAATGTGTCATTTATCTCTAGCCATGATCAATTGGCTGATATTCTTACAAAGCCCTTATCTACTGCTCGTTTCTCATTGCTGCGTTCAAGTCTCACCATACTTCCTATGTCGCTTGAAGCAAGGGGGGATAATAGAGCACATAGTGACTCAGCATCCAAAGAAGCTTCTGCAACAAACTCTCAATAGAATTGCACAATAGACGTGCTAGAATAAAGTGGAAGATTCTTGAATATATCTGTAACCGAATGCAGGACTTTTATTATTATTTTCTTTATGTAAATGAGTCTGAAATATAGGATAAACATGCCTATAAATACTGCACTGTTGTGGTTATATTCAGTATGAAAAGCAATAGTAATACAATGATGAGTTTTACACAGACTTTACTTTCGTTGAAGCATTTCTTCGAATAGGTGTAAAGCTCTGTTTTTCATTACTTCATCAGGCACAAGCGAGTTCGTATACCATATCGTGTATTGATAATTTTTTTAATTTAAAAAAAATAAAAAAAAAATTGAGAGAAGAAGAAAATCTCCTATATCATGAAAATTATTTTCATTTTTAATTCACATCATTTCATTAAATATATGTATTATATATCAATATTGGTACACGAATTAGTGCACGAACTTGTTTGCAATAAGATTTTTTCATTTGGAAATGATAGAATCTCATGCCCCCAAAGAGCTACACATTCACAAACAAAAGAATATAATAAGAGATAAGTGGCACCAAAATTGTCACATCGTAATGTTCGTAGTTGTTAGACAAAAATAGAAGTTTCTTGAAGAAGTCCTTGTAATCATATCGACTCGCCTGTTTAATTTTCTAGAGCCTGATATTTAGTTTCAGTACTTGAATGAGTAATATTTTGTTGTTTTGATTGAGTTTTAAGAGATCAAATTATTGCCAAAATAATTAAGATATCTTTTGATAAAATGGCGATCATGAGTTCGCCATGCCCAATCAACATCAAATAAAGCTTCTAAATCGGATGATGAATTGCAAGTGATTAGAAGTTCATGAGAGGAAGTGAATTTGAGATAGTGAAGGCTTAGCTTAATGGCATTCTAATTATTACTAGTAGGACGCTACATGGTAGTCTAAAAAAAAATCCAAAGGGACGATCCTTAATCAAAAGTCCAATCTAAAGATGCTCCAAGAGCTCGTACTCAATAACAATGTGTGGGAAAACGGTAACAAAAATATTATTGACATAAATCTATTGATATTCTAAATATGAAAAGGAAATGATAACTTTTGAAGCCTAGAAGCCAAATTCAAAGAGATCACAACTTAGCCATGAACAACACGCAAAAGGAGTTTGCCTAAGCCCGTAAATGGCTATATTTAGTTTGCAGACATGATGATAAATTATTAAGGGTGAGCAAAGCTTGATGGTTGATCCATACGCACAAAGTCAACAAGATCACCATCCAAAAAGGTATTATAAACATAGAGTTGGATTGTATATTTCATTATCCCACAATGTACAATCAAGTCAACTGTAGATACAATATGTGAAGCCCAATCGTGTAGAAGCCTAGCCCGTATAGAAGCCTAAAGCAGCAAAAAAAAGGGCCCAACCTTTAAGCTCAAAACGGTGCCGTTTTGACTTATGCCCCCAAACCCTAATATCCCATTTTCCTAATTTTCCTTTGCTTCTCTCTCTTCCTCCCCGCACCATCCCCTCCCCTCTCGTGAGCTCTGCCCACCACCCTTACGCACCCAGCTGCTCGCACCACACATCGTCGAGCTTGGCCCCTTCTCTACCATCTCTGATTGCCGCTCACCTCCTCCAATCTAAGCTAAGCCTTGTGACACTCGTGAAGAGGGCTTTCTGGCCTATAAATAGGCTGAGACTCCTCCCCCCTCTGACCATTTCTCTTTTTCCTCCAACGGCCTCACTCTCTCCGTCACATCTCTTGGTCTCACCCACCTTTCTCAAAACCCTCCCGTTCTTTGTTTCTCTCGTTTAAGGTTCCGTCGTCGTAGTCTGCTACACTGGCACACACACACCACCATAGATCCTCCACCACCAAGTCACTCTCTGATCACCACACTCTCTCTCTCTCTCTCTCTCTCTCTCTCTCTCTCTCCTAGAAAGCTCGACCCTTTTTGGGTGCGAAAAACCTAGTCGTCGTCATCACCTGTCGTGCTACACCTTTCATAACAAGCTTCCCTCCCTCCCAATCTCATTACCTTCCTCAAATTTCTCTCCTCCCTCTCTCACACTATCTTTCTCTCTTTTTCTCCCTCTCTATTTCATTGTCATTGTGAAAGCCATTGTTGCCATCCAACACTGAGACCGGGCCGGTAAACCCTTCGGTCTCAATTCCTCGCATTCAAGTTATCTTCACCTCTCTCTCTCTCACCAAAATCACTCCCTCTCTATTTAGGTTTAGACTCGCCAACCACCCAACTCCACCTTCCTCTAGACTTTTCTTCCTTGTCTCTCTCTTGCTCTCTATCTCTCCCTCATGTTCACTGTCTCTCTGTCCCAGCAATACACACACACTCACCACCCCTTCTCTATGCATCTATGCAAGACTCCCAAGACTACTTGGAGGACCACCTCGACACCCACCGACGGGAACCACCACAACCAGCAAGCAGAGCTCGGGACGCTTCGATCATCTAGAAATTTTATCTACACACTATAAGTGGCTCTCAAATTAACCTTGGAATAATTGTAGTTGGAATTGTGAATTATGCTTTGATGTTGTGAACTGTGCGCTATGTGAAGTGTTGGGATAAACTATGTAGTTGTGATGTGGTTGTGCGTCGTGTGAAGTTGTAGGATAAATTGTGTAGTTGTGATGTGGTTGTGTGTCGTATGAAGTGTTGGGATGAAATGTGCAATTTGAGACATGGTTGTGCAATGTGAAGTGATGGGATAATTGTGTAGTTTGTGATGGGATATATGTGTAGTTTTGTGACATGCCGTGTGAAGTGCTCTTTTTGTTGTTTCATGTTGTGTTTTGTATCTTAAATATTGTTGTTGTATGTCATTCCTCATGTAATTAACTGTAGTATTTTTGGATTGCATCATTACTGAAATCTATAAATTGTTGTATTCTTGTATCAATAGATTTTGTGGGTGCATAAGTTTCATGATCCCAAGTCGAGATAGAGAATTATCTCGGTAGAGCTCCTATGATTACTTGGGAGCGCATAAAACTGAATGACATTCTCTCGGTTGTTGTCGGGGGACAATGGGCTTGGGCAAGACGGTAACGCTTTTAGGTCAACGCCGCTGCCTCTCTGCTAGTGGAGGCTAGAGAATGCTTGGTCATGAACACGCCAAGTGATGAATTGGGCATCACTTGTTACGAAGTAATACGCATGGTCTTTACTTGTGGTGTGACGAAGGGAGCCAAAGTGTGTGGATGATCCATAAGGGAGACCATGATACATACTTTAATAAAACAGATCTTTTCAAAATAAAATGTGATTTTTTGGTCTGTAATGTCTTGAGCCAAAGATTTGGTGCATACTTGAGTTTGGTTAATTGCAAAATGGCAAATATTATATTTCGTACTTTCCTTGTTTGCATAAATTTTTCTTTTCCACTTGCATGTATTTTGAGTATTAGACTTAGTTTCACTTACTGAAATTTCACAAAATCTCAATGTGGTGGTCCCACCTACGGTTCCGCTCTTTGGAACCCTAGATTTTGATATAGAGGATGAGTATGATGAGGCATATGAGCATGGAGGTCTAGCTCCGCCTGAAGAGTAAAGATCAAGATTATTCTTCATTTGTAATTAATTTTTTACTCTTTGTAATTATCGAAGGACTGTAATATTCTTTTGTCTATGGTTTGAAGACTTCTGGCTTATGGATAATAGAATTTTGATGAATTTAAATTTTTTTTGTGCTGTTAGTTAGACTTTAATGATTGCCTTTTTCATTTTTTGCTGCGAATTAATTGTACACATTTATTGAGATGCGAGCACAAACTGTATTTTCAAATTGTATGAGGGGTGTATGACCAGAAAAGTCAACATCCTCGCATTGCGAGTGCCGCCAAACCACAAGCGGACACCGAGGGAGCCACACAATAGAGGGTTAATGATTCTTGATTCCCATGATTCTTGGGATACTTGTGTTTTATATAATACAATATAATAAAGAAGAGCTTGTTGTAATTACATAAACTATGGGGAATTCCATTCAACAAAAGTAACTTTAAAATTTGGACTAAACTGAGATCAAAGTTCAATCTAATTTTAAGTTGAGTTTAACATCCAAACACTCAATTATTAAATCACAAAATCCATTTCAACTCAAAATCTCTTTACATCTGGGACCCACAACCTTTTTCAACTTCTCATAAATATATTTAAACTCATCTTAACATCCAAACACAGGTGGATCTCACAAAACTCGTTCTATTATCTCAATTCACTACTATTCATAACGAACTCAATTCATCTTAACTCAGCTCAACATCCAAACGGAGCTAACTTTTTACACTTCCAATATGAAGACTCATGTCACTTAGGAGGCACGTGTGGCCCATGGTTACAAGCATGTCGGCGTGGCTAACGCCACGGTCTGTCGAGCTGCAATCTACTATGATCAGCAGCTTGACTTTGTTCCAACCCACGAAAACCAAAAGCCGACTCCATTATTCTCGTTGCAAGTTAGGCTGTGTGGGCTCTGTGGACACCAGAAAAACACTCTTTCCAGAGAGAGGGAGAGAGAGAGAGATGTAAGCAGTGCGGAGGGACTCTGCATATAAGATATAAATTTTAGAATGTACAAACTTTTTGTACAAGATTTAAAAAAAAAAAAAAAAAAAAAAAAAAAAAAAAGATCATTAAAAATTAGAAACAAAATAAAAACACATAAAATAAAAAATTCTCAAAAAATCAAAATATTCAATTTACAAACTTAAAAAAAATTAAATTTAAAATAAAATAAAAAAGTTTAAAAAATCAACTATTCTATAAATTAAATCACATAAACTTTAAATTTAAAAAAAAATAGAAACAAAACAACAACTCGTAGATTATTCTTTTCTCAAAAAATAAAATAAAAAACGAACCAAAGTTACACAATGAAAAGATTAAAAAAATTCAAATAGATAAACTTAATATTAGAAAAAATCAAAGACAAAAAAAAATGATAAGATGTGAATAAAAACTAAAAAAAGGGCCCACCCATATGCGTGGCGGACGATAAGGCGACTCTCATAGTCATCCAAGTTCTAAACTATTGAAAGAAATAAACCATATAAAATCATATATATGAACAGCAACATCCTTGCGTCAAATTTACTTGAAGGAAAAACTACTTTTGCCCTTCCAAGCTTACCGCTCTACCCGACTCTTACTTTGAACTCTTAGCACACTTCCAACTGATAATCCATGTCATGTCATAATTTGAGGCTGGCGAGGCCCATGGTTACACACGTGTTGGCATTGCTCGTGCCATGGCCTGCCCAGCTCCTCTCTACTGGGATCAGCATCTTCACTTTGTTCCACCCACGAAAACCAAAAGGCCACTCCATCATCGATCCTCATTGCTGCCACCGACAAACCACGCCTTCCGGAGCGAGAGTGCGCGTGCGAAAAAGATAAAAGCATGCCCGCCGAGGGACCTCTGGGGTCTTGGCGTAGTCGCACCAGAGGAAAGGTGAGACCGGGTTAGGCCTTGAAATGCTTTAATTAATTTGAGCCTGTGCCATTGCCAAGGTGTCCACGTTATTTTTTGTGGTGACTGTGAAGTCACTGCACGTCCAAAAAACTTAAGTGATGGAGTTGTGAGAATGAACAACATATATAGCATCATTCTTATTCATAAATCCACAACTATTTCACTGGTTTTACACGATGAGAAGTTGTAAGACTGAACAAATTCACTTCGAACTTCAGAGTCTACCTGCTGTCACACGAGGCGAGACAATTTTCCACGACAAAACATACTACATATTACACAGAAACATAAACAAAAGTAGGGTACGTGAACTTTATTTTCTATTTCCATGTAGATATCTGACCAACCCAATCACGAGGCATAAATAGCTTACAACTTCTTCACCAAGAGATCTACTCCATTTTCAGGTTCCATGAGCATCCTAATAGCAGGTGCATGGATGTACTTTGGGGAGAGGGAGAAGGAGAAGTTGGAGAGAATTAATGCTATCAGTATCTTGAGTTCGACCATGGCCAAGTGCTGCCCAACACATACGCGGGGCCCAAATCCAAATGGCAAGTACAAGTGTGGATGACTGCAAGCACCCTTAATTCCATTTGCAAATCTATCTGGGTTGAACTTTAAGGCATCCGGTCCCCATATTTCTGGATCAACATGCGACGTCAACAACACTGTCCAAATGTTGACACCTTTTGGGATATTAATGTTCCCGAATCTCAGATCATTGAAGGCCTCCCTAGGCACCACGGGGCAGGTGGATAAAGACGCAACGATTCATGTATCACCATCGTTAGCTGTATATCCATATTGAATTTTTGTGCTTAGAAATGCATTCTTTACTCTTTGCACACGGAGTAATTATTATAAGTAATCTCAAAATACATACGCGTGGTACCTATTTCATATCATAGGATGTTATGTAAATTCAAATTTATATGATTACCTGTTTCATCTTACGAAGCATATCAACATCAGGTGTACAACCTTGGCAGATGTCGAGAACCTCAGCACGGACACGGTCTTGCCATTCTTGATTTGAAGCTAAGAGCATGAGGGACCATGTGGCAGAAATTGCAGTGGTCTCGTATCCAGCCAAGTATATGTTCTTGCAATTGTCAACAGTGAAACTTTCGGTAGCCTTCTGGCTCAAGTCACTATTCTTAGCTCCCTCAAGAACCATATGGAGAAAATCCTTCTCATGATTAGAGGCTTTCTGTCTCTCCTTGACTACCTCTAGTATCAAACTGCGGATTTCCTTTTGTAACCTCCATCCTTCCCTATTACTTCTCGTGGGAAGGTACCTGTAACATGTAAAGTGGATATGTCCAAGCTGTTGCTTTAAAATTTAAATGACTGTCTAAGCAAAGGTAAAACTTTAGAGGTTTCATCATTTATCTTTACTAAATTGGAGAACCATCCTATTTTATTTCTTGGATAAAATAAAAGAAAAAAACTCATGAAAGAATGCAGCTCGCACCTTAAGCCAGGTATCCCAGTGGACAAACTTGACGTCGAGATGGCCCCCATTAGATCTCTTAGTTTTAGGAAAATCTTTTCCCCTTGGGCATAGTTGCTGCCAAAACAGGCTCTTGAGATCACATCACCAGAAAAACTTCTTAGGTAATCGTCGATGTGTATGTCTGCGGTTCCACCCTCAGTCTCAATCCTACTCTTCCATGAGTTTAGCAGTGGGGTGGTCGACTCGATAATTAAGTTTATCATTCCCTACATGGGTTTAAGATCACAATCTACTTGTGTGTATCATGTCAATTGAAAATTGCTAGATTTACAAAGAAGTATTATAAAATAAATTTATAAACTAACATAGTTTTAATTGACGGTAGATAATTTTTTATTTTAATAGATTTTTTATTTTTTATTTTTTTGCAATTTAATGTTTTGTATTAGGTTATGTTGGTTTATAAACTTAGTTTTATAAAATCGTTTTGTAGATTTAAGTACTTCTTGTATTAATTACCTACTAATTCCGGAGGCAACCAATATTATTTAATGTTTGCTAAAATAATCATATACCTTGACCTTCTCCATGTAAAACTCAGGAGCAATGATTTTGCTCTGCCTGGCCCATGTAGCCCCATTCGAATTGATTATGCCCTGACCAAGCAAAGGACCATACTCTTTTTGCTGCTCCGATGGTTTCCCAAAGTCCAAGGATGTGCATGTGGTTATCTCTCTCAAAATGCCAGGTTCGTTTATGAATATTTTTGGTGAGGTACCCAGAGAAAACATAAATAAATCACCTGTTCAAACATAAAACATACAGAAAATAAAAGAGATAGCTTACTTCTGCATGTTTGGCAATCCGATTGGACAGTGAGATGAGACGATTTTATATGAAAATTAAATAAAATATTATTAAAATATTATTATTATTTTAAGATTTGAAAAAATTGAATTATTTATTATATTTTATGTAAAAATTTGATAAAGTTGTAATAATGAGATAAACCAGTATCCAAATTACATGCTTTTAAGTTTTGAGGGATTTTCTCCCCCACTTTTCATAGCTTTCGATTCCTCCCTTTCTGGGCCACCCATGAGGCCAGACAATTCCCAACGTTTTTTTTTTTTCAATTTTAATTTCATCTTCAATATTTTTCATAAACTCTCTCTATCCAAACCTATCAAATCGTAATTTTCACAAAAACTCATAAAATTTAATCTCAATGAACAATCTTCTTTCATAACAGATCAAACTGAGAATCTGAGATAAATATATAGGATATTCAATATTGCAAGATGATGGGAGACGCACCATATTGTTTCCTCCATTGCTCAAGGAATGGAAGGATGAGAGCAGCACAGTTGTGGGAGACGGGGATTTCTCCGGAAGGAGTCTTAACTGTGGTGGAGAGGGCCTTCTTTATCTCCCAAATATTTCCGAGTAGCAAAGTCGGCGGTGGTCCGGTGATGCCTTGCTTTCTCAGTGCAGATCGAAGCCTCTCCGGCTTCACCACCAGCGTATTATACAAGCGTACCAACAGTCCTGTGAAACCAAGAAATGCAACAACAATGAATATCTTTGCTGCATCAAACTCAAGCTCCTCCATGGCCGTAGTCTTCTTTGTCTTTCACCGTGCCCGTAGAAATGAGTTTGGCGAGACAATTTGGTCAAACCTGAACGATTCTTACAGCGCGCTCATGTGATCTTGACCGGCTATCCTTATTTAGGCTTCGTTTATAAACATAATTTATCTCAACTTATTATTTTAATTTTTTTAAATTTTAATATAAAATATAATAAATAATTTAATTTTTTCTAATCTTAAAATAATAATAATAATAATAATAAATAATATTCTAATAATATTTTATCAACTCAACTCAACTCACTTCAACATCCAAACGCACCCTTAATAACACGCAGTTAATAGTTTATTGAAAAAAGCCCAAAAAAATATATTCAAATTAAAATGATTTTTGAAAATATAAAAGAGAAAAATTAAAATTTTAGATTTTCTTTATATTTTTTATATTTATATTTTTAATTTTTTTAATAAGCCACTTGATGGTGTCATGTCATATATATCAAGAGAATCATCTTAACAATAAATTCTAAATAGCCAAAATTGATTATTGTATTAAATTATTATATTCTTTGGTCTTTTTTTTTTTCCTTGAGGTTAGTTGGAACGAATTATTGTATTAAATTTTGGAGTAATTTATCTGTTCGGTTCTTTGAACTAAGAGAAAAAAAAATTAGATATTTAAAATAACTTTATAATTTGACGAATCACTATATCAAGATACGTCAATTTATGAGATTACTTTTTTATAATTTTTTTGTGACTAAAGTATTTTTCAATAAATAGTGGTGCATTTACACCATCCACTCACTCTACCTATATATATATATATATATATATATATATATATATATATATATAAGATTAATTGCAATCATATAAATATAGGTGAATTATTGGTTACACAGAATTCTATATATGTTCTTATATAAATATAGTATTTCTTCAGTCTTACTAGTTGTTTGAATTATACAAGTTCATGAGACACATGGGTTTGGAAAAAAAAAAATTTGGTATAAATATCTTTTAAGTTGTATAATAATGATAATAAGTTGTCTATTTATCATTTTTTTTTAATCTTTTATACAGATATCCGAATCTTTTACATAAAAATAAAACAACTTTCAATTGATGGAAAGATTAAAATGCCAAAGTTTATGCTTTAATAGAATGAATTTGGAGAGGGTAGAATATGCCCCAAGATGCAAGTGCTACTACAAAGAGATCAGAATGTTGCCAAAATAAATAAGATAGCTACTAGTATCTACCGATGAGTTCACTCTCCCCAATAAGTATCAAAGAAAGCTTGTAGATAGGATGACGAATTGTAAGTGATTAGAAGCCCATGAGAGGAAGTGAATTTGATATAGTGAAGGATTCGCTTAATGGCAATCTAAAACAGGAATCGGAAGGGACAATCCTTAACGAGTAAAGCTACTCTCACCGTTGAGAGCTCCTGCTGTATTTTTTTATTTTTTATTTTTTTATTAAGTGATTAAGTAAGTATTTTTTAATAATGTTGTAATTTTTTTTATTTTTTAAAAAAATATTTAAAATTATTAAAAAAATACATGTAAAAAGTATAAAAAAAAAAAAAAAACACACAACTGCACTAACGCTAGGAGCAGTGACTGTAGAGCAACCCATCCAAAAGTCCAATCTAAAGATGATGCAAGAGATCGTTAATAACAATACGAGAAAAGCCAATAACAAAAATATTATTGACATAAATCTGTTGATTTATCGATTTTGAAGCCTAGAACCCAAATTCAAAGAGATCACAACTTAGCCATAAACTCCGTGCAAGAGGAGTTCGTCTAAGTACATAAATTGCTTTTTTTAATTCGTAGAGGTGATGAGAAAATTGAGGATAGGCAAAGCTTGGCGGTTGAGTCATGTGCACAAACTCAACAAGATCTCATGCAAAAAGGCATTATGACGTATAGTTGGATTGTCAACAATGGAAAACTTTTAACTTAGGCGAATTTGTGCATTGAAGTGTACCGAGAAGTTGATATGGACTGATTTAATCAAACAAATCGTTTTGATTTTAACTCAGGCATGGACTAATTTGGGCGGGATCTGAAGTTAAACAAATCTCTTCATTGCGCCTCTTCCTCGCGTGCCCTGGTAATCTTCTTTGCGTGCCTTCTCTCTTCTCTAGCCATCTTCTCTGCGTCCTTTCGTTTTTTATCTTAACTGCGTGGCTTCTCTTGAAAGTGGCTTCGTTTAACATACTTGTACACCCTGTTCAACTCCACCTCCCTAGCCATGCACCATGATTCAAAGAAAATATCCAAGCCCAAGCCAAAGGTACGCATAATTCAC
Source organism: Juglans microcarpa x Juglans regia (assembly GCF_004785595.1). NCBI lineage: Eukaryota > Viridiplantae > Streptophyta > Magnoliopsida > Fagales > Juglandaceae > Juglans > Juglans microcarpa x Juglans regia. The sequence goes on from NC_054607.1 coordinate 4,879,020, forward strand.
ATATTTGCACCCGAAATCATCAAAACTGAAGCAACAAACTTCCGTGAGTTAGTGCAATGACTCACTGGAAAACCCACGGAAAAGGGCTATAGAGAGAAGAGCCAAGAAATGCTTCATTCGACAAGCCAATGGCCAAACTGGAGCTTCGAGCTGGGTTTCGTGGTTTGATGTCAAGGGAGAGAGTTAAGGATGAGGAAGGGATGTGGAATGGTGAGAATTCAGGTGGGTGCTTGGGCGGCTTTGTAGACTTGGAAGGGTTTATTCAAGAGCTTGGTGAATTCCCATTTCTTCTTTTGGATGCTTCACACATGCATGGCTTTGGAGAAGCTCAACTTGCCTAGATAGTAAAAGAAATCAAATGGTTTTTTTTTTTTGTGGCCTTTTCTTCTTTTTCATTTGTTTATGATTAATGTTTGATCGTCAGAACTTTATTTTGATGGTTTTCGCTAGATGGTTTAATAGTTTTATCTTTTATATTGTATCTATTTTTCTACTTGATCTTCTGAATCCTTGATACTCCAAGATCTCTCTATACTGTAAATAGAAGAGCTATACTTTCAGGATTCTCCTTTTGCAAAAAGTTGCTTCTCTCCTTTTACCTTCTCTATTCTCTGGTAATCTTCTTTGCGTGCCTTGGTTTCTTCTCTTGAGAAGCCCCATTAACAACCCAATCACCAGTTAAATTGATTCAATTTAGTAATTGAAAACCTCTCAATCCAGTACCCTATTTTTAGCTTTGTTCGCAAGTCCTTGAAACTTTACTAGCCATGGATTTAGAGTCTCATTTCGAATAAACCACAAAAGAGCAAACACTTCATGGCTGGTTTACCGGTTTATCCACTTTAAAAACTCATTTTCGATTTTTTCCTGAAAAATTCATTTCCATGTTTTTAACCCCGTTCACAGGTCTTTTTCCCATTTTCGATTTTTCACTAACTCTAAAAACCTATTTCAAATTTGTAAAATAGAGCTAGAGAAAGATGGAGTACCTGAGACCATCAAATTAGGAAAGAATACCGTCACTATCATGTTCTTTTCCTTTCTATCATCCGCTTCATTTCAGCTCTTTGGGATTCTAACGTGTTTTGCTATTTTTTTCTTTTTTTTTTTCTAATACAACTGACAACAACTTAAAATATTAAGGAAAATGATAAAGTTACTACTAAATAACAATTTGTATACAATTATGTAATAAAACAATATTATTTTAAATTTAATTTTGACTTTTACTTTTGATTTGATGCGTTTAAATATAATAAAAGATATTATTATATTTAAAATTGTTTATAAATTATGAATGAATTGTTAGCCTATCACTGTCAAAATATTAATTGGTACGCAGCAAGCCACTTGTAACCAGAAGAACTGGTCAACAATATATACACTAGAGGGTTAATGCTTTCCATGATTTATGGGGTACATAAGCTGCCACCAATCATGTTTTAGTATAGTTGACCGTAAAAAGCTTCTACATCAGTTGATGTGCGGAGTATGTAAAAAATAAGATATCTTAAAATGATTAAAACTAAAACTGTTAAAAAGAAATAAACCATATAAAATCATAAATATATGAACAGCATTATCCTTGCATCAAATTTACTTGAACTCTTAGCACACTTCCAAGTTCCAACTGATCATAACCCATGCCAATGATGCCATGTCATATTTGAGGCTGGCGAGGTCATGGTTGCACGCATGTTGGCTTTATTGCTCGTGATATGGCCTGCCAAGCTCCACTATACCGGGATCAACGTCTTCACTTTGTTCCCACCCACGAAAGCCAAAAGCCCACTACATCATCGATCCTCGTAGCCGACACCGACAAAGCTCGCCTTTCGGAGCGAGTGTGCGTGCACGAGAAAGATGGAAGCAGGGGCGGAGAGACTCTGGGGTCTTAGCGTACTCACACAAGAAGAAATGTGAGATCGAAAAGGCCTTGGAATGCCTTAATTAATTTGAGGCTGTGTCATTGCCCAAGCGTCCACGTTATTTTTTGCAAAAACTCGATGTGTTGTCATTTTGCATATTTTTTGTACATTCCACTAATATGATTGATTGAGTCACTTTTTTTTAATATAAAATAACTGTTAATTACATAAGTAGAATTTGTAAAAAATACATAAAAATGACTGATAACATAACCCTATTAGAGCTCATAAAAGAATGCTCTCACCTTAAGCCAGGTATCCCAGTAGACAGACCTTTCATGGACATGAGCCCCATTAGAGCTCTTAGTTTTAGGAAAATCTTTTCCCCTAGGGCATTGTTGCTGCCAAAACAGGCTCTTGAGATCACATCACCAGAGAAACTTCTTAGGTAATCGTCGATGTGTATGTCTGCGGTTCCACCCTAAGTCTCAATCCTACTCTTCCATGAGTTTATCCTTCCCTACATGGGTTTAAGATCACAATATACTTGTGTGAATGTCAATTGAGAATTGTTATATCTATAAAGAAATCTTATACAAATAAGTTTATAAACTAACATAATTTAACGTGATATTTCATATTTATTTTATAAAAAAAACAAAAAATGATTTGCAATTTAATGTTTTATATTAAGTTACGTGAGTTTATAAACTTATTTTATAAAATCTATTTGTAGATCTAAATACTTCATGTATCAATTACCGACTAATTAATTCTGTTGGCAACCAATATTATTTAATTTTTGTTAAAATAATCATACCTTGACCTTCTCCATGTAAAACTCAGGAGCAATGATTTTGCTCTGCCTGGCCCATATAGCCCCATTTGAAGTGATAATGCCATGACCAAGCAAAGGACCAAACTCTTTTTGCTGTTCCAATGGTTTCCCAAAGTCCAAGGATGTGCATGTGGTTATCTATGCTAGGTTCGTTTATGAATATTTTTGGTGAGGTACCGAGAGAAAACACAAATAAATCACCTGTTTAAACATAAAACGTACATAAAATTTAAAAGAGCTTACTTCTGCATGTTTGGCAACCATTAAGTTTTGAGGGATCTTCTGGGCCACCCATGCACAAGGCCAGACAATTCACAAAGTTTTTTTTTTTTTAACTTTGGTTTCATCTTCTTTTTTTCTTTTTTTGCAAATATTTATCTTAAACTTTCTCTATCCAAACCTATCAAATCGTAATTTTCACAAAAACTCATAAAATTTAATTTCAATTTAGAATTAATCTTCTTTGAATCTTTCATAACAGATCAAACTGAGAATTTGAGATAAATATATGATATTGCAAGGTCATGGGAGACACACCATATTGTTTCCTCCATTGCTCAAGGAATGGAAGGATGAGAGTAGCACAGTTGTGGGAGACGGGGATTTCTCCGGCAGGAGTCTTAACTATGGTGGATATGTAGGAGAATTAATCTGAGTTGATTCAATCACCCGAAATGCTCAACAAACTCAAGAATGAACAAGAAATTCAAGAGTGATCAAGAAGAATCTAGAGCACGAATGGAGAAGAAACTTTAACTTTTGTATTGTGTAGAAAACTGTTCTGAGTCAATTATTACAGAGTAATCTACTAGCTATATATACAACATGAAAAGAATACATGTGCAATACACGTGCAGCAGTAAGACTATATTTACAATTAAGGGTCTGTAAAACTAACTATTTTACAATAATTATTTACATAATTCAATACTCCCCCTCAAGATGGAGTGTGAATGTCAAGAACACCCATCTTGGAAAGAAGGTAGAGAAACTGACTAGGAGGCAAGGCTTTAGTGAATGTATTGGCTAGCTGATGCTGAGAGCTAACATGTAGAGTTCTGAGCACACCAGACTGTATTTTCTCTCGAACCAAGTGACAATCAATCTCTATGTGCTTAGTTCTCTCATGAAAAACAGGGTTTGCTGCTATGTGAATTGCAGCTTTACTATCACAAAATAACAATGCTGGATAATCATGAATAATCCCAAAATTTGCTGGATAACAGTAGAAGACAATGCTCTATATTCAGCTTCAGCTGAAGATCTGGAAATAGTATTTTGTTTCTTTGATTTCCAAGAAATCAAAGAATCACCCAAAAATACATAAAATCTAGTCATTGATTTTCTAGTGCCTGGACAAGTTGCCCAGTTAGAATCTGAAAAAGCTTTCAGATGTAGAGAAGAAGAAGATGCCCTAACCAGGTGTGCCCTTGAGGTATCTTAAGACATGATGTGCAGCAGCCAAGTGTGTTTGAATAGGTTTATCCATGAATTGACTTAGAGTTTGTACAGAATAGGTCAAATTAGGCCCTGTTATTGCAAGTAGAGCAACCTCCCCACCAATCTTTTATAAACTGTGTGATATTCCAAGAGTGTAGAATCAGTTCTTGTCAATCGTAGATTAGAACTCATTGAAACTTTGGCTGGTTTACAGCCAAGGAAACCAGAATCAGCCAAGATTTCCAACGCATAATGCCTTACAAAGTGAAATTCCTTTAGAAGTTCTAGACACTTCTAATCCAAGGAAATATTTAAGATCTCCAAGATCTTTAATCTAAAATGTATTATGGAGAATGGATTTTATGTCTTGGACAGCTTTAAGATCATTGATGGCCACAATCACATCATCAACATATATCAAGAGGGCAATAAAAATCGAACCAGAAACTTTAGTGAATAAGGAATAGTCACACTTAGACTGTTTAAAACCATGTTGTAAAAGACAGTTAGTGAGCTTACAATACCACTGCCTTGATGCCTGTTTTAAGCCATATAATAACTTAGTTAACTTGCATACCCGAGTCTCCCCCTTATTGCCATACCCTTGAGGTAAAGTCATATACACCTCCTCATCCAAATCTCCGTGCAAAAACGCATTATTTACATCTAATTGATATAAATACCAATTTTGAGAAGAGGCAATAGCTATTAGACAGCGGACACTTGTAAGTTTGGCCACAGGAGAAAAAGTATCAATAAAATTCAACCCCTCTTGTTGAGTGTACCCTTTAGCTACAAGCCTAACTTTATAACGTTCAATGGTTCCATCTGATTTATATTTAATTTTGTACACCCATTTACAACCAATGGGATGTTTATCAGGAGGCAAGTCAGTGAGAACCCATGTATGATTTTTCTCAAGAGCAGATAATTCTATTGTCATGGCCTCTTGCCAATGAGGAAGTTTAATTACTTGATGGTAGAATTTAGATTCAAACTGAGATGAAAGATTAATGGTGAAAGCTCGATGTGTGGAAGAAAGTTTGTTGTAAGAAAGGTAAGTAGACAAAGAATGAGGAGTACTTACCTTGGGAGAACCTGTAGCAATGGAAGAATCAGAGTTTGATAAAGAAGAAGTGATTAAATCACAATGATATTGCTGCAAATATTGTGGTGGATGTTTGATTCTAGTAGACCTTCTAACAGAAGGATTATCAACAGAAATATTAGAATCTGAAATTTGTTGAGACTGATCAATAGGTACAGAATCTGAATTTTCTGTGTCAATAATGGGATGGGAAGCAGGTGTATTAGTCACAACAAGTGAGTGGGAATTTTCTGCAATATTAATGGGAATACAAACTTCAGATGTATTAGAATGAGAGATAGGTATTACAAAAGAATCTAAGGAAACTAATTTAGGGTCTAAAGAAAGATTGTTTATGTTTTTATATAAAAAGAGATGTTCATAAAATATGACATCCCTAGACAGAAAAACAGATTTGGAGTGTAAATCATACAATTTGTATCATTTGACACCAAAGGGATAGCCCAGAAAAATACACTTCCTAGCTTTAGAATCAAATTTTAATCTTTGAGAGACAAGAGTGCTAGCATAGCATAAGCAACCAAACACTTTTAAAATGGAATAATTGGGCTTGTGAGAAAAAAGAAGTTCATAAGGATATTTGTTAGAAAGAACAAGAATAGGTAATCTATTTATGATATAGGCTGTTGTTAAAACACAATCCCCCAGAAACAAAAAAGGTAAATGAGAAGTACAAACTGAAGGTAAAACAAAAGATTTACTAGAATCATGTATATCAGATATTGATGTTTTATTGTGCAACAAAAAATAAAGACCACTTCTTTCTTCACCCAGACCAATCGTCTTCCATGCACATAGATCCTGAATGAAGCAAAATTTATTCAAGAAGATTAGACAACAATTAGAAGAATGAGTAAGTTTACTAACTGATAGGAGATTAAAAGAAAATGAGGGAACACACAGGACATTGTTAAGGACCAAAGAATATGAAATTTTAACAACTCCTGTATATGTAATTGGTGCTTTGTGGCCATTTGGCAATGTAACAAAAGCTGATTGGACAGTTGTGTAAGAGGATAGAAATGACACTGAACTAACCATATGATCAATAGCTCCAGTATCAATAATCCATGGAATATCAAGGTCTGAATGATATTTCTTAACAGAAAATAAGCAAGGATCAAAAGTCGGATTAGAAAGTGATTTACCTGACTAATTGAAAAAAGTCTGAGGATTTTGCCGAGATGTGGTATCAACTAAATGAGCTTAAGCAAATTTGTCAGAGGAATTATGCATCTCAAGCAAAGAAATTAACTGTTGACATTGTTCTTGAGTAAATGGTAAAGAAGGTGTCTCACTAACTTGCTTATCCTGTAAAATATTACTAGTGAAATTACCATCAACAGAATTGATTCTAGGTTTAGTATTCTTGTAGCCAGGAGGATACCCATGTAGTTCGTAACATTTTTCTTTTATGTGTCTTGTCAATCCACAATGACTACAAATAGGTTTCGATTTTTGGAAAGAAGACTTAAATCTTGGACCAGACTTCTGAGAATCAAGTGTAGTAGAAGCAAGAACAACAGACTCCGAATTGGAAGCTTTCAAAACATGAAGGCTACGATGGCGTTCTTCTTGTAAAATTAAAGAGAAGACTCTATTTATGGGTGGCATTGGATCTAGCAACGAAATTTGGGCCCTAACATTCGAAAATGTATCACTAAGCCCTATTAAAAACCTCATCACATATTCTTGTTGTTGGTATTCTAATACTTTTGTCAATACTCCACAGTTGCAATTCGGACCGGAGCCGCAATTCAATAATGGTCTAAAATTTGACAATTCATCCCATAGTATTTTCAACTGAGTGTGATAATCACTTACAAACATGTCTCCTTGAAGCAAAGATGAAATCTCTTTCTAAAGTTGAAAAATCCGTGGCCCATTCGACTGTGAGAACCGTTCTTTGAGATCAGCCCATAGTGCAGCAGTCGTATCAATGTAAATACAACTTGCTACAATATTCTTGGAGACGGAATTCAAGATCCAAGAAAACACAATGTCGTTGCAACGGAGCCAAGCATCACGCGTAGGGTTAGTTGAACTCGGAGCCAAAGGTAAACTACCGTCAATAAACCCTAATTTGTTCTTTGCCCTGAGAGCAATCTTCATGGATCGGCTCCAAGAATTCTAATTGTCTCCGGTAAGCAACTGAAAAACAAGAATAACGCCTGGATTGTCACCATGATAAAGGAAATACAGAGATGAAGAATTATCCGTGAGATTGAGATGCAGAACAGAGGATTCAGCCATCGATAATCAAAAATTTTCTTCTGATACCATGTAGAGAATTGATCTGGGTTGATTCAATCACCCGAAATGCTCAACAAATTCAAGAATGGACAAGAAACTCAAGAGTGATCAAGAAGAATTTAGAGCACGAATGGAGAAGAAACTTTAACTTCTGTATTGTGTAGAAAATTGTTCTGAGTCAATTATTACAAAGTAATCTACTAACTATATATACAACATGAAAAGAATACATGTGCAATACACGTGCAACAGTAAGACAATATTTGGTCTGTAAAACTAACTATTTTACAATAACTATTCACATAGTTCAATAGGATAGGACAATCTTTATCTCCCAAATATTTCTGAGTAGCAAAGTCGGCGGTGGTCCGGTGATGCCTTGCTTTCTCAGTGCAGATTGAAGCCTCTCCGGCTTCACCACCAGCGTATTATATAGGCGTACCAACAGTCCTGCGAAACCAAGAAATGCAACAATAATGAATATCTTTACTGCATCAAACTCGAGTTTCTCCATGGCCGTAGTCTTCTTTGTCTTTCACCGTTCCCGTAGAAATGAGCTTCGTTGCACCGTCTATTCACTCTACATTAGGATTTGCTTGAATTCAAAGAGAATTGAAATGGTCAATGAATAATAGAATAAAATATTATTATAATATTATTTTTTAATATTATTATTATTATTTTAAATTTTAAAAAATTAAATTATTTATTATATTTTATGTAAATTAAAAAAATTATAATAATAAAATAAGATAATTTGAGATAATTTTTAAATGAGTACTTCTACGGGTCCCGAATTTGGGACCCAAAAAGTTCACCGAATAGTATAAATTTTGTTCTTCTTTTTTTTCATATATTTTTTTAATCATCATAAATATTTTTAAAAAAAATAAAAAATTTACATCATTATTAAAAAATATTTTTTTAATCATTTGGTAAAAAAAAATAAATAAATAAAAAATTCCATTCGGTGAACGTTTTGGATCCCGAAAACATTCCTCTTTTTAAATTCAAAATGCAAGAATATCTACATGCATGATGTGACTCTTGATCTCTCTCTTAAAAGAAATAGAATCATTCAATTCCATACAAATTGCTAGATGTCAATTCTTTTAAGAAATAGTCAACCAATAATAGTTTGGATTCTCAAACAATTTTCTTGCCTCACTTTTCAAAAAAAAAAATATATATATATATACTTTTAAATATAAAAATGATACGTTATTTACTTGTCATTTTATGATCAAAACATCCATTTCTTAATTATAAAGACTATGAATAGGACGACGACCCTTCACGGACTCGAAGTTATTAATATTTCATTTGGTTATGTAATTTAAATAAAATGAGATAAAATTAAATATTTTGTTAAAAGTTAAATAAAATATTATTATAATATATATTTTTTTTAAAATTTAAAAAAATTAAATTATTTATTATATTCTATATAAAAGTTTAGAAAAATTATAATGATTGTATGAGATGAGATGAGATGAGATGAAATAATTTAATTTTATGTAATTAAACCAAACATAAACCTCTACCATATCAAAAATAAAACAGCTTAATGATAAATTGTAATATATATATATATATATATATATATATATATATATTCAACGGTCAATAATGTACAACAGAGAGAGTAAATGGTTCTTAAAAAAAAGCCATAAATAATGGGGAAATGGTAGCCACTTTCCTTTGTGGACGTGGGCATGATCTTTGGGATGGCAAATGGCGTATCAACTCGCGCCTTCAATCAGGACGGTAGAAAGCGGATGGTGAGCTTGTCACTTAAGGAGAAATTTCTGAGCATGATAGCAAATTATGTATCTTTATATGTATCTACATATTTATATAATATGATTTTAAATTAAATTACATTAAATTATACATCTCTAACAATTTACATAGTTATAAATTATTTGCATATTTTATTTTATTACTTTTTTCTCTCTCCTTCCCTTCTCTCTCTTCCAACCAACCGATAGAATTTTAAAAAAAAAATTTTAGTGAGTGCTAAATGATAGAATTTGCAGTGGTGTTAATTGTAAAATATAAAAAAATAATAATTTTAAGAAAAAAATAAATAATAATATTTTATTATCATTTGGCTCAAAAATAGATAATCTAATATAGACGTTTTTCTTGATATATAAAATATTACTATTCATAATTCAACTCAACTAATTTAAACATCCAAACTTCGTCTAAAACAAAAAGAATGAGCTTTTTACATTATGCTTTAATAGAATGAATTGAGGAAGGGTAGAATCTGCCCCCAAGAGCTACACGGACAAAATGAAAATGGATGGTTACGTGCTTGATTATTGCGTTGAATAATAGATAGGTGACATCAATATTGTCACATCATAACGACGTTGTTGTTGGTTGTATGGGAAAAATACAAGATTCTTGAAGAAGTCTTTGTAATCCTATCAACTCACTATATATTTAATACTTCAACTTAAAATAGATTTCAATATAAATAATTTATTGTATTAAATATTAAATTTAGTATTATGGGGCCTTGCATATATTGAAAAATATAAAATTATTTAAATTTTATTTACTAAAATAGTTTTTATTTTTTTTCAAAAAATACTTTAGAAAAACACCTCACTTTTTATTTTTAGAGACCTTGCATAGGATGGGGCTTAGATAAGAGGCTAAATGGCCTTACTATTGAGCCGGCCCTATTGCGAGTGATTAGAAGCCCATGAGAGGAAGTGAACTTGAGATAGCAAAGGATTCGCTAACCGGCAATCTAATAATTATTAGTAGGGCGTACATGACTGTCTTTAGCAGTCGTTTGAATTTAGAGATGAGTTGAGATAATTTATGAATAATAAAATAAAAATTAAATTATTTATTATATTTTATGTAAAAATTTGATAAAGTTATTTTGATATTTGAAAAAGTTAAATTATTTATTATATTTTGTGTAAAAATTTAAAAAAATTATAATAATAAAATAAAATAAATTGAGATAAATTTTGAATGCAAACGAGGCCTTAACAAAAATCCAATGGGACAAGCCTAATCAAAAGTCCAATTTAAAAGATGATTAAAGAGATCGTTAATAACAATATGGGAAAAGCCGAAAACAAAAATATTGTCGACATAAATCTGTTGGTATACTAAAGATGAAAAGAAAATGAAAATATCTACATAATCTCTTATTATTTACATAACTTTCACACACCATATTTTTTTTAATTTTTATTATTTTTTTCTTTTATCAAATATTTAATATATAAATAAAAAATAGAAGAATTGAATTAGTTTAAAAAGAATAAACTTTAAAAAATTATTAAAAAGTTTAAAAATTTTAAAAATTTTAAAAAGTATTGTGTGCGGAAGGTAGAAAGATTGTGTAACATTGCCGAAGAAAATTATTGCTTATCGCTCATACAAATTCAAAGAAATCACAAGTTAGCCATAAAACAACGTGCAACTGTATATGGCGGTTAAGCATGAAAAAATGCATACTGCACGTGGGAGTTGAATTGTCAACAAGGTACAATCAAGTCAACCATATATGCAATAGGGGAGTAATGATTCCATGATTCTCGGGATACTTTTCTTTTATATATAATACAATAAAAAATGCTATTTACACTTGGAGGGATACTCTCGGCGTATCCATAATTTTACGTGAGATTAGTGAAATGGTGCAGATTACACTATCGTCAGTTTATAGCTTTTGATTGCATGTTCCTGAAACTCGAAACCCAGGACAACTCAAACAAATAAGAGAATCCTGAAATTTAGAGACGAAATTCTTAAATGCCTAATTGATGGGGAACTTCAAGGCCCACACACTGTTGGATACAAAATCGAAGTTGCGCTGATCGCCAAACAACTTCAATTGCATCTCCGTCGAAACCCTAGCACGAACCTTGGACCCCACTTTCAGCACCAAGACTGTCCCATAGCGCCGTCCGGTTCATCTTCATCATCCTCACCATCAATTTTGGAGGTTCTGACAAAGGAATAAGACGTGTGCTTGTCCAAGACGATCCACTTGGCTTTGGGGGTGTTGCTGCCGATGTGAAGGTAAAGCTTGACGAAATTCGTTGAATTAAAGGTTTTGTGACGAGGAAGGAGAGAAAGAGGCACTATACTTGAGCTTCAGGGATTTGAGCTTGGCGTCGACCTAGGCTAGGGATTTGGAATTAGCCTGGGTCGCCGGCGAGACTTGGGGCTTTTCTTGGTCCTCGGCGTCGTCGTATTGCTCCTGCTCATCCTCATTCTCATCCTCTTCAATGTATGGGTCCGAGTCGGAATCAGCCAAGTTGAAGTTGCCGCAGCTTTGAGAGGTACCCATCGTAGTAGATGGAGAGAATGATTTTTTTTTTTAATAATATCCACTGACGTCTCATTAGCCACGTCAGCCGATTCCGCAAACGGTACCCCACGACTGGTACCTATAGCAAGATTGTAATACAATATAATAAAGAAGAGCTTGCAGTAATTATGGGAATTATATTCAATGAAAGTAAGTTGAGCTCTTTGCACTTCCAACCTAGAGAGCATGTATCACTCTAATTGAAGGCTATAAGAATATAAATTATTCTATTTATAAGTGTTTAAAGTATAATTTTCATATTAATTAACGACGTGACAATACTTGATTTGTAAGATATTTAAATTTTAAAGTTCTCCTACCTATTAAATCTAATCTTGTCAACGATATGAGAGTGTGTTTACATACCAACTTATAAATAGAATTTCTCTTTTGAAAAGCTTAAGAGCATGTATCATACCTCATTTAGTGGATTTTCCACCCAATACATCTATATTGAGAAATAATCTCATATTGCTATGGACAAGGTTTTAAGCATGTTTATAAGGAATGGGCAATCATATATTGTAAAACCAATTTTATAAGATAAGTTAGACTCTTAAATTTCTTCATAGTATCAGAGCTTGTTACAGGACGAATGGGGGCTCACACTATTTATCCAGTAGCAAGGACCAGAAAAAAATACTGGCCTACACGTGAGGGAGGGTGTTGAGGAAGAATCACACATTGCCTATGAATAAGGTCTTAAACATGTTTATAAGAAATGAATAATTATCTCTTGTAAAATCGATTTTATGAGATGAGTTACGCCTATAAATTTATTTACTCTAGACGTAAACCTTAACACCAAACCACATATTTATGTCTTTTATTTTCTGTCCTTCATCTATATTTATAAATTATGGATATTCACAACAAGGATCGCCTCAAAAAGAGGATGGTTATCCAACCATACTGTTAGCTTCTGTAATGGAAAAGTGCATAAACTTTTGTGATGCCATGCTCCCTCATCAACCGTCAGTCCCGCAATGTCTGAGTGGCTCAGGTCAAAATCTCAGCAAACCCACTCCGATGAAGTCCGCTATGCCTATCTCACTGCACTCCCCCCATTCAAAACCTTCTCTCTCTCTTACCATGTCTCCCTCTCACTCGAATCATCATCATCATGTTCATGTTTCTCTTTCCCACCATCGTTATGATATCCATCATGGAGCTTTTTCTTGGTTTTTGCTTGTTCTGCGGTAGATTGTGTGAGGCTGGTGCCCCATAATTCAAGTAGGCTGCTGCAGCTGGGCTGCCATTCTCTTGCCTCTGCGTTTAAAGCTTCTAATCCACAGACAAACAGTACTGATTCTGTTTTCCAAAAGAGAGAATATTTTTGTATCATACTTTTATTTACGAGATCGTTGTAATCTGTTATATACATTGTTATTTTCATCACATCTTTCAAATGCCTTTTTATTCGAAGATGTCAACTCAATAAATCAAGGGTTATTTTGAATATTTGGAATATCTCATAATTTTGTAAATAGGAATAAAATAATTTAGATTAAGATATTTTATTAGATTTTGAAAATCAAGAGAGAAAAGTTTGAATAATAATATAAATTATAAAAATTATTTGAATATTAATTTGAATATTATTTTTATTTTAAAATTTAAAAATGATGAATGAACTTTTTGTTTTGTTTTGAAATTTGTAAAAGTAATAATTATTAGATAAAAAAAATTAAAAATTAAAAATTAAAAAATATTTTACATTTAAGTGATATATGAAAAATCTCATCTCATTTATGTACAACACGTAGCCTAAAATCTCTTGATCGGAACTGAATATGGACTCAGTTTTTTTTTTCTAATTTACTTATATAAAATTGTCATGTGACTCTTGAACATTTGACAAGCACATATTTTATAAATGAGTAGCAAAATTAAAATGCTTAAAATATTTTTAATTTTTTCTTTGAATTTATTATTTTTAATTGACGCGTGATTGAGCTCCAATCTTATTTTTAGATACAAAATATTCTTAACTTATTTCATTTTATCATTATAATTTTTTTAAATTATCATATAAAATATAATAAATAATTTAATTTTTTTAAAATTTTAAAATAATAATAATATTAAAAAAATATTTTAATAATATTTTATTTAATTCATCTCGTTTCACCATTCAAATCACCGTATATCTCTCTTTTGGACACCAAAAATTATGAGGAAGAGTCGTGTTTGAAAGTCCAAAGGTTTTCCCCTTCTTCCCAATTAACATTGGAGCAGAACGTGGAACCTCTTATAAAACAAATAAAGTACACCACAGTCCCAACTGTTGTTGTTCCTCGTTTCTCTTTCTCTGCTTCGTTATTTGTTGTTAATTATAGTTGAATCAATGCTCACATTTTGGTGTGGATCTTTGTGTTATTCACAAGATTGAAGATTTGGGTTTTATTGTGCATTTGCATATCCAGTCACCGAGCTCTACTGGGTACTGCGATTTGGTGGTCTCAGTTGAATAAAAAGAATGTTTGCTGCCGCCGCTGCGTCGGCGAGGAGCCGCCTTAGGGCTCCTAGGCTTCTCCCTCCGAGTGCTGGTGCTGGCGCTGCCGCTCTCTTACGTTCTTACCAGCGGCCTCCTAATCTTCTTTTTCGCATTTCAACAAACACTAATCCAACTACGGCTGTCGGGGGTGGTGGCCGATGTCTTCTCCACAGCAATAGGAACCGGAATTTCGGAAGAGCCCTTGTCACGGCCTTCCTTTCTGATTCTCCATCTTCGTCGTCCTCTTCTTCTTCTTCTCCTCCTCCCGGCAAAGCCGCCAACCCTTATTCTTTACATCATCCTGTTAGTGATTGATTATCTAATTTTTAGTTCTCTCTTCTCCGCATACATTTGATGGTGTTCAATTGATTGACTACTGGATTGGGTATTTTATTGTTTGTCAAAAAACAGAGTTCCATGCTGAATGGGCGCCTTTTGTTCTCTACCTCAATCTCCAAAACTGATACTTCAGATAGCAACAAGAATAACGCGACAGTAGCCCTAAAGTTTGAGAAACCTAAGGCACCTCCCGAGAACCAAGTCGCCGACGTGAAAATCCTCCGTACTCTTGCCAGTTACTTATGGATGAAAGATAACCCCGAATTCCGTCTCAGAGTCCTCACTGCCTTGGCTTTTCTCGTTGGCGCCAAGGTCTTTCAGTCAGTCACCAATTAATCGCTCCTGCTCTAGTCGTTCCCTTCTCCTCTTCAATGGGTCTCTTTTGTTTCAGGTTTTGAACGTCCAGGTGCCCTTCCTCTTTAAGCTTGCTGTTGATTGGCTAACAACCGCTACCGGCAATGCTTCTGCTCTCGCTTCCTTTACTACTGCCAATTCAAAGGCTTTAGCTCTTTTTGCCACCCCAGCTTCTGTTTTGATTGGATATGGGATTGCACGGTCGTGTGCTTCTGCTTTCAACGGTACTACCACATGATGTAATTGCTGATTCTTCTGCCTGTATCCTACTATTCTGTTCATACTTCATTCTTTAAACATTTGTGCATGCCCAATCTCCGATATTTTAAAAAAAGACGATCTTCTGTTTTCTCCACTATCATTTTCTTGGTTGTTTCTCATTGTTCGCCGATTCCATTTTCGTAACTGGATGCAACCCTTTTGTGGCAGAGCTGCGGACTGCCGTATTTTCTAAGGTGGCCTTGCGAACAATTCGATCGGTATCTAGGAAAGTATGTCACCCCCTCCCCTCAACCCCTGCGTATTCAGACATCCCACGAGTTCTTCTTCCTTGTGAATTCGTATTTCCTGCATTTGAGATCGTGATATTACCTTCAATGAATTATTCTACACGACTTATGCAATCATATCTAACTTTGTGCAGGTGTTTTCACATTTGCTTGATCTTGACCTTCAATATCATCTTAGGTATTGCATTTAAATATTGGGAATTTTGTCATTTTTACCTTTTTTGTAAATCTATAAGTTAGTTAGTACTGTGAATTATTACCTCCCAGCATAACCAAGTTTGTTTCTTCCCCCAACGAACTAAGTCAGTGATCAATTATATTAATCTGTTTTGTGCAGTTATGTTACATATTTTCTTTTCTTGACTTTGCTACTGTATTTCCAGTCGACAAACAGGTGCATTAAATCGAATTATTGATCGCGGTAGCCGAGCTATAAATTTCATTCTCTCATCTATGGTGTTCAATGTTGTACCCACCATCTTAGAGGTAAGGGGATGTGGATTTGATTGTTATTTAGTTGCATAACATTTGTGATACTGGATTTTGTACTATTGAATGCTGCTGTAAACGGTGGAATAATGACACCTAGATTCTTTATATTGGACTACGATTCTTGGTTTCATCTTCGTTATACACTATTATCCCAGGCCCTGCTTTTTTGTTCCTGAACCACTTAAGTTTATCATGTATCCCTCCAGATATCTATGGTATCAGGTATACTGGCGTACAAGTTTGGAGCACCTTTTGCATGGATTACTTCGACGTCAGTTGCTGCATATGTCGCTTTCACATTAATCGTGACACAGGTATCTCTTCTGCCAGGTCTTTACCAATAGCTTGCTCATATTAGTCTTTGTTTCCTTTCTTTTCCATGTTAATAAACAACTGCCTTCATCACATAGCATTCTGATGGATTGTAGGCATTGCAAGAATATCTTTAAGAGCTTGCTTTTATTAAATTGTTGAGTTTCTTCTTTTTTTTTTTTTTTTTTTTTTTTGGGGGGGGGGGGAAGGTATTGGAGCTTGGAATGGGTTCTCTTAGTAATGTGAGATTTGTGGGCTAACCATTCTCAGCAAAGAATTCCCTTGTCTTTTCCAGTGGAGGACAAAGTTTAGACAGGCCATGAATAAAGCTGATAATGATGCAAGTTCAAGGGCAGTCGATTCACTTATTAATTATGAGGTGAAGCTCCGATGCCTTTCTTTGCCTGCTTTTCTTCTTATGTATTATTTAATGCATTATTTTTTCCCATTCTAACCCTTTTTTCTTCTGCATCTTACTTGATGCTTTGTTTTTCATTTTTTCAGACTGTCAAATATTTTAACAATGAAGCATATGAAGTTGATAAATATGATGAGTACTTAAGGAGTAAGTTGTCTTGCTGTCGTAGTAATTTTTACTTTGATGTCCAATTAGCAAAGCAATTTTATTGTGTATTATGCACCAAAGCCCACCAAGGTCCATGATAGTTAGGGATTGAGAGGTCTAGTTGTTTTGTGCCTCATGGTTAAAACCTTTAATCGTCCTTGATTGGTTATTCTTATGCAATAAATAACTTGGGCAACCTTCAATCTGGACCCCAGCCTTTCAATTCTTTTTTGCTTACCTTTTACAATAATTGACAAAATTCAATGAAAGTTTCCAAAATTTCTTATTTTCCCTAATGGAAATTGCCTCCAACCTTTAGCATTAATATAATTCAAAGGTTTTTAAATCTTTAGCCGTTATAGTTTTTTTTCTTCCTGGTAGTTTGGCAAAACTTCAAGTTAGATCCTCTCTTTTAAACTATTTTTATGAGTAATCTACTCTGCTTGAGCCTTAATGCTGTTTCTGTCTCGGTGATCTATCACTCAGGGTATGAAGATGCTGCTTTAAAAACACAACGTAGCCTTGCATTGTTGAACTTTGGCCAAAATATAATATTTAGCACAGCTCTGTCAACAGCTATGGTATTATCTTCACATGGAATTATGAGTGGCGAGATGACAGTTGGTGATTTGGTAAAATATGTTCTTACACACTTACTTTTAACGAAGTTCTTTTAATCGACGTGATTCAGTGATGGTCAATTAATTATGCATTAATGTCATGATACAGGTCATGGTAAATGGGCTTCTCTTCCAACTGTCTCTTCCTCTGAATTTTCTTGGTAGTGTATATCGTGAGACCATACAGAGTCTTGTTGACATGAAGTCCATGTTTCAGTTGTTGGAGGTATTTGTCAAGGAACTTTCTAAATGCTCTTTAATTCTCAATTGATGTTGTAGTTTGTTCTTGTCACTTAATTGTCTATTACATTGGATCTTCTTTCATCTGTGCATTAGTTTAGTGTTTCAAAGCTTTTTTTTAAGAAGATCGAGATCTGTGTTAAAATTACGTTGATTGTGATGAATGCTAGGGAAAAGGATCTCTTACAAATGTTTGTCTTTGTTCATGTCACTTTCACAGAATTTTCTGTTAAAAAGGAAAGTACGGCTTCATATTTCATGACCCGTCTATCGAAGACAGCAAAAGGAAATAGAAACACTTCATAAATTCTTAGTTCTTTCATTTGATACTCATAACTCTTAGGAAGATAACATTAATTTTTTACTTGCACGTGCAAGGTGTTTTGTTTGGTGTTCTTCATTGTAATATAAAAGTTCTTTCTTGGTGCCTGTTTCATTGTGTGCCTGTAGCAATCTTTTTTCCTCTGATAATTGCAGGAGAGGCCTGAGGTTAGAGATAAAGATGACGCAAAGCCTTTTAAGTTGGATGGAGGGCACATACAGTTTGACAATGTACAGTTTAGGTAGCTGATTTTTCTTTTGTACCTTTTGTTATGTACATACCTAGCTATTTATCCAATATATTCGTTTATAAGCATAGCAATTGAGATAGTGGCATGATTTGATGGTGTAACAAGAAGCAGAAGGTGGTCATCAGTTGGGAGTTAATATATTTGGTAAACTACTACATCATGTTATTGAAATGTTCTCCTTTGAAAATATCTTTTGAAATTGGATGCTTCAGACTAACAATATATATCAACAAGACATGTATGCTCACCTAACACCATCAAAGATTTCAGTCCGCCAAGTTCTAATATCATGTTGATGAACTGTCATCTCCAAAATATTTGTTGGGGACTGTGTTAAGAATGGAAACCAAGCTCACACTTTATAACATCAAATGTTGGGTTTTAATGTAAGAACTTGCAAGCACATTATGAGATACGAGTAACCTGGTAGATTTTCTTCTGTGTCATTTCGTATACAGCCTTTAGCACCGATTTTATTTTGTACAACTTATTTCATAACAGTGACCGTGATAATCTCTGCCATTTACCAATTCAATATCGGCAATGTCTTTGGACTCGATTGCATAGATTATGAATATGATATTGTAACAGTGACCTTGATAACCTCTATCATTTACCCAGTCAATATCTGCAAATCTTTGGACTGGATTGCACAGATTAGAATGTCCTTTTAAGAGTTTTTTGTCTAGGAATTGGTCAAATTATTCAGTTTTATATCTTCCATTTTCCTATTTTATATTTGTTATTTGATTTGTTTAGTACTACTATGGTTTCTAATTTTCCCTCCAGTTCTTAATTATTAAAGAGAAAAACCCTCCAATTCCTGGTTTCACAAATGATTTAAGAATTCTCTACGGATACTTATTTGCATCAGTCTAAACATTTTCCGCCCATTCCTTCTTGTAACTCTGATTAATAGAAGTGTAACACACACACATATATATTTTTTTTGATAAGTACACACAGACGCACACACACATATATATATGATTCGGCCTCATTTATTATGATGTTATAAAATTGACAATTTGGTATACATTGTGTATGGTTGTCATCTCTATGGACTAGAATGTGATTCATGCTTATCATGGAATTTTATTGGTCTCATGATAAGTGTGCCTCATAATTTTTTTTTTTTATGATTTGATTGCTGATGATTCTTAATTGATTTCTTTGCATTCAGCTACGTGACAGAAAGAAAGATTCTTGATGGGGTATCTTTTGTTGTACCAGCTGGGAAAAGTGTGGCTATTGTTGGAACCAGTGGAAGTGGTAAGAATTTAATGTGCCAGCTTGACCAGTTAATAGATAGTGTGGCCTCATATTAAAAAAAAAACACACTTTTGCACTGGGGGGGGGAAGGGGTGTGAATTCCTTATTGATCCAAATTTCCTTATTAACATAATACTGTGACAAAGAAATTAAAATTGCATCCAAAGGAAAAGAAAAAGGAAATAAATGGTAGAGAGAAACTCCCTACTCATTCTTCCCTCTCCACCATGGCCTCCCCCCTTGACTATATCATACTCTCTGCTATATCTTTTTTCTCAAAAAATCATGTGAATCCCAAAACATCGTAATCTCTTTCATGATTCACCAGATCCTCCCTCTTCAGTCTCACAACCTCTATTTTTGTTCCTGTTCTTTTTTCTTTTGACGAAGAAACTAGAGCTATTCTTTTCACTAGAGATTTTAAGGTCATCCTCAAGAAGGGCCTTGCTGAGCCTGCTGGGTGCTACTATTCTTCTTGAAAGAAATACTTGCATTCAGTAAAATGATAGATTTTTGAAGGCGGTGAGAGGGTTGGTTCAAGAATACGGAAACAATCAACTATGGTGAAAGTTTTAGATAGTATGAGAAGAGCTAGCTAAGGTTTTGAGTTGCAATTTTGATGGAAATCTAGGCAGAAATGATGAAACAAAAGAAGGCATTGGAAAAATACTCCTATGTCTCTCTTCCTTTCGGGGGAGGGGTGTGGTGGGAACTAGGATGCATTGCCATGGTCCTTTACACCTCTACCATGGCTTATTTGCCAAAACTCTTGCAGCACTGCCCCTTGGGAACTCGAACCCTTCTCAGCATCTTCACAAATCCTAATTCAAATAATTACTAACACATAATCGAAGCAACTAGACTTTGGAAGGGCTCACTTCACTTCCCAACATTATGGTAACATAGATAGGAGTCCATTTAATCCCATTGCCTTCCCGTGATCACATTTCATATGCAAATTATAATTTCTCCATTGATTTCTCTTTTTGGTTTGTGATATGATGCATATTTCCCATTGTCTTATATTTTTCTTCCTCCCCTGGTGGCGGGATTTCTTTGAAAGATATCACATTACAACTATAATTTGATTGCAGGCAAGTCGACCATTCTTAGATTGCTCTTCAGGTTCTTTGACATCCATTCCGGAAGTGTAAGAACTGATACTGTTATTCTTCGTAATTGTTTGCTATTAGTACAATGCAGCCTACAAAATTGGTGTCTTACTCCTAGAGTACATTCCTATATTGAGGCTTGAATGACATTTACAATATAAGTTTGCATTTGCTACTTGCATCAGTACTGAATATATTGCACTGTTCTCAAATCCTGATAAGCTTGACAAAATTTAAAATATTTATGCATTTTACCCCTTTGTCATAAAAAGGAATCAAAATAGAAAACAGGAAATTACATTCAACCCCCCACCCCCAACTATCATCCCTATTGCAATTTGATCTCATAACCACCAATATTAGCACTTAGCTCTACAATTTGAAGCTTCAGTTGCAATGTGCACCCACAAATTTTTTAAAGCCTAAAATATCGAACTTACCCTCATCAAAGAAAAACAAGTAATAATAATAACCAGGCTGAGGGTGAGGAAAATATGGTTACTCTGGACCTTAAAAAGGCATCAAGGGTGAACATTGCAGCCAAAGTTTCAAATTGGAATGTTTTTTTTTTTTTTGATAAGTTTCAAATTGGAATGTCAAGTGTTGAAATCACTAGTTTGGAGGTCACATGGCATGTGAGTGGGAATTCACAGAGTTATTGATAATGTTTTTTTTAAAAGCTATTTTCTTGATAAAAGAAACAAGTTATTTCTTAGTATACTGTTGGGTAGAATGATATACTGAGGAACAGAGCTTCACAGTTGATTTACCAGTTGATGATCAGCTTTATACAGCATTCTATGTATTCCGAAAGGCCTCAAGTGATACCTTTTGCTGGGTGACGATTTTTGCAGCTATCAGTCACTGGTTCTTTTCCTCATTGAAACTCATTCTTGTATTTTGGAGGGTTTTTTGGCTTTATGTCTAGCGTCATAGTTATGTTTTCTCTTCTATTTTCTCATTCTTGGAACATACTTTGGTGGATAATGACAAGAGATGCCATCTGCAATGTAATTTGATATTCATAAACTCTTTGTCGGTGAACTTATCTTTTTTAATCTATCATGGAATTTCAAATTGACTTGATTCCGTAATGACCATTGAATTTGTCCTTGACAGATAAAGATAGATGGCCAAGATATTCGTGAGGTTACTCTTGCGAGTCTACGAAAATCTATAGGTGCTGTGCCACAAGATACGGTTCGTTCAATGAAGTCATTCAGTTCTTGTTTGTCTACTTCTAGTCTTCTATATATGTCAATAAATAGGTAACCCTTCTTAAATCTTGCAAGTTGTTATATTTATAAGACAAGTAACTTGTGCTTGATGGACAGGTACTTTTCAATGACACAATATTTCATAACATTCATTATGGTCGACTTTCGGCAACAGAAGAAGAAGTATGAAATGAACTTGTGCTGCTACTACATTTGATTATTTGCTCGGCAAATTATGCACTGCTGAATATTCTACGTTATTTTTGCTGCCTAATACTTTTTCCTGTAAAGGTGTATGATGCTGCTCGACGTGCAGCAATCCATGAGACTATCATGAACTTCCCTGAGAAATATTCTACTGTTGTGGGGGAACGAGGGCTGAAGGTGAGACAAGTACTGCAGTAATATACTTTCTTAGTTTTAGTGGTAAATTGTAAAACACCCCTATTGTGATGCTGGGCCGCTGAATGGACTAGGGGGCTGTATTTCTAAAATTTTATCCTCCTATCATCAGCATTTCACAAGGTATATGTATCTGTGTATGTTGTAGAGCTTTTCAGTCAACCCTTGGGTTTTCATTGATTGGGTGGCTTTTATTTACAGTTAAGTGGCGGAGAAAAGCAGCGTGTGGCATTAGCTCGTGCATTTTTGAAAGCCCCTGCAATTCTGTGAGCATTTCTGTTCTTCTTCTTGATTGGACCTTTCTTTAGATTCATGTACTTGTGTACATTTAAATGCTTGCATGTTCAGTAACGGAAAATGCACTCTTAAGAATAATATAAGGAGCTACCATCTTAAACTTGAATGGTGAGAACACAGGTTTGACACCCATTCATTCTATGTGCCCCCTGGAATCAAAAGTTTGAAGATTTTATCCTTTTGAACCTTTTGGAATCATTTATTTTCCTTTATCATTCTTTAGAAACTGTTACAAAGCTAATTTTGGTGGTATGATTAAGTATCTTGTCCTGATCTCTTTTACATTATCATTCAGTTACCCTCGAGTCTTGTACTGCCTCTGCCAATAACAGTTGCTTATAATTTTCTGATACATCATTTGAACCTTTGTTTTCTCCAGTTGAAATTATACTTCTCTTATAGCCATTGTATTGGGCAGAGGGTGTGGTCGTGTGTTGAAGACACTCTGGGTTTATGTAGAGCTTACCAATTAGAAAAAACTATATTTTTCCCTTACATAATAGCTGCAGTACACTGGCGCATTGTAGTATTGTACACACGCAACACACTGTTTAGTGTACAAGTAGTCATCCTAATTTGTTGTGTTTTAAATCTTTCTCGTGTTTGTATTTTGGGGGTTTTTGGTATCGTTCATTTTTGGGCTTCCAATAAATCTCTAGGATATGGCATTTTCTGCAATCAGATTTAATCTTGTGAGTGAACTCGTCTTCCCATCTTTCCCTTACAAATGACTGGTTTTGGTATACATTCTAGCCATCAATAATTAACGTTTAAGACTGATTTTAAGTTCCCTTGCCATTTTTAAGCCTAATGAGTGACGATGATTGCTTTCAATGGGTAAATGACGTAAAATCTTGGTCAAAATCTTTGTCAACCATGCTTCTCTCTATATTGGAAGGAGAGAACCAAGTTGCACTTTTATTTTTGTAAGTAATCCATTGCTTTCATTTGGCATCTTCAGGTTGTGTGATGAAGCTACAAGTGCTCTGGACAGCACAACCGAGGCGGAGATTTTAAGTGCATTGAATTCCCTAGCAAGTAACAGAACTTCAGTTTTCATTGCTCATAGGCTTACCACCGCAATGCAGTGTGATGAGGTAAGCATTCTTGGTAACAACTATGAGCAAATCTTGAGTTTTCATGGTTCTATGTTTGGTATCTTATTACTTGCAAAATCATGTTCTTGGTGTTCTCATGAGCCAGGGAGCATTTTTAAATTCCTTGTTTTCAGAAAGATGAGAATGTTTATGCATGCACTGTTATTCACCAATCCCTCAAATGGGAAGTAAATAAATAAATGGCACTTCCAATATGCTACAAAGTTTATTATGTACAACCCATGTGCCATATTATGTTTCTATATAATGTTCAGATCGTAGTTCTGGAGAATGGGAAGGTCGTTGAAAATGGATCCCATGAAGTTCTCTTGTCAAAGCCAGGAAGATACGCACAGCTGTGGGGACAGCAAAATAACACTGTGGATGCACTTGATACAGCCATCAAACTGGAGACTTGAATGTCCTCCTCCCTTCTCCCTTCCTCTCCAGGAGAAAAGTGAAAGGAAACCTTGTAAAAGGAATTGGAATTCAGTCGTTTCTTGGTTTTTTTTATTTTGATTTCGTTCTACATAAACAATGTTCGTCAAGTTGATTTATAGTAAAAAGGAAGATTGCCTATCTTCTTATATAAATAAAGAAAATGTGTAAGCAAGCATGCCTATGGTGCTCTGGGATGCAATTGCATCAGATCTCACCATCAATAACCTGTATAATAGGATGAAAATAGTAGTATATTTACCTTGTTCTGAGTGACTTGTCCTCATTTTATTTTTAGAGAAATGTTACAGCCACAAAAAAATTTAACCAAAGTAAATTTATAAACTAATGACTTTATATGATACATTATATAGTAAAAATAAATTTACAATTTAATGTATACAACAAATCACGTCAATTTATGAATTTATTTTTGTAAAATCTCTTTGTGACCAATGCATTGCCCCTCAATACTTTATAATATGTCTTGAGATGCGATGCTCCTTTGCAAATCTGGTTCTCTTTTAAATCTCAATACACCATTTATACAATATTATGCAATTGCCAAGAAATAAAGATAATTATATCAATGTCCACAGTCCTCACCCATCTTTTGTTTATGTTAGTAATATTCTTTAGATGTAAGAACCAAATGTCATACAGCAGTTTCACTTAACTCATTTTCTTTAATTATAAATTCAGTACTGTTTTTTTGGGTTTGCTAATAACCATATAAGTTTCTTAGATTCTCAACATTGACATTTGAAAGTTTTAGAAATTACAATTAACTACTTTTATCCATGTCCAAATGTGACACGCATTAACGAACTAAAATCTGACTTATATGATGCTTATTACATGTGGCAAATAGGTGGAACGGAGGCGAGGCATTGGCCTAGAAAATGCAGCAGCAGCAGAACTTGCCTGCAAACACCGGAAAAGGGTAGGAATAAAAATTAAAAGAGTTGTCTCAATGATGATGCTTGGGGTCTCTCGAGAGTGGATCTCGATAGTTCTTTTTTTTAACTTAATGATTAACGAAGTATTTTTTTTAATGATATTTTTTGAAATGTTTAAGGGTATGACAAAATATATGAAAAAAAAAATCAATAAAAAAGACCAAATGGCCTTCTCTCTGTGTTTTCTCGTGCTATAGTCTCAGTGAATGTAGTACGACCCCTCAAAGATAGGCAAACCAAAGGATAAACAAGAGGAAAGAGTAACGCTAGAGTCTTAGAATGTGCAAATCTTGTATACTCTCTTTGAAAAATTAAAATCTACTAAAAAAATTATTCGTACATATGGGTTCCATATTTCTCCTATTTTTTAAAGAGTTCTTCTATTTGGAAGGCGATATAACAAGCACACCCTCCATTTTATTGACATATCAAGACTTGAATTATAAGAGATTTTAATTTTAATTTTTTTTTAACAAATCAAATTTTATCATGTCAATAAAATAGAGGGTGTGCTTTGCATACCGAATTTTAAATAATTTTTTTTTTTAATGAGTACACATAACTTGCATACTCTAATATTATATAAATAATATAAAAAAACCGTCTATCAAAAGTGCAACTCTTATTTATTTAATCAAAATTTAGTGCAACCTGCTAACGTCGTATTTCGTACGCATTTGGGCCGGGTTCTAGCAACTCGGGTCATGAGTCTCTCACCTGCACACTTAAGAAAACACGGAGAGTGTGAGGGCCTTGGTGGAGGCCGAGGAGTCTCCGATGTTAAAGTCAGAATATCTTCTTAGTAGTTTATGAGTGAGTTTTAAGGAATCAGAGAGAGTTCTTCGTACCTGAGAGTCAACTTGTATACTAGATTTCTGGGTGGGGACAGTTCATACCTGACTTCGGGGAGCCCATGTCCTTTCAACTGTTCGCTTAATTAGAATTTGACAAGAACCCTAGAAGAAAAGGTGTCACGAGAGAAAATATGAGCGATTGGGCAGCCACATCTAAAGACTTGGTGGGGACGTACCAGGTCTTAAAAGGACTTTGTGGCTCAGTCAAGACCAAGGTTTGCCTCGGCCATAACCAAGACATGACACCTTGACCCATGACAGGTCGTGGCCCAAACTTGGCTGCACCACGACCCATGCCACAAGCAAGCCATGGCCCAGCCTCAACTGCACCATGGCTCGTGCCACACGCAAGCCATGACCCGACTTCAGCCGTGCCATGGCCCATACCTCAGCAACACCAAGGATTAGCCAATCACAAGCCACAGCCACACATGGCTTGCCCATCAGCAGCCCACGAGGGCCAACCAAAGGCTAGCCACGGGCCAGCCTACAGCATGCCATGGCAAGCCACGTTTGGGCCATGGCCCAAACAAGGCCACGGCCAACCCATGGCCAAGCAAGCCCAACCCATGGCCACCAAGGAGACATGGAGGAGATGGACTCAAGGCTTTTAAAAGATAAGGTTGTTAGAGAGGATAGAGACAAGATTAAGCAAGACTCTCAAGTGATTACACAAGATAAATATAGAGTCCAAGATTGACTATAAGAGAGACAAAGAGAGAGGAAGAGCCCAAGATGAAACCAAGACGAACCAAGACACCATGAGAGTACTATGTGGCCGGCCACCAAGAGAGGACAAGCCTATCCCTACATTTTAGGCTTTATCCCATAGCTTTTAGACTTTATTTTCCTAACTTTTAGCATTTCATCTGTGTAGGAACTTTGCAAGAAAGCCCAATAAATAAAGGCCTTGTGGCCTAGTTTTTAACTTTTTATTCATTCTTTGGCTTTTAGAAATTTCAGCTAAGCTTGTTTAGTTCATTAAATTTTCAGTGCTAGGGTGATTTGCTCTACACTTGGGCTACTAGAGTACAATTCGTAAATCTCTTGTAGAGAGTGAATCTTTGCAATCCGTGAATAAGAGTGACTCAATTCTTTGTTATTTTCTTGCTTGCATTCCAAACACCTATCCAAACCCTCATTCAACTCAAACACCAACCTTTAATCTCATATTATCAAATATAGGCTTGTGGGAGGAAATTTTGTGTTTCCCTTGATCGGTCTAGGAGGCCTATGTTTTAGGCTTATGTTTAAGAGCTAGACCAAGGCTTTTAACAGAAATTTTTAATGCGGCGTGATTTCTAAACGGCGTCATTAATACGGCATAGAGTCCGGAGAGTAGCGCCATTAATATGACGTAGCTTCCTAACTCACTTTACCCTACAGACGTTCTTTGATAACCCATTCCATACCAGTTGGCAGGAGATCAAAGGTTCCTCATATTTTTCGTCCACGTGCCTACACAAGTTCCCGAGAGTAGGGTGTCATCAAGGAGGCATTAGGACGGCAAGTCTCATCTACCCCTACCGTTCACTGATTCCTCATGGGCTTGCTACCGTCAAAGTGTTATCATGTAGGGTTGCTTCGTAGGTGAATTTTACTCATGGACCGAGTACTATGTTGAAGTCCACTGACTCTTTTTAGAGAGGATGGTTGTTAGGCTTGACTAGGCTTAGCCGGACTCTTTGACTAACTTCTTCTATAGTTCTTCGTGGGCTTGCTATACAGGCTTATGGAAGGAAAAACCCCCTTACAAACCCTTAAAAATGAGATATATATATATATATATATGAAATTTTCTTAAAAAAGTGAATATGTAAAAAAAACAATTAAAAAAAAGTATATTAGAATGGAATAGAGAAAAAAAAAATACCTAAAAAAGGACTTGACCTAATTGAATGTTAATATTGATCTTTAGAATACCTACCTTCAGGAGAGGAGACTCCAGCACTAGAGGATCCAGCTATCCATCGTATTAGTATGTACTATGTATGTGGGGCAATCATCGGAGGAGCAGTCCAACTGTAAACAGTCAACACAAATAAAGTATGGGTGCTACCTATCCCCAACAGGGCAGGATAGCCCCCACCTAGCCCCCGCAAGGGCGGAGTCAACATTTTCCTCCCCATCCCCCACCCCCGGCATGCGAGGGCGGGTTATTCCGTCCAGAATAACAAGGTGCGGATGCTTAAATGGGCCTAAAATGGCTCAGAAACAACTTCTGGGTCAGATTAAAAAAAAAAATGACATGAATAAAAATAATATATACATGATACAAATTTACTAATTTAGACTCTATAGACTACAAGTTTACTACCTAATAAACTAATAATAATAACTAAGCTATTACAAAAATAAAATTAAAAGGCTAAGCAATTAAAAAATTACGAACATAAAAATGTCCAAGAGACATTGTATCAATATTACAAATCAAATACATAATACGTACAAATGATTCAAATTTCAATATTCTAAGAAATTAAGAATCTAAAGATAGAGGCATAAATCTATTTGAGTCTTTGACTATGACATTTGGGACGACCCGGACAGGTAGTCTTTTGAGGCTTAAGCACATATTCATATTGCAGTGGAGGTAGACGTCATCTGAATCGTCTCATGTGTTACTAAAACAATGAATACTAAAATTAATACTGATAAAATCAAAATGAATATAAATAAATCAAGATAATAAAGTAAAAACAATTACCAGATGGTCTAGATCCAGACTGATCACCACCCTCTTCGTCGGTCTCCTTAAAATCTAAAACATCCGAAACATAAATATCATTTCTCATCGTCCAACTCTATGTGCATATCAATGCATCCACAGTTGTAGGAGACAATGAACTACAAAAATGATCCAATATGCACCCTCTAGTACTAAAGGCTGACTCCGAGACAACGGTGTTAATAGGGATGGCCAAAATACAGCAGGTCATCTCAGAAAGAATAGGATATTTCTTTGTCGCCGCCTTCCACCATCTTAATATGTCGAAACCATCATCTTGAATAAGATCCCCTGAAAAATAGTTATTAACTCCGAAACCATCTTCGTAGATTGATGGACTAGTGTGAGATTTTGTGCGAGGGTCTTAGTCTACGTCAATCTACGCTTCTTTGTTGTCCCGATGTCTGGAGGAGGTGTTGGGGTAGATGTAGGTGTAATGCAGTACCACCTTTAATTGCATTAAACACATCATATAATTTAGCCAAGGTGTCTCAAACCATCTCACCAATAAGATCAGCCATGTCTGATCGTGCGCAAATCTCAAACTATATAACATGCCTAAAATTTTCAAACAGGGATCAAGAATAACAACCACATATAACAAAATATTTAATCTACTCAAATCTTCCTCATACTTGTCATATTTGACCCTCATGGTCAATGACATCCCATTCATCCTTAGATTAGAACCTCTACACATGTCTAATTCTTCTTTCACCCTACATATTTATTGACAAAATTCATGTGTTGTAGGTTACAACGAACCAGATAACTTCAATGTGACATTGTAAAAAAGCCCAAGAAAATCAACATAAGTATAAACTAGCTCCCAATCATCATCATTAGACTTTCCTAATCTTCTGTGCTCATCAAAGTATTTGACATATTGAATGTCTTCATCACCCAATAATTAAAAAGCTACCTTATATTCTTAAGCCGTCTACAACATCAAGAATGTTGAGTTCTATCAGATAAGAACATTAGTACAAAGACTCTTATCTGATGTTATGCCCACAATCTTCACAGCAATCTTGAATTTCGCCAATCTAGAAAGAGAAAACCTCACAAATTTCACAATTATTCTAACTTGTGCAACCAAGTCATCAATATCTTCCAACCCCTTAGTCACAATTATATTCAAAATATGCGCAGATCTAACATGCAAATATTCACCACCCAAGAATGTCTTATTTGCCTATCTAAAATAAGTTTTCAGATATCCTAAGGCGACATCATTAGACGAGACATTATCAACCGAAACTGTCAAAACTCGTGTCAACCTCCACTCCTTTATTGAGGTCTTTAAGACTTTCTTAATCATCTCACCCTTGTGATCAGTTATTTGAGAAAATTTAATAATCTTTTTATGAAGAACCCAATCAAAATCAACAAAATGAACAGTTAAAGACATATAATTAAAATTTTGGACAAAAGTCTCAGTATCGGTAGTAAGGCAAATTACCAAACCCGCCAATTAGCCCCTCAAAACATTTTTATCGTTCCTGTACATCTTTTTAATATCTTTTACCACAGTGTGGCGAGAAGGAAACGTAAATCTAAGTTTCAATTCTTGGACAAGTTCTTGGAACCCTCTCCCCTCCACAAACTGAAAATGTAGCTCATCTATGATAACCATACGAGCTAACTTTCTTCTACACTAATCGGCATTTTACTTCATATACTCCTTCAACGTTGAATCCTCACTACTCTCATCCGTCATTTCATTTAGTCCAATATCTAGTTTAGATTGACTCTTCTCCAATAAAGATTTTAATATTGGAACTCTTCTTGCATTGTTCCTCTAAATAAACCTTTAATTGGAATGCACCATGTTTCTTATAATGGCATCCATATATTTTCTCACAATAATTATATTTTGCTTGAAGGTTATTGGGGTCACCACTTCTAGTTTGGTAAAATGAAACCAAATTACGAAAACAAATTTTTTGCCTTATTTGGACTTGGGGCAAGGCAAGGTGTACTCTCACTCCCAAGGGTTGAAGTAGGGTTAGGTTCTGGGACAGGGGTACTGTAGGGATAGAAGAGCTATCACTAAAATCCCATTAATAAGACATTTCTGATTCCACAACACAATAAAAAATTATAAATCAATCAACACAAGACAAAAAAAATATATATATATATAATAATATACCACATAAAAAAGCAAGGCAAAGTGCAAAACATCCAAAAACCCTAAATAAATTGATTTTAGGGTTCCATCCAAAACCCTAAATTGATTCAAGGGTTTCAATTTAAATCAATTTATTTAAGAGTTTAATCCAAAACCCTAAACTGATTTAGGGATTTCAATTGAAACCCCTAAATCAATTTAGGGTTCCAAGAATTTAGGGTTCCAAATCTTAAAACCCAGAAAGTACAAAAAAAAAAAAAAATCAAACACAATGACAGAGGCGACATCAATTTCAAACACATGCACAAATCAGAATCTACAGCATACAAATTCACAATCATTCTCATCCTCTATATCCGATTCAACTCATCATTCCTCCAATCTCCAATCCAAAACCCAAAAAAAAAAAAAAACTAAGATATGGAGTCTTACCTTTAGAGTTTGGTGCAACCAAGTTGCAAACGACGGTGGTGCTCGTGCAGTCGTTGAAGAGAGAGAGAGAAAGAGAGAGACTAAGAGAGTGCAAGAGAGTCTGAAAGGGAAAGACAGAGAGAGAGTCGAGAGTTCGAGAAGACGCCCGAAGGGGAGAGACTTAAGATAAAATGAAACGGCGTCATTTCACTTACTTATGAGCTTTTTTTTATATATATAATTTTAATTTTAATTAATAATTATGCGGAGCGGGAGAAAAACGAAACGAGGCTTAGCCCCTTCTGTCCCCCGCCTCCACTGGCCTTCAGGGGTGCGAGCAGGGCCCCTCGCACCAAGCACGAACGGGACAAAACCCCCGCCCCACACAGGCAAGGGCGAGGCGGTGCAACGGGGTCTCGCCGCCTACCGCCCGGCCCCAGAATAAAGAGCTTGTCTCGCACTCTCTCCATCATACAAATTTAATGCACCATTTTAGCTCGTAAATTCCATATATCTATCTAAACATTATTCATTTATATAAATAATTCTAATTAACATGACATATTATGATAAGATAAAAATAACCCATCATTCATATTCTGTGACACCGTCATTGATACATATTGATATAATCTTTTGTATTCAATATTATGTATAAATTCACCAACGTATCACACCGTTCCTACAATTTGCAAATGAACTCAAGAATATCTCAAAATATCTATAAATAATAATAAAATAACAGATAAATAGTAGTGATTTAATAGTAAATAGTAATATATAGCTTGTAAATAATAATAAAATAATTTGAAAACATTTGAAAACAGCTAAATTTCCAATCAGGCCCTAAAAGGGAGAATTTTGGGGAGTGAAAGTTACTCTGACTTTATAGAATTATAGAAATTGTTTTTGAGGTGAGCCAAGTCCACAAAGAAAGACACTAACTTTTAATAATAATAATAATAATAATTACACGTGGACTAAGCAAGACCCAAATCGGAGGCATCTCATCAAGTCCAAGTCCAAGTCCAAGAAATGCAACCAGTTGTCATGAGTTTTCTAATATTGTATTTCAATATACGTTATTACAAACCGAAG
The DNA here is from genome assembly GCF_004785595.1 of Juglans microcarpa x Juglans regia. Classification (NCBI taxonomy): domain Eukaryota; kingdom Viridiplantae; phylum Streptophyta; class Magnoliopsida; order Fagales; family Juglandaceae; genus Juglans; species Juglans microcarpa x Juglans regia. Next base: position 4,911,397 of record NC_054607.1, read on the forward strand.
GCTTCTCTCTAATATATTTGGGCAGGTTCTGAATCCTGATGACTCCTCTTTCCAACTTGAGATGGGTGTTTTGAAAATAATAATAATACAATTTTCCAAAAAAATAAATAAATAAAACATTATTAGATATATAAAGATCTAACAAAAAATACTTACAAAATTACATGATTTAATATGATAATTACAATGAAAATTACGTGATTTAATATAAATTACATTACATGAATTTATATGTTTAGTTTTATAAAATCTATGAGCACGTAAATCATTTCGGTGATTTAAATAATATTTTAAAAAAATATTTAAATAATATAGAGAAAAAATAAATAAACTAATATATAATCTATTGTAAAAATGTAAAAAAAAAAAAAAAAAAAATTAATGGTGTATTTTAAAGGAAAGAATTAAGGAACTAAAATGGTTTACATTCTCTTTTCCAATCAACACAAAAGTAGAAAATGACATTGCAGGTTTCATGCATTCAAATGAGAACAACAGCACAATAAAATAAGGCATTAAAAGCCTGACTGCACTGGAGCTTGGGCACAGTCAAATCCCCTTGGCTGGAACACATGTAAAGAAATATTTTCTAGACAAGTCATGCAAAATGGAGAAAAACACATGCCCATTTCTCGATAACAAACATTAAAAAATGCAGTTCAGAGTGTACTTTCATCCTCGATCTACAAAAAGAAACTGGGCTTACAATATATTGTTTGTAATTGGTTTAAAGCAGTTCAGTTCTTTATGCACACGCACGAATATTAAACAAATTAGCCTTTTAACTTTCATGTGTCTAGGGAGGGTTTTTTCGTTTTTTACAGCCCAAGATCAAGAACACTGCCACAGCTGCAGATGCAAAATGTCCAGAACATAACTAAAAATAGAAAATACTGTTCATTCATCCAGAATTTTCATCAGATTTTTATGGGTTTTTTTTTTTTCAAGATGGTCAATGCAAAAAAAAAAAAAAAAATTGAGAAAATTAAGGTGAAAATTAGTATTTCTCTGACCTAGAGGCTATTCTTTTCAAAAAGCACACTAGCTTAGGATAAAATAATAAAACAAAAAGGGGCTTACGAATGTCAACAATCCATAAAAACCATAGCTCCAAGTTCCAACCTCTGCTTAGGCTGGCATTTTTAGCCCCGCTGGATATGAATTGGGTTTACGATGCCAACGCAGTTCCCCCTGGAATATTTAATGCTAAAAAAAAATTATTTTTATCATCCACTATTCATCCTTACACACCTTATCAAAAACTCTCATACCTTATAAAAAAGGTCTCACAACCTATAAAAAAGTGAAGTGAGAGTGAATGAGAACTGATGAATAATAATAATAATAACAACAATAATATAATAATAATAGAAAGTTTTGATGATCTTTCGACAACAGGTTTTTTTCCAGGGTGAGATTAGATTTAATTTACTCATAAACATATGACAAGATGTGACATTTTTCGAGTGTCCAGATCAGTCCAGGGTTGCTTTGGTGGGCAATGAATCTGATCTCTTACGTACCTGATATTGACATCTCAATCCTCCACAGATCCAAAAGCCAAATGCCCAAACACCCAATTTAACGCCACACCTACTCTGTCTGGGGTGAGAGATATGGGGCTGGAAAAAACCATATTCTTTTACCAAATTATGGCCATCCCATACATTCTCCAATGATAAAACAACCACAACTGCCAGAATAAAGGTAATGAAACGAAAACTGAAGTCCTCTTTATATAACTCTCAGATTAACTGCAACAATATCATCAATCATGGCACTGAAAGACGAAGAAATTACAGTCGACTCTACTACCTTTTAGCAGGGATGGAGAAGTGTAAAAGAACAAACAGATTGGAGGAGCAAACTACAAAAAATAGGATTAATTATATCTATATATATATATATATATACACACACACACATATTCCAGTCACCAGTAAAAATTAAATTCTTTAACTAGACAGAAAGGAAACCAAAAGATAAATGCATGACAGCAAACTGATAATGCAGTTCAATTCAACTTGGATATGCCCTACCAAAACAAAAATAATTAAGGACTGGTAAGAAACAAGTGAGAGAAACTACAAAGTTAAGACAATGAAGAAAAAAGTAGAAGGGAGCTCCCTTCAGTCCAAGCACAGAAAGGAAAAGGATGAATTTTATCTCCCGCATCATTCACACATCCAAAGTAGTAGAATTCACTCCCTTTCCTACTGTGTTTGAATGAATGAGTCGGCAGCTAATCCGAACCCTTTACCCACCCATGAGTGGACTGAAGAAAGCTCCCTTAAATCACCTCATATAAACACATTTTAAACAATCTTTCAACCCGTGATGCAAGATGCTATAATTCCCAACATGAGACGTAAGATGGAAAACAGGTCTTTTAGGCTATTTCAGAAAGAAACCAAAATCAACATCAATGAATTTAGAAAAACAAATACCTAACAGATCAACGTAGAGGTGCTGCAGAAATGGAGACACCATTCAATATCATAAGTAATATGGTCTAACTCATACAGAAATTTATGATAATCTGGATGCTTATCTTGATCAATTAAACATGGTAAGAAGCAGCAATATTATTTGCTCCATTTGGCACTAAATAATACGCGAGACGTGTGTTTATTTTTCATGTTTAACTGAATCACTAAAATATTAAATAATATATTAAAATAAAACGAGGGCCTAACGTTATTACAGATACTTTTATTTGGAAAAAAATGTTTCATTTTCCCAAAACCTGATACTTCACTCGACCGTACCCTCTACTGATAGACACAACACCTCTCCATGTGGGCTATGATGTAATGACTTGAGCTCATCGTCACCCTTATACTTTGGTCATGGTCCCGGTGTCATGACTCATGTTCCCCAATCAATACCCTCTGAGATATCAGTGAAATGTACAACCATCTAAGACGTGACGAAAAAGTCCAGAACTTGGCCGAATACCCAGAAATTCGGATTAATTTCCTGGAAGCCCACAACAGGCAAAGCCCTAGACCTTAAGAAAGACGTTTTTTTTTTTTTTTTTCATTTTAAGGACGAATATAGGCTTGTTGCATGAACCCTAACCCTAATTACAAATGTTTTACTTGCGTAGGAGATAAATCTGAGTCCATTAATGTTGACAGAAAGATACAATGCCATTTAACCTAGCTAGTACAGACTAGATCAAACAGCAGCACTCAACACAAATCAGATCAGCTATTACAGATCTACAAATATACTCAAGTCCCATATGATCATGCTTTCTGAATGCTAATTAACCGTTTATTTGAGACGTTTACAAAACAACCACACAAAACTTTCGAATACCCTCAATGAGGACTCTTGTTTAAAATACTACTTCACTTTGTTTGCACAGCAAAATGAAACAAAACAGAGGGCTAATTAGATTTAAACCAACGAACGACAAATTCCTAGTAAGTTTTGTTCTGTATTAATAGAGGAAGAAAGAATGAAAGAGAAAACCAGGAGGATATTTATACGAGATACCTTACGCTGCGCGACACCTCCATTGACGCTTCTTTGCTTCTTTTCTGGGTACGAACTTCTTTGCTTCTTCACCAACCCTAAAGCCAATGCTTGAACCGTGATCATTACTGCAGAACTCTCATAATCTCGTGTGGAGAACGGAAAAAACAGAAGAAAGACAATACAAAAAAAGCAAAAAGCTCATAAATCATAGTAGTAATACGATATGGGCAAACAAAAATACAATAACCTACAAAAGAAAAGGGGGTTAAAAAATTAAACTACAAAAAACATTTGAGAGAGATAAGAGGGAAAGAAGCAGAAACTGCGGAAGAGAAGTTTCAGGGAGAGAATATGTCGCTGTCTTCATGAGAGTCAGAGAAGGGAAAGCGATTGAATATCTCTAATCTACAAATCTGGCAAAGCGCAACTATACATACATTTAAACAAAAGAGAAAAAAGAAGGGTAAGGTAAAAGAAAGTGGGATTTTCTTCTCTCTCTTCTTTTCTCTCTCCCTTCCGCAGGAGATTTTTCAGAGAAGTGAGTTCCAAAGATCAGGAAGAATATGTGTGTATTTATTAGCTGAATTGGATAATAAAGCGCTGTCTCTCTCTTTCTCACACACACACACACAAGCACGCACGCACGCGCTGTCTCCTTCTGATCTTTCTCAAACATCCACAACGAGCGCGAGACCCTTTGTTTGCCACATATAGAACTAGCCTTGAACTGCAGATAAAAGGAAGAGGTGCGGTGGTGGGTTTGACCACCAAGTTGCACTCCCTCTCTCTCTCCCTCCCTCTCTCTCTCTCTCCAAGCAGAAGAAGGAAGACTATACTGTTGAGCACTAATCTCTAGTCTCAGGCTGGAGTCCAGTACTTTTAGAGTGTACAGCACCATTTATAGGGTTTGAGGGAACTGGTGACTCGTGAGTCCTGAGTCGTACGAGGCAAACCGTGAAAAGTCTTGGTCATTGCGCATATACATTGTGATTCACTTTTTAATGACTTTTACACCCTAATTTCCTTTCAAAATGTACTGATATTTGCGCCTTTTTTAATAAAATAAAGATATTGATAGCATATTATCTATTTATTATTTATAATATATTTATTTTATTATTTTTTTAAGTATTTTTTTAACATATTTAATCATTAAAAAAGAATTAAAAAAATATATAATTTTATTAATATTTACTTCCTTAACTATTAAGTAAAATAAAAAATTAAAAAAAATCAAATACAGAAAGAGTAATAAATAAGTAATATGAGAGTAGTAACCCTATTATTTTCTATAAAATAAATCAATATCATTATTTAATATTTACCTTAAATTTTGTCATTTTAATCCTATTTAGTGATGTGATTTTTTTTCAAGTTATTTATTTTATCAATTATTTAAAATGTAATATATCAGTAAATGTAATAGAAGATTAAAAAATATAATTATTTTGCTAAAGGGAAGTTATACATTAACTTGATAATGATAATATCAGTCTTAATTCAGCAAAATATTAACTCAAAAATTCAATTCATAATAAAATAAAATGACATGTCAGTTGATGCATGATGATTCGACTCCTTCATATGATGGCAGCAAAGTGATCAAACAGGTTGATTGTCTTCCATAATATTGATTCAAGGAAACACAAGACTGATTTCGACATCGAATGAGCTCGATTTATGTTACTGATAGCACGAGGAAAGCCGATTGATCTGTCTCTATACTTCCTCATATGCATCCGGTCTGAGTTATAATATTCTAGTGAAGGTAGTCTACCGTATGTATTGATGATCTCTAACCTCCTAGTCCAATCAGGGGTCAATGTGCTAATGACAAAACGAAAGCAACTACAGATCGAGGCCCTTAACAAGATCACCTTTAGCAAGAGTGAGGACCATTTGCAGAAAGTTCGCATTAATGTTTCAGTAGCACAAGATAGTGGCACAAAGCGTTATCAAGCTTCTACTATTGTCGATGTATTTAGATAGGCTGCGGGGCTACTATCATTGAGATGCAATCTCTGTTCAAAGAGTATCGCACACTTTTGACTTAGGACTTGGAGAGGATTATTGCGCCCATCATAGTTCAACTGCAAGAGATTGAGGGATGCATTATTGTCATCCAAGAGGACTTGAATAATCTTATTCAGTAGTTTTATTTTATTTTTTTACTTTTTGTTTTGTACCAAACGTTGTTAATTTAATTACTATATCGTTTTTATTTGTTAGATATAATTAGCTTGTTTCTTATAAAAAATCATTTTCCTTATTTTATTTTTCATTTCATGATAATATAAAACATGACATCCATTAGAAAGTAATATTTTTTTAATTACAAATTCTTATTTACCATAACAAAAGTCATCAGTTAATTTTTAAATTAATTATATAAAATTCTTAGGACGACATATATAATATATTTTAATTTGTAATAAATAATAATAAATCTATATAAGTAGGATTTTCATATTTTGAAAATGATAATTAATAGACTTAAATAATATTTATTTTTAAAATATTTGAATGTCTTTCAATAAATTTATATAATTAAACTTATTTCGATTGTCTACACTACCGTTCGAACGCCTCTTATAACAATTTGAACGGGTTTCAACTCTATTCGAATTTAAAAGTACCATTCGAACACTATAGTAACCATCTCCGTCAGATTTATTTATAACTTTCTACCAAAATTTTCGTACGAATGATTAAATATAACGTTCAAATATGTTCTAACCTTTTCCATGCAAAATTATGTATACATTCCCGCCACAACTATTATTCAAATAATTATGTCAATATTCGAACATGAATTAAATTATTGTTCGAATATGTATGAGAATGTTCGAATAGTATAGTAATCATCACTGCCAAATTTATTTATAACTTCTCACTAAAAACTTCGTTCGAATGATTAAATATCTCGTTTGAACGGTTTTGACCTTTTCTCAGCACAATAGTCTATACTTTCTCACTACGACTATTATTCAAATAGTTATGTAACCATTCGAACGTGTTTGTGAACGTTCAAACGCTTTTTTTTAGATGTTATATTTCATCTTAAAAAGTGTAGCTCAAATAAATATTGGTCTATTTGTACAAAGATAAGACCGCTTCCATGGTTTGAGACGAAATTTAATTTTCATTCTAAATAAGTACTTTTAGGGATAAAATTTAATTTATCCAAAAAAATATCGTCTCTAAAATTCAAATTTCTCGTAGTGTCTAAGTGTTACTTATAAATTGATGCATAATCACAATGAATGCAAAAAAGTGCACGACCAATTTAGAAGAAATGAGCTGGTTAGTTGGCAATAGGGCTAACTCATCCAGACATTACATTTATTATAATTTTCATTAGATAGATACAAAATTATTAAAAGACATCTTTTCTTATATTATGTTGGTACGGACCAGATAGTATTAGGGGTTTTGAATTTTTTAACGGGTTGAGAAGAAGAGTAATTTACTATATATAAAAATATTTTTACAATTTAAAATATCATATAATTCTTTTATGAGATCCGTAAAAATATTTCTCTCTAAAATATGCTATCAACAATATCTCAGAGATATTATTTTATTTTATTCCTTAATTGGTTTCATAACATAATTAATAATGATGTGGCATACTTCTATTTATACACAAAGACGAATATTATTACTCGAATGATACGTTTGTAATTTAAACTCATTTAAACTTATTTTAATTTATTATTATAATTTTTTTAAATTTTAATATAAAATATAATAAATAATTTAATTTTTTAAAATTTTAAAATAATAATATTAAAAATTAATATTTTAATAATATTTTATTATTTTAATCCAACTCAACTCAATTTAATATTTAAACATATTCGAATTACCATCGTTTTCAGCCTATTTTAAGATTTTCATTCACAAGACGAATCAAAATTGAGAATATAAAAAAGGTAACAGTGCATTGAAAAATCCGGTTAAAAGGGTGAAGTAATGATTATCTCGACGCATCAAACAGCTGCATAAATGCTACAGAGAGTAATACTGGGACCCTTGATCCGTCTGTATTGGATACCAATTTCCTAAATTTACTCTCCACGTTAAAATAATTCTATTGATATATTTGCACTGTACATTATATATGATTTTTTATTTTTTATTTTTTATCTTAATAAATATGTAATGTAAGAATGATGAATAGAAAAACTTAATTAATTTAATAGAAATAAAATTAAAAAAATAAAAATAAATATAATGTGTGATGATGAATAACAAATATTATATAATAAATAACTTCCGGGTAATCTCAAGTGATAATCACTTTGATTTTGGTGACATACTTTTGTATGGGTCAAATTAACAATTTATAATTTAGTCTTGAAATAAGGTCGAAAATTAAATTAAGAGATAAAATTAAGAAGAGATAGCACAAATTGACTCAGACTCCTTAAAAAAAAAAATTCAAACTCTTAAAAGGAAAATATTTTACAAGATAAGTTGGACCCAATTACTTAAAGGGAATAGACCTCTATATAATGAAGAAATCCCCTACAAATCAAATAGATTCTCCACAAGCACTTTACACAAAATATCTCTATAGAAGCTCCATATGAAAAATTCCACCACACATAGCGACTCTAAATGATATCTCTTAAATTTTTCTATTGTATTGAGCGATATGTAAGACCACGAGAGATTGTAAAATCACCCATTATAGTAAATTTTGCCCCAAACAACCAGTGAACGTAAGCATTATGACAAATCACGTAAATCCATACGTCTCTCTATATTTATTTTTATTTAGTTTATTTATTACGTATTTTATGAATGAACACGAAGAATATCGTATTGAAGCCCGAATCATCTCGTGAGTCGGGGATGATTCTTTCCTCCCTTTTAGTCTGTTGTGCAAATTAAGACGTTAACAGTTAGCGTTGTCTATGGGATCGACCAATCTTTTGCACTGAAATTGGGAGAAGGATATTCTCCGACTCACAAGATCATTTACAAAAGTTTAGATAAATTTTTCCACTTTTTATCTTTTATTTTTATTTTACTAACACCTGCAAAAAAGAAGAAAAAGACTCCAAGGGCATGTGCAAGATGCATGATTCATATCGTACACGTAAGGTATGAGCTGCGCATGTGACATAAACTGTGCACGTAAGGCAACCACTGTGCATGGCATGCACAGTGGGCATGATGGCCACATACCAACTTGCACCCAATGGCCTTAGTTGTTGGGCACGATAGCCCGACACCTCCTTTGCCCTGTGAAGGGAAAGACGGCCTAGTCGAAGAACCGGACAGAGCCATCAGGAGCTTCCCTACTTGCTTCTCGCCTCTGCAAGCTCAAAAACAACTTGGAAAGTCTCTGCCAACAATTCGTGAGCTAAGCGAAGCTATCGGCGGCCACCACATGGCTATCGACGCTTTCTATCACTGACGATATGCTCCCCGACCACGAAGGCTTTGTTTGTCGCCATTCCTCGCCACCACCATCGACGCTCGACACGGGAGTAGCTCAATGCCTCTCCACTGCGGTGAGAACGCCTCCTGCCATGAACCAACCCACTTGTACACACCCCCACAACATTGCAAGGTGATCAGCATGCACGACGTGGATCAACCAACTTTTTTTGAGAACACCACTGCGTCCCCAACCCCACGAAGAGCTTGAACACATTGCACCCAAAGATCGAGCCTATGCAAAGTTAAGCTGTAAAGCCTCCTTCGTAGCCCCACCCACCATGGTGCTCCTAGACCTAGAAGTTGCCAACAAGCTCGACCAATGGAAGCTAACTGAGGCGCAGTTCAATCGCTCCATGTACATGCAACCAAAGCCAGTCAACAACCAAGACACACTATACGTGGCATGATCCAAACCACTCACATGAAGCTTCTAAATTCGAAATACCACCGACTATGAGAGAGAGAGAGCTGATGAGAGAGGGAGACATGAGGATGAGAGAGAGAGCTTATGAGAATGAGAGACACGAGGATGAGAGAGAGAGAGAGTGCATGAGAGAGAGTGTCGATGAGAGAGAAAGCTTATGGATGAGAGAGCCGAGGAGAGAGAGAGTGAGCTAATGAGAGAGAGTTGTAGAAGAGAGAGAGGTGATGAGAGAGAGTCGTAGACGAGAGAGAGAGGGGTAGATGGTTTGGTGCATTTTACATTAAAAATAAATAAATAAATAAAACCCAGACACATAATGTGTGCTACGGATAACCGTAAATAGTGGCTGATCCGTAACCTAGCTCAAAAAGTAATGCATATATAAATAAGAATATTTTTATTTTTTTTCTTTATCTCTAGTATTTTCATCATATTAAAAACCAGGGGTCACTGCTTCGATCGGATCTTTGGGATAATTCCATTCAGTAGCTCCGAATAAATAAGCCTTTTGGAGTGACTCTTCTAAAATATTTCAATTTTTGGTATTTTCATTTAATTTCATTAATTCCACTTAATACTTCCGTCGGCAATGGATGGAAAGTTACACACGTGACATATGCTAGCTTATTATTTTTTCCTGATCGCTTGAAATTACTAAAATATTTTTTTATGGCTGTATCCTTTTTTAATCTATATATGTAAACACAGTGGCGGAATCAGGAACTTATATGGGTCAACTTTTCTATTATATGACACATTAATATAAAATAAAAAAACTAAAAACTCATAAAAATATAACTATATATAAAATTAGATCTCAATAATTTGTTACATATATATAGAAATAAAATTCTAAAAAATACAACTTAATATACGTTTCAAATTTCTGAAGATAATGTTTCATGGAATATTAATATTAATCTATTATTAATTTTATAATGAAATATTTATAATTTATTTTCTTTATAGAAACTATTAAGTGATCTTTTAAAAGGTCATCTATTATTCAGTATGTAAGCTACTTTATCAAGTTTCATGCAAAATCTATATATTTCCATGTCACATTAAACATATAATGCTATAATTAAGACCTTAAATATATATATATATATATATATTTATATATATATATTACTCAATGAAGTGTAGAGGATAAAATCTCTCAACTATTTTTCATGTAAATCATCAACCTCAAAATGATATTTCTTGTATTTTCATTTTGGATTCCATATTAAGAAGTCTAATATTGTATAACAAAAAAAACTTGAAGATCCATATTAATAAGTTTATTATTTTTCCTAAACTTAGTTTTAATTTAATTTTGGTGAGGCAACATCCTTGAAAATAAATAATATATAGAAATTATATAAAATTTCTGAATTATAGAAAAAAATTGAAGAAAGACAATTTTAGGTATATTGAAATTTTTGAAAATTTTAAAGAACATGTGGGGATTGTAAATTTTTTTTTTTCCGGGGGGGATTTGCTATATTTATAGAATTATAAATAAAATGTAGGATATATTTTGAATTTTTTTAAAACTTTGGGGGGCCATGGGCCCCCTTAGACATAACATAGGTCCGCCACTATATAGACATAATATAAATTGAATTATTAAATTCCATATTCGGTTTATATTTTTGTAATAAATTATACAAAATAAAATTTAAATTAATTGTACATGAAATAATCGTCTGAAAATTGGACTAACCTATCATATATTTGTAATAAACTTTTTTTAAGATGATATTAATCTGCTGTGCTTATACGTACTGTCTTTTTTCTAACAAGCTTGTTTTACACTTCGTTTATTAATTAGGAGCTTTGCAAGCTGCACTACTAATCAGACTCCAAGCTCTCTTATCATCTGATCTTCTATAGATGCACACAAGAAACTCCGTGAATGGACTAATGCCTTTAATTTGTTGTCCTTTTTTCCCTCTAATTCGTTCACTAGGAATATTAAACTAATTAACTAAAAAGCGTGATATTTCTTTAGGACTATAAATGGCACCTAAAGGCTAAATGTAGGGTTTTTTTTTTTGTTTTGTTTGTTTTTTTTTTAGAACTTGGTTCTATTTTGTGGCTGTCCAGTTTGATTACCCAACTACAAGAATTTGTTACAATTTTTTAGACCAATTACTTGACTCGTGAACCGACTCGATCCACTAATTAGGGTTTTACTATATATATATATATATATTGAATTATTTCGTATGATTGTTGTAGTCCAGCATTGTATATTCGACTTTCATCTTAATAAAATTCTTTGCAGTTTTGTGGAAGGTAAGCATGTTGTCGAATTATGTAAATCTTATGTCGTTTACTTTATTCTTTTTTTCTTATCATTCCTAACACTAAACACAAATTCTTTAATTTTTTACTACAAAAAAAAAAAATTAGTATTTGTGATAGATTATTTGCGACAAGAATGACTATTTACGACTAAAACACTCATTTTAGTAGGAAATAATCATTTTTGTAGGAAGTAACTGACCACAAATAAGCAGTTTTCTTATAGTGACAAATTTTCTTGTAGTGACAATTGCACCGATGCCACTATAATATACATAAATATTTTATTGCCACATAGCCAAATACGTGTGTGACCCATTTCTTATGAATGGCACACAATTTTACCTTTTGTTTTTTTTTTTTTTTTTGTAATTTTAAAGCATTTCGTTTAATTATATTTGACACAAGAGTGGGTGTCACAAAAACGTATCTTGCTTTTAAAACTTTTTTTTTTTTTCAGTGGTCGATACTTCATATTCTTTTTTATTTTTTTGATAAACCATACAGCTTCATATTCTAAGTGGCCGTACTTATGGGAAAGTATCATAATAACAAGCTTTCTCACTTTGGTGCTATCAAGAAAATTTTCGAAACCAAGGAGAAAAAAGTTTCTATTTTAACAAATATATTGCAACTTAAATCTTGGATAAACAACATTAGGGTGTGTTTGGCAAGTGAGAGTACTTGAGGTACTCTCACTACTATTATTTACTTTATTATTATTTTTTATCTACTTTTATACTATTTATTACTTTTCACCTACTTTTTAATATTTTATTATTACTTTTTCATTACTTTTTTACTACTATTCACAAACATTCTCAACACTTCTCAGGTATTCTCACTATCCATACGTAGCCTAGGCCCCGTTTGGATAGTAAAAATATTTTATCTTATCTCATCATATCATTACATATTTTTTAAATTTTTACACAAAATATAATAAACAATTCAATTTTTTCAATTCTCAAAACAATAATAATATTAAAAAATAATATTCTAACAATATTTTATTCAACTTTCAATTTTTATCTTAACTCATCTCATTTCAATTTACTGTTCAACCGGCATCTTACTCTTTTGCAACTAAGAGAGCGTATAAGCTATCTAACTTCAAATTAAGACCTAGCTCTCCCATTCCGTGAAAGAAAGAGTTATCGATCCAATTCTCGTATTGTTGAGTGTTGTCGCTCGCACAAGCTTGGCTAGAATATTTGTCTTTTGATTCACTTCTCGAAAAACATGATTCATTGAGCAAAGAAAAGATTTTTTATTTTTAATTTTTTCCAACTTGGTAGGCTAAAGTTTTTTTACATGCACAAAATGGGTACAAAAGCGTATGGTATATCAATTTGCACTATATATACGGTTTTGATCAATGGATTTCAACTACAAGATTGTTTAAATTATATCATGCAGTAGACAATGATCGATTGTTGACCTCAAACTTTATCATTTTGCTATGCTTTCCGCCCCCCGCACACACCTTTTTTCTCTTTTCTGCACAATCAATGAAAAGCATATGCGTCTGCCTGTTTGATTGGGAGACCACCTCCAGGGTTTCATAAGAATCTATTTGTCCCATAAACCGCGCGTGTCCCTGCAAAAGAAATCAATTCTAAACTGAGGGAATCATGCATGTGTATGCGTGTTTTTGTGCGAATACATGAAAAAACATGTTTCATACCATCGATCGTTGATGCCAAACTTTTTTTGTGGCTTATTATTTACATCAAAATGATGGAGTTGCCACCGCCGTCAGAGCCGATGTTTCTTTGTCTGGTAAAGAAATGGCCACCACCATGCGCTCCTACCTAACCATTTTCTTATTTTTTCTTGCTGCAGGATTTTCTCCTAAAGCTGTGTAAACACAATCTTATAACCCTTTTTATTCTAAGCCGATACGTACAAAAAACAATGCACGATTTGTTTAATTTTCTGGGTTTCAGCTCTTTCACATGATGATGATCATTCTCACCATACACATGATAATTCTTTCGATCGATTCGCTTGTTGTTTCAGTACTAGTATTACTGTCTGCTAGCTAGCTTTTGATACTCGTCGTATTCAGCATTCAGAAGTCTATGTTGTCGTGCTAGCTAGCTCGCTGTTGTGTTGTGACTTGGGGATCATTAATCATACTCACTCAATAGAAAATTCAACAAACGACAACGCGCGTATATTTCCCAATTTGAGTTGGATTTTTCTGGACACAATTCACACTATAAGAAAACTGTTTATTTGCGACCAGTTAATTCCAGTGAAATAACTATTTGTAACTAAAATTAATTACGAATAGTCTTTTAATCGTAATAAATTAATCACAAAAATCTATTTTTCTTGTAGTGTCATTTGGAAAATAAACGTTAATTGATGATCACATGCACGTACAAAACTCCATCGATCGTGTATGAGCTGTTTAATGCTCCAGTGATCTGAAAAATCTACTTCTAGAATCCCCAGCTTTTTGCTCCCTGGCCCCCAAAAATAGAAGAATTGTATAGCATTTATCTCTTCAGAATTATATAGGATCGTGTGTAACATAAACCGCCATAGCCCACATTACCAATAGAAGGGGGGAAGAAACGCAAAAGCTAGCAAATCTTAGTTAAGAATATTATTGTCATTTTCATTAAATTATGGGGTCAAAATAAAAATTCACAAAAGAAAAAGTTTAATTCTAAGAGTTACTGAGCCGGGGCGGGGTTCGCTCCCAAGCAATACAAAGAAAAATGATTTGTAGAAGTCTCTAATATATAAGTTTCGGATATACCTTAATTTGTAAAAAAGTAAACTCTACTTTAAAAAAATATAAAAAAAATTATTCATTTTTAGTGGGATATATCCACTGTTTTATAAAGGGCTTACAAGTGATTTATCTATTTGAAACTTGTATCTAGCATTACTTTTCTACAAATAATTAGTTTAATATTTCAAAGCAAACTTTTGACTATTTGTACTAAAATTTAATATTTTAAGTATATTATTTCTCATTTAATTTTATTTCATATAATATTTTGATAGAGAAAATTTCAATTCTTAGAAATATTTATTAGAAAAATAATATTTCTTTTAAACACATTAATTAAAACATAGGAGAAGATAAATAAAGTATTTTTAATTGTCATCATTAATATTCTCTAAAGATTTTGTGCAGATTTAATTAAATCATAATTTTATTTTTTATGTTTGCTTTTAGGGTTAATTATATTTTACCCTCTCGAACTTTTACTCAATTCATAATGTGCCTCCGAAATTAATAATTGCATCAAAGTGGACTCTCGAACTTTTAAAACTTCTCAATGTCCTCCTTTCGTCTACCAGCAGCGTCAAATCTAATAAAAATTCACTACAAAGATGTAATTTTCATCTAATTTATTATTATTGACCATATAAAATAATATATACTATCAATTAATAATAAATCATTAATCATTAACCATATATAAAATTATTTTATACCTAAGTTGCAAGTAAATATGAATAATCTATATACATAGTGAAATTATTTGATATTTATTAACCATATATAAATTAATAAAAAAATATATAGTGATTTATGATTTAATATTAATAGATAGTATATATTATTTTATATTTTATATGATCAATGATAATAAATTAGATGAAAATTTTATTTTTACAGTGAATGTTGTGCACATCATGAGTAGCATGTGCAGTGAATTTTTGTTAGATTTAACACTGCTGGTAGACGGAATGGGGGATTAGGAAATTTTGAAAGTTTGAGGGTCCACGATGATGCAATATTAGTTTCAGAGACACATTCTAAATTGAGTGAAAGTTCGAGAAGGTAAAATGTAATTAACCCTTACTTTTATGTATAAACTTTTTAATTAAAATATTAGATAAAGTTCTTTTTTGTTGTTATGATTTTCGTGAAATGCCTATTTTCTTTAGGTTTTGAATTAGTTTTTTATTTTTTTACTCTTTAATCACTTTTTTTTTTGTTTATTATCATTGTGTTAATGGTGTTCCTAAAACTCTTTTATCGAACTATTTATTCGAATTTAAAATATTTGATCCCTCCAAAATTATAATATTGGTTTCGTCCCTGAGTACTTTTAATTATAACAGCTCATTTTAACAAAAGAGTGTAAATTCAGCACTTGAAAGTGTAAAATTAATATATAATAAAGGAAGAATGGAGACTAATTAGCGATCGATCAATGATATTTTAACCCCAAATTATAAGGTTTTACATCTTGTGTTGAAAAATACTAATATTGACATATTATACCGTCAAATTATTAAGATTACAAATTGTAACTTCTATTTAGATAGTGTGTTAAAATTGTGTCGCATCTTATAATTTTATCTATCTTATGCAGATCGAGTGATATTTGTTATTTTTTTACAATAGAAAATTATGCCCACACAATGGTTTTTATAACTATATTTTAAATGAGAGATATTTGTTTTTTGTAAAAATAACTTACAAAAACTTACAAAAGTACAATATCATATATTTTTCTTAATTATCATAATTTTAAAACATAATTATATAAAGAGTTGTACGCATGTATCTCGTTTGTTTTTGCAAATGCAAATGAGATAGGATGTGTTGAGATTAATTAAAAGTTAAAAATTGAATAAAATATTATTATAAAATATTTTTTTAATATTATTTTTATATTGAGATTTGAAAAAGTTAAATTATTTATTTTATTTTATGTGAAAATTGAAAAACTTATAATGATTAGATGAGATGAGTTGAAAATAATTGTAAAAACAAACAATTTGATTATCCGAGGATTTTACAATTTGACTATATAATGTATGATCAGTTCTATAGTTTTTGTTGTAACGTATAAAATTCCTCATATATTGCATCATATATATTTTGTAACGCAGTGTACTTTTCCCTTAAATAAATACCACTTATGCATCTATCCGAGGATTTTAAAGAATCTAAGCGGCCTTCTAGAAAGGTGTGACGTTTGTCCCAACAATTTGTATCATCAAGTTGACAGCATTTGTAAAGATCTTTCGGGAATGACAAGAAATAGTTCGTGTTGTGCGAACCAAGTAATTGTATTAACACGACAATGAAAAATGGTAAGGCAATGACATAATATCATTTGATCTGCATGCAGCATTTTTGCAATCAGTTAATTAGTTCCTATAAACAATATCAACATCATAATGAAACGTGGGGAATGCGATTGGATTAACGCATATTGTATTCTTTGAAGGTGATAAAAAAAAAAAAAAAAAAAAAAACACAAAATCTTGTAGATTTTGTTCCATAATCTTGTGAACGAGTTCCTTTTGTGTAAATATTATGAGTTATTTTATTTTCAAATCGGTATGTAGAGTACACCATCTACATCACTTCAATTTTAAATTTTGATTTATAAAATTTAAATTTTAAAAATTATATTCTAAATCAAATTATGTCACGTAATGTATGGTGTATAGGTCTTTAAAAAGTAGTACTCAAACATTACAATTTACGCATAAAATTAGAACAGTAAAAAAGGACAGGCACTTGCATGGTGAAGCGGGAGAGAGATTGAGTACTATAAGGCAGCATCAGCAACCCTGCCTGCAGGTAGAAATCCCAGTGCGACGTAAGGGTGGGGAGGGGGGACTACAACATAAACAACTTTTTGTGTCGAATGAAATCGCTGAGAAAATATCAAAAAACGTTGCAAATAATTAATTCCATCCAAATTCAATCATCGCAAAAGTGGATGCGACTAGAGCGTCTCAAAAGGTTTATGGCGGTGAAACTAGTGTGGGTCACAAATAGCTCTAATATTTGCAACAAATTCTATTGCCACAAACATGTTTCAGTTTAAACGCAAAAGAGTGGGTCGATGGTAAAAAAAAAAAAAAATACAATTGCGAATATGTTTGTGCCACAATTGAAAAATATCACCATAAAAAGGATTATTCTCAAGCTATTTTTAATGTCGCAAATAGATATCGCTGCAAGTATTTAATATTTGTGGCAAGAAAGATCTTTACAAATGTGCTATTCTTGTGATGCAAAAAGACCAACTACGCGGTCAAGAAATATATTTGTGACTAACTAGTAGTGTCGCAAATGTAAACAATTTGCCAAGAAAAATTTATTGCCAATTCCGAAACTATTGTAACAAAATACATAAAAAAAACTTAGAAAATAAAGTGACTTGATTTGGTACATGAGATTATAAAGTTAAATTTATTGTAAAGATTTAACATTTATAAATTTAATTTTGTAAAACCTACATGTGGTTAATGTATTTCTCTTAGAACATAGCACAATCGCTACATGGGTGTTATTATAAACACCAACATAACACGTATAAATGGGTACACAGCTTTTATATCTACTCGGCTACGAACTGATCTAGCACCGACCGTTTCCATCCATTTCCCTGCCGTGCTTCCTGAATCCCGCATTTCTAACATAAAAGCGACTTCAAGCGCCGCAAGGCACAAACAACTCAGCGACCACGCAAAACATACGCGCGTAGCAGAGTCGCAGGCTCTCTCTCTCTCTCTCTCTCGCGCGCGCGCGCGCTTGCGAAGAGTAGATGGAACTGGGAAGGCTTCCCATCTCAGTGTGAGAGGCAAACTGGTATCGGCAGGCTATACCACTCTTTCTTCTCTCTCGTCTTCCCAGATTGTTCGAGGTACCCCACCATTCACATCTTCCTTGATTTTCATGCCTTTTGCAAGTAGAAAATTTGGTCATGTTGTTCACTCCACTGACTTTGAATCGGAACTGTTTTTGTTATAATTTTAGTCATCTTTGCGCTCATATAGATGCACCTCGCAAAGCGTTCGATTTAATTACTCACTGAGTTTCTTGATGGAAGTTTTGCTTCTTGGTTCTACGTCTGATCATGATAGATTGCCATGATTTCTCCTATCATTGATAGTCTTTAAATCTTTTATATTACGATTCTTGTTGTCTTGTTACTTCAGTTCATGTGATCGATTCACATTGAATAATGTGGTTTTCAAAACTTGTTAGATTGAAGTATTCTAACAAGCAATTCCAGTTCCACTATCTTGTTGGCTACTAGACTGCCTCCATCCAAGCCAAAAACACTCTTTGCCTGGTTATTGTTCGAGTGAGAAATGCAATTTCTCATATGGAATTTCATTAGTAGTCTATTAAATCACAATGGTCTTTGCTTAGCTTTAGTCTGTATCTGAGTGCAGGCTGATTTTTCCCTCGGACCTTCTACTAATGAGAGAAATCCCTTGCCATGATTTATTGCTCTTCAATTCTTTTTCCTCTCAAACTACTCCACTAAACCAGCTACGTTTTAAATCTTTTGATTGGTGATGTATAATATTTCCTTGTAAGTAATGGACCTGAATTGCCATTTTAAGTAATGAACTCAAATGTTGACTTCTCTGGTTGACATTAGATCCATAAAAACTGAAGGGTCTGAAGTCTGAGTAAGGAAAAATATTTGGAGTGGAGCAATTTGAAATGCAAACGTTTTGAAGAGATCGCCACTTTTTGGAAAATCTGGTCTGTGTGTGCGTGCGTGCGCATGTGTTTCCTTTGTTCTCCTCATTTGACTAAATACATATTGATATGTTAATTTGTGTCATACATTAAAACCTATAAACTGACAAGTGACAAGATATATGTACTTCACAGAAAAGTCAGATAAATTTGTCATGATCCTTGTGCTTATGTAAACATCGTTTGAGAACTCCACGGGTAAACGGCAATTTACGACTCAAAGTAAAAAGTATGGTTTGCAAGTAACAATGCCTAGAAACTTTCTTTTCTAATTCTTGTTCAATATGTCTCTGTTAGTCTGTGTTGATTGCTATATTGGCTTTGTTAAAGTTTGTTTTCAATAGATTGCAAATGATGTGAGCACCCTATATGATTTGAATTTGCATTCTATTTGGAATTGTCACACTCAAGTATCTGTAGCTTTTGGCTTATGATAAAGCTAATATTTGGGTTTCCTCATTCGGATATAGAACGTGACAACCTAGAACTGGGGTCAACATAAACCTCTTTCCAAAGAATGATAAACTATGGAACAATAAGAGGCAACCAAATCTCTGGCATAAACATAAAATTTTCAGTGTAAACCTTGGAAAACCAGTTCTCGGTACTTCATTTATTTTTCTTTTTTTCCTGTTTTATCGGTCTATTGAGCGCTCTTGCAAACTTTTCCGTCATTTCAGGTCCTTTACAAGATGTCCTTCAAGATGGCCCAAATCAGCCTTGTGAGTAGACATAGGGAGGTTTATGAACCATGTGACGATTCATTTGCACTGGTTGATGCACTTCTCGCCGATAGAAATAACCTGTTAGAGCATCATCCAACATTGTGCATGGAAGTGGGTTGTGGTAGTGGGTATATCATCACCTCTTTAGCTCTCATGTTGGGACAGAAGGCTGCTGGAGTTCACTATATTGCTACTGATGTCAATCCTCATGCAGTGAGAGTTACCAATGAGACCCTAGAAGCACATGGTGTTCATGCAGAGTTGCTAGCCACTGACATTGCATCAGGATTGGAAATGCGTTTGGCAGGATTGGTTGATATAATGGTTGTGAACCCACCATATGTGCCAACACCCGAAGATGAAGTGGGTCGTGAAGGAATTGCCTCTGCTTGGGCAGGTGGGGAGAATGGCCGGAGAGTTATCGATAAGATATTGCCAATTGCTGACACTCTATTGTCAGATAAGGGCTGGTTGTACATGGTCATGCTTACGGCTAACAATCCCTCAGAGATATGCCTTCAAATGAGAGAGAAGGGATACGCTGCTAGAATTGTCATCCAGAGATCAACAGAAGAAGAGTCTCTCCATGTCATCAAATTCTGGCGGGAGTTCAATACTCAAAGTAGGTCAAAGGAATTGATGACAGCAAACAAAACAGTTCCTGCAAGAGTCATGCAGGAATCTCCAGTCTCACAGTTTCCTAAATCTGACATTTTTAGCCATGGTAGCTGATAAAGGTGAAGGTAAAAGAAGTGTGTAACATCTTTGACCTCAGCCACATTAAGAATTATTTCTTTTTAATTTATATTATAATCTGGATTACTCAGTCAACATTAAAGAAATAAAATCCGGTTTCAGGATGATGGGAGGGAAAGCAATTTGCCCCGGAGCCTTCATTTTAAAGTATTATGAGTACCGAAATGCCTTGGTTTGATTAGCTAGAGAGGGAAGTCACTCTCAGACTGATCGTGTCTTGAGGACTGTAAAGTGTAAAATGTAAATATATTCATTATTTTCCCTTTCTTAGGCTTCGTTTAATTATTGAACTCAACTGAGTTCAGCTGAATTCAATGTAATTTTAAACTAAGTTTAACATTTAAACACTCAACTCTCAAATTACTAAATTCATCACAACTCAAAACCTTCTTACACATAGGATCCACAACTTTTTTCAACTTAAAACATCTTTATACGTAGGATTCATAACCTTTTTTCAATTTCTCATAAAAAGTATTAAACTCATCTTAACATCCAAACACACTTTAAACTAAGTTTACACATAATTATCCTTACTACTCAACTACTACTATTCATAAAGAATTCAACTTAGCTGAGTTCAGTTCAACATCTAAACACAGTCTTAGTCATTCATTTTTTCAAAAAGAAAAGGTTATATACATCAGTTTTTTTTTAATTATTATTATTTTTTACATCATTAAGCACGGATTTTTGGGACTTCATGAATATTTTAAAATGTATACGTCCTTTATCTTTTTTCTTTATTTACTTATTTGATCTATTCTCTGATTTTTAATAATATATTTTACGAAGTTTTTATGCCAATTACTTAAATAAAAAGATATATATGTGTGTATATTTTTAGAAGAGAACGTAATTCTAATTTTATTAATTAACTCTTGCTTGTGCCATAGATGGACTTTTCTAGTATAGAGTATAGGGGTTAAATAAATTTATATAATTCAAGATAATAAAATATTTATGAAAAACAATATTTTCTTATATGGGCTAAAGAAGCCCAAATGTCCTGCCTATATCTACACAATCACCATGTAGATTGTTGAAGAGGTGTGGGCCATCAGGCCCAATGACAAAGACACTGACGAGGCGAGAGTTTGGTAAGATGGGTACGCCATCATTGGGCTGGCTGGCGGAAGTTGAGAGATCAGAGCCAGATGGGTAGTGGGTACGCTATTCGTCGGCGTTGACGTCTCGCTCCTCTGAGACACGGAGAAGGAGAGCGCCCACGGGAATAGGCAGAAGAAGAAGAAGAAGAAGAAGAAGAAGTTTGAGCAAAAGGAACTGGAAGTTGTTATTTTGTGTATAGAAGAAGCGAAGAGCCAAGAGCGGGGAGCCGGAGGGGGTTTGAAGTTTGAATCAGATCATACGAATGGCGTATAGAAGGAGGCAGCAGGGAATGGTATCAAGGCATTCGACCGTTGCATTAGATGCGGATGATGATGAAGATGAAGCAGAAGAAGAAGACGGAGAAGAGGAAGCAAAACGAGAAATTCACAAGCCTCAGCCTCATCGCGACTCCTCATCACTCGTCGCCAAGGCAATTAGAGCATCTTCCGCCTACCGCGACACTTCTCTCTCCTCTGCTTATGGGCACTCTTCCCGCTCTCCCAACCCAACACCCGCATCTCCTTCTCGTTCTCCGCCCGTCGCTCTACAGGTTCTTTTCTTTCCTCTCCTCTTTTCTATATTGCTCGTCATGTGAAGTGTTGGAACGGAACTGGAGTTGGTTTCTTTGTGTCATATTTTTAGATGCTTTGATTTGTTTAGCAAACAATGAAGATCTAGTTCTGTCACTCCATTTGTACACGTCTTAGCTCTTTGCTATGAGTCCGCAGATTCAAGTACCCATTTGCCATATAGATATTTCGAATACCTTACGATCACTCCCGTCCTCTTTCAATAACTCTTTCTAATATGCAGTAAAGTTGCCCTTTTAGTCATTTTGAGCTCCAGCGAAGTTTCCTTCCATGTCAAATTGATGAGTGCGTGTGTTTTTTTTTTTCTTTTGCCAATACAGGATTCACAATCATATGAATATACATCAATCAAAAGTTTGAACGAACCCAAACATGGATTTTGGGGTGTTCTGGCTAGAAAAGCTAAAGCAATTCTTGATGATGATAGCGTACCCCAACAAATTCACACACCCGAAAGTACGAGGCCACACATGCCTGGTAGAGCAACAATGGGCAAGGTGAGAATTCAAGACTGTACGTCAAAATATTGTTAACAATAAAATTAATAGAAATATATATTTCTATATATATATATATATATGTATATAGATCTCTGTTTGTGTGATGACCTGTAATATGCGATTTTTTATTTGTGTTCTATTTGCAGTACCAAAATCCCATTCACTCGGATGAGAGGCGTCAAAACATGGAAAGCCCTAAACTACAAAAGGGGTTGGGTGCCATTGCATCTTCTCTTAATCACATTGGTGGCACCATTGGTAGTGCTTTAGAGGTTAGCTTCCGAAGGAATTCTCCAAATGCTATTGAGTTTTCAGTGGCTTTATCTTTTGCTCACAATGGTGAAATTAACTGTTATAATTTTTCTAATATTTTTTGCATTTTTATATATATGTTTACCCCGAGATACTCTACAGTTTTTTTTTTTTTTAGGAAGAGGGATGGAACTCCCAATTTTATTAATAGCCTTTACTTTTGACGGAGGAATACCATGTACAATGAAATAACTTGGGGGTTACAAAATCCCAAACCAAGTTCTGAAAAATTGATACTATACTATCAATCTATACAAAACTTTAAAATGAAAGCTATATACACAGTACACTCCTGTGGTAAACAAAACTTATGGGAAAAGCTACATTTACAACTATAGTCCACACCACACAAATGTAAACTATTAGTAGCAGCAGTTTAAAAACAAGGCGCATAAAAAATATTAAAAACTAAAATCTATGTCTAAATTTTGGCAAACCTGTCAAATCCAATTTTAATTCACCCCATGCTAATCTAGGTAAGAAAGAATACAAGAAAAAAACTTCAGACAAACCTTTTGAACTTGCTTTAGCTAATTGATCAGCAAACGAATTACCTTCTCTATAGATGTGCAAGGACAAAGAAAAAGATTGACAAAATGCAATTATATCATCCCAAATTTCTAAGAACTTCCAAGATGGAGAAGTGACATGATTAAACCAACGTACCAACTCTGCAGAATCAGATTCAAAATTAACATCAGTAAACCCAAGCTACAAACAAATAACAAACCTTGCTTCAATGCCATTACTTCAGCAAACTTATTTGATTCCTTTCCTAAGTGAAGAGAGAAACCAAAAACAAAATGTGACACCCCATATGATAAGGATAAGGGTAGGTGATGTATGAGATCCCACATTGTTTGGGAAGGAGAAGTTCTTGCTCTTTATAAGGTTTCAATGAGGCTCTAATTGTATCATTTGTAACGCCCAAATGGAAGAGGCCCTGATACCATTTGTAATGCCCCAATGGAAGACCCAAACCACATGGCCTATACTCCAAAAGGACTAGTCAATGATACAATTGGAGCCTCATTGAAACCTTATAAAGAGCAAGAACTTCTCATTCCCAAGTAATGTGGTATCTCATGCACCACCTATCCTTATTCTTATCATATGGGGTGTCATACAAAACTTCCACCATCATCTCTCAAAACTCCTCCACAACCAACAAATCCTGGATTCCCAAGAGATTAGCCATCAATATTAAACTTCATTTTTTTAACCGGGGCAAGCCTCTAGTGCACTAACAGGGGCTTTTTTTTTTTTTTACTTGTAATTGTTGTAATTGGAAAGTCAGCAAAGAGCAAGAATCCTGGACTCTTAGTACCTTTTTTGGTTTTAACAAACCATTAAAATCGTGTAACCAATGATTCTTAACATGATTTAAAATCGTGTTAGCCAGCGTTCTCAATCTACGACAGCTGGCTAACACGTTGGGATGTAAAATAGCCTCACTTCCTATGATTTACTTGGCCTCTGTTGGGGGCTCCTTCGAGAGCGCCTTCTATATGGGACACGGTGGTTGGGAAAGTAGAGTGGAGACTGGCGGGATGGAAAATGATGTATTTGTCAAAAGGTGGTAGGATTACGTTGATTAAAAGTATTTTATCTAACCAACCAACTTATTTTTTATCCTTGTTTCCTATACCTGCAAGTGTGGCGATTCGAATTGAGAAACTCCAATGTGATTTCTTGTAGAGTGGAGTGGGGGAGGAGTTCAAGTTTCACCTAGTCAAGTGGGAGACGATATGCCGCCTTATTTCTAATGGTGGTTTGGGCATCAAAAGTATGAGGATCTTTAATCGGGCGTTACTTGACAAGTGGTTGTGGAGATATCATAAGGAATTAGAAGTCCTATGGAAATTGGTGATTGAGAGCAAATATGGAGATTTATGTTGGGGGGATAGTTCTCTAAAGAAGTAAGGCGGTTGTATGGAGTGGGTTTGTGGAAACACGTTCGAAGAGGATGGGAGGTCTTGAGTAGACACACTAGACTTCTTCTGGGTGAGGGCTCAAGGATTAAATTCTGGAGAGATATTTGGTGCGGTAATCGTACTTTACAAGATATATTCTCTTCACTGTTCAATATTGCTAGTGCTAAAAATGTATCGGTGGTGGAAGTTATGGAGATATCTGGGGGGCAGATCCGTTGGAATATCACCTTTAGTAGGGCGGCACAAGACTGGAAAATGAGCAGCTTTGCATATTTTTACAGCCTTTTGTACTCTATATTACCAAGCACTCAGCAGGAAGGCTTAATGTGGTGGATACCTGATGGTAAATGGGTATTCTCGGTTCGCTCCTTTTACAAGGCTCTTGCACAAGAACCTCAAACTCAGTTTCCGTGGAGAAGGCTTTGGAGACATAAGATGCCTCCCAAAACAGCTTTTTTTGTGTGGACAACCTCGTTGGGGAAGATTCTCACAATCGACAACTTGAGGAAACGAAGGGTAATCATTGTAGATTGGTGTTGCATGTGTAGAGAAGGGGGAGAGTCTGTAAGCCATCTCATACTACATTGTGAGACCGCTCGGGTATTATGGAATGGGGTGTTCAGTAGATTAGACTTGTCTTGAGCTATGCCGGAGACAGTGGTGGCAATGTTGGCCAGTTGGACAAATCTAAGAGGCATGCAACAAATTAAAGTTGTCTAGAAGATGATCCCTATATGCATTATGTGGTGTTTATGGCAGGAACGTAATGACAGGACATTTGAAGACAAGGAGAGATCGCAGGAGCAGCTGAAAGTTTTTTTCTTTAGAACACTTTGTACTTGGGCCATTGCTGTTGACTTCAATGGCATGGACCTACATGATTTTCTTGTCTATAATGTGCCCACGTAGCTTAAGGCATGCTTTTGTTTTTACTGTTTAGAACAATGTAGATGGCTTTGCCTATTCTTTGATCAATAAAATTTCTTTACTGGTGGGAGTTGGTACCGGTGGGAGAGGTCCATAATATTCATCACTTGGCTGAATTTCTGGGGTGTAAAGTTACATTTCTGCCCATAAAATATTTGGGACTACTGCTAGGGGCATCTTTTAAGGCCAAACACATTTGGGACGGGGTGATCGAGAAGATAGAGAGGAAGTTGGCAGCTTGGAAAAGGACTTATTTATCTAAAGGGGGTAGGATTACTCTTATAAAGAGTACTCTCTCTAATATCCCCACCTACTTCCTTTCTTTATTCCCTTTACCAGTTGGTGTGGCCAACCGTATTGAAAAATTGTATAGAGATTTTCTATGGGGTGGCTTGGGAGAGGAGTCTAAAACTCCCTTAGTGAGTTGGAAAAAAATTTGTTGCCCGATTGGTGATGGAGGACTGGGTATTCATAGTCTATGTAGTTTTAATAAGGCGTTGTTGGGAAAGTGGCTATGGAGATACCATGGGGAAGAGGAAGCGTTGTGGAGGGGGGTGATTGATTATAAGTATGGTAGTGATTGGGGAGGATGGTGTACCAAGGAGAGTAGGGATTCATATGGAGTGAGTCTATGGAAGTTTATTAGGAAAGGTTGGGGTCGCTTCCTAAAACAAGTTAACTTCTCGGTTGGTGATGGTTCAAAAATCAGATTTTGGTCTGATGTTTGGTGTGGGGATATTGAATTGTCTCGAGCATTTCCGGTTGTTTTCAGATTGGCGACTAATAAGCAAGCTTCAGTTTCCAAGGTGATGGGTTTTTCCAATGGAGTGGTGCTTTGGGATGTAGGCTTCTCCAGATCTGCCCAAGATTGGGAAGTAGAGGAGGTTACTGAATTTTTTAGACAGTTGTATTCAGTGGAGATAAGAAGACAGGCAGGGACCAACTATGTTGGAGACAAACAGCCTCTAAAAAATTTACAGTTCGGTCATTTTATAAGGTGATGCTAAATCAGCACCATATTGGCTTTCCTTGGAAGAGGATTTGGAAGGCTCATGTTCTGTCAAGAGTGGCTTTTTTTATATGGACAGCAGCAATAGGGAATATTCAGACTATAGATAACTTGAGAAAGCGCGGAATGATTGTTTTGGATTCGTGCTTTATGTGTAAGAGAAGCGGAATCAGTGAACCATCTACTACTTCATTGTGAAATGGCTAAAGTGCTATGGATGGTGTGTTCGGAAGGGTTGGGTTGTGCTGGTTTATGCCAGAAGCAGTGGTTCATTTCCTAAAAAGCTGGACCAACTTTCAAATGCATACTTGTTCCCAAGTGGCAGCTGCATGGAAAATGATGCCTTTGTGTATTATGTGGTGTATTTGGTTGGAGAGAAATGAGAGGTGCTTTAATGATCGGGAACGCAATAGAGATGCATTATTTTTTATAAGCACTCTACTTAGCTGGTTCTCTGCTATTGTACTCAAGGGTGGGGCTGTAAACGAGTTCTTGTCTTCGTTTTTCTAAGTTTTAGAATGTAATTAGGTGTTTCTTGTGTATACTTCCTGTGTACTCGGGATTTCCCTATTTCATTGTGCTTAATAAAGTTCTAACTTATCAAAAAAAAAAAAAAAAAAATTTCTTTACTTATAAAAATAAAAAACATGATTTGCAACAGTTATTTATAATTCTCCCATTCTATTATCTGTACCAATTCTCTTCCAAATTTTCAGGAGGGCATTACCATTGTGGAGAGCCGGACTGCAGATATCATTCAAGGAACTCGTAAGCATATCAGAAAAAAGCCCAGTGGTTCTGAGGTACAGAATGAGGCATCAAAGATTTCTACTACATCACAACGACCCCAAATGCAACCCCAGATGCAAACCGACCAAGAACTTCAGTTGAAGGCATCTCGCGACGTAAGGTGGCAACTTTGTATCACTGGTTCATGTCATAGGAATATTTGTGTGCATGAGTTTCTGTTACTGTTTTGCATTCTTTTCTAGCCTAGAAGCAATTCCACAGATTGGCTCTTCTACGGTAAATGACTGACCTTGATTTGTTCAGCTGACATGCAGCAATCCCCCTCTATCTGTATTACATTCTCTGTATTTGTGAGTAGAAAAGTACAGAATGATTCTAAAACCAAATGAACGATTCTACAGAATTTACTCGTATTGGCTTGCTTCACCCCCCTGGATTGTTCTTAAGCTGTCCGTGACTGTAATAATAGCAAAGGAGAAAGGAAGAAGGAAAAAATGGGAGTAGGGTTTTGGAACTTCAGGATTATTACCAGAATGCTGGGGGCGTCCTAAATGGTTTGACATTAGTACTTGATCTTTATGATGAGATTTTTCATATCACTTTTGGTTTACACAACAGGTTGCAATGGCAATGGCTGCGAAAGCAAAGCTTCTTCTTCGGGAGTTGAAGACTGTCAAAGCAGATCTGGCTTTTGCGAAGGAGCGATGCGCTCAGCTGGAAGAAGAAAATAAAATTCTTCGGGAGAATCGTGAAAGGGGAAGGAATCCAGAAGATGATGATTTGGTATGTACTTTCTCTCTTTAGGTTTTTTCTTTTCTTTTCATTTTTTTTTTTCAAAGAACCACTTACGTATTTTGTAATTAAAAGTTGCCTCTCCATTGCTGACAATTACCATCACCTGTGAAGTCACTAGCTGAGGAGGATGCATGTGATTGCCCCCTTTTCATTTTCAAAGTAAACAATGAACAACACTACCACTCTATGAAATTTGCAGTACTCTTCTTTCCTTTATAGTTTATATGCTGTAGTGCTATGTGTATTAACATGTGTCTGCCTATGATCATTTATGGAAAAGTTGAAACTTAATTCTCGAAACAGAGGAAGGAAGGAATTGATTGCAGTTTTAGAAATGGCTCATGTTCAAATTTGAATTTTCCAGTTTTAGTTTCTGTTTCTAATGATAGGAAACAATGTGTTGAAGCAAATTCAGTACTTGCATCTAACAACTCTAGATTCTGATGCCAATGTTCCTTCCTATGCCAGATTCGGCTTCAACTTGAAACGCTTTTGGCAGAGAAGGCCAGATTGGCTCACGAAAACTCAGTTTATGCACGCGAGAATCGGTTTCTGAGGGAAGTTGTTGAATACCACCAGCTCACAATGCAGGATGTTGTATACCTGAATGAGGGCACTGAAGAGGTCACAGAAGTGTATCCCGTCACGGTTCCCTCGGGGTCAAATCTAAACTACGCTTCCTCAGCATCATCTCCACAACGACCCTCTTCATTTCCTTCTGGGTCTGTCCGCAAGTGATCGAGGACAGGACATTACCCCTTGCACACACCATAGCCAAACGAGTGTTATCAATTGCCGCCTAAAGTAGCTCTTGTAGCCTATCCCCACGGCAGAAAATCCTAAAAAAGACATTACAAATCCTTCTCATTGATTAGCGATGTCCTCCTGTATTCTATGTTGTTAGCCAACGATTGGAAATTACAAATATAACTTTATTGCTTGTTATTGTTGTTCTTATTATTTTGTGTCGGTCTTCCCTATTGATAGACAAATAGACTTTTGTTACCACATTACAGTACACTCTTAATACACAGTACACAACATATTTTGCAACATGTTGTGCCTCAAATTAATAATTGGCCTTTCCCACGGTTTGTTTTTATCCATATATTGTTGTTCCTGTCCCATAACGTGCAATGCTGTGTACTTTTTCAAGTACAGTATCTTACAGGAATCCTATGCTCCGTGATGTTCACCCATGTCTCATGAGAGTTTTGTAGGGAAAATTACATTTCCACACATTTTCTATTTCCCCCAACTTTCCCATAAATCTAAGAACTTTACATTTGGATTTGAGCTTCTTTCTTTTCATTCAACATGGATGGTTTTGAATAATTATTTGTCCCTCCAATTAGGGTAATGCTATCCTTATATTTTCTTTATTACTGTTTTATTATTTAGTTTGAATTTTCCTTTTACTCTTTAAATTTAGATTAAAAATCTTAGAATATGATCTTCTTGCATAATCTTAAAAAATAAATTCAACCAACCAACGTAATTATATAAATTAATTAAAAATAAATTTAATTTTATAAAAATTGACTCAGAGTAAAAGAAGGTCAAGTAATAAAATTAAATTTATTTTTAATTAAATTATATAATTACATTAGTTGACTGTATTTATTTTCTTCTAGATTATGCAAGAATGTCATATTTTGAATATTTTTAATACAGATTTAAAGAGAAAAAAAAATAGATGATAAAATAATAGTAAAGAAAGTGTAAGGATAGTATGATCAAGGAAATCAATCCACTTCTCGAGGTAGGATTTTTAGGTGAGAAGACCCCGATGCATAGTCATAGTGTGGTGTAGTAGTGGTTTCATTGGGTTACAGCAGATGTGATCCACTGAGTAATTATTGAGAAAAGTATAAGTTGCAATGTATAATTTAAGGCCTTGTTTGGATTCCCAATCCATCTCAACTCATCTCACTACTATTCATCAACTTTAACTCACAAATCACATTACTATTTACAATCAATCTCACTATTATTCACAATCCATCTCACTACTATTCACAGCTCTTACCTTCTTGCGCACTTATTTGATTAAGGAAAGAATAGATTTTTACTTCTATCTCGTTAAAAATTTATTAGTCCTATTTGAAAAATGAATGGATAATCGAGTAAAAAAATAAATTGACTTTTCCATCATTCTTTCGATCTTGTTTGTTGATGTCGTGTTTCGCGATCTGAGCAACTCTACGCTGTTGGGACTCGATTTCCTCCCTATAAGAGGGAGAATGAGGGAGCTCAGGGGGTTGTGGTACATTCGATGCTCAAGTTAGTTTAAGGTAGGAGATAAAAAGAATATTCAAGAGAGTAAGTCAGTAACCCCAGTTTTGGCAGAGAGTGAGGTATTTTACCTGGTCGGGGTGGGCCCTGACAGGATGATGACTTGTATGCAGCTTCGTACTGGGATCGAATATCCCTGTCAGCCTCCTACTTCCTTTCAGACCTACCAGACCTAACCAGGGTCATCGCTGTCACTTAGGGGACATGTCGCAGCGTGCCAATCCCAGGGGTGCATTGAATGTGGGGTGGCCCCTTCCATGACGTGCTTGCTTTTGCTCCATTAAATGCAACATGGTCCAAGACAGGCTCGCTCGTCCTCTTGCCCTGCCCGATCTGCTATGTCAGGGACGTGGATGTTTCTGACGGTCGACTAGTTATGGTGTCAGGTTGCACTACCTGCCTCTTGTCCTCTTGTCAAGGACACTTTACTTTGTGTCCCTCCTCCTGGATCTCTCGGGCAGACTTGGCCCATCCCAGACTTCATATGGGGGTCCAAGCTCAGGACTATTCCTGGGCCTAGGGGTTTTTTCCCTCACATTTTCAATACACTTTTTTAATAAGATGTAATATATATATATAGTGATATTTTCTAACCTCTTATGTTTCGATCTTTACTGCATTTTCTATCCTCCCATTTTCCTACCCTTAGAGGTTAGAGAGTTTGAATGATAAATTAACAAAGAAAACAAATAACACGATTGAATTTAGAAAATAACTCCTTGTAATAATAGCACGGAATGTTGGCACCAAAGAGTGAAATATATGAAGAAGAAAAAGGAAAGCCAAAAAAAAGGATTATAAGGACGCCTTTAATGAATGTCACCAAAATAAGAAACCAAAATACTTGGTGGAGGTGGGTCGTCTAGCCCACAAGTTCCGTCCTTTGGTGGTGGTGCTGGACTACGTGGTCCGTCTGGAGCTTCAAAATTAAAGCACGTGCACCCACCAACTCCAATCACTTGCTTGATTTGGGAATGGAATGATTATCCAAAGTTGTTTAAAGTTCCAAATGGGATGAGAAGTTGATTATCCAAAGTTGATTATCCAAAGTTTTTTTTTTTTAATCTTAGATTTAGATAAAGAGGTTTCAGCAGTTGCAAGGAAAATTGATACAAATAATACAAGACTTACCTTATATGTCTTTTTTTTTTTTTTTTCACTCTGTGATTTTTAATTTATAATCGTTCATGACCAATCTTAGATAGATCTATTCCATGTGGGACACGTCTTACATCAATACATATGAGATACGTATCTTACATTTAATTCCTATCAGAATATGATACGTCTATGCAATTTGAGAATAATGTTACATCAGTCATAAAATACACTAATATTATGCAATCGCGTTGGAAAAAAGGAGATCTGCTATTTAAAAATTAGTTTTTTTTTTTTTTTTTTCACGTAGGTCTCATATTTAGTCATTTTGTTCAAAAAGATTGTGTAACGCTTACGGACTTTACAATTGTAAATATCATTTCTCCAATTTGAATATATTGGATATGAAACACGTCTACCACATCAACAGTATGAAACACATGTCTCACATCTAATGAGTGTCGTTCCTGTTGAAATTTAACCTAGGTTCCGTTTGGATACAAAAATAATTTCATCTCATCTCATCATTATAATTTTAAAAATTCTCACATAAAATATAATAAATAATTTAATTTTTTCAAATCTTAAAATAATAATAATATTAAAAATAATATTTTAATAATATTTTATTTAACTTTTAATTTTCATATAAAATTATCTCATCTTATATCATTATCGAAAGGAAACGCACGTCTAAAATCTATAATCTAGGCCCCTTGAATGTGAAACGTGTGTCCAATATCAACACATATGAGACATATATCTCACATCAAAGAGTCGAACTTCTGCACCCAATGCACAGCCATATGCTCAGTACACGACTTGGTATGGCTGAAATGAGAGGATATTTAATTCCTTAATCCTCTTCTTCCATTTTCAATTTTATATTCCAAGGTTTTCAAAAGCCGGGGGGTCAGTCGGTAGAATAAGAGGCGGCCCCACGTTGCATGGCGTCGTTCGTATTTTACCATGATTGAAGGCCTTTTTTTCCACGCGCTCTATAGAGGAGAGAGTGCAGACAATCATTATTAGGTATCAAGCGCTGTTGCTGTCAGTGTCAGGGTGTCAATCCAAGATGTTACACCCAGAAAGCCCTCTCTGCCTTCTGCGTTCGCAATGCAAATAACCTTTCTTTCTTCAGCTTCCCATTTAACATCCATGGAAAACTCTCAACAAATTGAGCCCAACAAAACACCCTCTCAAAACCCTCCTCTATTTAGGACCACCGACCTTACAGTCGAGAAATTTTAGAAGCCTAAAAGATAAAAGGAACAATCTTAGTCGTTTCCTACCTCGTCTCTTCTTCCCCACCATTTACCATCTCAGAGTGGTTTGGTTAATTCCCCAACTTTTGCTTTCTCCTCCTCTCTATAGCCAAAGATTTATTTCTTTCTTTCGTTTGGGGTGGATATATTGTGGAAGATTCATGTCAGGTTTATACGCACAGAATTTCTCCCCCGCAAGAACTCTATCTTCGCATGTAAGAAGCAACCCGGATGTCGACAGGTAAGCTATCAATTCCAAAACTTGATAAGAATTTGACTTTCATGTCCACCCTCCAAAAGCTTTTCGATTATCTCTGGATATTTTGGTTATATGTCGTCGTCTTTTCTAGTCAGTACTTGACTGAGTTGTTATCGGAGCACCAGAAACTTGGACCCTTCATGCAAGTCCTTCCTATCTGTAGTCGGCTCTTGAATCAAGGTTGGCTTTCTGGATCTGTATTTATATCTTCCTTTTCCCGTAGTTCAAATTGAATTCCACGATCCGTCTTGGTCAGTTTTGTAAACATCCATCGTATTTAGCATATTTGTTAGGAACACCCTTGAACCATGTAATGTATAGAATGCTTGAAACAGATACAGGAGGTTTACATATTATTCTACTTGTTTTACTTATAAAAAAAGATATTATTCTACTTGTTTAATGCGGAGAACATGGTTTCTGCAGATTAATAACTGACAAAATTCTTGTAGTATTAGAAATAGAAGGAAAAGAAAAGTAAAATGGTATCTTATTTTCTTAGAGATGGAAACCAAAGTGCAGGTCTGTTGCTCTGCCCACCTTTGGCAATGTTGTCTACCACATCTTTAAAATCGGAATGAGAAACAATTGTGGTGTCTCTCCTCAAATTGATGAAAGATCATTTTTGCTAATGGTCTACATCAGTTTGATTGTTATATTTGGCAGTCTGTAGTCAACTGCTATGATTCTATTATTCCTCCTGTTAGTATGAAATTTGTGACAAATATTTCCACTTTCCGCTGTGGTGATTTGTGTTTTAGATACGAAAAAGTAAAACCTATCATTTCTGTACTCTTTTATGTGACAGAGATCATACGGGTTTCTGGAATGATTCCCAATCATGGGTATACTGACCTTGACAGACTGCAGCGTGGAAGCCCTAGCCATATGGCTTCATCTGATATAATGCCAAATAATAGACTAATGGGTTTCAGTGCTTGGAATGGCCTGCCACACGAAGTAAGAATTTGCAATTCTGTCATTTATCGATACATCCTCTTTCTGATTGCTTTCCCTGAATATGATCAATTCTGTATAGGCCTGTGTATTTTTTTGTGCCATGCATAGAACCATGCCATGCTTGGAATATGAAAGGAAACATGTATAAAGGGCTGAATACTAGCTGTCCGTACAAGTATAACAAAAATGTCAATGTTTTGCACTTCTTGATTTTGACCAGTCGTGTTGGGATAAAACTAGATAGTGCATGGATCACAAGATCACTTGGCTTGATGTTTCTGCTTCCTTTCATCAACCAAATTTGATTATTGGCTCATACAAGAGCTAACTTTTTCTGGTCAATCATCTTTTAGCTCAAAAGTATCAGTTATTTTGTTGCTTGGCAATTCAAGAATTTCTGGTAATCCCCCATTTATTGAGCGCATCAAGCTTGAAGGTCACAACAAGTTATTGCCAATAGTTCTTTTACTTAAGTAGTGTCCTTTCTTTCAAGGTATGCAGTTTTCATTATGTTTCCTGCTCCTAGCAGCTTTGTTTATCACAAGGTAAGAGACTTCTTTCATAATCCCATGATGCTCCCAACCACTCCCCCAGCCCCCCGCACGCTCCTGCATTCACCCCCTCTTCCGGTCAATGTTGAAATAATAAGGGGATGCTTGGGGAATGAGATGAGATGAGAATTTTGTGAATATTAGTGATTGTGAATAATAGTGAAATTGTTTGAGTTACGATATTTTATTGGGTTTTGGGAAAGGAAGAAGAAAAAAATTGAATAAAAATATTATAAAAATTAAAATATTGTTAAGATATAATTTTTTAATATTGTTTTTGTTTTGAGATTTGAAAAAGTTGAATTATTTTTTGTGCTTTGTTTGGAAGTTTGGGAAAGTTGTAATGATTAGGTAATGATTAGATGAAAAAGTTGAAAATTTGAAATTGAAAAGTGTTTATGTTTGAGTGATGCTTGAGAAGGAAATTATGAGAAATTTTGAGATGAGATGAAATGAAACCACTCTATTCCCAAACAACCCCTAAGTTTACAAGATGCTGTATTCTCTGTTCTTAGGGTGTGCATGTAATAAGGGGTTGTTAGGGATGGGGACCAGTGGCTAGGTGTGCTGAGGTTGTGATGAAGGAAAATTGATACATGGGGTTTTTGTCATTTTTTCATTAACTTCCTTTCAAAAAATTACCTTCCAGACCGGAACTTTTTTCCAAGCTTCATCTTTTGGGGTTGTGAAGGTGAATTTCATTGAATCCAATGCATGGGGAATTGCTTATGTGAGAAGCTTTAGAAAATTTAGCTAGAACACAGTATCTTGTTAGCACTCGAACACAGCATTTGATAATTTAACAGGAAGGGAAAAAATCTCAACAAATCCCATGAAACGTCGAAAGACATCGTAAGGATTTTGAAGGTTTGGCTTATGATGGGGCTTGAATGAAAGTGTATGGGGTACTTTATACCGTTCTATCATCAAATTCCTTATTGGATGGCAAAAAGTGATTATCAATTTGTAGCTTTGTAAGATGCTCAAGTTTTCCTTTCTATTGGCTGTACCTACTCCCCATTAACTCCCAACAGCACATAAGTTGGATATTGTATTTTAAAATTACCTGCCCCCTGTTCCTTAATTTAGTTAATGTTCATCACTCAGAGTAACTAGAATGTGGTTTCTCTGCTTCGTTCAAATGTTATTGCTCCTGTACTTAGTTTTTCCATGCTTTCTGCATTTTCTGAACTCATTGTCATTTTTTGTTTACAGTACTAATAGGTTAGTTCTTGATGAAACAGAGATTAGGAGGACCACAAGGACTGAATATGGACTGGAAAGCAGCACCAGCTAGCCCAAGCTCCTATATTGTCAAGAGGGTTTTGCGCTTGGAGATTCCTATGGATAGCTATCCAAATGTAAGCAACATGGATAATGTGTGGATGCATTATGTAACATTGATGCCTCAATTCCTACATTTCTATTGAATGCTTTGAAAGTTAGGAAAATATCTGTGTCCATGTTCCCTGGATGCTTCTGACATGTTATAAGCTTAAGGGTACTAACATTACTCTTCATTTCAGTACAACTTTGTTGGCCGGCTGTTGGGCCCTAGAGGCAATTCACTAAAGCGGGTGGAAACATCTACAGGCTGCCGTGTGTTTATTCGTGGAAAAGGTTCAATAAAAGATCCTGAGAAGGTACTACTTTTACTTCGGCTCATTAGTGGAGATATCCTTTTAGATGATTTCCATGTTTATCCCACCATATATCTATTCGTGGTTCTTTCATTAATCGTTGCCTTTGCTTTTCTATTCTCAAGGAGGAGTCATTAAGGGGAAGACCAGGCTATGAGCATCTGAATGAGCCACTGCACATTTTAATCGAGGCTGAATTACCCGCCAGTGTGATTGATTTACGGTTGAGACAAGCACAAGAAATCTTAGAGGAACTTCTCAAACCTGTGGTATCATTTTTAATTCTCATTTCTTCTTTTAGAGTCTTCAAATACAACGAAATCATGCTCCTTTTATCATAGCAAAAATTATTTTTGTTGTTTGCACATGGTCCATCTGATAGTGTTGGGTGATAGAGAAGAGCAATATTACTAATCAGAAAGACAAAAACACATTGATTGTGAGACTTTCAGCATTATGCGGAAATGTTCTTACTCTTCTACCATCATATGGAATTCAGGATATCTGAACTTAGGGCATCACTACTGACTTTTGGATTATCACAATGTTGTAATTTCTCCTTTGAAGATCTTGTGCAATGTTAGTTTCCACTTACAGTGCACTTGCTTTCACTGTTCAGTTGTGTGTTTACTCATTCTATTAAATATGTCACACAATTAATCAATCAAGTCTTATCTTCCTCGCAACATAGTAACATTTAGCCAGTCCACAATTTTTTTGTATGAAGTGTCCTTTAAATTTGGATGTTCTGGATGAAGAAAGGAATAATTCTTACTCATGCATCATATGCCTTAATGCGTCATTTGTAAAGATTCCTTGCACTGCATAATTACTATTCCCTTATGAGATACTTGGACTTACTCCATTTTTGGCACGCAGGACGAGTCGCAGGATTTTTATAAGACGCAACAGTTGAGGGAACTGGCTGTGCTAAATTCCAATTTTAGAGAGGAGAGCTCTCAACCAAGCGGGAGCATCTCTCCATTCACTTCCAGTGGAATGAAAAGGGCCAAAACTGGTCAATATTGATATAACGAGCTCAACCTTCTACTATGTTTCTCTAGTACACAGTTTGAAGAACTCTTGCCAATTCAGGGCCCTGGTTGCATCTCAGTTCTGTATAGCCACAAAGGGATGGCCTTGCTGATATTTCTGAAGCGTGAAGACGGGTATTTTCCAGTTATACAATCTTTAACAGGGGAGATGAGGGGGAAATTCTTTTTACTTTGTCATTGTTGTTGCTTGCACTTGTAATAGGAAACTTGAAGGTTGACCTGTTTATATCTAACAAGTCCGGACTGTATCACCCATATCACTGGTGCAATATGTGATCTTTTGGGGAGTTGAGATTTAGCTGATTGATTATGGCAAAAAATCGAGAAGTATTCAATTTAGTGAGTCCAGTGACATATATACTACTTGGTGAACTTCACCGGATTTGGGATGAGAGAATGTGCTTATGGTGGACTATATAATAGTTTTTTTAGCAAGGTGGACTAACTTGAACATCTTAGGAAAGCAACTAAGCAAAGACAGACATTTTGGCTTGGAACTAAATTGTGATCCAAAAACCCGATGTTGCAATCTGAAGGACTCAGATTGCATGCAGGAATGCCATCTTTGCATGATATTGACAATGATACGTTACTTTATGTGAGCATTAAAGCTCGGCACAAAACCTACAATAGCTTGCAAGTCATCATCGACATAACATCTAGTGACAGGAGAGAAACTACGAACGACTAAGCAAGACTAGTGTAGGGAACGCAATTTGACCTTAGGCCATCACCTGATAATAAACTTGGACAAAGCAGCAAAGCAATTCATCCTAAAAACCAATCTATCTATATTATGTGAAAAGGAGAGGAGATATGCAAGGCACCCCACTCCACTCAATAAAGCAAGCAAGCACAATACGTTCAGTGTTTTATCTTCTCCACGCCTTCTTCCTATTCTTCTTCCCAAACGAGAGATTGATAACCTCGCAATTTCTTGTTTATAATGTATCTATGCCCTCTAATTTATGGGCAATATGACCTACTGTTGACTACTACTTTTAAAAAATGCTTTGATAACTAGAGTTTTCCAATTTTTTTATTACTACAAGTTAAATTTGATGAATACTTATTGTTATATATATAAAAAAAAAAAGTGTTAAAGAGTTATAAAGAGATCTTACAAAATAAACTCATACATGACTTCATATGATATGCTAGATCTACTTTACAATCTAATGTAATACATTAAACCACGTCAATTTGTATATTTATTTTTGTGAAATTCTATGTGGTTAAAATATTTCTAAAAAAAAAAAATAAAATAAAGTTTAGTGTATTATCCTTGTTTTATCTGAATCTCTAGTATTACTTTTAACTTCAAATCTTTTCAACTTTCGGAAATATATTTTTAGAAAGAACAAAGGAAAAAAAAAGGATTTTAGATTTTGGTTCTTACAGGACACCGTAAATATTTATCGACTTTTAGTAAGAGAAGGCAGCAGTCAAGAGCGAGACAAACATTCGAAAATTCAAACGGGCGCCTTCCTCTAGAGAAGCAAAGAGCTCAAACGGCTCTTGTTCAACACGCGTACGCACAGACACACACACACTCTCTCTCTCCCTCCTTCGCTTCCATTTTAGGGTCGATCGAATATTCCAGGTGAGTTTTCTTTGAAGTTGGTTTGAGTGGATTACTGCATACTTGAATGTATTTCAAAAATGTTCTCTTACACTATTGTTCTGTTCTTTTTGTGTTAAAGTAGTGATTTCAAAAGGTCTGGCTTTTCTGAACCCCTCGCTAGCTACCAAACATGGCAAAGGGTCGCATCTCTAACAAGTACGAAGCAGCTCGCAACCAACAAGTTGAACTCAACAAAAAGAAATTTCAGGTCTTTTTAGCTACATTAACTCTTGATGCCCACACTCTTAATCCAGTACCGATCGTTTATTAAAAAAAAAAAACTATCACATTGTTGTCAATAGAATTTGCATTTAATTTGTGTTTTTCTTAAGGATTTGGGAATTTTAAAGACGTCAAAAAGTTTGGCTGCCCTATCAAATTCTGAGAAAAAGTCCAAGGTAAAGCTGATTTTTCCTCCTCTGTTCAGTCATATGCATATTTGGCAAGAATCACAAGATCGAATCACCTTTTGGCTGACATTGATGTATCACTTTCTTATGGCGCAGCAACATTCTCCAAAACCCAAATCGAAGACTACTTATGTATCTGAACCAAGACGCTCCACCCGTGCACGTAACCCAGTTCCTTCGTATCGTGATGATGTAAGTAATCATATCGAGGCAGTAGATGGAAGGACGAAATAGTGGGTGAAATTTGGTTTTACAATGTTAAGACATACTTATTTTTGGGTAAATAAATTCTTAAGGCGTTGGGATTGTTAAAGACATGCTTCGATACAACCATTGCTAAAGAATTGTATTCTATGATGACACATTAGGCATGGTAATGGGCCTTATGAGGGGGAAACACCATCTAAAAACTTCAAGTGCTGCTTCATATGCACCACTTCTATAATAGTCCTTTCTCTTATATTAGTCTAGTCTGACATGTGAAGAAGTTAAGGTTCTTTGGCTGCCATTACAGGTTGGCATAGACCTTCCACCTTTGCGCAAGAGGTCGAGGGTGTCAAATTCATGGGGAAGGTGGATTTCGTTATTTTTGGAGAACTAGTCTTACTTTCTTACATTCCTTTAAAAATGCTGGAAATAATGTTGTGCTCTTTCAGCTATCTTGCAAGGCCATTGGATGAAGTCAGGGAAGCTTCTCAAGAAGAAAGAGATCGAGCCTTT
Organism: Juglans microcarpa x Juglans regia; assembly: GCF_004785595.1. Taxonomy (NCBI): domain Eukaryota; kingdom Viridiplantae; phylum Streptophyta; class Magnoliopsida; order Fagales; family Juglandaceae; genus Juglans; species Juglans microcarpa x Juglans regia. The sequence goes on from NC_054607.1 coordinate 4,951,836, forward strand.
GAGGCTGCACTGGAGCTCCAAAGCAAGCTAGACGCTGGAAGTCCATCTTTCGTCAAATCAATGGTCCGGTCTCATGTTTATAGCTGTTTTTGGTTGGTATGTGGCAATTGAGGCAGTTTATGGTCTTCTTATCTTAATTATGCTTTATCTAATTTTTATGCAACATATGCAAGGAAGGGTTCGATGTAGCTTCTGAAGCTAACTTCTTGATAGTTCAGTGGATAAGTAGTTGAACTATATATTTTGCTTTTACTACTAGGGCCTTCCTTCAAAATTCTGTGAGGATCATCTTCCAAAAACATTGTTGGATATGGTATTAGTGGATGAAAATAGTGTGGAATTCGAGGCTACATACATTGGCAAAAGATCTGGGCTTAGTGGTGGCTGGAGAGCATTTGCACTGGACCATAAGCTGGATGATGGTGATGCACTGGTATTTGAATTGTTTGAGCCAACAAGATTTAAGGTAGGACTAAAAATCAGTGAGGTTAATCTTGTAAGAGTGGCATGCTTGTATTTTACAATCATTATCGGATTTGACTGTCTAGGTAGCTGTACAAAGCATTAATCTGGTAGTAGCATGTCACGCAAATTTAGTCATAGCATATATCTTTTAGGCGTTTACCTGCCAGGACAAATTCTACCCTCTACATAAATCTTCTATGTTGGCTTGCAATACAAAAGCATGTACTCGTGCATGTGCACATATATTATACAAAAATACCGTTATCAGTTTGCACTCCCATTCTATCCCCTGGTTGTGATAGCCAAAACCACTGCAGAATTCTTCTTGAATCCCTAGAGGCTTCAAATTTCCATATAGACTTGTTTTAGGTGGGCCAGAATTTCAGCCTGAGTTTGTGGTTTTACAGTATCCGGTTTAATATTTCTCTTTCTTGCCATGTCATGGAATTAGGTCGATCCAATAACTTGTTTGATCCCAAATTTTTTAGCTGCACACTAGTGTCTTGCTGTACACAATTTTTGCATTATAATATGTGAACTATGTTGTTTCAGCTTCTCGGTTGCTATCTTGACTCACCTAAAAGCTTTTCTGAATTACTGAATGTAAAGTCAGCATTCCCATTTCTGTATTTTCTTCATTTGATAGTTTCAAGTACACAAAATTATGACATGTAAAGGCGAAGGCAACATCAGTTTGTGCATTTATTATGAAATTGTACCAGTTTTTTTTTTTTTTTCTAAAAATATATTGTAAAACCACTGCAGATATACATAGTTAAAGCATTTCCGGTTTCAGTTCAAGAGCAAAGTGAAGACACAATGAACAAAGAAGGTATTTCAGCTGCTCAAACAACATCCAAGACGGGCACGAAGCGTGACTTGCAACCAAATCGGACACAAACGTCAAGGAAAGCTGTGGTAAATGCAAATAATGAACTGGCACATCTTCAAAAGCTTCAACCAGAGAGTGAAACAAATAGCGAAGACAAGTCACGAGATGAGAATCTACTTAAAAAGAATGGATTTGGTTCTCAAAGAATTCAAAAGAAAGGTAAATCAGCAGGGAGTAGTGAAATCAAGAAGCATGAAATAGTTGAGAACACTGATAGATGTGCTTCTGGGAGAACTAGAAAGAAACCTGCCCCAAAGCTTTTAAGAAAGAAAGTATATTAACTAGGAGAGAAACAAGGCTTCATTGTCTTCCTCTGCTATGCAATCTCAGTAAGTTTAATGGGTCAGGAGATTATAATGCCAACGAAAGGAAAATTTGGCTATTTCTTTTTGCTTTGTAATGCCTTAATGATCTCTGAGCTCTTTGACTCTTGTAAACCCTTTGAACTCCTAGACTTCTGAAAGTTGACAAGTAATTGACAAGTAATATTAATACTAATGGAATCATGTTCTAGTGAATGTTGCTAGAAAATGTGGTTATTTCGTAATGAACTGTTCACAGACATTGATAATATTAATGGATGCGTCTGCTTTCATGGCTTAATGGTGGACAGGTTGTCTTTTCCTTAAGAGGGGGGAAGAGTAGGGAAAATCTTAATCGAGTGGAGATATATGGCTGTCAGTTTAATACAGGCATATATTAGAGTTCACTCAGCAACTGAAGGTTAGAAAATAGAACAGCTGCTCTTTCGGTTAGTAATCAAAAGATTCAAAACTCATATGCCAACAGTAGAACAAATTTTATTAAGCAAATATTTTGTCAAGAACACATCCTAAGCAGTAGCGTGCAGAAATGCTCTTCCCGGTAGACGGTTTGCTAAAGGTCCATGGCATCCGAGAAGCTGCAAGTTTGAGAAAACAATGTTAGTACAACAACCATTATCTTATTAGATAATCATTTACAACAACCACATGTTTAATTCGCATTCACTATCGAATAAGCTTTCTTATTAGGTTTCGGTCCTAAATTGTATATGTGATATTCCATTATGATTGATAAGGGTATTTTACGTTGTTTGGGAATGAGGAGTTCTTACTTTTTATAATAATTTCAATAAGGCTCCGATTGTACCGTTGACTAATCATTTTGAAATATAGGCCCAGATATGGCTTGGACCTCCCATAAGGCGTTAGAAATAGTATCAAAGAACATTCTAACAAAAAATATAGGACTTGAGTCGTGTCACCTATGACGAACTAGAATTAGGGTGGGAGATTGTAATACCTCATACTGATGGTATAGGCCCAAATGTGGCTTGGGGCTCCCTTGGAGCGTTTCTCAAAGACTTACCTCTTTTGTTTTCGGAGATGAGTTGAGATAAAAGTTAAAAATTGAATAATATATTGTTAAAATATATTTTTTTAATATTATTTTTGTTTTGAAATTTGAAAAATTGAATTCTTTATACTATTTTATGTGAAAATTTTATAAAGTTATAATTGTTAGATGAGGTGAAATGAGATTATAGATGTAAGAGTTTGGCTAGGACTAGGTGACTAAGTTGATAAGTTTTGATAGGATTAGGTGATTAAAATGATAGAATTTATCCTATCATTAAGTTGGTAATTTTGGATAATGTAAATTATTTATTGACTTTATCTATAACAATATTAAGTTTATTTAGGAGGTATTAGAGGTTGTTTAGATAATTCATACGTGAAAAAATCAAGTCCCAAGGAATCTGCACTTATCCAGAGAAGAGGTTGATTTGAAATCTATTACTGCAGTGAAGAGTTATCGCGAAATGTTAGCATTCCGTTAGGAGACGATTTCGTGACCATCAACAGAGTCTTACTGCAGATCAAATTGTTACCAGATTCATTCCGTCAGCAGAGTCCTACTACAGATCAAACTTCTATCATATTTGTTCCATCAGCAGAATCCTACTGCAATTGGAATTAATTTTCAGATTGTTTATTTAAGGGATCCTATTGATTAGGATCAGTAGAGATTCATATCTAAATATTTTCTATAGCACTTTACAGTGCATATCTAGGTGAGAAAATTCCTTAGAAAATTTTCATATTGTTCCTCTCAAAGAGTGTGATCGTGCTCCATGTTGGATAATTGATTGGTTGAGTTTCAGCCACTGGAGTTCCAGGAAAAAAATCAATGTTTGAAGATCATCAGAGGTTCTGGCTGCTACTGTAGTAGAAGACAAATGGATCATTTGTCTGGCAAGTAAGAGTGTCAATTTACAAATGTTTTATAATTGATTTTCAAATAATAAAATTGATTTTTATGGGTTTGGTTGTCCTGTAGGGTTTTACCTTTAAAAAGTTCTTTAAAGAGTTTCCATTCGATACCAATCTTGGTGTTACGAACTTCGTTTATTTTATATTATTGCTTAATGAATAAATTAATTGCATGCTTGACGACTAATCAATTTGTTGAGTGAATTGGTAGATATTTTCGCTGTGTTATATGGGTACTTGAGTACTTTCAATTGGCATCAGAGTGTGGTTCACTCATTCGAGTGTGATCCTTGTCTCCCTGTAAATCATGTCGTCGTCGTTATATGTTCCACTATACTTTGATGGAGAAAACTATGCATATTGAAAAGTTAGTATGAAGGTTTTTCTCAAATCTTTGGATGAACGTGTGTTGTATGCAGTTGAATGAGGATGGACTAAGCCCAAAACATCTCTTGATGCTTAGACAAGAGATGAGATCACCAACTCTAATTGGAATAACAAAGGACTTAATGTTATCTTCATGGCTGTATCTCCCGATGAATTTAAAAGAATCTCAATGTATAAGATTGCTAAAGAAGTATGAGAGATCTTGGAGTTTACACATGAGGGAACAAAGATTGTAAAAAATTCAAAATTACAGTTGCTAACCTCAAAATTTGAGGAGATTAAAATGCTAGAAAATGAGAGCTTTAACGATTTTTATGCTAGACTTAATGACATTGTTAATTCTAGGTACAATCTTGGAGAGAAGGTGGAGGAGGTACAATCTTGGAGAGAAGGTGGAGGAGGTATGAGTTGTGAGAAAAATTCTGAGATCCTTGCCTGAAAGGCTTCGACCAAAGGTGACAACCATAGAAGAAATCAAAGACAGACACAATTCGGGTAGAAGAACTGGTAGGTTCTTTACAAACTTATGAATCTACTCTTCCACAACAGAAGAAAAGTAAGTCCATTGCACTCAAAACTACTAAAGAAGAAAATCAGTCTGATGATGAAGATTTGTGTAATAATGACTCAGACTTGTGGCCAGAAAATTAAAAAAATTCATGTTTTAATAAAAAAAATTCTGGTAAATGGAAAAAAGGTAAGAATTTTCCTAAAAATAACGAATCTGAAAAGTGGAATAAAGAAAAAACTGAGTTTAAAGATAGAGTCCAATGTCATGATTGCACTGGTTTTGGTCACATAAAAATTAAGTGTCCAAATTTTAAAAGAAAAGCAAAAGCTTTGAATACTACTCTAAGTGATGATTTTGACTCTGAAAGTTCAGATACATCCTCTGATAATGAAATTGCCTTTATTGTTTTTTCTTCTTTTGTTACTGATTATGATGACATGAGCAAACTACATGTTGAAGACAGTGTGGTTGCTTGTGTTACTGACTCTGATGTTGCCACAGAAGTTGCTGATCAAGATTTAAGTGTGCATGAAGCATATGAGAATTTAAGTGAAACATTTGTGAAAATCTAAAAGGTAAATAAGAAGCTGTACAAAAATCTAACCACCATAGAGAGTGAGAAAACAGTTTGGTGGAAGCATTGAAAGTGACGAAACTAAAAGTGACAAAGCTACGCGCACAGAAAGAGGTGCTTGAAAAGAAGTTAGCAGCTTGTCAGGAAGTCAAAGAAAAGACTCCCACTCAAAAACTCAATGAACTACTGAAAGTTCAAAGAGATAGCTCCGATCGCACGGGTTTAGGGTATATGACTTCCCAAGGCATGGAGCTTAAAGCCTTATCATCCGCTACCATTTCATCAAAATGTATCATTTTTATTAAATGAATTCGAGATGAAGAAGTTTCAAAGAAAGTTGTGTCTAAAACTCATGTTTCAAGAGCCTTACATGATAGATCAATAACAAAGAAGCCTAACCAAGGTAAGTCCAAAGGTAAGTTTATTCCTAATTGTCATCATTGTGGTATTCTTGGCCATATAATGCCATATTGCTTTAACTTAAATAAAGTGAAGAAAAATGAAGGAAAGTTAAAAATGAAGGGGAAGACTCTAAAAAATCAAGTTGATAAAATGAGTCAACAAATCTTCACAACTCTAAAAGCTTGGTGAACTAGGAGAATTTTATCTTCACAATAAATAAAAGATCATACAAAGTGGTGTTGACGAAAAGAATATACCAAAATTTAAGTTGGTGGTCAAAGAAGATGTTGTGTCACGTTAATTGATCGGACCACTTGCATGTTCTTATATTCATTGCATTTTATTTTATTAGTCTAGGACATGCATTTTATTTTTCTGTTTTTAATTGTTTCTGTTTTCAATTTTTTAAATAAGAAAAATAATATAACAAAAATTTATGGTTTGTTTCTAATTTGTTTTTGGAAGTGCATGCTTGATATATCAAAGTTTTGAGCACATGTTCTCACAAAATAAATTTTTAAATTTATGCATCTCTCTACTTTGTGCAGTTCACTTTGTGCATACTAACCCTTGGGTCATTTTGACAAAGTTCATTTACAAAGCACTGTGAGATACTTATGTGTATGCACCTTATAATTAAGTTCTATATTTATTGAGATGCTCACCATAGAGAGAGTCCATGCTTTGAATTGACTAATACTAGTTGAACCTAGTACAATAATAAAGAGATATTCCCTTGTCAAACACAAATAGTTGATCCATATAGAAAAATTCAGTGTTATATCATTACGAAAAAAGACAAACACCATACACTAATCTATCCCTTAAATCCTTATAGAAAGAATCGTGGCTCAAATCATTGTGGAAAAAGATAAGCAAAAAAAATGGACATAAAAGGGGTTGTGCAAATTAGTATTTGGAGGAGATACTCATGTATCTAGGCCCTAGCGTAAAGTTTGACTTTTGAAGTAAGTGACAAACTCTTAATAGCATCTATAAGAAGAAAATACTCATGAATAATATTATCAAAAATATATTGAAAAGAAAAAGAAATAAAGAGTAACTTTTCTATATAAGTTTGCTCACTCATACACTCACATGAATTTTGACATTGATGATCTTATGAGGTGTGAACATCCGTAATGATTGTTGCAAATAAAAGGGTGTATTCTATTGAATTCTTTTTTTGTGAGTGAAACTATGTTTTGAACTAAGATGCATTTGTGCAAGTTACTTGCTCTATTGCTTATATATATAAAAATAAAAATTTTGTTAAATTTATTTATTTATTTATTTTGGTTTATATAAAATAAATTTGAAAATATAAAATATATTGAGGTATGGTCAGTGTTGGCACTCTTTTTGCATTTGCTGCATAAGTCCCAGTGGTGGGTCTCTGTTTTGCTTCTAAATTCTAGGGGGACTCTATCGGGAAATCACCCAGATACAAGACACTCTCCATTCTCAAAGCCTAGCCATAACCCACTTCACACTTATCATGTCGATTTTAACCTAATGTCCACCAAGTGTTTGTTTTTATCTTTCAACCAAGTTACTTTATTTATTTTGTCGTGATTTTACTTGTATGCATACTCATACATCAGGTTCATTTAATTCATGAAAAGTTGAGGCACATGAGAGTTGTTTATCATGTCTTTCTTAGTCTCTTCATCTCGGATCATATAAGTGGTATTTATTATCTTATAAATATTGTCAGATTAGTGACAAAAAGAGAGAGATTTAAATGTGTTGTTGAGAGGAAGTTAAAAGAGTTGAGAGAGAGTTGAATGAATAAGTGAAATAAGTGTATTGCTGAAAGAAAATAATAATAAAAAAAGGGCTAGATTGAGGGGGAGCAGCAAAATATTGAGGAGGAGAACTAAGTACTGAACATAGTTATTGATGATGACTAGAGCACTATTTTAGTAGGTTTAGATTACGTCTAACCTTTGATTTTGTTGAGACTAATTTCAAATAATGTTCTATGTCATTTTTTCTCATTCTCTATTAAGATTTTCTTCACGAGATCTTGGTCTGCTAGTTGATTTTCTCTCATGTACACACTACATTCATCAAGTTGATTTTGTCACCAATCCGTCGAAGGGGGAGATTATAGATGCAAGACATTCCTCAATTTGACTTTGTCGCCAATCTGCCAAAGGGAGAAATTGTAGATGTAAAAGTTTGGTTAGGGCTAGGTAACTAAGTTGATAAGTTTTGATAGGATTAGGTGATTAAAATGATAAAGTTTATCCTATCATTAAGTTGGTAATTTTGGATGAATGTAAATTATTTATTGACTTTATTTATAACAATATTAAGTTTATCTAGAAAGTATTAGAGATTGTTTAGATAAGTCATAAGTGAAAAAATCGAGTCCTAAGGAATCTACATTTATCTAGATAAAAGGCTGATCTGAAATCTGTTACTGCAGTGAAGAGTTATCACAAAATGTCAACATTCCATTAGAAGACGACTTCGCGACCGTTAGTAGAGTCCTACTACAGATCAAATTGTTACTAGACTCATTCCGTCAGCAGAGTTCTACTACAGATCGAACACCTATCATATTTGTTCTATCAACATAATCCTACTGCAATTGGAATTGATTTTCAAATTGTTTATTTAAGGGATCCTATTGGTTAGGATCAGTAGAAATTCATATCTAAATATTTTCTAAAGCACTTTACAGTGCATATCTTGGTGAGAAAATTTCTTAGAGAATTTTCATATTATTTCTCTCAAAGAGTGTGATCGTGCTCCATGTTGGAGAATTGATTGGTCGAGTTTCAGCTACTGGAGTTCCAGGAGAAAAGCCAATGTTTGAAAATCGTTAGAGGTTTTGGTTGCTACTGCGATAGAAGACAAATGACCTGAGTCATTTGTCTGGTCAAGTAAGAGTGTCAATTGACAAAGGTTTTGTAATTGAATTTTACTTGTAATTGATTTTCAAATAATAAAATTGACTTTTCTGGATTTGGTTGCCCCGAAAGGTTTTACCTTAAAAGAGTTCTTTAAAGGGTTTCCCTTCGATACCAATCTTGATGTTATGCATTTTGTTTATTTTATTTTATATTATTTCTTAATTAATAAATTAATTGCATGCTTACGACTAACCAATTTATTGAGTGAATTAGTAGATATTTTTGCTGTATTACAGGAGTACTTGAGTAATTTCAGATATGAATTAAAAAAATTTATGAAAACAAACGAGGTTGTCCCCAAAACCTCAATGTCATATCTATCACTCAGCTTGCCTTTGGGTTCACAACCTATCAGCCTATGGTGCCTAATGAATTAAAAAACCATTAATCCATTGAATCAAATGGGTTCATGAAATCCCCAACTTTGATGCAATATCCCAACGACCACCCTTGACAAACAGACAGAAACATGAGCATCCATTTGATTTCATTTTGTACATAAAATGGGCATATAAAATACATCCATTTATTCAATTATGAGCTATTAACAATAAATAAATAAAAATCCACAAAGCCTACTAACAAAAGGAACAAAAAAAGCTCCATCACAATAAAACAGCAAAAACAATTAAGTGAGAGAAATAAAATTTAAAACTAAACGGTTAACGCTATATACGGTCCTAGAGTGTGCAGTCTCCGCGTATTTCTTTTGAAAAAAAATAAGAGTCACCATTAAAAAAATAATTTTTACATGTGGCTCTCAAATTTATCTATTTTGTTTCTAAAGTGAGTATGCGGAGACTGCTCAGGACTTTAAATAATAAATATCATTTCTCAAATGACAATTTGCCACATCAAAATTTAACAAACTAGAAAATGCTTCATAAAAAATGCATCGAGAATGACTCACTTCGAGGGGAGCAACTTCCAACAGAGAAGAAGAAGAAGAAGATGATCAAAAGGGAAATAAAATTTTGTTTAGATTCTGCTTACGCCCCACAAGAGGGATGTTCCTACATATAATAACAAACCCCTTAACTAACTCATGGGACAAGGGCCAACACACTAAAACAAAAGTAAAATAACATAAGCCTAACATATCTATCAAAATAAGAAATGGGTCATTGCCCAAACGACAATAACATGCAAATGAAAGAGATGACCACAGGCCAACACTAAACCCACAGGCTGAGCCCAACTACTAAACTCTTAATACCCAACCTAAGTCCACTATGACTTTGGCCCCTACTGTCACTATTATGCTTCAGTACCTTCAGACACCCTTCTTACCTTCAAGGTCCTTGCCCACACGTTCCTTAATAGCAAAATGTTTTGCCCAATCACCCCATAACCAGCATTCACCATACTTCTATTGCATTCCAAGTCACCATATCTCTTTTTGGAAACATGTAGAGACTATTATTTGGACTTCGATGGAAAGCATAAACTTCTTTATTGATAAGATTTTATGCACTAATTGAAATGTCCATCATGACTAAGAATAATGGAATGATAGTGTTTGATGCATACTCCCTTGCAGATAATGGTTGTCGATTCCAAAATGTGCCAGCATCCATGTTAGCCAAAAATTGTTGAACATGAGCTTTACGTCTTTCAATAAGTTGACTTTGAGTTCCTCTAGAAGATATATGTCCCCCAATCTTTCCATTACCATAAAGCTGATAGAGTAATGCTAAGTTCACATCAGGTGAATACACATCCATAACGATATTGTTCTCATACTTGTACCTTAAGGTTTTTGCATCAGTTCTAACATTCATTTTCTCAATTTCTCTATAAATTAGAGCTTTCAGCCGTAAGGTGTATGCAGTGATTGCCAGAAGCAATTGAGGTGGACTCTTCAAACAACTTACAATAATAGTTCTAACCTCAGCAGGTATTTCACCATCAAAATCAATGCCTAGTTGGGCTACTTCCAATTGAATATTCAAATGGATACCCCTTCCTCCATAATTGCTGACCTTTCCAACCATGTGAGCTGCAAGAAACTCACAAGATGATCCATTACGACTCTCTCTCTCTCTCTCATGACTTTTCATCTTCTATTCCCGGCGAGAAATAATTCCTAGTCCTTTATTCCTTTTTGAGTTTTGTCTTGGATCTTTTTCTCCTTTCATTTTTTCCTTCTTTTAGCTTTCTTGGTGGTAGGTGATGATGAAGTGTAGTTTTTGGATAGAAGCTAAGGTGTTTGTGATAAGAAGAAAACGGGGGAACCTCTTTTGTGCTATTGAGAAGTGTAGAAAGTTTACAAATGCCCTATACCTGAACGAAGATGTGGTGGTTTGGATGGCTAAGATGATTGAGGAATGCTCGAAGTTCTCGAGTAACAGTGTACCTTATCAGACTAGAGGGGAGAGAAATAAAATTTTCCTGGTTCAAGTATGTCAAAATTCATTTGGAAGGTTTGTGAAGCTAGTTGAGTTGGGCACAGGTAAGGGAAAGGGAATCATTGCGATTCTTGAAGGAAGGAATGAAAGTGGATGGAATGGTTTTGTCAGGAAGAAAAGAGAGCTGATCGGTTCAAGTTCCTTTATTTTTGTTTATGAAAACGTAGGTGTCTTTAATAAAGGTGCTACTAATAGCGTATCTATAGATGTAAAAGTTTGACTATGATTAGGTGACTAAGTTGATAAGTTTGTATAGGATTAAGTGACTAAAATTATAGAGTTTATCCTATCATTAAGTTGATAATTTTGGATGAATGTAAATTATTTATTGACTTTATCTATAACAATATTAAGCTTATCTATGAGGTATTAGAAGTTGTTTAGATAAGTCATAAGTGAAAAAATCGAGTTTCAAGGAATCTGCACTTATCTAGAGAAACGGTTGATCTGAAATATGTTACTGCAGTGAAGAGTTATCGCGAAATGTCAACATTCCGTCAGGAGAAGACTTCGCGACCGTCAGCAGAGTTCTACTACAGATCAAATTCCTACCAGACTTATTCCATCAGCAAAGTCCTACTGCAGATTAAACTCCTATCAGATTTATTCCGTCAGCAGAATCCCACTGCAATTGGAATTGATTTTCAGATTGTTTATTTAAGGGATCCTTATTGGTTATGATCTGTAGAGATTTAGATCTGCATATTTTCTAGAGCACTTTCTAGTGCATATTTTGGTGAGAAAAATTCTTAGAGAATTTTCATACCGTTTCTCTCATAGAGTGGTACTAGAGTGTTTTCTAATATTTTATCTCTCTTTTTGAGTGCGTGCATACTCTGTGTTGGAGTTGAGGTGATCGAGTTCAGACACTGGAGTTCCAGGAGAAAAGTCAATGTTTGAAGATCGTCAGAAGTTCTGGCAGCTATTGCGGTAGAAGACAAATGGGTCATTTGTCTGTCAAGTAAGAGTGTCAAATGACAAATGTTTTGTAATTTTACTTTATTTGTAATTGATTTTCAAATAATAAAATTGATTTTTATAGGTTTGGTTGTTCCGTAGGGTTTTACCTTTAAAGAGTTCTTTAAAGGGTTTCCTTTCGATATCAATTTTGGTGTTACACACTTTGTTTATTTTATGTATTTAATTGTTTATCAAATTAAATTGCATACTTGACGACTAACCAATTTGTTGAGTGAATTTGTAGATATTCCCGTTGCGTTATAGGGATAATTGGATAATTTCAGTATCTAAAGGAAAAGAGGCGAGTTTGGTAACTTCTCATAAAGGGGTGTCCTCTTCCTATGAAGCCTCTTACTTGTTAGCTTTGATAGAAACTGTAAAAGATAATAATGGCCCTAGCAAATTACATGGAAAAGATAATTTTAGGAAGGATGTGACAGTGTCGACTGTAAGGAACAAGAAGGTTGAATCGAAGGAGGAGATCCGACGAAATCTTCCTGATGATGGGGATGACGGTTGGCATCCCACGAAGTTGCAAAACTTGGAGAAGTCAAATGGTCGTTTCGATGGAAGGATAGGTTGGATTCAATGTTGAAGCTAATAGATGAGGGATTAGGCCTAATTATGGGTTTGGATCATGTTTCAAATGGAAATAAAGAGGCTACAGAAAAGCTAAGGGGGGGGGGGAGAGAGAGAGAGGTTTGGGCCTAAGGCTTTTAAAGGCAACAAGGGAGTTGGGTTGGATAGAGGCCCATTCAAGAGGCTTGTTCAACGAAATTACCAATTGAGTAGTGAACTTTAGCGTCTAACAAGCCCGAGAAAAGAGTTGTTTCAGCCTAAGCCTGTGTAGGTTTCGAGGGTTGGTCCGTCTTCATAGCATGGGTCACTACTAATGGGTTACCTAAAATCGTGATAAGTTTGAGGGATCAACCTAATCAAGTGGTGGCTCTAATTCGACTTCTATCTTCATAGAAAAGGTCGATGGTAGAAGGAGACCCTCCCGACAATAATCTGACTGTTTGCTTGCCTCAAGTAACTCTTCAAATAGATTCACATTCTCCAAAGGGATAGATCTGCGACGTTGTAATGTCCAAGCATACAACGTCTCCGTTGGATGAACCTGTATCACAGAAAGGTGCGACGAAGGTTGGAGGCTCTCCTAGTGGTATATATTTACATACAGCTCTACCAAATTGGACCAGTTTCAGGAAACCCTAAATACGTGAGCATGCGTCATGCTGATGGGCCCATCGAGACCTTATGGTCCAATTACCTGTATGGAAAGTACCTCAACCCGGCCCACAAAATCATGATCATCCGGTTACCTCCATGGACCCAGTTCTTTCTAAATTTCTATAGTAAAATGTTTTCTTTTAGGCCTTGCGTGGGATCAGGTTTTTTTTATTAAAAAATTGATAGAGACAAGAGGATTGTACACGACCATAATAACATCTTTACATTGCCTAAAATTTTTGTTCATACGATTTAAAAATGGAAGAAAAATATGTACATTTAAGTGAATCATGTAATATTATAACTATAAGAGTGAATCTTTAAGATAATATTACATTAAATTTTTTAACACACCCAACACATAGCTGGCGTGAGTCTTCTATATCCATTACGTTAAAAAATTAGTGTTTTGACTTTTTTTAAAAAAAATTATAACGAGCCTCGTAACAAGTATCCCTCGTATTGGTTTAGGGCCGGCTTATGTACAGCAAAACTCATATTAAATACTCAATATCTCTTCTATTTTGAATTTTAAAATTCAAGGTATTCCTCTTCTTGAAAATTAGTGTGGAGTATACCTGAGTTGACGGGACTGAATTGTAAAAGAAATCAAAATTTTAAAATTTAAATTTGGTTTAGGGTCTGTTTGGATATAGAAACGATTTCAGCTCATCATTACAATTTTTTCAAATTCTCACACAAAATATAATAAACAATTCAATTTTTTCAAGGGAAAATATAGTCTGCCGCCCCATTTGAACCGATCAATTTGACCGCTTGCATAATTTTTTTTTTTTTTTACTTAGTAATTAAGGAAGTGATTTTAAGTGTTTGTGTATTTTTTTTATTTTTTAAAAGTATTTAAATGTATTAAAAAAAGGCGAAAAAAAAAAAAAGAAAAAAAAATGCCCAGTAAGAGTGGGGCGGCATAGTAGCCCCACTCTTTTTTCAAATCCCAAAACAATAATAATATTCTAATAATATTTTATTCAACTTTTAACTTTCATCTAAAACCATCTCATCTCATCTCTATGGGCGGATATGGGACCTTAGATGTAGAGTGATAATGTAGGCACCCCTAAACAAATATTTAACATAAGCAAAAGTATGGAAGATAGATTTATGTTTCTTATTAATCGTATTATACACTATAAACAGCATTAGTTTTTTGTGGCAACATCATCAAATTAGACATCATTATCAAGTTGTTAAAGAGTTTGAACAGGAAAATTAGATATAGAAATAGACCATACACAAAATCAGAACCAAGATCGTACAGAAAAATTTCCCAGTTCGAATTTTGAAGATGGTAGAAACCACCAAACCAGTTTTTCCCAAAATTATTATCAGCATTTTCTATCTAGGCGTGATGCTTGGAACAACTCCACTAACAAGGTTGCTGCCAGATACATCTGATGACACATAAGGATTCTCCACTGCAGAGGATGATGACTGTAAACTCACAACCTTTACAGTGTAAGTGTCCATGGGATATGCCATTTTGGTGTCGGAATCCGGAATCAAATGCCATAAACTTTCAAGCTCTCGGACTACCTCCACCATCGAAGGCCGTGCATCTGTCTCATCTTGGCAACACTTGAGGGCCAAACTCAAAAACTTCACCACACAATCAGAAGGAAAAGAACCCATTCGCTCATCGATGACCGAAAAGATTATACCAGATTTATACGCAACATTAACCTGAAATGGACAAGAACAATTGAAAATTACAAAAGGCTATCATATTAGATGTAGAACAATGCTACTCTTTATCGTCAACCCCAGTCACACCATTTAATGTGGCACATTTTAAGTAACTTTATAGGTCAACCACTTGAATGAAAAGCTATTAAAGTAACAACACGCTTGCTAGTTTGATTAGAGAATACAACATTTCTGTCATAAAATTTCAGCTAGTGTATCTAGAGGAACAAAATATCATGGACATTATCATAGAGTAATATAAGGCGTTACATAACATTTAAACTGACTGAATGCAAGGATATCTGATTTCGGCTCAGAGCATGCTCATGTTTGAATCTGATACCCACAAGATTCACCAATGGACTGTTCTCAGCCAAATGAATTATAGAACAACAGTTTTCCCGCCCTATCCATCATCTTAAATAACCATTGGCCCTGAATGAATTGAAGGAAAAAAGGTATGTAAGGTCATACCTCTCTAACAATATTTTTTCCGTGTGAAATTGGCTGCATCCCAGTCAGGAGTTCAAGAAATACAACACCAAGACTATAAACATCACTTTTGTCGGTCAATTTGTGAGTTAAGAAGTACTCCGGATCTAGGTAACCCTGCCAAATTAATACAATGAATGAAAGAATAGAGAGAAAGACATCAGTTTCATCTCCAACAACATATAATGAAGTCTACATCATCTAGTTTGAGTTCCACTTCGATAATGATCATAGAAAAATGTCATATAGACTTAATGTTTAAACTCATGTGAAGTTATAATCCCATGATGTAAATATCAACTGTAAGAGTCTTACCGGTGTCCCCTTCACAACTGTAGATATATGAGCAGGCACAGTCCCTTCAATATCTGGAACTGGGGCCAGTCGCGAAAGTCCAAAATCAGCAACTTTTGCAGTACACTTTAAGTCCAATAATATGTTGCTGGCCTTGATATCTCGGTGAAATATAGGAGGATCAGCTTCCGTATGTAGGTAGAGGATGCCCTTAGCCGATCCCAGGGCAATTCTCAATCTCATAGCAAAAGTCAGAGGTTCTTTAGACTTGGCTTTATTATTACATACATAAACCACCATTAAGCTCATTAGAACGTTATGTAGAGTTTGAAAATTATAATTGCCCCATTTAAATTCAGAAAAGACAGAAAGAGGCATGGGGCAGAGGCAAAGTCTCTTGGAGTGATATGCAATGAAAAACACAGAAAAAACTATAGAGAGATCCATAAAGTAAAACATAAAGGTTACAAGGTGTACCAGAAAGGTGATCCCTTAGAGTACCATTTGGCATAAACTCATAGACCAACATCTGCATGCACAACATCACTCACTTGAAGCTTTTCCAGTAAAAAATATCAACACAGATTCAGCAACATAAAGCAAGAAAAACTAGTCCTAGTCATGAAATGAAACCAATTTGAGGGAGAAAACTTCATTGTGAACGGGTGAATGGATACTTCAACATTAATTTATGAAGAACTCTGCATATATCTGTATTATTGGCAAAAAAAAACCTGCACCTCATATGTGTCTCGATTGAGTTTGATTTCCTCTATTGTTAGCTATCATTCAAAGCAGCTTTTTACAAGGTTTCACATCTTTTTGTAAGCATCATAATCTTCTATTGCATAACTTCCTAAGTTGATAGGTATCATCTCTCTCTCATGGATTATGCAGTAAGGTTGATGGGTAATCTTTCCATTTTTCTTTTTACAAATAATCAAGTAGGAAAAGCACCTGTTCACACTCTTCATCACAGTATCCAATCAAAGAGACAAGGTTCCGATGGTGCAACCTTGACAACAACTCTATCTCTGTTAAGAACTCCTTCTCACCCTGTAATGAGCCCTCTTGTGCACGCTTTATGGCCACAACTGTACCATCTGTCAGAGTGCCTTTATAGACCTTTCCATACCCTCCTTGGCCAACCTGAGTGGAGCTGTTGAAGTTGTTTGTAGCCATAGCCATTTCCCCATAAGTGAAAGGCTTCACGCCATCAATTTTCATGGAGGCCTTAGATGCTGCATGTTAAATTGCAGGTCCAATGTTAAACCTGGAAAAGCTTAGCAATAGACACAGCATATAAAGATGGCATGCCCATTTGTCGTAGAATAATAATTGATGTCATCATGCATCAATCTATCCGTCATGCTTTCAAGTTCCAGATATTTTGAGTAGGAATCTAATGACAAATGCCTATAAACGGAAGAAAATTCATGCACATGTTACAGGTCCTAAATCAGGGGAAAATAAATCAAGTGATAATTCTTAAACAAATTAAAAACGCCATTGATATGACCACAGATATCCTAAGATATTTCGAGCTAGGAAGCAGAATAAGGATTCTGAGTTCGAAGCTGATTAACGTGGATTATTTAAAATCTTTATTTATATATAATGTATATATTCTGAGAAGATACAAGACCATACTTGTAAAAAATAAACCCATTCACGGGATGCATAATCATTGCTATCAGGGACGAAGCCAAGGGGGGGCGAGGGGTGGCCAAGGCTCTGACAAAAAGCATTACAGTTGGTGTTTTTCTCTAGTTTTTATGTTTTCTTCAAGAGCAAGGGGATCCTTGCATATTGTTAACATTTTTTCAATTTTAACCCCTATGGGTTGGCTCAAGTGGTAAAGGCCTTGAGCTTGAGGGTATGCTCCCCCCAAGTCTAAGCTCAAATCTCCTTGAGTGCAAACAATCTCTAAGGACCATCGGACTGGAGGATTTTCCATTGAATTACCCGAGATGCACTTGCAGAAAACTCCTTGCAGAGAGGGCCTATGAACTCCTGAGATTAGTCGGGACATTGTTCCTAGACACCCGGTGCCAATAAAACAAAAAATCAATTTTATCTTATTTCAAGAAAATTAGAATATAATGATATGCACATTATATTATTTCTCTTTTGAAATTTGTAATTATCTGGGTGAAGTATATTATTAAGAAAAATATAAAACTTAATTCCTATATAGCTCATTTCCATAATTAGCTTCTTCTTTTAATTGCAACATATAAAAATATTAGATGTAAAATTATCAATTTTCTTAGAAGAATGCAAATTTAGAAATTCTTTTTTCCTTCTTAGTTTTTACTCATTTTATCAATTCGTCAACGACTAATTATTCTAGTGTACAAGTATTTGGACCCTCCAAACTTATAATCTTGGCTTCATCCCTAGTTGCTATAATACCACTTAGACATTTCAAAAACAATCTTTACAAAAAAAAAAAAAAAAAAAAAAACTGAATATGAACAAAGTAATCTTATGGGGAAATTATATTTTGCTCCCCTGAACAGCCACCATTTTTTCAATTTATACCCTAAACTGCCAAAAATAGCAATCGACAACCTGAAATACACGTCCTGTATTTCTTAGATCTTAACGTTTAGATTTAAACCGAGGTTACAAATTGCAAAATGTAGTTTCCCCTATAAATAAAACGAAATGTAGAAGGGATACTTCCAGAAAGGTCTTTCTTATAGCACGTTGTCCTTCATGTGGTGATGATTAAATGCTCTGATATATGAGGTCCCTAAACCCAACAACAACATTTAACTCTACTAAATTGAATTTCCATATACTAATTTATAACTGCCCTCACTAAAATAGAGGGAAACATGTACACTACATCAGTTTTGATGATTCAATAAAGAAAGAAACTAGTATGGCAGGCTTCCAATTATTGTATGCAATATCTCAAGCATTGGGATGTAATTTGTAAAGACCAATAACTAAAAGAAGAGAAATAAAACCATAATTTGGATCATGATTAGGATGCTCAATGGGGCTGAGCTAGCTTGAGCCTAGAGGCCCATTTGTAGGGCCTGAAGTTGTCAGGCCCAGATTTATTTGTTCTCAGGCGAGTTGAGCTCAGATGTGGTCAAGTCAGCTCAAACTTTGCCTAGCCTAAGAAGTTATAATATTCCTGTATAATTATCATAATGTTTTTACACTACATGCACACACACATATATATTGCAACTTACTAGCTAAAAACATTGTTAACATAGCGGCTAACCGGTTTTTTCTTCAACTTAGAGACTTATGGTAGAAGCCAGGCTGAGCTTGGATAGGCAACAGCCTGGTCAGCCTGGCCAGATTGACAGGCCTAATCATGATGTCGAATAGAAACAATTGAAGGCACATTGTAAAATCATATCTACCTAAACATCTAAGATCATTAGCATAAAGATACTCACGATGACGTCTTCTCGAAACTGAAGGGTGGTTTCTCGTATGCACCCTGAGTGTCAGAAGAGAAACTACTACAGACAATAAAACTGCACCTGCAATGGTCCCCAATACTATGCCAACCAAAGCACCTTTGCTTAAAGCAGACCTTCGAGAGGTGGCAATCACTGTGATATTAGTGAAAGCTGTGAGAATTAAAAAAAGAAGAAAAGAAATAAAGACTATACAATATGCACTTCCTATTTGAAGACATAAAAGAATGTAAGATATGATCGATGCATAGTTCATCTATTTATGGGGTCAAGTCCTGATTGGCATGTGGATTGAATTTGAAGCTTCCTTCTGGATAACTATAGAACACAACTTAATTTCCAGACAAATAAAAAGATCATCTTGATTGAGTATTGCCGTTATTTGCTTATGCGCTGGATCACGGTAGTGTAACTGTATCTGCAATACCACTTAACAGAGCATCACTATGGTGAAAGCATTGGATTGCCTATCTTCAACGAGATTTGGCAGGAAAAGAAAAGGTTACCTCTGAACCCCTTTCATGCTCATGTCACGTCGAGGCTTATATGTGCCACTCACAGAAACATATCATATGTTATTCAGAGTGACAAAATTAGGCAAACTTACGAACACAGAAACAAGTATGCACTACAATGACAGAGTGATTCCACATGATGAAGGATTTGGAGGTAGAGATAAAATAAATTACAGAAAAAAGGATTTGCATGTAGAGGTGAAACGAATTAGAGATTTTTGTACATTCTTCAACTGGTAAATAAGCATTAGTTCCAACTTCAACAAAGTTCTTTCACAAAATATAACATATAAGAGATCAGAGACAAACCATCTTTATAAACGTCCAGTAGAGTCAAGTTCAGAACTTCATAAGGTCCAAATATATCCAGATTATGAATTTCCCATGATACGAACATATGGACGATTCGCCGAACCTCACTTGTATTGAAGATATTAGGATTGTAGATATTAGTATTATATACAGGGAAAAGCTTCAAGTGAATTCCCAGTCGAGGTCCTTCTTCCCATGCAAATGAATCAATGTACAGCTGAAAATTGAATAACTTAAGAGCAGACGTCAGGAACTCCTCAAATCTATATCTGTACGGGAGAAAATTGCTGAATCCAGGACTTTTCAACCGATATCCAACAAGCAGTGGAGCAGCGCAGAAACAAGGTTCAGGAGATGTAGGAGAAATTTCATAAGGGGGTGGGCATCTTTGAGGTTGACAAACAGAAGTGGTATTTGTTGAACTCTCACTGTTAATTTTATTCCCACTTTCAAATCCACAGAACTGGACTAGGTTAGTTTTTGAGCATAAGGGATTGCCTTGAAGCCTGAAAGTTCACCAAAAAATAGTGATATGATCATAATATCAAGTGCTATGACTGTTACACATCATGACTCTAAAATTAAAAAGAGCACATCCACACCCTTTTACCAAGCAGTCACATTACTTTGAATATATTACATTATATGTTAAGCAAGTATAGAAGCAAACCAGACAGTGACATTCGAAGGTAAACTGGTACTGCCTGTAATATTTGATAGCTTATTATTCTGCAACTCCCTGAAATGTCAAATAGCCACAAGCAATACTCAGAAAAATCTAGCATGAGATCTTGAAATCTTATAAAAGTCAACCAAGGAGGTTTATACCTTTGAACTTTACAAGGATGTAGTTCCATCAGAAAAGGGAATCAACTTTAACCAAGGGAATGCTGAGACACACCCACACTACCATTCAAAAAAGAAAACATGTAACCAAGGGAATAGTGACATTGTCATTCGGATCTTACACAATGAGGCTTTCTGTTTCATTCAAAGTCCTATTTTTCCAAATGGTGGATGGAATTGAGCCACTCAATGAATTGTTTGCAATTGACCTGCCATGGGGAATAATTTACCAAATAAATCCATTTATAACCATTGAAATAAATACATAGCAATTTACAATAGCTTTGAGCTACAGAACCACGACTCACAGTATTTGAAGACGAGGAAGACCCGAAAAGTTTTCAGGAACTGGTCCAGTAAGATTGTTGTTGGATAAATAGCTAATCATATTGTTCAAACAATAGCCCTCAGAATATATAGGTATTTTATTGAAAACTGAAAGGCACGCCTATAAATATTTTATAATATCTGACAGTACAAAATAAGAAAGATGTAGATAACATGCCCTTTCAAAAGATGGAGAATCATACATGGTCGTGATATTCTCAGAAAGTCTACCCGGAGGTATCAATCCATTTAGCTTGTTTGAACTGAGGTCTCTGAAATTTATATGAAATAAAATGTAAACAAAGTACAAGTAGCAAGAACAATTGTCCTTGACAGAGTGGAAAGAAAATTATTCGGCCTGATGCAATTATTTTTCAAATTTAGAAGCTCATACTTGATCATCTTAAAATGATAAAAAGGAAAACAATGGAAAGCCACTTACAGATAATAAAGGTTTCGTATTTGGCTCAAATCAGGGATTGTTCCTTGCAAGTTGCAGTTCCTAAGGCTCCTGGCAAAGCCAACCAAAACAAGGAAAAAAAATCTTCAATCGTTTGGCCAAAAAAATAAATTAAAGTTAATAAAAATTTTCAACCCATTCCTCAAGGCTAGCACCTAGCTCTACCTTCACCTTTGAAACCTAGTCATAGACAAAGCATCTAATACACACTTACAGCTTCAGCAATTGAGACATGTTGCTGTAAGAAACTGGAATTGTAGTGCCATCAAACCGATTGTTATCGAGCTGACTGCAAAACAAAAAAATTGAAAGCATTAAGAAACTTGACAAGAGAGTACTTAATAAAATACTAATGCAGGAGAAGATAAATTTAGTAATCATAACCTTGTTCGACTTGAGAAGCAAAAAAAAAAAAAGTCAGCAGATTTGTCTGTTTTAGATGTGATAACACTTATGTGATAAACATAAATAGATTTAAGTTCCAAGATGGTAGAAACCATACATTATCCGTAATCTGGGAATTTGGGAGAACTCTGGTGGCAGATTCCCAGATAAGTTGTTATTATCAAGAAGTCTGCAGTTGCAGAGCTGAAGATGGTCATTGATATCGTAGAGTGTACTGACATATGACAATGAAATAAAGGAATACGACCAATTACCGACTTACAAGTGAATGAGCCTTCGTAATCTGGATAGTTCAGGTGGGATTTGCCCACTAATTGAATTGTTGTTCATGTGACTGCTCACAAGGGGGAAAATCGAAAAAGAAAAATAGAAGTGTAAGGCCTGTTCATTGTAGACTTGATTTCAAACAATATAGCATAAAAAACATACTTACAAGTGCATTGCTTTGTTCAACTTTGAAAATGATACAGGTATTGGTCCCGATATGTTATTCTGGTCAATTTGTATTCTGTTCAAGTTTTGAAGATAACCAAGCTCTTCAGGTAAGGAACCTGTTAATTGGTTTCCGTTCAGAAGCCTGGAAACATGGATGTATTAGAAATGGATCTAGAGAAAAAGTAAATGTACTGCAGCTCTGCAATATCAAAGTACAAGTATTCAATCTGAGTACTGTCTCCAGTAATGTTGAGGAATTGAATGCCTTAAAATGCATGGAATAGTAGCATATATGCATTTCTTAATAAAGCATGTGATCATGTGATAACAATACTAAATACACAACCAACTCATCCACTTACAAGAGTTCCAAAGACGTAATATTGCCTATCTCCTTTGGTATACTCCCACTTATGTTGTTCCACATGAAGTCCCTTAGACAGAGTAGATAAACAAAAACACATCAGTAGGATAAGCAAAATAAATGCCAATGCGGGGTGGAGATTAACAATGTCCAGAATATCTAGTGAAAGAAGCATCCACTATCTTTGATTCAGATGAGGATGAGGATGAGGATGCTTGTAGCACAAAATATAGCTTTTAATATGCTTTTCCTTACAATATTGTCATATGCGATAAGTAGCCAAGCTCTGGTGATAGACTTCCTGATAGATTCATATTTAGGAGCATCCTGTAGAAAATAGGCCCAAAGGAAAATTATGTAATGCTCCAATGGAAGATATCTCCAATAGAAATGCCTACACGCAATTAAAAATCAAATTATGTAATGCTACACATGAGATAATGATTGGATCTGTCTGTAGACAACAAATCACATATTTAATGGGTAGTTATTGATTTTCCGGACACGTGAGCAAATCATGAAGATAGACAAATTCACCAAGACATGTTGGTGATCTTTCCAAGCAAAATCCAAAAACACGTGTTTATCCAATCCAATCCTAATCAAATCAATACAGCTGCCACTTTCTTTAATCTTTGATGAACAACAGAACAAAGGAAGCTTGTTTCCTGGCATCAACTAGAGAGATTATACAGAAGTGGAATAATATCCAAGGGAGGGCACAATAGAAATAAATAAATAAAATTTGAAGTGAAAGGAAATATGCACATTATTCACATTGATAATGCTCCCTGATAGATTTTTTTTTAAAATACAATAAAAAAGGAAAGATTAATCATACAATTGTTGAACATGTAGATATCCATCGTCGAGTGTCTTATTGAAGCACCCAATCCCTGTCCAATTTGATGTGCATGGATCCCCTCGATTCCAATTATTTAGATTCTTATGAGGATCTATCAAACTTCTCTTGATGGCCTGCAATGCCTTCACTGCACACTAACAGATATGTTAATCGTCATTTCATTAATAAAACTACAGGTACCGCACTCTTTAAAAAAAAAAAACATCATTTCATCAAATTGCAAGCAGACCCCAAGTTTGAGCAAATAGAGTCAAATGATAACTAGAGTAAACAGCCCAACCAAAACAAAAATCAACACCATTGCAACACTATCAGTATGAAATTTCTGTTGAGGGTTGTGAATATTGGATATGTGAAGCTACTACAAACTAGTTGTATATGATTCATGAATAAATAAAGCACGTGTCCATGCTCAGTGTGAGACCTCTAGCAAGCATCCCCTCAAGAGTGAATCCCAAAAAAAGCTTGCGAATCATCAAAAATATATTTATTTCTAAAGAGCAAACTGCAGGAAAATCACCTTCTTGGGGGTGGGTACTGGGATTCTTTGCTCCGATGAGTAGTGAAGACCAACACAACCATGCAACAACAGATACTCCATACGTCCAAGCTCTTGACTGGTGCATTCTAATAACTCAAAGAACACCAGAACCTTCAAATTTCTCCGAGCACCAAAAACTGGGAATTTTCGTAGTATCCGAAAGCTGCACCTGCTAAAAATAAATTATTGGAACTTACGCAATTGAATCCAGAGCAGCTCCATACTGGCTTTCGACACTAAGGAAATATCAAACAATTTAAATTCAAGTGCAGCAATTTAAAAAGCTCCAAGCTTCCAGGCAACAAATCAAAGACAATCACCCAAAATTATTCTCCCGTACTGCTTGAGAAGAAAAAACGCCCACAACTGTAGAAAATAGAATAAGGACCACGAGCAAAAAGTAAGGAAATTAAGGAGTACAAGAAAGAAGAGCTTGAACTTTTTATGTACCATGTGAACGGGGGTTAACTTTCTGAACAGGAAGTCATTAAGCATGCCGAAGAAATTGGGGCTGATGCCGATCGAAAGGCCGTCTCTTTCATCTCTGTGAGCTTGGGTACGTTGACTTTTCTGGGAAGTTGATGGGAGGGAGGTTTTTGAATACTAATTAAAGCATATTAACCATGATGGCAACAATATGGCAATTGGCAACCATATGAAGAGCATGTTCGTACAAAATAATATTGTCTTCTGCAACCACGGAATAAAAAACAAGGACTACATTATCTTCTGTGCCAAAAACTAAGGAAAGTCCAAGAGATAAAACTTTGGGAACGACAATATGACGTCTGTTGATGTGCCTTCACAGATTGCAAGCTATAACTAGATGGCGTAGACGAGGCGTACTTTGAACAGATCAGAGTTGAATATAATCGAAGATGACGGAGGCCAGGGATTCAGATGACTCTTCTGCTTCGTGTTCCTACATATAAAAGTACAGAAATTTCTGGTTTCGGTGTTGTGTCGTTATCATTCTGGGATTTTTATTTTTGAATTTTTATTTCTTTCCAGAAAGATATCTGGTCTCGTTCTTGGTCGTTTCATTCGTGTGGGTAAGAGCATTGGCAATGGTAGCTAGAATTTGAAGTTTTAGCTGTGAGAAATGATTTGTATAATTTTTAAATAGATAAGTTTTATATAAACTTTTGTAAGAAAATAGACCTCATTTTAAAAAAGTGTAAAAAAATTATTATTTATTAGTAGGATTCATTATTTTATAAAAGACTTTTATGAGATTTGTTATTTGAGACTTGTATCTAACATTACTCTTTAGTTATAGCATTACTTTTTTACGGTGAATTCACGTTAGATTAGTTATTTTAAAATTAAAATAATAATATAATATTATATATTTTAATAATTTTTTATAATTTTTTTATTTTATAAATACACTTCATATATTAATAAATAATTAAATTTTTACTTAAAATTATTATTTTCCAACTATTTTCTTCCTCAACTTAATTATCTAACAAAGACATACAAACCAAACTTTCTTTCAACTTAAAATATAAATAAAAACAATGATCCAAATTTTCAAACCTACTGAAAAATATATAAATAAAAAAATAAAGAAAAAATGAAAATATCCAAAAAAGAAAATAGAAGAAGAATGCACAGAAGTGGAAAATATTTCCTGGGAGAAAAGAGTGAGAGAAAGGGAGAGGGATGGTTGGTAGAAAATATTAAAATAATTGTTTGGTCTGTAAACAATCACTCTCCAAATATAACTAGCCTCCTTAATTTACTGTAGCTCATATCTTGAGCTTTAGTAGTTTGGCTAATTTAATGTACATGATTTTTCTCATATTTAATCAAAATATGAAGATACGTTAACATTTAACTAGTCCGAGACCAACACCCTAAATGAGATGTAATTTGTAAATAAATCTGTATATAGTACGTTCTGATAAAGAATATCAATATCTAGTGAAACGGGTTGGACAAAAGTTGGGACATTTTTATCAATTGAAGGTTGTATGTTTGTCAAAAGAAATTTCTAAACCACTCCATTCGTATCCTCCCCTCCTCTCCTCTCATTTTCCTAATTTCACGTATGAGCAATATTAAATATAATTATAAATTATTTAATTATCTTATATTTTTTAAAATAAAGAATGAGATTTATAATTAAAAAATTAATTTTTTTATATAAATTTCATATTTATTTATTTAAAAAAAAATATTACACTTGTTCAATTTATAATTGTAAATATTATTATCTTCTAATCAACATAGTATCCTTTGTTTTTCTTTATTTTTTCTCCACGAAATTAGAAAATATTTGATTTATCATCGTACTACCATCCCTAGAATGTCACACGTAACTTGTCATCGTATCCAACGGGCTATCGATCTTCAGAATCTATGGAAGTGCTATCAAAAGGCTGGCGCGTGCATCTCACGTCCACTCAACTCGCATGAGCTTCATGTGCTGTTGCATATTTGGATGGATTGGACGACCAACGTGCATGGCATCGTGCATGTTTGAGATTCCTAATTACCAATTTTTTCAAATCTCACCTCGCTCCACCCTTATTAGCAGATGAGCCCCACGTGCCAACGCCGCCGCGCATAGAGGATTTGAAAATCTCCTTCACTGACTATGAAGCAATTGACTACAATGCCCTTTTCCAGAATCTATAATATGCTAGTTTTATTTTACTTTAATAGATTTCCTTTCAAGAGTAGAAGTTTATTTTTGTTATGATCCTCCATTCCCTCTAGATTCTTATATTTTTTCGTTACGAGGTATTGCCAAAGAAAAATTAAAGTTAACGTCAAGAGCACTACAATGACTAAAACTGTAATTAAAAAATAATAATTTAGTCACAAATTTTTTATAAAAGTAAATTTAAGCTCTTGTAATTCGATTTAATACATTATATTATAAAATTAATTTTATTATAAAATAAATCTAACATATCATATAAAAATACTTTAATTTATAAATTTATTTTTATTTTATGTTACAGAGGTAGCACTTCTCGTTAATATATATCTATGATTATTAGGTTTTATTTAGTTAGATGAGATGAAAGTTGAAAGTTGAAAATAAAAAATTGAATAAATATTATTAAAATATTATTTTTATTTTGAGATTTTAAAAAATTAAATTTTTTATTGTATTTTGTGTAAAAATTTTAAAAAAATTATAATAATTAGATGAGATTATATAAAATGATTTGGGTGTTTCGTTTTTTTCACAACTCTTTTAAACTTATTTCATCTAATCATTACAAATTTTTTAAATCTTCACACAAAATAAAATAAAAAATTTAAAATTTTTAAATCTTAAAATAAAAATAATATTAAAAAAATATATTTTAATAATATTTTATTTAAATTTAAATTTTTAACTCATCTCATCTTCTTTCAACTCATAAAACAAACATGCTATAGGAGAGATTTTAAGGGCTAACTTGGATCTCAAACATATCTCATCTCATTTTATTTAATTATTATAATTTTTCTAAATTTCAATACAAAATATAATAAATAATTTAACTTTTTCAAATCTCAAAATAATAATAATATTAAAAAATAATATTTTAACAATATTTTACTTAACTTTCAACTTAACTCAACTCAATTCAACTTCTCACTACAGTCTAACAATTCTCATACGACACCGTATATTCAACCTGGTAGCTAATGTAGGGAGCTCACGATTTCTTGCCCTTCACTCCACTCTACGCACAGACTTCAGCAATCGAAACCCCCAATCGCGTTCGGTAATGGCAGCCTCGGCCTTGGTAATGGACCCAAAACCTTCGACAGAACCGCCGCCGTCGTTCCCCTCCACCAGATCAGACCTCCACGGAGGCTGGACCGACCAGTCCTCTGACGAGGACGACCTCTACAGCCGCCTGAAGTCGCTGCAGCGGCAGATGGAGTTCATTGACATCCAGGAGGAGTACGTGAAGGATGAGCAGAAGAATCTGAAGCGCGAGCTCCTTCGCGCCCAGGAGGAGGTCAAGCGGATCCAATCGGTGCCCCTAGTGATAGGCCAGTTCATGGAGATGGTCGATCAGAACAACGGCATCGTTGGCTCCACCACCGGCTCTAATTACTACGTGCGGATTCTTAGCACCATCAACCGTGAGCTTCTGAAGCCCTCCGCTTCAGTCGCGCTTCACCGCCACTCCAACGCCCTCGTCGATGTCTTGCCCCCGAAGCCGACTCCAGCATCTCGCTGCTCAGCCAGTCCGAGAAGCCTGATGTCACCTATAATGTATGGTTCAAACTTTTAATTCCACCTAAATGCACTTCGATTAAAAATTTTCTGCTTTTCCTTCCCTAGCGTTTTATTAGGGTTTTTAAATTGATTTCGGTTAGGCGATTGTGGAATGTTAACGTTTCTAGCAGAAAAGTTGAATTCATTATAGTGGATGCTGCCAGGATAGGGCTTTGTTTAGGAAACAAGTTTTCAAGTTCTAAGGTTTTTGTTTGTGAAGAGTTCTCCAACTGCCTGGGATTCCATGTCGATGATAAGTAATTTGGAAATTCAGCCATGTTGAGACATATAGAAGATTTGTTTTTAGACGGGGTTGATTTTGTAGCACATTCCGTAGATTTTGAAGTAGAAGAAAATTGAAAATAGAAAAAAAGGAGAAAAAAAAGAGTGGGTTCGCACATTTTAAATTTTAATGATCCTCACATGATCTTTGAAGCATTACTCACAGAAAGATAGAGTGCGGTAAATCCCCAAAGGGTCAGGCGATTAAGAAACCATATAATGCAGATAGAGAGAACTGTTAACTGCTCTGGGTATTTGTGACTGCCAGAATTAAGCCTTCATGCGACTGTGTTGCTGTGAAGTGACAATATCTGGATGTAGTAACTAAAATTGGATTTAGTAACCTATCAAAAGAACGGGAAAACAAAGAAATAAGTAATTCTCAACAAATAAAATTGTACATCAAGGGCTACTATGACATAGCTTGTTCCCAATGTATTAGTGTTGGATATCTATGTTTTCAATTTGTATGATTTGCATCTTATTCATACACTAGTGTACCCCTTAAAACAATTTGTTTTTTCTTTTTCATTGGTGGTTAAGATCGGTGGGTGTTGCCCCTAATATAATGTTTTTTCAGGATATTGGAGGATGCGACATTCAAAAGCAGGAAATTCGTGAGGCAGTGGAGCTACCTCTGACGCACCATGAGCTATACAAACAAATTGGTATAGATCCTCCTCGTGGTGTTTTGCTTTATGGTCCCCCTGGAACTGGCAAAACTATGCTTGCCAAGGCTGTTGCTAATCATACAACTGCAGCCTTTATTAGAGTTGTTGGCTCTGAATTTGTTCAGAAGTATCTGGGTGAGGTATGCTTCGATGTTGGCTGGTATAACAATCAGCTCTTGTTCCTCAGTTTTTGTTGGCTCATTTCACTGCATTGAGTGATGATGTATCATTCAAGTGTATTCACAAATATACATCTTTTATAATTATCCTGGCAATAGGACGTCTCACTTCTGAATGTTGGGTCTTTCTGGAATGTGTTGATATCTTGTTTGGGCCTGTATGATAATCTTTTTTCAACCTCCCAACGACTTTAGGAGGGACAAGTGGTTTTAGTGATTGAAAAAGTTTCATATCTTTTCTGTGTTTTCTTGTTTCACTTGTTTGGATTGACAATCAAGCGCATGGGTTCTTTTTGTTTCCCTTGTTGTAGGGCCCACGGATGGTACGGGATGTTTTTCGCCTTGCCAAAGAGAATGCCCCAGCAATTATTTTCATTGATGAGGTTGATGCTATCGCTACAGCTAGATTTGATGCCCAAACTGGTGCTGACAGAGAAGTTCAGCGGATTCTCATGGAACTTCTCAATCAGGTATGAATTGAAAGGGAAAAAAATGAATCTCAAACCCATAGAATTTGATGAATTGAAGCTCTTATAAATGTTAGTGGGGGTTAAATATTCATACCATACCCACCCGTGGGCAGCCCAAGTGGTCAGGCGAACTTGTGTGCATGAACCCCATGTCACAGGTTCAATTCCCGTTGGGGATCAAACTGCGATTTAAGTGGGAGGCCATGGCGGTGGGTTGTTGTGCTAGTCTGGTGAGTCCTAAGGGCTCTGCCGTGGGGTAGTTCCCCTGTCATAAAAAATAAATAAAAAATATTCATACCATTGTTTTGGGTCTAGTGTCTCTAGATGGTAGCCATTGGCTTGCTGAAATTTTGTTTCCCCCCACCTTGGCTTCATATGTTTTGGTTTTATGACTTTTGGTTGTAGATGGATGGGTTTGATCAGACTGTCAATGTTAAGGTTATCATGGCAACTAATAGAGCAGATACCTTGGACCCTGCACTTCTACGTCCTGGAAGGCTTGACCGAAAAATTGAATTCCCTTTGCCTGATAGACGACAAAAGAGGCTTGTATTTCAGGTAAGTCTTGTGCGCATTTGTAGTTGTAATGTTTCTTGTACACATTGCAGTTAGAATGTTACTAATGTCTCTTTTGATGTATAGTAATTCCGTGTCTTCTCTGATGCATGTAGAAAAACAAACTCCACCCGACACCAAAATAAAAGTAAAACAATAAAAATAACCCTTGTTTAAAATGGCTTCAGATTATCATTTATCCTCACTAATTCTTATTATTCACTCATATTTATTATTCTTGGCTATTTAAATTCATTATAAGCTGTTTCGTGTTTTTGTAGGTTTGCACTGCTAAAATGAACCTTGGTGATGAAGTAGACTTGGAGGACTATGTTTCTCGTCCAGACAAAATTAGTGCTGCTGAGGTTTGTTAGTTTCCCTTTTTCTGATCTCTTCTCACATAATATTTAATTATATTGGGGTTCTTTCTGGACGTGGTGTGATTTGCATTATCCCATGTTATTAATTTTTTTATGAAAACCTAACAGATTCTTTCAGGACATGAAGCGATTATATTCCAATTTAGGAAATGAATTGTGGTTGCTGTAATAATAAACTTACTTTTCTTCTCTTTACACAAAATGATTGCTGGCTGTCCACAGATTGCAGCTATTTGTCAAGAGGCTGGAATGCATGCAGTTCGGAAAAACAGATATGTCATACTTCCTAAGGACTTCGAGAAGGGGTACCGAACCAATGTGAAGAAGCCTGATACTGACTTTGAGTTTTACAAATGATGATGAGAGATTGAAAACTCGTTCAAAAGTTCAGTTGTTCCTTTTTCAAGATGATGTGTCATTTCTCAAAGGAATTCCAAGTATCATATGCGCCAAACTAGTTACATGTTTTTATGACCTTATTTGAACAATTTTAGAGCCATGTGTTGCTGAAGTATTTATACTTTTGGAATGTCCTGTCAGGCATCGAAGAGCAGTCTACGATGAGGATCTTTTAGGTTCACTTGATTCAACCTACGTGGATACTGGTCTAAATTAGTTTTCATTGGATACGTTCTTGTAGAATTTCCCACAAATTATTCTGGTTGATGCATGATTTCAAGTGATTTGATTTGAGAACTCGTATGCTGCCACAAAATAACGTTTATAAAAAATGGTAACCAACGAGAAGCCTCCTGATTGTTGCAGTCTTGCAGATCTCTATACGATGACATTGGCTTGTATTTTTCTCTCTTTGCACCATATAAATTCTTGTAACTGAAAAAAAAAATGATATCAAAGGCTCAACAAGCGCAATGAAGATATGCTTTGATTGTGTTGTGTATATTTATGTCTTAAATATAAGTGCAAAGAATATTTTATACACTCGTAGCATGGTGCAAGTATGATTTGCTAATTTTTTATTGGAAAGTACTCGTAGGAAAATTCTCTAAGCTACATGACCATCCCACTCTTTTCCCACGAGATCGAGGTGTCATTGTTTTTCAACTTTTTAATTTCTATAAAAAGTAAGATGAAAGGAAGATAATAGTGAGGTTTGTAGCACTGTCTGCTTATATCAAACTCGCTAATTTTCGTTATGTTCAATGGGGTAAAACCCATATCCATATGTATTATTCAATAAAGAGTAATATTACATATAGTCGTGAAGTGCGCAAGTATCGCGTAAACCTCTTAGATAATAGTGACATTCACTATTAAAAATTTATTTTTTTATGTGAGTCTCATATTTGCTAATTTTTTTTTAAAAAAATTGTACGGTGTTTACGCATTCCACGATTGTAAATACCATTTCTCTTCAATGAATTGATCTTTTATTAAAATTATTTGCTTTATGTTATCATGCAGCAGAAATAGACAGGTGCTAATAATGTGAATCTAATCTCAGGTATGTTGTTTCTCTTAAAATCGTTGATCCAAGAAGCAATCTCATCTTATATCACATTCATAAATCACAACCGAGTGATACGGGGGCAAAGTGGTGCTGAAGAACACATGAAACCCTTCCGCTCCCATCCTCAATTACTTGAAGCTGGAATTGAAATTTTGTGATTTTCAATCATACCAGCCGATATGTCATATGTTAAATGATTTATAAAGTGTCGTTTCTAACCACCAAGAAAAGCGGTGCACCAACTCCGAGGACCATCTCGGCATGATTGTGAATAAATATGGTATTCTCCTGGTCTGCCCTAGAGTCTCCCAGAAACTTAAATACACGCAGGAAAGATGATGCTATCAGAAAAGACGAGAATGTAAGGAATAGGAAGATTCTCAGGACCAACCAAAAACAAGAGAGATTCATCAAGATGGGCATTGAATTCCACACAATCAATGATTGAAACTTGGGGGTGGTTGCTTTCATCTTTCTTGTTTCCTGTAATATTACCCATCTCCTTCAATGTACCTCTTACCTTTCTTTATTTCATTACTCTGTTTCATTTGTTCGAGTTAAGTTATATATTCCTACTCTCCTTTCATTTCCATGCCACTATATTGATATGGTATTCCTTATCGATTATGAAATTAAGCTACTTTTAAATATTAAGGTGATCTCAGATGATTTATAAATAACAGTAAAAAAGTAATAAATAATAGAATAAAAATAATGAATAATTTGTGAATAGTAGTGACTAATTCTTATTTTTTTCTACGTTATTTTTCGTTCCTATAACATCATGCATTTCTCGAGATTGCACGACATTTTTTTTCAGGATTTGTTAGGTACAAGCGGTTTGGCTCACCAAACCGCGTACCAACACTTATATAACTTTTTTTATTACAAAAAAAATAAAAGAAATTTTTTTTTGAGAGAGAATAAAGTCATATGTCTTACGAAAATCATTTTCGTCTTCAAGTCATATTATTTTATTAAACGAATATCTTACATTTAATTTTGGTGCGCGAAATTGTTTGCAAGAAGATTTTTATTTTTCTTTTATAACCTTTTCTTTTTGAGTTATTCTATTCTTAAACTTACATATAGAGCACATCATTCACATTATTTAAATAGTAAGATTTAATTGATATAATTTAAATTTCAAAATTTCTCTTTTAAATTAAATTATGCTATATAAACACGACTTTATTAAATATATTATTCACATCTACTTATAAATAAAATATTTCTTTCTTTCGTGTTATACGAAGGTTCTCCACTCCATGCCCATTATATCATATTGTAAAGAAGTAAAAAGGTCGTAACGATGCCCCATGAGTGCTGTGGATTCATGCCCTTCACTATTATTGATGCTACAAAATGCAGCAAATGGACCCCAGGGTTCAAAGTCATAGGACCCTACCACGTGGTCTTCTGTGATTTTGCCTTTATGCACAAGGATTTTACAAGCCATAACCAAGTAATAATCCAAAATGCAATGCATGAGAATCATTGCCAAGTTCAAAAATTAACCTAAAATTGGAGTTTTGGCTAAAATCAAAATTATTAAAGAGATTAATTTATATTGAATTATCCATTTAAAATTTAAAAGAATAATATAATATTATATATTTTAATAATAATTTTTTATATATATTTTATAAATACATTCTATATATTAATTAATAATTTAATATCTAGTTAAAATTATTGTTTCCC
Organism: Juglans microcarpa x Juglans regia; assembly: GCF_004785595.1. NCBI lineage: Eukaryota > Viridiplantae > Streptophyta > Magnoliopsida > Fagales > Juglandaceae > Juglans > Juglans microcarpa x Juglans regia. The sequence goes on from NC_054607.1 coordinate 4,985,805, forward strand.
AATTTTTTTTCTCAACTTAATTGTCCAATAGTTGCCATTGAGCAGATTTTAGAGTAAAATATTATTTTAAAGATGAATAGTAATTTGTCAAATTTGAAGAAATAAATGGATTTACCGTAGTTCAAAATTAGAGTTTTGAAATTTTGACTACTCTAAGAGCATCCTCATTGGCTTGGCCAAATGAGGAGATTGGCCAAAATTTACATAATTGATGTCAAAAACATCCCACATTGAATTGGATAAATCTAAAATAATTTAGACTTTTGCTACAGTGGTTGGCCAAATATGGAGAACCACAATTGATTCACCAAACATTAAAATACTAATTTCTCACTATAAATAAACATTAAATTTTAGTTTCTCACTCAAGCAAAAATACTATTTAGTTTGTAATTAAGAAATTTAGATAAAATTTTAAATGAGTTTAATCAAATGTTTTTATTATTAGCATTAAATGACTCTTGAAAATATGATTTTTTTTAATATTAATTTAATTAGAATATAATTATTATTAACATTTAATTGGTAGAGATACAAAATGTGATAAAAATAAATTAAATAAAAAATTATTAATCTACAAATTGAAGATGAATTTGACCAAACCAATAAAGATGCTCTAACACAAACTACTTTTGAGCTACTTAGCCAAAATTTACATACTTTAAATGCGCACAGATTACTTTTTAAAAAAGTCATATTCCGAAGTAGATGTGTAAAGCATGCCCTTTATGTTGTTGATATGATAAGACTTGATTGATAAAAAAAAATTTAAAATTTTAATCTTTACAAATAGGTACGTTTGGTTACCAACATATCAACTTTTTTAAATTTTAAAATAATAATAATATTAAAAAATAATATTTTAATAATATTTTATCATCTCAATTCAACTCAGTTTAATATCTAAATGCAATCTAATAAGTCTTGCATGTCTTACAAACCGGCTTATAAGTAGAACTGTAGAAATAAATTAAATAAAAGCTTTAAAAAAATTATATATGTAGTATTAGGATGCCCTCTCTTTGAAAAAAAAAAAAAGAATAAGTTTGATATCTAAATAAAAAAAATTATTTTTTAAAATAATATACTCGTTTTTTTTTTAAATTAATGCATTCAATTTACAAATTCAGCTTTACTCTTCTTTCATCCTATTCAAATACCAAGTTTGACCGCTTCAGTCGGTCTTGGGTATTAACATTCATTCGCTAATTAAAAATTTTGAGTGAGACTATTATGTCGCTTCACTCTTATTATTAGACGTACCGTTTAATAGTTTTTTATTTTTATTTTATTTTTTATTTTTTATATTTTGTTAATTCATTTACATATTTTTAAAAAATAAAAAAAATATATCAATACATTTAAAATTATTTCTTTAATTACTAAATAAAAAAATAAAAAAAAATTTAACTAGCGGTCAAGATAGGAGGCAAAGTAGTTTTATTCAAAAACTTTTACGTGACTTAACATCATAAAGAATTGCATTGACTTCAAAATCGAAATAAATTATTCTCTCCTTCCTTTTTTAAAGGATTGCAAATATTCCATTGAGAGTACCCGAGGCTATTTGATTAGTCTTCCATCTTATACGCATGTAATACTAATAATAATGGAACTACCTTGAATTTGAGATTACTTTAATAAAATTATAAAAAATATTTTAATCATAAAAAAATTTCATAAAAATAAACTCACAAACTGATATGATTTAATATGATATATAATATTATTATAATATTTTTATTGTAAAATAGATCTAATGTATTATATGAAACTATATCAATTTATGAATTTACTTTTAAAAAATTTTAGATAATTAAAAAAAATGCAAAAAAGCACAATTCGGACGATAGACCTTTCGGTTTCCGTAGAAGAGTCCTTCATTTTTATAGGATTTTTTTGGTAAATATAATAACTTTTTATGAAATTATTGTACAAGTGAGACTTCGAACTCTAACCTACATTCTATGAGATGTTTATCGATACTCGATCGTCTTTGATGATCTCATTGATCTCTTCTATACATTCTGCTTCGCTGCATGCAAAGGTAGAAGAAATTAAGATTCTCTGTAGGACCAATATTTAAAGAGGAGGAGGAGGAGAAGAAGAAGAAGAAAGGAACATTTGTCTGATCTCATGATGGATGAAGGAACAAAGAACAAATATTCGACTCACATGCATGCCCTTGTCTAACCCCGTTGTGCTTTATCGTAGCTTCCTTTATTCTTTCTTTTAATTATTGGCACAATTTTCATCATACTCTCTTTAAAAATTAATAATTTGATCAAGTTTTTATACAATGGGTAGAACAAGTTTTTGAAAATACATGTCATATTTTAGCAAGCCTCGTTATAAATGCAAAATATATATAGAGAGTAATGCTACACGTATTTACAATTTTATACACAATATTATACATGATAATTAGCAGCCTTATTTTATCAGTGTTTTCTTTTTTAATTTAGATTTTCAATTTTAAAATTTTACCATTTTCAATAGCTAGCACATCAGTACGTGTGATTACATAAGTAAAATTATAAGTATAGATAGCATTTTTCAAGTATAAATATATTTCTATATGGCCGACATATTGTCTTTACTTGCAATGAAAATACTATTTGTACTTACAAAATAATACGTACTGACATGTCAGTTATTAAAATCTGAAATTCAAAATTTGAATTTAAAAAGAAAATTGATAAAATGAGTATTGTACGTAAAATTGTAAATACATATATATATATATATATATAACACTATTTTACTTGCAAATCTTAGTAACAAGCAGTGATTTCTTCAGTGTGTTGCATTAATATCAATAGATTTCTTCGTAACTTTTAAGTGGATAACCAAAATTATCATGTTTGGATAGAAAAACTTAGATTTGGATTTAGATTTCAAATCAATCGTGATTTTAAATTTTAGATTCTAAAAAGAGTAAAATCTAGCTTATTTAATTTTGATGCAAATAGAAATATTCGAAATTTTAATATATGATCCAAACAGTAGATTTGGATTATAAAAACCCAAATCCAAATTCTCTTCCCTAAATCCTACATCCAAACACGTACAACATAGGGGTGTAAAAATCATGTCAATTTATGAAACTAATAATTAGGTGCAATCTTTGCATGCAAGTGTTGTGCCATTTTGTCTGGCTTTTGCAATTTAATTATGACTATTGCTACTATGTCATCTAAGTTATATTGCTTACTTTGCCCTATTGACGAGGCACCACATGGTGTTGGTGGCATGTATCTTATTAAAATATATATATATATATATATATTTAAAATAAAACGGCGTTCAAAAATACGAAAAAGATAAAGACTGAAATTCTAGTTTCTTTTTACCTTTTTATGTTTGTATTTATATTTTTTTAATAAATCATGTGACACTACATGACATCAATGGATTAAAACGAGCAGTATAACTAAAACGGCATAATAGTATTTCTCTTTAATTATTGTACGTGCATGAAGCATTAATACTTAGGAGATCTGGCGGTGGCTTAAGCCATAGCTAACTTTAGACGTCCTACATGATGATCAATGGTCATCATGAAATTTCTTCACGAAAGTTGGGACATCATGATGATGGATAGAACTTCCCGATCATGGTTGGGATATGGCAGTTCTATCTTAAGCTAGCTTGATTGCAGGGTTTTAACTTTTAACATGAATATTAATATGGTTGTAGCTCATCAGCCTAATTATAATCAAAATATGGGTTCGAGATTAATAGTTCTTAGATTAAGATACTTTGAGTTCGATTTTAATTGATATATGATTCTGATAGGTGAGATCGTGTATTCGAGGTTTACTCCTCAAGGATGAAATCCAAAAACCCTTATTTTGATGAAGTTGCAGTACATGTGATTAATTACATTATATAAGATTGTGTTTCAAGGTAGAATGGTTTTTTTTCCTCCCTCATTTGGTTTGAAGGGTATTCATTTTCTTTTCTTTTCTTTTTTTCTTTTCGGTTTTTTGTTTTCAAGGATGAATAATGCTACTAGATATAGTCTTAGAGTGTGCAAGTATTGTGCACTTTCTTTGAAAAAAAGTGAGGTCGATCATTAAAAATATAATTTTTTATGTGAGTCTCAGATTTACATATTTTTTTTAAAGCAAGTACGCGAGACTTACACATCATAGAACTATAAATATCATTTCTCTTGCTTCCTTATTTATCTGCTTCTAATTTTTTAAAAATAGTCAAGATAATGAGAAATATCAATAACAACATGATTACGATATAGTCTGATTCTATCTTTATTGTAAAAATGACTTTAGCATAAGGTGATCAAATGAATGAATCCTAAAAATGAGAATTGGTTTAACTACTAATCTATCTATGAAAAAATATTTTCAGAAATGTTAATGAACAAAAGGTGGTACTTCTATTTGTCGATAATATTCATTGATTAAAGATTTTTACTTACACTACCTCCATATTATCATTTAGGAAATAAACAAACATAATAGAAAAATTACAAATATATTGTAATAATCTCAAGAACGTCATGGAGGAGAATGCACGACTCTATGGCCCTTAGGCCTAACTATTTTAAAAGATACAAAATTAAATGAAATTAAGACAATGGTCCGATCTCTTGATCTCGATCGATGATTTGCAATTGGAGGCAGTTTTCTATGAAGTTTTTCAGTTGGCTTGGGTACAAGAGCATTCAGACCATGCATGTGGTAGTTGGGTAATTAAAAAAGATGAGTAGTTGAATTAAGGTTTGTTGCAAACTCAGGGTTATGTAATTTTGAAAGAATTTGTGACTAGTGAGCTTTGTTTTTGTTCATCCACCTCAAATCACCCCTCTTCTCTTCCATAATTTAGGATTAGATCTGAACTTTGTAATAAAATTTGTTAAGATCAGTATCCAACCCATGTTTACTTCTATTATTAATCCATGCATTCTTAGTTTTGTAATTGATAGATTCATATAGGTTATTGAACTTGAAGGGAAAGTTCAAGAGTTCAAAATTTATAACCTTGATTATTAAAATTACTTTAACAAGCTATACAAGTAATTATTAGTTCCTTTTGATCTGCTGAAAAAATTTTGTTACATTTCTTTCTATTTGATATAAAATGAACTGAAGTCTAACACATTATCAAGAATGAAAAAAAGAGATAAGATAAGGAAGAGATAAAGATAAAAAAGATTGAATAACATACAAAAAAGATGAAAATGACATAAAACAAGTATGACTCAGCTACTCTAAAAAAAGAAATAAGACCACTATAAAAGGAGTGGACCACTACTCCAAGGTTTCAGGCTATGAAGATGGGCTAAAGGTGGAGAAGAAAGGTGTAGGTAGTCATATCCATGTTTGGGCACTGAACAAAGTGGGTAGAGCGAGGAGAAAGGTTGTACGGTTGAAAGGGGGTGGGCAGTACTCCTATCCCTTGATAGCTCACCCGAGTGGTTCATGGCGAGAGGTTTGGAACCCTATATCGTCCTCAATTGCATCTCTGATAGCAGCATATTGTTGACCTCCATTCGCTATAGCTATCCTATTTTGGGAAATCACATTCGCTCAATCAAAGTGGTGGAACGTCCTCCTAAGTCAAAGAGAGAACTTCTACACCTCTCTTCAAGAGATATGATTTGATATCTAAATCGAACGAAGGAGAGTGAAGAGGTGGTTATCAACAATTCTCCAAGGAACCACATATTTACATTATCTTATGACTCTTTCTTTCCAAATCTCTACAGAGACAACATCTTCAACTTCTTTACAATCATATTTTCTCCATTGTATTGAAAGTTGTGTAAGATCATAAGAAATTGTATAATCACTAAACATAATGGATTTCACCACCTGAATTTTTGTCTCTCTTTGTTTATATTTTATGTGCTTTATTTATTATTTATTTCATGGATGAGCATCCGAGCACTATATCAACGTCTAAACCATCATCATAGGCCATTTGATTGTATTATTGAGCTCCGACCATGTTAGAAAATTGCATCAACAATCATGAGTCATGATCACTAACATATAAATTATAAACATGATACGAAAAGTAGAAGATCAAAATATCAAAATATCCGATCAAATTGTTGAAGATCAAAATACAATTTGAGATTTAAACTTTTGTGTTAGTATTATGAATTTATCAAGTTATCAACAAACCATCTCTTGGGTTACCATCCAAGAATGATGAAATGTCGATGACATTTTAGATGAGATAGGAGAAAGATCTTCTCAACCTTTTTTTTTAAATTCAAGATCCAAGTTTTAAAAGGGATAAATGCAAAGTGTTCTTGTAATAATTATAGTTGTGCTTATAATTTTTTTAATAATATCAAATATAATTACTTTCAAAAATATTTATTTTGATATGATATACAGGAAGAGTAGTCCTATTTGAATGTTTTTACATTACATACTATTTATGTGATATAATTTGATTTGATTTACCTCGATTATCTCTTTTTTTCTCTCGCTCTCTCGATTATGATTGATCAAAAACACTCATTTCTGTGTGGATTATTTGCCTACTCCCTTTCAAAATTCTTCCTATTGGTCTTCGAAAGCTCTTGAAAAAATGATTGCATTTGCTGTTGGTTGGCCTCCTGTTTATTGGACCCTCTCACCACTCACCAACCTCACCCAAAAAAAGGAAGAAATCAATCAAATCATTATCTTGGTGAGGTGGAGTGTTGTAAAGTTTACTGATGTAAATGTTTGAATTTAGTTTTCTCTTGAAGGATCAATTATATGTAGTTCAAGCTACCTCCCTCCATATCATGTCAATTTCATGTACTATATTGTGTCTTAATCCGTATGACATTTACATAAATTGTTTTAAACTAAATTAAAATTATATATATAATCGGCATTTTATCTTTATATATGCTTTCACTTTCATTTATATTGTTGTTTTACAAAAAAAAAAAAAAATGATATGAAATTTTGATTTACAATTCGGGATGTATTAAGCTAAACTTTCTTGAGTATAATTAAGAGTAAAATGATAAATGTTTAATATTATATCTAATTTTATGAAAAATAATTTATAAAAGAAAAATTTTTCTATCAGCTACTATTTACTATTTCACATCTCACACTTTATGAAAAACACTCACACAACTTGTGAAAAATACTCTCATATTTATAAAAAATATATTCACATCCTATAAAAAAATTATAAGTATTGAATATGAGATTGAATAGTAATTGATGTATAACCTTCCTCATTTTAAAATATTAGTATTGCGTAGTACTCGATACTTAATACACTCGAATGTAAAGTAATCGATAATCGTAATGATATAGTGTCCGAGGACGAAATGAGAACGTCGAAACCGCAACAGCCTACTGTTTTGTCCATCTGCGTTAAGCTCAAGCTCAAATATCATACAATTAGTGCCTTTGTTGTTGCTCTCTCCTCTGCAGCCTGCCAGGATCCCTCCCTCCATCTCTTTTTCTCTCTCTATCCTCCTTTATTCGTCTTTACTCTTCGTCATTTCTTTACCTTTTCCTCCTTTTATGCATTTATCTCCTTTCTCTCCGACAAAAAAGTACTCGGAATATTTACTTTGAAAAAGAATTTTTTCTTCCTTTCGAAACGGTTGCTGCAGAAATTCAGAATGCTTACGCGGGTATCGGACCAAATCCTGAACTTCCATGAGCTGTTTGAGTTACTTTGTGTGTGGCTGAGGCAACCCAAATGAGTGTTCCGGCTAATTGGATCTGATAGCTGAGACTGACGCTGAAGCTGAAACGGAAACACCGATCGACTCTTGCCCAAATGCCGCCATCAGTGTTGGGTCTCTTTGGACCTCCAACAGCAGCTTCTGAGTTCTGCAACTCTCGAAACCTTCATGGGATGAAAAGCTAGTCAACTTCTCTGCTTCTACGCCAGTTTTCAGGTTCGCTTCTTTTTGGCTTTGGCCAGTTTTGTTGGCTAGTCAATGATAATTGCTGCATGCATTTCCGCCCCGATTAGCTTTTTCTAGATCTGGATAATGGTTGTGAATCCCTCACGTTATCTGGATATTCCTTCATCTGCACATGTCGATGCTCTCATTCGGCGAGCGCTTTTATTATCTCGTGCGATCGTCTTCTCTGAAGCCTCTTCTTGGTTCACATTGTTGATTTTAGTCGAATGTAGTTTGAGAACACCTGTGTTTCTTATTGCATTATGTTTCAAGTAGGTTGGTTTTTGTCTGTAAGTTTGACAAACTAGTTTTCTTTGACGAAACCAAGGTTGTTGAACGAATCCAACTATCCATAATCTAGAATTGCTTCAAAACATTTTCCCCAACTTTCTGATAAATTTGTTTGGTCAAGTTTGAAAATGTAGAATATGAATTTGCTGTTTGTACTATACACTGGACAAACACTTGTTTTTTGTGCCTTGTCATCTCTTTGTTTCTCATCCTAGTCTGCGGTGAGATGGTAATTTAGAATAACTCTTTTTTTCCCCATTATTTTAGACTGATATTGGAATCCTATGGGAAAAGGTTCGTTTGCTTTAATCACTAAAATGTCTTTTCCTGCTGCTTTTTGGTGTTGGTTACTTTTTGTAATTGCTTTTAAACTTTCGTTTTGGGTGTTGGATGTAGAGAAAAGAAGAAACGGATTGCTATGGTAATAAAATTTCCCACATTTCCTTGTGGGAAATTTGAGAAGATTCCGAATTGATAATTTTTCTAGTAGGATTGTTCCAAGCTCCATGAGCTCTTCAATGGTCGTATGTACCTCACTTAAGTGCCCATTGTTCAAAGGCAAGTTATGGTTGTCATTATTTTAACATTGAATAAAAAAATCGAGTCTGCCTTTCTTTTGTGGATTAGAGCTACTGTTAACCTCTAGGCTCAGTTCTCCTGGCTCTTAAATGACACAGAACCATATCAAGGTCTTTATGTAAAATAGATTTTCTCTGATCTCTAAGCATATCTGGGTGTTATGAAAAAGACACAGGCGGAGCCAAAAAGTTTTCAGGAATATAATAAGATTGAAGTGGGATTCTTCTTTTATCCTTCTCGGCAGATTTGCATTTCGCAAATAGAGAGTGAGTAGGTCATCTTTATTAGAGGTTGCAGTAGTTATTTCCTCCCCCTCCCCTTTCCTTTTGTTTTCTGCAATTCCATGAATGCATGATATATGCTCAGTTTACCCTTTCAATTGTGAACTTTGCAGTACTATCAGCAAAAGTTTCATGCTTGGGTGGGAACAAGGTTTCTCCCTTTTTGTTTTTTGGCTGGTTGCCTAATCTTGTTCTGTTGCTCTTTTGCAGAACCAGGGAATCATCAAGGTCTGCCCAAGTTACGTATTTGTATTAATCATCCCTTTCAGCAATCCTTTGCCAAAAAACTGCCTATGAGGATGTGCTGTACTTCAGCACTTACTTATCTTTTCATCCTTATCACTCTTCTACCCCCGGCCATTGCTGACCTGAACTCAGATACGCAAGCACTTCTTGACTTTGCTGCTGCTGTTCCCCATCGACGCAACCTCAACTGGAACCCTACCACCTCTGTCTGCAAATCTTGGTTTGGTGTCACTTGCACGCCAGATGGCACCCGTATTCGTGCCCTCCGGCTTCCTGGGGTTGGACTTGTGGGCCATATCCCACCAAATACCCTTGGTAAGCTTGATGCTCTCAAGATTCTGAGTCTTCGATCTAACCTTCTCACCGGTAATCTTTCCTCTGAGATTACCTCCCTCCCTTCACTGCAGTACCTCTACCTGCAACATAATAATTTCTCAGATGACATTCCTACCTCCTTTTCCCTTCAACTCAATGTACTGGATCTGTCATTTAATTCCTTTTCTGGAAGCATTCCACAAACAATACAAAATTTAACGCAACTTACTGGTTTGATCCTCCAAAACAATAGCCTTTCAGGATCCATACCAGAACTTGATCTCCCTAAACTCAAGCATTTGAACATAAGCTTCAACCATCTTAATGGCTCTGTTCCATCTTCCCTTCAAAAATTTCCAAATTCATCCTTCTTAGGAAACTCTCACTTATGCGGACTACCTCTAATAGCTTGCTCCATCTTCCCAGCACCTTCTCCAGCTCCTACTTTGTCTTCAATACCATTGGTTCATTCAAATCAAAGTTCCAAAAGGAAACTGTCAATGGGAGCCATAATTGCAATTGCAGTCGGAGGATTTGTGTTGCTGTTTCTGTCAGCTCTAATTATTGTTCTCTGCTGTCTGAAGAAAAAAGGTAGTGAAGGTACTGGTGTATCAAAAGGAAAAGTTTCAAGTGGTGGGAGGAGTGAGAAGCCCAAAGAAGAGTTTGGCAGTGGGATACAGGAACCTGAAAAAAACAAGCTTGTTTTCTTTGAAGGTTGTTCTTATAATTTTGATCTTGAAGATCTATTGAGGGCTTCAGCTGAAGTGCTGGGAAAAGGTAGTTACGGCACAGCATATAAGGCTGTTTTGGAGGAGGCAACAACGGTAGTAGTGAAAAGGTTGAAGGAAGTGGTGGTAGGGAAGAGGGAGTTTGAACAGCAACTGGAAATAGTGGGTAGGGTTGGACAGCACCCAAATATTCTGCCACTCCGAGCTTATTACTACTCGAAAGATGAGAAGCTCCTTGTCTATGACCATGTCCCTGGTGGCAGTTTATATACACTAGTGCACGGTATGGATATCCCCCTCTTTATTTCTTTCAGCTTTGGGGTGTTTTTAAGACTCTATCTTGTTCCAAATATTATGATTAATGATTTTTAATATGCCATTTGTGAAATCATGGAATTATAACTGCTGCATTTCCAAAAGAATCTTCTTTCCTGTGCAGTTGGGCTAGTTCTTCCTCTATAGTGTTACTTCTCTTTGATCGCAAGTTACAACTCCCGTTGGAAACATGTAACTAAAATAAAGAACATTATGGTCGATAAAGTTCACTTACAGGAAACAATAGCATTGTGAGAGTAGAAAATCATGAATATATGGTGAGGTTGTTGTCTGTTAGACTGATAGCCAGGTTTCCTTGGGACATAAATTTGATGACAGGAAACAGGGACGCTGGACGAACTCCATTGGACTGGGATGCCAGAGTGAAGATCTCCCTTGGAATTGCAAGGGGAATTGCCCACCTCCATTCTGCAGGTGGTCCGAAGTTCTCTCATGGAAATATCAAGTCCACAAATGTCCTCCTCAACCAAGACTTCGAAGGACGCATTTCCGATTACGGTTTAACCCCTCTTATGAATGTTCCCGCCACTCCTTCCCGGGGTACCGGCTATCGTGCTCCAGAGGTGATCGAATCCCGAAAGCACACCCATAAATCAGACGTGTACGGCTTCGGTGTTCTCCTCCTTGAGATGCTGACCGGAAAAGCTCCACTGCAATCGCCAGGGCGTGACGACTTGGTTGATCTTCCGAGGTGGGTCCAGTCTGTTGTTAGGGAGGAATGGACAGCGGAGGTCTTTGACGTTGAGTTGATGAGGTTTCAAAACATCGAAGAAGAAATGGTGCAGATGTTGCAGATTGCCATGGCCTGTGTGGCAAAGGTGCCTGACTTGCGACCCAGCATGGATGAAGTTGTTAGAATGATTGAAGAAATCCGGCTATCGGACTCGGAGAACCGGCCATCTTCTGAAGAAAACAAATCCAAGGGCTCAAATGTGCCGACTCCATGATTGCCTAAACCTTGGCTCCAGTTTGCTTGCAGGAAGCAGCAACGTTGAGACATTTTATTTGAACGCAGTGAGGTTTTCCCAAGTAAAATAAAAACCTCCTCGGCCTCCATGTCTGACTCTCGGTAGTCGGTAGTACGTGTATGTTTCCATTTGTGGCCTTTTTTTTTTTTTTTTTTTTTTTGGGGGGGGGGGGGTACGAAAATCAGTACTGAATTATTACGTAATTCGACATTTTAATTTTAAATTTTTATAAAATTTATATTTTAAGTTTTAGAGAATTTGTAATTCAGTACATTTGTTAATTTGCTGTTAGAAAATTAACAACAAGATTGACACGTGGTAGTGGTATATCACGTGTCAACTTTTAATTGGCTAATAGGATATTATTACCTCGTATCAAACAATTATCAATTATCAGTATTTGAAGCGAAGACGTGTTGGAAGATGACAAGTGTGGAGTGTGTGCTCGAGTTAGTGAAGATGGGGCTCATGCACTGTTTTATTGTTCAGATGTGAGAAAAGTTTGGGTGGAATATTGCCCTCTGTTGGGTACGGTAGCCTCCGAAATGTCCTTTTGAGATTTGGCAAATTTAACTTGCGACAGAGGAGCTGCGGAGTTGCTGTCCAAGTTTATTGCAATCGCTTGGAAGATTTAGTATAGACGAAATTTATTTATTTATGAACATGTCTCTTTACATTTTAATGTAGTAATCAATAATGCTCTCTCCTTACAACATGAGTACAGGCAGGTGCAAGTTTTTTATGTCTCCAATGCAAAGATAAATAGTGTTGTCTCTTGGAACGCTCCTCCTATTGGTTTTCTGAAATTAAATGTTGATGGAGCTATTTTTTGTGATAGAAATTTTGTTGGGGTAGGGGTCATTCTGAGAGATCATAATGGGGATGTTCTAATGACTTGTAGTAAATCTGAAAAGGAAGTATCATCTGCAGAGTTCATTGAAACTACAACTTTGTTAAGGGGATTACATTTATGTGTTCAATGGGAAGTTTCAAAAGTTTTGCTGGAAACCAATTGCCTCTTACTTGTTCATGCTTTGAATGATGCTTCTAAGTTCTTAACTAATTTTGAGTTTATTCTCCAAGATATCCAAAGATTATTGCTGGGTTTTCAGGAAGCTAAAGTGGTGCATGTAAACCGTTTAGATAATATGGCTGCCCATAGGTTGGCAAGACATGCATGAGAAGTTGATGATGCAGTGATGTGGTGGGATTATTGTTCTTCTTCGTAAGTCAAGCTATTTGGCTCGATAAGATTTCCATTTGTAAGGATTCTAATTGATTTCAATGAATGGTTCTTGTTTATCAAAAAAAAAAAAAAAGTTAGATACTAGATGTACAAAGAAAATTAAAACAATAAAATTTATAAACTCATGTGGTATGTTAAATTTAAATTAAAATAAAAAAATATTTATAATCTAATATAAAACTACGCTAATTTATAAAATAATTTTCGGAATTTTTCCATTAGACAGAGTATTTTGCGATAAAATCAAATATAATTTCAAAAGAATCTCAAAAATTCAAAACCATAAAAAGAAAAGTTACAAAAAAAAAAAAAAAACCAATAGAGTTACAGGGCAGTTAACGGTTAACAAACTATTAAGAAGTGGTTTGGATTCAGAGATGAGTTGAGATGGGTTGAGATGGTTTGTAAATAATAGAATAAAATTTGAATTATTTATTATATTTTATGTAGAAATTTGATAAAATTATTTTGAGATTTGAAAAAGTTGAATTGTTTATTATATTTTGTATGAAAATTTGAGAAAGTTGTAAGGATGAGATGAAATGAATTGAGGTGGGTTTTAAATGCAAACTGATATAATAGAAGAACCCGGTATATAATTTATAAAGACTATTAAATTGAAAGATATTTCTTCTAAATTATCTGAAATATAGTTAAGAAAAATTCTTATGAAAGCCCTCTCCAAATACAACCAGGAAGTCTGCACATTGGAATCCTTGGATTTGGTCTGTTCAAGAGACAACCCCACTTGTCTCTGTCTGATTGCTGGATGCCTAGATTTCTTCAAACATCTCAGAAGTCTGGTCCCTCCCAGATCGCAAGTAGCACAGGCAGTGTAAGGCACCTTTGCCACACAGGCCATGGCAATCTGCAGATTCTGCACTACTTCTTTTCCGATGGTTAGGTTACGTTTGTGAAGAGAAGTCTTTGAAAATATTGTCAAAACTTGTTCTAAAAATAATATCATCAAGACATTTTATCTCGATTTCTGTAAGAAAAAATTGCAATAAACTTTATAAAATTAAAAAAAATGGCAAAAATTTAAACATATTGTTAGTATATTACGTCATTTGTTTAGAACTCTAATAAAAATATATCTACAAACATTTTTAACCAAAAAATATTTTCTATAGAACTACCACTTTCATGAAACCCAAATATTCGTCTCTCTAAAAAGTTTCTACACATTTAACCAACATTTTTATTAAAATAAAAAAAAAAGGAACGCTGCATCAGCCACCATTTATATTCACACATCATATCCTATACCTATAATTTTTTTATAACATATTAAATGATAAATAGTACTTGATGAAAAGAATTTTAAAAAAAAAAATCATTGCAAGCAAAATTTCCCAATTTGCCTGATTCCAGGCCTCATCGGTTAAGACAAAACACTTGGATGAAAAGATTCACAACTTGCCAAAAATATGGATGCATAAAGCATATATATGCACAACAGATGGGCGGAAATGGAATAGGAAAGAAATAAGGGGAGGCATCCGGGAAAAGCTAAAAACCATGGGGATGGGATTGAAAAAAGGGCGGCGGAGAGCAAGTGTCTTTGGACCGGAAAAATTGTTGTCCTCTAGTGATTTTGCAATTAAAATAAATAAATAAAGCGGGGTAAATTGGTAATAAGCAACAGGACAATGCTAGACCCACCGTTCGGAGCTATCATTGGGAGTTCTCGCTGACTCTAACATATATATTTTTATGTATTTTTTTAAAATTGTTCTTTATATAAGTTTTTTAACATTTTTAAATATTTTTAAAAAATAATATAAATTTATAATATTATTAAAAAATATGATTATTATTTATAATTTTTTATTTTATTAAAAAATATTTTTAATGATGTTATAAATTTGTTTTTTTAATATTTAAAATTGTTAAAATAATCTATATAAAAAAAAAACTAAAAAATACACATAAAAAAGTCCAGCACTCTAGCATTATTCTAAGTAATAACGGCGTTGATCCTACGCCAATTAATTATTCTTTTCAATTTTCTTTTTAAAAGACAGAAAATTCTAGAACCAGCTCTTTTCGCTCTGTGTCCGTGGCTCTATAAGACTAATCACCATCTTCCCTTTCGAATCTTGCTGCTCCCTTATACCATCTGCAAATAATTGATTTATTTTGTCAATATCCTTGAGAAAGTTCAAACCTTTGGTGCTTTCCCTTTTCAGGTAAGAGATGTATGGGATTTTGTTCGACTTATCTGTGAATCAAAATCAAAACTTTGTGTTCTGGGTGCTTCCGATCTGTTGCTGATTTGGTTTCCTTGCTTTGTTTGTGGGTGTTTTTTAGAGTATGGCATCGAAACGGATCTTGAAGGAGCTCAAGGATTTGCAGAAAGATCCTCCTACCTCTTGCAGCGCTGGTATATATACACCTTTGCCTCTCTTCTGTTCTGAATCGATTTTGTTTGTTGAACTCTTTGACTCCGAAACGAAAGCCATAAACTTTATCTTTAGCTTGTCTGGTTGCTCTGTAATTTTTCGGCTGGGTTGGCTGCTAAAGTTCTCTGATGTTTTGGGTATTAATCGTGGGTGTAGATACAATACTGTATTTGTGCTTTGGCTAAATTTCCCTTTGATTCATCTCTTGGTTTAGGAGTTCCTCACCTCGTAAAAATGGTAGATTTGTTGCCGAGAAATTGCAGCTTGTGTGATTTACTTGGAGCATGGTTTTTAGATTTTAATTTTTTGTGTAGGTCCTGTGGCTGAGGACATGTTCCATTGGCAAGCTACCATCATGGGACCTGCTGATAGCCCTTATGCAGGAGGTGTATTTCTAGTTTCTATTCATTTCCCCCCTGATTATCCATTTAAGCCCCCAAAGGTAATCTTTTTCTACATTTAAAGTTTTCCCGATGGTTCATTGCATTCGTTTGCCCTTATTCTATGTCCATTTCAGCATATGACATATGTCATTGTGGCTTCAAATTGAATTATGGATATTAAGGAGGACACGATCCTGTGCTTTTTGTTAAGCTTATTCGAGTTTATTGCGCGGTCTTTGCGGAAAAGTTCTTTTCCTTGAGTTTTTGTTTAGCTGGTTTGATGATTAATGAATTGTCTTCCTCTGGCGAAACAGAAGTTTATAGTTAACTTCTTTTGAGAAGTATTTTTTCCTTCCCCAAGTGTCTGTGGAAGCCATTTCTTACAGCTTGATATTACTTCTGATTGGTTTTAAGACAGATACTATTGAAGTTTAATAAATCATAAAAGTGGGAAAAGTAAATGATCAAATTCTTTACTAAGTGTAATCCTGGTTATTGTATTATTCGTGGGTTTTTTAGAAATCGGGATCCACTTGAGTGGGAGTACTCGAATTTCATATATCTCTGGGTGGAGCAGGAAAATTAGGTTGATGAAGATGCAAGGTTTAGAATCTAACCTTGACATTACTGCTTGGAAATTTGCTAGGTGGTTTTTGTTTAGTTTCATATACTATATATGCATCATTATTCCTATGTTGTAGAACATAAATGAAAGAGTGTAAATCAAAGAAAGCTACCTTAAACCCCTTGGGGTTGGCTAAAGTGAAAATACAGATTATAAATTTGTCATTTTCGCATGTATGATTTGTTGTAGCAATGTCATCAATGTTCATTGTCTTTTTCAGCAAATGTATTGTAGCATTGCTCCTTATTAGTGGTTTTGTCGTTCTTGGAACATAGCCAAATCATTCAAAGACTTCATTTTTATGCCTATATACTTTGTAGCCTTGTTCCTTGGTGTTTTGTAAATCTTTTGTTTTTTAATTTGTTAAGTGTTATAGCCAAAGGTCTGTTAATACTTTAAAAGATCCTGTGGTTTTGAAATTGAAATTTAGCCTATAAAAAATGTGTCAATATGTCAAAACTGAAATGTGGGTTTATCGTTAATTCCAGGAAGCTTCAGTGAGCACAATCTTGTTGGGAGACCACTAAAATTTTGCTGATTTTGATCAGAATGTTATTAGTTTTGCCTTATCAAATACATAATCTGTCTTGTGCAAAGCTGTTGAATCTTCTGCACAAATTTTGAATGTGATATTTTCCATGAAATGGTACATGTGTGCTATCTGTTTGTAAAATGAATTTGAAAAATTGCGGAATCATATGTATAAGAAATGTTCGGTGCTTGTATTTAATTATTCGTTGCTATTTTTTATGGTACAAAATAAACATAAGATACTCAAGTCCCCACACTTAGAAAGAAAATGATATTCCAATGTTGTCACTTCTGAGATTGATGCTGAGGGGTTAATAGGAATGTTGATGTAAATGGTGGGTAGTGTAGTGTTTCACTAAGGGAATGTGTTTTTAACTCTGCATTTTGAATGTGAAGTGCACATCCTATTATGCTTTCTACAGGGAATCATAGGTTTGACACTCTGATCTCTTTACTTATTTTTGTTTATTTTTTATAGTGTGAAGGTTGTGGTGGTTTTTATTGATGTGTCTGAATATTTTGTTTATCTTGTATTTGTTATTTTAGAAATCAAGAATCTTAGTAACCTTTTGCTATATTTTCAGGTTGCATTTAGGACTAAGGTGTTCCACCCAAATATCAACAGCAATGGAAGCATATGTCTGGATATACTTAAAGAACAGTGGAGCCCAGCGCTAACAATTTCTAAGGTTTCATTGAAATATTCCCACCTTTTTAATTTTTTGGTCTACAGCCATAGTTGGTCTACTTGTGTTGCATAAGGTCTTTTCTGCAATAACAAATCACTTGACATCAATTTGCATGATCAAATTCACTGGCTATGATATCTCAACATGCCTGCCAGATTAACACATCAATTGTGTGGGATTTATACATCAGAAAAAAATACCATTCATACCTCTCAGGGGAGAGTTATGATAATGAAACATCGTTGTTTATCCCATGTCCTAGATTGTTTCTCGTCTTTACAATTACCTAGGTTGGGTTTGGATATGGAGCTTGTGTCCATTAGACCCAAACTTACATCTACCTAATTCTCTATGGGGGGCTGCAACCTAACATCCTTTGTTTTAGGTGCTGTTGTCCATATGCTCTTTGTTGACGGACCCCAACCCTGATGATCCACTTGTACCAGAAATAGCTCACATGTACAAGACTGACCGGGCTAAGTATGAAGCCACTGCACGCAGCTGGACACAGAAGTATGCCATGGGATGATGGCGAGAGCTGAAAACCCTTTGCATCTAGAAGCAGCTGTGAATCCATGGGTTTCATTAAGAATGAATCTCCTATTTCTTTTGTTCGAGGACTCAATGTTGGCCAGGAACATTATCGTCTTGTGAATATTATTTGAAGACATTGGAGATTGGAAAACTGTAATGTAATGTTATCATGTTGTCAAGTGAATGTTTTGCTTGTTGATCTACAACTCGTATGATTGATTAAGAAATAATGTTTTGTGGGTACACGATTCCTATGACAAAAAGTTGAAATTTTTGCTTTGTAGTAGGGACTCAATTGGGTGAGGACATTATGGAGGAACTTATGGAAACATCCCATGCTCAGTCGCATGAGATTTTATTTAAAGACCAAAACAAGTTGGAACTTCTCTCTCTCCACCTAGAATTGGTGTCCAGATAGCCCATTAAAACTATCAAGAAATTTTGTAGAGGTACCTTGGGGTGGTGTGGCCTGCGCCATTGTAGTTCCTGGTTTGGACCTCTTTAGAGTTCTTATTACAATCTCAATGAATTTACAATAGAAGACAGGTGGTAATGTATAGACGATATTGATGATGTTAAATGCTCTATATGTGTTCATCTTTTGTACTCTTTTATAAGTTGTGTTGAAAGAGGCCATCGGCTGCAATAACATTCCATGCTTTTCAGTTGCTGCTTTTTAGTAGGAAGTAGTTTGAATTTGGCTACTATTCCCGACCAATCTGCAATGGGGTTTTTCATGTGAAAAGCAATGACACAGGGAATTGAGAAACTATGTCAAAGAATTACTCAAAACATGGATTAATGAACTCCCCGTGTGAACGTTATTATGTGCTTTGACATGGGACCTGGAAATTGATCTGCACATGTGATCAACATCCCAGAAAACAGTGTATGAGTGAGATTGTCCAACTAAAGCATATTTAAAAGGGGGTCCCAAGTATTTGATTGGTCACTGTAATCTGTAAGCATGTTTTATATCTGCAACAGTCCCATAAAACTAGGAGTCCCTTGTCAACAAAGGAGCAAAGAAATTGCCCAGGTGTTGTCCTGACATTTCACATGATATACGAGATCAGGATTGAAATTTAGAATCTTTATTCAAATGACGGGTTAAAAAATCATTTATATCAAAAAATTTAGCTGGAAGAAGTTATAAATTAGTAATACATGCAATCGTGGAGTGCGCAAATATCGTATAATCGCTTGAAAAAGAGTATGATTCACTCTTAAAAAATAAACTTTTTTTCATATGAATCTCATATTTATTTATTTTTTTCAAAGTAATTGCGCAACACTTATGCATTCACGACTGCAACTATCATTTTTTAATTCGACAAAATAAGTTGTTATGATACCAACATTTATCTTTATTATTATTATTATTATGGCCAGGTATGTATGATAAAAATGGAAATAATTTAAATAATTGGAATTAAATGAGATGTTTTTATTCCATGAACTTTTTATCAGTCTTAGATCACAAGCAATATTAATCAGGGAAGGAAGGGAATCACTCTCTCTAACTCTAATGCATGGATGACATAATTGCTCACATGCTGATTATTCCCGACTCCTGAGGCTATGTTTTATGTTTACCTTTGCGTCACCTCCAAGCCAAAACCAACCGACTCCCTCACCTTTTTTTCAACGTTTTCGTGGGTTTTGATTATTCATACCCATTACCACGTGCGTAGGCCCTTTCTCATTTTCTAAGCTTTCTATATTCTCTTATGGGTTAATATTTTCTAGATATTATGACCCAAACTAAAAGATAGACCTTTCCAAGAAGAAATAAATAGATAATTAATTTATACAGTCAAATTAAATATTTTAAAATATAATTTATATGTTTTTCTGTATGATCTTAAATTTTAATAAGATTTTAAGGGATCATAATCCTGTTTTTATATATTCCTGATATTTTAATAAAATTTATACTTTTTTTCTTTTTTTCCCCTCCGATTGACCAGTCCAAACTCTTAAGAAACGTCAGGACTACTAGCTCTTAACGCATCTGAGGGAGTCCGGGGAATGCTAGGAAAGAAAGAAGAAAAAGTAGCCAACTATAAGATAAAATAATGCTGAAAAAGTAGGATCAGGACGAAGGAAGTAATATCACATCTAGTGATATTGACGTGTGTTAACGGAATTTGTTATATATTGTAAAATAATCTATCATATTGTATTAAATCACGTCAGTATATATTTTTTATTTTTTATTTATATAAAATTTGTATAAATAGTTGTTCGGATTGTGAAATACTATCAATACATTTCATCTCATCATAAATTTATTACAATTTTTCTAAAATTTTATATAAAATATAATAAATAATTCAATTTTTTAAAATCTACAAATAATATTATTATTAAAAAAAATATTTTAATAATATTTTATTTAATTTTTATATAAAATTATCTCATCTCATCTCACGATCTAAACAGCTATGAAATTCATTAAGAATGAATATGAAGCAACAAAGTATGTGAATCTTTTTGTGCAAAAGAAGGGCTTGAGATTTTCTCTTCACTCCCACTAAACTCCATGAATATCATCATGTGTTTTCACCCTTTCTAAATCTAGTTTTTATCATGATGAATTTGGAGTCTGCAAAGAGCGGTAGAATAGTTTCAAGAAATCTTCTGCAAGCTTGTTCGGATCTATGGACAGTGGTTTTTTAGCTTTGCTGTTCAGCTGCCTCAACTGCACAACATACCCCCTTTTTTTTTTATTATTATTATTATTTTTTATATTCTTGCTAAACTTATTAAATCGTTATTTTACCATTATCCGTATACCACGTACTTATTAAAAGAAAAAATATAAAAAAATTAAAAATAAAAATAAATGTATAATGTAGGATTGATGAAAATGATTTTTCTACAGTAAAAATTAAGGAAATGATTGGTCGTGTTTTACTTTCATTAAGATATCTGTTAGCTTTTTCACAAGAGGCCAAGAGGGTATAACTTCACATCCCAATTAAAGTTAACTCATGATATCATCTAGTCCTGGAAAATAATTTATACAGTCTTATAAGATACAAGTTTAATATATTTCCTTTAAAAAATAGGAAAAATATAATATTTACATGAAAAAATAATTTTGTCACGATGAATCCGTATTTTTTTTTTTAAATAAATACGCAACACTTGCTCTAAAACTGTATTTCAGTCATATATACGAGACTGATCTCATCTTATGCATTTAGTTCATCGATTTATAGAGTAATCAAGCTGTGTATTATTTATATATCTTGGTTCTGTACGTCTTATAAATTAAAATAAAAAATAATAGGACAGGAAACATGAAAGATAAAAAATATTTACAATCGTAAATTGTGTAATTATTGTAAAAAAAATAAATAAAATATAAGACTCACATAAAAAAATTAATTTTTTAATAATAAATTTCACTTTTTTTAAAAATAATTATACAAAATTTATAAACTTCGTGATTATATATAATATTATTCCAAATTATAATACCAACTTTGTGGGTTTATTAACTGGAATTTAGTCAAAGGCGCTCAATTCTGAGCGTAAATGCAGGAACATGGTGGCATTAATTTTAGATAAAAGTCCTTCTCGTACAGTACACAGCACAGCTATTCAAAGTTTCAAACTGAAAATAATCGACGTCTCCAGCAGACATTAGGACCATGTCTCCTCAAACTTTTCAGCTGTCAAAACTCGAATTTATTTAATTTTTGGAAAAAAAAAAAAAAAGTAAACCTCTATTCCTTTAAATTATTAGGAATATTTTACTTTATATTTTTAACTCTTAAAATTAAAACAATTACAATCTCAACTTAACAAAATTAACTTTTTGCAGAATCTTTTAGTTATAACAGTTTTTTTTTTTTTTTGAAGTAGTTATATCAGTTAAAACGAATAAAAAATAAATAATAGGGTATAATCTTAAAGAAAGCTGCAAGATGTTAATTTTTATGCAATTTGCAATAATATTTGCAATTTTTGTGCACTTCTCGTATATTTATTTTAAAAAATTAGATAAATTTAAGATTCACAAAAATAATAAAAATATATTTTTTAATAATATGAATAATGATATATATCATTTTCATTTATCGCTATTAAATGATAAAAATAATAAGATGGTTTATAAATAAAAAAAATTCTTCTCATCCACTACTATTTATCATCTCACACTCTATAAAAAATATCTTCACATTTTATAAAAATTATTCTACATCATATAAAAAATTATAAATATATAATATATAATATGAACAGTCGTTGATGTGTAACCAAACTTTATCAAGCATATTTATTGAAAAAAAAAAAAAACAATATTTATTAGTCATTTTGCACTAAAGGAGGAGTAGAGTCAAGAGTGTAGAGTGGGGTAGTGGAGATTGCTCCTATTTTTGACACGTCAACGATGGCTGCTGGAAAAATAACTTCCCATTTTTCCACTCCCAACATGACTCAATGACTCATGACTCTCACACGCAGCCCCACGAAAAGCAATAAAAATGTTATATAGCATTTACTCTCAGGAAATAATTTCTCCTGGTCCTTCTTTTTCTTTTGAGATATAATTATTTTTAAGGTAAATATAATAAGAAAATTATTTATTATATATTTTAAATTTATGATGTTCTTTAAGTTTTTACAGCATGGCTACTCCGTTTCTTTATCTGGAATTTCATATAGTATTTCTTCGTAGTTTATTCCCTGAAATATGCATTTTCTGTTCATTGTTTGCCTTCGCCTCCTTCGTTGATTTTCCATTCTTCCAAACGGGTGCATCACGTCCAACTCTACCTTTTCCAGGCGGAATCAGGAATTTCATTTTGGGATTAAAAACAAAAAAAAAAAAAATCAAATAAAGTTAATTTAATATAAAATTTTGGGGCTAGTGCACCGATTCTAATAAGAGAAATACTCTAGTTACAAAATGATTATATAAAAATAATCTTATAAATTGATATAATTTGATGTAATTTATTATATTATAAAATTATTTTTATTATAAAATAAATTTATCAAATCATATAAAATAGTTAATTTTAGTACCAGATTGTTCGTATTTTGGTTGTCTGTACTGTGGAGTGTATCTTTATTATTAGAATTTCATGTTTGCTTACAAAACAGGAAAAAAGACAGAGTCCGTGCATCTTATATATACCCACTTCACCCACAAATTTCACTTCGTTTCCTCGCGTCTTCTTTTTCTTCTTTCTCTGATTCTCTGCCGAGTCGTCCCTTCACTGTCTCCCTCTCTCTGCCACCACACCAATCCCCCACCCATCAATACTCGCACACTCTGCAAGGATCTTTCTTAATCTTCTCGGAGTTTTTCTTTATTTTTCCCGCCAAAAGTCCCGACACTCCTTTGTAGGAGGTCTCCTTTCTTTTTACCTTTTGGTGGTGGAAACTGGAAAGGGTCAGAGTTTCGGATCAAATTCTTCTCGCTCTAAAAGATCTGCTTGTCCATCTGCCTCTGTCTCACTGTCTCTCTCTCTCTCACTCTCTCTTATTACAAGCGTACTCAAAAGCCATACGCTCTCCGTGCTGAATATCTCGATAAGGTAGAGTTTCTCCCACTCCATAAGAGTAGTTATAAAGACCTTTCTCTGCTGCACCATAATTCCACTGTCTTTTTTTTTTTTTTTCCCCATTTTTCTCACTTCCATTTGTGCTGGAGGCATAGAATCTCCTCCCTCTTTTCCCTAATTTGCGAATTAAAGCTATCGCCTTTTTTCCACTCTATTGCCTCTTTGTCCTACCTAAACTTATCCTCCCTACCACCACTACCGATTTTGTTTGAAGATACGATCACCCCCATAAAGCGCTTTT
Source organism: Juglans microcarpa x Juglans regia (assembly GCF_004785595.1). Lineage (NCBI taxonomy): Eukaryota > Viridiplantae > Streptophyta > Magnoliopsida > Fagales > Juglandaceae > Juglans > Juglans microcarpa x Juglans regia. The sequence continues at coordinate 5,009,694 of NC_054607.1, forward strand.
CTTTACTTCGATCACTGTGTGTGATCGGAAAAGGAAAAGAAAAAGACCACCCACCTAATTAATTTACTGGGTCGCATGCGTTTTAGTCCTACGCCTGCTTGTCGGATCTATTATCGTGATCTTCTCAAACAACTTCGTGCTGATACTAACAATAAATTCTATCACTCCATGACTTCTCAACCAACGCTTAAGCTCCTGAGGATCATACATACCGACGCCGACGCCACGGACTCCTCCAGCGACGATGAAGAACAGAGGATGGTACGAAGAGTTAAAAGACACGTCCAAGAGGTCCGCTTCGAGCAACCATCACTAACGACCTTCAAGCCGCAGAAACAAGAGCCTGCCAGAAAGAGAACGTTGAGATCAACGAAATCCGACACCACTCACCGGAAAAAGTTCAGAGGTGTTCGGCAGAGACCTTGGGGTCGCTGGGCTGCGGAGATCAGAGACCCGGTGCGCCGCAAACGGGTGTGGCTCGGGACCTTCGACACAGCCGAAGAGGCTGCCTCAGTCTACGACAAAGCCGCTATGGAGCTCAAGGGTCCTAATGCCGTCACGAACTTCCCTAACCCCGACGTAAGTACGGAAACTTCGGTTGACGTTGACAGCCCCAAGGAGAGTTCGAGCTTCTCTGACGCGGCTGCCTCCTCACCGACTTCGGTCCTCCGTTACGACGAACCCACGCCGTTGGAGCGTTTCTGTTACGACAACGTCGATGTCTTCGGGTTCGATATCGACGTACCGTTAAGCTTTCCCGACTTAGTGCTATCCGGAAAGCACTTTGGGCAGCCGGAGGAAGAAGACTTCAGTGAGTTTGACGTCAACGAGTTCTTGGTGGACGGAATTTGCTAAAAACTGATGGATACTTTAGTATTCCAAGACCAGCAGCTTCGGCCGGAACAGTACTGATGTGGGCTAGATTGGTCAATATTCAGACAAGTCAACAAAGCTAATCGGAATGACGAAAGTACCCTCGTGGATTTATGATAAGTGCGGGTTGTTGGCACGTAGAGTTTATTCGGGTTTAGAACTTGATACGGCGATTTTGTCTCGTGTTAATAAGTTTTTGTTGTGAATGGTATTCGAGTTGTAATTGGGTATATTTTTTAAAAAGAGAATTTGTAAGGAGATAAGTACGAAGGAGGAGTGAAAAGTACTTTGGTGGGAGAGAGAGAGAGAGAGCATTGAAAAGCTACGTGGGATTTTTGTTGTGACGAGATTTGGATAATTTAATAATATTAAAGGAGAATAGAATAATAAGAAAAATGTTGGCATGCCGTTGTTCTGTACATTGAATCTTCTTGCACCAACTTTGCCGGGTCGCTGTTATAGTGACATTTCGGTGGCTGTGCTCGACTGGATGGCATATTAAGTAGGGAGGTGTCAGTGTTAGACACGTGTTGAAAATACAGCCCCCTTGAAGATATCGAGACGTCAGTTGCTGAGGATGGATTTCTGTCGGATTTAAATCTCTGTCGAAAAATAATTTTTCTACAACATTTTGTATTATACAATAATGTATTAAATAAATAATATTTTTATAAAATATCTTATAAAAACTATTATTGTATAAAATATTGTAGGTATATCATTATTTATTAAATAATAAAAAAATTTTAAAAATAATTATTTAATAATAATAAATATAAAAATAAGAAGGTAATATAATATATAAAATTTTTGATGCTTTGGTTTGGTTTTACTTACTGATAAATATTGCTTGGGTACCTTCGTGTGACCTTCCTTCTCATAAATGGATCGTCTCGTGTGGGATTGGGATCACTCTTTTCTATTTACTGTTATTTATAATTTGTTTTAAGAAAATCGACACAATTTATGAGTTAAGACAATTTACGAAAATAATATCAAAGTCGTTTCAAAATCTTAAAATCCAAAATTATTAATATTTATAAAGGCATGATATTTGGAATTCTCTTAAATCTACAAAGTTTAATTCATAATTATTTAATTCTCTATAATAAACATTCAAATTCGTCAAAAATTATTTTAAACTTTTTTGTTTTCAGTGATAAGATAAGATGTCTCGGTCTGAACAAAATTGGAGTGACTATTGGGCATGTTTTACACACACAACTTTGGCAGTTTGCCTTGCTAATTTGAAGATCCATGACATTGTTGAATTGAAAACAGTGGTCACGAGTCACGAGTCATGAGTGGGAAGGACTTGGTTGGGGCCCCTTGGGAGGTTTTCCGCAACAAGGACGTGGCGCCGCTGGCTTGTAATAATTCAACTTGCTGCTTCATGCTTCTGCATGCATAATGTCATCCACAACCCCTCTAATCTTTTTTCATAAAAATTACTTAACAAAAAAACAAAATCTTTTTTCATAAAAATTGAAAAGCAGAGGTTTGGGAGAAAACTTAATCTTTTTTAATAGTGTGACGAGGTAATATAATTTTATATAAAAGTTAAAAATTGAATAAAATATTATTTTTTAATATTATTATTATGAGATTTAAAAAAATTAAATTATTTATTATATTTTATGTGATAATTTAAAAAAATTATAATAATAAAAAAGATAAGATGAAACTGTTTACACGTAATGAGTTTAGAAAATTTAATAATAATAATAATAAAACGAAAGAAATGGACTACCGGCGGCCGCGAAAGTACCGGAAGAAATTCAAAAGGAATGGAAAATTTCGGGACGTCAAATAAATTTGGAATGGCAGAATCTTAGAGGTTGATTGGGATTTCGTGGGTCCCGGTTGGTGAACAAACAGATTTGCAAGCAAGCATTACCCAAAATTAGCCAAATTATTCATCAACCCTAGGTCTTACCGAGAATTATGCAGCTTAGAATCCTGATTTGTAATTTTTTATCTGAGTTATTCTTTTCTAAAACACATCATATAAATAATTAAAAAGATAAGATTTGATTTATAATATTTAAAATTTAAAATTTATTTTTTAAATCAAATTATGTAATATAAATACTTTATTATGTGTGCTCTACATACCGACTTGAAAATAGAATTTTTCTATACACTATATAGCATTTAAGCGGGAATTATTCACAACAATTTAGAAAAAATATTGACTTATAATTATTTTATAATTTTACATGAAATGGCAATAGTTTTATAATATTGATTTTTTTTTTTTAAATAGAGTGGATAATTATATTAGTTTAATTTAAAAACAAGTTGTAAAAGAGTGTAAATGTAGAGGTAAAGGTAGAGGACGTTATGTTCTTATGGATCCAAATTTAAGTCTTAGAAAATGCAGACCAACAGTACTACACATTCATAATATTTCGAATTTTTATAAATAACTTATATAATTACAATACATGTAACATTAATGACTTCCCTTTGGTGTATTTTCAGAGGATCAGATCAAGAAGGAAAAAGCCAATCATTGCAGCACATGTGCTGTGACAGCTTGACTAAATATTTTGTGTTCAAGGCACAAGAAAAAAAGTCGTCCCGCTAATCCAAGAATCCAAAGCCAAACCAAAATTAACCATTATAAGAGGTGGAACGCACTACTTTTTTGTTTTCTTTGTTTTTGTTTTTTTTCCATTTATTCTGCACATGCCCTATTTCTCATTTTAAACTAGTTGATGCAAAAAACACTATTACATATATATATATATATATAAAGTAGATTTTACGATATAATGGTGTTCTAAAAATTCATATGGATAATAATAAATATTGTTCGATAAATTTTATGTGTCTATCTTTTTTTCTACTGAAGATTCTCGAGTTTGTACAATAATTTAATAGAAATTTTCAAAATTTTTTGTTAAATTGCACTATATGCTTGCATGAGCGAGGGCATTAAATTAACATGAGTTGATTGTATCATGTCTAGCGTGACCAAGTGGGATTCTCTTATATATCTATCTATATACCTAATTAGAATCCTCTTATATATACAAAACGAGAAGGCGTGCGTGACAAGAAAATAAAATATTATATAAACAAGAACAAACTTTAAACTAATTTGTTGTACGGAATGTATAATTCAAAACCCTACATGAAAGAGCGCGCACTGGCAGGCTGATGATCATCATCTTCAAAAGCTATACATATATATATATTACAAACACACGTTATATATATGAAACCATGGATCCCAACAGCAGATCTTGCAACCCTACTGTGTTCCTAAAAAGAGTGGCAAGACTTGACGGCGTCAGCCATGGCAGGAGAGGGTGGTGGCCCTAGCTGCATGCATGGTGGGCATCCATGCAATGAAGAAATTAAAATTTAAAGTAAGAATACAAGGAGAGGGCGGAGCGGGGAGCCATCACAATAAATGCAATGTAAATATATAAAAAAAATACTTTAATCATAAAGGAATTTCATAAAAATAAATCTTTAACCTGACGTGTCTTTATATACATGATATATTAAATTATAAAATTATAATTCTATTATAAACTAAATTTAAAATATTATATAAAATCATATCATTTTGTATAACATAAAAAAGGAAATGAAAGACTTTTTTTACGAAGCCAAACATGAAATCGATCGATTTACAGTCGAATTGATGAACTTGAATAATTACTCGAATATTGCAATTTGAAGGCTCAATCAACCATGGTGATATCAGTTGAGATCAGTGTAAACGCTTGGATATTGGTGGGTGAGCCCCACGGCCATGTTTTCCGCCATGCATCGACTTTAGTGATATACATGCATGCAGCTAGCTGATGACAACAGCTGAACCAGAAAATATATGGATATTATTATTTTGGCTTTTTTTATAATTATTTTCGTGTATACTATTTAAGATCAGTGAGGTCTGTATAATTATTTGGTGCAAAAACTTGGAATCCAAGCAACTATTTTGAGAGACGTGTTGGATTTTTGCACTGAAAAGGTTTTTATTATATATTTTTCAAAAATAATATATCTTTTTAATTATTTAAATTATTGTATCTTTTAAGAGGTCTTGATATATAGGTTCATCTTCGAAATGGGATTCCCAATTAATAGCAGTACTAGTAGATGTCTGCAATCCCTCCGCAATAATTTTGCAAATGTCGCACTCAACGTCATGACTTTTGACTACTTTGATTGGTGGAAAATTACACGCAATTCTTTGGAATCTATGTACAATAAACACGACTTTTCAATACAGGCATACCAAAATGTGCAAGCTCGACTAGCTATTGGAATAATATATGGAGGGGGGATTTTTTTTTTTTAGGTTAAAAACTTGATATTTTTCAAGATTTTGTATTTTTGGGTTTTATTTTTGTATTTTGTATTTTTTTTTATCAATCTACTTTCTACCATTCCAGCCCTCATCTCCATATATACATGATGTAAACATCCTGTTTGGAACTTGATTCAGTCTAAGTTTAAATTTAGTCTAACATTTAAATATCTAACTCTTAAATCATTAAATTCATCTCAATTCAAAACTTATTTACACATAAGACCCACAACCTTTTTCAATTTTTCATAAATACATATAAACTCATTTTAAGTAAGCCTCACAAAATTCACTCTACCATCTCAACTCATTATTATTCTTAAAGAACTCAACCCATCTCAATTCCTTTGAATAATAAAAGTGTTTCATCTCATCTCATTATTACAATTTTTTTAAATTTTTACATAAAATATAATAAATAATTCAATTTTTTCAGATATCAAAATAATAATAATATTCTAATAATATTTTATTCAACTTTTAACTTTCATCTAAAACTATCCCATTTCATTTGACTATTCAAACCGCACCTTAATTGATAAAATTTGATATTTTTCCTCTTCAAACTTTCACAATTGAAAAGAGTAAATATTTTTTACCGGTACAATATATACGAGCTTTCATTGTTTGGTTGAGTTTGGCTCCTTTAATTGAGTTCGGTTTAGATTTAGATCTCTTTAATATCTAAATATCCAATTCTCAAATTATTAAACTCATATCAATTCAAAATCTCTTTAGATATGAAATTACAACATTTTTCAACTCAACATCTCTTTACAAGCGGGATTGATCACAATTTTTTTTAACTTTTTATAAATATATATGAACTTATCTTAATATCTAAGCATATATTAGGTGAATCTCACATAACTCACTCTATTAACTCAACTCATTATTATTCATAAAAAATTTAATTCAACTTAATATTCAAATGCAGTTTTAATTTATTTACTAGAGGAGAATATTTATTATCTTTAGTTTGTTTAATAAATTGAAACAAAGGATGAATCATGAGCTATATAGCAAAGCAAAGACTTTTCTTTTTAAGTTATAAATTAAATATACTGTGCATCGTCGTCCCTAGCTGCTCAAGAAATTCTTCGCACAAATTAAAAGGACTTCTGCGCGTAGAAAATCTCTTGTCCTTTCCTGGAAATATTTTTCTCAGTCTATACTACTTTGTCTCATAACGTACGACGATAGAGCCAGCTAGCTCACTGTATTGTAACGTGAGAAAAAGGACACATTAATTCCCAAACTAATGACCACGGTACGAGAATGCAGCCAAAACTGCGTGGGTGAAAGCTGTCGATCATAAAACTGCATGGAAGCAAGTGAAGAAACGAGGAGATCGATCCCTAACGAAGTTTCCTAGAACCATCCCATATATTTTATATATATATATATATATATATTTGTTGTACGTCATGGAAATAATCAAAAGGTGGGAGCATGGGAGCATGGGAGCAAAGTTCCACTTGTTTTGATCATCTCAGTGCATCAATTCCGCTTAAACCTGAAGGAATTATTTTAAGATTACGTTTAAACGTTGAATTAAATTGAGTTGATTTGAGTATAAATGATGAAATATTATTAAAATGTTATTTTTTAATATTATTATTATTATTTTAAAATTAAAAAAATTAAAATTTTTATTATATTTTATATTAAAATAAATTTAAATAAATTTAAATCCAAACTCGCCTTAATTCGATGTCAACATTCCAAGTCTGTTCTGTGCAAAAAACGAGCCTGTATGACATTTTATTCATCATTTTTTGTACCATTTTTTTTTTTTTTATTTCTGAGCACCACTGCGGGTTGGAAGGACGACCGAACCTATCTCTTGCCTTTATGTCACAAAACATGAAGTGCTCATTTCAAGGAAGAGTCTACCTAGGAGGAGGCCGCAGTCCTTGACCCTTTCATTCAGGGAGTTAATGGAGATAATCATGAATATAGCTCATCGTCAATAAATTAATTAAAAGTTAAATTTATTAATTATTTAATTATTAGAAAGTAAAATTTAAAATATATTAGTTAAATTTTAAATATTATAAAATTTACAATATATTAGTTAAATTTTAAATATTAATTATAATGACTTTCTTAATTTTTTTTAAATTTAAAGATTACTGTATTTATATTAAATATATATTTTAGTAATTATTTTTCTTTCCATTTCTTTCTATCACATATTTTATCATAATTAATATATTAATTTGAGTTAGTGATATATTAATTTAGTAAGAATAAAATTATTAATTAATATATAATAGGTAGAATAGTAAAATATGATAAAATTAAAAAAATTAAATATTTTTAAAATTATATTTAGTTATTCATTACTATATAATGAATAAATAGATAATTTAATGTGGAGATTTGATGTGAATAATTAAAATTAAATTCATCTTATATTATTTTATTCTTATATAATAAAAAAATAGTTATTCTAATCTGGAGATTTATGTGAATGAAATAGTCAAAAGTTAAATTTTTCTTATATTTATAAAAAATATCATTTAGTTTTGACTAATCTATTAAGAGGGCTCTAAAAGGAGTTCCCACTTCAACTTTGAGACTCAAAAACTGTCTATGATGATCTTGAAGATACGAGCAGAAACGCATGCACTTGGTAAACACGATCAACGTAAATCCTGGACATGCATGAGCTGAGGTGTACAAGTACAACCTTAATTGGTTAACCTAACATCAATTCTATTTAAATATCATTAGTTCCTCTTCAGTTAATAAAAAAAAAAATACAGAAACCAAAACAAAGAGAGTTCACTCATGTTGTACTAAATGGAAATGAAGCTATGCCTTCATTTCATTCACATCCGATTATCTATCATCCATTCTCGGTTCTTATGCATGTTGGGAGATTAGGCGGCAATTGAATGTTCTACTCGAAAGCTTGACGAACAAGCGATAAAAGCCCTATATATTTTCTTAGTAAAGGGCTTTTCCCTTACTAGTTAAGTGGTAAGGTAGGGCACTATTCAATGAAGACAACAGACTTTAGGAAAGTGGTTTAGGTAGCTCAGCCGGTTAGAACAAAGGATTTGAGAGGGTTTGATGAAAATCACCACACTTGTGAAGTGGTGAGTATATTCAATTTATAACCATTTACAGTATACAAAGCATAAAGACTGATTACAATATATATGGTAAGTAGGAGTAAATTGATACAATGAAATATTCCTAGAATTAAGCCTAGAATTAAGGGTCAAATATGTCACATATGGTAAGCATATACTAAGCCTTAGAGTAAGGCTAAGTATCCTCAACACCCCCTGCAAGCTGAGCGTCGGATTTGGACGGACGTGAAGCTTGGATCGGAAGAATTCAAAAAGAGAGCGAGAGACACTTTTGGTGAAGATGTCAGCAACCTGTAAGTGAGATGGTACATACTGCGTGCGAAGTTTGCCAGCAACAACAAGTTCCCGAAGGAAATGGTAGTCTAACTCAACATGCTTGGCCCGCTTGTGGGAAACAGGATTGGAACTTAAAAAGATTGCACTTTTATTGTCACATAAGAGAAGAGGCTGCTGCGGAAGTGGAATCTTGAGGTCATGAAGAAGATGTGTAAGCCAAAGAAGTTCGGCTGCAGTCATTGCAAGTGCACGATACTCAGATTCATAGCTAGAGCGTGAGACAGTCGGTTGCTTCTTGGAACTCCAAGAAACCAGATTGTTGCCAAGATAAATAGAGTAGCCTGAGGTGGAACGACGAGTATCTGGACATCCTGCCCAGTCGGCATCCGAGTATGCTACTAGAGTACTAGGAACGACAGACGGACGAAAAGTAAGACCAAAGTAAAGTGTTCCCTTGACATAGCGAAGAATACGCTTAATAGCAAGGAAGTGATCTGTAGTAGGGGCGTGCAGAAATTGGTTAACAGAATTGACAGCATGGGCAATATCTGGACGTGTGATGGTAAAGTACTGAAGGGCACCAACAAGAGAGCGGTAGAGAGTAGGATCCGAGAAAGGAGGACCATCAGCAGAAAGGTGGTGAGAAGCAACCATGGGCGTGTGAACAGGTTTGCTGTCAAGTAGCTGAGCTCAAGTGAGAATATTCCGTGCATATTTCAACTAACTGAGAAAGAGACCATCAGGAGTGGGCGAGGCTTCAAGACCAAGAAAATAACTGAGAGAACCCAAATCCTTGGTGGCGAACTCAGAATGAAGCTTACGAGTAAAACTATCAAGAAGAGACGAGTTGTTGCCAGTAATAATAATATCATCAACATAAAGAAGCAAATAAATAATGCCAGACTGCTGATGAAAAACAAAGAGAGAAGTGTCAGCACGGCTGCAAGAAAAACCAAGTGTAAGGAGGAAAGAGCTGAAGCGCTGAAACCAGGCATGAGGCGCTTGCTTTAGACCATAGAGAGCTTTCTGCAAGTGACAGACATGATGAGGAAAACGAGGATCAATATACCCAGGCGGCTGCTCCATATAAACATGTTCAGTAAGAGTACCATTGAGGAAAGCGTTCTTGACGTCAAGTTGCCGAAGAGGCCATTTGTTAGTCACAGCAAGGGAAAGCACAACACGGACAGTGGTAGCCTTGATAACAGGACTAAAAGTGTCAGTGTAGTCGAGACCAGGTACCTGTGTATAGCCTTTGGCAACAAGGCGAGCTTTGAGACGCTCGATGGATCCATCAGGTAAATATTTGGTCCGAAACACCTATTTGGAACCAACAATGTTGGTGTTGGCAGGGCAAGGAACCAAAACCCAAGTGCGATTTTGTTGCAAAGCTTGTACTTCTTCATCCATGGCTGCAAGCTAGGCAGGATTTTTGGCAGCAGATTTAAATCCTTTGGGCTCAGTAGAGGCAAGAAGAGCAGGAAGAAGTCCAGAGGATCCCAAAATGCCAAGATTCGCCGGATGCCGAGTCTTGAAAATTTCAGCTTTAGCTCGTGTAAGCATAGGATGAGAAGCCAATGGAAATGCCGGAGTAGAAGGATCTGCAATGGTCTCAGTAGTGGTCTCAGTGGAAGGCGGACTGGAAGCCGGGTGCGACAAAGAAGAACCTGCAAGATAATCAACAGCCTGCACAGACTCATCCATAGGGTCAGTACAAAGATCACACGGGGAAGAGCTGGATTGAGGAACGTGCTGGGAATGGGGCGCGATAGAAGATAAGGGTAAGTCGGTATGAAGGAGACATGGTTCCAAGAAATTGGAAATATGGAGAGAGGATAGGGGTTGGGCTTGGGAGCTATCAAGGGAAGGGAAGTGAGTTTCATCAAATTGAGCATGTCGTGTGATATATAGCCTAGTGGTGGTGGGATCAAGGCAACGAAACCCTTTATAAGAAGGATTGTAACCTAAGAAAATGTAAGGAATACTGCGAGGGGAAAGTTTACTAGGCATATAATCACGCAAACAAGGATAAACACGACAACCAAAGGGATGAAAATTCTCATAATTTGGAGAAGAGCCATAAAGAAGTTCAAAAGGTGACTTACCTCCAAGAAGCGGTGTGGGCAACCGATTTATGATGTAAGCTGCAGTGCTGAAGGCGTCAACCCAGAAGTGAGGGGAAAGGTGAGAGTGGAATAGAAGAGCCAAACCCGTCTCTGTCACATGGCGATGTTTTCTTTCAGCGCGACCATTTTGGGCAGGTGTATATGGACACGAGAGTTGATGGTGGATGCCAGAGTTACGTAGGTGAGCTTTGAAACAGTTGCTAGTAAATTCGGCACCACCATCGCTTTGGAAGACCTTGATACGAGCGGAATGTTGATTTTCCACAAATTTTTGAAATTGAGTGAAAATATCCAAAAAATCAGATTTAAATTTTAAAGGATAGAGCCAAGTAAATCGAGAATAATCATCAATGAAAAGAACATAATAGGCAAAACCCAAAGTGGATTTGACAGGAGAGGGACCCCAGATGTCGCAATGAATAAGATCTAACACATGAGACGATCGATATTCATTTCGAGAATAAAGCAAACGATGATTTTTCGCAAGTTGACATGTACTACACAAAGTGGGAGATGGCAATAAAGACGTAAGATAGAGATGCCCTTTTTTTATTTAAAAAAGAAATGGTAGAATGGTTCACATGTCCAAGGCGAGCATGCAATAAATCATAAGAAGCATGAAGGGATTTATTTTTAAGGACAGAAATAAAGGCAGAATTTCCGCGCTCCAGCACATATAGACCTGCATCTCTTTTACCGGTCGCCACCACCCTTCCTGTTTGGCGATTTCGGACAGTAAAAAAATTATTAGTAAATGTAACGGAGAGAGGAAAATCATACGTTAATTTACTAATTGAAAGAAGATTTTTAGTAAGATGAGGGACAGCTAATACATCTAATAAATGAATATTTGGAACATGAGAAAGAGTACCAGTGTGGGTAATGGGTAGAGATACACCGTTTCCAACAATAACAGAGTCCTTACCCGTGTAAGTAGTGTACTGATCCAAAGTAGATGGATCAGTGGTCATATGGGCCGAAGCCCCAGTGTCCAAATACCAGTCAGATGCTTCGGGTCCAGAGAGAGAACAAGAGGTGCTGAAGGCTTCGGCAAGGTGAGCAGAGGAATCATTTCTTGCATACCGTTGATTGCATCGATCAGCATAGTGACCCTCTGTGCGGCAAATTTGACAGCGAGGGGGGCGACGTCCCTGTCCAGAGGTGAAGCGCCCACGGTTGGAAGAGTTGCTGCCGGGGTTTCTGGAACGACCCCGTTGGTTGCTTCGATTGGAAGAGGGGAGACCATGGTGATTTGCGCGGCCACGGTTGGTGGCGGTGAACGCCGCAGTAGTTGTGGCAAAGGGCTCAAGGGATCATTGGAATATCTCAAAGCTTTCAGCTTTAGAGACCAGATCTGCAAAACAGGGGAGCGAGGTGAGAGCCATCTGCGCGGTAGAGAAGATGGAGAAATCGGAGCCGAGACCGCGGAGGAACCAGTGGACTTTGTCGGTGTCGTCGACGGGCCGTCCGATTGCATGAAGCTGGTCACACAGGGCCTTGAAGGCACGGGCGTATTCTGCAACTAGTTTGGAGCCGCGTTTCATCAACTGTAAATCGTCCTTGAGACGTAATTCGCGGGCCTTCGAGCGATGGCTGAAAGTGTTCTCCAAAGTGAGCCAGACATCACGTGCAGTAGAGAGGCCAACAACCTTAGCCATGGCTTCCTCGGTGAGGGAGGAAAGTAAGAGGCTGAGTAAACGTTGGTCTGCAATTTTCCACGCCAAGTGTTTGTTGTTAGGCGTGTTAGAGTTGGCAGGTTCAAAACGGGGTGGCGGCACAAAGGTTCCATCGACATGGCCCAACAATTCTTGACTCTCAAGAAGAGGAAGGAGTTGGCTTTTCCATAAAAGGTAGTTTGAGGAAGAAAGCTTGATGGTGATCATGTGAATTAAGGTATTGAAAGGAAGAAGATTGGAAGAGGAATTGGAAGCCATGGAAAAAAAAAAAAAAAAAAAAGGAACGATGGCTGTTAAACCAGAGAGGCTCGTGATACCATGAGAGGGTTTGATGAAAACCACCACACTTGTGAAGTGGTGAGTATATTCTATTTATAACCATTTACAGTATACAAAGCATAAAGACTGATTACAACATATATGGTAAGTAGGAGTAAATTGATACAATGAAATATTCCTAGAATTAAGCCTAGAATTAAGGGTCAAATATGTCACATATGGTAAGCATATACTAAGCCTTAGAGTAAGGCTAAGTATCCTCAACAGGATTGAACATCTGTGTCAATGGGTTGGTCCAACCAAGAAAGGCATGGAGTCTTTGGGCATTGTTTTGGCAGAGTCAAGTAAAGACTGGCTACCTATAAAGATCCCTCACTGCAAACTTTCTATATACATCTATCTCCATCCAATCAAAGGCGTCCATAGCAACCTCTAACGGCTTTCTTGATACGAAAAAAGGCCTAGCCTGCATACATATATATATAAAAATAGCATTACATGATTAGCTTTTGCTTGCTCATCTTACTGATGCAGCAAGGGAGGGTCAGACCGTACCGCTTTTCAGATGCAAATAGGCGCCCCTTCGGCTGCTCCCTCTTTTATTCCATTACATAGCCAACCAGTTGCAGTACTGCATTTAGCTAATTCAAGGGTAATGGGCTGATAGACATGTGACATCAACATTATAAGATATGAATAGTACGAGGTGTAGTATATAATAAGACTAGTCTGGGCCGCCCAACACAATATCAAGTAAGAAGGGCTTTCTGAGGTATCAGGTCCAAAACCCATATGGGAAGCCCGGGAAAATTTGGGTTTCAAAAAATGGGTTTGAGCCCAATTTCCAAATTCAGATTCCGAAAATGTGGGCCTAGGCTGAACCGACTAGATGTTTTCCGAGAAGAAGCCGGAAAGGTTTTTGAGGAATAAATAGCGAAGAATCGCGAGGGCTTTTAAGGGCATCGGGATTTCTTGCAGATAGTAACGCAGACGAGGAGCGCGATTTGCTCTGAACAGCACTTACAACAGTTTCAGCCAAAAGTGTGTTCGTTTTCCGTTCGAGTGCAGGAAACTCTCTCCCACGCTGCCTTTTCTCTCTTAAGGTTTCCTCTCACGACAACTTTTTTTTTTTTCCTAATTATTAGGTGTTTTTCTGGGTGTGATATTGGTGATATTTTCAACATAGGAACGATTGGTGTCTAATCCGCTAATTTAGTTTTACTTGCTTTGTAGCAATCATGGCAGACGATTTTCCCAATGATGTGAAGGAGGAAGTGGCGGATGTGAGTTATTGAATTTCTTTCGAACTAATCTGCTAAAACGCAGATCGATACTATTGGTGAAACAAACCTGTTTAACTGATTTAGATGTACCTAGGCATATTTTATAAACTTTATTTAGGCAACCCTCTTGTGGCATTTATTGACATGTTGGAGAAACCCCCAAGATTGTGTGCCTGTTACAACCCTCCTAAGAAAACAGTCCCGAGTTTGGTTGGTAGTTTACTGACGCGAATTACTTCACTGCTAAGTTGTTTCTCCATGACTACAGTTTTGAGTTTTATTTTTTTCCTTGATTGAATCCATGTATTGCAGATTACCCCGTTTGATCCTACTAAAAAGAAGAAGAAGAAGAAGGTCATAATTCAGGATCCTGCTGATGATTCTGTTGAGAATTTGGCTGAGCAGACAGAAAACTTGTCAGGTATCTAAATTGAATGAATCCTGTTTTTTCTGTGCTGTTCCTTAGTTTAATATAGGTAAAGTATGCCGCTATGTGCATAATCTAGCTAGAGGCTTAATCTTTTCCTCGCTTGCAGTTTCTGATGGGCTCGAAAGTACTTTCTCTGGTTTGAAAAAGAAAAAGAAGAAGGCAGTAAGTGTTCATGATATCTACATTGAACCTATGTATCCGTTTGGGTGAATACATACTTGTGGGCGTGTTTTAAATGTTGTCACAAAGTAAATCTCGACTCTTGGTCTGATTGTAGGTTGAAACCAGTTCGTTCAATGATGAGAGTGGAGATGCAGGGGAAGATGTGGACGGTAATTTTTTGCATTTGCAATCTTTGAATAATCTTATGCTAATGTATTAAAACTATATATATTTTATTAGAACTATATATATTAGAACTATATATATTTTATTTCCTTTCCCTTCTAGATCATGCTGGTGAGGATGAAGAAGGAGAAGGAACTGTGCTACAGCCACGTTATCCTTGGGAAGGAAGTGATCGTGATTATGAATATGAGGAGGTATATTTTTTATTTTGATGTTACATGAGCTTTCGTTTGAAGTGCATTTGTCCTTATAAGTTTCTAAGTTTTACATTTATTCACCAGTGTATTTTTTATTGATTAAGTTTAAAGATGCCTCTTATAGGAGCATGTGTTCTCGTGAGATGACTATGAATCATTCATTTTTTTTTTTTTTTTTTTTTTTTTTAAGGTTTATCCCTGGGTTTTATGTCAAAGTGTTTAGCTTGTGTTACCTAGAAAGAAAGTACAAGGGAGCTCAGTATCTTTACAGTTTTTTTGGTGGCACATCAGAATGAATGTGACATTTGTTTATGAATAATTTAGATCCCACTCATGTCATTGGTACTGGTGTAACTTGTTAGTGCCTAAGTTCTGTCGTGGCGTGTTCTTGCATTTCGCCAAAGTAGCTTGCTCTTGTCTTTTGGTTGCTGTCACTTGGATTCTGTCTGCTGTTGCTTGAAACTTATCTTCTTGGGGCCAAAACTCTCTTACTGCTATTCTTTTCATTCTTCCACGCGGAATTTTCTGCTCTTCCATAATGGCAAGGCCTCACCAGTTTTGGATCTTACAATAATTTGCTTGAATGCAGCATGTGCTTACATTTTTTATGACAACTAGTTTTGTCATGGCTGCATACTTAGGCATGATTTGGATACAAAAGTCCCCCCAACTCATCTCAACTCATCATTACAACTTTCTCAAATTCTCCCACAAAATATAATAAACAAGTCAACTTGTTCAAATCTCAAAACAACAATAATATCAAAAAATAATATTCTAACAATATTTTATTTATCTTTCAACTTTCATCTCAACTCACTATCCAAACCTCCCCTTAGTTGATCTAAATTGTATGTCTCATATCATAACCTTTATCATATTAGTCTATCGGAAGATGAGGGGGTCTATTGAGCAGGCTGCGCAAATCTATAATTCGTCTCTGCTTATGTATAATGGGATAATTTTTCTCCAGTATTTTTAAGATGATGTTGAGTCCATGTTCATTTATTATCACGTGTCATTACTGAACGATTTTTTCTCTGAATGTGTTCAGCTTCTTGGTAGGGTGTTTAACATTCTTCGGGAGAATAATCCTGAGCTGGCAGGAGACAGGCGTAGGACTGTTATGAGGCCTCCCCAAGTTCTTCGTGAGGGCACAAAGAAAACTGTTTTTGTGAATTTCATGGATCTCTGCAAGACGTATGTTTGATTTCCTTTTTCTCTAAGTATTAACTATTCCTCCCTATTTTAGGAACTCAATAATTTGTGGTTACATATTTTCTGCATTTTGTTGAATTTACTGATATGCTTCTTGTTACTCATAAAAAAGGGATATGTTTCTTGTTAATGGCATTTACATTTTTACCTTGTGTATTTTCCTAACAATCTTCTTTTTCCTTTTTTCTGATTAATATTTATGTTTGTGTGTGTGGTGTATATAAAGGCCACATTCTGGAAAATTATTTTTTTTAGAAATTTTTTATTATTATTTACTGTGCCAAGAACACAGTATATGCTGTCCTCAGACACATCTTAACCTTTCTCTAATAATATGCTGCATGGGGAGATTGTTGGCTTTGACTCTTCTACAATATCTTTCATTTTTCCAGTGCGAATAATTGCCTTACTGGATTTTGACTTGTATGTATACAAAGATTTTCTTTTGAACTGTTGTTGTTTCCCAATGCGTTTTGTTTAAAATCTTTGACTTTTAACTCTTTGGCTTTTTGTCTTCCTTCAAAAAATAAAAAAGAATGCATCGGCAGCCAGACCACGTGATGGCTTTTTTGCTGGCTGAACTGGGGACAAGTGGATCGCTAGATGGGCAGCAAAGACTAGTTGTGAAGGGAAGATTTGCTCCCAAGAATTTCGAAGGAATCCTGCGTCGATATATCAGTAAGCATCTCTTGTAGTTTTTTTCTCCATTATAAACAGTTGGTAGAAACTGGAAACTGTTACTCTTGCTGCCTTGCTAAGTTGGTATGTACATGGACTGCAATGAATCTAAAAAATCTGATTTAACAGTCTGTCCTTTATGTATCCACACCGTCACTCAGTACACAAATTAAAACAGAACACACACTCTCATCTTGTCTTGAGAAGGAGAAGGAGCTGTCTGTGTCAGGAGATGCCATCCTTTTAATTTATGCTACGTAACCAATATCTGTTGTTTTTATATTTTATAGTGTTTTGAATTCTTGTTGATGCCAATCCTCTTTTCAGATGAGTATGTTATATGCCTTGGGTGCAAAAGTCCAGACACTATACTTTCAAAGGAGAATCGTCTCTTCTTTCTTCGATGTGAGAAGGTAGCTGCTTATACAATTCTCTCTCTCTCTCTCTCTCTCTTCCCCCCCCCCCCCCCCAAAAAAAAAAAAAAAAAATATTATACTGATGGCTATTCTCTAGGAGTGAAGAAGAATCTTATTTCTAATTATTAATTATTATACTGCAAAGTACTCATGAGGCGGCCTGTGTGATTATCTGAATATTTGCCTACATTCTCAAATTGTCTTATACATGATTGAACATGGACTATCCTTTCTCAATTATCCTGTCTTATTGGCCACTGCTGTCCTTTAAAGGGTCCATATCCTTTGCTGTGATGTTATTGATATTTTTATTTCTTTCTTTGCAGTGTGGTTCTGGACGATCTGTTGCTCCCATTAAAGCTGGTTTTGTTGCTCGTGTTGGCCGTAGGACAGCAGGGGCATGATCTGATCGGTTGCCCTTTTTTTAGTTGGTGACTTTGTTGAGTGACCAGTGAGTCAGGGTGTTGAGTTTTGTGTTTACTAATCTTTATTTTAAGTTGTAGTCAATAATTGTATCTTTTTGTATGGGAATTGGGACGGGAAGATGAGTTATTTTTACTGTTTGGTGATATAAGTTACCTCATGAGGACTTCAACCCTTTCGCATGGTAATTCTCTCTCTCTCTCTCTCTCTCTCTCACATTCGTACCTCATTTCATTGTAAAGAATAGTTCATGGTTGATGGTTGAGCACAACTTTTAGTCTTTAAACGGGATGCGGCGAAGTTCAAATAAGATATGTATTTGGGGCCTGAAGGGATCATCCTGCCAAAAAGAAAAAGAAAGAAAAAAGAATTCCTTTGGTTTGAGAACTTGGGTTGGTTTTCCATTCCAAGCAGATGCGCGGGTACTTTGGAAGTACTTTTGGGGAATGACAAGGAACAAGTTGTTTTGAATGATGTTTGATTATCTTTTGATTACGAAATTATGCTAAACACAATCCAAAGTGCATTTAATGGAAGATGTTGCTTCAACTAGAAAGGCAACAAGCTCCGAGGGAGTGGAGAAAAAGGGGCTGTGATCACTCTCCAAAGCGAAGACTTTGGATGGAGGCCATCTTTTGATCATAGCATCTTGTTGTTCTGGCTTCAGAACTCGATCCTGCATTGTCTTGATGTATACGCGCGGCACTCTATCAACATCTGGTCCACCTACAAAACGAGCTCCTCCTACTGCTTGCATTGGTCCCGGCCGCAGCAGCATTGATGCTAAGATGGCGTCCTGATCATGGAGGTCATATTGTCATGTTTATGTGATATATTTTAAGTGGTTTTATATGTCACAATTTAAATAGACGGTCACTTAAAATGTGTCATATCAACATGTGATTGAAGGCGATAAAATTTAAAATGAAGAAGACAATGAATGATCAACGTAGGAGGGAAAGAGAAAAATTAATTACTGCTCACCTCTTTAGGGCTCAGATTATACATAAGTTGGCGTTGGAATTGCTCCTTCATTATGATACCAGTCGGAGGCTGATTGGTGCCTAACTTGTATTCTTTTTCATAAACATAATTTGGTAAATCTGGACGACCCTGCAAATTTATGTGCATTCATGGAATATGAACATCATCACCACTAATTAAAGAACTATTCATATCAAGGTTGCATATCTATATTAACCCATCTTAATATTGTATCCAATTCTTCAATATCTAGAAATTAGGGTTAAGTACTAAAAGGTTTTTTACACATTTTTTGGGTCCTCGAGTTATGAATTTTATCATTTCTCTCATTGAATTTTTAGTTCTTTTTTTCAATAAAACCCTCTGTTTGTGGCATGCTTAGTGTCGTTAAATCTTTCTAGCTTCCAAGAACAACCAAGACTAGGGGCAAAGAGTTGGAAATCGAGCCATATGCTCCCTGCTGCATATACCTGTCGCCATGTCTCAAATATATGCATGTCTACAAGGGGAAGCACGAGGAACTTCGACATAGGGAATAACATAAAAGATAAAGAAGAAGAAGAAGAAGGAAGAAAAGTCACATCTTTGATATCTTGATCCGTAGAGAGACCATGCTGTAACATGCAGGCTGCGACGTAGATGGCCATATGAATTTTGGGAGCGAACCTGTGAATTGCGTCCGTCAGGCTCAAACCTCCTGAACTATGTCCCACCAATATCACCTGCAGGCAATAAACAAACATCCCCCCATTAAATGAATCTATTTATATATATATATATATATATATATATATATATATATAGATATAAAGAAGAGACGGTTCATTTGCAAAATCAGGAGCGTATCTATGTACGTACCTTTTCATCTTGGGGCAATTTGGATAAAAAATCAGCAAGCGGCTGATCATAGTCGTGCAGAGTGAGAACAGTATTGGCATGAGAAGGATGAATACCGGCACCTTTAAGATCGAGGCAAGTAACCCGGTTGCCCGATGTCTCCATGAGAGACCGGACCTTGTACCAGCACCAGGCTCCATGGCCTAGGCCGTGCACTAGAACGAAGTGCAGCCCCCGATTAGGTGCTGTTTCGCTCATCTTTTCGGGTTTCTTTTTCTTTCTCCTATGATAAGTGAATTTAAGGTATTAAATTATTAATTGCAAGAGTTCGTCCGTGGTGTCAAACAAAGGCTTTCCACCATCCAATTGGAGACTGAATTGGATTCACGTTTTCATCTTGTCGTCTTTCTTCTTATAGTTCTCTCTCTGTGTACTGATAAGATCTGTATGGGACCCAACAAGGTTGGTAGTGTATCACACCAATTGTGGTTTGACTCATTATGAAAATAGAATTACATGGTAAGAAATGTTTTTGTTTTAGTTAAAAAAATATTCTATAACAATAAATCTACAAGCTGACGTGATTTAATATGATACGTAAAATTATAAAACTACTTTTATTGTAAAATAAATATTAAAGTATAATACAAATTCATGTGAATTTGTCCTCCACGATCTTTTTATACAATAGTATTCATGAGTCAAAATTATTTATAGCCGAGTAACATGTTGATTTCTTTGAATATTGGAATCCAGGTTTATTCAGATCATCTCCCCCAATTTCTACCAACTTAGCTAATGACTAGTTCTTTTGGCAAGAAGTGAAATTCCGATGAACACCGTCCCCCCTCCCCACACTTTGCTTTTATAATTTTCTCTAAGTGAAAAATCCCTGTTTCATTCAAACCATATCCAATTCACCCCTATTGTCCTTGTGAGAATCAGAACTACTTACAAAAAAAATAAGGAACAGGTGGTCTTGATTGAGTTGGAACTGCCCTCTACTCCTGATTAGGTTGGGGTCATCGTAGCAAGCCAGCTGATTTTGATTTCTTCCATGGCTCTGGTGGAAACAGCTCTGATGTTTTACCAGAAAGTAGATGGGTAGTACATATTGATAAATTCTGAGCCAGGATCTCATGATTTCTCGGTCAACAATTATGCAGTTCTACTAAGGAACGGTTGGGAGTGAGGGCCCGAGTGAATAATCTTCAGCCTTAAGTTTGCTCTGAATGAATTGATGTTGAGTTGGAAAAATGTGCTATGGTCTCGACCAAAGAAAATAAAGAAAAAAAAAATGTTCAATGGTAAACAAGGGATTGCCTGAACTCAACTATCCAGTTCAGACTTGAGTTTCACAACAAAAAGAAGTCAACAAATAATAAAGACCACCAAAGCATTGAGATGTGAAAGATAATGGCCCAGCTCAAACATGTCTGTCAACAGAACTTCATCAAATTATGTGAAAGAAAATCGTCATAAACAAGTTACTGTGCTGCAGGCCCCAGAGAAAGCTACAAACAAGCAACAGAAACTAAAACATTATTCATACGGAATCTACCCCGTTCGCTCGCCTAACTCAGAAGAATTACCATACAAAGTTCCAGTAAGATTCTGCACCAAAATCACTGCCCTTCATCCTCAGGTTTCTCCAGAAATGTCTTCTTCAACCAGTTGAACGGCTGTTACATATTTGGGATGAAATTAAAACAAAGTACAATAAAATTAAGCCCACTGAAAATAAAATGTGATTATAAACTAACAAGAGAACTAAGGTAAAAATTATCCAATGCATATATGAACTGTAGAGGATCCAATGCAGATATGAGTTGATAGAGGAAAATAAAGATTAGGTATGATCTCACAAGAATAGGAGAAGATTACCATTAAAAGTATCAAGAACAACTAGTGTCCTCGCACATGGATTAAGAAATAAGAGGAACAAGATCCAGCTAATTTCTCTCTTAACTGACTTGTAGTTACCCCAACGCTTCCAAGTTTCTCTTACATACATTCTTATGTATATATGTATGTATGAAAATCATTAGGCTAGAATTGCCAAATGCATGCCACTAAGGTCTAACATAAAAAGATCTAGAAGTAAACCCTGGTGACATAGTGCTAATATTGACGGCCTCATTTGTTTTCACAACACTTCTCAACTAATCTAATCATTACAACTTTTTCAAATTCCCACACAAAATAAAATAAACAATTCAAAATTTTCAAATCCGAAAAAAAAATAAAAATATTAAAAAATAATATTATAACAATTTTTTATTCAACTTTCAACTTTTATCTCAACTCATCAACATCTCATCTGCAAAAAAAAAAAAAAAAAAAAAAGAGGCTGTACCCCAATCAAAACGATGCCTGTGAGAATCATTTAATCATGCAGAAATACAAAGACACTTTTCTAAGACTGATTTGAGAAGAAAAATTGGAAAAAGACCAGTTACCCCATCGTATAATATTTATTCAAAATCAGTTAAGTATAAGATCCATAACTCTCAAGCTCTAATTCAAATATCAGTCCCATGCTAGGGTTACGAGTTGAAGGGCATGGAAGCTAGGTTCAGGAACTCTTTCGAAGACAAGGATCGAAGTGCAGAAGTGTTTGGGTTACAAGGTAATAAGGCATCTCGCATTGATGCCGTTTCCACCAGGGAGGAACGGTGCTGTTTCCAATCCAGAAGAGGTGCAAGCAACACTGCCGTTTGGGATGCAGCTCTCAACGCTGTCGTTTAGTCTAATTCCTTAAGTCTTTTACGTTGTCATTTTGTATTGCATTTTAGTTCTAGAATACTCTGAATTCTGTTATGCTCCTTCCAGTAATTGTTTTACACGTGTAAGAATATTCCAAGTTAGTGGGTGTAAAAGGGGAACGGGGAGCAAGGGCAGTACTATCGCAAATCTTTGTGAGAACTAATTTTCTGGAGGAAGCGTCTGCCTCGAACAAGACCCTGCGTGAAGTTATCCATTCCATTTTCTCCATTCTTCTTACATATTCATTCATTTTACATTCATACAACTGTAAATCACACTTCCATTTCTACACAATCACAAGCAGCACCATAGCATCCCAACACACTTATAACATCACCATCTAAAGAAAGAAAACGACTTTAACAAGCTCATTAATTAAACTAATATCTCATATAAACCTATATGTAATAATTAAGATTTTAAATTTGGCGCTGATTTTTCATAAAGTAGTTCGTCCAATTGAAATAGAAGCATTAAAATTATTCAAAGAATGGCATTAATGAAGAATATCGTACCTGAAAGACTACTTATATAAAAAAAATCATACCTGAAAGACCGAACGTTTAAAAACCCAGAAACAAGAAACGAAATCGAGAATACGAATAGAAGTCTATAAAAAAAAAAGTACCGATATTCTTTTGTTGGCTCGATTCAAAGTACAAATCGCATCCAATAACATAGAAATCTAAGGAAGGTGTAAAATCGGCGCAATCTTGAACTAAACAAGATCACCAGACCTCGATGAATATTTTTGTTTCATGGCCTGGAAACAATAATCGTGGGAGAGAAGATACACAGAAGGACAAAATTAGATAAGTGTGAGAAAGGGAGGAAGAGGGGGGGAATATACGGTACCTGGACAAGCCAAAGAGCAGAGGTGGCGCCGGCAACACCCCACAAGGCGGCAGACTGGATATCGGTAGGCTGGAGCCGAAGTTTAGGGTTAAGAAACTTCAAGATGCCTCCCGATCTCGATGCGATTCCACCAGCCATTGTTTCAGAATTTTCTCAATCGAACTCAAACCCTTATTTTTAACACCTCTCTCTCTCTCTCTCTCTCTCTGTATATATACGACAAAGAAATGCGCTTTTACCAGAAACAAAACAAAAGATAAATATTTTACCTGCACAGTGACTATAAATTTAAATAAATTTATAAATCGGCACAATTCGATTTTATTATAAAATAAATTAATTTTATTATAAAATAAATTTAACGAATCAAATTAAGGCATGTTAGGTTAAGTTTATTTTTTATATAATTTTTATATCTGTAACACTTCTTTAAAAAATAATGTTATGATATGTAGGGGTGGCTCCCGCACTCCCATCTCGCCCGCTATTCTCGGGCACCAATCTCATCCCACGTGGGGTAAGTGCCCCCATTCAGCTGACGGGGGAGAGATTTGGCCTCAAGGTTATTCACCCATGACAACCGCTAGGCTCGTTACCATGCTACTAAGAGAGAGATACTTGAATTGAGTAGGAGCAAGTCACGATGGTGAGAAGGAGAGGGTTTTGAGAGACTGGCAACGACGTTGGAAGAGACTGGCAACGATAATATAAAGGAAAGAGAGAAAGGGAGAAAGAGAGCGAGATCAACGAAGGGGGTGGGGATATTTTAAAACAAAACCTAATAAAAAATGACGTCTTGGAAAGTTATGATGTTGTTTTATTAAAGAAAAATTGTGTTTTTAATTATATATATACATACATATATATAAATTATATAGTGAGCTGGGCCAGGCAAATGGGGTAATTCCCAAGCCGACTTGGGCCCAACCCAAGTCCTATCCCCCGTCTATGGATGTGGTCTCGCCCCGACCATGCGGGGCCGAATTGGGTGGGCTGAGTGGCAATGTCCTGATGCCCAGTCCTAAAGATATATGATAATTTTCTATGTAAAATGAGGGTCATTGTTATGATTTATAATTATCCTGGTAGAATCTTATAAAATTTTATGAGAATTTATAATATATCAATATTCTATGTCTACTTAGTAATAATTGCATTATAAAATAACATATTATTTTTATGAGAATTTATAATATATCAATATTCTATGTCTACTTAGTAATAATTGCATTATAAAATAACATATTATTATTATTGGATTGCCCATAATATATGCTTCTTTTTTCCTCTAAAAAGCCCATAAAATAATCAGTTGAGACAATATTGCAAATTGGTTCCCCCTCTACACATAGAAGAGGAGATTGGATGAGATTTTGCACCTGCACATATCATTTTCCACGCAGCTGCATTGACATCTTGCAGTTCTAGAAACTGAACTTCAAGAATTTTATTTTATTTTTTGCATTAAAAAGATGCACTCTTCATATTTCACATGATCTTCTACAAAAGTTTCATCTGATCAATTCAAATGCGAATCCCACGTGGACAAAATATTGGGAAGGTAAAAAGGCACCCTTCATGATGCCAAGTATCCCACAGAATATACTTCAATTAGACAAATTTCAAGTCATCCGTCATTCCTACCAATGCAAGATGACATTCATGATGTAAGAAACAACAAAACTCTCAAAGAGTCCCAGACACTTTACAAGCAACTAATCTTTAGCTCATTTTGCACTTCAATCCCCCAACTCAGAAGCAACAAACCTGCAGATGCATTTGCATTTCGTTAGTACGAGTTGGGATTTAAACAGAAAATAATATCTATTTTTGATAATAGAAAATAATAATTTTCACTGCCAATCCCAACATATTCTAAACATCAAAAGGAAAGAAAATCATTTACTAATTAGCCTCGTTTTTCTATGACCAAAAAAGAAAATCGCTTTCATACAAAATTTTCCCTAAACATACTTTCAGTGGGACTTAACATTCTACAAACACCCAAAAACAAATCTAAAAAGAGGAGTTTCCTATGAGTCCCCATCATACACAAACACGAAACACATTTAAAAAATTGTTTTAAACCAAAAGACAGAAAAAACAACTTCGAGTCTTTGACACATAAAGATGCACATTCAAATTCTTACCAATGTAAGAATCTTTGGACCTCTCAAGCATTGGATTATCAATCATTTTTAGAAAAACGGGCACTAAAGGGCTGTGCATCAATCATCCCAGGCACTATCTGCAGCTCCCTCTCCTTTATTGTTAGACTCTGCGATCATGAACCTATACTTATCCTCGATGCTTATTGCAGTGGGTCCCATCAGTGAGAGTTTGGACAGGGCAGTTCTTGCTTCTTTCTGTGCAGCTGCTTCTTCTCTCTCCTTCCTTCTTGCAACCTATAAGTTAAGAGCGGAACTTCCAAGCTTCATTAAAACATGAAATAACACCATTTTTGTATTGCTTTCTTTATGGGGGCCACTTTTGGGCACTGATAAAAAAAAAATACTTGCCACTTTTGAGCATCAGATTAAAAGCAATGACAGTTGTAATAAGAATATCCACCTTTCCGGTTGCATAAGCCACAGGGTTCCCAGATCCCACATCTGCAATTGCTTTCTTTATGTTTGCCACAAGGAACTACAATATGTAATCACATTAGTTAAGAATATGCGTCACACATACATTCCTAGTAGTAGTCAGAAATGGAAGTAAAAGGCGGATTAGGAAATACCATGTCACGATCAGTGAAGAATGAAGTTGCTTGGCCCATTGATCCTGCACGCCCTGTCCTTCCAATCCGGTGCACATAATCTTCCATTGTCTATAATTGAGGCAGCCATAACTGAAGCTTCAGGTTTGCTATTCCAAAAGGAAATTAATGACTGAAAAGACCAGGCTAATGAGATGCTAACATATCAGTAGCAGAAAGGCTCCAAGACCACAAGTTAAGATTCACATCAGATGCTTCTTGCATGCTCAAGAAGATCACTACTGATGGCTTCGTGGGTTGCTAGAATGACAATCTACAAACTCAGGATAGTTCCCAAATTTTCAACCCAAGTACAGGTGACAATTTGTGTTTGTGTTGTGCAAGCCGTGAGTGTACAACTATATGGGTCAACCCAAAAACAAGTCATTTAATTAAATGGGTCAAACTCCTCAACCCTGCCAAAAGGACCAAATATCAAATGACACAAGTGGCATGACCCACGTGACTCATTTAATGGACAAATCACGTTAGGTTCCCTCGAACATAACCTGTTTATACGGGTTGAGTTGACCAAATCTTGGATCTAACCTAATTAACAAATTTTCATGTTTTATAAGCATAAATTATATGAATTATACATATACAGAAAAACAAATTGGATAATCGATATCCATAACTCTAATTAGTAAACATAACATAATTCTTAAGATATATCCAACCAAAAAATTATTATGTGGATCAATGCGGGTTTTGCAAGTTAACCCATTTCTTAATCGTGTCTAATAAGGTCAACTTGTTTTGATCCAAACTCGATTACAATAAACCCTAACCCTTTGATTTTGTGTCGGGTTCATATTGGGATCAGTGATTGTGTAAAACATTCCCACCCCATTTCCAATGCATTTTTGTGGAATTCAGATAAAACTCAATGATCAAGAACTTTCAATTGCAGCTAAAATTACCTTGGGGAGATCCAAATTTATAACATGAGAAACTCCTGTGACATCCAAACCACGAGATGCAACATCGGTAGCAACCTACAGACAACTCAAGGAGTTCAACAGATAAAAGAATGATTTAAGATGTGGAAGGCCTTAAATGTATTCAAGTAAAAAGTGGGACATATAAAGGAAGGGGACAAGAAAATCGCGCGACATAGAAGGTTCACTCATCTACTTTACACAATTCTTGGAGCTGTTCACACCTTATGACATATATCAAAGATGCTAACAACAATGGTCATTCTCTTCCCAGAAAAACTGATAATGGAAGATTAATTTTCTTTATTTGGTAAGTAAAAAAATCATCGAGAGTACGTGCCAAGAACCAACAACATCAAGTAATTCTAGCTGTTTGAATTTACTAATTATAAATACCAGTTTTTCAAGATTCATAAACATCATAGGTATATATTAACTCATCCAAAAAAAACTAAATGGTAGAATCATACTCTGGATAGCATACAAAGATACAAGTACATTATCATGAGGAAGCATAGTTGTAGTGGTCCAGTGAAGGATGTTGTTAAACTAATATTTAAGTTTTACTCACAATTTCTTAAACTTTTGAGACAAGCGGTAATTTACAAGGGTATCAAGTTACTTATCAAAAAAAAAAAAAAATACAAATATAGGTCCTATGTTCAAACTCTAATGACTCCAAATCATATGATGTACAGCATACAACTATGATTTAAAACCATCTCATTTCAACATATCTTGAAGCAGAATGAACCATAAAAATTTGATGGGAGATCAAATGCAGCCTAGAAGTTTGCCGATATTGTAAAGTGTAAAAAAAAATTAAACTATTTGAACTTTCCATTGAAATTATCCCAAGCTATGTAGTAAAAATTACCAATATTTTTGTAGAGCCATTCCTAAAATCACGTAGAGCAGCCTCTCTTTCACTCTGACTGCGACCACCATGAAGCGCAACTGCATGTAAGCCTTCCGCTACCAAAGCTTCAGCAACTTCATCACACCTTGTCTACATGGAGAACCAAACTTAAATAACAAAGCTTCTTCCTTACAAAATCAATTTGCATAGCAATGAGACAAATATTTCATCTTTCCTTTTTTTTTATAAGTGAGAAATTTCATCTCTTAAAGAAATTTTAAAGGCGAATAGCCATATGCAAACTCAAACTTCAAATAAGTCTTTCTACGTTGGAGATCATTTGGATTAGAAATTTCCTAAGTACCAATTTGAACTCTTTCAAGTTATTGAGTACATACCCACATAAAAGGGTTATTCAGTACATGAATGCAAGGTACAAGCTCCAGAAAGTAGATATGAACTCACACTAGTTATTTTCAAAATTGACAATCAAAAGTTGGCACATGCATGGTTTGAGCATAGTCTTGTCAAGATATAAATGTGTGAATCTTCTCGATATGTCTACAGATCAGTGGTGCAGGCAAAATGCACACAAATGTGTCATCAAAAGAGCAGTATCGTCTGCTCTAGAAAACTAAAAGCAACTACATCAAAGCAAAATACTGTAACTTATGCTAAAAGATGACATTAACAATGACATAAATAAAGTTTTAAAAAAAAAACTCAGCATACCTTCCTTTCCACAAATACAATAGTTAAAGGAAGCGGATGACCGGATCTTTCAGCTTGTGTTGCCTCCTCTACAAGCAAATCTAGAAGCCTATCAATCTACAACATATTATACTTTTGTCATCACATTATGTCAAGCAAGAAACTCTACCTAGAAAGTATCAGATGCGTTTGAAAACAAGGATGCAAACATAAGAGAGTAATGCGAGTAATACAAAATATACTTGTTGAAGAAAAAAGGTACATGGAAAGTAAAATCAAGCAGAACACAGACATTCCACCTCTGCCCACCACAAAACCCAAAAACAAAATTGTTAGCAACACTTTCTTCTATATATCTCAACTCTTAACTTAGTCTGGAAATCTCCATTCTATCAGGGAGCATGAGCTTCATAAACCCCCCCCCCCCCCCCCCCGCAAAAAAAAAAAAAAAAAAAAAAAAAAAGAACAAAAAAAATAGGAGCCCTTTCAGCCAAAATATTGGAAAAGAAAAAGGAACATCAAAGGTAAAAAAGACATTTTGGCTGATGCATCCAAATAATCATACCTTCTCATTATCAGGAACCTTCTCCAATTTTTGAGATACATTTGCTGTTGGGCTACTTACTTTTCCAACCTTCACTTGAACAGGGTTAGTTAAGTACTCCTGTCATTGGGTAAAATAAGG
Source organism: Juglans microcarpa x Juglans regia (assembly GCF_004785595.1). Classification (NCBI taxonomy): domain Eukaryota; kingdom Viridiplantae; phylum Streptophyta; class Magnoliopsida; order Fagales; family Juglandaceae; genus Juglans; species Juglans microcarpa x Juglans regia. Next base: position 5,038,747 of record NC_054607.1, read on the forward strand.
GTTTATTGTGTGAAAGTTCCTCGTAGAAACAAGAAAAGCAAAAAAAAACAAAAAACAAAGCCAACTAGGTACAAAAGAAACTATTGTTCCCTGAGTAAGTTTAAGAATTGAAATTGGGACCTATGATATGGAAAAATACAAATTCAACCAGCATCATTTCAACATGCCATTCATATTTATGTTCTGAAGTGGTGACTGAGTAGGGTCTGATCATAGGCATAATGCCTGCAATAATAGTAGAAAACTAGTAGGGGACCTAACCTGCGCTAATGCTTCAATCTCTGTAGGCATGGTTGCACTAAACAGCAGAGTTTGATGCTTTTCTGGAAGGTTACACATCACCTGAAACAGTAACAACATGGAGTAAAAATGTCTTCTTTGACAATATTTTGCGAAAATTTGGGATTTAAAAAAAAGAGCATTTGCAATGAACTAAGGCACTACATACCTCCCTAATTTGTGGCTCAAACCCCATATCAAGCATTCTATCAGCTTCATCCAAAACCACAAATGAAACTCTAGAGATGGAAGTGTTCCCTTGCTGTAAATGATCAATAAACCTTCCAGGAGTAGCAACCACAATATCCACTCCTGCCTTTAGCTCAGACCTCTGTTCCAGGAACACAGCCAACCCAACAAAAATTCAAAGTAAGCTAATGCAACCTGTACTTTCCAATGATCATATAGGAGAACATAATGAAACAGATCTAATGAGAAAATGGATAAAGTTAAGAGATACATTCTACCATTGAACAAGGTCACAAGGAGAAAAATGGTTAGCAAACACAAAAGCATTAAATGTTCTGATTTATTATTTTTTATTGGAACTAGATGAGTTGAGAACAATAACACCAAAAAAACTATCTCCGGTCACTCACTAAAGCTAGGAATTTAAAGAGCAGAAAGCACAATTATTTTGCCAAAGTTAGTCACCTGCTCTTTAATGTGTGTTCCTCCCACAACTATTGCAGTTTTGAGTGAGTCAAGAGATCTACTAAAAGCTTTAACCTGTAAAGAATCATATTAAAGGATGCTCAACAGGATGACACATTGACACTACAAACAAAGGCAGGAGTAGAAAGTGTGCTAAAAGCATTCCAGCATCAAATAAGAAATCTCAAAAGTAGCACTGATGCTGATATATAGAAAAAGATAATCCCACGTTTGATGCTGGACAATATAAATAATTGGTACAAACAGTTCTTATTCTATAATAAAAAGTGGGCTCAAAACAAAGAAACAGAGTAAATTAAATATGGTGCAATATGCCATATATGCTTGGAAATAATTAGAAACATGACGAATCATCTGGGAAGTTTTACTCAACCAACTAGTGTGCAGTATCATCCAAAGTTCCTTTGTCACTAAATAATTTAAAATTCCCAGAAATTCTCCAATAACCATCAAATTTCTATGGACTACTTAAGCAAAGATTTTTTGTTTATTGGTACCAGGGTCATAGAACAAAGTCCCAACTAATTCTGCAGTGCACAAACTCTTGACAAGGAGTTTCCCACAAGTGCACCTCGAATAATTCAGGAAAACATTCCTCCAGTCCGAATACCCCTAGAAGTTGGTAGCACCCAAGAGAATTCAAACCTTAGACCTAGAAGGATCATACCACTAAGACCAAGGCCCTTACCACTTGAGCCAACCCTTAGGGGTTTACTTAAGCAGAGATAAAAACGAAGAGCGACATGCACCTAAGAAATTTAAAAAAGAAAAAAAAAAAAAAAGAAGAAGAAGCAATTGCAAAACTCAGAGGAGGAATAATCAGAGATTTATCCTTGTCATCAATCTTCTGTAGTAGAACAGCGATCTCACCTCTTTTTCTATTTGCTGGGCAAGCTCTCTAGTAGGAGCCAGTACCAATGCTAAAGGTCCATCACCACGGCGAACCGGAGATTGAGCCAGGCAATGCTGCATTAAATTGAAAATTCATTAAAAAATGAACTGCAAAACAAGGCATGAAGTAGAAGACAACCACTTAGCAGGCTAAATGTCCAAATCCCTGACCAAAAAATAAATGAGGAATTTATCATATTAGCATATCAAATATCATGACCTAAGACCTGTATCATCGGAATGGCAAATGCAGCTGTTTTGCCACTTCCTGTTTCAGCACAACCCAACAAATCCCTTCCACTGAGAGCGACTGGCATGGCCTGAGCCTGAATCGAAGTAGGCGTGGTGTATTCATGAAATGCTATATCCTTCATAATGCTAGGATCCAAACACTGAAAATATAGAAACACATATAGTTTCTTAAACTCCACGTGCAGAAACTAGACCGGTTGGAATGAGATATAAAACACAAATATTACCATATCCGTAAAAGACTCAACGGGTGCAGGAGCGGGAGAGGAGTCCAAAGCGACAGTTACATCAACGTTGAGCCGCAAACGGACGTTTTCGACCTGTATATGTAATAAAAACAGTTTCAGCAATCAACTTGAGCCTTTTGTGAACATTTCAAAAACCAAGAAAGATTAGAAAGAAAGAAGTATCATCGTATTACTTGCAATGTCCAGCACAAAAATGGAAAAAATACATTTATTCATATAAATAAATACGAATCAGTTGAATATAAGAAATTTCAAACAGTTTATCAATTATATTTCGAAGCCATTAGACATATGATATTTAATAATGATGAACCTAAAATTCGACGCTTTAGAATGATAAAGTATATTGATAACATGCACATTGTCTATACTTCAACCAAAAAAGTGCCAAAAGTGTTGCAAAAAAAAACCAAACGAATTACAAAGGGAAACACTAAACAAATTAGCGCCGATTCGAAGCGTTTCCAGCTAAAAGATAGACTCAGAAACAGCAATTCACTATAAAACCTACGGAAGAAGCACCAAATTCCAAAAAGGTCGGGGAAAATGAAGCAAGAAAAACAGAGAACCTGTTCCGGCTTCATGCGTAGAACACGTTCGGAGGGATTCCAGTGAGGGAAAACGGGTTCGGGCACGGCGAGACGGAGAGAACGTGAACTTTGACGAAAGTCAGTGGAGGACTTGGAGAGCTTGCTCCGGTCAGCGTCTAGGGTAAGAGACGAAGTTCCAGTGGTACTGGGGGTCGAGCCCGAGTTCCTGAGGTGCGGAGGCACATACGACATCGTTCTTCTCTGCCTGTACGGAAGGTTTCTCACAGAGAGAGAGAGAGAGAGGGGGACGGTAGAGTGAAGACTTCAGGTTACGGTAGTGAGGTTATGTCCACGAGAGTTACGTCTCAGCAACAATACAAGAGATATACCGATTTGAACTTTGTCTCTGAACTTGGGCCATGACGGACTTCAGATTCGTTTTGGTCTTAACTGGCTTTAAGCAAAGGCCCGACTATGTGGCCCAAAACAGGCTAACTACTTCTTTTTTTCTGATCCAGCAAACGAATTCCGTTAAAAGATTTAAAAAGGTAATATTACTATATAATATATTTATCATCTCAAAGTCTCGCGATTGAAGCGTTACATTTTAAGTAGTTTCCGATATTAATAAATTAAATAAAAGCAACTTAGAATTTCATTTAAATTAGTATGATTAGAATAATAAAATTCATATACAAATAACATTTATCAATTAGGAAAAATTTGAATGATATTCTGCACTACTATCAGACTGTTTATAATTGAGTCGAAAAAAGAGGAGATGGAAATGAATGCGTATGCAACTATCATGAATAGTGATTTGTTTGTAATGGCTACGTTATTATGTTTGTGCTTGTTTTGGTTGTTACCAAATATGCAACGAGAAAGATAGCTCCCTACCTTGGTTGCTACATGGAATCAAAGTGTAGGTTTCACCTTCATGGACAGGGAAAGGATGTCCCATTGAAAAGGGACGTCAATTTCAAAGGATGAAGTCATTATTCAAATATATTGTTAATATTGGAGTAAGAGAAAAGATATTTGTATTTATAGACTGTGCAAGTTTCTTGCATTATATTTGAAAAATGATAGGTCTATTATTTTTCAAGGGTAATAAAATATTTTAAAATTTATGATTTAACTCATATGGTGCATCCAAAATATATCGAGACAACCTCAAAAACGATATATCCAAAAATAATGAAAAATAAATTATGTTAATTACCCTGGACGCTCTTGTAGCGAATGTAAATAATTAATTATCATATTCACAATCACGACTCCGAGTATGGATTTTAATTATGGCTAATCTTCATAACTCAAAAATAATGTGAAAAAAATCTTTTTTAGTTATTATATGATAATCAAAATAATATTAATTACCAAGACTACAACAAAACGAGTTGTACCAATTCTGGAATAATAATTAAAATTAAATATAAGAATTAAGCAAGTAAAGAAATAATAGAAAAGTCCAAAGATATTAAAAGGAAAATCAATAGTTTTTTTTTTTTTTTCATCTTTTTTCTTTCCCATATCTTTTTAGGCTGTTACTGCAAAGTCAAGAACACAGCATGCCTAAATATTTTTGGGATTTTTTCTTATTTTTGTTAGCTTTACTTGGGCACCTAAGTAATTTTTTTTTTTTTTATAATTCTTTTATAATTCTAATATTTTTTTGTTTTATGTTTTTAGAATCCACGGCTACGAGATTGAGGAGCAAAATCATTATATTATTTCCAGACCTCAGTTTGGGTTGGCCCCTGGCCCTGTGCAGGCGGTCAGTACAGTGTCTCGGTAAATTCGACCCAAAGAAAAATGTAGTGATAGGATTAGTACCCATCTATTAATTAGTAAGGATGTTCATCCGGATTTCAATCCGGGCTAGATTGATCAGGATCAGACTCGGGTCGGAACCCGGATGGATCTGGATTTTTAAAGCTCGAAATTTCGGGTTCCGAATTATACTTGGATTTTGATTTTTTTTTTCTTCGAAAAGCCTTTATTTTATTAACTGTTTTTTTTTTAAGAAGTCAAGTTCATGAACCGCTTAATATTTGTGTTCTAAAAGTTCAAATTAAGCTCAATTAGCAAAACACAAAATTTCAAACCAAAATTATTTTTTATACAAAAGCCTTTATTTTTTTAAAATTTTTTTTAAAAAAGTTAAGTTGTAACGCATAATGTGTTCTAAATACCAAATGCATAAATTCATCCATGCATGCATCACAATGCAATCTATTACATATTTCATTATTTGTTATTTATACATTACATTACAATATACAAAATTACAATATATGAATTGCAAAATCAGTAACATATCCATCAATGATTTAATCTCCACACCAAATAGCAACTTCAAGTAATAGGACTGAGAGATCCTGCAAAACACACAAAGTTTTGAACAATGATTATATACAAGGATTAAGACAAATTCCACTTGTAATGCCATCTGTAACAATACTAAATGCAAATTCAAAGTACTTTTCTAAGTTGATCTTGAAATTCAACAGCAGCTACAGGAGACAAACTAGAAGGATTCTGCATTACATTAAGGATAATAAAAACCAAAGAGCTAATGTCGCATAACCAGAAAGAATTCAGAACTAATGTCATCAAGCAAAGCTCACAAGAATAGATCTAACTCATAAAAATACTCCTCAAACATTCAAACAGATCTAAACAGATATTCCTTAAACATTCAAACAGATCTAAACAGATATTCCTCAAACATTCAAACAGATCTAACCCATAAAAATACTCCTCAAACATTCAAACATTCTCATAAAAACAAACTCAAAATCAACAAAGAGAGAACAAAACAAACAGAGAGAATAAAACATACCTAAGGATGAAGACGACAGTACGAGGATGAAGACAATGCTTTACGCAGCAACCCAGACAGAGCACCTTGCAAATCGGGAAAATCTTTGCTGAAAGCCCGACGGCAAGACAGATCGTGGTCACTGGGGGATTAACAACCCAAAAAACAACCCCCCCAAAAAAAAAAAAAAAAACCCAGATATCAGAGCAAGGATTCTAATATCAATAAATAAATAGAAAATATAATGCAAATTATGGGATCAGATATAAGAGTAGATCTAGAACAAAAAAGCAAAAACAACTCAAAGCTACATCTTAGATCTAGGAGTAGATCTAAGAGTATTAGGGTTTCGGCACTCGGTAGAGGAAGGCTAGGGTTTCAGCACTTAGCAGTCCAAAACTCAAACTCATGACAGAAAATACCGAAATTTTCCTCACCTGGTGGCGGAATAGGACCCTGACGACTCGAGAAAAAGAGAGAGACATGGAGACAACGGAGCGACGAAGGTGATGAAGACAACGACGTGAGAGAGAGAGAGAGAGAGATGGAGACGATAGACCAACGAAGGTGATGAAGGTAGAGGAGGCTAGGGTTTCGGCGTGAGAGTGAGAGTGGCGCAAGTTGCAGAGAGAGAGAGAGATCGAGACCTGAAGGTGATGAATTTGCTTTTGCATCGGGTGATACGTGGGTTTAAAAAACAATCCAGGTACCGGGTTTAAATCCGGGTTCCGGATTTAAAATTTGGTACCCGGGCCGGATGAAACCGGTTTTAATCATGCGGGTACCAGCCAGGGTATGTCCCGGGCCGGAACCCGTACCCGAGACCCGGTTATCCAGGTTCCGAACCGGGCTAGAAAAAAATCGGGCCCGGATGAACAGTCTTATATTTAAGTGCTTTTCAAGTTTTTTTTATTATTTTCTTAAGTATTTTTTGTACAGCCTTAATCACTAAAAAAAATTAAAAAAATATATTACTTTATTAATATTCACTTCCTTAATCATTAAATAAAAAAAATCAAATACAAAAATAGTAGTAAGTGGATAATAATAAGGTAGTAATCCTATCATTATTCAAGAAAAATTAAACTCGTCATCTCTGTATCATATGCCACACATGATTTTTTAATTTATATTTTTTTTATCAAATATATGGTGTAAGCATAATGAATAGAATAATTCAATTAATTTATGAGGAATAAAACCAAAAATATATATATATATATATATATATATATATATATAAAAGTATAGTGTGTAGTGTAATGAATAACAAAGTTCTATTGAAAAAAATATATGATAAAATCGTTTTTTAAAAGTTCTATACAAAATCTTTATAATTAGAAATGCTTTAATTATAAAGAGATTCGATAAAAATAAATTTATAAATTGACATGATTTTATGTAGTACGTTAGATTGTAAAATTACTTTTATTATAAAGTAAAACTAACGTGTTACGTAATATATAAAGATATATTAATTTGTAAGTTTAATTTTATATAATTTCTTTGTAATTATAGTAATTTTTCTTTAGAATAATCATTCATTTTATTGCAGAAGTAATAACTATTCCTCATGTTGAAGAATATTTATTTCCATAAAATGGTTATTCCTTATCGTAAAAAATAACCAGACAAAGGATACTCTATTTTAGTGCGAAATATTGATTATTAATATTTTCTTAGTTAATAATATTTAATTATCAAAAAGTACAAAATGATTGATAATTTAAAAGAAAAATGATTTGTATAAATTCTAAATAGATAAATTTCGCATAATTTCTTTGTAAAAGAGTAGACATCACCATAAAAACATATTAAAAATAATTTATATATTTTTTTAATGAGACCTGCATTTTTACAAATAGCCTATGCGAGACTTATTTATTTAGAACTTGTATTTAACATTATTCAATTTAAAAGACAACGTGTGATTTCAAAGAAATTGATATAATCCCAAATAATTGTTTTAATTAAGGTTTACTAATGTCCAATATAGAAAAAGAAATCATGAATGAAAACAAAATATATTGAAAGAAAAAGTTTATTATGCCGCTCAAATTATACTGTTTGGTTTAAGCGTTTGATATTTTTTTTTATCAAATAATGAAGAAATTGATTTAAAATGTATTGATGTATTTTTTTTATTTTTTAAAAATATTTAAATATATTAAAAAAATATAAATAAAAAAATAAAAATTTTATAACTAGCGAAAATACAGAACGATACTATTAAGGCTACTAGGCTAGAGTAGCACCGCTAAATCGATAAATAGAAGAGAACAACTGACACAATGATGACGTGGAGAAATGTGGACGAAAAGAGTTGGAGGGAGGTGGAGTTAGCTTTTAACGTTAAAAATCAGGCTATTTGTGGTGGCTTTGTTTGAGGGGAGGTAGGTAAGTGGTGGTGCCATTTGTTCCACGTCCCTTTTCATGGTAGTAGGTAAGGTTAGCCTTTTGAACTCGTCTTTCCCTTTCCATTTTATTCCCATTCTTAATTTTACAAATTAAATCATCTCATTTTATATAATCTTTATAATTTTATCAAATTTTATAAAAAATATAATAAATAATTTAATTTTTTCACATTATAAAATAAAAAAATATTAAAACAATATATTTTAACAATATTTTATTCAATTTTTAACTTTTATCTCGTTTCATCTATATAATTAAACGAGACCATCTTTTATGTCCCACAATTATTATTATTATTATTTTTAGAAATATTTTAATCATAAAAAGATTACATAAAATTAATCTTTAAAATTAACATGGCTTAATATAGTTCGTTAGATTTTAAAGTCATTTTTCTTATAAAAGCGGGTCTAATAGATCATATAAAGTGACTCAATGTTAGAATTTATTTTGTGAAATCTCTTTGTATTTGTACCACTTCTCAAAATTTTTTTTAAGAAATTACCTTATTTCAGGGGATTTACTATGTATTAATCATTATTTATTCTTATACCCTACACTTAGATTTTTTTTTTTATAGGATGTGAGAGTATTTTTCATAGGATATATGATTATTTTTTATAAAATATAAGGTGTGAGATAGTAAATAATGATAGACGATAAATAAATTTTCAATGGCAACAAATTCAGATATTTTAGTGACGACATTGATTTTGGATGACATGGTTCCCCTATTTAAGATTTGACTTTAAAGGTTTTATTGGATATAAAACCTTAGCGAGATGTAAGCATTACTATTCTTTTTATTTTAATTTGAAATTATTAAAATTGATATTTTGTACTCTATAACTAGTTTTGATCATCAAATAATAATATTCCAATTAAGATTTGGAAAATGATACTTGAATAGTATAATGGGTCGATTTTAATTATTAGGATGTAAAATATAAAATTGAAAAATAATGGTAGTGTTCATTCTATATTTTATAATTTTCAATCAAATTTGTTGATGCAACACACATTATAAGAAAATAATCACTTAAGTAAATAATCACATTACGCTTAAGAAATAATAAAATTGAAGATGAAAAATATTATTTATTTATTTATTGACTGAATGCAATATTTGTTATTTAAGTAAATAATCAGAATTTCAATCAAATTTATTTACCGAATGCAATATTTATAATTTTCAATCAAATTTGTTGATGCAACACACATTAAGTGGTTTCATATATCAATTATTTAAGTACATAATCACTTAAAATACATCCCATTACGCTTAAGAAATAATAAAATTGAGGATGAAAAGTAATATTTATTTATTCACCGAAAGCAATATTTATTATATATACATCTAAAAAAATAAATAATGTTAGATACAGTCTTATAATATATAAAATTTACCCTACACACTTCTTTTGAAATTATTCTTTTAATAATCAATCTCACTTTAAAAAAAAAATGTGCGACACTTATTCACTATAATTATAAATATTATTTTTGAAAAAAAAAATACTGCCTAATTTTAAAACTCAATTTTTTTAATATTTAGTGTGGGGCCCATGAAAATTATTAGGCAAATTAATATATCATACGGTGGTCGATGGTCCAACTGTGTAAGGTGGAACCAACACGTAGGACGACTGATATTAGGATTATTGGGGCCGGGGGTAGGTAGCATGTGAGAGAGCTAACTCCAGAAGACTCTAACGACGCCGTCAGACATAACGGCATTTTCAGCCGCCGAGCTGAAGCTAAGCTACCCATTCCTTTATAAAGCTCAAGCCATCCTGCCGAGTGCAGAATTTGAGAATATCTAAATCTGACTTTTCCCTATTATTATTTTTTTTTTTTGAATGATGCAACCTTTTTATTTTTAAATATTATCTATTCAAAATATTACGAATGCGGAATTTAGAGTCATTAGACGTGTTAATTACTGCACCACGTTCGAGAAAGTTGACTTTTATTTTATTTTTATGTTGTCCTGGTCAGGTACTTTGAGAATAAAAACTCTATACACCGCCTTACTATTTTATTTTTATCTCTTTAAATAAAACGTAACACATTTATTACTATTTAATAATTATTTATTAAATATTTTTTTATTATCTAATAATAATAAATATGTCACATCTTAATTAATAAAATAAAAATAAAATAAAAATATAGTGGATATTATTATTCTTTTGAAAATAGGTACTACAGTATCTGATGATAAAACAAATTTGAGAAATAATATTTGTAGTCGTAAAATATATAAATACTGCGTAATTTTTTTGAAATAAGTAAGTAAATATGAAATCTATTTAATTTTCTAATAGTAGATCATACTCTTTTTTAAAAGGATTGTGTGACATTTATATACTCTACGATTACATTTAGTATTACTAAAAAATTTATTTAATATTATTTATATAAATAATAATGTTTGATATAATTTTAAGGTATGTAAGACATTATTTAGTTACGGAAATGAGATAAAAAATATATGTCATTAATAATAAAATAGTTTGTAACTAGTAGTAAAATTATTTGAATTAATATGCTTTATGAGATTTTAGAACATGAGAGAAAAAAATTGAATAAATATATTAAAAAATATTTTTAGAGAAAGATTTTTTTAATAGTTTTGTTTTGATATTTGAAAAAGTTGATTTTTTTTTTGAAGTTTGAAAATGCTATAATGATTAAATGAAAAATTTGAAATTGAAAAATATTTGTATTTGAATAGCATTTAGATATTAAGATGAAATGAGATAATTTGTGAAATCAAATAAAATCTAAATCTCGTGTACTACTTTTTAAAAAAAAGTATGATCTACTATTAAAATAATAATTTTTTATATAAATTTTATATATACTTATTTTTTCCAAAAAGAATACACAAAACTTAAGAAAAATAGTCAAAGCATCCCATGAGTTAGCTAGTTGGAGTGCCGTGATCTTGCGAGGAAAAAAAAAAAAAAATTGTTCGATCTTTAGAGGTGGAAAAGAATTTTGTTTGAATTTAAACAACGAGAGATAAATATATAAATTGAATTTTATAATATATATATATAAATTTACACAAATAACAATTAATATAATACAACTCAATTTATTCATCTATTTCTCTTTAAAAGAATCTAGATCAATCTCGACGAAGACTTTTGCCCCTCCACCTGCTCCTCATATTAGGAGGATATATATATATATATATATATATATATATATATATATATATTACGGATCGAGTGGAGTGCGTACCTTCCTCAATGATTTTCTGGTTTCTTTAATTCTTTCATTTTATTCTACTCTTTAATTTAGAAATTAGAGTAGAAATCTTGAAATACTTGAGACGGGAAAAATAATAATAAAAATAAAAATCCTACAGGAAGCTTAGGTGGCAGTGTGCCCCTCGTGGCCAAGTTGCAGAAAAAGGTAACATTAATGAGTCATTATATATAGACTAATGTTATTAATAAGTTTTAAATAAATAAATTTAAAATAAATCTTTTATAAAATTATGGATTCAAAAGTTCTTACAAGATTTATCTATTTAGAGTTTTGTATAAATCATTTTTCTTATATATGTGAACAAGTAATAACAAGACTGCATCAAACGCAACAATCCCTAGATAAGGACGATTCTATCGTTGTTACGTATAACATACAAGCTAATGATAAAATCAGAAGTGATACGACTTTTAAAAAAATTGATAAAAATAAATTTAAAAATTGACAGAGATATGATAGATTTAGTACTTTACAATTAAAATGATTTTATAATTTAATATACAATATATTAAACAACATCAATATTTAAATACTACGTATATATCTATCATTATCAAGGCGTAGTTTTCACTTCTCAAACTGAAAAACCAATAAACAAGTAAAATTTATGCAAGGAACGTTATCTATACGATAAGTGGCATTTAATTAGTGGCTAGCTAGTGCTCGCACGTAGATCTAGCAAGCAAGTTGACCAGTACATGTTTGACTGTTTATTTTGGAAATTAGTACTGATCTTAGAAAGGAAACTTGCACCTGAAGAAAGAAGAAACAACAAAAGATACAGCTTTGTGGGTATTTGAACTTGGATATATTATACGATCAGAACTTAGAATAGAGAATATTTGATTGATCCATCACTTGAGGTTCAAAAATCTGAAGAATTTCCTATTAATATTAGGGTTTTCTTCTTAATAAAGTGACATTTCCATATGACATTACGTGTATATATATATATATATATATATATATATAAAAGTAATGTTAAGTGCAAGTCAAATAGATAAATCTCATCATGCAAATTATTTATAAAAAAAGTAGAGCTTACTAATATAATAAGTTTTTTTTATATATTTTTTTAAATGAGATCTATTTTTTTACCAAAATTTATATAAAATTTATTTATTTGAGATTTATACAAATAATCTATTTATATTTGTTCATGCAATTGTTTGAGTACGTACAGACACGACTATACGAATTGTCAACATCAATCGGTGTGAATTTTTCTTCGACGTCGAGAGTTTGCCATACACACGAACTTTGGTTGGTTTGGCTGAGCAGATCAACGAACGATTGGTTCGACTGTCGTGGAAAGACGAGGATGTATTTTCAGTAATTAATAAAGTAATGAGATGAGTTAAGATAAAAATTATATAAAATATTATTAGAATATTATTTTTTAATATTATTATTATTTTTAAACTTGAAAAAATTGAATTGTTTATTATATTTTATATAAGAACTTGAAAAGGTTGGAATGATGTGATTAAATGAAATGTAATGAAATGAGATGAGATGAGATGAAACACTTAAACTGTATTTGATTGTAAGACTCAATTGAGTTCAGTCTAATTTTAATCTTAGGTATTCTCACTACCCAAACCAAGCATACCTAATTTTCAAATTATTAAACTTATCTCAACTCAAAATGTGAGATCCCTATTTTTAAGGGTTTTAAGTTATTTAAATTATAATATTGGGTTAATTTATTATTTTAATTAAATAGGTATGTTGGGATTTTAATTTCTTTATTTATTATTTTATATTTGTTAGTAATTTTTGTAATTTTTATTGTATTATTATTTGGGCTGTGTGTGTATGTGTATTTTTTCTGTGGGCTGTGGGTGTGTGTGTGTGTTGGTGACCCAAGTTCCAGCCCAGCCCAGCAAGGGCCCAGGGCCCAGGGGCCCTGGCTTTGTGTGAAACGCGGCCTAGCCGTGCGGCCCGTGAGACCCAGCTCTTACTTTTCGAAACGACGCCGTTTTGATCTGGGGGCTAGGGTTCCATCATTTCTCCCTTGCGCCGCTCGACTTCCTCCTCCTTCTTCTTCTTCCTTCTTCTTCCTGCAGCTTACACTCCACGTAGCTGCTGCTGACGCCACTTCGGGACTTCAATCCGCAAGCCAGCCGCGAGCCGCCACCTCCACCTTGCGACTTTCACTCTGTGTCTTTCAGTAGTGACTCCGAAACCTTACTGTCGAGCTGCCGATCCCCACGCCACCACCTCACTCTTCCATAGCATCTCGGTGGCGTTAGGCATGGACTCCGAATGAGCTGTCGTCACCGCCGCTCCACACGTCCGCCCGATTTCATCTCAGTCCTCCACTGCTTGATGCCATTTTCATTTTTCTCTACCTGTGCGACACATAGCTCTTCAAAACCGCCATTGCTAGTCTATATATAGTCCACGGATTTCCTCAGATTATTTTAGAAAATCCTCATCCTCTTTCAAGCCATTTCACCTCTTTCTAAATTGTGAATTGATTTGTGAGTTTTGTTTGAACCCGAATGTTGTTTGGATTGAATCCAAGAGCTGCAAATCGGGTGATTCATGAGTTTGGGTAATTGAATCCGAGAATTTCACATCTGAAATTGTGAGTTTGGGTGATTCGGGTGATTCATGAGTTTGTGTGTTTTAATCCGAGAGCTTTGAATTTCTGTTGTACTTGGTTTTGTTTAATTGAGAGAAAAAAAAATTATCTGTTGGGTTGTTGTTGCTGTGTAATAAAAATCTAATTTTTGGGCACTGTTCCGTTGAGCTGCCGCCTTGAGCATCGTCTTTGAGTGATCTTTCAGAAATACCCTTCATCGTGTGTATGTAATTTTCTATCGAAAATTCCAGTGATTTAAATTGACTTTATAACTGTTGTTCATTGTAAATTATTGAACTGTTGGTTTTGTTGGAAATTGGGCTTTGAGCCGTTGAAGTGTTGGGCTTGTTTTAATTAGAGTTGTTGGATTTGGGCCTTGGGCCGGATTAATGAACGGGATTATGCGTGTATTGTGAAACTGTATAATTGTAAATGGAGGTTTATTTTTTTGTATATGAAATATTTAATATTTATTCCAATAACTGTTGCAATGCATATTTATCGTTTATAATAAATTATACTGTGATGTCATGTGGTCTATTGAAATTGAGACTATTGTTATTAATGGCGTGGGTGCGTGTGTATCACGACCCCAAGCCGAGATGAGCCATTATCTCGTTGGAGCTCCTCTGATCACTCGGGAGAGTAACAGACTGACGTGACGTCCTCTGAGTTGTCGCAGGGCGATGACGGGAACGGACGAGACTGTAACGCTCTCGTACTGATTCCGTGACCTTTGGCTGGTGAGGTTAGAGGATGCTTGGCCATGTACGCGCTGGGCGCGAAACTGGACATCGCTCGTTACGAAGTCTCATGCACGAACGTTACTCGTGATGTGACGAATAGAGCCAGGGTGTGCGGACGGTCCATAAGGGAGACCGTGGTGCATGTGTAAATTCATAATAAATATGATTGGAACAAAAATGAAATTTTTGGTGTAAGTATAAAAATGATATTTTTGGAGAAAATGAATGTAAGTTGTTATTTTGTCCGCATGTGAACACGTGTTTGTATAAATATGTTTTAAATCTCTTGGATGTTGTTTTGGTTAATTACTTGTTGAGATGTCATAATCTCATAGTGGTGTTTACCCTACGGTTCCGTTTTATGGTGCCGTAGAGTTTGACGTAGAGCCCGAGTATAAACCTGAATGACTGACTCCGCCAGAAGCTTAAGTCGCTGTTATGTTGTTCAGCGTTTTGAGACTTGTTTCCCTTATGTTATTTGCTTTCTTTAAATTATCTGACGGAAGACTGTAAAATATTTGTAAAGTTATTTTATTACTTTTTGAACAATTCTGATACTTAATAAAGAAAGATCCTTTTATTTTCTCCGCTGCAAATATTACTGTACATTTAATATATATTGTACACACTTTGAGCACTGGTCGTTGGGGTGCGTGATCCGTGTAGTCATCATCCCGGTGTCACGAACTCCACAAAAATAACATGTGTGGGTTGAGGAGGCCACATAAAACCTCTTTACACGAAGAATCTACAATATAAAAAGTATTAAACTTATCTTAATATCTAATTATATTTTAAATTTAATTTAGATAAATTTTACATAACTCTTTTCATTATTCAACTCATTAAGTATGTATCCTGTGGCTGGAAGGGACGAACGAGTTTGTTTATTTGAATAGAACGCTCAAGACTTTTACATCAAATACTATCTGCATAACATAATTTAATTTTTAAGATTTAATTTTTAAAATTTAATTTTTATATTAAATAATACTCGTAGATCTTTTGTGATGGAAAGACGAATTCAAATAAAATTATTGACCTCAATATGATATGTATGGAGAAGCAGGTCGATTTGACATTTTCTCAGCTCACCAACCTACACTCACCTACTACGCAAAGTGCCTTCTGCGTTTGTAGTTATACCAGTTTCGAGCCGACGTTACATCTGACTCACGCCGTTAACTCCAATCATCCTTAGTACACTCCCCTTCTCGCACATGCTCACCAGAAATTTAAACCCTGTTCCATAGAAGAGCTGCTCGCCTCGCCTGCTTATAAATCACACCCTTCAACCACCTACACTTCAGCCTCAGCACCATCTCCACCCCAACACTCCTGCTATCTGCCCTCTAACTTCCCTTCTTTCTTCATCACGAAAATGGATCTCTTCCTCTTGGAGAAGACCCTGTTAGCCCTGTTTCTAGCCGCGGTTGTGGCTATAACCATTTCTAAACTCCGTGGAAAGCGTTTTAAGCTGCCTCCGGGTCCCATACCGGTGCCGGTTTTCGGAAACTGGCTCCAAGTCGGCGATGACTTGAACCATAGGAACCTTACCGACATGGCCAAGAAATTCGGGGACATATTCTTGCTCCGGATGGGCCAGCGTAACCTCGTGGTGGTGTCGTCACCGGACCTGGCCAAAGAGGTCCTGCACACCCAGGGGGTGGAGTTCGGGTCCAGGACCCGGAACGTGGTGTTCGACATATTCACCGGGAAGGGCCAGGACATGGTGTTCACGGTTTACGGCGAGCATTGGAGGAAGATGAGGCGGATCATGACCGTCCCTTTCTTCACCAACAAGGTGGTCCAGCAGCACAGGTTCGGGTGGGAAGACGAGGCGGCGAGCGTGGTGGAGGAGCTGAAGAAGACTCCAGAAGCTTCGACGACTGGGATCGTCATAAGGAGGCGGTTGCAGCTGATGATGTACAACAACATGTACAGGATCATGTTCCACAGACGGTTTGAGAGCGTGGACGACCCCTTGTTCGTGAAACTCAGAGCTTTGAACGGAGAGAGGAGTAGATTGGCCCAGAGCTTTGAATACAACTATGGCGACTTCATTCCCATTTTGAGACCTTTCTTGAGAGGCTACCTCAAGATCTGCAAGGAAGTCAAGGAGAGGAGGTTGCAGCTTTTCAAGGATTATTTCATCGAGGAGAGGAAGTAAGTTCACTCATTAATTACTCTAATATTCATTTTCTTTTCATTTTTTTTTCCTTTTACGTCTGGTTAGTCTTATTTTTTCCAGGAAAATATATGGATTTCAATAAAAGAAAAATCGATTAATTTTCATAAATTACGAAGCTTTTTAATAAACTAATGAGTTAACGATTACTTGTCTAAAAAGAATTAACATAGCTTGTATCAACGAAGTTTAGTTCGATCGTTGGTTGGTTATCATGAGTAAATAAACAAGCTTTGTTCATGATTTACGGCCGGAAGCTAAAAGAGAGTGGTCTCCACGTTAAAAGATAGAACTTGTGTATTTAAAACTTATAATTAGCATTAATCATCAGTTATATATACTTGTCGTATTATCAAGTGACGTGGATTTCTTTGTAATCACCGAAGTCAATATCTGTACCACATATGATGTTCTCATTCGTGCCTATGTCGATACTATATATGTTAAGTGATCAATAAAATAAAAAATACGTCAACCTGTAGTCAAGATATTTATTTGGCTAGTTTAATAAGATTCTGAAGAATTCTTCTCATTACGACTAGCCATAGATAAAAATGATTAAATCTACGGCATGATGCGTTGATGTTTTCGATGTACCAAGTGGATTTGTAAATAGATATTTTTAAAATATAAGGATTAATATAAAGAAATTAATATGGTAATTGAACTGTGTGGCAGGAAACTGTCGAGCACAAAGGCAACGGACAACGAAGGATTGAAATGTGCAATGGACCATATTCTGGATGCTGAGAAGAAAGGGGAAATCAATGAAGACAACGTGCTTTACATTGTTGAGAACATTAACGTTGCTGGTAAGTTCTGTTCTTTTATCTGTCATTTTAACCCATATTAGAATGCCTAATTACCAATTTACCATCTCTTTCTCTATATAATTGCATGTTCTCGCAAGTCTCATATATGCTATTAATGCTGAAGCCAGCTGGAAAAATAAATTAACTTAAAAAATTTGGATTCAAGAAAGTATGAGCTCCTACTTTTGGTATTCACAGTTTTAAAATCTGCAAGTCTCGTATATTTTATTTTAAAAAGTAGTTAAATCTGAGATATAGATAAAAAAAAATTTTAATGACAAATCTGTTTTTTTTTAAAAGAAATATGCGATACTTATGAAACTTAAGACCGTCATATTTTCGTCTGCTTCCAATTTTCTCAGTATTAGAAAATGAAAAAAAAATTCACATTTTATTCTCCTTGATTACTGCTTATTTGTATTATGATTATTAAATTATTAAAATCATTCATATAATAATCAATCATAAAGAGTGACAATTTGATACTTAATTAACTATTCAAAGTAAATGGAAATACGAATTGTTAAAATAATAATAATAATAATTTGAGATATAAAGTGATGATCTTTTGAATTAAAAAGACTTGCTTTAACAGTTGAACTTTCGACTATATTTATATTATCTTAAAAAAGTGAGAGCCTCAAGTTTTTTCCTTAAAGAATTATCTATTCTGTACGATCTTTTCCAAACTGAACATGACGAGGGCTGAATTAATTGAATTGTCGTTGTCCCTTGAATCTAAAGATTTTTTTACGTTTTAGATAATTAAATACTTTAAAATGTCCTATGATAAAAAAAGAAATATATCCTATGTCAAAGTTCTGGCCGACTTTATGGACACCTCAGCCCACCAAATCACGCCTGCCACTGCTTACTATTCTCTTGTGTTTGATAATTTTCACTCCTCTCTCTTAACTCTTCAATTATAAAATAAGTTTAGGTCCAAAAATACATTATGTATCGAGGATTAGGTCCTCAATCTGTGGACTAAAGTGAATTAGGAGGTACTTTAGTAGTCAGTAGTCAGTTATCAACAAGTCTTGGGAGTAGGTATGGATTGGGACGGCCCAAGTAATTGGTTGAACCCCACCAATCATCACTCACCAGCTTGAGGTTGGTGGCACCTCATGACACCTTACCATGGAGGTTAGGTAATTTGGGTGAACAAATCTTGAGCTTGAATCCTTGATCATGAATTTCACACCCTAATTTTGAGAAAAAAAGTTATTCTAGAGGATGCTGGAGAATATTTAAGCATTAAGATAGGCGAGTGAAAATAATAAATTATATATTGATCAAATGGGAGTGTATGTTATAAGACTTCTATTGATTGACGTAGTTTATCTTGGAGATTTTTCTCTTAGATATTTTCCCTTTTTCCTACATTTTAAGTTTTGAACACTTTCATTTCCTCAGATTTTCATTTTGCATGGATTACTTGTATCAGATACACAATTTTATTAACAATGAAAAAATCTTTATTGTCGTGGAACAGCTATTGAAACAACACTATGGTCTATTGAGTGGGGGCTTGCAGAACTTGTGAACCATCCTAGAGTCCAAAAGAAGCTCCAGCAAGAGCTTGATAAGGTGCTTGGACCTGGTGTGCAAGTCACGGAGCCTGACATCCAGAATCTCCCTTACCTTCAGGCTGTGGTCAAAGAGGTTCTCAGGCTCAGGATGGCAATCCCTCTTCTTGTACCTCACATGAACCTCAATGAGGCAAAACTCGGTGGTTATGATATCCCTGCAGAAAGCAAAATCTTGGTGAATGCATGGTGGCTCGCCAACAACCCAGCCCACTGGAAAAAACCAGAAGAGTTTCGCCCAGAGAGGTTCTTGGAAGAGGAGTCCCAGGTTGAGGCCAATGGAAATGACTTCCGGTTCCTTCCCTTTGGTGTTGGAAGGAGGAGTTGCCCAGGAATTATTCTTGCATTGCCAATTCTTGGAATCACTTTGGGGCGTATGGTACAGAATTTTGAGCTCTTACCTCCTCCAGGACAGTCCAAGCTTGATACCACAGAGAAGGGTGGGCAGTTCAGTTTGCACATTTTGAAACACTCCACCGTAGTTGCAAAGCCAAGATCATCTTAACTCTAGGCCTCTCTCCTTGTGTTTTCTTGGTTTAATTTTCAATGTGATCAGATTGTTAAAGATGGCCAAGGTTCTGAATGTCGGGATTGAACTGAAAAATGTCTGAATACGCTGTGTGGTGGGGCATGGAAATGTGTAAATCTGTGAACTTTTGAAGTTGTTTTTAAGCATATATCTGCAAAATAAGTTGGTATTGTCAGATAACTGAAATGTGTCCTTAACAAAAAAACTTACATTCCCAAAAGAGGATGGGCAAGGAAATTTTATCTTGGGTGACGTAAAGAGAGCTCTAATTTGTTAGAATCTAGAAATGAATCACATTTTCCACCAATTTATTTATTCTTAAATCATCAATTTCTTATACAAGAATTATATCTTACAAACTAAACTTTTGATATAATATTAAAGAGAAATACCAGATTTACAAAAAAATATCAATTTATAAATTTACTTTTATAAAATCTCTTATATCCTCGAATACAATATCCTCAAATACAATCTCCTGATTTGATAATCCTGTTTATAGATGAAAAAGCTCTTATTAATGCTTTCCTGCAGTGAATGTTTTAGGGCTCGTTTGGTTTCTTGACTGCACTCAGCTCAACTGAGTTCAGTTCAGATTTAGATATTTTCTAATATCTAAATATCAAACTCTCAAATCATTAAACTCATCTCAATTTAAAATTTCTTTACACGTGAGACTCGCAACCTTCTTTAACTCAATATCTCTTTATACGTAGAACCCATAACTTTTTTCAACTTCTCATAAACACATCTAAAATTATCTTAACATCCAAATATATCTAAATTCATCTTAAATGAATCTTACATAACTCATTCTACCATCTCAATTCATTATTATTTATAAAAAATTCAACTAAATTAAACTCAACTCAACGTCGAACAGCACGTTTACAAATTTCAGATGCGCACGATCTCAAGTCCGTCATATCCTGTCTGGACTCTGCACCATCCAGTTGCTGGTATTGTCTTGAGGACAACCATCCATGTTGCTTTTTCTTTATAGGTATAAGGAAGTGGACCAGTTTTATCCTTCATTAAATGCCTCATCCAAGCAACTTAGAGGTGTGACTCATAACTCCCAACTTGGCAACTTGCAGGAATTGCCAACTGATTTTTTTGGCCAATAATTTCCATCAACCCACCCAAAAGACAGACAAAAAGGACTAAAAGATGAGTTTATGATATCTGTCAAACACCATTTAATTACATCACAAGAAGAGTAGTTGGTAAAAGCTGCTTTAAGAACAGAAAGCTAGCTTTCTAATTTGATTTTGAAGCAATACCAATAAAATAAAAGAAAATACTTCTTTTAAGATAAAAATTACTTTGAAAATAGTGTGCCACCAAAGGGATGTCACCCATCAACTGGCAATACAATTCTCATCATTAAAATTATTTCATAATAAGTGTAAAGTCTCGGTGATTAAAATTTGGGTACTTATATTCCAGAAAATATGACATTTCTGTCGGTTCAAATGTATTAATTTTCAGAAAAGAATATTTGTTTAGTGACATACGTACGTGTGCATCACCACCTCATCCACTCATGTTGTTACAGCTCGACTTAAAAAAATTATGAATTACGACTCGTATATATTAAACTTTAGACATAGTGCTGAATTATGACGTAATATTAGATATAATTTAAGGTGTGTAAATCTATATACTCAATTTGAAAAGTATGAAATATTCTATTAAAATATTAATCTTTTTATATAAGTCTCATATTTAACTACTTTTTAAAAAAAAATTCATGTGCCTTGCACATTTAAGATTGTAAATATAATTTCTCTAGAGTTTTGTAAAAATTATCCATTGTAATAGATGTATAAAAATCCTTGCAAATAAAGCAAATAAACTGCTAGAAGCTACATCACCATCCTACCATTATTCTGTCCTGTCGACGCGACAATGTTTAATAACTCTTAGATCAATCATATAAAAAAAAAAAAAAACTCATTAGTTCTTAAATGACACCATGTCATCAATATAGAGTAATGGTAGAAAATTGAAGAAATTAAGCCAAATTCTACCAACCCTTTGAAACAAATTAATGTTTAGAAGGAAATACTCTTAGAAGTTAAAAATTGCTTGAAGGGAAGCGAAGGGAAGCGAAGTTTTCTTCTGCTTCAGTAAAAATAATAAAGGTTGGATACAGTACCAAGACAACTTTCTTTCTCAGGAAATAATGCAGCTACTATTCTAGGAGTTTGGGGGTATCATGTCCCATGAGTAAAATGCCATTTGACAAGTGTCCCTAGAAGGTAGTCTGTCTACCTCAATATCGAGTTGAATCCTGATGCTATTCTTTTCTAGCTGTATGATATGAAAACGGATCTTGAGTTTCAATAATACCATGAATTGCAGGAAGTAAATGGAACAACCTTTCAAAGAAAATTAAATTCTGCAGAATCCTAGATTCAGTTCAGTTATTATGTCAACTCTCCAAATAGTATAACCTCCTTTAATTTAAGAACCAATAAAACAACATTAATGACAGAATACACTTGAATTCAGGATTACATACCCTTGTGGCTTTTATGTGTTGCGTTCTATTATCCTAGACACTAAATTTGAGCAGAAAGTAAAGAATCATTATTCATCTAAGACACTAAATTTGGGTAGGCAATAGTTGCTACTCCCATTAGAAGAGAATAAGCACTACAAAACGTTTTGTATCTCAATCACTTCTTTTTTGACGAAAAATCTTTGAAGCAAACCAAACAAGCTTTCTTGCTAGCTTCCTAGTTCACTTCATTTTCTGTACAACAGCCTATTGCAAGATCATTGGTGGCAGATGAATCTCACGTTGGTGGATATCAACTCCGTATATGCTCCACCGTGTGCTTTAAATGACTAAATCTTTCCTGCAAGTTTGGACATACGAGGTAGTATTAAGAGAAGTTGCATTTTCATAGAAGCAGTAATCTGCAAAGAACCATAAGTTGACAGTATAAGTAGTATACCACTCACATTCTTAATCCATGAAATTAAATGCTTCTAACTAACATAATTCTCTCCCATGTATGAGAATTAATTAGATTTGCAATATTTCAACATGAACCTATGCTTCAGTAGCAGTAAAAATTCTCAAAACTATGGGTTTTTATCCAAATATTGAGCCATACCCCCTTTTAGGAAGAGGTCACAACCCGATCATTTTCTTGATATAGCCCTCACTTGTAGCGGAGGACTACCATACGAGAAAACATCTTGTTTTCCTTTGATCTTTTTTATATTAAAAAAAAATACAAATCTGTCTCCAAACAGTGCTAGCTAAGATGTTACATGCCTATCTCTTCAGCTAAACCAAACCATGGAACAACTTCCACATTACTCTAGAAGGGGTGAAAGACGAAAAAAAAAAATGCAATGTTATACCAAGAAGTAAATGCCAATGGGAGAAGCACAAACTGCAAATCTCAGATTCTATAAATAGAATTGGATTGACTGGCAAAAATCAATTTTATTACGTGGGCTTAGAAAATCAAACTGATGTTTAAACAAAATAGCTGTCTCCACCCAATAACAGTCTCCACTTGTTCCCTTACATAAGAAAATAAGAGTATTGCTAGTACAAATCCCAAATAGACAAGTCCGCGCATGCCTTTTGTAAAAATGTGTGTCCTACTATAAAAGAAAAGTTTCTTTTACACTTTTTCATGGTAGGGTTCACTTTTTATCAAGGGACTACGCGGAACTTGTCTATTTGAGCTTGTACAAATAATTTCTCTTTAGATAAATATAAAAAAATGGACAAAATTGCCATTTAAAAGAAACTGAATATGTACCACAAGTTACTAGAAGAAAATTTTTTTAATCAATTTCTCAACTCAGAAACATGGTGTGTTATACCACTAATCAAGGTCACAAGTTACCAGGAGTGAGCCAACAGAAGCCCTGCACCTTTCCACCCAAGTTGTTGCTCCCACTTCCAACTCTGCAGGAAAGAAATGAGAACATGTGACAAAATGGAATGTATCACATGCTATTAGCAACCAAACAAGACCAAAATTGATAAAGAATAGAGCAATTACGTTCCCATTCTCAGTGGATTTAGGAACCTAGCAGGAATCAAGTGTAAGATTTGACAACGACAATCCTCGTAATAGCAATTGTGCAGAGATTAAACATCAAACACCATCTTCCAATGCAAATGCAACAATGCAATTTCATAAAAAAAAAAGTCAAAAGAAAAACTTACTATGGCATCCCTTTACTTACATTCAATTGTCTTCAAACAGTGGTGGACTGCCTTTTGGACAAATGGGCACCCTTTGTCCCAGCATCTTGTGGAAATCATTCTCGATGTCCTTTCTCATCAACGATGCCTTCATTTAACCCTCTCCTTCTGCTCCTCAACCTCAGTGAGCACAAATTGATGTTCTCACTCCTCAGCAACGAGTATTCATCTTTTCCCTTCTTCAATTTATGCTCCCCTTTGATTTTAGCTTTCTTAGCGTTCTATTCTCCTCTATATCTGACTCTATTATTGGTCACGTTCTATCCTCTACTTCTGCCCGAGCTCTTTGGTTCTTTTGGCTTTAATGTATGCCTCCCACTCCCAAGCAAAAGAGTTTCAACTGCGTTTTCAATTCACTAATCTTTCTAGAGATGACCAACCGATTTCTGAATATTTTGGGTAGGTCCGTCTTCTTGCTGACTCTCTCGCTGCCACTGGAACTCATCTTCCAGACAAAGAGATTGTTACATACTTGCTAAATGGCCTTGGACAATCTTATAAATCTTTTATCACTTCGGTAACAACCAGAGCAGAGCCTCTCCTGTCACATGAGCTGTACCAACTCTTGCTCATATATGAGGCGCGAACATCCCATCTAACTAGGGGTGCAAATGGTCCGGACCGGTTCGGTGATGGACATCATTTTTCCGGACCGGACCGGACCGGACCGAATATCTATAGGGACTGGACTGGATCGATAGGGTCCGGTCAGTCTATTCGGTCTGGCCTATTTTTATTTTTATTTTTCTAAATAATTAATAAAAAAAATTTATTTAAAATATTAAATTAAATTAAATGACTTATTAATATGGATTATGTAACAAACTCAATAAAAAATATTTTATATGATTAATGATAATAGATTAGAAGAAAATTATATTATTAATTTATATAATTACTATATAATTAACTAATTGATATTATATATTAGTTAATTCATAGAATATTAACAAGTGTTAATAACATATTTAAAACTTTATATTGTTAATAGTGATAGGTTATATGAAGATATATATAAAATATTGTTAATTTATAGAATATTAACAAGTATTAATAACATATTTAAAATTTTATATTCTTAATTGTACAATTATTATATAAATAATATATATAAAATATCTTTTATTTTTATTTTTCATTCGGTCCGGTCCGGTCTGGAAAAATCTTGGACCGGACCAAAACTTTTCGGTCCTCTAAAATATGGACCGAGACCGACCGGTCTTAGTCTCGGTCCAGTTCGGTCCGAATCGAAACGATCGGTTTGGTCGGTCTGTTTGGTCTAACCAGACCGTTTATCACCCTTACATCTAACAAGGAATACTATATCTTTTATTGAACCCACTGTCAACTTCAGTGCCTCAAGCGGGCGTGACCAACGTGGCCGAGGCTTCTCTCGCAGTGGACACCAAGGTCGAGGGAGAGGTCGATTCAATTCCAACTTTCGTGGTGGAAGAACCAACTCCTTCAATAATTCTGCAAATCCTGCACCTCAATATATTGCCCAGCGCCCTACATGTCAGGTTTGCAATAAATCTGGCCACATTGCTCTTCAATGCCGATACAGGTTTGATCACTCCTATCAACTTGATGCTCCAAGATCCTTTTCTGCTAACTACACTACCCCTGCATCATTTTTTGATTCATCCTGGTATCCCCACTCAGCAGCTACGCATAATATAACTAATGACTTGAATAACTTGAATATTTCTTCTGAACGGTATAGTGGTGGTGATACAATACGAGTTGGAGATGGTAGTGGTCTTCCCATCTAACATTTTGGTGACTCTTCTTTCAAACCCATGTCTCCTTCTTCTTTGTTTTCACTTCGTAATATGTTACATGTTCCCTCCATCACTAAGAATTTAGTCTCTGTTCTTCAATTTTGTATCGATAATTCTTGCTATTTTGAGTTTCACTCCTTTCACTTTTCTGTGAAGGACAAACACACAGGGACTCTCCTCCTCACTGGGTCAACGCATAATGGTCTCTATGTCTTTCCTTCGACTGCCTCCTCATCTCCATCCACTCATCTTGGCGAAAGAACCACTTTGGAGCAATGGCATCGCAGGCTAGGGCATCCCTCTCTAGCACTGGTTTCACGTGTTCTGCACACAAGATGCTTGCCTTTTTCTTCCAGCACTACAAATTTTAAATGCCTTGAATGTTCTCTTGCTAAAAGTCATCAGTTGCCCTTTTGTAATAGTCAGGCCAAATATTCCAAGCCCTTAGAGCTCATTTGTGCTGACTATAGGGCCTGGCCCCTTATGTTTTAAGACTTGGTTTTAAATACTATTTTTCTTTTGTTGATCATTATACATGGTATATATGGTTCTTTCCACTCAAATTAAAATCAGATGTTACACAAATTTTCAATACTTTTTTGCCTTATCTTAAATGATTATTTAACTCCAAACTTCTAATTTTACAAACAGATGGTGGAGGTGAATTTAAACCATTAACTCCAATTTGTCAAAAATTAGGCATCACTCATCGTCTCTCATGCCCTCACACACACCAACAAAATGATTTCATTGAAAGAAAACATCGGCATATAGTTGAAACTAGACTCGCTTTATTGGCCCATTCCTTTCTACTCCTCTCTTATTGGGCCGATGCTTTTGAAACTGCGGTTTACTTGATTAATCTTCTCCCCTCACCCACTTTAAAAGATAAATCACCACATTCTCTAGTTTATAATTCTGAACCAAATTATAAATTTTTGAAAGTGTTTGGTTGTGAACGTTGGCCCAATCTTAGACCCTATCTTTCAAATAAATTAAATTTTCGTTCCGTTTCATGTCTTTTTTTGGGTTACAGTGCTTCGCATAAAGGCTATAAATGTCTTGACTTAGTCACAAACCGTTTATACATCTCTCGGGATGTTAGTTTTAATGAGGCTTCATTTCCACTTTCAAAATCTCGGCCCATTCATCCATCTCCTCCAGCCCAGTCAATAACTGTGCCTTTGCCCATCTTCTCTCCGTCTATCCTTGGGCCCGATCCAAGCCCAAACCCACACAATTCTGTTTCTTCATCATCTACCTTAATTCCTTCCACATCCTTTGTTGTGCCGACACCGAATTCTTCACTCTCATGCTCTGCTCCTATCCTTCATTCTCCTCCAGTCATTTTACAACCACCTCGGTCTCCTATCATTACACGTGCCCATTCAAATTCATCTAGACCCAGGCAGTTCACGGATGGAACCATTCCCTACTCCACCCGATTTTGTCTCACCATGGCTTTGACTGTCCTAGACGAACCTTCTAGTTATTCAGCTGCTTCAAAAATTTCGGAATAGAGAGAGGCTATGGCCAAGGAATATGTTGCACTTTAACAAAACTGCACCTGGTCCCTTGTACCTCCCACACCCGTAGCTAACATTCTCGGATGCAGGTGGGTGTTTCGCACCAAAACAAACGCTGATGGCTCTTTTCAATGAAGGAAAGCCCGTCTTGTGGCTAAAGGGTATCATCAATAGCATGGCTTAGACTACAATGAGACTTTTTCCTCAGTGGTGAAGGCTTCCACAATACGGCTTATTTTATCCATTGTTGTCACACGATCATGGCCCTTGCGCCAACTTGATATTGAAAATGCATTTTTGCATGGTTCATAGGCTGATGAGGTGTTCATGCAGCAACCTCAGGGATTTGTAGATCCACTACATGCCACATATGTGTGCAAATTGCACAAGGCTTTATACAGTTTAAAACAAGCACCCCTTGCTTGGCTTTTCCAACTTAGCTCATGGTTTTACAGCTTCAAAGGCAGATCCTTCTTTGTTTATCTTGCAGCATTCTGATGTTACTCTCTGTCTTTTAGTGTACGTGGATGACTTAGTTGTCACAGGCTCAAACTCCTCAGCCATTGATCTCCTCCTTTGTGACTGAGGCTCTGCATTTCCAGTCAAAGACTTGGGCCAGCTTTCTTTTTTTCTTGGACTGGAAGTCGACTAAACAGTCGCATGCCTTTTGCTCACTCAACGAAAACACATCAAGAGCTTGCTTCATTGAAGTCAAATGATCAATGCAAAACCAGTCTCCTCTCCAATGGCAGCATCTCTCAAGTTATCAAAATTTGACTCTCCAGATTTTGATGACCCAACTTTATACAGAAGCATAGTTGGTGGTTTGCAATATCTCTCTCTCACTAGGCCAGACATCTCCTTTGCAGTGAATAAAATTTGCCAATTCATACACTCTCCAAAAATTTCTCATCGGAGTGCTGTTAAACGAGTCCTCAGGTACCTCAAAGCCACAATCAACTATGGCTTACTCTTTAAAAGGCAGTCCACTTTCACACTTCAGTCATACTCGGACTCTGATTGGGGAGGATGTCCAGTCGATCGACGATCAACTGGAGGATTTTGCATCTACATTGGAAATCATCTCATCTCTTGGAGCTCGAAGAAACAATGAACTGTTGCACGATCAACAATAGAAGCTGAGTACAAATCACTCGCATCATCAACTGCTGAGACCATATAGCTTCAAATAGTTCTTAGAACTTGGTATTTCTCTTTCTAAGGCTCCAATCTTGTGGTGTGACAACATTGGAGCCATATATCTATCTGTCAACCTGATCTATCACTCTCAAACAAAACATATAGATGTCGATTATCACTTTGTAAGGGATATAGTTGCTGCCCGTGCACTACAAGTTCAATTTTGCAGCTCCAATGAACAAATTGCAGATATCCTAACTAAGCCATTAGTTGTAGAGAAATTTACATTTTTTAGAGCGAGTCTCAACGTGGTAGATATCCCATTGAACTCGAGGGGGCGTATTGAAATAAATGATTCTATGCCACCTTTTCACAAACAGAATGAGAGCACTCAACATGACACTACAGCAAGCAATGGAGGACAACTACATAGCCATCATAATTTACAACAGCAGAGCACCACACAGCAGAGCATTGCACAACCGAATACAAGTTCTAGAAACTAACAGTAGAGGAATTTGTTACTGGTCCCCACGGTGCTTTTGTAACCAACTCAATTATTTTTTATTCTTTTACCTCATGTATAAATACCGTCTGCTATAGACAAAATTTATTAAAAAAAAATAGAGTTTCCAGTAACATATTTCTTCTTTCTAACAACATCATCCAAGACAAGTATGTATTTCTTACCATCAATTTCTTTTTGAAGAAAACTGAAAACCTTTTTCAATTATCTCGTGATTGAATGTGAGCTGAGCTAATGTTGTCTTTCCCAATCCTCCGATTCCAACAATAGGAAGAATTGAAACGTTCTCTTCATCGTTGGAGTCCATCAAAAGTTTAACAACTGCCTTTTGATCACCATCTCTACCGATAACTTCTTCGGCATGCACCAAAAAAATGAGTATCATCCCTCCAACTATTCCGTACTGGTATATCCGTATGGCGTTCCTTTAAGTGAAGTTTCTTAACGTCCACAAGCGCATCTAACTTCTCTATAATTGTCTTAATCTTAGGACCCGTTTTAAGGAGATATGCAATCTGATTCGATTTGGAAAAGAAGATGCTTACCTTTTTTGCCTTCTTATCACGAGTCATGATTTCTTGTTGTAGAACTTCAGCAGAGAAATCATCCAACAAAGTCATCCGCTTCATAAAAAACATCTGTTAGCTTTTCAAGCCACTTTGTTGACATGGAAGAAATTGTCAAAACTGTCAATATAATCTATCTTGCGTATTATATATTGGTATTCATCTTAAATGAAAAAACTATGTGCATGTGATTTATTATTATAAGCTTCCAGAGGGAGGTAAAGGAACCATGAATTTGAAGGATTACAGAAATTTGCAGACATGAAGAAATATCATTCGAGAAAACTTGTGCCCAGTGGAATTCAAATAATCAAACAATTCAAAGTGAAGATAATACTTGAAGGTATCTATGAATTCAACACACCACAAACTAAAAGAAAAATTTCGAATTGCAAATTCATGTTCTGATGAATTTGAAGTTTCTTAAACTTGGGTAGGCAAATGTTGGTACTTCCACTAGCAGAAATCAGCACTCGATACCATTTTGTATCTCCATCATTCTTTTTGTCACAAGCATTTATATGAATCTTTGAAGCAAACCAAGAAGATTTTCCTCCATTTTTTAGTCGGAAATCCTTTCTTTTCTATACAACATCCAACTGTAAAATCATTGATGCCAAACGATGTTCATGCAAAGCAGTAATACAGAAGTCCCAAGCACTTGGTTGCATCATCATGTTGTAGTCATCATCTTCATATATGCTCCACCAGGTGAACCAAATTAATCTTTCCTGCAAAAGCTTGGACATATGAGGTACTTACACTCAGAGAGAAATTGAATGTTTTATAGAATTAGTAATCTGGAGAGAATTACCACAAGCATGGTCAGACTACCTTAAAATTTGTCATGCTAACAGAAATGCAAGCACTTAAGAAATTGTTGAAGTGGCTGATTCACAATTCTAACAAAAGATATCGGTGGCATGTCCTAGGAAAGTGAGTCACCCTGCATCAGTTAGGGTAAAAGTACTCCATTAGAAATATTATGGAAGAACATCAATACCAGAAGAAGCTGGATTGTATATATTTTGAAAGTATTGAAGATAAGAAAAGTCGCCAATTAGTTTTACAAGCAAAACAACTACGATGAGATAAAATGGGCAATTAATTAGATATGCAACATTTCAATGTGAATCCATGCTTCAGAATGAACCAAAAATCTCAATAGGAGAGATGTTTAGAGGCCAGAAAGATTGTCTCTAAAGAATTCTAGAATAAGGAAGGGCATTCAATGAAAAGGTGATAGGTGGATTCTTTTGCTGAATAACAAATAGGACACTGAGATTGGTCTTCAGAAAGAGAGAGACAGTTATTCAAGAGGGCTCTTATTGGTAGAATATTATTGAAAATTTTCCAGAGTAAGAGCTTTAGTCTATCTTGTAGTTTCATGGACCACATTTTTTTCCAAGTACTCTGATCATTTTCCACCACTTCAATATTATTCTGGGAAATGATAGCCGCATATGTAGATTTAACCGAGAATTTTCCTGAAGAATGATGTACCCATTTCAGGTTGTCCCTGATATTAAAAAAATTGAACTGGGCAAGAGGGATCTTTTCAATCTCATTGGTTGTTTCTTGAGAAAAAAGTGTTTGAATAAGAATGATATTACATCTCCTTGATTCCTCAAGAATCAGCTCAGAGACACTCATAAATGGGTCTTGTGGCAAGGGGATGGCAGAATGTGTTGGAATTTGGGGAGATAGAGTAAGGATCCAGGGGTCCTTCCAGACTCGTGTATTGAATCCATTATTAATTTGCATACAGAGACTGGAGGATAGAAATTCTCTCTGATTAAGCAAGCTTTTCCAGAATTTAGAGTCAGAGGATTTAATTTGTACCGACCACCATGAGGAATGCTCCAGATATTTTGCTAGTGACGAGATCCTTCTATATGCTGGTGGAATTTGAAGCCAGGTGCCAACCCAATTTGCAGAGCAAAGCTTTATTGAAATGGGCAGTTAATCTCATACCTAATCCTCCTATGGACTTTGGTTTACAAATAGATTTCCAAGATTTTGGGATAAAATTGTGCGATTTTTTGGGTCAAAACCCCACCAGAATCTCATGAGGGATTTATCAATTCTTTTTGAGATTATCTTGGGTAAGAGAGTGTTGGACATTATGTACGTAAGGATGGAACTTGCTACCGATTTAATGAGAGTAGTTCTGCCAGCTTGTGATAGAAGTTTCATCTTCCAACCAGAAAGTTTAGTCTATACCTTATCTAGAAGATCATTATAGATATTACTAGTGGGTCTGTCAAAGCTTAAAGGTAGTCCAAGGTACTTGATTCTAGCTGATGGAGTTTTGAAGTCCAAAATTTCTTTTATGGAACTGATATCAGAGATGGAGGTATTCTTGCGAAATTGAATAGAAGATTTAGCACTGTTAATCTTCTGTCCTGACCATGAAGCATAGGTATCCAGACACTCGGATAGGGAATTTGCATTGTGAATTGATGCTTGACCAAAAAGAATCAAGTTGTCAGCAAAAAGGGGATGAGAAATTGAGGGACCATTTCTGCTAATTTTAATACCTTGAATGTGACCCAGATTCTCCTCTCTATTGATGAGCCTAGAGAGAGCTTCACTACCTATGATGAACAAAAAAAAGGGAAAATGGGTCTCCCTGTCTTAGGCCTTTAGAAGGGTTGAAAAAACCTATTGGCTCCCGTTAATAACAACAGAAAAGGAAACCTTAGAGATGCACTCACAAATCCAGCTAATCCATTTAGGATGAAATCCTAAGAAATTCATCACTTTCATAATAAAATTCCATTCCATATAATCGAAGGCTTTTTCCATGTTAATCTTGACAGCCATTAGCCCTTTCCTTCCCCTCTTCTTTTTAATATGATGAAAAACTTCCCGTGCCACGATGGTATTCTCTTGAATTATTTTTCCTAGTATGAAAGCAGATTGATTTGGAGAAATGAATTTGTGTAGAACCCTTTTGAGTCGATTTGCAAGAATTTTGGCAATCACCTTATAGCACACATTAGACAGACTGATTGGTCTAAAGTAGTGGACCGTACTGGGGGAGTCATTTTTTGGAATAAGAACTATGTTCGTGTGACTTAGTTCATTTAAGTCGTTTCCATTAGTGAAGAACTTTTGGATGGCTCTTATGAAGTCAACCTTGATGATATCCCAGTAGTATTTATAAAAGAGACCCATGAATCTATCAGGACCTGGTGCTTTAGAGGCAGGTGTTTGCTTGATAGTTAGGAGGATTTCCTCCTCATTTGGGATTTTGCAAAGATCCTCATTATCCAGATGAGAGATTTGGGCTAGGAACAAGTTTTCTAGATCCTTCAAAAAGTTAGGAGCAGTAGAGTTATAAATATTCCGGAAGTGGTCTAAAAACAAATTCTGGATTTTGGAGTTATCTTGGGTCCACTGGTTGTTTTGATACTTTATACAATGTATACTATTTCTTCTTCTCCTTATGGTTGAGTTCATATGAAAGGATCAAGTATTAAGGTCGGTAGTTGTGAGACACTGCAATCTAGATTTTTGTTTCCACAGGATCTCTTCCCTTTTCAGATTCTCATCGAGACAATGGATGATATTCTCCTCAATAGAAAGGGCATTGTCAAATGGAGCCTGATTTTGAACTGCAATAAGATGCTGGTTAAGCTCTCTAATCCTGGTTTGAATATGACCAAATTGGTTTCTATTCCAAATTTTTAGAACTTTTATTACAGCATTGAGTTTTTGGAAAAAAATAGTGAAAGGTGAGCCATTAAAAAAGATGTCCCAGGCTTTAGCAACTATTTCCACACTATTCGGATCTCTAAACCAAATCTCTTCAAATTTGAATGGTTTTTTGGAATTCTTTAAGCCAATGGTATCCAGGAGGAGAGGGCATGATCGGAGGCATGAATTGGGAGATGATGAATTTTTGCATCAGGGAAAAGGGTAGTCCACCTATGATTGGCTATGCCTCTATCAATCATTTCCCTGATGTGGGAAAAACCATGTCTTTTATTACTCCAAGTGAATTTTGGACTAGAGAATCCTAGATGAACCAGGCGTTGTTTATTCATGAAAAGTTGAAGTCCATTAGGACAGGACGACGAAGCAAAGGGTTTTCCTCCTATTTTTTTGGATTGATTGATAATAGAATTAAAGTCACCTAATCCTAGGATGGGATCCAAGAAATTTGAAGCAATAGAATTCAGCGAGTCCCAGAAAGCAAATTTTTTACTATGATTAGCGGGGCAGTAAGCAAGGATAAGTAACCAAGGTACATGCACAAGATCCGAGTACACCATAAAAGCCATAATATTAACAGAACTATAAACAGGTTCCAAGTCCATTCCCGGATGCCACTTACACAAAAGACCTCGCCATTTTTTCAGAGGGGGAACATGCAAGAAATTAGAAAAATCTAGTCTACTGACTACACCATTTGTATTTACATCAGACAAAAGTGTTTTCTCAAGGAAAATTATATCAGGTTGACAAGACCTGATTTGGGCCCTTAAAGAACGAAGTGCAGAGGATTGAGCAAGTCCTCTACAGTTCCAACATATTGCTCTCATTTCTGATTGGGTGACAGGTTAGGCTCTGTCACCTTAACCAATTCATCAAAAGAAATTGTAGAGTTTTTAAGCTGAGTGGAGTTACCATCTTTTTGATCTTCTAGTGGGCTAGACAGTTGAGATGAAGATAACTCCCAGGGCTTCCTCTTCATTGATGATTTCTTTTTCTTTCCTTTTATTATTACAGGTTTAATTTTCAGGACTCCTTCCTCCATGCCAACATGCTGAATTTCAGAGTAGTAAGTAGCTCTCTTGTTAGGGGGGACATCCACCTCCTCATGAGGCAACTCTCTCTTTCGTGTGATTTGGGTATATGGTTGGAATTTTGAAGGGAGATTTTCTATTTTTGGAGAGGCAATTAGTGTCGGGGGTAGTTCCTTAAGCTGTGTTTGCAAGGGCTAGGAAGGTTCAGATTCAGAAATTGGAACTCCATGGCCTGACTTTTGAATCCTCAACGATAGAGGTGATGAATGGGCATGTTGATGCTCAGGAATTTTAAGGAGAGTTGGCGAGTTGGACTTGGCTTGAAGATGTGATCTTGGGCTTTGATGGGCTCATTGAATTGAGGTGGAGGGAATGGGCCAATGTTACTTGGTTTGGCAGGCCTTGGTTTGCAAATGTGATCATGTGGAATAGGGCCAACAGATTCTGTAGAGATAAACGAGGTCGGGCCCATGTAAGTATGATCTTTACCAAGTGGGCCTAAGAATATATCAGGTGGGATTTGTTCAAAATTTCCAGAAAGACTCATTTCCTTGTTTGAATTAGAGACTATTGACTGATACATTTAAGGGCATGTAATGATGGAATTAAGGGCAAAGGTTTCATTTGCATTAAAGCTTAAGGGAACATATCTTGGATTTGTCTGACCAAATGTAAACGTGGGGATTCCTGATCTACCCAAGGGGCTGGAATTGATAGATGATAAGACAATTGGGAAATGGAAGGGCTTCTGAAGAGGGATATTTTGGCCTGCAGGAGTAATTGGTGTTAGTTGAATTAAATGGGTCTACCAACCTCTTAAAGGCCCAATGTTCATCATCATCAACATTCTCCTCTGCACCTGCTGTGTGAAATTCTTCTCTTCAATGAGGATTCCTTTTCCTTTTCCTTGGACCAAAGCCATGAGGCTTGTTGCTTAGTGTTCGGCATTTTTGTAAGGAATTTTTTCCTCAACCAGTAAACCTTTTTCCTTTTGAAAAATGTGTTCCCTCCAAAGATTGCTTCACAATCAGTGGAACTGAGTTGAGATTTTTGAATTGGACAAGGGGTAATACAATTCTCTGATGGGACTGATTTTCTTGCTTCTTTACGAAGGTGGTGTTTTCCACCCTCATCCATGGCCCATATTGTGAAATATCTAGAATTATAGAGAACAAAGGACATGCTTGAGCTAAATGTCCCAAACATCCACAAGCGTAGCAGAAATCTGAAAGCCTCTCATACTTGATTTGAATTCTTTTCGGTTCTTGATTAGGCCTTGGTAGATCAAAACCTTCAGGAAGTGGTTTATCAATGTTTATTTCTACCTTCAACCGAAGATACCTTCTGAGAGCAACTCCAAAGACATAAGCTTTATCCACCTCAATGAGGATTCCTAACACTTGACCAATCCTCTCAGCATTTCTAATTGTAAGCATTTCCATGGGCAGCCCATGAATTTCCACCCATAAAACAAGGAAAATCAGTGACACTTCTTAATTGCTGAGCCCCTGTGGCCATTGTTTTAAAACAAGATGGTAACCTTTGAAGTTCTAGGGTCGGTTTGCTAAAAGCCTGTTCTTATCCTCTTGATTTGTGAAGGTAAACAAAAAGGTATTTGTGTCTATATCTCCAATGGTATATCCTTGAAGAAAACTCCAAACTACCTTGAAGATGGCGTGAAAAGTATGTTTGTTTAAGGGTTTGGAGGATACCAATTTTCCAACTACAATGAAATTGGAAAAATGGTTTATAGGGCCTATCTCAGGAATGAGTTGCAGGTCACTCCAAGAGAGGGTTGCTGCTTGTCTAATGAGGTTGTCCATATCTGTTTGTTGTGAGGGTGACATATTTAGTGCGGACAAAAAGGTAAGTAGCAAAAGGGAATTGTTTAGGGTGTTTGATGAGGGAGCGATGGTGCTGGGTTTAAGGTGTGATGATGAGGGATGGAATGAGGAGAGCGATGGTGTTGGGTGGGATGGTAAGGGAAGGAGTGAGGAGTAATGGTGATGGGTTTAAGGTGGGATGGTAAGGGATTCAGAGAGGGAGACTACAAAGATGGGAGTATACCCATGAGAGAGGTAAAGAGAACTCATCCTAGAGAGAGAGCCGATTAGCTTCGCATGTGGTCCCTTTCTGAAGTTCTTTGTTGTTCTTTCTTGGTATTTCTCCTCTCATAAATTCCTTTACATCAAGTATTCAACTCAAAAAATAGAAAACTTTACAATAAAGTTTTGAATTCCATTTCGTTCTGCTGGAACAATTGAAATTTACCGTGCCAAAATAGTAATCGGCACAGTGTAGATGGGTGTTCCGTTTCGGGTAGAACTCCGAGTGTTTTGACCCATTCCAGCTAATTCTAGTATTCCGGCCGGAATGGGCATTCCGGTCCGAAAGGCAATGAAATCCAGCACAATGCAACTCGAGACGGAGAGCTCTGAAAGGCAATGAAATGAAGGGAGTAAACAATTTTACATTTTTGGTTCAATTGTTCAATTTCGTTCTGCCGGAACAATTGAAATTTGCCGTGCCTAAATAGTAATCGGCACAGTGTAGATGGGTGTTCCGTTTCGGGTAGAACTCCGAGTGTTTCGACCCATTCCGGCCTAATTCTAGTATTCCAGCCGGAATGGGCATTCCGGTCCGAAAGGCAATGAAATCCAGCACAATGCAACTCGAGACGGAGAGCTCTGAAAGGCAATGAAATGAAGGGAGTAAACAATTTTACATTTTTGGTTAATTTTCTTTTATGGTAATGTTTATTTTAGTAACGATTTTGTTTCGAATTCTTAGGTTAGATTTTAGCTATCGTTATCTTATTTCATATTCTATTGTTTGGCCATCTCGTTTCTCGCCCAAATCTAAGGTTCTCATCCAAATCCTAGGAATACTCTTCATTGAGCCTAGATCCTCTGCATCACACATAAAACAACAGCAGTTTATAAATTTACTTTTATGTATGAACTTTGCTACTCATTATCTCTACATATCACATTTGTTTTTATTTTTAAATTTTTTTTCATTTTTTTCTTTCTAAACTAATTGATTTCTTCTACTCATTATCTATATATCATATATTTAGTAAGAGAAAAAACAATTAAGTGAAATGTGTAGTATAAAAATTATAATTAGAATATAAAATGCATAAAAACATAAAAGCCCGACTTGCTAAAAAATAAATATAAAAATAAAAGCCCGACAGTCAAACTAGTAGAAGTGCATGGGTGTACTACTACTTATTTACTATTACTACTTATTTACTAAAAATAAAAATAAAAGCCCGAACCGCCACCCTTGCTGGCTGGTGAGCCCATCTTTTCTTTTTTTTTTTCTTTTAATAAAAATAATGAGAATTTAAAGCCTTATCAAAAAGCAAGGATCATATCTGGCAGGGGTGAAAATCGACGTTGTCGACGTGGTTTTTGGGTAAAATCGATGCCGACCGACGACTGAAAAACTAGGGGAGCAACCGACCGTAACCAGTCGATGGGGAGGAGGAAACCGATGGAGGCGGTTCTCGGTCGGCGTCGGTTCCCCTAGCGACGTGATTCTACTGAGAGAGAGAGAGAGAGAGAGAGAGAGAGAGCTGCAGAGAGAGAGATGCAAATGAAATCGAGAAATGGAAGAAGGTTGGGGAAGAAGAAGACCCCATACCGAAACGACACCGTTCCACATAAGTTTAAGTGGAACGACGTCGTTTCAGATATAATTTTTTTTTTCTTACGTCTTTAATAAAACGACGCCGTTTGCTTTAATACCAAACGGCGTCGTTTTTATTATCTATTGTATACTTATAGATATGGAACGACGCCGTTCCATTTAAACTTAAGTGAAACGGCGCCGTTTTGATTAATATATATTAAAAAAAATTAAGTTTTATTATATCGGTCAGTTCAGCGGTCCGACCCAGCCTCAAACTGGGACCGAACCGCTGAACGTTGGTTCTTGTATTATTCTACCGCACGCCGGCCGGTTCTCCATCGGTTTCGGCCAGTCCCTGACACAACCGGCTAGTTTGCGTCGGCGACAGTCGGTTGTGTCGGTTTCTGTACAGCCTAATATCTGGTGCGCTCTTGACTCTCCGTTGGGCCCCAGCCTACTCTCACCCCACACACGTTCTCTTCCCATATAAATACATAATTAATGCATGCCACCGCTACGTACTGATATTTCACAGTTCCAACAACTACAGTCCAACCGATTTAAAAAAGAGTAACATTATTTGATTCTTTTATTTTACTCCTTTATTTTAATCATTCATATATTTAATTTATTTTTTTAATTTTACTTAATATTAAAAAAGTAATTATTAATATATTGATTTTTTTATAATTTTTAAAAATATTTAAAAGTATTAAAAAGTATGAATAAAAAATATAGAAAAAAATAAAAAATTAAGTTTTACCTAGATAGTACGCCCGATGGTCATTACTAGACGGCAACCTAATATCACTCTTTAAAAAAAATAGTCAGATATTTAGAATAATTTTTTAATATAATTTTTATTTTAGATTTATAAATTTTAATTATTTTATATATATATTGTGAAAGTTTAGAAAATCATAATAATTATGTAATGATTAGAAAAAAAAATTTAAAAATTGTATTTAAATAATATTTAGATGTTGAGATAAGATAAAATGATCTTACCATTCAAAAGGAGCCTAAAATATAGCCAATAAATAAAAAAAAGCACACTAGATTTTTGTCTTTTTTCCAATAAGCAAATTTATCAAAAGGTGTTTCAAAACATAATTACCCAATATTCAAGGGCAACTAAGTTTTTAGCATAATAAAAAATATCAATAATGACGGTTAATTTTTAAGTATGACCACCCGTATTGATCTCCCACTCTTAAAAAAGTAAAAGAGGAATCCTCTTTCTCATATACAAAAAGTACAATCGCGTGAAGAAGGTACCTCAAACACCATTTTTTAGAAGTTCTTTGTTTCTATTTCCTGGTATTTCTCCTCTCACAAATTCCTTTACATCAAGTATTCAACTCAAAAAATAGAAAACTTTACAAAGTTTTTAATTCCGTTCCATTATGGCCGAAACGACCGGAATTTGCCATGTCGAAATAGTAATTGGTAGTGTAGATGGGTGTTCTGTTTCGGGTAGAATTCTGAGTGTTTCGGTGTGTTTAGACCCATTCCAGCCTGATTCCAGAATCCAGAATCCAGCCAGAATGGGCGGAAATGGCACTCCTGCCAGAAAATTTAAGGCATGTCATTTTTGTAAATAGCTTCAAATGCATGACATTTTTCGTATATCCCCCTCCATTTCTACTTCTTCGGTTTCTCCATTGCCTTGTGAACTCAAATTCTCAAATCCTTAGATCTAAGTTCATTTTTTGCTCTCTGTAACTTTATCTCCACTCTCTAGAATCCACACTCCAACGATCGGCGTCGCACCTCCTCCACTCCGTCGAAGTACAATCAGCTCATGTTACATTTGGATCTGGTTTGATATTTGCATCTTTTACTCTTTCGAAAAACTCTGCTAACATATATGCAGATTTCAAAAATATAAAAGTCGTTATTTGTAAGACTTTGAAACTGTATGGTGAAAGCATGACTTTCAACTTTAGAGCTGGGTCAAGCTTTCCGACCAAAGCTAGCAAGACTCTAACTTACAGCCAAATGGTGTTGTCTTACTAGAACTTGTATTTTGTATGTAACTTGCTGTCTAAGTTAATGTTTTTCCACTCATTCCTTTATCATATAGAGCAAGTCTTCTTTGGTATGTACCTGATCTCAACCAACCTTTATATTGACAGCCACCTTAATTCTAGGAGCTCCACAAAACAAGCCAGAAAACAAGCCACTTTAATTCTATGAGTTTGTCTAATTAGCCCACTTACTTTTTGTCAATGTCTTCACACTTAGTTTTACGTCTATATATATTTGAATGTATGATACACAAATGATGTTAAAGTTTTGCATACAAATTACTTTCTCTTAGTTTTTTTAACATGGTATCAAACTAAACCGATCCCAACCCCAGCCACAAATGGCTAAACCCTTCGACCCACTTTAGTCACAAAGCTAAATCCTCCAACCCACTCGTCTCTTCCCCTATCTCCTTCACCCATTAGATTCACCTAGCCTAATTCTTGTCACTGGTCTCCTCACTGGAGACAATTTTTCAAATGGAAGAAAGCGATGACTCGAGCTTTGAATGCCAAAAACAAGTTGAGTTTTGTCGATGGTACACTCACCCCCTGATCTTGACTCACCAAACTACCTATAATGGAACCAAACCAAAGACATGGTCCTTACCTGGTAGGGGTGTACAGGAAGCGGCCGGATTGGTCGTCACTATGCAAACCGGCCGCCATATGAAGGAACGGGCCGAAACCGGTGGAGAATCGGTTGGAGTGCATTTGTAGATCCTTGAACCCGTCATTAGCAAGTTCGGTTCCACGCTGAGCCAATGGAAAACCATTGAACCGGCCGATAGGGGTTAAAGATGTTTTTTCCTTATATATGAAACGACGTCGTTTCAATCATTAAGTGAAATGACTTTGTTTGTTTACCTGCCGTTTGCTTTAAAACACTAAATGACGTTGTTTCACTTTAGGATTTAATACACTCACGTACCCCCTCCCTTTCCTTCTTCTTCACTCTTCAGTTCTCACTTCTCACTTTGCCGTTTATGGATCTCAGCTCTCTCTCTCCCCTCTCTGATGCACAGTGGTGGCCACCCACGTCCCACACTGCGGATCTCTCACGTCCCGCAGCCATCTCGCCCTTTCCTTGCTATCCATGGAAAGTTCTGGAACTCCGTGACTCATCTCGCCATGACGCCACCCATAGAAAGATCTGGAACTCTGTGACTTTAGGACTCAGGTAATGGTTTTTAACTTTTGTTAGCCTGTTTGGTAGTTAGAATGAGATCAAAATTTTGTTTGTGGATTGTGTTTGGAGAATGGTGAATTTGGTGATGGGAAATCGTTTAGTTGGAAAAATCAATCCCCTAATTGATGAACCGATACGGCGCCGACCGTTAAACTCCAGCTAGTGCTCTTTCTCCTCGTCGACCGTCTTCAGTCGAGAAAACCCTGAATTTCTAGGTGTCGGTGCAGTTTCGGTTTTAGGCCAAAATCGCATTGATAACTTCTATTTTCAGCCCTATCACCTGGATTCTCAACTCCATCAGCCCATCCATTTCCAATTCTCTCGAATATCATACCGATCCACATTCTGTTTGGGTCGATCTTTCTTCTCGATTCTACCATGGCAACAATGCCCACATATACCACCTAAAACGAACTCTTTCTTCCTTGCAACAAACCACAAGCAACATCCATGACTACTACAACCAGATCAAACAAATTTGGGATGAACTTGGACACTTAAAAAGCACCCTGATCTGAAAAACCCTCTACAATAGATTGAAGATGAACGGGTCTTCCAATTCCTTCTTGGTCTCAATGATTCATTCGGCTCCCTTCGAACCCAAATTTTGGCCATGGATCCTCTTCCATCCATCAATAAAGTTTTTTCCATTCTCTTCCAAGAAGAACAAAAACGTCTTCTTCATCTGACAAATCCTTCCTCAGACACCCTTGCACTTGGTGCCAAATTCCTTAGCTGCGAAAGAGCC
This sequence comes from Juglans microcarpa x Juglans regia, assembly GCF_004785595.1. Taxonomy (NCBI): domain Eukaryota; kingdom Viridiplantae; phylum Streptophyta; class Magnoliopsida; order Fagales; family Juglandaceae; genus Juglans; species Juglans microcarpa x Juglans regia. Next base: position 5,080,745 of record NC_054607.1, read on the forward strand.
ATCCTCAAGTGCACGGCTTATGGCTGAGAAGGCCACCTTCGAGAGAGGTGCTGGACCCTCATCGGGTACCCACCTGGCCGTGAGCCCCGTAACAAGCCACAAGCTTCGATCCTTGCCCACCCTCCATCAGTGGCGAACCAGAATCGACTAGGTGGTGGACAAATCCACCTCAACCAGCCCCATACCGCCACTATCATCTAAACTGTACCAGAAGCTTCTCCCCATGCTCACACCTCCGTCCTCCACCACTTCCATGCCTCCTTCCACCCACTTCGTCGGTAATTCCCTAACCCATTCTCCCTCTATTTTTTCCTTCGATCGGCACAATCACTGGGTGGTGGACGGTGGTGTAAGCCACCATATGTGTTACCGGTGTGATGCCTTCACTGATCTACGACGCCTCTCTTCCCCGTGTTTGGTGTAGCTCCTGAATGGCAAAGCCATCCCCATCAAAGGCCATGGCACCTGCATCCTCTCATCCTCTCTTATTTTGTCTAATGTTTATTTTGTTCCTCAATTTTCATTTAACCTTTTATCTGTTTCCCAAATTACCCTTCATAGTGCCTGCGTCATTTTTTTCTCCTCTCACACTTGTTTATTTCAGGACCCTTGATTGATGAGGTCGATTGGAGCTGGTGATCTCTACAATGGGTTCTACGTGTACCGACCTGAACCTTCTCTTTGCTTTATCTACCTAGTCTACTATCAATAAGACCTTATAGCATCAATGTCTAGGCCATCCTTCCAGTTTCATTATTCCCAGTCTTTTTAATTCTCCATGCATTCTCTCTGATTGTGATGTTTGTGCTTGATCTAAGTACACTAGATTACCTTTTTTTTTATTAATGAAAATAATTTTTTTTCCTTTTAATCACCTTTTTTGTGATATTTCGTTTGGTTACCATACTTCTTCTCTGAGTGGGGCCATTTTTCCACCATTGTTGTTGATTTTTCATGCACTACTTGAATCTACCTAATGCGTTTTAAATCTGAAACTTTTACTCATTTAATGCATTTTTTTGCCTTTGTCGAAAATCAATTTAATACTACTATTAAAATTATTCGCAAAGATAACGGACAAGAATTCTTTCTCACCAATTTCAAACTTATCTTCAAAATCATGGCATTATCCATGAACGTACCTGTGTTGAAACTCTACAACAAAATAGAGTTGCAGTGCGTAAACATAGGTACCTTCTAAATGTTGCTTGTAGTCTTTATTTCCAAGTACATCTACCTTTAAAATTTTGGGACGATTGTGCCATCATCGCTGCACATCTCATTAATCGTACTCCAAGTCACATACTCTAGAATAAGTCATCTTTAGAAATTCTTTTTAATAAAACACCTAGCTATGATCATCTTCGCGTCTTCGGGTGTCTTTGTTATACACAAACCCTTAGTGCTCATCGTGACAAATTTTGCCCCAATGCTACTAAATGCATTTTTCTTGGCTATCCCAACACTCATAAAACTTACAAACTCTACAATCTTGACACTCATTCCATTTCTTATTCTTGTGATATCACTTTCTATGAACACCACTTTTCTTTCCAACATATTCCTGCTCTCTCTCCTTCTCATCCTGTCATTCCACTGCCTGCTTCTGAAACTCCTATACCATCTCCTCCATCTCTAGAAACTTCTTCTCCAAACTCATCCGAGCCCTTTCTCTCCTCACCTCCATTCCTTCCATCCAAGCCTCTTCTCTCTTCACCTCCCATTTCTCGTCCTCGCAGCACCATCACTTGACCCGCCTATCTTCATGACTACGTTTCTCCTACACTCCACACAGAGCCCACGACACCTTCACCTACTACACAGGCCTCGGTGTTAGGGACTCCAGTCTTGTCCCTAACAGTAAGGACCAAGAGCTTGCCTTGGTGAAGATGATGACCGAGTGATATTACCAACTTGCTTGACCTTCAATAAAGGAATGGTGTTTGAGTAATGGAATGATGAAGATGATACACTTGGGTAGGCTAAGTGTTTAGGCTAAGGCAAATCAATGTGGGCAGCTAGACTTGTTCTTGAATGAGGTGCCAAAATGATGGAGGCTAGGGTTGAATGGATGAGATGAGGTTAGGATTAAGGGTTGGAGGCAACTAGGGTTGTCGTGGACTACGGTAGGATTAGGGTAGGCGTGGCCTTGGAAGATTGGCTTAGAATTATGGGTGTTTGATGTAAAGGGGATGGCTTAAGGGTTGCCCTTGTTGTTAGGATCACTTGGATGATAATTAGGGTATGTATGGTGAAGTGTAGCTAGGGTTTTGTGAGGTGGCTAGGGTAGATTTTGAGATTTGGAAGAGTTGGCTTAGGGTTGGAGTTTAGGATGAAATTAGGTTTGGGAATGAGATGGAAGAGAGAGGCTAGGGTTTGGTGGCTAAGGTGGGCGGATTGGAATTGACTTGGTCTTAAGAAGATTGGCTAGATTTGGTTGGTTTAGGAGTGGATATGAGAAGTTTGTAAGATGAAAGGAATCTTTGAGAGAAGAGGGGAATTTGAATTTGAATCAAGATGACAAGTCAATAGTTGACTTAGAGAGATTGTAAGAAGAGTGATTTAAGGAATTGAAGAGGATTTTCAATTTCTTAAATTAAGGGTTTTGAATTGGGATTTGAATTTGAATTTGAATTTGTATCTGAATTTTGAATTTGAATTTGGTAAGAGGATGGAGAGATTTTAAGGATGTGATTGGGATGAGTCAACTTTCCTAAAATTAAGGAAGTTGCCAAAGAGGGACTCTTGATGGATGGCTAGGTCAATGGATGATAGAGGCAAGACTCCTTAAAGGAAAGAATCGCCTTATGGAGTCTTGAGGTGGACGGCTAGGGCTTATGTGGTTGATGGGCTAATTATGGTAATGTGAACTATTATGGAAAGTAGGACAACACTAGGGTTGGTCGAGTATAGTAAGTGGGGAATATGGCTAGGGTTTGATGAGAGATGGTGGCCAGGTATTTCGGCTAGGGCAATTGGGATGGTGGGAAGGCTTTATGTAAAGTGTGTCAATTTATGGAAATGATGACAAACAAGATGGTGGTCAAGTATGTGGTATGGAATGGATCAAATGAGCAATGGAATGGATGAACACCAAGAACAAATGAAGAACACGATGAACAAGTGATAAATAATCAAGAACAAAGTGAACAAAAGATAGCCAATTCAATTATGATTTACGAATTGTACATAGGTGAATTAAACTTCTTTATTGATGAATTTGGAAATAACAAAGAGAGCAACAACTTTGATTCACGAATTGCACCAAGTTGCAAGAACAAGATATATTGAACCACACATATTCACGAATTGTAAGGTATGATCCTCTCTTAAGGGATTCACGTATTGCACCTCAAAGAGCTCAAGTGCCTTGGCACCAAATAGTGATCTCAAGAATAAAATAGTCTACCCAATAGGAAATTTGCCAAAAGATGTAAATGCAAAGTCTAAGGGTCCTATTTATAAGAATTACAACTTGGAAACCCCCAATAGGTTCTTTGGAAAATAAACAATTAAATAAAAATAAATAATAAAAAATAATATAGTTGGCATGGACCAAATTGACCCATGGCATGCATGAGCCCATGGGTGGGCTAGGCTGGCCCATGGGCATGGCTGACATGGTTGGTATGGTTGTAGGTATGTGGCTGACAGGGCCCGGGCATGGTCTGGGCACTGGCATGGCTGGCATGGCCCAGGCAAGGGCTTGGGCGCTGAGGCTGATGTTGAGGCTGCTGCCTGGGCGCGCTGGGCGTGCGCGCGGGCACTGGGGGGCTTGCGCGCGGGACTGCTGCACGCTGAGCGCGCACGCTGGACATGCGTGCTGTGCTGCTGCGCGCTGGTCAGGCTGGGAGTGCTGCACGAGCTGGCCTGGTCACCAGCCTCACTGGGTATCCTGGGCATGTCTTGGCAGGTCCCGTGGCGTGCTCATGGGGCTGCTGTGGGGCTGTCCAGCCTTGTCATGACATGGCTAGTGGCTTGGCCATGGGCCACAAAACGTAGGGTCCTACCATTCAAGTACTGCTCACCCTCTGCCTGTTTTTCTTTCATATTTTCATTTCTCTTCATCTCATTTCACTTTTTTAACTGCTCTAACCACTTGTGTTGATCCTTCATGTTATTCTGATGCTATCTGCCACTCTCATTGGCATGAAGCCATGTCTGTTGAAATTTAGGCTTTGGAGGATAACTCCACTTGGACTTTTGAGATGCTACCCCCAATAAAAAACCTATTGGTTGTAAATGAGTTTTCAAAACTAAACTCAAGGCTGATGGCTCCATTGAAAGGTACGAAGCTCGGTTGGTTGCCAAGGGTTACACTTAGGTTGAAGGCCTTGACTATCATGAGACATTTGCTCCAGTTGCCAAAATGACCATTGTTCGTTACTTACTGGCTGTCGCTGCCGCCAAACATTGGGTCATTCATGAACTAGACGTCAACAATGTCTTCTTACATGGCAACATTGATGAAGAAGTCTACATGACACCACCTCCTGGATATTGCAGAAAGGGGAGACCCATTTCTATCGGCTAAGAAAATCTCTTTGTCCTCAAACAAGCCTCCCACAACTGATTTTTTAAAGTGGCATCTGTGCTTCTAGATACAGGTTTCCATTAGTCTCCGGCCGATCATTCTTTATTTACTTTTGTCACCTCCACCAATATTACCCTTGTCCTTGTTTACGATGATGATATATTAGTTGCTGGTAACGATATCTCTCAGATCGAGTTTTTCAAAGGACTCCTCTCCACCCATTTCAAAACCAAAGATCTTTGTTCTTTGAAATATTTTTAAACTTGAAGTTGTTCGCTCTCACAATGAAATCTTCCTCAGTCAGCTCAAATATGCCATTGATATTCTTTCTGATAGTGGACAACTCGGTGGCCGCACTGCATCTTTTCCTATGGAACAGCACTTGAAACTCAGCACTGAAGATGGCGATCTATTCCTTGATTCCTGCACTTACAGATGCTTAGTTGGCCGACTCATCTATTTGACCATCACCTGACCTGTATCGTCTATGCAGTCAACATTCTCAGTGAGTTCATGCATGCTCCTCAGGTTCCTCACATGACTGTCGCTACTCATGTTCTTCGCTACTTCACAGGCAACCCAGGCCAAGGCATCTTCTTCTCTTCCTCTAGCAGTATGAATGTCATAGCATACACTGATTCTGATTGGGCCAGGTGTCCCACCACCCGCCACTCCACCACCGGATGCTTCATTCAGTTAGGGGCCAATCCAATCTCATGGCGTACAAAGAAACAGATTACAGTAGCAAGGTCTTCTGTTGAAGTACAATATCGAGCCATGACCGCCACCACCTGTGAACTCACCTGGTTGAAACAATTTCTCATTGATCTTGGCATTCCTCACCCCGAGTCCTTCACCTTACATTGTGACAACCAATCCGCTCTCTACATTGCGCACAATCCCATGTTCCATGAACGTACCAAACAGATCGAGGTTGACTGTCACATTGTTCGTTATAAAATTTGCTCCAACCTTTTTACAACCGTTCACACTTCCTCCACTGAACAAGTTGCAGATATCTTCACAAATCTTAGGACGAGAACTTTTTCATCATTTTGCACAAAAGTTGGGCATTATGGATCTACATGTGCCAACTTGAGGGGGAGTATTAACAGCCACCTTAATTTTTGGAGCTCCACAGAACAAGCCACAAAACAAGCCACCTTAATTCTAGGAGTTTGTCTAAATTAGTCCACTTACTTTTTGTCCATGTCTTCATACTTAGTTGTACGTCTATATATATTTGAATGTATGATACACAAATGATGTTAAGGTCTTGCATACAAATTACTCTCTCTTAGTTTTTTTAACACTTTATATTATATATTACATTTTATATATATTTTTTATAAGTATATATTTTATATATGAATGTATTGAAGTAATCTTGGCTCTGCTTCCTCGAAGGTAAAGAAAGATCTAAAGGGGCCAAATGTTATTATAGTTTGGTGCTTGGGTGAATTTCTAAGCTCACTTTTTGCTCTCGCATTTTTTACAATGAAATATTAACACTTTTGCATTTATACCCATAATTGATAGATAGATTATACATCGCGATATCAAGTCATAAATGTGACAAAAGTGAATTGGTAGATACTTAGTTTTTAAGACTCGTATGGAGAAGTATTGACTTTCTCATGCATGTATGTGTTTTAAGATTTGTCTTGATTTTATTTTGTAATGTAGTTTTTTTATATATGAAAATGCAATGGTTCTACCCCAACACAACACCTAGAGGGGGTGAATATGTGTAATTCAATTTTGAATATCTATTAAAAAATATTGTTAAACAAACAATCAATGAAACAAATCACACAAATAATCAACACATCAATTTGGTCACGAAGTGGAAACTTATTTCAAGAACGTCTTCAAAATCTAAAACCACTTCGGGTATAAGTCACCACCTCAAATCCACTATAGAAACTTTAATTTGTTACAACCATTTTAGAAGCACTCACAAAATTTTTGTAGTGGCTAAAACTGGCTTGTAACGCCACGAGTGACCCACTTGATTTCTGCACGCATGTAGTACCGAAACTTCGACTTTTCTATAGCTTCCCACAAGAACCTCTTGATCTTTATATCAACGGCAGTTCTGAAAACCTTCCGGTGAATGAACACTTCCACATCAGAGGACTCAATTGTGTTTAATCTTTAAGTGTGATATAACGAAGACGTATTTTCCAAGAGAGAATCAACTTTGAATGTGGAAGAGAGTTTCTCTCAAGTGCTATTGGAAGAGGCTCAATTTTAGCTCAGTTTCTCCACACATTAGGACAGAGCATAAGTTTCCTTTCATACCATCAAAGGAATACGACGCTGAAAACCCTAGTTTAAGTGAAAATTTTGAACATTTGCTAGAGCTATGTGTCTAGCGCACGATATACTTCAGAAGCCACTCGAGCTCCATGTCGAGTTAAGGTTGAGCAAACTCTCGCTCTGGGTTACTGCTCGTGCTCCATGTCAAGCAATGGGTGAGCAAACTCTCTGTATGAATTCCGTTCGAGCTCCATGTCGAGCATGTTGAGTGAACCCTTTGTATGAGTTCTGCTTGAGCGCGAAGTCAAGCACCTATCAAGCGAACTCTCTGTATGAGTTCTGCTCGAGCCATTTTGAGCTGACTTCAACCCTTTTTCACTTTAACACATTTCAACACTTGTTACAACATAATTTTACAAAAGTTTTCATAAGAATATGCCAACACACTCATTTTTACATTAACAATATGTATAATTATTTATATATATAATTTATCCATATAAGGACTATTCTGAAATGGTATATCGAAACGTACCAGTATGAAAATATTCCGTTTCAGTACCTCAACTGGAACGAAATTCAAAACTTTCATTTCAGCGCTTGAAAATTGTACAAATTATGTCAAAAATCAACCAATTCAGTTAGAAATTTAAGCAAACCCAAATCAAAAGTAAAGCTCAATTCATCCAAATCGTTCAAAGAACATATTGCATAAACTATCTGTAAAGGAAATAAAAGTAAGTATAAATTTAGGTTTAACTTTATGATTCTTTAGGAATAAGCTTGGGCTTTTTCAATTGGAGGCGTTTTGGAATTGTGGGAACGATATAATTCAATATTATATATATATATATATGAATGCCTGGATAGAGTAGAATATCCAGATTTTTCAATCCCGATTGTAATGCAATCTCCTTGCTGATAAGTCACAGATGCCCTTGGAATGGAGTAATTGGGGATGAAAACCCTAATCCAGAAATTTTGGGTTGCTTGAAATTTGTCCAGTATTGAGGGCCTGATCTTGGATCATTGACACCCATCACCATGGCCTTGGATCATGACCTTTGAGCTGTACATTGTGGGTCAGATTAGTTGAGAAAGTGAGTTACCGAATGTGGGGAGAAGCAGATTGTAATTGGTCATCAAGAGAGTGAGAGTGAGATGAAGATAATTTTAGGCTAGAGCTAGCAGATCACCATTTACAAGTATTTGGGAAAATATTTCTGAAGGAGCAGCTTGCCTTCAATGTGATTTGCATCTTGATCTTAATATTCTCAATATTGCATTTCCTACAAAGAGTGCGGTTGCATAATATAAGTTGTCACCAGACAATTTCCTCACAAGTGAATACATATCTTATCATAAAAGGTTATTATTTGCAAACTTTTTTTAATGATGTGACTCATGACAAATAAAATGGCCAAAATAAAACATTTTCAGCTAACTTTTTCTTGGTGATGTGAAATTGGTAGTGAAAAATAATTATTTGCCACCAAATAAAATTCGCCATAAAAAATTTTGTACCAAAAGCCTCACCGGATCAAAAGTTCTTATTCTTATTTTGTACCATGAGATTACTTCACTTAGACTTCTGTCAACCCCATTCTAGTCACATGTTCTCTGAATTTTTTTAGAGACAATCATTTAGTCATTGGATCTACTACCATCGAGGTCGAGGAAATAAAATTAACATCGACCTCACCTCTCTCCACTATATCTAAAATATAGTGATAATGCATATCAATGTGTTTTTTCTTGAAACTCTGTGTTCCACTTTTTATAAATGAGAAGATAGACTGATTATCACAAAATACATTGATTAGTTCTATAGATGTATCCAAATTTAAGCTTTCAATAAAGCGTTTCATTCACACCGCATCATTCACTGCAGTACTACAAGCAATATATTCTTCTTTCATCTTAGACTTAGCAACACAATCATGTTTCTTACTTAACCAAGAAACTATCGTTCCACCAAATAGAAATATATATCTACTTATAGATTTTCTATCATCTAAATCACATCCAAATCAATATCACTATATCCGATTAATTCTATATCATTGATCCCAAAGTACAATTTTATATTTTTGGTACAATGTAAATATCTTAATATATGTTTCATTGCTTGTCAATCTTCCTTACCTGGATTGGATTGATATCTGCTTACCAATCCTACTGAATGACAAATGTCTGGTCTCTTACAAGTCATTGCATACATAAGACTTTCCACTGCTTGAGCATAAAGAACTTTAAGCATTTTGTTTATTTCCTCCTCATCTTTTGGCACATAGTTTTATTTAAAGTATGACCTTTGTAAATAGGTGTACCTTAGGATTTATAATTTTTTATACCAAATCTTTTAAGTACTTTTTCAAGATATTTTTTTTGATCTAAATCTAATATCTTTGAATTTCTATTTCTATAAATTCTTATACCAAGAACATAGATGGATCCACCTATATCTTTCATTTCAAATTTAGATTTCAAGAATTATTTTGTTTCATTCATCATATCTAGACAATTACTTACAAGTAATATATTATAACATATAATGATAATAATGTTAATTTATTATCATGTTTCCATATATATACACAGTGATCTAGTGGACTCATTTCATATCGCATTTCCAAAATGGCTTGGTGAACTTCAATTACCACTATCTTGAAGATTGCTTAAGTCCATATATTGACTTCTTCAACCAGTAGACTTTTTCTTCATGTCTTTTAATTTGGAATCCTTCTGGTTGAATAATAAAGATATCATTTTTAATTCAACATTAAGAAAATCTGTCTTTATATCTAACATATGTAATGTCAAATTCATCCTGGCAACAATAGACATGATAATTCTTACGTATGTGAACTTCGCCACAAGCGAATACGTATCCATAAAGTCTACATCTAATTGTTGAGTATATCCATTGGCCACTAACTTTACTTTATACATTTCCCAACTACTATCAATTTTAAATTTTCTTTTGAGAACTCATTTGCAACCAATAGGTTTTCTATCTTTTAAAAGATCTGTTAACTCCCAAACATTATTTTTATTTATCGATTCTATTTCATCTTTCATGGCCTTAAGGCATTTATCTGTATCGATACTATTGACTGCCTCAGAAAAATTTTCTGGATCATTTTCTAAATTTTCCAAATTGATATGTAGAGCATAACGATCTTAAAATAATATTGATGATCGTTTGGTTCTTTTACTCCCACTATCTACAACATGAATACCTGAAGATTGATTTTCATTTGAGCTTTTTTTATTTTTATTATTTTGTATCTGAATAATATCATAATTTTCATTGTCAGACCTTGTGTAGATCTGTTGACTCTTTAAATCATTTAATAAATCTATCTGATCAACTAGAGTAATAAGGTTTGTATTTTTTAAGAAAATGACATCTCTATTTTCTACCAATCATTTATTATAATGATAAAATCTGTAACCACTTCCTTTTTCTACACATCCAATAAACCTGCATTCCCAGGTTTTAGTTTTCAATTTATTCCTTAGTGGCCTTGGGATAAGCACTTGTGCCCTACAACTCCACACTTTGAGTTTAGTTAAATCTGATTTATGTTCCGTACATGTCTCGTATGGTGTAAGAGGTTTTGCTTTGGTTTCAACTCTATTTAATATATATGCCAATCGATAATGCTTCACCCAAAAAATGTATTGGTAGGTCAGCATATACCACCATCGATCTCGTCACATCCAATAGAGTTATATTTCTTCTTTTTGCAATGTCATTTTATTGAGGCTTATATGCCATAATATAAATGTCTTATACTATTCAATTTGTAGAAATCATCTAAAACTTCAAATTCACTTCTTCTATCATTATTCAAATCTTTAATGGGCATACCCAACTGGGTTTCTACTTCTACTTTATGTTTTTTAAAATTCTCAATTGCTTCATATTTATGTTTGAATAAGTAGATATGTCCATATCTTGAATAGTCATAAGTGAAAGTAAGAAAGTACTTCATTCCTTTATGGATTTTAGTTTTAAGAGGTCTACAAGCATTAGAATGTATAATTTCAAATAAATATGTGGATTTCTAACTTTTGAAAAAAAATTTACTACTCATTTTTCCTTTAATACATGGTTCACATATATCAATATTATTTGAGTTTATTTATAGTATTAATCTACTTTTATACATTCTGATCATCTTATTTTTATTCATATGATCTAATTTTAAATGTCATAAATATGTACATTTAGTAGACACATTCAAATAATCATAAACAGATACTTTATTAATATCAACATTCAATACATACATATCGTGATATTTCACGCCTTTCATTGATACAATATCTTTACTTATTACAGCAGTTTCAGACTTAAACTCAACTGTGTTGCCTTTCTGATCTTGTACAGGCACTGATACTTAATTCCCTACGAATACTAGGTACATATAATACATCCCTAAGTAAAATAATGGAACCATTTACTTTAAATGTACATGTACCTTGCCCCAAGACGTCGTAGTATGTTTTGTCGCCCATATACATTTTGTACTCTCCTGTTTGTTTCTTTTCAAATTTGACAAACAGATCTTTGTTCCTGCATATATGTCTTGTTTTTATAGAGTCAACCCACCATGAATTTGACGCTGGTTCCATGAGCATTACTTCTGAGACGGTCATCACAATTTTCTTTTTTTTCTTGTGCTTTTTTCATATTAGGACATTGTGATTTGTAATATCTATTTTCCCACACTTAAAAACAGTTTCTAGAAAATAGTTTACTTTGTCTTTTTTTTTCAACCATTTCTTTTTCTTAAACTGTTTTGGTTTCATCTTATTCCATGTAGAATGATTGCCCTGAGCCATCAATAAATTGGATGATTGACGATCTCTATCCCTCCTCTTCATCATTTCTCCTTAAGTACTAAAAGTATTGAAAGTGAAGTCAATGTTATTTCATTTCAACCATGTGTTAAAGAAGTAACAATATGATTACAAGATAAAGGAAGACTATTCACTATGATTGTAACTTACATTTTATCAGTGAGAGAATGGCCAGCATCATATAATTCTTTTGCAATCAACTCCATTTGAAGCACGTGATCTCCAATGTCATTATTCTCTTTCATACAAGTTCGGATATACTATCCAATAATAATTATATATACGTATCCGACCGTAGATTATAATTTGCCTAAACTGCATCAATAATTTCTTTAGCAGTTTCCTAGTCTTCAAATTGAGAAATGATGTGATCATTCATACAATGCAAAATTAAAGATTTTGCTCATGCATTATGTTATTCCCATTTATCCTTGTTTGGTTTGCTGCTTCCACTTCCATTTAGCCCATTTTTTACACTTTTTGATGGTTTTAGTATTGTTAATGTGTATAAGGTCTTTTCATGGGTTAGGAAAAAAGTTATATGCATTTTCCAACTCCGAAAATTTATTCCATTCAGTTTTTTTATTCTCAAGGGATCAATACTTTTCTTCAGTGTCATAAATAATAAATCTTAAAAAAAAAATTAATAACCAAAAGAGTGTAGAAATAATAAATGTGTTCTATTGTAAATAAATTAAATACAATAGTTCAATTTTGAGAAATTAAAGTTATTACAAACTCAATTTTAATAATAATCATTGGATTTAATCCAAGGTGGCAACCTCAAAATTCTCCTATTATATTTTAAATAATGAGAATAATAGAGGTGACGCCTAGATCGAGTATTCCCACAAACTGTCCTTGATGTTTCTCACTTTTCAAAGAATTTCTAGCAATAGTCTCGGCCAACATGTGCTTTATAATTATTTGGCACAAAATTTGTAGCACGACAATTTTTGAATGAACCAAATCGAGCTTGAAATGACCAAGAACGGCTCAAATACCAAATCTAGCCCGTACCGGTTTAGAAAACCAAGTCAACTTTAACAGATTCAAACCGAGTCCAGAAGAATAAAACCGGTCGTTAGTGGCTCGGTCAACGGCTTGTTTCTTCTCTCCCTTCGTGGCTTGGCTTAGGACACGGCTTGTTGCTTGGCATGTGGCTACAAATGATGGGTCAGCTCGCGGGCTGGTCAATTGGGCTTGGGCTTGGGTCTAGGTCCAATTCTCTATGATCCCATGGGCTTCTACAAAATGGGCTGGAGGCCTGGCCCAAATTCTAGCCATTTGGAGTAAGTCCGTTCCAAATGAAACAATGTCGTTCGGTTTGGCTGAAACAAAATCGTGTTGCATCTTACGAATGGCTTCCAATGTTCTCAGAATGGCGTCGTTTGGTTCCGAGTATACTCGAAACAACGTTGTTCATTGTAAGTTTTGAATCCTCAGACACGGCCAAAACGACGTTAGTGTCGTTTTGGTTGTTTTGTTCCTCACTTGGTTGAACGCCAATTTCGTTTAGCCAAGAATAATTTGAATTCTCTTGACCGTTAGTCGTAACGAGACCATTTTGACCAGAGACGTTGTCTTCTTCTTTCTCGTGCACAGATGTTGCAGAATCAAAAAATGTTTTGTCCTGGCTTTCATCTGATGAACTGGTCGCCGGCGACCAAGGTTCTGACGTGTCCTCAACACTCTCAAATCCCGACAATTGTAATATGTAAGTGTAGTTGCCAAATTAAGCACTTGCCTATTGATCATCTTCTCAATGAGTGAAATTAAACCATTTCTCATAATCAGGCTCTTGATATCATTGTAGAAAAATGAAGAACAAAAATGGACTAAAATCGAATGAAAATTCAAAAATATGGTGACAATCTTGTGAGGGTATTTGTCCCACAAGTTGGTGATGGACAAAGAGGAATTGAGTGCCTTCATTGTGCACCAAAGGCCCCTATATATAGGCCGTGAGGCACTGGTTGAAGGGGCATAACCATTGGTAAGACAATGGTTGGTAAATGGCACAACTATTAACAAGTGAAACAACCTTTTAACTAAATCAAAAGGTTGTCTCTTGAAACTTCTTTAATCATCCCTCATGGAAACCATCACTATGGAAAGGGTGTCATTTCAAGGGATATATTGTTAGGTGATCACATCTTTTAGAATTACAAGCCTACAAGCAATGTTAGTCAGCTAAACATTAGGCAAATTACAAAAAAAGTCAATGTATTGCAAAAATAGAATAAAGACATGGTATTACATTATGATATGCCGTGTTGCTATCATCTACATGTCTCGAATTGATAGGCAATAGTTGAATATAATTATCTAACTTATATTCTAAAACTCCCTCTAGACTTTCCTTATAAGTGGATTCAACACATAAAATATTTAATTAAATGAGATCAAATATAAAGTCAAATTTAAGGTCTCTATTTTGACATTGTGGTAATTTAATTTAATATCAAAATATAAGTTTTAAGTTCGAATCCTAGGTGGTAGGTCACTTTGACCTAACCCACCCACCCAAACTACTCGGCCCATTAGATAATAGGAGAGCAACCTATTCAGTACCATGAATTGGGCGAACAAGCTAATATATTTTAGAAAAACTCTGTATGCAACTGGCCAGGGGAACCGTGGGGATACCGTGTCCCACATGGCAAATCGAAACGGCATTTTTTCTATCTTTTCTAAAATTCCCTCCATTTTTCCTCCGTCTTCTTTTTTCCACTGAAATCCCCATTTGCCCTTCGTCTTCCAAATCTCCCACGAAATCCCTCTTTCCCCTTCATCTTCCAGAGCTCTCATGAAATCCCCCTTTCCTGCTTCGTCTTCGTCTTTGTCTTCCACCTTCCCACTCAACGGTTACCCTTTCCTCATTTGTCTTCCACCTTCCCCACTTGAATCTTCTACACGAAACTGACAATGAAACCCTTCGATAGTACTGTGTAGGTGATTGTGACAATGATGATTATACCTAAGTCGATAAGATGAAGATCAAGATCCAAGGTTCCTCTTAGCGCAATTAGTGAGTTGACTCAACCTTCATAATAAAACTAACAAGCTGATCTTTTGCTGCTGACATGATCGCTCCGATCCAAGCTCCTCTCAACTTTGCTTTAATGAAATATCTTGCTATTTTTTTTTTTTCAGACTTTGCTTTTGAAACCCCGTCCATTGTGACCATAAAATTCATTAAAAAATAGGAGTAATCAATAGAAACCTAGGTAACCAGCAATGACCCAGATAAGACGACTAAAAAGGAGGGAGACAAATGGAAAATGATTTTTGTTTATGCTAGATCAGAGAAGTGATAGAAGACCCAATGTTTCCCAGATCATTCCAACCATCAATATTGGTTGCATTCCAGTAAAGGGAAGGATCCGACATGCTGATTTGCTCCATTTGGTTCTAGCAAGAACCATTCCAATTTAGCCTGCGTTGGCCGTTTTATACTTTCACTTCTTTCATGGCAATCTGATGAGCTTCGCTATTACCCACTATTTGCAAACCTTCAAATGATGCTGAGCTTTGGAAATGATTGGGTGCGAGGATGTCTTTGATATGATCATTAACGAAATTTTGTTGCTGAAAGCTAGGGGCAAGTAGGGAAGCGATGGTTGGAGTAGTGGTAGTAGTAGAAGCTGAGGAGCCGAAGATGGAATAACTTGAGAGGAGCCAGTTTGATGTAACCACATCTTGGATTTTCCAAGCACAATTAAACCCATTTCGGTAATCATGATTCTCACCAGCAATAGCATTAGACATAATTCCAGAGACAACCACACGAGATGCAGCGTCGCAGACCCAACAATGCCCAGTTCTGGTTTCATTTGAAATGAGAAATCTGAAATTTTCTCTTCGTTTCATTTCGTCTATTTTTTTTTTTAAAATTTATCAACGTCAGTCGATTCCTTACAGTTACCCTCAACGGTTACCTGTAATAGTATTATATATTTTAAGCAAGAGAGGTCGGAGACCAGATGTTTTATTGAATTAAATATTATATAATTTACTTCTCTTGATCGATTTGAATTTTTGGCATCACTTGATTAATGATTTAGCACGTCTTGGGTACCAATTGGTAAGTGACAGGCGTTGCGCATGTAATGATTGCAGTTCTTTCTAGGGACTATGCTTGTAGGGAACTTTTTAATGCATTTTGAAATACATTCATGCGATTTTATTACGTGACTTAACAAGTTGATGCAAGTGAAATTAATAAAAGAAGAGGTTGAAGACAAACACTTCACATTCAGCTTAAAAATACATTCAACCGTCAAAAGTGAAAGTTTCATGTCCTCATCAAGGAAGTAATTAATCATGTCTACCAAACAAGCATACAATTCACAGTTCTGACAATCACCTTAGGGACTAAGATGTTCTCTTTGAACATCAAGCAATACATATAAATCCGTCTGATAAACAGTATAGAGTCCACTTTGCTCGATGCATGCCATTTTCTTTGTTAGGTGAGAACTCTTCTGATATTAGAAAAGGAGTTTGATCTTGAGCACATGATCCTTCACCCTCATCCTACTCTACCTTAGTGACACAGAGAGAGAGAAAGAGAAAAAAAAGGTTATATTATTCCTATGAGATATTATAGATCATCAAGTAGAGTATGATCAGCAAGCTGCATTCCTACAAATGGCAATTGGGAAGCAAGAAATAAATCCAAATCAGTTTAAGATGATATGTACCTTCAGAATTTAAACATTATATATGAACCAAGCTTTATAAATTTAAGGACTGGGTGTGCACTTGGGTCTGGGTCCGGGTATCCAACTACCTGCTTGGATTAATTCGAGCCGGTGTCCGGATAAATCTAAGTTTTTGAAGTCTGAAAATTCAAATATTCAGCCCATATCTTGATTTGCAATTTTTAAAAAAGTTTATATTTTAATTAAAAACAGGAAAATATATTCCTATATGTGATAATACTACTACTCCATCATCAGAGATGAATTCCATGAAAAAAATAGGGGGGTGAGGGGTTAAGAAGATTTGTTCTGGGCCGGGAATAACAAGGGAGAGGAAAGCACAACAATGCTGGTACTGTACGCCTATCAGTGACTCAAATGATTGTGTTTCATAGGAGAAGTACGAGATACAAGATACTGTTTCATATGCAAACTATCAAACGGAGAAACCAGCATTCTAGAGGGAGGTAATTAAAGGAACTATGAATTTGAAGGATTACAGAAATTTGCAGACATGAAGAAATATATATCATTCAAGAAAACTTGTGCCCTGCGGAATTTGAATACAGCATTTGCATAAACAAATATATATGGATAGATTCCCGTTCATGATTTACATCAAACAATTCAAAGTGAAGATAATTCTTGAAGGTATCTATGAATACAATACGCCAGAAAATCATGTTCTGATGAATTTGAAGTTTCTTAAACTTGGATAGGTAAATGTTATTACTCCCATCAGCAGAAATCAGCACTCGATTTATATGAATCTTCAAAGCAAGCCAAGAAGATTTTCCTCCATTTTTTAGTCGGAAATCCTTTCTTTTCTGTACAACATCCAACTTCAAAATCACTGATGGCAAACGATGTTCATGGAAAGCAGTAGTAATACAGAAGTCTCAAGCACTTGGTTGCATCATCATGTTGTATGCTCCCCATGTGAACCAAATAAATCTTTCCTGCAAAAGCTTGGACATATGAGGTACTTACACTTGGAGAGAAATTGTATGTTTTATAGAATTAGTAATCTGGAAAGAACCACAAGCATGGAAAGAACCACAAGCATAATCCAACTACCTTAAAATTTGTCATGCTAACAGAAATGCAAGCACTTATGAAATTGTTGAAGTGGCCGATTCACAGTTCTAACAAAAGATGTTGGTGGCATATCCTCCTCTGACTTCTCAACCTTATTGACCTCACATGAGGTTCTAGTAGTCCTCAAATTCCACAACCTTTGTTGCCTCTGCCCAGAGTCCATTCCTCCGGCCTCTTATCCTAAATTTCCTCATTTTCTTCTTTCACCTTCTTATTGTTTTTCCTGATATGTGAATTATGATGATCTAAGTAATGAAACTTCTATGAATAGGAAGAAGACAGGATTAAGAAGATAATTACCGCTAAATTGTTGACTTCTTGCAAATTAAAACTGCTAAGACATATAATTATAATAAACATTAAACTTTTTTCCAACGTTCTCCATCACTTCCTCCTGCAATGAAAATTTAGTAACGAAGAAAATATTGTGAGATAACTAGGAAAAAAAGAAGAAGAGAGAAGATAAGGTGAAGAATATGGATACGTTCAAAGACTTAAATACCTTGGGCATGGAGGACCGATCCAAGTACAATTCAGGAATGTGAGCAATCTTTGGCCAATCCTCTCCTGTGTGTGCCTCGCATCTTGGCAACAATAAGGGACAGTGCTGTCTAATTGCCAACATTTTCAAAGTCTTCAACAGACGCATTCCCTCGGGAAGCAAAGTTAAATTAGGGCAATTCGAAATTTCAAATTCTTGCAGTGATGTCCAGTTCCGGATCCATTCTGGTATGGCTGTCAACAAGGAACAGCCCGAAATCTGTAACATTTTCAGAGTGGTAACATGTTCAAGACCTGATGGCAGAGACTCCAATTTGGGAAGTCCAATGAAATCCAGAGAGTGGAGGCTCTCAAGGCCTTTCCATCCCATCTCAACCTCATCATTGCCACCTATATAGAGATTATGGCAATGCTTAAGCCTCAGTTCTTGAAGTGCAGTGAGATATTGAATACCTTGAGACAAAGACTTTAATCTATGGCAGTTGACTATATGCAAAGACTTGAGAGAATTCAGGTTTTGCAGTCCCTTCTCTGGGAGAATATGTAGATCTTCTATCCTATGTAGTCGTAGATGCTTCAATTTTGAGAGAGGTGCAAATGAAGAAGAGACAGATGTAGAGGAGCCTATTGCTGGTAATGTTGAGCAAATCGGTGCACCCATATTCATCATCATTGTCATTTGCATTGGCTTCCATCTGACATTTGACAGGACCAACTCTTCTTCAAGACATGGAAACGTCGGCATGGAATCCAGCTCGGTGCAACCCGAGATGGATAGTTCTGAAAGACAAGGAAATGAAGGGAGTAAACGAGGCTCTTCCCTCCTCCACCCCTTGAGATTAGGGCAATAATAGAGTTGAAGTTCCTCTAAGGATGGGAAGAATGTCCCAGTATACTCATCATCACTATCTGACATGTACTCAATACCCTCCAAGTATTTAAGAAACAGACGCTTAAGAGAGGGCAGTTCACTCAATGGTGGCAAACATTTCAGTTTTTCACACTTGGATAATTGAAATTCAACAAGATTTGTGAGCGACGAAAGCCAACTCGGAAACTCCGCACCTTTGTAACCGCTTAATTGAAGCCTTTTAAGATTGCGGTGAGGTTCTAAGGCTTTCAATTTTTTTCCAGCGAGGGTATCATCCCTCAACCCAAATGAATCCTCCCAATATAATTTTAGAGAACGAATCTTTTCTTTCTCATTCAGATTTGCAGCCCTGTAATCTTTAACATCATGTTTCCCACATCCCAAATTTCTAATCTGTAAATCACCTCTTAGGCAATTTAGTCCATTTAATTCATTTAGTCCACCGCTATGCATGTTGAGAGAATCCAGGGGGGATACCAGGAAGTCTGATAATGACCGAAGTTTAGTCAATTGGCCTAATCCACGTGGCATATAAGTCAGTTTCCAACATCCATTGATGTCAAGATGCCTGAGGTTGACTAATCTTGAAAAGTCTCTCGGCCATTCTTCAAACCAACTACAATTGCACAGTTTTAACGTCTGCAAATTCTGCAAGCTGGTTATAGAATCTGGTAACTTCTTCATCATGTACATTCCAGAAAGATCAAGATATCTTAAACCATTCAACTTACAAATCGAGCTTGACGGTAAACCATCTAGGTTTCTACTACCCAATTGCAATGCGCGCAACGTTTTGAAGCTTGAAAAAATTGCATCACATTCTGTCATGCCCTTAGGTTCACTGTCACTTGGTGAAAGAAATGTTCGCAGTCTACATTTTGCTTTAGAAATTAAACGTGCGAGATATAAGTAATATTCTATATCGTAACCAACCCATAGATGACGAGTGCTCTTGTTAACGTCCTCTTCATATGTAAAAGAGTTTAATGTGGTTACTGACGGTCCTGCAATCAACATAGCAAGATCATGCATGAGGTCATTCATTTTGCAGCTAGTGACTTCACCCGACCAATCTGTTGTGACTTTTTCAAAGAAAAATCTCGAAATTAAATCCATAAAGTATTCATGACCAGCATCTTCAAGGCATTCATCTTCTTCATTTGACGACTTTATAAATCCTTGTGCTATCCAAAGATTAATCAATGTTGATTTATCAATCTCGTAATTCTTTGGAAATAAACAACTATAAGCAAAACATTGTTTCAAATGCTGCGGAAGTTGATCGTAAATCAGCAACTTAAGAGTTGCTAAGATGTCAGCTTCTTCATTTAGATGTATTCTTGAAAGTTCATTATTCATAAAAGACAACCACTCTGTTTCTGAATTTTTGAAATACAATAACCTTCCAATTGTTATTATGATGAGAGGGACTCCTTCACATTTTCTCACAATCTCCTTTCCCACATTCACAATTCCGTCCTCATCGTCTGGCTCTTGGCCATTTTTAAACGCCACCCGTTTAAATAAATACCATGAGTCATCTTCATCTAAACCTCTCAAGTAATAGGGTTTAACTGTGCACATAGTATCGGCAACCTCTTCACTACGTGTAGTTACTAAAATTTTGCTGCCTCTTGCACCATATTGCTCTATCAGACCTCGTTTCAAGCGTAACCATTTTTCACGATCATTGATGCGCACATTATCCAAGACAAGTAGGTACTTCTTACCATAAATTTCTTTTTCAAAAATCATAAAAGGATTCATAAAAGGATTTAATGTTACTTTCTCATTTCTGGCAGATTCTAGGATTTTTCTAACGATTGTTTTTTCCATACCAACGTCATCACGAGAGACACATGACATGACATTCACCCACATTTTTAGCTGAAAATATTCTTGGATTCTCTCGTGATTGAATGCGAACTGAGCTAGTGTTGTCTTTCCCATTCCTCCGGTTCCAACAATCGGAAGTATTGAAACGTTCTCCTTAACATTGGAGTCCATTAAAAAGTCAACAACTGCCTTTTTCTCCGTATCTCTACCAATAAGTACTTCTGGACAAAAAGCATTATGATCCCTCTCCCTATTCTCTTCTACTGGTATCTTTCCATGGCGTTCCTCAAAATGAAACTTCCTCATGTCGTTTGCAATGTGATCTAAATTGTTTAGAATAGTCTTAATCTTAGGACCCATTCTACGGTTAAATGCAAGTTGATTCGATTTGGAAAAGAAGATGCACACCTGTTTTGCCTTCTTTTTTCGGGTCACGAGTTCTTTCCGAAGAGCTTTGGTGGATAAATCATCCAGCAACTCCTCCACTTCATATAAGATATCTGTTAGCTTCTCGAGCCAGGCTTTGATTTCATCGTTCGCGGCTTGTTGCTCCTCGGCATCCAGAAGCACAGGTTGTAATTCTAAAACAATGTCCTTCAGCTTTTCAAAATCTTTGACACACGACGATAATAATCCGAGCTTTTTCACCGTCTGCGCGTCCAAATGCTCAATGATTCCAGGAACAATAATGGAGGGAAAACCTTCTGCCATTTCTTAGAAGATAAGCGAATAGGCAAATTAATGTGAATAGAATCGACGAGTCGTGGCCTATATATATATGGACAATGCGGTGACCCAATCCCGTGCCCATAAGCGTATCGGTAAGGGTATTTTTTTTTCAAGTATTTTATTATGTGATTTTGTATTTTTTCAAGTATCACATAATAAAATAATTTGGAGGGTCCTTTTTACTTTAAAGCCTACTTTTTTTTTTTTTTCCTTAGAGGACTATGGGGATTGGGCCATTGGCTACTTCAAAAGTTTTATGAGTAGTGCCAGGCTGCCCAGTATTTAAATATATTTAAATATTTTTATAGTTTTTTAATATATTTAAATATTTTTTTAAAAAAAATATACTAATACATTAAGAGTACTTTCTTAATCATTAAATATAAAAAAATAAAATACATGAAAGCCAAGTGAGGAAGCAAATTTAGGGGACATATTAACATTTCTCAAGTTTTATTACACCTCTTCTAAAAATAGAAAACTTTTATCTAGAGAAATGATTTTTGCCGTTTTTAAATGTGCAAGTCTTATTTACTCATTTTAAAAAAATAATAAATTTAGCATATTCTTGAAATAATAATTTTTTTAATAAAGAATATCATTTTTTTTAAAGAGAGTATGTGGAGCTTGCATACCTTAAGACGACGGATAGACTTGAATGCTGAACTGAATTGAGTTGAGTTGAGATGAGATAATAAAATATTGTTAGAATATTATTTTTTAATATTATTATATTTTGTGTTAGAATTTGAAAAAATTATAACGATGAGTTCAGATTAGTTGTGAGAAGTTGATGATCCAAGCGTATAATACTCTTTTATTTATAAGTCAGTATACATAACATGTAGTAAAAGTATTTATATGATATTATTTAAATTGAAAAAAAAAATTAATTTGAATTTTACAAATCAAATCTTTTCATTCAAGTAATTTGTATGGTATACTCTACACACCGATTTAAGAATAGAATAACTCCTTAAAAAAATGTTACATTTGAATCATTTGGGTGCTTCTTTGCCAAAAAGACATGAGAACCCTAGATTGAGAGTCTGAGACTGTGTTTTGATGTCGAGATGATTTCAGATGATCTGAGTTGATATGTGAATAGTAGTGTTTTGTGATTTCTATTAAAATGTATTTGAATGTATGAAATATATTAAAATATGTGTTTAAATGTATGAAATATGTTAAGATGAATTTAATCTTTTATGAAAAGTTAAAAAAATAAATTTCATAAATAATTAATTTGAAATGAGTTAAGATAGATGTGAGTGACACAAGAGACTTTTAGTACTCGTGGCTTCTTAATTACCAGACTCAATGCTCCAGGTTTCGTATCTTTTTTTTTTTTTTTTTTTTTGGTCGTAGAATTGAACTTGAAGTTATTCTAAAGGTAAGAGAGCATGTTACAAACAGGGGCAGAAATAGAATCTGCACTTTATACACCCTTCAGTTTCCATAGCTTTTCTTTATTCCTTGTGATTTTGGTGGTACCTAATTGAACTTTGAAGTTATTCTAAAGATAGATTATTTAGTCATAAATAAATAAATACTATAAAAATAAACTCATAAATTAACATAATTTGATGTGATATATAAGATTGTAAAACTATTTTTATTATAAAATAGATCTAACATATCATATGAAATCATATCAATTTGTGAGTTTACTTTTTTTATAATATATTTGTGGCCGTAACATTTCTCTATTCCAAAAGGTTTACCACCAATATGATCATGTTGAAACTCTGAATTGATTTAGAGATTTCAAAGTTGAAACCCTAAATTAGTTTAGGGGTTTCAATTCTAATTTAATTTAACAATCTGTTTTGAGGGTTTCAATGTTAAAATTCTCAAAATTAATTTAAGGGTTTCAATATTAAAATCCCAATATTGAAGGGTTATTTTTTATTGAGATGTATTTGAATGTATGAAGTAGATTAAAATATGTATTCGAATATATGAAATATGTTGAGATGGATTTAACTTTTTATAAAAAAATTAAAAGAATAATAAATTCCATTAATAATTAATTTGATATGGATTTGACAGCCAAACATAACGAGACTTTGAGTACTTAGCAGCCAAAGCTGGCTTGGCTTCTTAATTACCCGATTCAATGCTCCAGGTTTTGTATCTTTTTTTTTTTTTTTTGTTCTCTCTTGCTTTTTTGGTCATAGACTACGGTGATTTAACCTAATATCAAGATTGTCGAAACCCTTTAGACCAAATGCCATAAAACTTGATCTTCAGATAAGAGAATCAGGTTTAAACTCCTCTTACTTAAAAAATAAATAAAACCCTAATATCATGATTCTAATTTCTAAATTTGAAACTCCAAGAGGTTGGCTCAAGTGGTAGAGGCATTGGTTATGGAATATTACTCCCTTCAAGATCTATGGTTCAACATTTCATAGATGTAAACAATTATTCAGGACCACACTCTTAATAAAAAGTTAACAATTTAACCAATTTCGTATAGAAAAATTTTTAAAGATGCGATACACAAGATTGAAATTTATTTTACAGGAATGTGTCTGAAAGACCCTACCTTAAAGAGGTTTCTAACCAAAAAAAAAAAAAATCTAAGTTTGATTTCTAATTCTAGTACTAGGTACGGAGCAGGTCGGTCCCTCTGACCTACCCCACCCATGACCTACCCAAACTACTCGGCCCATTGGATATAGGAGAACAACCTGTCCAGTACCACGAATTAAACCAATAAGCTAATTTATTAAAATTGTTCAAGAAAAAAAATTCCTATATTTGATGGGGCCTGCTAGAGTCACCGAGCACCGACAAGGTAAATTTTCTTTTTATTTATTTATTTATATATATATTTTAAATCTCTTAAAAAAATGAAACAAATGTATATAAAAAAAAAAATTGTAAATTCTGTATGGCAAAAAGAGATTGTAAAGTTTTTTTTTAAGAAAAAAAAAAAACTAAACCGGATTTCAGATTTAAACTCATAACCTGGATACTGTATCTTACCCGTATCCGAGTATAACTGAGGCAGATAAATCCGGTTAAAACTCGGTTTGATAACTGCCCGGGTGAACTCGGTTACCTGAGTTTCGGGCTGGACGGAAAATAATTCCGACTTTGAGCATAGAGATGGTATAATGGAGAACATGGTCGTGTAGAAACCAAGTTACGTACGGAGCATCTTGGTACATGCGCAAATAGACACAAACGTGAATTTAACTCAGTTAATTATTCATTGAATCTAATGATTACTGAGTAGAGGGAAAAGGGGGAGATAACTACAGATTATCATTTGAAACAAAGATGACTTGTGTTAACATTGGCAATTGACATAGCCATAGGTGGCTGGTATTTCTTTACGCGTGGGTTTATCCATTAACGTCAACCAGCCTTGATCACCATGCTAATATAAACAACAAATGTAAGGCAATAAGAAAGAGAAATTAACACTCTTTGCTCAAATCACAACTAACCTTTTTAGTTCAAAGGAAAAAATTAATGTATCGTTTGGATTCGAAGGTGAGTTGAGATGAGTTGAGATGAGTTGTGAATAGTAGTGAGATAAGTTATAAATAGTAGTGAGATTTGTGAGTTAAAGTTGATGAATAATAATGAATAGTAATGAGATGAGTTGAGATAAGTTGAAATGAGTTGAGATGACTTGCGAATACAAATTGATCCATAATTCTCTGATGACAGCTTTCATCGCTAGGATTTTTCGTTCTATATAAAGAATTGCGTAAACCCACAAATTAATTTGATTTTATATGATACGTTATATCTACTTCACAATAAAAATAACTATACAATCTGACGTACCACATCAAATTACGTTAGTATATAAATTTAGTTAAAATATTTTTCTTCTCTAAAACCGTGATTATAGACAACCACAACTTAATTCTGCATTGTCGACATGTCCAGCACATCAAGATAGAAGCAAAGATCCCTTAGTAATCCAAGGTTTCTCTTCTTGCTCGATGTTAGGATATAATATGAATGATTTTCCGGCACATCAAAAGAACAACAGCCATCCAATGCTTGAAACATCCCAGTCTCAAACAATACCCAGCAAATAAAAGAGGATCATTTGATTGATCAACAATATGCTAACCAAGAATGAATGGTGGAGTTGTAATGGGTTTAATAGTTTTGGATGATAGCGTGCTAAGAGATCGGCCTGTGTGGCTTGGTTAGTTGGGCTGGCCTTTTATTTATTCATAGGCCCATCAATTCAGTCCAGCTGTTGGAATCAGTTAAGCCCATTAAAGTGTATAAATAGTACCGAAGCCCTGCAAGAAATGGATTCTGAAGATTGTTATGACAGAAATTATGCATATATATCATGATATGAGAAAACGAGAACCGAACTAATGCACACTTAAAAATCCCGATTTTGTAATAGGAATTAAATGCTATAATTTGCTAATTTCACTTTTATATTTTTCTAGGATATATAGAAGAGAATTAAAATCTAGGGAAAGTAGGTCTGGTATATATACATGTAACACTACTCATCGCATAAAAAAATATTAAATATATTTAAGAAAAATTTATTTCTCTATATGCTAATTATGAATATATTAAAAATTACGAAATTAAAAATTTAAAAATTAAAAATTAAAATAAACTAATAAAATTATTAGTACATGTAATATTACTTTATGGCATACGTAGCATTAATTACGTACTCCGTAGATTTTGGGTTTAAATCTTTATATAACAGATTGAAAAATACAAAACAAAACAAAACACAGCCATATGCGGCTGAAGCTGTGGGCGGTAGGTAGATTTGCATGGAAAGGAGATTATATATGGTTTTGTTCGGAACAAGATTCCCTTCAATTCATGCATGAACTTGAAGAACTCAGGAGAGAGAGATAGAATATTTTATTATTATTTATATAAATATTGCAAAAACAATTAAATTAATAATAAATATTATAAAACTTATTTTATTTAGTATTTCTTTTGGATTTGGGGCCCTCAAGTTCTTGCATGCCACCTTTGAGGATATATATTTTTTTATTTTCAAGAGCACGTCGTCTTCTTTTGCGAATTCAAATACGATGCGTGATGGGAGAGAGTCCTATATACACGTGATCAAGCTAATGAACTTTTCTATTTTTATTTTTATTTTTTATAATGGATCCTACTGAACAACGTGGTTGATCTAAATGGGAGAATAAACTATTAAGCTGAAAAATTGGGGCCAATTTAAAAAATAAAAATTTTATGTACAATCACTTTTGAGTATTCTTTACGCACTTCACTAATATAATTGATTTCGTCACTTATTTTTAATATAAAATGACTTTTTAACCAATCACATCAGTAAAGTGTATAAAAAATATGTAAAAATAATTATATATAACAGAATTCCTTCCGATATGTCATTTTAAAAGCAAATATTTTTTGAAATAGTATTATAAAAATAAATAAATAAATGAACCATTAGGACTAATTAGGAGGGAGGGATGAATAAAATATATTTAGTATAATTAAGACCCCAAACTACGTACGAGTTTCCCTAGCTATTTTACAAAAGTCAACATTATATGCCAAACAATGATAATGAATACTACAAAAGTCAAGGCTCTATATGATGTCTCCCAATCTAAAAGTTAAAAGTAATTAAGAGTTTTATCTCTAGGATACAAATGATTGAAAACAAGTATATATATATATATATATATATATATATATATATCCTAAATGTAAGGAAAATCGACAAAGTAATCTTGAATAAATAGTAATAATAATAACACGATCGATTATTAAAATCTTTAGATCGATCGAGCATAGGAAGGTAGTGAATGATTCAGTCCGATATTGGCGGAAAAATAGTTATTACAACTTATAGTTATTTTAAATGACTAGCTTACTGTAATATCGATAAACTCTTTTAAAGTTAAGACTTAAATATAATTTGAAATTTTATCAATGTTACAATTTGTTTGAAAGTCAATTGATTACCATAATTACAAGACTTAAGTCTCAAATGGCCGTTAGATCGAATTTACATCGATCTAAAATAATAAAATATGAGTTGTGCCAACTATAATGGAATGACTTGATTGTATTGTTAGAGATTGTAATACCTCATATTGATACACGATGAAAGTGATTCGTGAAGGAGATGTTGCATTACTAGAAAAGATAAAAAAATACTAGAGTTAGTATTGAATATAAAGAACTATATTTGTAAAAATAATTAGTTTATAAACCCATGAATGATATAACCCTTTTATTGAGTCATTCATTATATATATATATATTATGAATTATTAAATACTGCCTCCCCAAAGTCACATTTAATTTCTTGCTTGGTGTTAGCTAGAAAAGCCAAGAAACGTATGTATTGGGAATGATTTACAACCAATTTTATGAAAAAAGTAAATTAAGAATGTTTTTATGATTAGGTCTTGTTCATAAGATAATGAATATGTTAGGGATATTAAAGGACCCACCTTGCTATTTAATTCATTGCTTGCTGTATATAATATACAGATCTTCATCCCATTTTAAAGGAAGACCTCTAAACTTCTTATGACAATTAACTTAAAAGACCATTTTCAACATTAATTATTTCTATTTTAAGATTTGAAGTAGAAGAATGTTAAATACATAAAAAATATATATTCTATGACATTTATATTCAAAATATAATATTTTTATCATCGTCAAATTATCTTTTATTATTTTTTATCATTTAATTCATCGATAAAAATAAATAAAGATATGATATGTAAAAAATTTGTAAAATAAATGATATTGTTTATCTTTAATTTTATCGAATCACATTTGTGATTAAAAATAAAAAGATTAGAAGGAGAATTAACATAATTAGTATTATGTTGCAAATTAAGAGACGTGTCCCAAAGTCAATCTTGAAACAACCTTTTAACGAATTCAGAGAGGGTCTTTTAAATCCTCATCGTATCACTGTCCGAAAGAAAGAAAAAGAAAGTGCGAGAAAATAGGGAACTGGCAGTAAAAAGTGTAGAGAGAGAGAGAGGGGACGACTTGTTATGCGGCGTGTCTTCAAGTGTCGTGCATGCATTTTTATGCAATCTGTTGCTTTGCATGCATTCTCTCTCCTCTGTCTGAACTCTATCAAATACACGTTTTCTTTGGGGTTAAAAGCCCCACCACCGCCGTAACGCTCTGCGGGAAGCATCGTCATCGATCTCCACCTAGTTGACCCTGTAGTTCTTCATCTTCACTTTTAGCAGAGCTATATTTATTGCTACTGGTTGAAAAATTATAGTCTTATGAGGATGAACAAGAAATGGGTTTGTTTCTGTGTTCGTTGTTATTGTGAATGCGAACACTTCTAGATTTGGGGTCTTCGAGGATTGGGACGAGGTTGGTGTTGGTGTTTTTTTATTATTTTTGTTTGTGGTTTTTAGTGTTTCTTTAATCACTATCGAATCTCAGAACCGTTGCGCGTAGATGTATGTGAGGGAGAGAGTTGTGTACATGTGCTTGCTGTGGCTAATGATCATTTATTTCACTAAATTTTTAATTTTTTTGTGAAGTGCTGTTAGGGTTTTGATTTGGATTTGCGTCTTGCTCTGCTCGAAGATTTCGATTTTGGGTTAATGGGGCCAAAGATTTGCATGAATGCTTCATGCGGAGCAACCTCCACGCTTGAATGGAAGACAGGCTGGCCTCTGCGATCCGGTGGATTCGCCGATCTCTGTCACAACTGCGGGTAATTTTCGTTTTCTCCGTCTTCTTCTGCTCTTGTAATTCAATGTAATTTCTTATGGGGATGATTTGATTTTCCAAAGGCAAGTTTTGGGTTTATCCAGGTGTTGAATTGGTGTGTTATTGGGTTTTTTTTCATATAGACGGTCTCGGTGCGTTGCTTTTGAAGTTTTTCTATTTCTGGCAGAAAAGTTAAAATGCTCGAGTTTTTTTGAATTTTCTGTATGAAGAAAATCGTGCCGTTGTAGTTAACCAACCTATTATTAGATAATCCAACTGATCCTTGCTACGATAAGTAAACTAGCTACGGCTTGCTCAAAATTTTAATTTTATCCCCGCAATTTATGTAAATTAATAAATGGGAAGGATGGAAAATAAAGAAAATCTGCAATTGCGGCTTATAGAATGTAACCACAGCTCATTATTTAACTGTAATTAATCACTGGCTATTCCCATGACTTGCCGAATTCATGTGTTCAAGACTTCAGTACTAGCTCTATACTGGACTTAGTGATTTAGATTAGCTAGGTCTTAAGGGCCAAAAACTCCTGTGGGCTAGTCTAATGAAAATCTGTCAAGGATACTATTTTATCAGGATGATTATATTATTAGACACGATCTGCTCTTGGTAAATATATATGGGTTTGACAAATCGTATATTAAGAATAATTGAGATTTATTCCATTTTTATTAGTTCCATAGTTATCAAGTGACTTGAATCTTGCGATTTTTCTCACGTTAATATCATTTTGCTCCTTTTTGTAATTTTGTTGGATTTGGTGAGTATGGAGGCACATTTAGATTTTTAATATGCTTGCTCAGGAAAAGAAATCAACATGTGTTTGTTCATGCACATTGTCTAGTAACTGATTATTTGCTTGTGCATGGGGAGAATCATGAAATTATTTTTCATGTTATCCTATTTGATGTTTGTAATGCATTAGCTACCTTGCTTCCACTTGTGTAAGTTTAATCTATTGATTCGTCTGCCTTTGTTCATGCTATATACTCAGTGTAAATACCCTTTTTCAACATTCTACTACTAATTTTCAATATAACAAAAGTTAAATGGTCTCTACAAACAAATATAAATTATTATATTTCTGTTAGTTTGTCATAAAAATTTTAGTAGAACATGGCATGACATTCTATTTATTTATCTGTTTCCCTCATTTTGGTTTCAATATTTCGTACTTCACTCATTCTTGATGTGCTGCTCTCTCCACTTAGATCTGCCTATGAGGATCTGGTTTTCTGTGATATGTTCCACTCAGAGGAAACTGGTTGGAGGGAATGCAGTTTATGCAACAAGGTAAGTTTAAAGTGGTCTCTTTCCTTTTTAGGTTAAATATTCTTTTGTGTGGAGCTTTTTAAATGTAATTCAATTTGTCATGGCAGCGTGTACACTGTGGTTGCATAATATCTAAGCCTTCGTATGAGTGCCTGGACTTTGGGGGCGTTGGGTGTATTAGCTGTGCAAAGGGCCCTGGACTTTATCCGGTAAGTCTACCAATATATCATATTATATCATTGTCTCAAGGTGTTACATTCACTGCATTACTTCATTCAACTATGTTTATATGGGTTAAAGCATTTACTTCTATACCAATCGTGGATGGTCATGCCCTGGGCATGTGTATGTGTCTATATGCATATAGTTGCAGGTATGATGATTGTTGTAACTCTAGTGCTGGTGATTACTGCTTTCTTTGTAGATCTCATTTAAACAAACACAGTTCAAATATCTGAGTGGACAGCCATGTAGGTTAAAATGGTAATGGGAAGGGCCTTTTGAACTTATTTCTAAATTGATGTTAAGCTAATTTTCCTGACTTGCTTATATGCTGCTGATAATGTCACTTGTTGAGGATGCTTGTCATTTGGCTCATTTTGGATGAATAGTGTCATGAGCAATACTTTTAGAATGCCAATAGAATGGGTGGTTATATGGCTGTCAGATTATATCCTTTACAGACTTTATTGTCTTGTTATGCAGATCTGGAGGGGTGAATTTCCTAATGGATTTGGTTCATTGACTGTAAAAAATGCTGGTGATTCACTCTCCCCTCCTGTTGAGAAAAGATTGGTCACTGGCGATGAGGGAAAACTTATGCAATTGTGCAGAATAGTTGAAGAAGCTAATGAACCAAACCTCTTGCCTAAATCTCAGAGAGGTGAAGCAAATGGATCTCAAGTTGGCACGGGCTTTTCAAGTGTGATTCAACCATCTGTTGGATTAGTAACATTTGCCAAACCAGACAATAGTAGACAAATATTAGAGGGTAAAGATGTGCAAGAATCACTAGCTCAGCCTCCTTTGAATATGAGCTTGGGAACTCCAAATTTTGTGCTTCCCTTTTCTAGTGGGGTTGTAGATGGGAGGGAGCAGAGCAAAACATCTTCTCCCTGCCAACAAGGGCAAAGATCTCGCCCTATACTGCCAAAACCAATGAAAACGGGCCTCACTGCAAGTTCAGAGACAAATAAAAGTGTGGTTCAGATGCGAATTGCTAGGCCTCCTACTGAAGGACGGGGGAAAAATCAGTTACTTCCCCGATACTGGCCAAGGATTACTGACCAAGAGCTGGAGCAATTATCCGGAGAGTATCCATGATTTTGACATCCTTTTTCTCCTCCATGATTAAGTTTGACTTTGTTGAAGTACTATCTGCTGCTGTCGCCATATGTATTTTAGTGTTCATCTGTTGATTTAAGTTGGTGTTTCCCTTAACTTTGTTATTTCAAAGTTTGAATTCTACTATTGTGCCATTGTTTGAGAAAGTGCTTAGTGCCAGTGATGCTGGTCGGATTGGTCGTTTGGTTCTCCCAAAGGCATGTGCTGAAGTAAGTTTAGAAGTTCATTTCTTTAGGTTCTTGTTCTTGCTTCTCTCTCTCTCTCTCTCTCACACACACACACACACACTCTCTTTAGGGTGAGGGAGGGAGAGGGGTTTTACAAAAAAAAAATTTCTATTCCCTTTACTTTTTTATTTCTTTTTTCCTGGCTGTGGGCATAAACTGAAAGTCAATGCAGGCTTATTTTCCTCCCATTTCTCAATCAGAAGGCCTGCCTTTAAGGATTCAAGATGTGAAGGGGAATGACTGGACATTTCAGTTCAGATTTTGGCCCAATAACAACAGCAGGATGTATGTTTTAGAGGGTGTTACCCCTTGCATACAGTCTATGCAATTACAAGCGGGTGACACTGGTAAGCTTCATTATATTCTGGCATAGAGGGCTATATTTAGTCCATGGGGTTTGTTTACATATCCTGTGATTATTGTATTTTTTTTTTTAAGTTTTATTCTTATTTATTATACTTGAATCTACAGACTGATTTTTGAAAAACTTATAGATCACTTTGGAACTTTGTTTGGCATGATAAGGAAAGTTTTTGAGCAACACCAATCTAAAGTAGTATTTTCAATCATTCTCGTTGAATTAACTTTTTATGCTTTCGATCTGCCTGCAATCCCATCAATTAACTTTCTTGATACAATGTCCATTGGGATATTGCTTGTTATGCCATTTTCCTTTTGAGATTTCTATGGTTGGTGCCGGGTGTATGTCACTGTTTCCAGTGAGTTCCAACATACATTAAACAAGTGCTTTTGCATAGAGGCTTGAATGAAAACACCCATGGAACAGATGAGCCATAGTGATACATAAGAGCCATGGCCTAGCTTAACCTAGATTTGTCCTCGGTAAATACTGGTTTGTGGAGTGATGTATTGTATAGATTTTTTCTTAGTTGTATACTTTTAATTTCCTTTTTAATGGAACTCGACTGCATCTATGGCTTGCTTTAATTGGTACATGGTGCTTTGCAATAGGATTTGGCTTATAAAATACACAATTTTCTAGGCACAAGTATGTCTTGACAAGCAGGCTTACATTTCCGTCTCGATGATCAAGAGATCTTGGTGCAATGATGGAAGTTCTTGTTCTAGTTTTATAACATTTCTACCACCTTTTTATAAACTGGAAATTAAAATGTACTCCTCCCTTCCACAATAGATGACATGCTTTCCTTTTTTAAATATGAACTCACATTTGTCTTAATTTAAACCCATCTTTCCTGGCCTATCTTGAGGAGTTTTGAGTTATGTGTTCATTTTATTAAAATATGTGCCATTTGCAAATTTTAATCTATTGTAGGATGGGAGCATTAGGTTATGTTTTATTCCATTATTTTTCAATGTCTCTGGTACAGTAACATTTAGTCGGATAGATCCTGGAGGCAAACTTGTCATGGGGTTTCGAAAGGCATCAAACACTGAAGATACACAGGTCTAGCTTCATAGCAATATTTAACTTCATCTCTTGCATCCTCTTACTTTCAGATCACATTTAATTATTATGCGTCTTGGAAACTGATATTATTTATACATAATTGTTAAATTGATAGGATGCTCAGACATCTGCCCTTCTCAGTGACACACTTTCTAGGGAAACATCCTTTTCTGGTGTTATTGAGAACCTGCCTTCAGGAAGTGTTTTCTCTGGGCTTTTCCAAACAATGAAAGGAAGCAAGGAGCATCATCAAAATGCTTCCTGTGAAAATTTGAATTTAGTGGATGAGGATATCGCATTGCATAATAGTGATAACTATAGGGGCAGGATGAATGAAGATTCACCACGGCAGCCAAGGCAAATTCCAGAGAAAAAGAGGATGCGGAATATTGGATCTAAAAGTAAGAGGCTACTAATGTATAGTGAAGAGGCTCTGGAGCTGAGATTTACATGGGAAGAAGCCCAAGACTTGCTTCGTCCACCCCCAAGTTTGAAGCCTAGCATTGTTACTATTGAGGGCCATGATTTCGAAGAATATGACGTAAGTGTATCATGATCAGTCCTGTAGTTTGTATATTATTATGAAGTAAGATAAGTAATAAATAGTTCATAGGTTTTAAGTATTGAATCTCAGGTACCAGCATATTTTCGTGGTAATTGATGTGATCATTGAATCATTGTAATGTATTTCAGGAACCACCGGTTTTTGGAAAGAGGACTGTTTACACTATCCTGCCATCCAGGTAAGGATGCATGTTAAATGTGGTATTAGGTAATAATATTATATAGGTAATGAAAAGGAAATAATAAAGCTTTGAAGGGATGATAGCATTTTTTTTTTCAGTCTTATATTTTTCCTCTTACTAGCCAGTAGAGCTTTAGTCAGTTTGTTAGAAATATTATTTGAACCTGTTTTTGTTCCCCCCTGCATCTCACATTGTATGTCAACTGTTCCATGTTGGAATGTCCCAAAATATTGTTTACTTTAGGAAGTCAATGGACATTATTTGATTACTTTTTTAAATATGCCAATTTGCTTTATTTAAAGAATCAGTACAATCTGCCACCAAGGGTGGTGGCTCAATGGTCCTTGGATTACTCCCATGTGGTTTTTTGGCATGTACTGTGTCCGGAGTTCAAATCTTCAAATCTGAATATGGATTTACCTTAGGCTATTAGCATCAGTCGCTTAAGGGTTTATTGAATTCCCTAGTTGGCTGGGGTCTAGGCTACAGCTTAAACTTGACTTGAGGGAGTGCCTTCGGCATCCTGCTGCCTAGGTCCCTCCTGTCCAGTTCCTATCAGGTAGGGTGCTACTATGGTCACACCCTGGTAAGGAGGCCGCCTCCGGTTACCCCTCCTACTCTTTATGCTTATTAACAAAAAGAGTCAATGCCACCTTCTATTTGCTTATTCAGGTTTAAATCAAGAAGGAAAGTTTCATGGCCCCTTAAAGGGTTGGATAGCGAAGGTCTTCTATGCACTAGATATTTTCTATGCCGGTGACCATGCCCTTGTCCAGGGACATATTTACAACAGGGAGTGAGGAGCCCATCCCTCCCTTCTCTGACCCCCATCTCATCCCTTCAATGTTTGCATTAGGCATTTGGAAAAAAATAATTTCCGACATGGCCTCCCAAGCTTTTGAAAAAATATTCATTTACCTTAGTCTTTTAGCGTGGCCTTCTCTGTTAACAGTAAATAATAATCGAATTGATGGTAGAATGTAGGCATGGTCATGTACACAGGGTGTATACAAGAACAACTCCTACAGTTGTTAGACTAGAGGACACTTGTATGCATACTTATATAGTGTTTGATGTTTTTCAATTTCTTATTCTCCATTTCTAGATGATCTGGGCTCATGAGCACTTGAAGAATGATATGGATCCTATAGTGGACAAGATACTCTAGACACAAATGACCCAACCCCTAATTCATTTCTGATCACTGTGTGCATGTTGAAGAGTGTGTTCATTTAGTCTAGTATTGAATAATTTTATCTTGCACTGAAATATACTTGATACTTTCATCCAGGGGACGGGAACAGTGGGCTCAGTGTGATGATTGCTCCAAATGGCGAAGGTTACCTGTGGATGTTCTTCTACCTCCAAAGTGGGTGTGTTCAGAAAATGTTTGGGATTCAAGCAGGTTTAACATTATCCCGCAATTCCGCTTTCCCCTTTTGAATACCTTGGATGAAAGTTGGTTCCCGTATAATTATACCCTTAAGGTTTGCAATGTGCTCACAGGTGCTCCTGCTCTGATCCAGAGGAGATCAGTCTAAAGCAATTGGAGAATTTTCTGAAAGCAAGCAAAGGTATGACCTTGGCCTCTATGTATCTTCTTCATAATATAATTTCTGTGGTCCATTATGTTTTGGCAAGAAGTTTGAAAAAAATGGTGAATTCTTGTACAGTGACTGGATGTTTTCATCAAATGTATTGGCTGTATATGGATGCATGAAAAGGACCAGAGCTTTGTTGATATGTTATTTAGTTATTGCTTGCACCTGATTATCTGTTTGTGCTCATATTGCCATGACGGACGATATTCCTGTATCCCAATGCTCTGGAAATATAAGCTTGTTGCAAGGGATGAAATCAGTCCTATGATGAATCCACGAATTGGTCAATTTGCCACTTGAAATACTATCATTCAAAGTTTACATTCTTTACTCTCAATAGGTTCCAAAATACTTCCTGATTTCTTTCAACCGTCTGTAAAATCTTCTTCAGATTTCAAGAAGCGGAGAAGTGCAGAAAGCCATAAGTCAGTCCAGGAATGTGAGCCTTCTGGCTTGGATGCTTTGGCCAGTGCTGCAGTTCTGGGAGAGAACGTGGGTGATACAGGTGAACCGTCAGTTGGAGCCACTACCAAGCATCCCCGACACCGCCCTGGCTGCACTTGTATTGTTTGCATCCAGCCCCCAAGTGGGAAGGGCAAGCACAAGTCCACATGCACTTGTAATGTTTGCATGACCGTAAAGCGCAGGTTTAAAACCCTAATGCTGCGCAAGAAGAAAAGTCAATCAGAGGGAGCAGAGACTGCCCAGAAGGATGATGACTACAATAGAGATGAATCAGAAATGAATGGTCCATCAAGAGATGGACATTTGCCTATGATTTATCTGGGGAATGAAGCAAGCCACAGCGGAAATCAAGCTGAGGAGGCTGAGAGCAGTAATGGGAAATTAGACCTCAATTGCCATCCCAACCGTGATGACATGCAACTGGATCTGGAAGTACCAGGAATGAGTCTGCTGAGCCTTGTTCAAGCAGCTAGCCTTCCATTAGAGGATTTTATGAAGCAACGAAGAGTCCCAAGCTTGACATGTGAGCAACAGGGTAGTCCGGGTATATACACACTAGTTACCGAAGAAAACGAGAGACCTCTGTTGAATGAAGGGGGCCTTGCATCTGACGTTTGGGAGCGTGAAAGTAGTAGAGATCATGGTGGTTATCACGAGTCCCATTAAGCTAGACTGAAACGATCTTCTCCATGCATGGAGAAAAGCTTTCTTTTATTTTTTTATTTGTTTATTGGCAAGGCTTATCATGAGTCCAAGTTAGACTGAAACCATGCATCTTCCATCATGAAGAAGATCAAGAGCTTCTGTTTTTTGTTTGCTCTTTGAAAGAATAGGTTTGTTAGCTTTATATTTTCAAACGAAGCAGTGTTCCTTGCCTCTCTCATGCGTTCCCATGTTTGTACGTTACACTCCCTACTCCCTAGCTAGCTTACTTGTTTTAGCAAACGTTTTTAAAACAAAACAAATTAGCTAGCCTCGTTAGTCAGGCATTTTATACGTACGTACAGATCGAGGCAATTAAGGGGTTGATGCCACGTGTCAAGATGCATGCCCGGCTTTACACAATTGTTAGTACGCGTTAATACGAGAGAGAGAGAGAGAGAGAGAGAGAGAGAGCTTTGTTTTACTAGCCATACATACAACTCATGCCACCAAGCAAGACATGATGCACGCTTTCATGACCACCAGTCTCGGAAAGTGATCCATTGATTATTATAGTATTATTTAAAATGTCCGGCTCAATATGCTTTTTTCTTCCTGGCCAATGGCCCAATGGAATTATCCTCCTTTAGAATATCTATGGCCATGGGCATGCGGCTAGGGCTAATTTCTGTCGTAAACAAGTCTTATAAAAATAAATTTATAAATTAATATATTTTGATATGGTATGTTAGAATATAAAATTATTTTATTATAAAATAAATTTAATATATTAATATATAAAATTATATCAATTTGTAAATTTATTTTTATAAAATTTTTGATGATTCTAAACTTTTAAACTTCATTTAATTAGTTAATTTTATTTTATTAGCCATAAGAATATCCCGATCAGGCAGACACCCACAAATTATCTGTTCCAGTACCTCATGCATGCACGTGCACCTTTGTACATGTCCAATGAATCTGTTTCCAGTACCATATTCTTTTTTTGTTCGATTAAGGTATGTGCCTAGCTAGCTACTTCAAGTTCCTATTCGGTACTCATGAATGAGGTAGAACATGGAAAGTCACGTGGGGGCCATGTCTCAAATTAATCAGGGGTACTACTGCCATGCAAATATGATTTTTTCGAAAGGTGTTCGTTTTGATCTTTGATTTCACAGAGAAATGCTCAGCGAGCCCTCGTGAACAAGCCATCAGCTTCGGATATTTCAGAACATGTGTTGGCTTCCCGAAATACAGATCCATTTTAATTAATTTAGATATGACTTCAAAAAAAAATAAATAATTAATTTAGATATTTTCGGGAATTTTTCTGATGATACTCTGTGCAGTACTACTGTTTCTTTTTTTCCACGCGTCCAAATTCCATGCATGTACTGATCTGCAGACTGCAGATCCATATATACGAGTATATAACTTACAGATTGATGAATATGTTGTGAATTGAGAGAGATTTAAAGAGAGATTAAATTTTATAGTGAAGAAATTCGAAATAGTTTATTTGATGAAATAATATAAAAGTTAAACTAATACCTTTAAGTAGAGATTTGAATCGATTTATATCTTTATCTGTAAGAAAATAAATGAAACTTAAAATTTACAACGATTTATAATATTGAAACATTGTTTTTAAAAGAATTATCGCTCAATAGCATAACACTTCAAGTTTAATAGATAAAATGTTTACTTTTATGAGTAGAATGTCATATTATAATCATATGACTTTACTTAAAATATAAAATAATATAAATGTTAAATTAGTACTTTTGGTGAAGTATTGAATCGGTTTATATTTTTATATATAAGAAATGAAATGAAATTTAAAAGTTACAATAGTTCATAATGAAATATTAATTTTAATTAAAAGATTTATCGTTTTATAAACATAATATTTTAAATTTAATAAATAAAATATTTATTTTTATAGATAGAATGTCATATCAAAATTATATGAGTCCGCATTTATATATAATAAAAGATGTTGGTAATTCGAATATTGTACCCATGATTAGTAATATCGATCGTTTTTCTAACGTTGAGTGGTGAGACGAATTAGATTGTCGGAATCAGGTTGTCACGATTTAATGCTGTCTCTTAATTGGTTATTCTCGAAAATCGAAATGTTCTGACGCGTTCTTTGTTGTCATGTATATGGTAGAAAAGAATCTTGTACAATGTCCAAGACCGGCTTCATGCATGGCTTGGCCTTATCATCACCGGCCGTCTCCATTCCCAGTCCAACTTGATAAAACCCCCTGCTGCCTTCTTTCAACAATTCACCAAAACTCTCTCTCTCTCTCTCTCGGTGATCAGGATCAGTACATTAACCTAGAAATGGGGGATTCTGCAACATTGGAAAAGGCGAGAACAGAGCTTGAGGAACTGTATCTGGGAATCCCAGATGATTCTGTCAACCTTTCTTTTCACGACCTTGCAGATGTGACCCGAAACACGAAACCTTCCGAAAAGAGGAAACCCACCACATTAATGGAACCCATTCACGAAGCCAAACCCACAAAAGGAGCCACCCTTTGAACAAATTACCCAGTCTTGATTTCACCAAAGGCCTGCAAGCATGCAGGCAACATAATTTTGAACATGTCAAGAGAGACAGCAGTACTACCGGTGACATGTACGGACGGCATGCTTTTCACAACTACCTTGGCGAAGAAAGCCATGCAACGCCGGGCCATCGTCATCATGCGAGCACAAATGGTCACTCGGGATTCGGGCACGTCGCAGATGTGGATGGACGTAGCATGAATGCCCACGATGACGTGAGTAGTCTTGGCATGACTTCCATGTACCAGGAGAGAGGTCGAGGACGAAGGCGCCTTGGCATTCCTCACTCCAATATCTGCACTAACTGCAGTACCTATATTTATATATTCCTGCATCGATGCCTGGTACGTATCAGAGATAAAAGCTTAATTCGGACTATTTACACTCCAAATCTGTCCGTCCAATTGTCCAAGTCCAACGTTTTGAGACTTCAAAATGTTTTCCCCCATAATCTTCAAAATTCAGATGCTCTATTTTTTTTTTTTTTTTTTCTGGCGAAGGTTTACATGATTTTAATTTCAGTACCTCTGCGTATTAACTTATTTACATGTTAGTCTTTGCATTAGCATTCTGAGAAAGGAATGTAAAAATCATCGATGATAATGAGAACATTTGAATATGCAGGTTTGTGGAAGAGTGTATTGCAGGCAATGTGTGGGCATGGGCATGGGAGAGATGACTGAAGGAAGAAAGTGCATCGAGTGTTTAGGGAGAAGATTCAGCCAAAGGTAACATATATATATATATATATATATATATGTAACATATATATGATTGTTACTAAGATTGTGATTTATATATGATTTGTACAAGTTTTAAAAAAGTGAATCCCGGAAAATTATATATATATATATATATAAATAATTCTTTTTAGTGGAATTTAATATTTTTACAAAGATCTGCGCAAGATTTGTACACTTTAGACTTATACGTAACATTAATCTATATATAATGACCAACAGATTCTTTACATCATTCCCAAGATCACCAAACAAAATTTATGAAATAATTAGATGGTTTTCAAGATTGATCACAAGAGTTCATTAGAGTTAAGGCTGATGGTATCCTAAACAATCTTGTAGGCCGGCAATCAATTATGAAACCCAGCAATATTGTGGGTGTTGGGCCGACTTTGCCGTCCTTGCTCCTTTAGCAGTTGGCAACTAGCATATTGACAAAAAACCAAAGACAAAGGACCCCAACACATCTATATTTGTTTCGACACCATAGTTGTTATTATAAAATTATATTTGCAAGCTAGTACAGAGGACACATATTCTACACAACTGTTCCACAAAACTAATATGGGCCTGTGGGTAATTGCCTGGGTCAGCTTTTGAATGTGGTTTGGGCTTGGTATTGTTGTAGGTATATAGAAAGAGCAGGAAATACAGGGTGTTGTTTTGGGTACCCAAGTTTGGTAAAGCAGGCTGAGCTCAAGTGGGCTGAGAAAGGGCCGAGAAGAAGTGGGGAAAGAGCGTACGGACATGGTCAAGGTCGGAGTGTCATGATGCCGTCCAGACCAATGACTCCAAGGGCCCATGCTGACAGTAGCCCACCTTCCTTCGTTATGAGCACATCCTTTTCCCCTTATACTCCTACTCATTACCATCTCCCTCTCTAATTCATCCTTTGTGATGGGAATTTTTCATCATTGGATTATTGTTTTTGGTCTAATTGCTTCTCATTTCAGAACATTTGTTTTGTTTGATTTAATTATCAGCTGGAAAAAAAATTATATTTATTTATTTATTAGTTAATTAAATGGTGTTTGTTTCTCATTTTCTTGATTTCTTACACTAGAGAGAAGAAAAGAGAAGATATAATTCTTCACGGATAAAAGTATAATTTGCATCATTGAAAATTGGGATTTTTATATTTTGGATCCTAAATTATAAAAAATATATAGCACATTGCGTTCTTTAAATACTAAAAGTCAAAAGCCTGTGACCTGATTGACATAAACTCTTAGCCTCCAAAGTAGAGGTATTGGGTTCGAAAACCCCCCTCCCCAAATGTATAAAAAAAAAAAATACTAAAAAACCATGATTTAAAGATCATGTGCTTCTTTGTGGGTAAAATGCAACAATCAAAGTCCAATATTTCTTGGCAGCATGTGCTTGTTTATCTTCATATAATAATATTTCTAAGAAATTAAACATTAAGAAAAGGTGTATTATAAACAGCAAAAAAGTTCCAATTATTAAATTTTTTTATCGCTATAAATTATAATATATATATATATATATATCTTGTATTCCTTGTTTTTGTAATAAACCAACTTGGATGTACAAGCTTGATCATATATAATAAAGCAAGGTCCTTAATTGGTCGACAAACATCATGCATGGCTTGCACAAGCAATTCACACAAAGAACGCCAACACTGTTATTATAGCGTGTATACCCATGATCACCACATGTAAAAGAAAGGCCCCCCACCACCTCGAGATCTTTTGTTTTACCCATGAGGAGATCTTCAAGTACACAAGTAAGCTGTAATGCATGATCAGGCAAGACATGAAAAGACTTGAGCTAATTAGAAACTTCATGTAGTACTCTTGGTTTGATCTTAATCGGAAGACCCATGGATGGATATGGCATTGGTTCACGGGTGATCACTTCCTCTGGGTTTACTTGTGACCATTCGTACGTTGTCACCAGATTATGAACGATAGTCAGTGTCTCGACCCTCGCAAACTCGTTTCCTAGTCCTCCTCCAAAAGCAACATAAGCACAAGGAGGTATTGGCTTAGCTGGGTTCTCAAACCTAGATGGATCGAACTCTGTTGGATTGTCAAATATGTCTTTGTTCATATGAGTTCCAGAAGCCACCCACAACACCTAGAGAAAGCATACTTCATGTTAGCTCTTTACCATGATATTAAAAAGTAGCAAATAACAAGAAAAGACAGATCGAGGTCAGTATTCTTAAAAGCAGTGTTAATTACTTTCCATCTTAAATGTTTTCATATGTCAACTGCTTAAATGAAAATCACTTAACATGCCTCAAATAACAAGATAACATATATGATTAGAAATAATAAGATTGAAGAAGAAAATATTTCCCGTCACATTATACCTGCCATCCTTTGGGGATCGATGTCGTAGCCACCAAAGCTAGTATCTTTCAGTGCTCTCCTAAAGTTACCAAACACAGGAGGGATCATCGTCATCAATTCTTGTGCAACTCGCCAGGTGTATTTCATCTCTCGTGTCTCTGCCCATGTTAGGTGTTTTTGTTCTTTTCCTTCCCTCTTCTTTACAATGTCCATTTGTTCTAAAAATTAAGCAGAAAAACTGTCACAGAGAAATCATTCAAACCACAAAACGACTAATATTTATAAGTGATCTATACCTTCTAAAACTTTCTTGTAGATCTCTGGATCTCTAGCCAGATTCCATATCATCAAGCTTAGAAGAATTGCAGAGGTATCATGGCTGGCAATCATTAGGGTAACAAAATTGTCTATAATCATATCATCTGCAATAGGTTGTTTATTTTCATCTCTCAGTTCTA
Organism: Juglans microcarpa x Juglans regia; assembly: GCF_004785595.1. Lineage (NCBI taxonomy): Eukaryota > Viridiplantae > Streptophyta > Magnoliopsida > Fagales > Juglandaceae > Juglans > Juglans microcarpa x Juglans regia. The sequence continues at coordinate 5,123,708 of NC_054607.1, forward strand.
ACATGCAAGACAATACGTCGCTTGAAGGGCTCCGAATCCCTTTAGAGAGCTACTCCTTTCTCCTTTCCATTATTGGCAAAATCTTATTCACAATTCTTGATCGAGCTCTCCGACCTCTCCAATGAACAGTGCCAGGGAAATTCACGGGAAGTGACCAAATTGCTTTGAATGCCAAAGAGAAATCATCAAACAGTTCTTCCCTTGTGTAATCATCCTTGATGCCAAAAAGGATGTTGCTTGCTATGCTGAATGTAAGTTCCTTCATGAACACCACAGCCTGAATTGTGTCTCTCCCTTTGGTTTCTGTTAGTAATAAGGTCTTGACCAACTCATCCATCTCTTTGATGTACTTTTGAAGGCTTTCTGGCTTTAGAAATGTCATCATAGCTCCCTTTACTAGTCTGTACCTGTATGATAAATGAGAACGGATGATCAAATGGAACTAAAAAATAATGCATCTTTTTTAAGATATTATGCAGAAGCTGATCCTAATAAATTAGTCAAAACGTCAAAATAGCTAGATATTAATTCTACAAGAAAAAAGATGAACATTTATGACGGATTATTTGCGACGATAATTATTATTTACAACAAAAAGTAGATTCATTTTGACAGAAAATAATTATTTTCGTTGAAAATAACTGATCATAAATAAGCAGTTTTTTTATAGTATATAGTGAGTCGGAATACGATTTCCTCAAGTTGTTGTCCTTACCTGAAAGTCTCGAGTGAAAAAAATAAACACATTAAGTAGGTCCTACAATATTTATTCCGCATTTAATTCACACAAACAACAATATAATATAGTTAGGGAAATACTTTAGCCACAAAAGGATTATACGAAAGCAATCTCACAAATTGATGTGACTTGATGTGGTTCATCATATTGTAAAGTTACTTTTATTATAAAGTAGATCTAACAGATCAAATAGAGTCACCTCAATTTGTGGGATTATTTTATGTAATTCTTTTATTATATCATGTATATAGAGACACACATTCCTAAAGGGGTCTTAGTGTACCTGTAACCCGTGAGTTCAAATATATTTTGCTTCCCACCGATGGTTTGTAGTGTGAGAGGTTGCTTGGCAGCAAGAACATCATCATCAGCACCAAGTACAAACTCGTTACCAGCTTGGCCAATAATAACCACAGTCCGGGAACCTAGGATGGAGGTTTTGAACACTGACCCATGTTTGGATATCCTTTCTTCTAACCATTCGGGGCCTCGATCTTCTCTTTGAGCTCGAAGAAAGCTCAATGTCTCTCCAATCAGAGGATACCCTAGGGATCCTCCAGGAAGAGTACTTCTAGTTCGAGGCCTAGAGAGATATTTTGAAAGGAGAAAGGCTGAGATCAGAGTGAATGCTACTAAGAATAGGAAAGACATGATGCTGACACTAACCTTCGGTTTTGTGTTTTGAACCGAGACAACTAGGAGACTATATATATATATATATATATATATATATACACACACACACACACACACACACAAAGCACATTTGTTTGGTATTTTTGAGCCTTTGACGAAAAAGACAAAAGCTAGAGATCAAGCGAAAGAAAGATTAGGACACAAGTGAATCAAATATTCCGCCATGGCCGGCGAATAAAAAGAGAAATGATTAGGAAGAACTTCGTTAAGAAACAAGGGTGAAGAAATCGATAGCCATTGAAACATATTCAATATATAATAATATACAGCTTTGAACCAAGAGAAAACGCCTAAAGCTCATAATTTTGATCTCATGTATCACTGAATCAACATCCATCTTAAATGAATCTTCCAAGAAAACAAGTAGAAAGCTTTGTTTTATTCATTTAAATTTTCATGAATCTTTCAAGTTTATATCATTGTCTTATCGATAAGTCGTTATCATGGAAAGTTACACAATATATATATATATATATATATATATATATATATATATATTTACGTTCAACTCAGGCATATGAAGTATCGCAAGTGAGTTTAAAAAAAAAAAAAGGTTCCATTTTGAATTTGATCATGTACGTCCAAAGTAGTGAAGGGTTCTTCTTGATGTTATTTCCGTCCAAATTAACTTGAGCACTTGGATTTATTAATTAATGTAAATTCAGTAAAAAACTCTCCCCGAGTTCTTTATCCACGTCTAGTTTTTGGTAAATATTTATGGAGGTGACTATTCACAAAAGAATTTCATAAAAATAAATTTATAAATTAATGTATCTTAATATAATACACAAGATAATAAAATTTTGCTATTAATATTTCTATATATGTATATATAACTTTATTTATTGAGTTACTTGATTTATTTCTAGGCAATTATAAACTTAATTATTTAAATTTAAAAATAACTTTGAAGATAACTTTAAGAAATTTTATATGATTTTAAAGATTTAAATTACGTGGCTCCTCTATACCTAATATATAATTATACTTAATAATAATAAAAATAAAGGTCTATATCCTCGAAAACTTATAAACATAAATGATATTTGAAGTCATAAAGTGCGCAAATGCTGCACTTTTTTTTTTTAAATGAGTAAATAATATGGAACCTGTTAATGTCGTGTTTCGAACACTTGGACTAAGCTCCAGCAACCTGGGTCAGGATCTTTCTACCTGCAAACATTGAGACAAAGGTGAGATCGAGAGTGTCCGAAGAGCCTCCGATGCCAAAGTCAATACTTCTTCTTCTTGGAGAATAATAGGAGAATTAGAGAATTCAGAGAGATTTACTCATACCTGAATCATGACTTTTACACGAGATTCGGGAGGACATTCCGTGCTCTGTTTAAGGTATCTACGCCATGCCCATAGTTGCCCAAGTCATGGCCTTTAATGCAGCATGACATCTAAGGTGGCTCCCCGGGAGGCGTCTCGATCGTAGTTGGTCAGAGTAGTCACTTATCGCTTCTAGAATAGGGGGTTTTCTATGCTCTCCGTTCACTTGTCGATGTAGATCCTTTAATGCTAGGTATCACATAAGAGTGTCAAGGTTAGTGCGTCCCGTCTGTCCCCAGACTTGTTTCCTGCGTGACGCATCCCCTTACTGCTAATACAGTTTTTGAGCTGGCTCATTTGGTGATTTTCGGGTAATCGGAGGGAGGATCTAGATCGAGATAGACTTCAATGTCTTGCCTAGGCCCAACACAGTGGGCCAAGAAAGAGGGGAATATCTAATCCAGGACTCAGGAGAAAAAAATTAATTTATTAATAATAAATCTCATTATTTTTTAAAATAAATATGCAACAACATAATTCATAATTATATTTACTATTATTATCCACAAAATAAATAATTTCTTTAGCATGTCACCCGATATCCGTGGCCCATATATCCAAAACGTAGTCCGGTCAGAGTTTGTTAGGTGGTTATCAGCTCACTGAAGAGGGTCACGATCCTTAATTATTTCTGTTACTTAGATGGTGGGAGCTGAGACGAAGAATAAATAAGACAAATCCAATAATCCAGAACGGTTGGAATGAGACACATCACATTCAATGATGTCCTTTCCCTTCAACCTAACCAACCAACTGGTTCAATCCCTCACATAATTCCTTACAGTTTTTTAATTTAGATATTTTTTTTAATTTTTTTTTTTTTTAAATTTGAAGAGAGATAAATATAATATGTAGATCATACTATATTAAATGAACGCTACTCGTGAGTTATAAATTTCAATACTTAATGCAGTGGAGTATACATGCATAAAATTATATTTGAGTTAAAAATTTGTAAGAATCTGAATCTCAACTCGTAACTTTCCTACTCTCAAGTGATGTATATGTTGCATAATTAGTTTGAGAGCACAAAAGAAGTTTATAAAAATAAATTTATAAATTGACGTCATTTAATATGATATGATAGATTGTAAGATTTTTTTTTATTATAAAATATATATAACGTATCATATGAAATCATATCAATTTATAAGTTTAGTTTATTTTTGTGAAATGTGTTCGTAGATGTATCCATCACTTCTCTTAAGATTGGTTTGGATTCAGAGATAAGATGAGATAATTTTAGATGAAAAATAAAAGTTTAAAAAAAAAATATTGTTAGAATATTATTTTTTAATATTATTATTATTTTAAAATTTAAAAAAATTAAATTATTTATTATATTTTATACGAAAATTTGAAAAGGAATCCATACGGAGCCTTAGTTTGACTACATGTGACCGGTAGATATTATGTTTAGGAAAACCCTGAAAATGTTATCCCTGGCTAAGGAATTAGTTTAAGAAAAATGTTACATATGGTCATATGTATCTACTTAGGAGTCGAGGTAATCCAAAAAACGATAGTTGGATTTTCTTAACAACTTCTTTCTTGTCACATTCCTCATCGCATTAATGATTTTAATTTTTACTCCACAAATCATTGTATAATTTAATTTATAAGATTTAAATTTTAAAAATTTATTTTTTAAATTAAATTATATATGTCGTCGTAGTAAAAAGACATTCTAATAGAATTATCGTATTTGAAAAACCTTAATTGCGCACAAAAAGTAGCATTATTTAGTGACAGAGTAAAATGCAACATAATCATTTCGAGAATTGGAAAGTTCACTACAGAGTTTGACAACCTTAATCATTTAATTCAAATTTCTTAAACTGCTGAATTAAAATAAATTAAACTTTTTATGAATAATAATGAATTAAAATAATAAAGTGAACTTTATAAAATTCACCTAAAATAAATTTAAGTATATTTATGAGAATTTAAAAAAAATTATGAATCTTGCATATAAAAATGTGTTGAGTTAAAAATAATTATAAATTTTACGTGTAAATAAGTCTTAAATTAAGTGATATTAATGATTTGAAAATTATGTATTAAAATATTAAACTAGATTTAAATTTAAATTCAATTCAAATAAGCTAAGCTGTTACAAACTAGACTAACACACATGATTAAACTGTTGGCCCCCTACAACGGGATTGGTTTCCTAAAAGGTGCATCCATCTCTTTAGAGACAATGAAACCTGGTGCTAGAAGTTCCAGATCAGCTTGCAATTAATGACCCAAAATAGGAAAAAGAAAAACAGAAGAAAATTGGAAATCAGCTTTCCATAATGTCATCACACGTTACATAAAAGAAAAAAGGAAGGAGGATATCTAAAATATTCTAATCAATATTATATAAAATAAAAAATGAAATAAATACTAGTAATTATAACAGCCAACTTTAACAATTCACAAGATAGATTAAGCTGGAACTTTCCTTTTAGGGGCAACCTAATCACTTCTAGACATAGATGAATAATACAGAATTACAAGGAATCATAAAAATAAAAGAGAGATATAAAATTGGGTGTTTACATTTAGTAAAATAATATCCTCTCTCTCATATGTCTATCATTCATTTTATAGATATTTATTTTTTATTCAGCAAAAATATAAATAAATATTTATTTGTTACCGTGTGAAATAGAGAATTGGACACCTTAGATTTTATCAAATAATTTAGTCAAATAAAATAAAACTATCCCTAGGCTTTTAATTTACTTACTCAATTTATTCAGTATTATCATCGATAACTTTCGTCAACTATATTAACGCCGTATTTACCACTTTCGGAAGGAGTTTTCTTCTCTCGCCCTGCCCCGCCATTTTTGGCGGGAGATCTTTTATCTCCATGCACGTTCGTCATCATTTTTCTTTTTGTGTATGGAGTTTTTTTATATATTTTTTTTTATTTATATATTATTATTTTTATAATGAGTCAGTGAATTTAGAAGAAGTCTAACAAAATGTAAAATTCAATGATAATTTTGCTATGTAGTCCTAAAAATAAAAATAGGAAATAATGATTAAGAAATTGTGGACAAAAGGGAAAAATAAAAAACAAAAGAAGAAAATAATGGCTCTGAAGAGTCCGATCTGTTGAGGTCCTTCCATATTTCTTTAATATTATATTCTCTTCATTTTCTTGCAACGACAGAAGAGAAGAGAAGAGAGAACCGAAAGAAAAGGTGATGTCTTCGACACCCTCAAATGGTTTAGACGAAGGCATCACACCAATGTCAATGTCCGTACAAACGCAAGATCCACCCTCAAAACCTATTCCCAGTTCCAATCCCATTCCTACCCACAACAATGCCGCTCCTCCTCCTCCTACTCCTCCTCCCCAGACAGCGTCGGAGACGTTTGGGAACATGACGGCTGGGACCCACCACAGGAGGGCACATTCGGAGGTCAGCTTCAGGCTGCCCGAAGATATGGCGGATCTCTCGCCTTCCGATCCGCTCAACGGCGGCGGAGGAGGCGGAGGTGGAGGTGGGTCGTCCACGGCCAGCCTTGAGGAGATGGGATCGGAGGACGACCTTTTCTCCACCTACATTGACGTCGACAAGCTTGGTACGGATCAGAGTGGCGGTGAGGGCAATGGAGGAGAGAGGAGTGGGAATCGGACGAGGCATAGGCATAGCAGCTCCGTCGATGGGTCCTCCACTACGACTTCGTCCGCCGGTGTTTTTGGGAGATTATGGAGGCCAAGAAGGCCATGCCTCCTGATAAGCTTGCGGAGCTCTGGAGCCTCGATCCTAAGCGTGCCAAAAGGCCTCTCTCTCTCTCTCTCTCTCACGCACAGAAACACACACACATACACAGTTAAAGTTTTCAGTTTTCATAGAAAGTAGGAAAGAAAATATGGGAGTAGGGAGTGGTTTCTCGTTTATTGGTCATTATTTCGATCTTGAATTTTTCTAATCGCTGAAGATTCTTGGAATTTTAAACCATTTTAGTGAGCTAGCCTATTTGGTTGGTACAACTACTTGATTTAGTAGCCATATAGGTTACATCCCACTCCTGTCCTGAATTATGCATTTTGGGCATGGCTATGGCTCAGTTTGATCATTTATGAGCATTCTTTTTTCAAAAAAAAAAAAAAAGGAATTTAGTTATCTACATGCGTCATTGAGCGAAAGAAATTGCTAAATGGGTAGGTTTTAGCATGATCTCCAAGTTTCTGCAGAATGATTGCCTTTGTTAAGTCATCTCTCTTTCTAAGCTACAGTAAATGTCTTTAATTGGGATACAAGAAGTATCAAATTCGTTGCTTTCTCTTCATCCTTATATATAGTTAATGGCAATCGATACACACACACAGACACAAATGAATATGTATATGTTTACGTATACATGTATAGTCTTCCAACATTTTCTGATTTGTGTCACTTTAACTTGACAATGTAAGATCGCATTGATAACCATCTATTTATGCACCAAGAAGGCTGAGAAGGGAGCCTCGTTGCTTATAACTCGTGACTTTGAAGAAACTCAAAACATAATTTGGATATAATTTGAACTTTAAGTTCGTGGATTTTTTCCCGTGATAATTTAAAAGATAATGCTTCTCCTGCTGCTTGGTCAAAGTATTCTTCTGTCTATAAAAGTCCATTTCTTTAGCAAATCTCTCCGTGCTCTATGATATGTTAATTAATAATCATTAAGTTAGCCCAACAGAAAATAATAATAATCATTAAGTTACTTAAAATTTTTTTGATAGGTTATTTAAAGTCATCAAGTTACTTTAAATATAGTGTCTTTCCAAAGATTTGCCCAATTATTTAAATCCAGTTCAGCTTGTATATCACTATATATGGCAGATGGTGATCGATTTAATATATGTTTCAATTAGGAAATGCAAACTTATAGAAATTAACAATTAATCATTAGGAAATTAACTTGCATAGTATCGATTGTTGCTGTATTGTCAGTTACACGTGCACAAAACAACACATGTCTAAGAAAAAGCGCACGCACACGCACACGCACAGACAAACCAATACTAGGTAACATATGTCGCTGTACCTGTCCACTCATTTTCGGTTTTCTGTATTCTTGCCATATTGGCCCTTGGGAGCTTGAGCTGACGTTGTATTCGACGTATGCAGGATATTGGCAAATCGCCAGTCTGCTGCCCGCTCAAAAGAGAGAAAGGCCCGTTATATACTAGAACTTGAGCGCAAGGTTCAGACCCTTCAGACAGAGGCCACCACTCTTTCTGCCCAACTCACACTATTCCAGGTTAGCCTTGGCAGCTCGTGGATCTATATTCTTTTTAAAGTTTTCATTTTTTAATCCTTACCTTTTAACATGCCAAAGAGCTATTTTGGCTGTCATGTGTAGTACAATGGAAATGGATAAGTCTAATTATGTTTCATTGGATGACATGCATATTTTGTTTGTTAAAAAGAAGAAAGCAAAAAAAAGATGTGCCAAATAGAAATTTCTTTCCTTTTTTATCAGTAAAAAAGATTTTTATTGATGAAATGATACTCATAGCCCTTGTATGCGAGAACCAAAGAGAGATTTCTTATTGTGCTTTTGCATGATGATCAATCTATTTCATGTTTGCTTGCTATCTACAAATGTCTGCACTTGAAACATATTTTAAAATAAGACATGCAGATGCTTCCCGAAGCTGGCATTACCCATAAATGATAAAAGGATTATTTGTGATGTATTCTTATTGTATTTGCTTCCTCCCTTGAAAAGGTTCTTCACTTATGCAGAATATTGCAATTCTGTAGCCAAAAAGAAGACGGTAACAATTTCCTTGAATCTTATGCTATTTTTCCACTGCCAATCTTAAATCTTTATTTGTTGCTTTCAGAGTTCTTTGGCTACTTCGCACAAAGCGCACACACATGCATACATGCTGCTGTTTAGGCAAGGATTATGACCTCTTTGCTTCTTTTCTTCTTATATAGAGGGACACAACTGGTTTGAGTACCGAAAACACAGAGCTTAAGCTTCGCTTACAAGCTATGGAGCAACAGGCTCAGTTGCGTGACGGTCAGTGTGATATTTGAAAATAAAAATTGTTTTATATAACTCTCTCAGCGATTTCTTGTATTCAATGCTTTGATTCCAATGCTACTTTTTTCCTGGGCTAAACGTTTTGTATGAAATTTGTCCATGATTTTGTACAGCTCTGAATGAAGCACTTAAGAAGGAAGTTGAGAGGCTCAAGGTTGTCACTGGGGAATTAATGAGCCCTTCAGAGTCATTTAACTTGGGAATGCACCAAATGCCATACACCCCATCAACATTTTTCCCAATTCCACAACAACCAGGAGCTGCTGGCCACCAGAACATGCAATTTCCATTCAATCACCCCCAATCTAGCATGTCAACTCACCAACTGCATCAATCAAATTCTCATCCACTCTCAGAAATGATGCAGAATGACCCCCTTGGCCGATTGCAGGGGCTTGACATTAGTGGCAAAGGACCATCTCTTGTGAAGTCTGAAGGCCCCTCGCTTTCTGCGAGTGGAAGTAACTCCACATTTTGATACAAACTGGCTGCTATGCTGCTGACCTGCTGACCTGTTTATGGCCCGCCTTTCTCTTAGATTGTTTATAGACTTCACATCTAGTTATCTAGAGCTAGAGAAGGTACTCTACTATTCTATTATTTATTCCATTGGTGTTATGGATTGGTTCTTTGTTGTTTATTCTTAGGGTTGTGCCCCAAAAAGGGTTATCTCCCTCAGGTTAGTTGCTATGTTCATGACATTCATTCAGAATGGGATCGAAAGGTCAATCCCATTGGATGCTGGGATGCTGCCATGATGTCATCCTTTTCCTTTATATCTGGTTTAAAGTTGATACCATGCTAACTTTGTCACCAATGCTTCTTCCTCTCTCTCTTGCATTGACTGAAACAAGATGCTCTTGTTCATTTAACCTGGTGGGGTATCGTCCCCTGCGATCATCAGACTAAGTTGGTATGGCTTCTCGATTATCCATTAAGTGCATGGCACATGAGATCCGATGACCTCATAGTCATGTGGCAATAAACAAAATATTGTTATTGAACCTGTGGCCTAAACTCTCACCCCTAATTTATGGGAGTAAACCCATTTGTTCAAATTTTTAAAGATTAGAATTTACAAATTATAAAATACTATTGTTGAACCTATCATCCTTGACCCATAACACTCAAAAGACCCTTGGTTCATTTTCTTCCTTTCTTTTTTCACTTGTATTTTTCTGTGTAAAACTCAATAAACACGTGATTTTGAGACATTTCTATCGAGTAAAAAACAAAATATTAGAGATTTTTTGGAGCTTATTTCTTTTTTCTTGATTTTCCATCAAACAAAGCAGCCTGAGGAACCTCCCGAGATTAGATATTGAAGGGCAAAGATGGTCAAGCTCAAGCTCCTTAGCCAATCAGTTCTTCATTTGAAAATGATTCCCCTCTTCCTCTGTGTCTTATATGCACACTTCTTGAGTGAAGATTTGCATGGCAATGAGACAATCATGTTGGGATGCGCGTGGTTATTATAATACAAAAACTTGTCTTAATTGCTTGTATATAGAATTTCAATAGATTAAACCGCAATCGTATACAACATGACTTGATATCCCTTATAATGGACACAGTCACACAACAAAAGCATTGTGCTCAAAACACACGGATGCTAGCTTCCTTGGAGCTTTATTTTCGTCCTTATTTTGCAAGAAAATGCACTAAGCTAACTGCACCCGATAGACCTAGTCCACCCTGTAAAACAAATATCAAATTCCATAAAATTAGTATGCTATTCGAATGGTAATGCTAGATCAAGAAAGAAAAAGGCAGAGATGATATATTTACTTGGAACAGTCAGTAGTTGGTGTGATTTTGTAGGGATAAGTAGTGCCACATGCCTCGGGCAGTGTGGCAACTAAGTCGTAGTTGATCAATAGGATATGTGAAAGACCATCCATGATGCAACTGCATGTGGCCCTGTCTTCTTCAACGGTGTTGGAACCCGCATCAACTGCCTTGATGTCCTCGCAACAGGCCTCCGCCACCGTCCCTCCCAAAATCGCATAGCTGATACATGGAGTCAGCAACTCTGTCACCTCCTCACATGTTAGCTTTGCATCGACACGAACAGCAGCCACGAGCATCGCGCAGAGAAACACTACTGTATGCTGCCAACCTTGCCCTGGTTCGGAGGGCCTTTCTTTGGTTTATTTTCGAGTCTTGGGACACAAAGTATGGCTATAAGGTTTATATAGAGTGACAAAAATGGCGGCTGTTACAGTTTCTGCTAATGGTTGGTGCGAGGAAACTGAGACTGGGTCGAAGATTTTTCAGTGATACTGATATTGGTGAGAAAATCCAAATTGCCACGGACTTTCACGTGGAAAAAAGGGGTCATGTTGGTTTATTCCCTTTGTTCTTTTCGTTCCAGGCCAGAGAGCTGGGTCTACCATCAGTCATTTCAGTTGTCTAGCACACAAAAAGAGTTTAAATTTGGGCTCACCAAGTCGAAAATAATTTGCAATTGGCCCACTAACAGCCAACCAAACATACCAATTTTGATAAATTTGCTTTGTTTAGCTTTAGCCCGTCATTCTCTGGAGAAAATACTTTGTTCCTTGAAGTTTCTCAAACCTGGGACTCACGATTTTTAAAGAAAATGTTATATGATGTAAATAAAGATAATATGATATTGCATATCAAGTTATCAACCATTGAATTTATTATTTAAAAAAAAAACTAATCTAATGATTATAGACATTGCCACATCAGCACACTGTTGATAAGAGTGATATATGACAAAACATTTATTTCATCATATGTTATATTGCATATCAGCCTGTTCGTGAATATTCAAAATGTGGCACCGGTGGTGGTAACAAGGCAAGACGCAATTGAAGGGATACCAAGCAAATAGGTGGGAAGCCAGCCTCAAATGATTTGTGAGGGTTGTTAATAGAGTATCCAACTAACCGATGCTGGGAATATTCACATTTGAAACAGTGTGCAACAAGCAAACACAACCTAAAGGTTCAGTGGTGGAGCACAACATTGACAAAAATACATTATTTCTAAAAGAGTACTAAAACCCAAAAATCCTTTGACAAATTATCTAATCTTGGATTTTAGGTCATTCCATCAATTTGAATACACCATTACATCAAATTACATACATTTCATTCATATGAACAAGATATACATATCATATACACAATCCAAGCACTAAATACTTCTAAAAGTACGAGCATAGCAGGGCCAGAGAATATATACCTATCTCAAGCAAATTGGAAATAAGTAGCATGATGAAGTGGGTATCCCTGATGTTGTATAACCTGTGTTGGAGTCTACTGCTAAGTTATATACCAACTTTGAGCAAAATACAAAAAAGTTGCAGACTACTTCACATGTCAGGACCGAGTCATGTTCCTCCACTTGTCCTTTAGATCAACCTGAACAGAGTAACTTCCAATTATATACCTGGTACACAAATCTCACAAGGACAACTAAGGCAATGCAACTGACTAACAATAATTTACCTCTGTCCTCTCTTCAAAAATTTCTCGGTAGCAATTCAAGATGAGCTTCCAGTTTCCTTTACCGTACCTTTATAAGGAAGCAAGAAAAATGAGAACTTGAATATCTACATGCTTCTTGAAACTTAATCAATTAGAAGTCCAATAAAATTCTAAATAAATTCTAGTATCGCATTCCGATGATCAGAACAAACACATACTTCTGCACACCAGTTCTTAAAGTGTCTTCCTCCAACAAGCTCCATCTCTTTATTTTTCTCCTTTTAGGAAAGTTTTCATTCTCAAACTTCTGTAAAGGCAAAACATTCTTTCTCCTTGGGCTTGGTAAGTGAAGTCTACCTGTATGATTGGTCATTCCTTCGGGTGAGTCCTCTATTGAATCCTCCCACTGCAAAGAAAGATAATGATCTTAATAAGCAAAGAGATATATATATTTTTTTTATAAGTAATCGATAATATTATAAATAGAGATAGGCAAAAACCCAAGTACACAAGATGGATAGAGGAGATAAAACCTATCTAGGTCAACGAAAGGGAAGCTAAGAAGTCATGTACATTCAGGCCATTAAAATCTATAGCAATGGCCCATAACATTAAAGTACGGAAAAGTAAAGCTCTAAGTTCCCCCAGCGACCGCTCCTTGTTTTCAAAAGTCCGATCATTGCGCTCTTGCCAAATACACCACATGATACAGATCAAGATCATTTTCCACACCTCCTTAATTTGTTGAACGCCTCTCGGGAGTGTCCAACTGGCCAACAGATCAACCACAGTTTCTGGCATCACGAAGGGTAACTCTACTCGATTGAAAACTTCCACCCACAAGGCTCTCGTTATCTCGCAATGTAACAATAGATGATCCACTGTCTCACCTGATCTCTTACACAAGCAACACCAGTCTAGTATAACTAACCATCGCTTCCTCAGGTTGTCAATGGTCAAGAATCTTCCCCCATGCTGCTGTCCATGTAAAGAAAACCGCTTTCGGAGGCGCCTTATTTCTCCAAAGTCTCTTCCATGGGAACTGAATGGTTGTGGTGTGGGAAAGGGACTTATAGAAGGATCTAACAGAGAAGATGCCCTTACCCGTCGGGTTCCACCATAAGATGCCAGCTTGCTGTCTATTCGGCTTCACAGAATATATGAGGCTGAAAAAGGCTTCAAAAATGTCTACTTCCCAATCTTGTGCCGCTTTACTAAATGTCACGTTCCACTGCACATAATCCCCTGATATAATCATGAGGTCCTCAATGGATGCTTCCTGGTTGCAAGCCACACGGAAAACAGCTGGAAATGCCTCCTTTAGGGCCTCACTCCCACACCAAATGTCCTCCCAAAACTTAATACGGGATCCCCTCCCCAACACCATTTTAGAATGAGTAATAAAGTCCCCCCACCCGCGCCTAATGTGTTTCCATATCCCCACTCCACTTGCCCCAATTACCTCTTTTGTGCACTAGCCCCCCATAAGCTTCCATGTTTATAATCAATCACCAGTTTCCATAGAGCTCCGGTTTCCAAATTATACCGCCATAACCACTTCCCAAGCAAAGCCCGATTTAATGTTCTCAAATTCTTTATGCCCAACCCACCTGACGAGATTGGTCTACACACCTTGTCCCAGCTAACTAAATGAAATTTGAATTCATCCCCTATCCCACTCCATAGGAAATCACGATACAGTTTCTCAATCCAAGCCGCTACACTGACAGGCAATTGAAACAAAGATAGAAAGTACGTAGGTAAGTTAGAAAGGGTACTCTTAATGAGAGTAACCCGGCCACCTTTCGACAAATACAATCTCTTCCATCCTGCCAATTTTTTTCCTATCTTTTCAATAACAGAATCCCAAATGGATGAGGCCCTAGCAACAGCCCCCAAAGGTAATCCCAAATAGGTAATGGGAAGAGAAGCTATCTTACACCCAAGAATGCTAGCTAACTGCCTAGTATTGCTCACATTCCCCACTGGTACTAATTCTGACTTGTCAAAATTAATTTTCAGGCCTCACGCTGCTTCAAAGCATAATAACAGAGCCTTCAATGTCCTCAACTGGTTGTGATCAGCCTCACAAAATAAAAGGGTGTCATCTGCAAATAGTAAGTGAGACAAAATAATAGTACCCCTATTGGGGTCACCAATCGGAAAACCAGCCACCAACCCATGCGTGACCACCGCCGATATCATCCTACTCAATGCCTCCATAACGATAACAAAAAGGAGTGGGGACAGAGGATCTCCTTGTCTGAGACCTCGAGAGCTACTAAAGAAGCCAGTCGGACAGCCATTTATCAAGACTGAAAATCTGGCCGTAGAGATACACCACCTGATCCAAGTACACCATCTCACCCTAAAGCCACATCTACCCAGCACATACAAGAGGAAATCCCAGTTTACATGGTCATATGCCTTCTCCATATCTAATTTGCACAGAATCCCTGTAGATCCAGCCTTCAATCTGCTATCTAGTCCTTCATTAGCAATAAGAACTGAATCCAAGATTTGTCGCCCCTTAACAAAAGCATTTTGTGTTTTCGTGATAATCTTCCCCAGAACCACCCTAATCTGTTAGCCAGAACCTTTGAAATAATTTTATACACTCCATTCACCAGGCTGATGGGTCGAAAATCCTTAATCTCCACCGCCCCCATCTTCTTAGGGATCAACGCAATAAAAGTGGCATTTATGCTTTTCTCAAACTTCCCAACCAATGAAACTTCCTGAAACACATTCATTAAATCTACTTTCACCACTTCCCAACAAGAGTGGAAAAAGCCCATCGAGAAACCATCTGGACCGGGAGCTTTATCTTTGACCATACGTCTCACTACCTCATACACTTCCCCTTCTTCAAAGGGCCTCTTTAACCACGCCGCTTCTTGAGGCTCAGTCGTATCAAAACCAAGGCCATCCATCTTTGGCCTCCATCCCTCTCTTTCTGTAAGTAGTTGTTCATAGAAATCCACCACATGTTCACTAATCACAGGGGCCTCCTTACACACCATACCATTTATATTCAACATTTCAATGGTATTATTTCTTCTATGGGAGTTGGCAACTCTATGGAAGAACTTTGTACTCCGATCCCCTTCTTTCAGCCACAATGCTCTCGACTTCTGGCGCCAAGAAATCTCTTCTAATGATAGTACTCTCTCTAATTCTGAAACCAACTCAGTCTTCCTCAATATTTCCTGCGGTACGAGAGCTCTAACTTCAAGTATACACTCGAGCTGTTGTAATTCATCCATCATGCGTTTCTTACGCTCCCCTAAATCTCCAAAGGAGTGTATGTTCCAAAGCTTAAGGTCATTTTTCAAAGCTTTCAGTTTACTGGCTAAAATGAAAGAGGGGTTACCATAAAACTGATAAGAAGACCACCATTGCCTCACCTTATCCACAAAACCTTCACTTTTCAGCCACATGTTTTCAAACTTAAAATAACGGCGCCCACTTCGAATGCCCCCACAATCCAATAAGATAGGAAAATGATCAGAGCAAAGACGAGGCATTCTCTTTTGGCACACCTCCGGATAGTGCACCTCCCATTCCGATGAGATGAGAAATCTGTCTAGCCGGGACCATGTCTGATTATTCGACCAAGTAAAAGCACCTCCCAATAGAGGGATATCCAACAAGTTTAACTCAAAAATACAATCAAAGAACTCTATCATTGCAGGTCGCATCCTACTCTCACCCGACCGTTCACTTGTTGATCTAACGACATTAAAATCCCCTCCTATACACCACGGAAGTTCCCACCAACTGTGTAGCCCAGCAAGTTCCTCCCATAAAAATCTTCTGTCATTGTCCACATTTGGACCATAAACCCCGGCAAAGGCCCACACAAAATTATCAACCACACTCTTAAAAGAGCATGCCACAGTATATTCCCCCACAAACTCCTCCATTTTGTCAACAACTCTTTTATCCCACATTACTAAAATACCTCCTGAAGCCCCGTTTGAAGCAAGATACACCCAATCTGCATAAATACAGCTCCAAACACTTCGAACTAGTCTTCTAGAAATAGTTTTCAATTTAGTTTCTTGTAAACATACTATGTCCGCCCTCCATTCTTGCAGCAGATTTTTTATTTGAAGCCTCTTATTTGCCTCATTTAGCCCTCGGACGTTCCAAGATATGATTTTTGGCTTCATAAAGGAGAAGCAAGCCCCTTCCCTTTTGATCTTTCTCGGCTTGAACTTCCTTCATAATTTAATGACCAAGTAAGACGCTTGAGCTCCCGCTGTTTTTTCGACCCTGATTTCTTAGCTTGTGAGTGGCCCGCTTCAATGGCAGTAAGTAGCGCAAAAAACTGCTCTTCATAACCCACACAGTCCATACCTATCAAGTGTTGCAATTCTTTTCTCTCTCTAAAACTTTTCTCTCCGTACAACTTCCCTACGTAAACTTTCTGCTTCATCTCAATGGAGTTGGTGGGTGTTTGATCGTAGTTTTTCGTTCAAAGGGAAGGATTATGGATCATCGGAGAGTAATAAACATAGAACTAAAGTCTTTTGAGGTGTTAAGGGATGGGTGTAGGATTCTCATTACCGAAAAGGGGTGGAAGCTGGTGAAGAAAATGAGTCTGGAGCTGGTTACAGTGCACTGGTTCACTAAAGCTTTGGAAGATTGTTTAATGGCGGGAAGAAAGGAGTTTTACACAGGGCATAGGGAAGGTGACAGGGGCTTCATAGCACAGAGGTGTTCTAATCTCCAAGGATTTTTCATGGCTTTGGTGGAGTATGGGAGAGGCGGCCGTCGAAACTGCATCTTTATTCCGGAAGATAAGGATGGTAGGGGCTGGAGGAAGATGGTGGAGGTCTTGAAGGAGGCTGGGCGTGGTGGTTACAAAGAGTTGTCTACGACGGGAAGGATGGCAGCTCAGCCTTCGTACTTGGAGGCTTTCAAAAACCCGAGGGTTTTGAACCCATCACGTCAACCTGCTGGGGTGGGTGGTGCAGTGCCGTTGCAAAAGTTTGTATGCGACGTTGTTCCTGTAGGGGAGCAGAGCAGTGAGGGTGGTGGCAGAGATTGTGTCGGGCTAAATAAGGAAGAAATTCTACGGGCTGTGATGGATATGCAGAGACAAGTGGATGTTTTACAGCTTAATATTAATGTTCTAAAACGGTGCATTCAAGAGGATAAAGAGGAGGGGGGGCACGGGTCTGGGTGAGGGGGGCATGGGTCAAGGGGATGATGGGTTTAAAAATAAATTGAAAAAGGCCTCTGGGCTAACGGGCCAAGGGCTGTCGGGGCCCAGTCACACTAAGCAGGCAGATGAGAAAGTATCAGAAGGGCTGGGCCGAGCTGTTGGGCCTCGGGGTCGAACGCAGCCCACGGGCCCTTACGCATGGAGGAGACACACCCCGTATGTCTCGGTGATGCCGTCGGATCCACCCTTGCCAGCAACGAACCAGATGGCCCCGGCGAACACGGTGAACATGGCGACACCATCGGCGGTGGTGACACCATCGGCAGATGGTGCCGGCGAACACGGCGACACTATTGTTGTGTTACAGCCTACGGTGAAACTGGGTCTCTCTCAACCCACGGTGAGAGACGACGGCGTACACGGCGATACCATTGTTTCGCCAGCGTCCCCTCTGCATCAGGCAGAGGTTCCGAACCTGGAGTCCCCTCTTTGTCCTGCGACGGGGGGGTTACCAGGTATCACGCGGGGCGTAAACCAGCCACCGAGCGTAGCTGTTGAAGATCTACACAGCCAGACAGTGCC
The DNA here is from genome assembly GCF_004785595.1 of Juglans microcarpa x Juglans regia. Classification (NCBI taxonomy): domain Eukaryota; kingdom Viridiplantae; phylum Streptophyta; class Magnoliopsida; order Fagales; family Juglandaceae; genus Juglans; species Juglans microcarpa x Juglans regia. The sequence goes on from NC_054607.1 coordinate 5,141,742, forward strand.
GAGGAACCTAGGGGGAGGCTCCTCCTCCTTGCCGGAGCTTCAGATCCATTCCGAGGATCACATAGAGCTTATAATGCATGATGACAGTACTGAAGCTAGAGTTCTCGGGGCAGAGGGGATAGGCTTGGAGATGGTGAATGTTGGGCTCCTTGGGAGCTTAGTCCCTGAGACTCAATTTCCATCTAGTGATGCTGTGGTTGAATGGGAGGGTAGAAATTTATTTGGGGAGGAAGAAAAGAGGGAGATACATTCTATACAGTGGGCTTATAGTGTTGGGGAGCCTATCCCATTGAAATGTTTACTTCCAAATGAATCAACTACACCGGGATATATACGTCAACAACAAAATTTAGACTAAAAGAACAGTAATAAATTAAAAGAATTATTAAACACTCTCACACACTAGAATATCAATTCACCTTCTTGGCATGATTTTGACGAGAACGCTTTCCACTACTCAACTTAGATTCAAAAAAGTATAAAAGAAAAAAATAATAATCAAAATAATGATGATGATGATGATAGCAGATGTGGAGTATTCAATCCCCTCTTTCATACATATAGAAAAGTTTTGCATATGACGACACTTTCTAAATAAAAAAGTGAAGGCTACTTCCTAAACTATATCACCTACAAAGGCTAGAAGAGTACAACAGCCAGGCCTCCAAATATAGATTGGCTGCTGACTTACCTTCTTTTTTTTGTAAATAAAAGTGTTGGCTGCTGAATTACTCTCCTAAGGTATAGAATATTGAGATCTTCAAGGTACAAACCCTCCTAGTGCTGTATCCATAAGTAAATATGTTGACAACTAATGTCAGTAAAACAGTGCCGAAGGATTCAGGAGGATTCAGATACCTCATATGGTAATGGGCTAAAAACTCGTTCAGTGATATAGTATAGCATGAGTTTTGTGTTTGATTGGTAAGATATGGTATAGCATGAGATGTCTAACAAGCAAACAAATGCCAAGTCATACACCCAAACATATGCAGACGTATGTTACCAAGACCCGAGGACTTGATGCTTTCCAATTGAAACCGAAAAAACAACTTTAAAAGATGATAATAGGCTTATTATGCTCAATACATAATTAATAGGTGTGAAGGAAAATGCAAACTAATGTGAGACATAATGAGACAAAATATGTTATATACACATAAACATAAACTCTTTGCAGGTAAGATGGTATTATGATCCCATTTACCACACTGTCCACACAATTTGAAAACAACCAGTAGATTGGAGCAGCAAGACACGAGCATGCATACCTCACAGGTATGAGCAGTGCTATTCCGTTCCATTAAGCTTGGTTGAGGAGCATTGCCCTGATGACTGCAGGACTGGTTTTCACAAGTACAGTCATTAATTTCTGCAGGTTCAATGCTCTTTTTAAAAGATGGATTGGGTGGATCTCCGCCTCTCTCACTCTGATTTTCTACAGAAGGTTCATGCTCATTATCTTTTGTCACCTTGTCAGAAATTACAGTTTCAGCGAACCGCAATGCATCAGGAAGAGGGTCCTTCACCACTGCTTGCAATTCTAAAGAACTGGATTTAAGTGCTTCTCGTACTTTATTAACTTCAGGGGTAGTCAAGGAATCATATTTGCTATATGATAAGTTAGTGTCCACTTCCTCAGTATCTGTAATCTTAACTCCTCCTTTTGAGCGTTTATGCCACACAGCAGGCTTGCGCCTAGGCAGCACATACCCCCGCTGTATCCCTAAGCCAAATGATTGGGGGAGAATGCAAAAATCAAAAGTGAGAAAATAATTATTAGCTATTATAAATGTAAAGCTCAAAAATATTATAACCAAGCCCGGGAAATAACTAAGCTGATTGCGGGACAAGCAAGTAGTAGGATGACGATAGATACATTTAGACAATCCTCAATTACAGAAAAGTTGATAACTTTGACAAGTTTGTGAGTGAAAAAGAATTTAACGCACACGAGAGCGCAGAGGTATCTCCCTTTGAACAAAACAATTTTTCATTTACTCCACCAAACTCCTGAATATCCAGTGACAAAGAAAGAAATGAAAAGACTGAATTTATGCTTGCTCATCGACCAAACGGTCAGTAATGTTGTTTTCAAAGCGTAATAATAGGTGATGGCGACTCACATAGCGAAGCCCGTAGACAATGAACATCCATTCGCGCATTCAAAAAAAAAAGAAGTTCGATTGAATTTACCATTCTCTCTCCCATCAGTGGCTCTATCCCTGATAATGGAGCCCCAACTTCCACTCGGCAAAGCTACCGATCTTTTTTCCTCTCCATCGCACGACTCAGGCCTATCATTTTCGCGCAACTCCTGACCCGGATTTGAAAATCTCGCCACCAACTCTTCAAACTGGTTGACCGTCTTTGGCGCCAATTCATCCCCATTTAGTGTATTCATCGCCACCCGATTAGCCGCCTTCACACCTAATTCGCCCACATCCTGGTCCACACTGGGTGTATTCACCACCAGCTCTCCCTCCACCCGATTTTCCGTATGCACAGCCAAGTCATTGGCATTGGGTATATTCCCCGCCACTTCTTCACCCTGGTTCACGGTATTTGCAGTCAATTCACACACATCCGGACTAGCATTAGGCATATTACCTGGCGCCAGCTCTCCTCCAACACCGTTTACCAGCTTCGCGGCTAAATCACCCACATTTGGCGTACCAGCAGCCACCTTTGCAACCTGGTTCACCGGCTTTGCAGCCAAACCCGCATTAGGCGTACCCACCGCCACCTCTTCAACCTGATCCACCATCCTTGTAGCCAATTCATCCAAATTAGTCGTCCTTAGCCCCACTTCCTCAACCCGGTTCATCTTCTTCCCAGTTAATTCAATCGCATGCTGACCAGCATTAGATGCATTCTTTGCCGCCGGCTCTCCTTCAGTCCGGTCCACCGTCTTCATAGCCACCCCACCCGCATTACCACTAGAACTCTGAACAGCCGAGGGCTCGGTCAGCACCGCAGCCAACATGAGAAACGGAGGATCCAGAAGCACCCATGCCTGCTCCAAGTAAACCCTAACCGCTTCCAAAGCCCGGTTCCTCGTATTCACCTTCAACAGCCTCCTCGCTAAATTGGCGTCCCCAATTGCCGCCTCCAATTCGTCCCCCAACCGCCTCAACTCACCTGTAACCAACTCACTCTTCCCCAACCTCTCCAAATCACCGACTCTGTCCCTAAAAACCCTCTTCACCGCCTCGAAGTACTTCCCGAGACCATGGGGGCTCCCCTCCAGGTGTTTCACCGCGCACTCCACCGCGACGGCGCAATATGCCGTTTTCAGCAAGTCCGAGATCTCGATCCCGTCGTCCCGGTCGTACTGCTCCATCATTTCCAGCTTATCGAGGGTCGTCTCGGTCAACGAAGCGTCCGATATATCGGCCTGGATCGTGCGTAGGAGCACCGTCTTCTTGAAGCGCGAGTCGGTCGAGACCGGCAGGACTTGGAGGAGCTTCTTGATCGCATGGTCTTGCACCGTGTTTCGCAGCAAGAATTCCGCAATCCACCGGCAAATATCCGCGTCCATTAACGCAAACGCGATGGAATCGAAACCATAAGACCCAAAAATAAAAAGAAAAATTTGGGGATTTTGAGCGTTTTTAGGATGAAAACGACGGGTTAGAGTTAGAGACTTGAAGAGCAAGGGAGCACCCGTTTTCTAATTTACATTTTTCAATTTTTGTTCTTAATTATTGATTTTTTTTAAAAAAAATCGAAAAAAAAATCATTCTTGTTCCTAAGAAAATTAAAATTTGAAAACGAAATCGTCATCGATGGCTCACGAATATAAGAATATGGTTTGTATAAACTGTATCATAGAAATTTAACATGTTAATCCTTACCAGTATAATAATCATCGATTAGTTATAATCTCTAAAACTCTAAAAAACTTTTTTTGAGGAGTACTATAATTATAAAAGAATTATATAAAAATAATTTTATAAATTAATACCTTTTTATGTGATATATTAAATTTATTTTATAATAAAAATAATTTTAAATCACGTCAGGTTACGAGATTTCATACTTTTCAAACAGGATATAAAGCTTTAGAGTGGTTATGCCCAGCACTGGGTCGGGCTATTGGATGTCAAATTCTAAGATAGAGGAACTGTGTGCTGCAAACATTTTCACAATGCCTGCCTTTCATGTTATTCAGCAGAAAATATATGCTCTCACAAAGAAGGCCGGTTCTTTTGACCTGGTATATATCTTCTTTTGACCGGTTCTCTTTTCAGTCTTCCAATCTCCAGGTACCCTAAGCTGCTCTCACCTCTGGATTTGATAATCAGATGGAGTAAAACGAAGAAACAAAATTTAAATAGAGAACATATTAAGCCTCAAGTTAGCATTCAAAAGTTAGTGGCGATGACTCTTCTTTGGGCATCTGATATCGTATCCTGCAGCTAGACCTGTTATTAGAGCCATTGCAGGGAGTAGTGCATTGTTTGTGTTGTGAAAATGATGACAGAAAAGGTAAAAGTAAATATGAAATCAACAAATAATCAATCACATGACACAAAATTAACGTAGTTCAATAACGTGTCTGCATCCATAAAGTTGCATATGATTTAATTATCTTGAAGAATGATAAAATACACTTTGAGGTGAAATACATTGTTCAATACTGTTCATTCATTACATATATAAAGGGTTGTAAGGCAGAAACCTTATTTTCACAATTTATACGTTATTCAAAACCTACACTCTATGGCCCAAGCCTCAGTAAAACTTCACCTAAAACTGTAACTAATCCTTGTCGGATATGTTCATCAAATCGGGCTGCCACAAAAATAAACCAGGCTCTACAAATCCAACAGTTTGTCGTTCTATGTTAATAGGAGTTGGTTCAATAAGTGCTTCAGATACTGTTTGATTGTCCCATTTTACAGTACACCTGATTAATTGCTCTAAGCTACTGAGTTCAAAACTTGGGTTTAGTATGTCCTGAGAGTTTTCAACCATAAGTGGTCACGCAATACTGCAGAATGTGGAGCCGTATTTAAGAATTGAGCATCACCTTCAAGGAACCTCGAGTGGGGGCCTGTCTGGTTTAGATTTGTGGCCACCTTCTTACTAAATTTTAATAAGGAAACGGGAACCCCAACATCTGGTTGGAAGTTGCATTCTCATGCCAGCAGGACTAATGTACAATACCTTTGTGAAGGGCACATTCCTTGACCCCTAAATCAACAACAAAAACTAGACAAAGCTCTTGCAATCTTCTGAATATAGATTTCGGTTAGACAATGATATGTCTTATCCTCTTGATTACAGGTCCATTTCCTACCCTACATTTCTTCAAAATAAACCATAAAAAAAATAAGAAATTTCTGTTTCTTGTGGCTCACATTGTTCCTACTTCTGATTGCTTCTGCTATGGGGTATGACCAGGCAAATTTAAAGGCACCTATTCCTCCTTTTCCTTTGGTCGAGGGGTAGGGGTTGCTGCACTGTTTCTACCTCAATCATGGTCAATAAATTGCAGTATTGAATACAGCAGGTATAGCTATTGTATTAAAAAATATGAATGGCTTTTAAGACACTGCTCAACTAACTATTTGCCTAGTTTAGATACACTTGTTGCAGTGCAATGACAGATTTTTACCATCCAAGAAAAAGAAAGAAAGCATGTGCTAAATTTACATATCAACTTAGAAAAAAAACAAAGGAAATTTTGAAAGTTTCATGGGTAAATTTCTGGTTTTGTTTTGGAAAAAAAAAAAAAGGATGGTGAATGGTGATGAGCACATGATGATAAACTGGTATTTTTTAGAATTTCTTTCCATGTCTTTATATTTTTCTTTTGAACCACAGACATCCATAATCTAAAATGTTAAAGAAAGAGAGAGATGTTGCATAAGATTTAAGAAATGAGACAATACAAAATTTGTAGTGTTCGACTTTAGACAGACCATTGAGAACATGATCCTCAAGACAATCTTGAAATGATTATTGCAATCTACATTGCAGTTCCTTCACCCCCTCAAAAATCCAAAAAGCTTCTAAAAAAGCCTCAAAACACAACACAGTACCGCTTCAAGATCAGACAAAGAATCATGCTGCAGCCAAAGAGCAATATTCTGTTAATGCCAATAACATTTGGGTAGGAGCAAAAGGAAGATGCTTTCTCAAGTTCTGAAGTATAATTTCTATGTGAGAATGTTGGGTCTTTTTATTTGTCTTGTTTTGATCATTTTTTGTTTCATTTTGTTATCTTTTATCAGAATTACACACATTAAAAAAACATGGTAGATGAATGCCTCCAAAATTGATTACAAATGGTAGATGAATATTAGGAGCCGCAAAGCCAGACCTTGCATGTGCCTTCAACATGGTAGGACCAACATGATGATGTAGCCACCACCCCCAACTGAAGATTATTAACTTAAGGTTATTTTGTTGCCTGCCCCAGAAGAAGTTGGCAAACTTTTACATTTTTAATACGTTGGAAAAACCATATTCTATATCAGTTTGTAAACAATTGCAGCTCAAATGATAAACATTTGTATTAGCGACTTGATCAACCGATTCGACAATGATCTTTTATAGTTTTTTTTATAAATTTTCAATGAGACTTTGGCTGATAGGCCCAAACCAGAGCGATCATAAAAAAATTTTGACCTGTTTTAGCTATTGATCTGACTCGACACACTAATTAAAGTTTATTATATATTGTATTAAATTCTTACACAGCTGCCTGTATCGTTAATTATCATCTGAATAAAATCCTTTACAGCTCCGTAGATGTAGACATGCTGATGGACCATGTAAACCTTATATCGTGTGCAATTGATTCTACATTTTGTTTTACTTTCTCTTATCGTTTCTAACAATATCCTACACATGCTGAAAACAATAGAATCCAACTCTGGCTACTTCATCTGGAAATTAATTAGGGAAGAGAGGATACAATCAAGTCTTTTATGATACTACTCGACATCACTCGTGAGGCTGTTTTTGTAGCGATATTGTGGACACACTTCTGCATACCAGAACTGAACATAGGCCATGATATAACGGAGGAGATTTTGGAAATCTCTTCTGATCTACTAAATTTAGCAAATCACTGATAATATGAGATGGGAATGCCAAAATTTCAGAAGAAATAGGTCATGGTCGCAGTTGGATTCAACTGCCATTATGTCATCCATGAATAAGTCGGTGAAAAGTGATGAAAGTTGGTTTTTATAATCTGGGAATATTTTTGTCGATATGAATCATGAAAGTTGATGATGCTACTACACCTATACATTATGCTCTAAAACCAGCTAAAGAGGATGCTTCACTGTTTTTCTTTTTAGTAATTAATCATGTCTGAACGGCCCTCGTATCGATTGATGAAACGTGGAATGCTGCTTGTTCTTTAGTTATAAACAAAATATTGGCATACATCTTCATCATATCACTATCCACAACCTCTGGCTTTGTCTCTAATTGCTCATAATCAAAAGTCAAGAAATGAGAAATATTTTCATCACAGAGATATTTTATAAAAATAAATTTACAAACTGACGTAATTTGATGTGATATGTTAGATTATGTAAAGTTATTTTAAAGTAAATATAACGTCATATCGTATGAAGTCATGTCAATTTATAAATTTACATTTATAGAATCTCTTTATAAGCAAGTAGGACATTCATAAACGTTAATCAACCTTGCTTTCATTGAAAAAATGTTCAACCAGCCTATATCTACAACTTCATATAAGACATTCATAAAAGTTCATCACTTTTATTAGGAAATATAGTTTAAGTTTAATACATCTGAAAGAGAGTAGTAACTGCAAATGAGACCTTCGAGAGTTGTTATATATAGATGATTTGGTGAGTACCTAAATACTTTAATGAAGTGCCATTATTTTGAGGGGCCTATGATTTCAGAAAAAAGAATGATATGGCACCATAGCCACAACCACTAAGTTAACTCTATGCCTTTACTTGCCCTGTCCGGTTAAACATATTCAAGTCGGCATCCGATCATTTATAAAAAGTCGACAATCCATGTGACCGAACATCCAACAAAAGTTGGACATTTTCTCACACTTGGTGTCTGCCACACCCACGTCAGACTCGAAAATCTATATTTCGGTGGAAAATGAATTTAAAAACAATCAATATAACATATAAAATGCATGTCCATACGTACATAAGGGTCAAATAATGTGGGAGGAGGTAATTAAGGCAGATAGAGTCGTCTTCATTTTGTTATTCTCAGTTGAATAATACTCTATATGTTGAAAGTTTTGAAAGAGAAATATTTTAGTCACAAAAAGATTTTACAAAAATAAATTCATAAACTGATATAGTTTAATGTAAGATATCATAGTGTAAACTTTCTTTTATTATAAAGTAAATCTAATGTATCATATGAAGTCATTTCAATTTATGAGTTTTCTTTTGTAAAATTTTTTTGAGACTATTGTACTTCTCCCTTTAAAAAAAGTGAGATTCATCATAAAAATATAGATTTTTTGGAGCAAGTCTCACTTTTTTTCAAGTGGTCTGCATAAATTATTTTCCTTCTAAGTCATATATGATACATCTTATGTAATTATACATTTTAAATCTTAACATCTCCCCTTACATTTTTGTTGTGATTGACATAAACATGCACGTCTAAACTTGAAAGCCACAGGTGACTTTTGTGGGTGGGTCGCCCTTTCCCACAACGCACAGTTATGTCTTTGACTACAACTAGCTACTCATTCCACAGGCTTAAAAAAGCATAGGGAACCAAAAGTGCTTCTAAACTAAATGCTTATCTATTTTGGTGAACTGGAAAGCATGATATCTCCCAATCCAGCTTAAAGAGCAATAATTTGAGCACCACGGCGGGTATTAAAAACTCAAGAAGAAGAAGAAGAAGTGCACGATCTCGATTAGCATGATTAAGATCTTCTATAGTTATCCGAACTCCAAGACCTAAACTGAAAGAGAGAGACACACCAAAGATTCCCGACAACATTTATAGTGAACTATAGGCAACTATAATATGATATCGTATAAGAGTTCACTTTATATGTTATTTTTCTTTCGCTTTAGGCTTTGTTATGTTTGTACGTTGAGTTGAGATGGTGGAGTGAGTTCTATAAGACCAACCGAATATGAGTTTAAATATGTTTGGATGTTAAGATGAGTTTAGATGTATTTATGAGAAGTTGAAAAAGGTTGTGGATCCTGCGTATAAAGAGATGTTGAGTTGAAAAAGGTTGTAGATTCCATGTGTAAAGAGGTTTTGAGTTAATATGAGTTTAGTGATTTGAGAGTTGAGTGCTTGGATGTTAAAAGAGGTCTAAATCTGAATTGAGTTCGGTCAAGGAATCAAACGCGGCTTTAGAGTTCATATGGGATCAAATCTCAATTAGGAACCCCATGTTTTCGGTACCCAAGATTTCCTCCCATGTGCAAAGATACCTTCAAATGAAAGTGCAAATTCAATGCTCCATGTACCCATATTAAGTGACCAAGTTTTTACTCATGGATAAGAAACATTGAGGTAGAAAATTGAGATGAACTTTCCCAAACCAGAGACAACAAAGAAATCGTACACTTATGTATTAGTAATTTATGCAAAGAAGTAAAAAACAGTTGAGAAATACATGTGCAGAGTCAGAAAGGTCTGGTCCACGGGGCTTGGCGGTTGGTAGCCCCCAACAAGAACCAACCAGTGCATGTGCGCTTCATTTTCTCGAATTGTTTTGTGGCTTTGGCCGGCTGTCAATCCCCACCTAGGCTTACTGTCTGTAACTCTGTTTCATTATAAATAGCAAACCCCCTCGTGCACCATAACACCACAAGTAAACTAAACCTGCCGTGTCCAAGCTTCTCTGCTTTCCAAACATTAAAGAAAAAGCCTTGTAATGGCAGCAGCTCAGGCAATCTCCTCTGCTCTTCTTCTTTTCATTCTTCAGCTACACTTGTATGGAACTACCGCTGATTATGGAGGATGGGAGAGTGCTCACGCCACTTTCTACGGCGGTGGTGATGCTTCAGGCACAATGGGTATGTCCCCAACCTTAGCAAATTCGGTCACACTTTTATCTTTTTGGAGAATTGCGTTTGATGTTTGCGTTTTGCAGGAGGTGCATGTGGGTATGGGAACTTGTACAGTCAGGGGTATGGAACCAACACTGCAGCTCTAAGCACAGCTTTGTTTAACAATGGCTTGACCTGCGGTGCTTGCTATGAAATGCGATGCAACAATGACCCCAGATGGTGCCTGCCTGGCACCATCACCGTCACCGCCACAAACTTCTGCCCACCGAATTTCGCTTTGTCCAACGACAATGGTGGATGGTGCAATCCTCCACTCCAACATTTCGATATGGCAGAGCCTGCTTTCTTGCAAATCGCACAGTACCGCGCCGGAATAGTGCCGGTAGCCTTTAGAAGGTTGGAGAATTATAACTAAACTCAAAACTTTTTTAATCAGAAGCCACAACCCAACATGTCTCTCTGCTGCTTATTTTGCTAATGTCTTCCCACTTGTGTTATGACAGAGTGCCCTGTGTGAAGAAAGGAGGCATAAGATTCACCATTAATGGCCACTCTTACTTCAACCTGGTCCTCATCACCAACGTAGGCGGTGCAGGGGATGTCCATGCCGTCTCGATCAAGGGCTCTAAAACAGGGTGGCGACCAATGTCGAGGAACTGGGGCCAAAACTGGCAGAGCAACTCATATCTCAATGGCCAAAGCTTGTCCTTCCAAGTCACCACCAGCGACGGCAGGACTGTGACAAGCTACAACGTGGTGCCTGCTGGTTGGCAGTTTGGTCAGACCTTCGGAGGGGGTCAATTTTAAACCCTTTTTTTTTTTTCTTTTCCTATTATTTGGGGAGGTAGATTAGTGAGAATTTGTATATGTTTTAGTTGCCTATGCGTTTGAATTCCTTTTTTTTCACATTTTGTAAGAGCCAAGAGTGTGTAGTGGAAGTCCGGGAAAGTGGCTCTCTGATTGCTGAGGTTGCTAAACAAATAGCACCCGCCGGACCTTTCACATATAAGTTTGTTTTTGGAAATTTATCTGTATCATTCAGGGGATATCCCATTTCCTCCATTTTGTAGCACTTTGTGCTATATGATATCAAATAGTAATACATGAACACTGCAGATGATCATGATCTGTCCATTCTGTACCCTTTTTTCTCAAGAAAAGGTAGAATTTTCAGATCCTTCAAACCCTTCTTAAGCAGTTTTGGTATCTCAAAGTATGATTATAATGATTACATCAACTCATGAAGATAAGAAGTTTCAATCTCCGATCTCCTTCCCTTGGTTTGTGCTCTTTTTAAAAGCAGTTTTGGTATCCAAAAGTATGGAAAAAGAATTAAATTGGCTGAGGGATTGGTCTTGACCCTTGGCTACACGGACCTTAGGCCTACTACTAAAGGAGACATTCGGAGCTGGCAACATAAATGCTGTTTGCTTTGATGCTGCTATCCTTATAGCTGATATTGCTATTAAAGTCTTCTAGCACTCTCAGTCACATTTATCCCAACGAGTTCCCTTAGCATTGAAGTATTTGTCGAGGGATAATGATACATTTATACTTTCTATACTAATGCTTTACTATTTAGCTATTTTTTTCCTTTTGCCTTTTAAAAACCTCATAACATAACCTTTTTACATAATTTAGTAGAAAATAAATCCAATCAACTAACGTAATCATATAATTTAATTAAAAATAAATTCAATTTTCTAAAAGTATCTTCTATTTTAATATAAAATTATAAAAAAATTATAAGTTTGATACCAAGTTAAGCTTCAATCATTACCCGCCCACGAGAGGTGTGGTTTCTTTCTGATAGTGTTTTTGAAACTCAGAGCAAAAGAAAAAAAAAATAACTAGGTATTAGAACAGTAATAAATGAAGTGTATCATTACCCATTTATTGAGAGGCCAAATCATAAATGAGTATCATTGAGATAGTGAGCTGTTTTGATAGCAGAGACAAGGTTAGTGGGATGTTTTTGCCTTTGGGAGTGCACAAGAAAATTAAGAAATAAACAAACTAGGGCAAGAGTGAAATATGCAATATAGGACGTGTAAACTAGCATTGGATTATGTATCTTTATATGCATTTACATATTTACATAATATAATCTTAAATTAGGCTGCATTAGATTATGTATATTTAAAAATTTGTATAGTTATAAACAATATTTCTATAAATTTGAAGATGCACTGTTCGCTCTCCAAATCTTATTTTATTATTTTTTTCTCTCTCCTCCACCCTCTCTCTCCACCAAAGGATAGAATTTTAAGAAAAAAATTAGGAAAAAAATAAATAATAATATTTTTTTATTATTTGACTCAAAGATGTATAATCTAATGTGAGGGTTTTTCTTGATATGTAAAATCAATCTCTAAAAAAATGTGATTTTGCAGATGCATATAGAGAAACCAATGTTTGATTCAACCTGTGGAGGTACATATGTGACAAAATAGTTTAAGAAACTTTAAAAACTTTGAAATTATAAAAGTAATTTTAAAGTAAGATAGGGGCTGCGTTTAGATGTTGAATTAAGTTAAGTTGAGTTGAGTTCAAATGATAAAATATTATTAGAATATTATTTTTTAATATTATTATTATTTTGAGATTTGAAAAATTAATTATTTATTATATTTTGTGTTGAAATTTGAAAAAATTGTAATGATGAGTTGAGTTGAGTTTAGCTTCCAAATGAAGCCTATTTTCATAGAGAGCCAAGATGAGAAATCAAAGGAGAGAGAGAATGAAAAATAAAGCCAAAGATAGCTCAGAAAATTGTAATTTAAGAAAAACAAAAATGAAAAAATGGTCCCAATCTGGGTGACACTCTCTTTTTTATTTTAAGTAATGTTACTCATCATTTATTTTTTTATCATCATTTCATGATGTTGCATTAGATGATTAGGGACTATTGATTCTTTTTTACTTGTGAACCTATCATTTAATACTATATCATAAAGTAATGAGACGATGATAAAAAAATAATGAATAGATTTTTTTTCTTTTATTTTTATTATTTTTTAACTCGTAGGTTTCTTTTTTACAATATTTTTGGTATCTAATTTTTTTTTTCTCTATCTTTTTCTTGTCTTTTGGTTTTTGGCTTATATGAATCTTTGACTAATTCTCAGTTTTTAATTTAAAATCCATCTAGTTGTATTATTTTTTTTAGAAATGTGTCAAAATATCTGTTAATCTATTAATAAAATATGGGAAGGAAATATATAATGGATAAAATTATGAAAAAGTAGTGCTGGATACAGTTTTAAGATATGTAAATCTCGTACACTTTCTTTAAAAAAAAATAGAGTCTATTATTAAAAAATAATTTTATATATTATTTTCAAAATGAATACGTATATTAAGACTGTAAATATAATTTTTCTTCTACGAAGTAAGAGTCAGTCAAATTGAGATGGTGGGCATTTACCAGTATTCAGTGAAGTGCGCATTAATGGACCGATCGCTCTTATATTTTCTCGACATGTGATAATATTGTCTGGTCAAGTTGGTTGGTGTACTTTCACTATGATATCAAATTGTCAATCAAAGTGGGAAAACAACTTACCATCGACACATACACATATATACATATACACACTAGGAAGGTAACGTGCAAAACACGTTTGTCTTGTTGGGTGAATTTAATTTTTTTTTTTAATAAAAAGATGCATTACCATTTATATAAACTAAGGGTAAAAAATGTAACTATGCGAAGAAGCAAAACATATATCAGCCAACCACTCCAGGATAACAATGAAAAAAAACACTGATCGATTGACACAAATTAAACAGATAGAGATACAAGAAAAGAAAAGAGCGGTGCTACTCTGCTGTCTGAGTAGTATCGTTCGGTGTTACCGTTAGTTGTAAAATTATTATTTTTTTTATTCACATTTTTTTAATATATTTAAATATTTTTTTTTAAAAAAATTAATATATTTAAAATCACTTTCTTTATCATTCAGTAAAAAAAACATACTAAACAATCAAACCGAGTAATATAGTTTGAACGGCATAGTAGAATTTTCTAAAAGAAAAACACTTAACGGATACATAAGAAAAGGAAAATCATTGCACTATTACACCGACTAACACACTAACACCAAAAAACCATCAACCACTCGACGGTCACAGAAGGAAAAAGAAAAGAGAAAAAACAAATAGACTGACATAAATAAAACCATCACCTTGACTCCCGGACACTCAAACCATCCTCATCCCCAACTCAACCTGACTAATTGACACAGGAATCCCATCAGCTGATCCCTTTTCCCAAGAATCAAACCATCCCCTTCCCCCAAGCATCAACAATAAAAAAAAATTCAAAAAAAAAAAATTCAAAATGATCATAACATCCAATTAAAAAAATAAATAAGAAACTTCTGCTCTTTTCAGAAATCCAACCAAAAAACACCACCATTTATTTGAACCGAGGTTGAAAAATGTAAATACACTAAAATAAAGTGGATATATAAAAACTTTCAACAAAAAGAGAAGAACAAAGCAACTTTTTAAGCTGAATATGAACAAAAAAAAAAAAGGGAAAAATTAATATACAAACAGCAATAATAAAAAAAAACTTTCAAGTCTACCAAAAAAAAAAAAACACTTCCAAATCTAAGAAATAAACTCTTAGATATGTGAGGTGGAAAAAAATATGCTAAAATCGCAAAGGAAAATTCAAATCGAACAAGAGGAAGAGAAAAAAAATGTATATATAAAAAAAACCAAAAATGAGAAAATAAGAAAATTTTCAGATGTGGAGAATAGAAGTTCGGATATGTAAGGATTTAAAAAAAAAAAAACCAAATATCCAATGAAAAAAATGATAACAACAAAAAAAAAAAGGCAGAAATAACAAATCAGATCACATGTTTGAGTTCAGAGAGGAAAATGCCAAGAAATAAAGAAACGGCAACAGAGAGGGGGATAAAACAAATGGAGAATAACAGACCAATATATATCAAACGAAAGAAGAAGAAGAAATTTCCAGATCTAAAAAATATAACCTAAGAGAAATAAAACAAAAAATAAATATTATTTCCAAGTTTGAGATAAAGATAACAGCAAAAAAATAGTCCACATATAAAATGAAAAAAATATATATATAACATTTTCAAATCTGAGAAATAATATCTCACATCAAGTCTGAGAAAATGCATATTGAACCAAAAAAAAGGAAAATATATATATACAAACAAAAAGAAGTAAATATTAACATTTCTAAATCCGAAGAAGAGATCTAGAGATCTGTAAGCATTTGAAAAAAAAAAAAAAATAGCCATGCCCAACCTGTGTGAGTGAGGGAGCCCAACCCCTTGTGGTGAAACGGTGCCGTTTAGGTAAAAGCCCCTAGGGCTTCATCATTTTTTTCCCTCTCCCCTGCTGTGCCGCTCCCTGCTGGCCCATCTTCCTTTTCCTTATTTTCTTTTCTTTTCTTTCTTTTTATTTTCTCTGCCTTCTCCTTCACCGAGCACTGCAACGCCACCCTTCGCCAGCTAGCGTTCGCCTCGCATCTCCCACGGCAAACCCCTCCACCACCGGCCTACACCATTGCCCCTTGTTCCACACTCGATGACCTGCCTCTCTCCTCACCCGATCTCCTTCCTCAAGAAGTCCAACGCCGCCATGCGCCACCTTAAGGCATCACCGACCACCTCACCGGCTTCTCACACCTACGACCAAACCCCATTGTCGAAGCCCCTTGGTAGCTCCTCCCTCAGCCACACGCGAGCAACCCGAAATGGGTTTTCTCCCTCTCGTCATCGTGGTCAGCCACTAGCCCCACCGTCGAACACCACCAAGCCATCAACCTACCCCCTTGCCACCACAACTCCACCAGCACCCCCTTAAGCTCCTCCATGCCTGGCCATAGTCCTGAGTTGGTTTGGTCACCGGTGTGAGGGAACCCCGCTTACATCAAGAAGAACAAATCAACACATATCAAGCGAAAGAACAAAATAAAAATAAAAAATCTCAAATCTGAAAGATGGAGCTTCAGATTCATAGGGTTTCAAAAAAGAAACTTGTGAAAAATTAGAAAATAAAAAGAAAGATAGAGGTGATGATTTTTACAAATCTAGAGATTTGTAAGCATTCGAAAAAAAATGGCCCTATTAGAGTTGGACAATGGCGCGGAGAGGCGACGACCACGCGAGTTGGAAAGGGAATGTGGGGAGGTGTTTTGGGTTTGTGGAGAGAGAGAGAGAGAGAGAGAGAAGAAGAAGAAAAAAATGAGTGAGCTGAAGAATAAAACCATTCCAATTTCCCTTCAGATGACTAAAAGACAAATATATCCCTAAACTACATGGAAATACATCCACTAACTTAATTCATAGAAGGCTAAAATTGGCATGAAAAAAAATAAACGAAAGAATTACACAGATGGACAAAAATCTACTATTCATTACTGTAGCAGCTCGATATCCGCTTATTATAATAGAATAGATATATAAAACATAACTTTTAAAATTTATTATTTTTAAAACTTATAATTTTTCAAAATATTAAAATATTATTAAAACTAGATAAGTCCTTGAATTTGGTTATAGCGTCCAAACGATCATTGTATGCCTAAAAAAATAGAGCAACTTGAAAATTCATTTTATAAATCGATTTATATATATATATATATATAATTACTTTGCTAAAATAATTACATTTGATTGTCATTCAAAGTCTAGGAGTCGGACTCCATAATCTAGCTATACTTTGAACAAGTATATGTATGTACAAGTGTATTCTAAGTCAGAAGCAGCTAGCGCCTAAAATCGTTAAGTCTCCTCTTTGTGTCCGTTACAGAAGCAGAGGTGGAGTGAGGTATTCAGTTAGTTTTCTTTCCAAAAGAAAATAATTGTTTTCTCCGTCGAGGACGGTGATGGTGAGAGGAGGAGTTGATAGATTAAAGGTGCTATGGGAGGATTTTCGGCTGACAGAGGAGGAAAGCTTGACTATAGAGATGAATGGGGTGGAAGACACAATGAAGGATAAAGGGGACTGAAGCCTGGTAGGAAATATTTGCTTGGACAGAGTGATCGGGAAGGAGATCTTGTCTTCTATGATGGCCAAAATTTGGAAGATCAGCAGAGCGACAGTGTTCCAAGAGGTAGGTAACAACATCTTTGTTATTACTTTCTCCACCCATGCCAATTTGGAAAGAGTTTGGAAAGAATGCCCATGGTTATTCGATAACCACCTTCTTGTACTCTGAGCGTTTGATGCTTGTGCTCAACCAGGTTCTATGAAGTTTGAGGAAGAAGCTTTCTGGATCCAGTTACACAATCTGCCTATGGGGTGTATGGATGAGTGGAGGGGATCGTAGATTAGAGGTTCAGTGGGGAAAGTTTAGGCGATTGATGTGTCGGCGGATGGGGTTGGTTGGGGGAGGTTTTTTAGGGTGAAAGTAGAGATTCCTTTGCAAAAACCAATTGCTAGGGGTCGCTTGATCTCTGTCAATGGAAAAAGTATGTGGGTGAGTTCAAATACGAAAAGCTACCGAGAATGTGATTTACGTGCAGATGGATTGTTCATGGAGTAGATGGTTGTGTGGGAGAAGGGTGTTTGGAGGGTGAGGCACCTCAATTTGGGGCAGGGCTTCGAGTAAAGAAGAACCCTAAAGTGGGTGTATGGCAAAGAAACCTAGATGAGAGCCCAGCTTTCCTAAGAACCATGAATCTGTCTCAAAAAAAGAGTAAGGGGAGTAAGGGGAGAGGATGAGGAACTGATGTCGGGATGCTTGAGGGGGAAAGAAGATATAGAAGCAAAAGGGGGGAAGGTTGGGGTGTTGGAGAAGAGTTTGGAGACTGTTGGGAGTGACTTAGTTGATGAAATTTAAAGTTAGGGGACTACTGCTAATCTGGTTGTGTTAAAAGGGGCAGGTTTAGAAGGGGGTTGTTGAGGTGAATAGTGATGAAAAGGGAGATCAGACTACCAGTACTAAGGGTCGATGGAAGCGCAGAGCAAGGGCAAAGTGTTTGTCATAGGCACATGCAGAAATCTGTTCTGAAAAAAGAGTGGATAGGAAAGGGCAAAATGAGTCTGGAAAAAATGAAGTAACAAAGAAAAAAAAATAGGTTGAGGGGAAGGGTGGTTTTTATTAATTGTTTGACGGAGGCTATTCAGCAGCCTCGCCAAGGGCCATGAAAATACTTAGTTGGAACTATCGGGGGCTTGGCAACCCCCGAACAGTTCAATTCCTTTGCCAGGTGGCAAAGGAGAAGAGGCCAAATGTGGCGTTCATAATGGAATCAAGGTTGAAACAGTGTAGAGTGACCAGTATTCAGAGGAGGTTGGGATTTGAGGGTTGTGTTGTAGTGGAACCAATTGGCTTGACTAGAGGTTTGATCCTGTTGTGGAGAAAGGAGGAATCGGTTGAGTTAATCAATTATTCTCAAAGACACATAAATTTATGGGTGGATGAGGGGGGAGGAAGGAAAAGATGGGTTCTGATAGGCTTTTATAGGGACCCTATTGCACACACACAAAAAAAAAAAAATGAGAATGTTGGGATTTGCTGAACTCTCTTGAACCAAGGGAAGGGGTTGGCTGGTGTGTGGTGGGGGACTTCAATGAGATAATGTGCCAGGAATAGAAGCAAGGGAGAGACTAAAAAGTGAAGACCAAATGGATCTATTTCGACAGTCCTTGGAGAAGAGAAATCTATCTAATCTGGGATGGAAAGGTGATACATTTACTTGATGGAATGGGCATGTGGATGACACTTTTGTCAATGAGAGGTTGGATTGTGGGGTTGCTAATTACCATTAGTCGGTTATGAACTCTGATGCAAAGGTGGAGGTTTTGGCTACTGTGTGTTCTAATCATAGTCCTTATTGATCACTTCAAGCAGTGGAGATAAAAGGGGGATGGAATAGTAGGGGGTACAACTTTAACTATGAGGTGGGACTTGGAGGAGGGGTGTAATAGTGTAATTGAGCATGAGTGGCGGAGGAATAGGGGTCCTACAGGCTGTATGCAAGGGGTGCTGCACCAGTTAACAGGTTGTAGAGGGGCCCTAAAGAAGTGGAGTAGAAACTTAACAAAGGAAAGAGACAGAGATATTGAAGAGAAAACTGAGCAGTTAAGGGTGTTAAAGGAGGTTGGGGGCAAGAACAGTTGGAGGAAATTCAAAGGAAAAGAAAAGAAGAAGAAAAATTGCTAGAACAGGAAAATTTAGCATGGAAACAGAGGACAAAAAGGCATTGACTAGAAAAGGGAGATAAGAACATGAAGTTCTTCCATACTTGTGCAAATCAGAGGAAGAAGATGAACTTTATTAGTAAAATAAAAGAAGTACAAGGGGTGGTTGTGATAGAACCAAAAGTTGTTGCAGAAACTCTCAAAAATTACTATGCAAATATCTACTCTTCTTCCTACCCTACAAATGAGAAAATTGGTGATTGTCTAATCTCTGTGGAGGCCAGTGTTTTTGAGGATATAAAGCTGAGAATGGATAGGTTATTTACTGAAGAGGAAGTGGAGAGGGCCTTAAAAGAGATATCATCTTTTAAATCTCTAGGGCCTATGGCTTTGGAGCTAGGTTTTATAAAAACCATTGGGGTGTTATTGGTGCAAAAGTGAAGAAAGTTGTCCTTGAGGTGCTGAATGGTGGACACTTGGACAGGCAGCTTAACTATACATACCTGACCTTAATTCCTACGATAAAAACTCCTATCTCAGTGAAAGACTATAGGCCTATCAACCTTTGTAACGTGCTTTACAAGTTGATCTCAAAGGTGTTAGCAAACAGAATTAAGGGGGTGATGCAATGCATTATTTCTGCCAACCTGAGTGCCTTTATCCCTGGGAGGCTTATTACTAAAAACATAATGATTGCATACGAGCTCTTGCATTCCATGAAAGCAAAACATAAAAGGGAAGATGGATAGCATGACCATTAAGCTAGATATGGCCAAAGCCTATGACAAGGTGGAATGGTCTTTTTTGGAGGCCATGTTGATGATGATCGGGTTTGGGGAGAAGATAATAAGGTTGATTATGGATTGTGTGTGCTTAGTGTCATACTCAGTACTCTTAAATGGGAAGCCAGAGAATGTTATACGAGCCTCAAGATGGTTGAGGCAAGGGGACCCATTGTTCCCTTACTTGTTCATTATTTGTGCAAAAGGTTTGAGTCAGCTTCTGAGAAAGGCAGAATTGAGGGGTGATATAAGGGGTATGGCAGTGACTAAAGGGGGTACAAGGATTAACCATCTTATGTTTGTTGATGATTGTATAATTTTAGTAGAGCAAATGTTGAGGAAAGGAAAAAAATTCAGGCCATCTTGAACTGTTATGAAGAAGCCTCGGGGCAGACCTTGAATAAGCAAAAGACCTCCATCATGTTTAGTTCCAATACCAGTGCATTGGCAAGATAGGGGATCAAAAGAGATGTTGGTGCTGTTTTGTGTGACAACTGTGAGAGATACTTAGGTCTTCCTGTAGTGGTGGGGAGGGCAAAATACAATACTTTTTGAAGTATTAAAGATAGGGTGTGACAAAAAATTTAGAACTGGAAGACTAATTTCTTGTCTACAGCAGGAAAGGAAGTGATGGTGAAGGCTTGTATTGCAGGCCATTCCTACCTACTTTATGAGCGACTTCAAGTTGCCTAAGAAACTGTGCAGTGATTTAGAGGCTATGATTTCCAAATTCTGGTGGAAAAACAATAGGACAGATTCGGGTATTCATTGGAAGAAATGAGAGATATTGGGTGTTTCTAAAGCTGAGGGAGGCCTTAGCTTTAGAAGTATGGAGTGTTTTAATAGAGTCATGTTGGCTAAACGAAGGTGGAGGTTGGTGCAGAGGCAAGACTCATTGGTGGCCATAATTTTTAATGAAAAATATTTGAAAGGAAAGTTTTATACTGAGGCTGAGTTAGGGAGATCACCATCCTGATTTGGAGAAGTTTATGAAAGGTGAGAGATGTTGTTGAGAGGGTTGAGGTGGAAGGTGGGTAATGGAAGGAGCATTCTGATATGGGGCTAGAAATGGCTTCCTTCTCCTACTTCTTATTATGTCTAATCTCCTGTCCAAGTTCTGGTAGCTAATGCAAAGGTGGCCGAATTAATTGATGAAGAGAGGAGGGAATGAAAGGTGGATCTGATTGCCAGGGTCTTTAACAGGGATGAAGCTAACATGATTTGTGCTATTCCTATCTTGGGGCAGCTGATAGGATGTTTTTGGGCTTCTCAAAGAAGGGTAAGTTCATCGTGAGGAATGTTTACCATGCTGATTTGCAATTGAAGATTGAGAGGAGATGGAGTACTTCTAAGGGGAGAAAGGATGCTGATCAGTGGAAGAATGTGTGGTCATCAGAGGTGCCTGGGGGTTATAAGCTTTTTGTTTGGAATGCTTTAAATAATGTCATTCCCATGAGAACTAATTTGTTCAAACGAAAGGTGACTGAGGATTCTTTGTGCCCTTTGTGTAAAAGAGAAGATGAGGATGTTAAGCGTGCCTTGTGGTGTTGTCCTGCGGTTGTTGATGTGTGGGTTGAAACTGAGAGTCCTGTGAGGAAGTGGATGAACCAGGTCCATGATTTCACCAGCTTGTGGATGGATTTGAATAACAGGCTATCTAATAGGTGTTTGAAAAGAGTTGTTGCTATTATGAGGGGTATTTGGAAGAGGAGGAATACTTTTGTTTTTGAAGATAAGTTTGCTAGTCCTGGTCATGTGGTGAGATCTGCTGTGACAGGTTTAGAAGAGTACTAGGAGGAAAATGTCAAAATGGAGGGAAGACAGTCTAGTAGTGAGGTGAGTAAGGAAGGTAGAAGATGGCATAGACTTATGGAGGATAAATGCAAGCTTAATTTTGATGTTGCCGTTGACTTGAAGAATAGGAGGATAGGCATAGACATCATAGTCAAGGACTATAATGGAGATGTTCTGGTTGTTGTTTGCTCCAGGAAAGACCATGTGGCATCCCCTTTTATTGTTGAGTGTCTTGCTCTGAAGAGGTCTATTGAGCTCTGCTTGGAGTTGGGGTCTAATTTGTCATGATGGAAGGGGATGCCAAAGGGGTGATAGAGGCAATGCTATCCGAGGAGATGGATGAATTTGGGAATGGACAGCTGATCGAGGATACAAAGAGGCTGCTTTCACAAGGTCTACATTGGACCTTGAGTTTAATTTATACATAGGGAAGGAAATATAGTTGCACATAGTCTTGCAAAAATGTCTTGACATACAGCAGGTGAATTCTGTTGGATAGAGGAAGGTCCACAGGAAATTATACAACAAATTGTATATGATAAAAGTTGTAAATATTCGATTTTATAAATGAGATGAGCTATTCTTGATTAAAAAAAAAAAAAAAAAAACTACACTTTGAACAATCTACAAAAATCAATATATTAGGATAAGAAAAAAAATCTTAACATTAAATTAGTCTTAATATTCAGGTATAATAGTCTCAATTAAATCTCACAATTTTTAAGACACTATTTTTTAGAAGTGCCACAACTATAAAATATCTCATAAAAATAAATCTATACATGATTGTATGTGATACGTTGGATCTATTCTATAATAAAAATAACTTTACAATCTATTCTATAATATGATTTATTATATCACATTAAATCATATTAGTTTGTGAGTTTAATTTTATAAAATCTCTATTTGGTTAAAGCATTTATATCATTTTTTTTTTGTTCGGTAATAATTAAAGACGAAAATCCATGTGAAAATAGATAGCCAAATTCACAACCTTGGTGTAAATGGTAAAAGGTATATAGGAAAAAATTCAAACTTCAAATCTACCATTGCATGACATATCAACAGTCTAGTTTAGTTTAGGTAAAATGTCACTTGGCTTCTACGTTGATTAGTTGGTACAATTTGCGACAGTGCATAATCAAAAACCAGTTGACACAAAAAAAACACCATTTGACCTTCGGCTACTTTTTTAGCTATATGCACTCACGCGTCATTCACATCACAAACTCCAATATCCCACCACTCATTTTCATCATTTTCTATATAAACCAAAAAAATAATAAAAATTATCCCACCGATATCTCCGTGCAAGTAATCTGTTGACTTATAATTCAATTGGTATGTCATCCAATTATAATATTAAATAAAAATAAAAGGATGAAATCGTGTTGATATTGACGATTTAGGATTGATTTGGTTTCACAAATCAAATTATCTCATTATATATAATTATTTTAATTTTTTTAATTTTTTCATATCAAATAAATATAATAATTAATTAATTTTTTAATATTTTAAAATAAAAATAATATTAAAAATAATATTCTAACAATATTTTATTTAATTTTTAATTTTTATTTCATCTCATCTATATAACTAAACAAGTAATACATATAGTTAGAATGCGTATTACATTAAAAAAATAATACAACTAATCACATTAATAAAATATATAAAAAATATATAAAAGTGATTATAAGTAGAGTTTTTGTTTTATATTATATAAAACAATCTTATAAGAATTTGGGAAATCTAAAACGACGACGGATTCCTTTCATAATATAACCTCTCTGTCTCTCTGTCTCTGCCATTTTCATTTCATTTTCCACAAGACCAAACGCTGGCTGACGATCGATGCCAGAGCTCTCCTATAAATCCCACCTGAATTAATTATTCCCAGTAGCTTTCCGCAGAATCTCTCTTCCCAGATTCTCCAAACGGTGACTGTCTCCCTCCGTCTTTCACACTGCTGCAGATCTAGGGTCTTGGTCTGTCAATTTCTGCAAATCTGTGTCCGAATTCCGGGCTTCATTTATTTTCTGTTTCTAATTTATTGAACTTTTCTGTGTTTGGAATTTACAGCTGCAGCTCCCTTTTTGCGCGATAAAGTATGTCCGGCTGAGGTACGAAGTCATACATTTCTCTAGGAACATGTATACGTATACGTGGACGAGTAACCTGTGTGGTATTGATGAGTGTGTCTAACGTGTAATGTTATATTATTGACTGTGAAGAGCGGGGTTGATATTTTGGTAGATCCAGAAAAACTGGGGCGGGGCTTGGAGAGAGCGGTGAGCTTTGAAGATGAGTGAAAGCCAGAGGTTCCAGCTGGGGACCGTTGGGGCTTTGAGTTTGTCGGTGGTGTCGTCGGTCTCGATCGTGATTTGCAACAAGGCGCTCATTAGCACGCTTGGTTTTACATTTGGTGAGTAGTAATCCATGTGTATTCATCCTAAAGAAAGCAGTGCTGAGATGATGGCTTTTGTGATGCAATTAACATGACATTGAGCGTCGGTTCTTAGATCTGTAATTTTTCAGCCAAAAAAAATAAAAACTATTGGACTGCCTAGGTGTGGTAACTGGAAATAACGCTCTCATTTGTTTAAAAACTAATACTTTGTGGTTTAATGGTTGTTGCGGACCAAAACTACCACGTGGGCTCATTAATTTTTTTTCAGGGAACATTGTTAATAAGTAGTTATTCATTTCTCATTAATGGAGTCTGCATTAAATTGTTAGCGTCGTCCTCGTTATCTTCTTAGCTTCTGGATCTTTGTTATCTAGTGGAGAATACTTACTTACAATATGGGGTACTGCAGCCACAACCTTGACAAGTTGGCATCTTCTTGTCACTTTTTGCTCTCTTCATGTGGCGTTATGGATGAAATTGTTTGAACACAAGCCTTTTGATCCAAGAGCTGTAATGGGTTTTGGCATACTAAATGGAATCTCCATTGGACTATTAAATCTTAGCTTGGGCTTCAATTCTGTTGGGTTTTACCAGGTAACCTACACTTCTGGTCCATAATCCACGACTGTATATCATACATAAATATTTATTTTATCAACTTGAAGATTACATGATTTGGTTTCTCATTCTATTTCTATTCTATTTCTGAAGTATAACATCTCTGCGTTTGTACCTGTAAAAAGATATATATGTGATTGCATGGGATTAGTTTCATGAGCTCTGTGAAATTGAAAAAGAGTTCATTATCTGAAATGTGCATATGTGCTATGTGATTTGTGGAGTCTAAATAACATGGGGTCACTTTTTCTTGTGATAAAAACTCTTGCCCGATCTCGAAGTTTGATCTGTACATATTCATAAATTGTTGGTTTTAACTTGTGTCTTGGTATAGCGTCAATGGTAATATGATGATTTATGGGAGTGATCTGTTTATGACTTGTCGTTGTTCTCCCTTTTCTTATCTAAAATCTTGGCAGTATTGATCTGATATGCTGGTTTCTGAGCATTTCTCTCTTGGTTTTTTGTCAGATGACAAAACTGGCGATTATTCCCTGCACTGTTCTCTTGGAGACTCTCTTCTTTATGAAGAAATTCAGGTAAATTTTATTTAGTCTATTGGTTTGTATGTAGGCTATAAGATAAGATACAGCTGTTGTGCTACTTGATTGGTAAGAAAAACCTAAAGTAAAAACTGGAAGAATCTTGTTTGTATGATAACCCTCTCTTCTACTATTGGTGGACTGTTGAACAGAAAGACCGGCAGGAGAAACCTCTCTAGCGGCTCTTTTCATGCACTTAGCTTCTGCTAGCGGCGTGCAGCAAGGCCATGACCCAAACACTTTTTTCAATTCGGAGAGAGATGGACAGTCTATAGACCTCGCTATATTTAATGTTGAGGTGCTTTATTGCCTTTGTTTGTCTCCAGCACTGCAATTGTAGCAGAAGTTCCAGACCTACCCTCTTACTTCTTCCCGTTCTTTCTAAAATTCTGGAAGCATATAGAGTTTTAAGTTTCTTGTGCAGACTAATATTAAGGTTTTGTTACTACACTTAGACACATAAGCCTGTGAATATGATTGCATGTGCTTCATTTTAACCAACTACCTCGTTACCATTCTCAATGGAAACAAACTCCGGAAAAAATATGCCTTGGGGTCCCCTTTAGTTGTTGTCTGGAGCCAAGAGCGAGCTTTGACTTTGCAAAGCACTTTTATGGGGTACATTGAATATGCTGAGAGGAAACAGGGAATAGGGTTTGGCACAGATGAAAAGTCAACTTTTATAGTTTATTTCACAAAAGAAAAAAGAATATTGTTATATTTTGTGGTAATTCGCTCAATTGCAATCATAACTGCTTTCATCATTGGTTGGGCGCTGGCAAAGGCAGTCTGGATTAGAGAAATTGGTATCGGTGATGACCCTCAGCCTCTTGAAAATGACCTAAGGTGACTGAAACATTTTCCATCATTGGCAATGCTTAGCTTGGGGGAGTTGGCCTTTATGGCACAAGTTGCTAAGAGGCTTGCAGTAGACCAACTGGCTTGAAGGCTTTTGAAGTCAAGAGACCTTAGTATTTGAATGGTTATTTGTCTAGAACTTTCACAAGCCTGGAAAACATTATCTGTACAACTTCTAGAAGGCAGATGTTTCATGGTTTCTTGGTCATGATTGTTTCTTTTTTATCAGTAAGTTTCTTGGTCATGATTTTAATCTATAATGCCTATTCAGTACTAGTCTAAACTACTCTAATTTCTTTGTTTTCTTTCCCCTTTTTTTACATGGTTGAAATCAATAGAGTAGGTAGTTTGTGCATGATGTCTGACCTATGCATGCCGGCACTTATGATCGTGTTCTTCTATGATACTTTATCCATTGGGGAGAGAGTTTCTGCTTTCATAATTCATGGTGGGCGGCCTGTTCTGCCATGGATGCTCTCTATATCTGTTTAAATACCATGTACTGATACTTTTTTCTTTACCCTCTAAACAGTAGGAGTATCCAATTTTCACTCACCATCCTGCTTTTTGGTGTCGGAATTGCTACGGTGACTGATCTTCAGCTCAATACCCTGGGTTCTTTCTTGTCCCTGCTTGCTGTTATCACAACCTGTGTTGCTCAGATTGTATCCTAAGCTGAAATAACGTTTACTGTGTTGAATGTTTCTTATACATTAATTTATCTGACAGAAATAAGAAAGGATAAAGAGGGGAAAAAAAAAAGACGAAGATATATTTCATGTTTGGCCAAAGCAAACAACCTGTCTTTTTAATTTTAACGTTTTCTCTTATTTGACAAGTAATAGGCATATATGCCAATAGGCTTTGGACTAAGTGGCACTTCTCACCGACCTTAATGCCCAATCTTTTTCGTGGTTAGTTAAGTGTTTTGTTGTTAAGAACTTGACCAGTTATTGTCAGATGACCAATGCTATTCAGAAGAAGTTCAAAGTTTCTTCTACCCAACTTCTCTATCAGTCTTGTCCCTATCAGGCAATAACTTTGTTCATTGTAGGCCCGTTTCTGGATGGACTTTTGACTAATCGGAATGTTTTTGCTTTCAAATATACCCCTCAAGTGCTGGTAAGAGTTGCGCCAATCCTCAGAGAGAGAGGAAAAAAAGATTCTGCCTATCTGTTTTCTAATCTGTTTTGCTTCTTAATTTAACTATTATACGTGCTTTGTCTTTATTGCAGTTCTTCATCGTTCTATCCTGCCTGATTGCTGTCTCTGTAAACTTCAGTACCTTTCTGGTTATTGGAAAGACATCTCCAGTCACCTATCAAGTCCTTGGACATCTGAAAACATGCCTAGTTTTGGCGTTTGGCTATGTTTTACTTCATGACCCATTTAGCTGGCGAAATATTTTAGGAATCCTGGTTGCTGTAGTTGGGATGGTACTCTATTCTTACTGTTGCTCTCTTGAGAGCCAGCAGAAGGCTAATGAAGCATCTGCACCTTTGTCCCAGGTAGTTCAACTTCTTTCGTTGCCCAATCTTTATATACTAATGGTTTTCACATCAATTTAGACCATCACTTATCAAAAAAAATTTAGATTATCATTTGGTGAAACAATTAGAAAAAAACCTGATATCTCACCTCCCCAAGGTCTTTGTATCTACTTTCTCTCTCAGTAAACTCCAAATCTTATCGATTATTTTACTTTTCTCATACATATCTTGATTCTCTTTATTTTTAATATCCCGCAGTTTTATTGGCATGTGTAATGTATATGCTAAACATCTTTGTTTCTTGTTGTAGGCAAAGGAAAGTGAATCTGATCCCCTTTTAAGTGTAGAAAATGGAGCTACGATCTTAGGTGATGGCGTTGATCCGAAGGCTCCCACATGGAATTCAAACAAGGATCTGCATGCATAAAGCCTTTGTAATCGTTAATATTATTTTGCGTCGAAATCGGTAGAAAAACCAGTCCAGTGATGAAGATGTTACTGGTAAGGTCACCCAGAGTAAGTTATGTCAGATTACAACTATTCTGTAATGACTTGTTACAATTAAGAGGAAAGGGGAAGAGAGAGGGGAGAGAGATAGTGTCCGAGTCTCCCGATTATAGCGGTTTTGGGCAGTATTTTTGAACCAATCAGGTGCATATCGGAGTTTAATGTCTTGTATACTATTATTTCGAAACACTGAACAATTTTCGTAGATGTTTTCTGTTTATTTGTATGGTATATTCATTATTTTTTGAAAATCTCTGTACTTAGTGAGAACCTTTTGCTGCTGAAGATGTTCAATGAACCTATTTCCTGCACCTTTCTGCACTTTCGCAATCCAAGCGAAGTGAAGATTTGCTGATGACAACTGACACGTCTCCTTTGTATGCAATATGCAATGGCGCGCGCGCGCATATATATATATATATATATATGTAAGGGTGTAACCGGTCTGGTTTGATCTGGTTTTGGATAAAATCTAGAATCGAATTGGTATGTACCGGTTTTGTATTTTTTAAAACCGATTACGCACCGGTTACCCTCCTAAACCGGTACTTTCGGTTTTACTGGTTTTCGGTTCGGTCCGGTTTTCTGATTTTTTTTAAAATGTAAGTTTCACAATTTGTCATTAAAAATTTATTTATAAAAAAAAAAACTGATTTAAAAATATCTATTTTATACTTTTATTAATATATTAGACTATTAGTATAGTTAGAAGTTATATATTAGTATTAGTTATAAATTATATATTTATTATTAGTATTAGTTATAAAGTTTTAGTGATTTAGTATTAACATTTTATGTAATAATTTATAAATTATAATAAGAAATTATTTCATATATGAATATATAATTATATATTATATATAAAAATTTATAATTATACATAATATATAAAACTTATATATTAATATAAATATAATATTTTGTATAAAACTTATATATACAATAATATAAATATTATTTTTTATATATATTTTTTATCAACCAGTCCGGTCTGAAAAATTCTAAAATCGAAACCGGACCGGAACCGGCCGGTTTTCACATTCTAAGAACCGGTCCGGTCCGGACTCGTTTTCCAGTTTTTCGGTTTGAATTTACACCCATACATATATATACACACACACGGCAACGGGAACGGCCCCGGGTGCTGTCGGTGCACCTGATATAATGATTTAAATAAATAAAAAAATGTGAAAAAGTCGGTAACTTATTTGTCTGGAAAAAGAAAATACAAGGTTAAGGAAAGACAAAATCAAATTAAAAAAAAAATCTAAACTTCAGCAAAGTATGAGTATTAGTCTGCATTGATATTGGATTATCTATTTACTTTCTATATAATAATAAAATATTATTAATTTTTTATTTAAAAAAATTGAAACAAAAAGAAAGGAAAATGAGTACACTGTCAAAACAAAAATAACATGAAAAATAGACGTCAATTCATGTGCGTTACGCGGCTATTAAGGACTTTTGGTAAAACATGATCATTCATTAAATTCTACAAGGGAGCTACACGTCAAATGGTCAAGAGTCTTAAGGACCTTTTGATAAAACATTATTATTCTTTAAATTTTACAATGGAGTTACACGTTAAACGATTAAGAATTTTAAGGATTTTTTGGTAAAATATGACTTAATGGACTTAACGAAAAAAAAAAAGAAAAGTTAACGAAAAAATAACAAAAGTTATTATTTACAGTTAGATAATCACTTATTATAATGGGTTTTGTTAGATACAAGCGAGTTCGTGCACCATATTGTGTACCGATAATTTTTTTTATTTAAAAAAAAATAGAAAAAATTTTTTTGAGAGAAAAAAAAAATCTCCTATATCATAAAAATTATTTTCATCTTTAATTCACATCGTTTTGTTAAATATATGTATTAAATATTAATATTGGTGCACGAATTGATGCACAAATTTGTTTATAATAAGATTTTTTTTATTATAATAGAGTGGATATATATATATATATATATCTATCTACTTATATATAAAGTGCAAATGCTTGAGGAACAGTGTTTTCGTCTAATATTTTCTCTTCCCATTTTACCCCTGCTTCTATCCCAAATTTGCGTTCTGCCCAGGTGTACTCCCGAGTCCCGACAGCCCCTCTCCCACCCGAAATAGCTTCCCTCTCTCACGGATTCACCCTCCTCAACCCCGCGCCGCCGTGCGGCACCAGCGTCGTCGCCGACCACCACGGCAGCTCCCCCTCACGCCGGCGAGCACCATCCCACCGAACCCAGCCCCTCTCCCACGCGAGGCCCTTTCTCCTCTCGGGTTCCTCACTTTGCATGGCCGTGGAGCGGCCGTCGTCAGCCTCCAGCTCCACCGAGCACCGCCACGGGTCTCCCCTGACCTCCCCCATCCTCCTCCCTTTGACCCGGAGCCCGTAGCTCCTCCGTAGGCCACGCACGAAACCCACGGGTTTCTTCCCCTAGCGCCGCCGTCAGCCGTTCCCAAGGCCACCGTACCACCACCAGAAGCTCCTCCTTCCACCGCCTCCCCCAGCCATCCCCATGCCCAGCCGAGCCACACAGCTCCTCCACGCTCTCTCACTCTCTCACGGGTGTCCACCTCCCAGCCAGATCCAAAGCGTTTTTTTTTTTTTTTTAATTTGATCTATTAGTTCGTGAAAAATGCTAAACTCACCGAATGCGGGCTTCGAATTTCTGTTCCAATTTATTTAGTTTTTAGTTAGTAATTAAAGAAATATTTTTAATAATGTCGTGAATTTTTTTATTTTTAAAAAAATATTTAAGAATATTAAAAAAAAAAATTTAAAAAAGATTAAAAAATTGTTTTCTACCTTTCTCGGTTGGTTCTCGAGTAACATCTCTTGAAATGTACCACTACTCTTATTTTATTGGATTCATTTTTTAGGTTATCTCATTTTATCGAACGGTAAGTCCAATACCTAGAGTTATTGGAATCATTTTTGTTTTTTATTTTTTATTTTTAAAAAAAAAAAGAAATATCTTTTATATTCTTCAAAAAAGATTAAAAAAAAGAAATGATAGCTTCAAATTTTATATTCTTCACTTTGATTTTAATTCAACCTAAACATGCATACCCACATTAATTATTTCCTGCACTTAATTCATTTCAATGCATATTAGAAACCATTGTGATTTTGTTTTTTTGTTTTTTCTTCAAAAAAATAAAAGAAAAGAAAAGAAAAAAAGAATATAAATATCTTTTAATTGTATTTAATGATTCATAATTTCATACAATAGAAGTGAAAAATCCTACCAGTTAACTTAAATAACATCTTAAGAAGCTGAGGGAAAGTATTTCCAAATGATTTATAAATATATTTTTTTTATTTTTAAATAATAAATTTAACTTATTATATAAATTTATAAATTTATTTTTAAAAAAATTTCTACATGGTTGTCTTACTTCTTAGAAGCTATCATTTCTACGGCATAATCCTATCTACTTTAAGCAATTATGTATTGCAAAAATAAAAAAATCATACCAAATAATACAATAAATACTCTAAAATAAATTTGACATATTAAAATATCTGATTAAAGTCTATAGAAATAATGAAATGTTATTTCTAATTTTTCAGCACGTAAACATTGAAGAGAGAGAGAGGGACAAAAAAATTAATAATAATTCATTTCTTTATTGAATTATCTGATTTTCGAGTGATAGTGATAATTTTTTTTTAGCAGTGAGCACGATAGTGATAATTGATAAATTTATTTGTATAAGTAAATAAAAAATAAAATACGTAGGATTTAGGAGGGATTTGAGCTTTGATATAAAAGAGATAACTCACAGGACGACCCACATTTGAGATTTACGATACACAGTGAGCCACCAATGCATGCAGTCAATCTCAAGGGACGTCGGAGGCCTCCCACAGCCCAGATCGGCAACATCTCATCACCTTGAAGTTCCACTACATGTCCCGTGCAAATTGTAATAAAGTAACTGGATATGACTACAACGAAAAATTTGTGTGCTATAATTGCAAAAATATGAGCATCTCATAGCCACGGTAAATCATTTTATCTCATCATTTTAAATGATCATTCTTTACATGATAAATATAACATAGTAATTGTTAATATTATGCAATTACTAATATTCTCATTAATTTTAACTGACGAGTCTATCTAGAAGTAGAGGAAGATACTGGATGTATATCGATTGTTATCTTTGGACTGATAGTAAAAGAAATATTAAATTGTACAACTATTAATCTTTTCGAACAAACAGGAGAGATAGAATGTTTAATGCATTATGTCTTCATATTTTTTCATTATTACAGGAACACCTACCATATTTAGCAAATATTACAAGTACAGTTTCAGAAAATGAAGAGATTATGTACTTGCACACAGAAATGAATCAACATGGACAACTGTGCTAGAATAAACTCAACGTATTCTTTGCCTATCCTATAAATCAAACTACGTAAAAAACACTCAAAATCTCTTCTTTTTAAACTTCTCACTGTTGTAATTATATATGTAAATAATTAAGGCACTAAATTGTATGTAAAGTCTATACTTCTTTATTCACTTTATATGTTTTGTTCAATTTTTGTTAAATTTTTTTTTTTCACATTCTCATTTACTATCTTGTTTATTTTTTTTAATTTTTTCTTTATATTTATCAAGTGGGCATACGCGCAGCGCCCGTTTCCCTTGCTAATATATATATAATATATATAGGAAGATCATCCGAATTTTAAGCTCGTATGTGAAAATTTTACATAACAAAACTGGACTTGGAATGTAATTTATTGAGTAAATGCAATTATTTCGTCATATTATTTCAAAAATATATTCCAAAATATGAATGTTAGGCCAATAAAAAATATCATTCTACAAATGAAAAAGAAATATTTGATTTACAGATAAATCTTATATATGAGTATTTACATTGATGTATTTTTTTTTTTTTTACTTGTAGGCAAATCTCATTGATGAAATAGAAGCTAATATAAAGTCTGATAATAATTACACAAATAGATAATTATACAAATAAATAGGGAGAGTCCCTTCCACAATGAAAATTCAGGTGACATTGTGAGATTTAAATGAGGGTTATGCTTCCAAATTTGAATTTAAAAGCTGCCCATTCTGCCAAGTTATATGATTTTATATGATCTACTGAATTGTAAATATCTTTTTATTATAAAATAATTTTAATGTATTATATAAAATTACGTCTGTATAAAAATTAAATTTATATATAAACTTTAGGTTTTTATATATAAAACCTAAGAAATGTTAGATACAAACTTCAAATGTAAGTCTTGTACAAGCATTTTGTAAAAATGTGGATCCCATTAAAAAAAATTTAGTTTTTCAGACTTTTCTATGAGATCTACCTTTTTTTTTTTTAACTTGTATATTTAAGACTTGCATATATCATTTTTCTTAAAATTGGTATGTTTGGGCGATCTTAATCTCTCAGATGATTTGTAAATAATAATAAAATATTAAATATTAATAAATAATAATATATAATAAATAATAATAATAAAAATATTAAATAATAGTAAATAGCAATTAACCGCTATAACTTGGAGTTGTGCCACGTTGCCTCTGTTAGATTCTGACTCACACACTGTCACTCGATCGCGACTCCTACAGAGAGAGAAGCTTGTGGATGGCTCTACGAAGACTGAGCAGAAAATCCATAGGACTGGGGTTTGGCATAGCCATGGCCTTGTTCGCGAGTTTTCGACGTTCTCACTGCCGGACCTTCCCTACGACTATTGGGCTTTGGAACCTGTAATCATGACGAAGATTATGAAGCTGCACCACCAGCAACACCATCAGTCCTATGTCACCAACTACAACAACGCCCTCGTCCACCTCGAACACGCCCTCACCATGGCTAATTCTCCCACCATCGTCCGGCTTCAGAGCGCCATCAAATTCAACGGCGGAGGTTTCATCTCTCTCTCTCTCTCCGCATGCATGTAGTGGAATTCACTCATGAGACCTCTAATTCATTTGACTTAAGGACTCAAACAAATTGATCTTCTACTCTTTGTAGTTGACGATCTGTTCCAGCGCCGTTTGGTACTCTCTTCAGGGGTTTTCTGATCCCTGCCTCAGCTGAGAGTATAAAAAATGCTTAAGTATTGAGATAAAAGTTAAGGTTGCTTTTAGACATTGAACTGAGTTCAGCTGAGTTGAGTTCTTTACGAATAGCAGTGGGTTGAGTAGTATATGGAGTTATGTGGGGCCGATCTAAACTAAGTTTAAAGTATTGTTGGATATTAAGATGAATTTAGTACTTTTTATGAAAAATTAAAAAAGGTTGTGAGTCTCACGTATAAAAATATTTTAAGTTGAAAAATGTTATGGGTTTCACATGTAAGAAGGTTTTGAGTTGGGATGAGTTTAGTAATTTGAGAGTTTAGTGTTTAGATGTTAGACTCAGCTTAAAATTAGACTGAATTCAGCTAAGTTTGGGAACCAAAGGTAGCCAAGTCAACAAATTTCGGGCAAGTCTGGGCGCTCAATTGGGATGAGATTTCTCATCCCAATGCTTTAAACTGAGATCAGACATACTTTCCAAACAATCACTTCAAGATTTCTCAGAAATCTCCCCCATTTTGGAAAACATCTCAAAACTGTTCATAGACAAGACCTTTACGCAGAACATGCAGCGTCTGTCCCCCTCCCACATTACTCCCCCCAACATTCGTACAGTGCCATTACCCTTCCTCCATAGCACAGTTCGTCGTCCCCCAAACAAACCCATCCGGATCCATTACCAAAGGCTCAAGGTAGCACACATCCTCCACAGAAAACCCAAAATCATCCGCCATTTGAGAAGCAGCACACTTGAAACACACAGGTCGTTAAACAAAGAACCCCCATTTATCGATCGATGCCTTTTCAAGCCTGATCAAAGCGAGGCCTGACCGATGCAGATTTGACGTTTCTCACGGCATCCGGTGAGAGTACTCACCATTAAGCTCATCTTCATCGTTTGAGGTAAGCAACTTCACAAAACCCTACTTTCCCTCTGCCCCATGCCACCGTGCGAATCTCTGAACACTTTCATGTCAATCAAGCAGGGTATTGTTCACCCTGAAGAAGCCGAATCTCGAACCTACCTATTCTGTGTAGTGAAATTAGATTGACCTGACCTCGCCTGCGCAAAATCAGACCTCACGTGGGCAGCAATTGTGACGCCCCGACTCCCACGTACAAAAAAATAAGGGAATCGTGACGTCAGGATGGTGACAACACGGTCACGCATCCCAACGAAATGTGCTCAAGTGTGTGTGCAACATGCAAAGGTGCACAATAAAAGTCGCAGCGGATAATATAAATAAGTCAACTAAGTACCAGAAATTTAAATACAAATATTCAACACAATTTATCTTTAAAAATATACAGTCATCCCAAATATAATACAAAAGGTAAATACATAAATTGATAAAAACATAACTCACTAAACAGGAGCAATCCCAGATCACTCCTCCAAGGGAGCCAAGCTAAGGCTCGTCATCATCATCTGCATCAAAATCTGCGATACCATAAAATGGTACCACAGGTAAGTATAAACCAAACAACTCTCTGGATAAAAATACATTAATGCAACCAACAATACGACAAAATACATTTAGCCATAAAATACCATTTTTTTTTCCAGAAAAATGATTATTTCCAACACACGTCGAAAATTCCATTTTGGCCCAAAATATCCGTAAAACATTTTCCCATAAAAATGATTCACACAAACAATCCATTTATCGGACACTGTAGGCGGGAATCGCAGGCGTGACTCTACCACCGTCCCTGCTTACCACCATCCCTACCGCGTGCACCGTAGGCGGGAATCACAGGCGGGACACAACCACCATCCCTGCTTACCACCATCCCTATCGCGTGCACCGTAGGCGGGAATCACAGGCGGGACTCTACCACCATCCCTGCTTACCACCATCCCTACAGTTCCTTTACACACAATAAATACTTAACAGAGCACTGTAGGCGGGAATCACAGGCGGGACACGACCACCATCCCTGCTTACCACCATCCCTACAGTCTCTTTTCCTTTTACTCACATGAAAATCCAATTCCAATAAACACATGAACATGTATGCAATCATGCGAAAATCCAGTTTTCTTTACAAACATGATCATGCATGCAATATGCGATGTACATGAACAAGCCATAACCAACAACCAACAACCACAATTCACAATGCAAACAAACACACAACTCCGTCCACAATCCATCCGACCCCCGAAATTCCTCGGACTCAGTCCGGCAAAACAAACCAATTCTCAGATAATATGTGTTAGTGCAAAAATATATTTAAATCACGAAAGTTCTTTAAGGAAAATACTTACAGTGCAATATAACAATTTCCGAAGGATCACGAAATTGCAAGTGGTGATTTCTGAGCAACTCCACAGTGTAAAATACACTGTAGCCGTGGGTCACAGATACCCACTTTTCAACGAGGACAAACGAAGACCCAAAAATGGTAGGGTAGGGCCTAGAGAGGTTGGTGAAGCCAATGGTGGCGGTGGTTTGCCGTGGGTGGCGGCGGAATGGGCGGTAGAAGACCAAAATGCCCAAATCGAAAATGTAGATGGTGGAGCTTCACCGGTGACGGATCGGAGGTGGGGTTGGGTCCAATGGGTTGCCAAGAGGTCGGGGATGAAGTGGTAGGAAGATGGTGGCCAATGGTGGTGCGACGGCGGCGCAACGGCGGAAAGAGTGCCGCGGCTTCGAAGGGCTACTGGTGGTTAACGGCGGCACGGATGGAGGTGAGGTTGGTGGGGTGAGGTCGCCGGCGGCTGGGGAAGCTAGCGGGCTGGGCGGTGAGGGCCACCGCCGGCTCACGGCGGCGCTGGCGTGAAGGTGGCCCGCGGCTTCGTGGGGTGCGTGTGGGCTACCGGCGGCGAGGTAGGGGCTGAGATTTGGGAGGTGAGGTCGCCGGAGGGAGGGGGAGCTGGTCGGCCGGGCGGTGTCGCGCACGGCGGCGCGACGGCGGCGGGCTGGGGGAGAGGAAGAACGGACGGAGAGAGAGGGAGGGAGAGGGAGTTGCGCGCACGGGGGAGGGGAGAAATAAGGAAGAAGAAAAAAAAGAAAAGAAAGAAAAGAAAAGAAAAGGAGAGGAAGAAAAATAGAGGGAAAAGAAATGAGGTACAATCCTCATAACTTGGGTCACAAAAATTATCCAACGGAGATGATTTTAAAACCACAAGTTAAATAAAATAATTTAAACGTAATGGTAAAGTCAAATTGAAATAATTAAATCCTACAGTAATTAATTTAAATATTAAAAGCAATTTAAATGCATAACAATAAATAAATATTTGGAAAGCACATAAAAAATAATTTTCACCAAATTAAAATCATAGAAATAAACTTACTAAAAATACAACCAATTTTAAAATAAGAGGATAAATTTTTGAACAATAAAAAATAATCCTTCAGTAAAAATACACTGAAATACGGGGTGTTACAGCAATAGTTGCGTAGAAAATCCGTTTGGACGTCTCTTACAGAATAGACAACAATGGTGTATAAAAGAGCAGTGGTTGATAGAGAGGAAGACACCCATATGAAGTGAATCAACCCTTGCACCATCATCCACAAATCTGCCTGTCGTTGCCTCCACAATTGCACCACCACGGGTCCAAAGACTCGGTCGTACTAGGTGAGTATCGAGAAGCCCCATTTTTTTTGTTTATTGTTTGTTTAAGGGCTACTTCTTGATTCCTCGGTCTTTCTTGTAGCGTTACTACTTGAGGCGTGCTTCCACTTCATCCTCTCGACATGTATCTTCTCTTCTGCTATATACACAATAACTTATAGCATAAATTTTGGCTGAGACATCTTTAACATCGCTAGCTACATTTCTGTGCGTTTAAGTTTAGGAAATCAGTTTCTTAGAGGTAAACTTTTTTTAAAAAAAAATATTCAAAGTAATTCTATTAATTATCATCTTCAATGTTTTTACATCTGAATTGATGCATGAGCTAGACTGTTTACATTATTTCCATACATGAGCTCGACTGTTGATTGTGTTGGGGGTTTAGGAATATACCAATACTTAGCACAACATGTTCCCATGCATGAGCTAGACTTGTTACATTATTTCCATGTAAAATGTGGTGCATGTGTCGGTTCATTCTACCTTAAAGGAAAACTGTCCATAAACAAAACTGCATGCTGAATGCGGTCCAAGCCATTTCAACAATCTATATTTGGTTTCAATAATTATTGTCCTAGTTTGAACATATATTAGAAGTATATGGACAATGATACCATCGAAACCCCACGTGACCGGGATTTATGGAGTGATGGCTTTGAGGATGTCCTAGTTGACCTCTTGTACCAAGACACCCTCATGGATAGATTGAGAGGAGGGAGGATTACAACCGTTGATAATGTCAGGCTTGCTGAACGACTGTCTGGTATTGGACCAAAAAAATTCAATTGTGATCAAGTGAAAGGGAAAATTTCTTGGCTAAAGAGAAGACAACGCGAATTTACCGATCTTATGAAACAAGCCGATCTGGAGTGAGATCTGAAGAGGAAGGCACCAATTGCTAGTGAGGAACACTAGGCAAATGCTATAAGGGTATGATTTAAATTATTGCTAAACATCTATAATTACCTTTCGGACTGTGATGTTTTCTGATTGTATTTTTTGACAATCTCTCTTGTTAGGTTCGTTCATCATGGAAACATTACAAGACCCATGGATGTCTAAAGTATGAATAACTTTGTGTAATTTTTGGTTGTTCAGTAGCCACTGGGACAATGGGACGGGCGTCGACTGATCCCGCCCCAGATAGTGACGATGAGCGCTTGCTTGAGGAGGATATGGTAACTCGTGGCCAACCAGTGACTGATCAGGAACCCCCCCGCCCCATGGGGGGTTCCCTTGCATTCAGCTACACCATTCTCTGCCTCCTATGCCAGCGGATCTCGCAGACGACAGAGGAAGTCGCTGACATTCCAAAACCCAACCCTTCAACAGCAAATGAGTGAGACCCTTGATGAAATTAAACGTAGTGCCGAAGCGAGACGGCAGGCTGCTGAGGAGGTGATAGAGTCAAGCAGGTCAAGGAAGCGCAGCCCAGGTACTAGCATGGAGTCTGACGGAGCGTTTGATCTCCAGATGCATTGTTTGAGGTTGTTGGAGGAAGTAAAACCTCCCTTACCTCTTGACCAATTTAACAAGGCCTTCGACCGTTTATTGAGCACAAAAGTCCACAGATCCTTCATTTCGATCTCCGATGAGCGCAGGAGTCAGTGGGCTTGGAGTCTGAATTGATGGTGACGCCGGATGTGATTTGCCACTCCTGACTGCTAGGATGGTTTTCCTTGCTAATGACCTTTAGGTTTTAGAAATTATCTTATTAACTCTCTTATCAATTTAATCATGCATTTTTTCATTTCCTGCATTTAAGAACCTGACATTTTATAAACTACTGAGGAGGTAATTTGAGGTTGTTGAACTAATTGGATTCTAGTAATTGTACTTGTTTTGGAATGTTTTTTCGTTGAAGTTTATGGTTGAAGTGTTTGTCATTATACTGCTCAAATACTGCTCAATAACTGATGGTTATTTTATGGTTGAAGTGTTTGTCATTATACTGCTCAAATACTGTTTTGGAGTATTTTTTCGTGGTGGTGAGTCTGTTTTGGAGTTGTAGAAACCTGGTGCAAAGTCTGTTTCTATGTTATTTACTGCTACTTGTTATTGTTAGTCTATTTTGGAGTTATTTTGTGCTGGTGCTCACTCTGTTTTGGAGTTCTTTCTGGTGGTCCTCAATGTGTTTAAACTATTGTTTGGTGCTGGTGTTGAGTAGATGAGACTGCTCCTGGTTATTGTTGAGTCAGTTTTGGAGTTCTTTTGTGCTGGTGTTGAGTCTGTTTTGGCACTGTGATTGTAGTGGTGCTTCGTCAGGTTGTTTGGTGCTACTGCTGGTGCTTATTTCTAAGTACATGTTGGTGCTGGTGTTGAGTCAGTGATGGAGTTGTTTATGGTGGTCGTGAGTCTGTTTAGATGGTTTGTTTGCTGCTGGTGCTGCTGCGTTGTAATGTTTCAGATGTTGCTGTCTGTGTTGAGTTACTGTATTTGATGTTGTTTTCTGGATGTTTAAAATGTACTCGATTCTATCTTATATTACGTACAGCTATATATTGTCATGATTCTTTTCATGTTAGTTTGTTTTTAGGCAAAACCTTTTATGTTAAAGCAGACTTCACACTTTGTCCAGGATTTTGGTGTAGTCGTATCTCAATAGTGTTGGCAGTTGCCTTTCCATCTAGGGTTCCCCTCAGAGCGAAATGATAAATATGCACCAATTGCATTTTTTCCTGTTTTTCTTTTTCTAAAAAAAGATTACATCTTTTTTCCACACAGATTTTGAATAAACCAAGTTTTGTTTGCCTGTGGAATTATCTGAAGTGTTTTCCTTTTTGTACTGAAGCATGTGTTGAGTTGTTTTGAATGCTGTTGAGTTGTTTGCCAACAATAACATGCTGCTGCTACGTTTAACATTAGATGTTGTTGCTGTTAAGTTGTTTGCCGACAATTATTTTATGTAATTGTTTGCCGACAATTACATTATTTTATGGCTGCGTTTAACTGCTGCTGCGGTGTAAACTGTTTGTATTGAAATGTTATGTTTCCGAAGAAATGTTATGTTTGGAACACACATGATTTTTCCCACTCAAACATTAAACTCCAGATGCAACGACTTTGTGTATTGTTTGGATCAACTCGTGGGTTATACCGTACAAACTAATTGGTCTAATTATAATTGGAATGCAGTGGCAATATTTTTTAAAACTAATATTATTTTTTTTTTCCATAATTTGTCTAAACTTGATTCTTTGCATATAACAAGACAAAAGCTCCCCAGTAGTCTCCTGACATACTTTCTTCAATGCTCTATTATTTATTTGAAGATCTATGCTGAAATAGATCTTTGATGATATACTCATGGTCTTAAGGAGATCGACCTATTGAAAAATGTTTTATTGAAAAGTAGTTTTGTTTGCAGGATAGTATTAATGGGGAAAGGAATTTAGAGAGCAACCGACCTTTATTGGCAATTAAATTTTTTTTTTCTTCCAACTTCTAGTAAGATAATTTAGAAGCATAATTTATAAAATGCATTAATTGCTCTTGTATTTTCATATTTTGTAAACTCTCATGGTCCATATTCAGAATGGACCATGAGAGTAGCTCTGCAGAAACCCCATTGATTGGGACTAATTGCGAGATGGATGATTCTTGCTCAAGTATGACTCATAACAGCAAGGCGGACGAGTTTATGTCCACATATCCTTCTAGTGGAGATGAAGCGGCAATGCAGGAGTTTAACCTAATTTATATGATGCACTCAACATCTGAATCATGGGCACGTCGGGTTCCAATGCCCCACCACAATATAGGTCTACGGGGGGATCAGTATATTCAAGCGGTGTTGAATGGAAACCTGGTGAGTTGCAAAGAGATGTTTCGAATGGAAGTGCCTGCATTCCGGTATGTATGCGACCTGCTACGGGGGTCATTAATTATGGACCCGACAGAGAGGGTGTCAGTAGAGGAATCAGTAGGCATGTTTTGCCTTCTCGTTGGCCATGCATAAGGTCAACGCATCGTAGGCGATCGATTTCAACATTCTAGCAAAACTATTAACCGACACATAAAGACAGTAATGCGGTCACTACATGAGCTAGGTCGGACTGTGATTAGGCCGACACACAATCATGGGGTCCATCCTTACATTGCGGGTAACCGTCGCAATTATCAATGGTTTGAGGTAATTAATTGACTGAATTTTTTTAATGCACAAATGCTTATTTGATGGTGATTCACCATATTCAATACTAAGATTTGTTTTCTGATAGATGTAATTGTAGAAATGTCCTGGTGCATTGGACGGCACAATGATTTCAGCTGCTGCACCAGCTCGTCTTTCAAACGCATATAGAAATCGTTATAATCAGATTGCACATAATGTTTTATGCTTATGTGACTTCGATATGAAGTTCACGTTTGTGTATACTAGATGGGAGGGCACAACCCATGATGCACGAGTTTTTCTGGATGCCTTAAGTCGAGTGTGGAATGGATTTCCATAGCCAGAACCAGGTACGTGATATGTAAATTGGCATTGGAAGCTAGTGGCAGAAAAATTATTGAACAATTTTCTGCCATACATTCCAGGGATATTTCTAAGACAAGCTGTAACTCAGTATACTTCCATGTTATGCAGGATATTATTATCTTGTTGATTCCGCATTTCCTTGTATTGAGAAGTTTATGCCGCCATATCCACGAAAGAGGTATCATCGAGCGCAGATTCTCAATGTTATCGATACAAGGAACTTTTAACTTTTGTCATTCATCATTGCACAATGTTATCGAGCACACATTCGCATTGTTGAAAAACCAGTTTCAGATTTTGGAAGCGATGCCTCGATATCGCCCAAACAAGCAAGGGACGATCGTGACCGCATGTTGTACG
Organism: Juglans microcarpa x Juglans regia; assembly: GCF_004785595.1. Taxonomy (NCBI): domain Eukaryota; kingdom Viridiplantae; phylum Streptophyta; class Magnoliopsida; order Fagales; family Juglandaceae; genus Juglans; species Juglans microcarpa x Juglans regia. The sequence goes on from NC_054607.1 coordinate 5,184,406, forward strand.
TTGCACAACCTGATTAAAACGGTCACGCCGAATGATGAGTTCATTCAACATGCATTGGGCCTTCAGTTCAATGGACAAAATATGCCTAGGGGAGAGGACGTGGGCTCGACAGAAGAAGTGGTAGACATGTCCCATGAGTCAGCCAGAGCTATGGATGCACAGAGAGATGGGATTGCAATTCCTATGTGGGAGAATCAGAATGAGGGATGAATGTGTATTGCATATTTTCTAATTCTTGGTAATTGCATATTCAATTTTAAGTGGTTTGTCTTGATTCCACGGCTATGATCGGATTATTTTAAAAAAACTTTAACAATCACGTTCGTCACTTAAGAACCAAATGTAAAAGGGTGCACATGACAAACAAAATATAGAGCATGGGCGGAATTTTTAAAGAAGCATGGAGTTTCCAACAAGTACACTATCAATAGACAACAAAAGAAGTAATTATAAAATTAAATAGAAGCAGTCCGACCCAACGAAGAGTTCACTACCATAGTGGACAACTTTTGACATTAATGTAGCATTAAATGGTTTACATTATCATTAACTTGGAAAAATTTAAAACAAACTAATAAGGCAATAAATAAAACCCAAGACTCAATCAACGGGAAGTTATACTTGTTCTTCTTAGCTTGGAATCTTTGATGTTCTATTCTTGCACGTTCATTTGCGATCCTTTCATTCCTTTGTTCTGCTAACTCTAATGTGCGCTTACAACAATCTGGTTGATTCCATGTAAGATCAAGTCATTCGAAAAATCTACACTGCTTTTGAGCCTTATAATGTTGACAGTTAAAAACCTCTGGCCAAAACTGTTGGGCTTCGCGGACGTCCGCAGTTTGGAGGGAGTGCCACAATAACAAAGTGGTCTTCATCCCTGGATCATTCCATCTTCTGGCCTCATAGAGTCAGTAGTAGATATGCTCACTCGGCTGCTACTATCCATACTTCTTGCAAACAAAGTACAAAGAAGCAGTAAAAAAACACCCCTTACTTTCCACAACAATTTCAACTAACATTGGCAGCACTAGTAACAGACGACATGAGTTCTTTGCAAACAGCTTTGTTGCATTTTCTTATCACAACAAGTACTTCAAGAATCTATCCAACATAAGCTTCCTTCCAGGGATGGAAATGAAAAATTTGTGTCCAAACTGTCCAAACTATCTGGTGGAACAATATTTCCCCTTATGTATGCGACTACTCAAAACAAAATGCATTGAGAATTGAATTGCCAGTAAAGTCATCCGCATCATATATGTATGAAGCCACAGGTTTGGAACAAGTGCTCATTTTCATGGTTATTGGGACAGTTTTTATTACGACACAAGCATCTTCACAATCGACGGAAGATAATTTTTCTGACCAAAATAGAAGCAGCACATGCTAAAGAAAATAAGGGTGGTGCTTCAAAAATCAACACAAAATAATTCTTACCAGCATTGTTATGTGTACATCGAACCGGGGAGGTCATGAAATGGAGATGGAAATCCCCAGAAAATTAGTGGACATAGAGGAGAAAAATCATAAAAACATCAACAACAAACAAGATCCATAAAATTCAAGAAAATGATATTTACCAACCCGGGAACCGCATGAACACATAGATCCGACACCAGAATCCAGAAATCTTTTACGAAATACGTTATTTTTATCGAAGCAATGAATCTTCAAATCGACAGGGTATTGTTCATCAACCAAGCCATTTCAAATGAAATCCATTGTTTGAAGGGAAAAACATTAATATCAGAGGACATAAATGTTTCAAATCGTTGATCAATAGTTGACCTGTTGACCAGAAAATGTTTGTTCGAAGATGGGGAACCCTCCCATGAAGTGATCCAAAGCAGAAATTGAAACCCTAAACTCGCAGAGATAGAACTTACCCACGGTTGAGATGCGCAGGAGCAGTGGTCGTCTGGAAACTCCGCTTCGAAGATTCCTCGGTCCTTCGTGTCGGTCTGGAGGATGAAGCTGCTACTGAGGTTCCTCGATCCGTCGTGTCAGTGCTGCATGATGAAGCTGCTGCTGGATGGGAGGTGTGTTTTACGTCTGGGGTGAAAATGGAACAATACGAAGATGAAAGACCAAGGCAATGAAGAAGACACAGGCCTCGGGAGGATGAAACGGTGGGACCCATGACTATTATCCCATGATAGTTTCAGAATTCTCATCTCATTTTACATCCAAACATATCTAAATGGGACCCACAAATTTTTTCTAAAACCATTTCAAAAATTTCAACTTATTTCATCTTAATACTATTCACCAAAATCTCAAAATTCTCATCCCATCTCACCCCTAAACCTTCAAAGCATTTAACTCTTGTCAATTCTTTGTGGAAAAGGTCATATAAACCACTCAATTTTCTGGAAGAATCTTTCACCCATAAAAGTAAGTCTACTTATCATTATTGTTTTTCTGTTTGTTTTGTTTCTTGTGCGAGCTATTGGTTATTCGGTTTGATGTTGTGGGTCACTGATCACATTTATGAAACGGTTATGACAGGAACTAGGAGGTGAGCCTCCAAAGCCTTCCTTAGGCTCGGCCATTGACACACAGTATGGTTCTCTTGACGCATTGATTCAGAAAGTCAATGCAAAAGGTGCTGCTTTGCAAGGCTCTGGATGGGTTGTAAGTTTTCGAAACTTTTTTGAGCTATTTTCTAAGTTACATCAAATTTTGAATGTATTTGATGGATCTCAGAACTCAATTAATGGGAACTATTTAATTAATTGAATTTTGGACAGTGGCTTGCTCTGGATAAAGAGCGGAAGCAGCTCTCAGTTGAAACCACTGCAGACGAGGTATGGTCATTAGAGCTTTGCTGTTTAAGTCATTAATTGGTTAAAGAATATAGATGTTATGTGCCTGAGTAGTTTGATGCTACTTACATTTGAGATTTTAAGAAAAATTTTGCTATTGTGCGTGTGTTTATGTGAAAATGGTAATTCAATGGGGAATACTGAAACATTTTAGGTGATAGACAATCTGGATGAAAATATGAGAAACATTTGTTAGTAAGCATAGTGTATTCTCAGCTTTTCAATGATTTCAAGGTGCACTAGATATTCTTTTTTTTTTCTTGTGATTTCATGAGTGACTGAACTTATGTTGGTTGAAATAAAAATTTACATGATCCACTTGTAACTAAAGGATCAGCTTTGGTTCCGCTGATTGGAATAGATGTTTGGGAGCATGCATACTACCTGCATGTGAATTTACTGCTTTTGCTATTATTTCAAAGATGTTGATAGTCTGAATTTGGTTGTTTCACATTGCATAACTTCAACGTATCGGATTAGAGTAGAATCTTATGAAACTTTCTTATATGAACCAACTCGCATTGACAAATGTGATTGTGGATGACAAAATTTAAAATGAAGAGTAGCAATGTTTTATTGCTTATGGTTTCAAATGCCATTTTCTTTCTTCCCGCTTTGCAGCAATGATGATAAATGCTTCTGCTCACCTCTCAGTAAAAGGATTGCTTCTTTGAGTATATTGAGCATCTATCTCAGCCTGTTTCGAGGGTAGAACATAGAATGATCTGCAGCTCTCTTGCATGATTTTGTCATTTGGTTGTAACTTGAAAACAGAAATAATCATCCTCATTGTTACTTAGAACTGATTTTTTTTTCCTCATGCAGTACCGTGATGTGAAATCCAATTATCTGAAGAACATATGGAAGGTTATTAACTAGAAATATGTGAGTGAAATTTATGAGAAAGAGTGTCCTTGAGACAACAATAAGCTCTTAGTACTGTGGTTAGGCTTTTTACTGAATGCCAGGTCTTGCCAGGTATATAGGTATATTAATACAAGCATATTTGTACAGTTGGTGATGAAGTTTTGTCTTTTGGTTATCTTTCCTTGTATCAAACATTATGCATGTAATAAGATAAGGTTTCATGTACAGGTTTAGATAGCCCTCCTTATTAATGATTATTTGATCTTACTGCATATAAAAATGTCAAACTTCAATTTCTTTTAGGCATTTCACCTTTTGAATCCTGATATGGCAAGCTTGATTTGGAAGGTAGAGAATTTTGTGCTCTGTTTTGCCACTATTCTTATCACTTTTTCTAAAAATTCCTCCAAACTCTCTCAAATTATGAAGTGCAACAATATGGTGTGAATATGCTAAAAAGTTTGGTATTTTTAAGCAAATTTTAAGTCTAATAATTTGGCAGAAGTTAGTGGCCATATTACTAAGAATACTTGTTAGAGGTTTGGAAAATAAATTGTAGGAACATTATATTTGCAAATTGGTGTTGAGGATATATTCTCAACTCTGTTGAGGAATATTTGATTCAGAGAATTCTTATTTTACAAGTAGGATTCTAACTCTAAGTTGTATATTTTCTAGTAAAAAAAGAGTTCTTTTATATACAATCACTTTTGCGTACTTTTTGCACACTACACTGATGTGATTAGTCAAAATAATTATTTTATATTAAAAAAAATTGATGTAGCCAATTACATTAGTGGAGTGTGCAACAAGTACGCAAAAGTGACAGTATATAAATTTTTTAGTAAAAAAATGTATTTACAAGTATACTTGTTGATATGTTATAGAATAAATGATAGTTGCAGTCATGAGTACGCAAGCATCGTGCAATCACTTTAAAAAAAGTGAATAAGTACGAGACCCACATGAAAAAATAATAATTTTTTTAATAGTGAACTCTATTATTTTTTAAAACAACTGTACATCGTTTATACATTTCACGACTGCATGTAGTGTACACTCGATACACTAATTTATAAGTAGCAGTTTTTGTTTTTTTTTCAACTCAAAATGAAAAAATGGCTTGACATGTTAATCACTTAAAAAAGATGTCATTTGTTTTTGAATTTGTCATTAAATTCATGACTTTTTAATCTCTTGTAATTAAAACATTAAAGAATTTTTTTCATGACTTTTTTCTCTTAACTTTATCTGGAGTCTAGAAAGCGTTACACGTGGAAAGAAAAATAACAGAAAACATACACTAAACGACAATCATAACAAGTAATGTTAAAGTAAACGACAACATTTTAGGGTAGAATGCAGCTCCTTTATTACATAAAACGGTGCATAGCTTTTACTTGAAACGGAGCACCTCAATCCTCCATGAAACGGTGCGTTGCGACTTAGCAACTGAGCCTTGTCTTCGACAGTTCACTCAGTCTGAGTTCCATCCCTTCCCCGAGCCTGTTACCATGGAACCCTAACATCTTCAATCTCCATGGTAATTAGATGTCAAAAGCCTCATGCTTTATGCTTCACCACTGCATTCATCTCTACGCGTCGTCGTTTAATTGCGTGTTTGCGGCAGACTTTCAAGCTCAGGAATGGTGGACGCAACAAGCACGGCCGTGGCCACATCAAGTTCATCCGCTGCTCCAACTGCAAAAACGCTGCCCTAAAAGTATGCTTAACTTCTGTTTGGCTGCTCAGGAAGTATTTGGATTTTAAACTCGTTTGGTTAATAAATTATCTCATATTATGTAATTATTATTTTTTTTAAATTTGTATATAAAATATAAATAATTTAATTTTTTTAAATTTAAATAAAGATTATATTAAAAGATTATATTTTAATAATATTTTATTTTACTTTCAATTATTATCTCACTAAATTTATTTTACGTGCAAATGTGTGGGGTTTATTGATTAGGAAAATTTTATACATTATATTATTATTCTATTTTTATTTTACTAAGTAAGACGTGATATATTTATCACTATTAAATAATTATTTATTATATATTTTTTTATGATCTAATAATGATGAATGTATTACATATTACTTAATGTGATTAAAATAGAACAAGAATGTATTAGATTAATATTTTGATTGGTGAAAAGGACAAATCTATAACGAGGTTTCTAGCGAGGAACATTGTTGAGCAAGCTGAATGCTGTTAGAGCACTCTCATTGGATTAGTAAAAGTTAAATGATATTTTTGATGAATGTAAGAAAAATTTTACTTTTGACTATTCTATTTACATAAATTTCTACATTAGAATAATATAATAATAAAATAATATAAGATGAATTTAGTTTTGGTTATTCACATCAAATCTCCACATTAGATTATACATTTATTCATTATATAGTAATGAATAACTAATAATTTCAAAAATATTTAATTTTTTTAATTATTAATTTATTTTATTTTATCATACTTTACTATTCTACCTATTATATATTAATTAATAATCATATTCTTATTAAATTAATATATCACTAACTTAAATTAATATATCAATTGTGATAAAATATGTGATAAAAAGAAAAAGAGAGAGAAATAATGAATAAAATATGTATTTAATGTATGTACAGTAACCTTTAAATTTGAAAATTTTTTTAAAAGTCACTGTAGCTATTCTAATTTAATTAATCTATTGTAAGTATATTTTATTATTTAATAATTAAATATTTAATAAATTTAACTTTTAATTAATTCAATGAGAATGCTCTTGGAGATATCCAAGAAACTTGCGTTTCGGGAAAGAAATGCTTTTCACTTTTATATTTTGTTAAATTTTGCTTATGTTTATTCTTTGTTGTTATTGAGTCCGGCTAGTTTGGGTATTGAGTATTATCTTATTATTATTTTTTATTATAATTTAATATTTTATAATTATTTTTTTATTATTATTTATAGAATACTTGAAAATATTTAAATATTCAAACATAATCACTTTTTTATTTTTACAACTCTTCTTAACTCATTTAATTTAATTTAATAATTATATATTTTTTTAAAATTTTTATAGAAACTAAAATAAATAATTTAATTTTTTTAAATATTAAAATAAAAATAATGTTAAAAAATATATATTCTTTAATAATATTTTATTTAATATTTAATTTTTATTTTAATTCATTTTATCCCATATCCTCTTTAAAATCAAACGTGACCTCTTTCAAAAAAAAAAAAAAAAAAATCAAACGTGACCGTCTTGACTCTGCTCACTGATGGCCATAAACTTAGGATAATGTTGACTTTTGGGTACTTTCTTCCAAGAGTGGGTGTAGACCCACCGCTGGGCTCCCGCTAGGCCAATTTAAAGGTTTTTTTTATTGGTTTTTTTATCACATTATTTTTTTAATATTTATAAATATTTTTTTTTAAAAAAAATTATAATATTATTAGATAATATTTTTTTAATCCTTAAGTAAAAAAAAAGAAAAGGTAAAAAAAAAAAAAAAAAAGGGGGCGGAAGCTGTGTTTCGTGCGCAATCCATTCTAGAGTGTGCGTTTGGACTGCCAAGATGGTTTCGCCGTACAATGGTTTCATCTCATCTGTATTTTATCTGTGTATCCAAATTGGATTTTATTGATATATTCTTGTTTATTTTCGTGAGCTTATAGTCCCGTTTGTACAGTGAGATAAGATGAGATGAGATAAAATGTGATAGTTTAGATGAAAGTTAAAAATTGAATAAAATATTGTTATAATATTAATTTCTAATATTATTATTATTTTGAGATTTAAAAAAATTGAATTGTTTATTATATTTTGTGTGTAAATTTAAAAAAATTATAATAATAAGATGAGATAAAATCGTTTTTATATCTAAATGTGGTCTAAATAATGCAGTAAACCTCCACAATGGCTTGATTGTGGCCTGTCTTTGTGCCTTTCTCTTGGTGCTTGCCTATTTCTAACTGTATTGCTTTGGTGTTGTTTCAGGAGGATTTGCAAAATTGCAAAGGCCTGGTGCACCTGGTCAAGGACGGCGCACCAGTTTCTGTTCATTCCAGTTGCAAAATGAGCTAAATACTCTGGCGGAGTGCATGTGCATGGCTGTTTTTTTAGTTTTACTATCACAACCTAACAGACAGGTTAGATAAATTGTATTAGTAATCTTCAAGCTTTCCCGTTAACAGCAAGATAATGGTGCTCTCTCTACTCCACCGACAGAAATAGGATAGATAGCATACGGTCCGAACAGATGGATGGCATTTGAGTCTATGAAGCCAAGAAAACAATGGCGGCAGCTACCTTGGGCATATTGTTTGCTTGTTACACCGACTCCTTTAGTTAGATAGAGGGGGTGAGATAATAGTTAAAAATTGAATAGAATATTATTAGAATATAATTTTTATTTTAAAATTTAAAAAAATTGAATTATTTATTATATTTTATGTGAAAATTTAGATGTAATGATTATATAAGATGATGAGATCAGATTTTCATCAATCAAACCAAACCAAACCTAAAGTTTATTTGAAGATGGCTGCTAAGATATGCATACATTTCAAGTTAAAACCAATTCTAAGGTGCAAATTGATAGTGCAACAGTTGAAAGACAGGTTAACTTGAGAAACTTTGATACGTCTCCTACGTCTGCTCTGATACTAATCCCCACATTGGCAAAATACTATTGGAATTATTGGATTGGTTGTCTTTTTCTCAGAAAGTCATGTAAATGTTCGAGGAATCTGACTTTTGTGAATCCATATCCATAGAGAATATAAAAGATAGGGTAATGACTTTTGTGAAGTGTTTGCTTTAAGTAATGGGAAGTGGGAAAATTACCAGAGGAAACAATGGCAAAGTCCTACGCAAATCTCGTCTTTGATTATTTTAGGCGCTCAGTTGCAACTGAAGTGATCCACACGACGTCAAGTTGTATTCTGAAGACAAGTCATAAACCTTGGGCCAACGCAGTCAGTTTTTTCTGTAGAAATGAGGAACCACGCAAAGGTCGAGTGATAATATGTGATATGATATGTGAATTTAATACAAACGTGATATAAAATTAGCAAGTTCGAGTTTGATGTTAAAATGAGTTGAGTTGATAAAATATTATTTATTATTATTATTATTGTTTTAAAATTTGAAAAAGTTGAATTGTTTATTATATTTTGTGTTAGAATTTAAAAAAGTTATAATGATGAGTTGAGATGAGTTGAGAGGAGTTATGGATCCAAACGAAGCCTAACGAGTTCGAATCAAAACGGATTGACCTGTTAAGATACAATTTATAAACGGGTTAATAACGAATCAACTTACTTAATACGAAATCAATCTGTTTTGACCCGTTTAGAATTTATTTCAAAATTAAAATTTTAATATTGTTAAGTTATAATATTGGTATTTCTTAGTATGCTTAAGTTTTTATTGTTGGGATTATAATTTTATACCTATGCTCATATTTTTTATTGTATGGTTTGTAATATTGGTTTTATTATATTTAAAATTTGACAAATATTAATATATATTTTTAAGATATTGTGGTTATTAATAAATATAGATTTTAAATTTAATGTAAAATTATGTTAATCATGTCAAATGAGTTATGCATTTTAATTCAACCCATTTACATGAAACAAACATGTTTAAATAAATCGTGTCGTGTTAATATATTTTTTTATCAATTATTAAACGGGTCAAAACGCGAGGTGACACGACACGACCTGTTATCTAAATGGATTGTGTTAAGGTTTGAAAGTTTGACACGTTTAACTTAACAAATTGTGTTCGGATTGATCTATATAATTAAATGTTCATTACTTGACATGACACAAATATGATCCAAAAATACGATTTGACACTCCCTACGCAAGAGAGAGTGTATTTATTTCTTCGATTTTAATTTGTATTAAAGATAAGTACTTCTAAAATGACAGTGTCTCTTCATTTTGTTCTTGTTTTTGTTTTTTTTGTTTTTTCCATTTTCCTTTTGTGTTTCCCATGCTACTCGTCCCATTTTTCGCTTGCATTGCGTCGCGTCGCGTTTCATTTTGGGCAGACGTGCGGGAAATATAAAAGACAAATAGGGAGGGGTTTGGGAGCCTGGGAGGTTTTCCATTCTGCAAAAAGGTTTTCTTTTGGGAATTTGGTTTCACTCCTTTTTCATATCGTGGAATTTGATTAACAATGATCCCAACTACACTTTTTCCTTTTTAACCAACCCCATGCGCTAACGGCGTGAAATCTCTCTCTCTCTCTCTCTCTGTTTCTTTCTTCTTTTTTGTTTCTTTCTGGGTTTCTCTGAATTCTTGATTGGCGGGGTTGCATTGTACTTTGTAATAGCAGCGTACAACTTTTTCTTCATGAGTGAAGTTCAAGTCTTAGTGGAAGATCGCCTCTCCACCGCTTCACCGCCGTTGCCGGCGTCGAACCCTGATCCGGGGTCCATTGCTGCGGAGTCTTTGGACGCTGCGGAGCGAGTCAGCCGCGAGATAGTATCCAGTATTCACCCCACTTTGGCCGCCGACCACAAGAGGAAGGGGGTCATTGAATATGTCCAAGGGCTCGTCAGGTCTTGCATTGGATGTGAGGTGCACCATCTACGTACACATAAATATTGCTGGGTTTTTGTTCCTCTATCAATTATTTTATCTGGGTTTCTCATGGTTTGCGAGTCATGCATGGTGGCGAAACTGTTAGTTTTTGGATCGCATGCAGTCGGTGCTTTATAATGTGGGTTTTGCTTGTAGTTTATTGAGTATGTACTGGTTTGCAACGGAACGCCCTTGAGAAGCTTGCTGATTTTGGCTGCTTTAATATTTTGCATCGTTGTTAGTGATCCGGTGGACAATAATGCAATTGTGCCTGTGGCATGCGCTCGTCTTGAAGCTATAATCTCGATTGCGGTGATGTTGAGTTGTGGTTACAGGTTCTTGGTATTTGTATTTGGACTTGAGGTATATAGAGTTGAGGGTGTCATTTTTCTATGATTACATGTTAGGTATGAGTGATATGCAGTAAACCCTGAGAGTTCGAATGAACTTTTGGAATGATAGGAACAAGAATGGAGTCAGTAGATGTGACAGTAATCAAGGCTATAATTAAGTCTGGGGTTACAATGATCGTGGAGTTGGCCACTTGAGTTCTGTTGGAATGTCAGATGGCTTATATATAAATGAGGGTTTTAGATCATATTTGAGATAGTTGAATTTATATACCTTTAGTAATTTAGAGAACCTGCACCATTGGAATGAACTGTGTTATCTTGAGAATGTTGACAGATCCTCCCCATTGATGCAAGATTAGGATTCTTTAAATAAAAATCTTGTTACTGATAAAAAAAAATGACAATTTTTTTTTTTTTTTTAACAATTGATGCAACATTAATAATTTTTGCTCTATTTCATTGAAGCATTACAGGTTGAGTGTGTTGAACTTGAGTGCTTATTTTACAGGTCTTCCCATATGGATCAGTTCCACTAAAAACTTATCTTCCTGATGGAGATATTGATTTGACAGCCATTAGCTGTCCAAACATTGAGGATTCCTTGGTATCTGATGTTTATACCGTTCTGAAGGGAGAAGAACATAATGAAGCTGCCTCTTATGAAGTGAAGGATGTTCATTCAATTCATGCTGAGGTTCTATTCGCCTTATCCACTAATGCATGTTTAATGTAAAAATTTTTTGGCTGATTGGTCCTTGTGTCATTATGCTTGTGGTTGAGATTTTCATGCCTTGTAATTTCGAATTATTTATTGAAGTTCTCCTTTGTTAGGACTAGAAGTTGATGTTATTTGCATGGATGATATCTTATGTAACTATATATATATATATATAGTGCTATTTTTATGATAAACAAATTATTAATTGCTCCCTCCTATAATGGTTGCAGGTTAAGCTTGTGAAATGCATTGTACAGAATATTGTGGTTGATATATCTTTCAATCAGTTAGGAGGACTATGTACACTTTGTTTTCTTGAACAGGTATGAACAAAGCAAGCCTTATATAAGATCTTAAATGGGACTCCATGCTCTGTCATGATATCTTGTGCTGCAGGGTAACTGATCATATTTCATAACAAGTACTTTTTTTACCAGTAGCCATAGCCTTTGAGATGAATTTACTCGGTTTGTAATGTATATCAATGCCTCTAAATACCATGGATAACTTCAGTTGCATTTTTTTGGCATGCCTGCATGGGTTCAAAAAAAGGCATGCATACTGATGATGATTCCATTACATTCTAATGGATGATTTTTCTTTTTGTGATTTTACGTCTTCAGACAATATGGAATATGGAGTAGACCAAGTGCTGCCTTTCGGAAGTTTCACATTTCTAATGCTGCTTGTTATGCAGGTCGATCGCCTTGTTGGTAAAGATCATCTCTTTAAACGCAGTGTTATTCTGATAAAAGCTTGGTGCTATTATGAAAGTCGTCTTCTCGGTGCCCATCATAATTTGATTTCAACATATGCTTTGGAGACATTGATCGTCTATGTTTTCCATCTATTTCATTCTTCACTAAATGGACCTTTAGCAGTGAGTACCCCTACAAATTAAAATTGAATTTCTTGCTCAATGCATATATTAGATCAAGTACTTATTTGTGTTTACTCTTTTTGCAATAGGTTCTCTATAGATTTTTAGATTACTTCGGCAAATTTGACTGGGAAAATTATTGCATCAGTTTGAGTGGACCGGTTTGTAAATCTTCTCTACCTGATATTATAGGTGAGCAGTCTGGCTTTGTCTTTGCCATGTTGCCTTCATTGTTGTTTTATTGATCTCTCTCTCTCTCTCTCTCTCTCTCTCCCCCCCCCCCCCCCCCCCCAGTTGAGGCACCAAAAGATGGGGGAGATGATCTATTTTTTAGTGAAGAGTTCCTTAGAAACTGTGTCGAGAGGTTCTCAGTGCCAACGAGGGGGCTTGAAACTAATTCAAAGGCATTTCCCCAGAAGCATCTTAACATAATTGATCCACTCAAAGAAAACAACAACCTTGGGCGTAGTGTCAATAGAGGTATGAATGGAGCACATCTGTTTACATGTTGGCATTGCTGTTGTTATCTTTCTCTTTGTGAACGCTTTGTTCCAGCACACACTCATGGATTTTATGCCAGGTAATTTCTATCGAATACGTAGTGCTCTTAAATATGGGGCACGCAAGCTTGGACACATTCTCTTGTTGCCGAGAGAAAGAATAGCAAATGAGCTCCACATGTTCTTTTCAAACACATTGGATAGGCATGGAAGAACTTGGAATGAAATGCACAGTCCTTCCCTGGCATCTGGTGCTATAGGTTCTGACCTTCCATTCTTTTCATTACGCCCTGTATTGTGTTCTGAAAAAAAGCTGGTTTTAGGATCTACTTTTGCTTTCAACAATGACAAGATATCAGGTGCTGAAGTTGAGTCTGGAATTAGACATGGGCCGGAAAGAAACTTACTGGGAGTGGTTTCCTCTGAGCTGGTGCCAGAGTTGGACCGCCCTGTGAACAGAAACGCCAATTTAGGGTCTCGTTATGCTGGAAATGATAAGGAGCTTGCGAACTCTGGAACTCTGGGTTTGGGAATTTCAAATGCCTCATCAGATTATTTGCCGCTGAAAAGCAGCAAGTCAGTTACATTGGTCTGGGGGAACTCTGACCGTGCAACACATTTTAATAATTTGGCCATGTTTAGAAAGAATGGGAAGATAAAAAATTGGAATCCTTGTTGGAAGATGCCTGCAAACTCTGTCATAGGTGATGAGATGGGCTCTGCTTTACAGCTTGAAGTCAAAGAGGACCATTCAGCAGGTAGCAATTTATTCTGCTCATGTATAAATCAAGAGGGTGTGGGATCCCCATGTTCGGTCATTTCCAGGTTGGTCTCTAATGTGTCCCCCTGTAATAGAAGTAGATGTATTGCTGGAGTTCTTGGAAGCTCAGAAGCTTTGAAATGCTTTCTGGACCTTAATGGTGATTACGATAGTCACCTTAGGAGCCTGCAATATGGTCAGCTTTGCCATGGGTATGCTGTGTCTCCACCTCTACTGCCCAGTCCTTCAACATCGACTCGGTGTATTAATATTTCATGGGAAACAGTTCGCGAATCACCACGGATCAAGGGGAATTTTCACGCTCAAAAGAAGAAAAATGGTGTTGCTGTAGGACTGGGAGTTTACCCTACGAGTCATCCAACTTTTTCATGTGCTACTTATGGTCTAGAAGAAAAGAAAAAACGCCAGGGAACTGGCACATACTTCCCGAATGCGGTATTTCCATTTCAAAATTGTATATCTGGGATTTGTTTTCTGTTGAATTGTTTACTTGGCTATTTGCTGGTCCAGCTTTTCCTTCATGTGCTTTGTAATCTCATATTTATCTTGTGTTTTGCAGAATTATCATTATAGGGGCAGGCAAGTGCCCCAAAATGGAAGGAATTACACAGTGGAGGCTCATGGTCAGTTGCAAAGATGCACTCATAACAATGGATTGGCTCCAGCTCCACAAGAGCTGAACATGTCTGTTGAAGGCAGCCATGAGCTTTCACATGATGAGTTCCCCGTTCTGGGCCACAGGAACCCTGGATCATTAGATTCCCACCAATCTCACCTTTCCAAGCGGGTGTCCTCCAATGCCAATGGCTTATCTTGCCAATCCGATAAACTTGAATCTGGGTCTCTTTGCCCTCGGTCTTTGGGAGCACCTTTGCCAGAAAGGAGCAGTCAGCAGGAGTCATGCATTTCACACTCGCAGGGCTCTGCTTCAAGTCCCATGGTTCCAGCCATCCAGAGTCCTAAACTACTATCGGAAACTAATGAAGAAAGGTAATATAACTCTTTTGAACTTTCAAGTTACACAGTTAATAGATTCTATTTCCTTTAAGGAGCTGTCCAAAGTTCGCTCTGTGAATGTGTTTCCAGGGCAGAAGTGCAGTTATATCATCTGAAAGACGAAGATGATTTCCCCCCACTCTCCCACTGTGCCCCTTTGGAAGGATAGTCAGTAGTGATGGAAGCACAGTCAGCACGTAGATGAATTGAGATAGGACAGTCAAAGACATAGAAGACAGCGAGAATAACCATAGATGCTTACCTCCCCTTGTTGGTATGATATGCAAAAATTCACTCTCTACATTCTTCTGGCACCTGCATCCAGGTTTGTTTGCCTTGATTGATTAGGTGTATGTACCAGGTGATGCTTGCCTGAGTTTTGTTTCCTTTTTAAATGATTGTAGTTAGTTACCTTATCTACCATTACAGGGAAAAAAAAAGCTTAGATATTTGTTACGGAAAGTATATACATGATGAATTTTTTGAATTTTGGATGTATGAATTTGAGTGGATTTCTTCTTCGATATGCGTGTATGTAAAATACCCATGACTTGTACAAAATCTTTTATGAAGCCTTTGCTACTGGGCTCTCATGGACACCGGCAAAAGTAGACACTTTGAACTGCACAATCGATTGGAAAATGGGAACACAGTATTACCCGAATATTTATATTTTGACCGCATGCTGCTATATCCGATATATTAAAATTTACAGCAGTAATATATTAAAATAGAGAAATGATATTTGCAGTCTTAAGGTGTGAAAAAAGTGAATAAATTTGAGATTCACGTAAAAAAAATTATTTTTTCAAAAGGAGTGTGTTGGGCTTGCTTATCCTAGACTGTATTTAGCATTACTCATTAAAATAAGATGTTTGGAAATTACTAGAGCAGGAGGGTGAATAGACAAATTCAAGAGCAGGAGGATGATCCAAGGTGGTTGAACCTGAGCCAATAGGAACTCTTCAAACCGCCAGTAGACGTAAGCTCCTTGACCAATTTCGATTGACATGGTATTATATGCTTATCTAGATGCAATGGAAACGTGAACTAATCAATATAGACAAGGTATATGCTTTCCGGAAAGGAAAGAAGAAGAAGACATTATAACTAACTATGTGGCTTAGCCATTTCCACAAGAGCAGTGACCATGAAACATACAACCTCGAAGTTATTTAATCCAACTATTTTTCTTATTTTCTCATATATAGATTTCTTATTTTCATCCATCAAAGTGGGTTCCACGTGGTGTATGTTTCCAACATTATTCATCATTGTCAGATATTTGATTTCATTACTAATCATATATAGTTTGATCTATACACTTGTTTTGTGTACTTTTTCTTCAACAAAAACATAATCTTCTTTTAATCCCACTAAGCAAACTATTCTCCAAAATATATATATATCAGTCAAGTTCATATGATTGATGCATACAAAAGAAAGCCCGACAAAAACTAATTTAAGTCAATTTTCGGAGGCATTATTGTACCTTATATATGTATGTATATATGGTGTCACAACACCATCAAGACTTTTTCTAAACCACTAATTAATAATGGCCAAATCCATTTCACCTCATGTCCATTTCATTCTACTATTCCTCCACGTTAATTAATCATGCAATTAACTTCATTTGATTTCCACCAGAACTTGATTGCATGCCAATATTATTATGCTCTATTTATGCAAGTGCAAGATCAAAGCAGCTATATGTTATGGCTCCTAAATAATTAGTGGATGAAACCAACTAATTATTTTCCTAATAAAATATTTTTGGGGTCAAACATGCATCCATAGATCTTTTTAGTTAATCTATCAAATTTGTACACTAACAAGGCCAAATGGCAAGTGGCAGGTAACACATATAAATTAATCACGGTCAACTCAATAATTTCACTCATTCATTCATTTATATTTTTAACCGAGAAAGGACATGAGATATATCGTGAATACATGATCCAGCTTTTTAATTAATAATCTTACTAAATTAAATGATCCAATAATTCTGAAAAGAGAAATATATCGTATGGGATCTATATGTAACATCTAACGTTGCGCATGTTTTGATTTTTACACAGTAAATTCTGCATGACCATTTATTTCGTGTCTATCTGTTTTTGTATTCAACTACCCAATTCGGTCAAAAATTAGCGAGAAAAAAATATATATATTTAAAACAAAAAAATATTGGTGCAAATGGACTGCAAAACATAAAATAGCGAGAAAAAAATTTGGTTCAAAGCGCGTTATAATGTTAATTTTTTTAAGACAATATTCGCTTCTATCAATAATGGTATGCATACAGATTATAAGAAAATTTGCTTTCCAGATACAATAAAACTTAAAACAAGTCTGTTTATCTAATTGGTTATAAACTTTCCATAAATTATCCATTTCAAAAATTATTCATAGCTTCTAAATAAATTAATAATAATAATTAATATATTCTTTTGAAAATATTTTCAATGCAACAAATAGCACTACAAAAAGTAAAATCCTAGATTAATTTCTCTACCCTTTTATGCTTATATTTTTAAATTTTTTATTTTTTAATAAGACACATCACCATAATGTGGTGTCACATCAATAAACAAAATGAGTGATATTAATTAAGAGTATGGTAGCATTTCTTGCGCTCTCGTGTGCATGTGTATAAACAAAATGAAGATAAGAACAAAGTAAGTGAATGTACTCTTCCAACAAATTTCAATGCATAAAAAAATAATAGAAAAGACATTTGAAAAAGAAGAGATCACATCTTTGTCAACCCACTACTTCATGGGTTAATGAAATTGGATGCTCCATTTTGATGTGCTGCGCTGATTCTATTCCTATATATCATCCAAACCTTGTGGGCGGCTTGTCTAATCCTAGTTTAAGCCGCATCTTAATTAGCTCATGAGTTTGGAAATTCCGAGTTTATATAGCCAATTATTACATTAATCAAATTTTAAAAATATAAAAGAAGAAGGTGGAGAAGTTGGACTAATATAAAAATAAAATAAAATAAATCAATTTCAAACGATCTCTTCTCTTTGATCTTTTGTTAAATCAAGAGAAGAGCCGTCTTGATTAATAATTGTGTCTACATTTAGATGCTGCGCAATAATTTAGAATGATAAATAAAATAGGAATGCTAGATATCGTCGTATTAAAAAAATAATTTTTTATATGAATGTTAAATTTATCTATTTTAAGGGGCACGCGAAGCTTATAAATCTTAAACATCTTAAAATTATAAATATCATTTGTGTAAATAAAAAGACACCTCACTTCTTCTCATCGTACTCGACAAAATAGAAAACAGGACTGGCTTCT
Source organism: Juglans microcarpa x Juglans regia (assembly GCF_004785595.1). NCBI lineage: Eukaryota > Viridiplantae > Streptophyta > Magnoliopsida > Fagales > Juglandaceae > Juglans > Juglans microcarpa x Juglans regia. Next base: position 5,202,249 of record NC_054607.1, read on the forward strand.
TGTGTCAAAACATGCCTAAAAATCGACTCGTGCACAAAATGAAATTTCTTAAACTAAAAGGCTAAAGAGCAGTAAGAAAATAATAATGCATGCATGCTAACTTGCACGTAACGTTTCTGTAATTGTTAACAAAATAATATGTCATCATGGTGATTAGAGATTAAAGAAAATAGCCAGCTAGCTTGTGCTGATTAAACACAAACACATCAGCAGATAGGATAAATAATATACAATATGTGATACATCGCATCTCTCTCACACACAAACACATAAAATTGAATCGTAGAGGCTTAGGCCAGTTTAGTTAGTCAATACAGATAAAAATATCTCATTTGGAGTTGTACTGTACAATAATTTTGACTATCCAAACACAATATTTTATCTTTTTAAGTTTTGAAAATATCTGTTTAAATGAATAGTAAATAAACAATATAAAACAGTTTAAACTGACATAAACAGTGCCTAAACAAGGTCAAAACTAACTTAAACAATACATGAATAGTACGTGAATAATATATAAACAGTAAAACTGACATTAACAATATATAAACAGTACACAATTCAATACGAGCAGCAATAAAAAGTAGAGATACAAGGACAAATATTCTTCAAATTTTTATTTGAATTTAAGAGTATTAATTACGAAAGAAATATGAAACGAGTATTACAATATTTATTAATTATTATTTGTATGTCTATCTAACAACAATAAATGAGCAATAATATTATAAAATTTTGATTATATGTCTATCTATCTTCTCTTGAACCTTTCTAATTTTTTTGTTAAGAATTTTGAAATAATTTTCATAATGAGAAGTGTTATAATTATGAAAAGATTTTATAAAATTAAATTTAGACATGACTTTATATAATTAATTAGATCTATTTAATAATAAAAAATAATTTTATAATTTAATATATCACATTAAACTACGACACAGTTTATAAATTTAATTTTATATTATGGCAAAAGCAATTATCTTTCTTAATATTCAAAACGGGTTGAAGCACGTAATAAAAAACCTCTCAGCGTGGCAAAGCTGGGTCGAGCCAGCCATGTTGGTCATGCACTCGGTATCAAAGTCAAGCTTGACAGACAATCAAAGATGGAACAGAAAACCCTGTTATTTATGTCTACAACCTCTAAGCGATATACATATGTCAGCATCCTCCAACAAAGCCACCACCACCACAGCATATATACAGTTCCATCTCTCCTTGTATTTATATGCACAAAGCCCCCTCAAATCCCCTCCACCACTTCGACATTCCAAGTCCCAACCTTTTTTCGATCCATTTGCTTTGTGTCTCAGCTTCTAAATTCCCTTCTCTCCCAAATCCCCATTTGCTCTCTTCCTTTCTAATCTTTTGTTCTCTTTTGGGGGCTTTCCTTGAACTTTCACCCACAAAATGATACCAACAAAGCATGGATACGGATTCTTCAAGTTCCGTGGTGTCCTTACTGTCCTTCAATCTTAGTACTCTTTCTGCTCTTTGATTGCCTAAACTGTCCTACCTTAGAACCCCACAGTTATTGTTTCTTGCACTCAATCTAACATTCATAGGACAAAATCTAAAAACCCCACTTCCCCAAAAGTTCAAATATCCTTTGCTCTTATCCCATTTTTTCACACTTCAACCTTTTCTAGGAACAACAAACATTTCACTTTCCTTCTGTCAACTCGTTCGCCCCTCATCTTCGTGGTCTCTCTAGTTTCTCCTTTCTTCTTTTCCAAAAAGAAAAAGAAATCGTATATACCATTCTAAATGGTTCCTAACAACTACGACTTCTCACGTGCGGTTGTGGAGATGGCATGGATTATGCTGAGGATTGACTACTCGAGGCTTTTCTGGCTTCTCTTTGGTGTCTTCTCCTACGAAAACCACGAGGGAAAGCCGCGGATTTAGAGCACGTTTACTTTCATCAAAATCCAATACTCCTAATTTCTCTTATTTAGTTTTAATTCCTTGAAGCCTGGGAATTTTAATTCCCGCCATAGTTTAGCTGGCAAGCTAGGCACATGCAGTGCTTGGACAACGAGGTTGGCGGCCCAAACATGTATCGGAAGCATTTTGGAGAACGCACCCACGATGCCAAATCGGAAAATGGATACGTTGAAACCGATCCCACTGGTCGTTACAGCAGAGTAAGCCAAGCTTCAACCTCTTTATATACATCTAATTTGGACTGCATATATTATATGTGTGTGTTTAATATTTATGGTTCATTCAAATTGATGAAATCTTTCTTCCTTTCTTTTGGATGAATAAATGAAACAGCTTTTAGCCAAATTGTTGATTTCTGCATCTGTTGAATTGAGGGAACATTTCAATAATCTGAGTAATATATATCAAAATAAGCTATAAAGTTTACATTTTTTGTAGAAGGTAAAACCATTTTTTAATACTCTCTTCTTATCAAATGGACTTTGTTTACTTTGTCGAATCCAAAGAAGTCATTGTTTAGTGGCAGCAAGTTTTGTTGTTTAGCTTTTCGGAACAACTACAGAGACATTTTCTGATGCCCCAGTTGTAATAAATTACTGCTAAAAATTGTTCCTCCCCCTCACCCACCCCTCTTTCCTTCTTCCTTTTTATTACATGGCCTATTGATTTACCGATATCATATATTATCGTTGACTGTCTTCAATATGTGGACACTAATGTTATCATTTGAAGGGTTCCTATGCTTGTGTCATGTTTGTCCATATGCGGTAACTAATATTTTTTGTGGGTCTAGTTGCTTCGGGTGAAAATTAAGGGGTAGATGACTGTTCTGAGCAACAGTAATTAAGTTCACTTTATTTAAAGTATGTACTAATATGTTGTGCGAGATCCTTAATGGAAGGACCCATTAGTGTCAAAAAAATATTTTTCATATAAATGCAAGTTTTGATAAAAAAATCTTTCCATATATATACACAGAAGTTTTGCTTATTGATTTTGACTTCATGAAGTTTTTGTGCTCTAAATCATGCCTGATTAGTTTAGTGGTGAATTAATGGACTTTGTTGGTTCCTGTTAGAATTTTGTTGTGGAAAAATGTAACGTTTCTTGGGTAGAACTTCAGAAAATCTTGGTATTTCAAAGCACTCTGAGATGACACCGTGTAACACCAAGATAATTGAAAGGCATCCACTCGTCCAGGGGTGGACCTAGGAAATTCAAGTTGGGGGCAGAACTATGAAAATAATTGTTTTTGGGGGGTAGGGTGGGCAAATTTAGTTTTTATAAATTGTCTCATATAAAAGCCATTAATTTTTTTTTTTTTTTTTTTTTTGTGATTTTTAGATTTTTTTTTTTTTTGGGGGGGGGGGGGGGGGGGGGGGGCTCCCAACACAGGGTGGTTCCACGCCTGCTCTCGAGCACTGGCCACGTTGCATTTATGGTAATCAAGATACTTGATTACATGACTCGAAATGAACATAATGGGATACTGTGGGGAAGTATTGTACATGTACCTGCAGAACCTTTGAATGACAAACATAAAACAGAACCAGGTAGTCATGAATGATTTAATTGTAGATACACTGATTACTGGAATGTGATTAGACATTAGTTAATGGTAAAGTTCCATCCTCTTCCGCCAAGGGAAAAGAAAAAGAGTTAAGGGTAAGTTTCAAATGAGATAAGACTTTTGGCAGATAATTATATACCCCTTTCTCTTGCTTGCTTATGCACACAGTTGCTGATTTTGTAAACCCGGCCTAATTCATTTTGCTTAGCAGAGCCAAGAAAAAGTGTCCAAATCTATTGCTACCTTTGTTAATCTTTTTTTTATCCTGAATGGTTTTTTTTTTAAAAAAAAAAAAAAAACTGACATTTTGGTTGGTTACTTGACCAATGTTATTACTGCAGCAAATAATTGTATTGTTGATTTTGACATGATAATAGTGTTTTCTTTGTAATGAATAGTTTGACGAAGTTCTTGGAAAAGGAGCGATGAAGAAAGTGTACAAGGCAATTGATGAGGACCTTGGGATTGAGGTGGCATGGAACCAAGTAAAATTGAACGACGTGCTTCGCTCACCAGAGGATTTGCAGCGGCTGTATTCAGAGGTTCACCTCCTCAGCACCCTTAATCATGACTCCATCATTCAATTCCACACATCCTGGATTGATGTTGATCGCAAGACATTCAACTTCATTACCGAAATGTTTACCTCAGGGTCACTCAGAGAGTAATTTCTTATCCGACTCTAATTTTGCTACTGCTTTCATTTCTTGATATAGACACTCAGAACTGGCAAACCTGTTGTCGTGGATGTATAAATAACACTCCTGTTTCTCAGGATCCAATCATAATTTTTTAATTATACAGTAGTTCAAAGAATTAAGATGAGAGACATGGGATTTGGACTGTGTTGCCCAATCTAATGTTGCGGTAAAAGTAGGCAAGAAGAAAAACTGTCAAATGATACTGTCTGTGGCTTCTACATCTTCATAATCAGCTTCATAGACAAAGTCACAGTGACGGAGTGAATTTTGTGTTTGATAAAAATGATTGGATTTGAAGCTCTCCACCATAATGTAACTATTACCCATAAAGTATGTGATAGAAGAATTCAGTCAGCCATTTTCTGCGGATGTTTTAATCTGGGAACCATATTTACTTTGCAACTGTCCTTAAATATGAAATATAATTTTCTAAGTTGACTTATATATATGAATAAAGGAATGACATCCAGCATCCTCGTGTGATGCAGATACAGGAAGAAATATAAAAAAGTAAACATTCGAGCCATTAAGAGCTGGGCCCGCCAAATCTTACGGGGCCTTGTTTATCTTCATGACCACGATCCTCCAGTAATTCATAGAGATCTTAAGTGTGATAACATCTTTGTCAATGGCCATCTTGGACAAGTCAAAATTGGTGATCTAGGACTTGCAGCAATTCTTCATGGTTCCCGATCTGCCCACAGTGTTATAGGTACTTATTTCTCAACCAGTAGCACTTGAAACTTGCAGGTACTCATCTCTAATTTTTTCTAAGTAGCTTTTCTGCCATTTTTAGGCACCCCAGAGTTCATGGCACCAGAATTGTATGAGGAAGATTACAATGAGCTCGTTGATGTATACTCATTTGGTTTGTGTGTGTTGGAGATGCTCACATCCGAATACCCATATAGTGAATGTTCCAACCCTGCACAAATCTACAAGAAAGTGACATCGGTAAGGTCAATTTTGATGCCAAGTTCATAGATATCTGTGAAACTAGAATCTTAGCTACATGCATCTTCCTTGTTTAGGGGAAGCTGCCAGGAGCATTCTACCGGATTGATAACTTGGAAGCACAGATATTCATCGGAAAATGCTTAGTCACTGCTTCAAAGAGATTATCGGCAAAAGAATTATTGCTCGACCCTTTTCTCAAACCTGATGAAGATGAACAACTGCCTATGACAAATCTTGGAAGTCAGAAGCCATTTTTAAATAAAGGAAAAATAGAGAAACTACAATCAAACAATGTTCCACACAGGACCAACATGACAATCACAGGGAAGCTCAATCCAGATGATGATACCATCTTTCTCAAAGTGCAGATTGCTGATAAGGATGGTACTTATACTATAGCTTCTCTTAAAATGCAATGTTCTAACCTAATCATTTCTATAGAAAGTTTGTTTTGGAACACATCCAACCACATTCTTGATTAAGTTGAATCCATAATCAATATGTTATAAAACCAAAGGATCTAAGAGGTTGGCTGAACGTTTCTAGACTTTGCCCAAGCAGTTAGTGAGCTTTTTAACTATATTTTATTGCAGGCTCTACGAGGAACATATACTTTCCTTTCAACATTGTAACTGATACTCCTGTTGATGTTGGTAAGGAGATGGTGAAGGAATTGGAGATCGCCGATTGGGACCCATTTGAAATTGCAGATATGATAGAAGGAGAGATTTCTGCTTTAATACCACATTGGAAAAAATGGGACGTGTCTCATCCTGAAAACTACCATACATTTAACTACCAGGATGATGATGGTGATGATGGGGGACCTTGCCACCCTTTTCACTCTTTCTCCTCTTGTTCATCATCCGAAGCATTGCCATCAGGCTTGAATAGGATTGATGAAGTGGCAGAACAGTGTGGTTGGCTTCAAGGTATGTTTCTATATTTAGTTATTTCGAAGCTAATGTGTCATGCATGTCTTTGGAAGGCTCCTTGGCTATCACTTAGCCTGGGTTTAAGGGAGAGTAGTGAGGTGATTCCTTCTTGTTATGGATTTTATTGTGGGAATAGAAACAGGAAGTCTTCATCAATCAGCTCAATTGCATGGGCTTTCTTTATTTTTCAAACTGACAAAAGCAAGCACTTGATGCAATGTGCTGCAGGGATTATATTTATAGATCTGGGTACATGATACCACCAAGCCTTTCTCAGGTTGTTAGACCCAAACCCTTTCCAAGCCTAAACCTTGGGCCCTTAAGAGCATTGAGTTGCGATGGTGTAGCTCAGGCTACCTTATAAAATGTCACAGACACATATTTTAATTTGCTTCATAGGTCAATCACTCAAATAAAAATAAAAATAAAAACTATTTGAAATTTGACATATCAGCTTGTGTGACACGTCAATTGGTGTGATTGGAGATGATAAAAACAGTACTAGGAAAGTCTTTAGTTTTAACAATTTAAGATCTTGATTTCAATTAGAAGCAATTGCTGCTGCAGATAATTTGCTTGAAGATTCCAGCTCTCAGAGCTCTTCACACTCAGTAACATATTCGAACATAGATTACTTCTCTGGCAGTGAGCATGATGAACAGAGCACAAGTCCGGCAAGAGGAGATCATCAACATACTATGATCAAAAGTACCAGATTCTGTCCTGGGGAAGTCCATAAATTACTGCCGTCCATGGCTAGTAATTTCTGCATGCAATGCAGGGTTTTACCAGGATCACATGGAGCTTCTTCTAAAGGAAAAGTGATGTTGGACAACCGAAGATTAACGAGAAACAGGTCACTGGTAGATATACGTAGCCAATTGCTGCACAGGTCATTGGTGGAGGAGGTGAACAAGCGGCGGTTGTTTAAGACAGTCGGAGCAGTGGAAAATATTGGGTTTCAAGCACCATGTGAGGTTTCTAAAAAGGAGCTGTCACGGCCATCAAAGCAGAAGAATTTGAAAATGCTAATCTGATGAGAAGAACGATAAATTTGAACATGATCGGTATGTTGGACCCCATTAATTGTGGTTTACGATGGTCCAAAAATGGGGTACTTCAAGGCTATATATATGTGTATGTGTGTGTGTTTTGTAAAATAATTCTGTAAATTTGTCTACATAGAGTGTGCTGTTTGAGAATAAATCCCTGTTTGAAACTGGGGCATGGAATGAATTGCTTCTCTTTTCTGGTCCCTACAGTGTAACAAAAAAGAGTCGAGGGGGGAAGGAAAAAAAAAAAAAAAAGGAAAAGTGTTTCCTTTCTTTTCCTGAATAATTAATCAGGACCAATATGTACGTATTTCTTTGGAATAAAACAAAAGGTGAGAATGCCTTGTCACTCCGTTTTGGAATTTTCCCCTCGCGCGTATATATCTTTATCATATACATAAACGATGAGGAATTTTCTTTCCTTTTTTTCTTTGTTTTTACCCAAATCTGTTTTGCGAATCCAAATCTGCCAAACGATAGAAGAAGATCTCAACATGAGTTTCTGATATATGGAAAGCAATGCAAACTCATGAAGTATATAGTAGTACTCGCAAATTTATTGTTAGAAAATTATGCCATGCATGCAGCATGCTATGATGGTCGGTAATGAGTTTGCCATGCAGAAAGCTGCGATGGTTGCATGATAGCCACAGCTGAGGGACTAACTGGAAAGATTAATTGTGCGCCATTATCCGTCCTTGCAGAAGCATTGACTTTGTGACAGATCCATTACATGAAAGAAGAGTTCATGATTGAGGGTTCAAATTATAACTTTGTAACAAGTTGAGCTGACACCAAAGTTTTCCGTGGTGGCCATACTGATATGGGATAAATGAGCTAGGCTAGCTTAGCTCTGGGAAATGCAAGTCTCCAGCAGATGTCTGAAAGTAACAAGTCTCGAGAGGTCTTTCTGTATGAAAAGAGACTTATCGAGTATTATGCATCACATGGTCGGGATCCCAAAAAACCATAAATATATATATATATATATATATATATATATATATGTATATAGATGGCTAGCTAGTTGGCTAACTTGATTTCTTTCATTTTTAATGTGGTCCTGATGCTTTGATCGTTTTCTTAGGCCTGGTATGTATGCGATTGCGTGGTGGTCCTTGTTGCAAGAAGCTTATAGGATTTCCTTCTATGTGAATACTTGTCTACTGTCATCATCCTTTACAGAGTTTCCAACCTAGCCATCTCTCTCTCGGCATTGTCTTTTAGCAGAAGCTTGTTTGCAAGAGTTAATGGCGATTTGTTTACTGGTTTTATCAATTCTTCACTGCTTCATTTGCTCATATATTTGCCGAGAAAATACTATAGATCACTCAACCAAATTATTATTACCAGTTCCGCTCTCGACGTTGTTAACAGTAAACTGATTAGACGCAAAGGATCCTCGAACCCCTTTTATTTTTCAATTCCTTTGCAGCTTTATTCCATCTTTTCTCGAACCAACTTTAATGGAAGAAATACATATATAGAAGCTTCAGAAGAATAAATACACATGGTAATTCACTCGATCACGAAAGATGCCATTTAGCATTACAGAAGCCTTACAGAACTGTCAGATGAAAAAGATACAAAAGAAAACAGATCAAAGAAAGGAAGGAATTATATATCATGGGGAAGCAGCTGCATGCATCCATCGATCCGCAACTTTGTTGCAAATACATGTTTGCAAGCTTGCTTTTGTCTGTACGTAACTACGATTTTCTGCCGTCGTGAGTGAGGATTTCAATAAAATTAATGCCGTCCTTTTTCTTAAAAAAAAAAAAAAACAGCTTGCTTTTGTCTTTCTACGTCCTTCAAAACATTAATTGCATGCAATTACTAAAAATGGGGATCCGCGCCTTGTAGCATTAGTGCATATATAGGTTTCATGGTTTCGTTCCACGTACACATCAATATTATTTAGATCTATGTCTTAATTATTGCAAGGACAATGAACACACAAATTAATTGACTGCTAGCTCATGCAACCGTACGTACCTTGTCTGTACAAATGCTACATGCCATCAAACGTCTGTCTACAACATTAACATATTTATAAGGTGGTAATTATAAGAACATAAAAAAAATTATAAGAACACTAACCTTTTTTTTTTCCTCATCAAGTAAGTCTTTATAGATAAATTAACGGATACAAGATACAAATTTAATGAAGTGAGAGTCTCTTACCGTCTTTCCAAAATCAACACACATTATAAAATAAAAGTAAAAAAAAACAAAGAGGGTGATCAGAGTCAAAAAATTAAATATCACCCAATTTCCAAAAAGTGAGACCACTTAGTGATGGTTTTAAAATAGTTTAATGAAAAGACTATTAATCTGTAGCTAGAAGCTATAGTACAAATAGATGTGCTGCAACGTGTTGGTTTGGATTGGCTAGAAGGAACTATCACATCTATTTTTATTTAATCTCTAGTTAGGAAAAGCAAGAACATAGTGTAACAATAAAAAATTGAGACGAATCGTCAGTGAAAGGCCACCATTGGCTGTGGCGGTTCATGCAATAACACACGCGCCACACCTTGAGTTTAGTACACGCGCGTGCACTAACCTGCAGCTTGTTAATGTTCATTGTTTAACAATAATTCTCACCTAAAGAAACCTTTCATTGGTGGTCCTCTAGTAGCTGTTACGCAGTGTTGGATCGAGTGAGAACAATTAATATATAATAATTTTTATATTTTAAAGCTAGCGTCATGTGTACTACTACTGGTACTCCGCGATTAAAATTTACAACGTAGTATATAATATAGCCTATATATATATATTTAATTTGAATTATAATATAATCTTAGGTTGACGAGAAGTCTACTTGCAACATCCATAAAAAAAAAAAATATTTCATAAAAATAAACTTATAAGTTGATATAGATTTATGTGATACGTTAGATTTATTTTACGAAATAATTTTACAATCTTACATACGTACTGTATTAAAACCATTGTGATTATCTGACTCTCTCTCTATATATATATACACAAATTAATTACTTGTGTATATAGGATGGCTCTATTAAGATTTTCACATTTAATGGTGAATAATTGTTACATATATGGCTGCCAAAGTAGATGGTTAACAGCTAGATTCCCCTATTATTTAACCAGCAGTTAGAAGAGCCAAGGGAAATTATTACTTTTTAAATGCGGCATTATTTGATTAGTAATTGTAATGAATATTTCTATACAGAGGAAGAAGATCACAATGAATTTAAATGTTACAGAGAAAAGAAGATGAAATATTTTGAACTTTTAAAAATTTCAAACTTTGTAGTATTTATTTATATGGCATTTTAAATTATTTTAACTGAATAACGCGAACAACAAGAAAAAGGTCTTGTTCCGAGATGTTGTATTTAGAACTGAATAAGTTACTTATGTTGCTTCTATTTAGGGCGTATGTCTTGATGATCTGATCAATGAGGATGTGGCATTATTTTTAATTGTGTATTTAAATTGGAAATTGAAAATTTAGAAGTCCCTTTACTCTTATCAGTCAGGCTAATTAAGCAATAAATTATAAGAGAAATACTAATTGTACTTAAGAAAAATTTACCAAAAAAAAAAGTTACTTCTTCACGTGTTAGCTATTGATATGTTGAAAATTATAGAATTTTGAATTTTAAAAGAAAGCTAGTTTTGCATCATGTTTTTTTAAGTAAACTTGTAAGTAATTATTACACTACTACTCAAATTATGACAATTAATTTGGGAACCATTCTCCTTTTTCTTTCTGCATGATTTTTTTTTTCTTTGAATCCATGAGTAGAACTGCCAACTTAACAAACCAGGCTCCAAGATTCAAACAGTGACAGGGCAAGGCCCGGTTGTGTTTAAAACAACTCCATTTCATGGATATATAGCTCATTCAGATAGATTTTAGAAATTAGAAAATGTTCATTGCTCGTCATGTTGGGGTGCATGCGCCCATGCTATTGTTCCAACCATTCAATCTTTTATGATATTCGATATCGCAGTCTGCAAACATGAAGAGAAATTATAGAAACGGATTGTTTATCTCATGACTTTGGAATATGTTGTCTCAAAAAACAAAAAACAAAAAACAAATGTGCCGTGCTCTACAAGTAACCTGCATAGAGATATTCAGTTGTGGTCGAATCCAATGCATAGAAGTCCCCACGACCACAAAAAATGTAACACTCTATCATGAACAAAGTTGCAAGACCATTCAAGAATTATGCTACTAATTCGAGATTCAGAGAATCCAGAAAGATTTGAAATGAGTGGTTTTCCCAGTCAAGCAAACTATAATCACTAACCTATGGCAAAGACTGAAAATTTCTGCTTTATCTATGATCTTGGGAGGACGGAAATTCAGAGAAGGGAGAACAATAAAGTGTGTAATTAAGCAGCTACAAAGATCGTATGCATTTCATGATCTTCAGATCTTTACAAACGTAGACTAGCCATATCAAACCAAATCTGTTCAAACGTCTTTACTATGAGATCGTGGTATTCATCCGAATTCAGTGAAAGGTAACAAGCAAGTAGGTCTTCCAAATCCTTTGATGCGCGGATGTTGTTTTCGACAATCATCTCCACCATTGAATCCCTGAAATCTGCCTCTGGATCCATTGACGATTTCTCAACTGCAAAGCTCTCTGAGATGCTCCTATTCCTTGACGACAAGTTCTTTCTGGCATGAGCCTGAATCTTCCTGCTTGCCGCAAGTCTTGGAGAATTGGTTCTAAGTCTAATACCTGGAGAAATAGCAGAAGACCTTCGAACACGAGGATTGGCTTTGTGCTCCTTTTGGGTTCTTATACTTTCCTTCTTGACTGTTTTGACAGATAGAGGACGCCGTTTCTGCATCTCCTCCAGTACTTTAGATGATGAACTTCTAAACCTAGTGACTTCAGAGGTCTTATCATCAAATTTGACTGGTTTGGTCAAAATTGGAGAAAGGCCCAACTCTGAAATCGTATGAAACTCTTCTATCTTCTTCACCTCCCCAATAAAAGATTCGTTGTTCATGTCGAGGATAATGTCAGAAGCTGAAGAACGAACTCTACAATTACAAGAGCTCGAACACGAGGGTAGCTCAGATGAATCGGGAGCAGCCAAGTTATCAGAATCTGTGTCGGATAGAAGACGAGATTCATGGATGTTAGAGACACTGGAACTATCAGTAGGGGAGACAAAGTAAGTCGGAGATTGAATTGGACTCTGCTTAGTCCAAACTGAATCAAGCTTGCCGTTACAGCTACAACCAGCAGAGACAGGGGCCATGACAGCTCCAGGAGAAGATTTGTAAACTAATTTTCTACTGTTGCTTCCCTTGGATGATCTTCTTGGTGGATCAAGGAAATGGGTTTCTGAGGATTTTGGGTGAGAAAGTTGGGGTTGTTTGTGTGATTCTGTGGTAGTCATTAAGGGTTGTTTTCTTCTAACTGGATGAGAGGATCTATGCTTCCTGCCTCTTCTGCTCATGTCTCTGAGCTTATAAAACCAGGCGTTTGGCATCATATCTGACAATGTGAACCTGTGATTACCCATTAAGGATGGGAAACTCAATCTCTCAGAGGCTGGTTTGTGTTTTCCTGTATGCGAGACTCGGTTTTCCTTTGAGTTTGGTAGGAGTAAGAGTGAAGACAACAAGAATAAAGAGTTACAAAGTTCGGTTTATAAAAGTTAAGGAAAAAGAAACTTGGGGTCCACTAGAAAAGTTCAGCATGAAAGGGAGGGAGCAGGAATGCCAATTAAGATGAGTTTCCTTCACTACCATCACCACAAGCACAATTCCACAACACATCTTTTGTTCTGTATCACATATTCTGTTTTGGTTTCTGCATGGTGATCTTATGAATTTGACACCAAGATGTAGAACCTAGCAATTTTAAACAATAACGAACGAACAAACAAACAAACCAAACTTCTTTTTAATTGAATCCCTCCTTCAATAGCAGCTTTCACTGTTGGTACTTTTTTTAAGCATTATTGCGCGCTAAGTAAATAAGGAGAATTACAAAAAATTACCTTATAAACTGACGTAATTTGATATAATATATCATATTTACATTACAATAAAAATAAAAAAATAAAACAAGTTGTACAATCTAATGCATTACATCAAGTCACGTCAATAATTTCTAGACTGGATGGATTATAAATTTATACATACTTTCTTTTTTTGTTTTATCTAAAGTGATAATAAGTGTGATGATGGTTCTAAATGTCTAAAAGAAATGGCAATGATGATTCTAGTAACATGCAAGACCCAAATGTCTATTAAGTGCTCTATGTTCCCATACACTAATGCTGCATTGCCAGTAATATTCTATGCCTTTTTCCAACTGCTTAATGTCTCAAGGAGGTCCACACTGGACCTGCCTGGTGCTGGACATTCAGTAATTGGTCCTAGCCACACTCTCCAATAAGCAGACCCGTGGTTACCAATCATGGCATCAGTGCCTACAAAAGGCTTAAACTAGAAGAACTCAAAGACTTCCCTGCATTAGAACTAGGGATGATTTGCTAGCAAGTTCTCTGAAAACTCAGGAAACTTCAAATCTAAAAAGGATGAATCTTGCAGTAAATTTTTTTGCAATTTATAATTACTGACTCTGAAGTGTTTTCCCTAAAATCTTCAAGGAGAAACTTCAAAGAATGGCCGGGTCATGTTGATGGGTCTGAAATTAAAGCCCATTAAAAAAGCCCTTAGTTTGATTATGGAGGCTGGATCTATTTAAAGTCACAACTATATATTCTCCATATGGCTTTAAATAAATCCATTTAAAGTCACGGGCAGAACTTAAAATATCCAAACCACAGAAGAAAAATATGTAGCGTTTTAAGGTGAGAAATGCTAATTCTTTATTCTAAGGGGAGGTGTGAACAGTAAGTTGAGATGAAAGTTGAATAAATTATTATTAAAATATTATTGTTTAGAGATTTGAAAAAATTGAATTGTTTATTATATTTTGTGTAGAAATTTGAAAAATTTGTAATGATTAGATTAGATAAATTGAGATCAACTCTGAATCTAAATGAGACTTAAATTGTGTCATCTCAATAACAACAGATGAAATGTCATATGTTAAATGGTTTTCTTAAAAAATTGACTTAAAAAATTACTTAAAATGTGTCAAATCAATCGATGAAATTAAAAGAAGATGAAATCAAGAATGGAATGTAACATTGCTCTTATGTAATGAAGAGTTTTCATGATTTTAAAACGGTGCACCCTATGAGAAACTCCATTTATAAGCTGACGTGGATAACACGCAACAACTTAGCTGGAAACTCGCAGAGACAGGAATTGACTTGCAATGAGGCATCCCACTCAACCTAGACGTGAAACCCACCAGCACCAGTTTGGTCTCTACCCTACTTTAGTTATAAGTAATACAAACAACCTTAACCAACATCCTCTTAACAGCAATCTCTCCCTCTGACAACAATTCGTCATCCCAACAAAGCTTGCTTTGAGGCATCCCACCTCACCTCACAAAGATATCGAAGGCAACAAAAACCACCACCCTGATCCGTTCCTTCGACTCTACTCCACCTTCAAGTCATTAGAGATGAAAGTGAAAGCATTAGCTGCCTTCAGATCCAAGCTTCTAAACCCATGCAAAAAATTCCTTCAAATCTTCAAAATTAGACTCAGAAAACCAATCTTAGTAAGAGCTCTTCGAGTTCATGTTCGTCGTACCAAGGCTGAAAGAAGTCCTCTAAAAAATCGAATAACTGCAGTACTAGCATGCTACCGCTCAATTTGGAAGTTGAAACAGATGGACAGAGTAAGGGAGCTTTCAAGCGTATCTAGAGGAGGAGGGCATGATGGAAAGCTCTTTCCTTCACCCATTACGCCAACTTATGCGAGGGCTACTGGGGCTGGCAAAAAGGAAGCTTCGGTTGATGAAGACGTGGAAGATGCATGCAGAAGTTTTGAGAACTACTTGATAGAGATGATTGTTGAAGAAGGAAAAGTGAGGGACTTGATGGATGTGGAGGAGCTTCTCAATTGCTGGAAGAATCTACAGAGCCCAGTTTTCATTGATTTGGTTTTTAGATTCTATGGAGAACTATGCAAGGACTTGTTTTCCACTAAGGATTATGAAGCATAGTCCATAGTGATTCTGCAATTAGAATCCCACTCCCCCACCCCACCACCCACCCCCCCCCCCCCCCCCCCCCCCCCAGCCTGCATATTTTCTGATAAGTTGTATTTTTGTAAATCAGTGAATATAATTAAAAAATAATTGACGACCTATTCACAAGATGGTGATCAGTAAGACACAACAAGCCATTGTTCCATGCTGAATTAATAGTTCACAGAGCCATACCGACAGATAAACAGACTAAATCAACGAAAGGAGCCATACTTCCAAGTTGAATTGAGTTGTTCGGTAGGTTCCGATAAATTAATCACATTTGATGGCTTCAACTAGCAGATAAAAAAATGAAAAATAATGGCATCATTAAGATGATATCTATCTACAATTCAGAAAGTAACCAACATTACTCAATAAACTTTGAAGTACAAACTTTGAGATTGTATGTAAAATTGCACCATATGCTACAAGATACAGTTTCAAAAACTCCAATAACAGCTTTCGACTACCTTAAGCGAAATACCAGCATTTTGAAATAAGAGCTCACTAGGTTCTGGAATGTTAAAAATTTGTCCAAGCACCTCCATCCAGCATTTACCATGTGATTATCTCAGATCTGAAAGATACACCCGAGACCTCATGAATGACTCTCCAATTTTAAAACCAGGCATGACCATAAGCTCAACTCTGGGAATAACTTGTTCTTGATCAGCCACAGTAGCACCTTCCAAATCCTCAACAGATTCCATATAAACATCTGAGAATTTGCTTCCTCTGTCAACGGTAAATATTTTTGCCTGAGGATCTATTGAGGCTGCAATGCCTTGTAAAACCCAGACCCACTTTGCCATCTTTGCAAATATATGGTAGAACAGTGTTCTGGGATGCTTGCCACTCAACAAAAATGCCCTGTGATCAAGATTGCCAAAGAATGACACTTCCAGCATTGGATGAACAACCAATAGATACTTTTTTCTGCAGAATTCAGCAAAATCTGAATTCGGATATTCTGTAAGAGTGTCAATTGGATCGTCAAACCTCATAACAGCATCTATATCATAGGATTTAAATGAAATCCCAAAAAACATTATCCTCGCTATGTAGGCTTCAAATGCATACTTCTTGTGGGACCTTTTGGAATAAACAACTGCATCTTCAATCGATTTCGCTGCCAGATCTAGATCCCAACCTGAAGCTTTCATCAAGCTAATTAAAGGCTTTGAAAAATCATGGATGGACTTAGAAGAGGCTTTGAAAGCATCTTCCAGAGTTATGCTCAAAACCCTTGCATTCTTCTTCTCCATACTTATTTGACTCATCTTCTCTACCAGTCCCACATTTGCCACCTCCAACTCCTGAAGCTCTTGTTTCAAGCGAAGAATCTCAACGTCTTTAACATTGACTTGGGACTTCAAGTCTTCCAACAGCCTCTCACTAGATTCAATTTCCACTTGCAAGTGACTGCATGCAGAGGAATCAAGCTTAGCTTTGTTTGTGACTTTCTTCTCCTTGTATGCATGCTTAATCTTGCAAAGCACTTCAAGCTGAGCCACAACAAGTTCATCAGCAGCCATAATTTTTTCTGGTTTATAGGGAATATGGGCCTCCTGAAGCTGAACATAAGCCAATTTCAGCGCTGAAACTCTATCAAATAACTTCATAATCTCCCCGTCAGCACAGACATTACTTCTTCCCAAAACTTCAACTGGCTGAGGATGAACCTTCTCTCCATAACATTCTGTCTCCTCAGTTGCATCGCTGCTATCCTCACCCAATGAGGAAGTAATGTTATTTGGGTTGTGGTAATTGTGATGGTGGTGGTTTTTCTGGTTAGCATTTTCAGAGGAGATGACACCAATGGATCTCAATTTACAAACTTTTGCAAATTTGGACACAATTTCGGATATGTTTGAGGATGGTTTAGAGGGTCTTGTGGCGGCATGTTCCATTACTTAAAGATCAAATACCCTTAAGTTGATAAAGACCTAATTGGATGGGCTTCCAACTTCCAGGAGCAAATTTAAAACTAATATACTATGAAAGCGGGGTACAAAATGTTAATAGCAACACAAATTGCCCCAAGAAGAAGCGGGATTCCCGGTAATGTGCCTTAAACCCTGTAGTAGTGGCAGGGAACAGACCATATAAAACAAAATTAAATAATTACAATTGGGTTTTAGTTAGCTCCCATTAATAATTAAGACTAAACTACTACAGAGAATAGAGACTGCAAAACTAGTAATTGAAGGGCTTGCCTTCAGGCGTAAACTCTCCTAGATGATTACCAAATAACAGGCTGTCCATGATCAACCTTCAGCGTCAAGAGGCTCTGGCATCAAGATTCAAAAACAGAAGCACCTAAAACCCAGAGCCTTTCTTTTTTTTTTTTGGGGGGGGGGGGGGGGGGGGGGGGGGGGGGGGGGGTGTACTATGTACTATGGAACAAATTAAAGAAGCTCACGCCTTTGTACAAACACAATGTAACAAAAGTGGACGGCATTGACGAACGATCAAAGATATTTAGCAGCAAATGGCTTTAACATCAAGGTTTAGTACAGGAACAAGAAGGCACCTAAGTTTCTACCATGAAACAGTGAGCATGAGCTTCTTACCCGAAATACAATGTCGGGGTTGAGCGCAAACACAAGAAATGGAGAGAAAAGACATGAGTTTCACAAACCCCAGAGAGAGAGACAGCGACAGCGAGTGAACCTCGGAGTTTCGGATCCACCACACTGCCAGCTAAACCACATACATTATGCAGTTGTAGAGCAGAACAGAGAGCATTTACTAACGTAGCGACGACGTTTCAGCTTCAGCAGGTTGTAACGTGCATCCTTCAACGCCAAAGTATTGAAAGTTTGGGATTGGGATTTGGGACTTGGCTCAAAGTGTAGTCGTTTTTTCAGTGCTGAACCCAAGTTGGCATTTTGTGTTTGAAACACTTGCTCTCTCTCTCTCCCTCTGATCGAAGAGAGCGACAGAGTGGAGACAGTACTTGTTGTGTTTTCTAGGTGGGGGGACTTAGGACTTCGGGACTTGGTGTGTGAAAACGTGAGGCTGAAAATATACTATTTTTCCACCATTCTGAATCTCCTCTGATCAACTTTCTTTTTTGAGAGAGAGAGAGAGAGAGAGAGAGAGAGAGAGATGGGTGCTCTGAATTTGAACCCGAAGTTCGAAAACTGATTTTCGAATTATTTCTCGATGTTATAACTTATAAATAACAAATGTGCACGTAAATTACCAAAATTATAAATTGTTGAAAAAATCTCTGGATTTATCAAAATAATTTTTGCCATTTCTTGAAAAGTCATATATTTATTTAAATCTTTTCATCCACTGTCTAACATATATCAATAGATGTCATGTAGTAGTTTTCGTATGATCACATGTCACATGTGGGAGGGATTCCCTTCCCTCAAAGTCTTACGTCACCGTTATTTTATTGGCTTTAGTCATGGAATATTAATTCGGATTATTTTCATATTTTCATTATTTTTTAGTTATATTTTTATGCATTGGATTCGTTATTATTTTTTAATTATTTTAGTTCTATGTAGATTTTTATATATATATATATTTTTTTTGGCTGAGATAAGAGTTTTTTACTGACGTGGCGAGCCTCAAATTCTCTCTTGGGATTAGGGCGACGCTAGGTTTTTTTCCATGGCTCTCAACATCATTCTGCTAGGTCAGACGGCAGGATTGGCCTCTACGGATCAGAGTTTAGCAGAAGCCGCTGACTCACATGTGATAGTCATCTGGTGCTTCGAATTGACGTATTTTTTCGAATATTGTAGTGAATATGACGCAACATTTACCTGAGGTAGATCTTCCATTGCGAGAACCGAGATTCTGTGATGGAGAAATTTTTTTTGCTATTCTCGAAGGCAGAGATTGAGCAGGCGGCTGAACCTTTTCGGTTCTCGATTGTTTTGAAATTTTCACGGCGCAAACCCTCATTGGATCATGTGCGAGGTTTTATTAAGAATCGTTGGGGGTTGCGAACCATGTCGATTGTGGGTCAACTTAATAGCCCAAGGGTCGTGTTGATCAGTGCTATGGCTGGAGAGAACGTAGAGATAGAGGGTGTGTCGTATAGAGTATTTCTTTGGACCCCTGAATTCAATGAAGAAGAATCGCTTATGGTGCCTGTTTGGATTTCTTTGCCTGGGTCACCTCCGAATTATTTTCATGCCTCTATATTGAAGAGTATAGGTGGGGGTTTTGGGCTATTTCTTAAGCGTGATAATACAACGGTGTGTGTAACAAGACTGGAGGCAGAGCGTATATGTGTGGAGATGGACATCTCGAAACCATCGAGACATTCGTTTTGGCTTGGCACCCTGGGATCGGAGTTGAGCCATTTTCAGAAGGTTATTTATGAGACAATTCCTCCTTTTTATACGTTTTGTCGTAAATAGGGTCATATGGAGTAGCAGTGTGGTAAAAGGAATCATAATGTGAAGGCAGGTTCAAAAGTGGAGAAGATTGAGGAGGGGAAGAAAGAGGTTCCGAAGCAAGTGTGGAAGGTGGATGATGTGAAAGATAAGGCTGAGAAATCTCATGAATTGATGAAGAATCAGGAGGTGGATAACTCTTTGCAAAGGGATATAATTTTGGCTAAGATCCAAAATCGGAAGCATAAATTAGAGACTATTAATAAGGAAGTGATGTTTGTGGCGGAAAATGAGGATTTTTTGAATTAGAGTCAGTTTGATCTTGTGCAGGAAGAGAAGGGTTGTGCAAACTCCTAAGTTCAGCCGGTGGTTTTGGTGAAGAGAGTGGAAAGCAGCAGTGGGAAGGGAGAGGAGTTTTTAGTAGAGTCGAGTGACTCATCTCATGGGTTGGGCAGTTGGTTTGATCAAACAGGGTTTGTGTCTAGTGGTGAATGTCTTGATCAACAAGGCATGGCTATGGATGAATTTTCAGAAGAAGGTATTTCGCCAAAAAGTTCCCTAAAGGCTATTGATGAGACTTTAAAATTTGAGCTTTTTCACATGGTTGATAGAGGGCTGAGTAAAGGTGTTGGTGTAGATGCAGCAGAGTTTTTCTCTTGCAGGTCGATGTCGGATGGAAAGCCAGAAAAAGATGTAGAGGAATTTGCAGCAAAAGGTTTTGAGTCTGATTTGGAATTAAATATCCAATTGAATTGTCTTCGTGGTATGAATGAGAAAAAATCTGTAGTGATCCTGAAGAGGATGACTCTGTCCCAAAAAATAATTTAAAATTATGTTAAACGTACTTACGTGGAATATTAGGGAGATTGTTTCGTTGAAAAGTAGACTTTGGCGCATTTTGAATAAAGACCTTCCTTCGGTTGTAGCTATTCTTGAACCTTTTCTTATTGCGAATAAATGTAGGCGGTGGGTAAGGTGGATGAACTTGCCAAATTTCTATAATAATGCGGTGGTTGGAGGTAAGATTTGGTTGTTTTGGGAGGAAGGTTTGGTTTTTGATTTGGTGTCGACCTCGGATCAAGCATTAACTGGATGGTTTTACAGGGACGACGCATGGCTTTTAGCATCATTTGTGTATGCTAGCTATTTCCAAAGAAAACAGGTTGAACTTTGGTCTTATTTGAGCAATATAGATGCAGGAAGTTGGCCCTGGTTTGTTGGGGCGATTTTAACATTATTCGGAGTGATGATGAGAAAGTGAGTGGCATTTTCAGGGCATCTCATGCTAAAGCAAATTTTAATTCGGCTATTTGGACAAGGTTTTGGTGAATGCGGAGCTCATGAATTTATTTGAGGGTGGCCGTGTTGAATACCTTCCAAGGACTATGTCGAATCATTACCTGATGCTTGTATCGTTGTTGCGTGAGAGGAGATGTAGTGCTAGGCCTTTCTATTTTCAAAGGATGTGGGGTTCACATGAGTCTTTTCTGCTAGTGGTGAATGAATGTTGGAGCCAATCGGTCGAGGGTTGTTCTATGGTGCAGGTGAGTAAAATGTTAAGTTATTAAAAAAAGCTTTACAAAAATGGAATGTGGAGGTTTTTGGTACAGTTGAAGTGAGGATTAAGGAGATTGAGAAATGTTTATTGGAGCTTGAATAGGAGGTGAGTGTAGATTACTTAAAGGAAAGGGAGGTTGCTCTTTTGTTATGCAAGCAAGACCATTTGCAGTGGCTTCAAAAAGAGGAAATTCTGGGGTGTCAAAAGTCGCGTATCAAGTGGCTTTCAAAAGGTGACTCTAACATGACTTTTTTCCATGTCACTTTGCGAGTTAAAAAGAAGAATAAGGTCATTGATCAGATCAATATTCCTAATGGGCAAGCCTTGGAGTTAGCGGATGATGTACATGCTGGAGTTGTTGACCACATCCAGTGTGGATTTTGATGAGGATGCTTTGGATTTGCTCAAGCCGTTGATTTCAGAGCAGGAAAATAGCCTCTTTTGTGCGCCACCATCGTTGGAGGAAGTACGGGCTCTGTTGTGGTCCATACCACAAGAAAGTAGTCCGAGCCCAAACGGTTATACAGCCAGTTTTTTCATGATTGCTTGGAAGATTGTGAATCAGAATTTGTTGGCCATGGCGAGAGAGTTTTTTTAAGGTAAACTGTTATCGACGTTTTTTGGTACAACGAATATTGTCATGATTCCAATGGTAGATGTGCCAGATGGTTTTGCACAGTTTTAGCCTATTAGTTTGTATTCGGTGGTTTATAAAATTATGGCAAAGGTAATAGTTTTTTGTTTGGCACTGATATTGGAAAATTTTATATCTTTGGAGCAAGCAGCTTTTATCTGTGGTCGTAGCATTTTTTTATAATATTGTGCTTGCTCAAGAGTTGGTACATGGGTTGAATCGGAAGTCGAGGGGGGGGGATGTCATGATCAAAATTGATATGGCTAAAACTTACGATCAGGTAAATTGGAGATTTTTTATGGAGGTTTTGAGGAGATTGGGATTTTCAAATGAATGGAGAAATATTATTTATAATTCGATTTCTTCTCTGGTTTATTCGATTATGTTAAATGGGAGTTTGAAAGGTTTTTTCCATCTTTCCTGTGGTCTTCGTTAGGGAGATCCTTCGTTGTCATATCTCTTTATTCTAACGGATGAGGTTTTATCTCGGATGCTTAAAAAATTTTCAAGAAGGCAGTATTAAAGCTTTTAATCCAAAATGAGGTATTTTGATTAGCCACCTTTTATATGCAGATGATCTTCTGATTTTTTTCTAATAGTGGGAAGGAGTCCATTTGAAATCTCATGAGTATAATTTGGTCTTATGAAGGAATGTCGAGATAGCTTGTGAATGCACATAAATCTTCTATTTTTTTCTCTACTAATTTTCCGTATGCCAGGAAGTTTGAGGTGAAGAGGCTAATGGGTTTCGAGGAGGGAACGTGGCTTTGTACGTATTTGGGGGTGCCCTTGCTAGTGGGAAGAGTTACATTACACATGTTTGATCCATTGCTGGCCAAAATCCAAAAATAAACTTGTGGGTTGGAAGAGTGGGCTATTATCTTTTGGGGGAAAAATAGTTCTTATAAAACATGTTTTAAATAGCATGCCGATTCATTTCTTGTCAGTGATGAATTTGCCAAAAGGGATCATCAAAGGTATCAACTTGATTTTTTTCGAGTTTTCTTTGGGGTTCTAGCATGGACAGAAAGAGGAAGAAGTGGCTCTGGCAAAAAAGGTACCAAAGAAAATGTCTTTCTTGTGTTGGTGAGCTCGTTGTCTTGTAATTCTTGTTGATGAGGGGGTTTGACTTGTTGGTGTTCAAATGGCCTCAAAGTGTAACTGTTGTGATGTTTCTCAAATAGAGACCTTAGATCATGTTTTGTGTGATGGGATAGGGGTGAGGAAAGTATAGGATTATTTTGAAGGAATGTTGGGGGTGCAATTATCCCAGGTTCGATGTTGGAAAGGGATTATAAATTATTGGTGGCTGCGTGCATCTTCCTCTTCTCAAGTTGGCTGACTTCGTGGTGTGCTTTCCATTATTATTTCTTTGGCACTTTGGTGAGTGTGATGTGCAACTTGGATGGAAGATGTGCCGTATGATTGGAGGGGCATAGTTCGCTGAGTTAAAAATTTTATTGTACAAATTTCTAATACAATGAGGTTGTTTAAGAAGTTGGGTTCAAGAGAAAGAGGATTCTAAGAGAATTAAATTGTCCCATTGTGTCGGTTGTTTCTAAGCTGCCGAGGTTGTTGCATGGTCACGACCTGCTATTGGTTTGTGTAAATTGAACATTGATGGTGGTTCTTGTGGGAATCCGGGTGCGTCGGGTGGAGGAGCTGTCATTTGGGATGAAAATGGAAATGTTGTGGCGGGTTTTGCACATTCTTATGGACATAGAGTGTCGTGCTTTTCCAGAGGGATGCTGTGTCATCAACTTGGATTGATGAATGTTTTAGTGAAATATGATTTGAATGTAGTGGTGAGGTGGTTTATGTCAGGGACTTGTAATTACTAGTATTTGTGGAATTTTTGGGAAGAAGCTATCGGCCTCATTACTTCTCTCAACACTCAAGTGTGTCATATTTTTAGAAAGACTAATATGATTACTGATTTTCTGGTTAGAGAAGGGGTTAATGGTTGGGTTATGGATTTTTTAGGAAATGTTTTTGGACTAGGGAGATTTTGTGGGTTGTCCGCATGGAAAAATGGGGTATCCCTTGTATTTTTCAGTAGTCTTTTTATTTGTGGTAGAGTTGCTACCCACATAGTGCAGAGCAGAGGGGACCATTCCCTGCACCCCGCCCCCTGCCCTGGTGTCGGAGGAGGGGAAAAAATCCCATCTGCCCCACCCCCCACCTAGATCAACACATTGGGCCTAAAAAAAATATATTTAAATTATAAATTTAAATTTATAAATATAAAAATAACTTAAACTCATTAAAGTTATATTTGGATTGTCTTGGCCTCTCATGCCCACTTTTATATAAGAAGTCAAAGTAATACAATAGTCATACTTAAGTAATGAGAGGGGTGTTGAAGAAGAAAATGGTGCACGTGTTTGAGTGAGGGGAGAAGTAGGCGTGTTATGTATGGTAGAGGGAGCAGGGACGGCATCGTTTAAAGGAAGAGGAAAAGATAAGTGGGTGAAATATGGTGGTTTGGGCTATTAGGAGGTTTATAGAGACGATGGGCTTTAAAGGGAAAAAGTGCTTCATCGACGATGACATGCCGAGATAAGAAAATTTTTTATGCAGAAGGGTCCAAGCACTTAAAGCCTCTGTGCATATTATTGTAGCCCAGAAAAATGCAAAGTTTGGATCTAAGTCTAGTTTATGAGAATTAAAAGGATGTAGATAAGGGAAACATGCACACCCAAAGATCTTTAAATGAGATAAATTCGGTGGTTTACCATAAAGTTTTTCAAAAGATGACATACCAAAGGGTGCAGTTGGTAGCCAATTAATGAGATAAGTAGTAATAAAAAAATCATCATCCCAAAAATCATGTGAGAGTGAGCTATGAGAGAGAAGAGAAAAACCTGTTTCGACAATATGACAATGTTTTCTTTCAACGAAGCTATTTTGCTCCGACGTGAAGGCAAGTTACACAATGTTGAATACCAATATTTTCAAAAAATTTGTGATGAGAGCGATATTCACCGCCCCAATCTGTTTGAACGGATTTTATTTTGCAATTGAATGTCCGTTCAACAAGTTTTTGAAAGGAACAAAAAACTTGATAGACATATGATTTTTTTTTTTTTACTATTATTGGAAAAAGCCAAGTATACTTGCTAAAATGATCCACAAATGAAACGTAAAATTTATTCTCACTTGTAGACATAACAAGGGAGGGTCCCCACACATTCGAAAATATAAGTTCAAGAGGATGTTGAGATTTAGACATAGAATAAAAAAAAAAAAAAAGGAAGCTGATGGCTCTTTCCTTGTTGACAAGATGGGCAAATCTCTGGTATTTTATAAGATGAAACTGGTAAAGAAAATTTAGAAATAACATGTTGCACAATCTTATGGGATGGATGTCTTAATCGAGAGTGCCAGACTTCAATTGGAACACGTTGGCTGAGATACGTTTGTGGTGTGATGGAAGAGGTCACGTTGGATGGAAAGTGGTAGAGCCCGTCCTTACTCTTGCCGTGTAGAAGAATTGTCTCCAACAAGAGGCATGAAATTCAAGATAGACATTGTTATCTTTAGCAAATTGGGTAACGGAAACAAGGTTTTTCTTAATTTGAGGCACATGTAAGAGATGAGATAATTCAAAAGACTAATGGGGAGAAGAGAGTTTGCAAGAACCAATATTCTTTATTGTTAAACCTGCCCCGTCACCAACTTGAATGTGTTCGCTTCCAGTATAAAGCTCAGAATGGAGATTCAAGTTGTGAAAGTCATGAGTTAGATGGTTGGTAGACCCTGTGTCGGGTTACCAGTTGCCATCAACTGTTGAATGTTACCCAGTTAAATATGCTACCATGGTTGGGGGATTGCCTTGGTAGGCTTAGTCGAAGTGGTGGTAGCATTGGATCACAGTGTGGCCATGTTTCCCACACACTTGGCAGAGAGGATGTGATGATGGGGAGCCAAAGGAAGAGCAAGATGAGGAGTGAGGGCCACCCCTTGATCGTTTGCGACGCCCACAACCCCTAGAAGAACCATTGCTAGGAGCAAATTATTGATGTGAACCACACTGTTGATAAGAGGATTTTCATCCTTGATATCGGGAACCTTCATTCCGAGTAGCCATATTAGCTGAGCCAATAGAAGTTTTAAGTGCAGAGTGGTGTTGTTCTAGGCAAAGTTCAAAGTTCAATAGATGACTAAAGAGGTCTTCTATGGACATTGCATCAAGGTGAATGGTGATAGCCGTTACTATGGCATCATATGTGGAGTTGAGGTCATTGAGTACATACGACTGAAACTCATTTCACTAAAGAGGTTTTCCGATGGCAGTGAGTGTGTCTAAGAAAGGCGTCATCTTTTGGAAATAGTCGGACATGGATTGACTACCCTTTTTATGTAAGATTGTCTCGTTTGCATGGCTCTTGCTTGTAAGTGAGAGGAGAACATTTTCTCCAAAACCAACCATACTTCTCTAGAGGTGGTGATACCCACCATTTGCACCAATATACCTTCAGACAACGAGGACACCAGCGTGCTCAAAACAATTTGGTCTTGGTCATACCAAGAAGCATATTTGGGATTGGGGATTTCTTTGGGTTCAGTTTCTAAAGAGTCAACTTCAGAATTAAGCATATATGTATGAGGGGAAATGGTGGTGCCATCTACATAACCATACAGTCGCTGTCCACAAAGGTAAGGGACAACTTGGGCAGAACATAGCAGGTAATTGTCTTTGGTCAATTTGATAGTGACAAAGATCTGCATATTAATGGGTGTGAAGACAGAAGAAGTCGCTGAAGCCATAAAAAAAAAAAAAAACAGTGGTCACTATAGCTCTTGATACCATGTAAAGATTAACACAAAGTTGAAAAATGTTCTACACCCATAGTCATGCAGAGTTCTTGCTTTATATAAATAAAGGATACAACACTCTACTGTAGGAACTAAAGCTGTAAAGATATGAACAAAATCAAAGTTGTACAAAAATATGGACAAAGATCACTGCATAACATGCTCCTCAGATGACGGGTCAAAGTTCCATAAATAGCCAAGCTATCCCTTAGAATCAACCTTGTTGTTTGCCTCTGATATGGTCTGATGACTTGTTTGGAAAGTTTTCTTGATAGTTCTTAGTCTTGGATGTTGAGTTTAGATGAGATGATTTAAATTTTTTATGAATAGTAGTGAGTTGAGATGGTAGAATGAGTTTTGTGAGACTCATCTAAGATATTGAGTTTAGAAGTGTTTGAATATTGAGATGAGTTCAGATTTATTTATGAGAAGTTGAAAAAGGTTATGGATCTCGCGTGTAAAAAAGTGTTGAGTTGAAAAATATTATAGGTCCCACGTATAAAGAAGAGTTAAGTTGAGTTTAGTCATTTGAGAGTTGTGTGTTTGAATGTTGAACTTAGTTTAAAATTAGACTGAATTAAATTGATCTCAATTCAGTTCAAGTTACAAATGGGCTCTTAATATATGAATTTTACATCTTTATATATTTTCGAGTTATAAAAAGTTGTTTGAAACGAAAAATAAAAAATAAAATGTTACGTACATTTTTTTCATTCAATTTAAAATGAGGATTGTGCAACAACGTCTGGGCTTTCACTTGTGGACTCTAACCTCTCTTGAGTTTGATCAGATCCAAGTACAAAAAAAGATCGAGGAAGCACATGACCTAAGAAAAGAGGAAAAAAAAAAATGTTAATTTCAAATCATTGGTGCTCTTGGGATTATGACTGCAATTCCCCCAAATGAGACCAAAACCACTATTGGGTGGAAGAGCATCCAAGGAGAAGCGACCAACACGTGACTTGAAACTGAAGTGGCTAGACACTTGAAATTTGAGGGATGGGCATGAATAAAATAGCCAACTGCCAAAATAATAGAACAATCTTATTTTTTCCTAGTTATTATTTTCCGTCCTGATTGTTGATCTGACATTTTAAAAAATAATTATATATCTACCGCTTAAATAGATAGTCGCTCAAAATGTGTTAGGTTAATAGATATATATGAAAAGAGTAATTGTAGGTATAAGTTTTAAATAGATAAGTCTCGCACAAATTCTTTGTAAAAAAGTGGATTCCACTAAAAAAGAAAAGGTTTTTTTTACATTTTTTCATGGTATAATCTACTTTTTTGCAAAGAGACTGCGGATGTGTTACATTAATAGATATATCTGAAAATGATAATTTTAGGTACAAGTTTTAAATAGATAAGTCTCGCACAGATCTTTTATAAAAAATGGATTCTATTAAAAAAAAAAGGTTCTTTTAAATTTTTTCATAGTAGAATCTACTTTTTTACAAATTTTTACAAAAAGATTGAGGATAATTTATAATTTGAGACTTGTACAAATCATTACTTATACAAGCGCAAGAAGATATAAGCTGAATAGGGTTATCAAAATCAAATAAAGAGAGAGAGAGAGTGGAGAGAGGGGGACCCTATTCACTAGGCATTAACACAGAGAAGTTCTACACAGCTACACAAAGAGAAGTTCCCCCACTATCTACTAGTATGATTCAATTCCACATAGCTATAGCATATAGACATCTTTTGCAAACTATGCTGCCACCAAGGAACATGACAATACACCATAAGCCCTGTGCCCGCAGATTCTGTCTTGTTTGTTACTTGCTGGTCTTGGATTATGTTAGAATTAAGTTCATCTGCTCTAATAAGAGCTATACAAGCATTTTGCACCCTTGTGATTTAGATTCTTCTTTCCTCAAAGATATCCCATTACCATGGCCTGCAAAAATTTTCCAAATTCCCAACTTTGTTACTGAACTATTTTAGATAAAATTCAACACATGTCCCATCTCTCAAAACCAGAAAAACATATCAGACTGACAGCTTTATGCAAAGTTGAATAATTGAGAGAAGATGCCCGTCAGGGAGGACAGTTACTCACAGATGTCAGCCTCACATGTCCCGTAACCTCTGTCCACCCCAAAGCTTTTGGTGGGGGCAACGGTCAATTTTGATATCCCAAGCACACAAGGTTTTAGGGAACTTAACCATATATGGGAGACAAGGGGCACCCCCCTTGCTGTTGATAGAAATGGAAAGAAAAAGGCATCAGAGGCGTCCAAGATGAGAACAAGTTGTACATGAGACTTCATTTTCTCCGAGTCTACACCGGCAAATGCTGCACGCTTGCAACAATTCATTCATCCGTTTGTGTTGAGCACAAAGGGCAAGAAAGTTAAACGTGCACTGTGATGGCTTTTTTAATTGTTCTGTTTTCTAAGCTCTTAGCACAAGAATCCCATCTTCCAAACATGTCCCAATCCAATATTATTATTGCTCAGATTTCAATGTCACACATAAATGGAGTTTTCTTTGGTCACATACAAGAAATAGGATCCTTGTCCCACTTACACTGGTTTAGATTGTTGTATTTGCCTCCTTGTTGATAAATTTACTTTTTTTTCCAAATAGTATTTTTGCAAGTTAGGGAGGAGGATATATATGCACGCTGCTTAGCCAGCTCCCACAGACCCCTTCATTGCACCAACAGGTAATGCTGGGTCTATTAGGGAGGAGGATAATGGATATATATATATACACACGCTGCTGGTATGATATGATTTGATTTATAAGAAAATAATTTTAAAATTTTCTTACAAATCAATTTATAACATATCATAGATACGGATGATATCTCATTTCTACTTACATGCAACTAGAATAACTCATATACACTTGTAATATGATATCACAATAGTTATCTTGAATTTGAATCCCTAACTCATATTTAATGCAAATTTCAATTACATAATTCAGTACCCACTTACTTTTGAGATGGTAATTTAACTAGAACATGATTAAATGATCGATGATTCCAATATGATCTAGCTTGAGTTTTGCTACAAGATTGTGATATTGAAGAGGATCATCAAGCAATTAGCATGTGAAAGGCACGATCGTTGTCTTCAACAACAAAATCCAATTGTTATGAAGGGCACGTACCCCAGAGTCTCCAACAATGAGGACAAGACATGCTAAGTTAGAGAATAAAATGGTGGGAAGGGAATTTCTACTGTCTGTAGGAACAAATGGAAAACTAGTTAGTGTGGAAAAACAGGGTGTAATCTTCAGTCAGTCATGTGGTTGTGCAGTTAACAGTAAAACATGTCAAACCCTGATGATCAGTACAGTGAGTACTATTTTCTTCCACGGTTTGTGTTTGGAATATTTGTCCACACCCTTTGGCCTCTGGAATCCGAGGAGGATATGATGCCGCCAATGGCGGAGGAATCACTGAAATGTTCCGTCGTTTTTGTGTCACAGCTAGCCCACAGTGGGCGGAGGTAAGTGGGATGCTTCTCACTTTACACTACTTCGATTTGAAGTTTATGCGTTTCTTCTATCTCTCCTAATGATCACGATGACCACAACACATGCAAGGTACGATGGTGCAGATTCTGGCCGTATGCATACTTTTTTTCTTTCCCAAAAACCCAATGGAGACAATCAAGAGTTATCATGACATTCATTTAAATTCTTAACATAGAGATTTACATATATAATTATATTCATGGTATTTGAAGAGTTTCTGTGGGGGTAGTGAAGTGATATGAAATTATTCTATTACTATTTAATATTTTATTATTATTATTTATTTATTTTTCATTATTTTTGATTACTATTCACATTTTATCACTACTTTTTTATCATTTTTAACTATTATTTACAAATAATTTAAGATCATCTCACTATCCTAATGTAATCTTAGAGTTTATGACCAAAATCTAGATCTTAGAGTGAGTCAAATATATAAAATATTTAGATCATTAGAGTGAGTCAAAATTTAGATCATATATGATTTACAGTATGTTTGCATACTCATAATTTTGTGAATATTAGTGAAATAATTTCAGTAGAGACATTTTATTAAATTTTAAAAAATGAGAGAGAAAAAATTAAATAAAAATTTTATTTTAATATTATTTTTGTTGTGAAGTTCATAGAAATTGTATTGAGTTTTGTGTTTTGTTTTAATGTTTGTAAAAATTATATTAATTTTTGTGAGTAAATAATTATAACAGAGGGTTTAATAATTTGTGCACTTCTACATCCCTTAAAAAAAAAAAAAAAAAAGTGATCCTTACTTTCTACTCCATTATATCAACTAGAATACCAATACATCTAGGGGCGGAGCAATAGAGGAAAACTCTGATCTCGGAAGATTAAAAAACAAATGGTTATTGAGTTTTTTTCACCCATTTTCCTCCAAAAAAGAATGGCCTTCCAAGATTATATAATTTCTGCTGCCTTAGCCTCTGATCATTACATTCATGTTGAGTTTATCTTAACTGTAAAAAATTGGGTTGCTAAATATAACACTAATGAAAATAAAACACATATAATCTGTTAGAAGACGTGAAAATTGAAGCAGAGAAAGTGAAGAACAGAGGAAGAGATAGTTAACAAAAAAGACAAGGCCGGAGAGGGAAGTACTGACTCAAGTGAGTGAGGTGCAAGGTGTGGCTGGCAGAGGTAGAGCTGGAGTTGGCGTTGTATTTCTGGGTTTGGGGATAGCTGAAAAACAGAGAAGAAAGCCTGCAACAGAATCCAGTACCTAAATATGGTAAAGCTGAAGTAACGAGGATCCTCATAGATTCACTATTTTTTTTTCCTTCCTTCTCTCTCTCTCTCTCTCTCTCTCTCTCTCTCAATAACACTTTCCCTGCCAAACTTATCTGAACTAGCCGTGCCATCAGCCCTTTTTCCACCTCCACCACAACCACTCCCCATTTGCTTATCCCAAAAAGTACACAGAGATCTAGAGAGAGAGAGAGAGAGAGAGAGGAGTTGGAAATATTGGTTGGGTGCTGTGATTTTAGTTGTCGGCTCGGGATGACGAGTTGCATGGAACGTGGGAAATCCAAAGTCCAAGATGATTTTTAGTCTATAGCTTGTATTCTGAAGTCCAACATCGATCAAAGAGAATCAAAACCAGGCAGACGCGCATATCATAAACCTGATCAACTTCTTCTTCTTCTTCGTCTTCTTATAGGGTTTCCTGATCAGTTCTGTACTCTTCTTGTTCATGGAGTGGAAGAGAAGTAGTCGACCGAGGCCCAGAAACAAACCCCCTATTTTCTACTGTATCTCCATCTTCTTCTTCTCATTTTGCGCACTGTTCAGCAGTATCGGCTCCAAACCTACATGTGAAGGTATGCCGAAATCCTTCATTTTCTCTTTTGGTTTCATCTTCTTTAATTCTCTGCTTTTCATGAAATCCCCACCTCTTTATTATTCTGATGAATCTGATTTGATTATATATTGAACTTAAATTCTCATTTTCACACGCAGCTAGCACGTGTCCCATGTCTGCTAAGGCCGATCAAATACTTCTTCAGGTGCGGTTCATTACATGATCTTGTACTAACACCTCTGCTTCTTAGATTGAAGAACATGGTTCATGAATTACCATTAATGTTTACTTGTCCTGTCAAAGTAGCACAGTCTTGTATAAAGCTGGAATTGACAATGTACACATCTTTTGTTTGTTTATTCCAACAAAGGAAAAGTAAAAACAGAGCCAGTACTACGATTCTTATTCTCTTTACTCACTCACTCAGTCTCACAACCCTATTCAAACAAGTTTGACATGTCTAGCATGCGCCAAAATAGGAGCAGAGCTAAGGCCTGCGAGAGGCTAAAACCGCTTCAGTCTGGGCCGGCTGCTCCTTGGAATCCTCCACCATAATTCAGTTGCTCTCAGAGGTAGGAGTGGTCCTTTAATTCACCGCGACCCAGTCCAGAGAGAAGTCATTGTCCTATTGGGCTCGGTTAATCTAAAGGTCACAAACGCGTCGTACAAATCGGACGTCCATTTAAGGAAAGCTTTTCGTAAATAGTATTGCTATTTGCAACGGATTGAATGTTGAGTTAAGTTGTGAATAATAATATTTTGGGAATGATGTTCTGTTAAAATTTTATGTTCAGTGCATTATAAAAAATATCATTTTTTTTTTCAAGGAAGAATAGGGTAAAATAAAATGGAATTGGTGGAGTGTACATTATTACCAGCTACGCACGTTAGCACTTATCAAGACAACACCCTGTCCTCTTTTGGTGTAGTCTTGGAAACTTGCGTCTGCTGCTCTGCTCTGTTCTCATGCTCTTTAAACGGAATCCCTGTCTTTTTCCTTTTTAAAATTAATGAGACAGGTATTCTCGTGAATGTGTTCTTGTGTGTGCACACCAACATGATCGGCACTAATTATGTATTTAACAGGAATCCCATAGGGAGAGAACAGAGGAGGAGAGCATGGTGTCACTAGCCTGGAGGACATCAACGAGCTTGGCAAGGAGGTTTTTGGGCGGGCCTGGATCATCGCCGCCACGATGCACGTTGAAGTGCGGCAAGTGCACGCCGTGCAAACCAATCCACGTGCCAGTGCCACCCGGAACACCGGTGACTGCCGAGTATTATCCCGAAGCTTGGAGGTGCAAATGTGGCAATAGGTTGTACATGCCATGAATTGATATGGCGTGCTTTCTTTTGTTTGCTTGCTTAATTGCATGCTTACAGTGGGAATTAGTGTTGGTAATGAGTTATTTTGAGAATATATGTTGTTGAGAATAGGGATATATATATATATATATATATATATATATATATAACTTCTAAAGTTGTGTAAACAATATTATATCAAGATCACAAGTACGAGATTTAATGTGTTAATCACTTCTTGTATCGTGGATTGTTAATTTGTGTTGGTCACATTTTGTGCCCATAAATCATAAGTTCCTCAACGCCAAGCCCTATTTGCCTCCTCATTACTAAAATATTGGCATTACTCCCTTGGCCTACTAGCACCTCCTCGACACCCGACGGTGGCGTGCAAGGAATTGAAATTTACCATTGATTTTTTAACACACATGACACACTACTGAAGTAGGTCTTATGACGATGAAAATGTACTATTTTTAAAAGGAAATCTGTATGCATCAGCCTACAGCCGCAGCACGAGTTTAAAAGGAAATCTGTATGCATCAGCCTACAGCCGCAGCACATGCACACTCATGTGCTGCGGTAAAAAAAATAAAAAATAAAAATAATGTAAAAAAATAAAAAATAAAAATAATGTAAAGTATACTGCGGGCTGTAGACTGATGTATAAGAAACTTCTTTTTAAAATATTATTTATAACTATAAAGATCGTACAATATGTGATATGTGTATGATTTGTTGTCACGATCATCTTAGTTATGAGTATATTTCTAATGTTGTTGGTTGAGTTTTAATATTTCTAATGTGATTTTGTTTTTCTTTTTAAAAGCTAAACTATAAACATCCCAAAATAAGCTAAACTACCCAACTACAATGTCAACATCAATAACATGTTGGTCAAGTGTTATTGGGCCCCGCTTGAAAAGAAAAGGCCCAACCTGGTTTTTTTGTATACAAATATTAGGCCAGACTTACCTGATGTTTGAGCCCAGAGAGATATAATTTCAATTATTAATAAATAAATAAATGAATGACAAAAATAAGTGACCACATGCATATTTTCTCGTACTAAAACTTTGGATTGAACTTTGATGTAACACTGCTCTTAAAATCATGAGGTCCCAATTTAGCTACTTTATCGTGAATTTAAAATTTGTGGGACAAAACCTTTGCTCTATCATTGTCAAAAAAATTAAAAAAGAAAATAATCTTAATTATATATAATATTATTGTTTGATTTGATGGGGATGCTTGATCATATATAATTCAAACTCCTTAATTCCTTTTGCAAAGTGAGTTGATTGGAACCAGACAAAAGTAACTTTGGCATGCGTTTTGCTTTTCAACCACAATAATTGTGAAATGGCTTTCTCAAGAAACAGACAAACAAGTTGAAGAAAAAGCAGCCTATGTCAAGCTAGCATTCAATTTATTATTATAATATTAAATGATATTTGGATGCGTAAATATTCCACTTTTTTTTTTAAAATAAATAAATAAATTTTAGATCTATATAAAAGAAAATTATTTTTTTAAAGATGAATTCTACTTTTTTTATTAAAAAAAAATAAAATATGTAATTTGTATACCCTAAAATTGTTTCTAATATTATTATATTATTTATAGTAAATTACTTATACGATATAATAATTTAATTTAGAAGATAAATTTTAAATTTTAAATTTTATAAATCAAATTTTACTATTTAAATTACGTGGATGATGTGTTCTACACACTAATTTTATAATAGAATAATAAATTTTATATAAGAGATCGTTAAAATATGAAATCATAGTTTTTTCTCCACCTGATCTATAATATATAATAAATTATCCACAAATACATGCAGACTTCATCGTTTATATATAATAAAAATCAAAAGATAATTAGGTTAAAGCATTTTCGATGCTATCCTATCCATAATTTGAAAATTTAGTGGGTCATAGCTAGGACACGTCATATCATGCATGAGCGTGATGAGCTCGATCTATAGATCCACATATATAGTGATTCTTTGGTGAATTCATTGTCTTTGATTTTGGATCAGGTGCATGCAGGACCATATAATTATCTCTTGGTGGGGAGCAAGTCCCGTGTACGTACCGCATGCATTTGCCTGTTCAATGGCTCACGTGAGGACGAAAGAGACAGAAACAGATACAGACTCGTGCAGCAAGATTTTCCATTCCCTGGCCAGGATATGAGCGCCGAGAGATTCTTGATTATATGGATATTGAGACTTTTCTGATTATTAAATAATAAATAAAATATTTGGTATATTTGGTAGTTTTTTAATATTTTTTTTAAGTACATTTATATATATATATATTTGATCATATATATTCATATAAAAGATTATAATTAAATTCAATACTTTACCGGTATGTGTTAATTATAATAAAATAATATAATATAAATATATTAATAGTTTAGTATACGTAAACATCATATTATTACTAATAAAAATAATTCATAAAATTGGAAAAATTGAACTAAAATGAGAAAAACTAAAAGTTTCGATTTCGATAATAAATCGATTCGGTATCGATTATTAAATTTTCAAAATCAGGATATATCGATTCGATTCTAAAAAAATTATAAAAAACCGGACTCAACTGGCCGGATTGGTTACACCTCAAACTACACGTACTTAAACTCGTGCATGGGGACCATGCAACTCATTGATTTTATTTTATTTTTCTTTCTTGTATATTGGAGGTTTTTGATATGGACTTGTAGTGAATTTCATCCATGAAAATAAAGATTAATTAGCAGCATATATTTTGAATGGTAGCCAAAAAAGGTGTAGTGAGCCGTAGGCCATTCTTGATCATAACCTTTGTTTTTTTTAGTTTCTAGGACCACATTCCTCGTGACACTCGTGGCCGGAGTCACTTACAACTGTTACAAATTTATGTGGAGCGTCTCTTTACCGTACGAATATTTTACTTCTTATATCTATATATATTTTATGTAAATTTCATATTTATTTATTTATTTTAAATAATTATACAACATTTATACACTTACAACTACAACTATTATTTCTTTTATATATATATATATATATGATGCATGCAGCATACAGCATACAGCTTAATTGCAATCATTCATATGGGTGCACCTACAATTTATTTTTTAATTATTTTATATTAAAAATAAGTTTTAATTTTACTAAACTATATATCTTCTATTTAGTATAGGACTAAAAGTAATTATAAAAATGTTATAAATTATATATCATTTTAGTTCTTGCCAACTCCAGCAATTAAAAGTATGTTAAGGGATCATTTACATGGAGTATGTCATAATTCTGTTAATAGTAGTGAAATAATTTGAGTTAAAATATTTTATTGGGTTTTAAAAATGATAGAGAAAAAATTTGAATAAAAATATTATAAAATTATAAAATTATTTGAAATATAGTTTTTTGTTTGAAAAAGTTATATTGATTTTGTGTTTTATTTTGAAATTTGTAAAATATGTACGTAATAATTAGATTAAAAAATTGAATATTTAAAATTGAGATATAACATATTTTATGTTTGAGTGATATATAAAAAAAAAAAAATTTGATAAAATTTTAAGAATTTCTCATCATATCTTTTTTAGCAAAAGTACGCTAAAACTGGCCTTTGAAATTCTTAACGTTAAGATCATTTTGATGGTAATAAGTACAGTTCTGAAATTAATTTCCACGACGTGATTAGCCTCATGGCTCATGCAATGTACGTTGAACAAGATCTGTTTTCTTCTACAGGCACCAGCTTCATTAATCAGATTACCAACGAAGAAATGGCATGCGCCCATCGTGCATGGTTAGCCTACGTAGAACCACGTACGGCACCGTTTCTCGCACTACTCAAGCAGTCAAACTGACTCGTGAATTCACAGCCTCTTGTCAACGTCATTTTTCCACTACTCTGAAGGCACGCTGATAGCATCACCACCGTTCAATTAATATGTTTTTATGATCAAACACGGGTAGTTTTTACAGTTTATTATTTTTCCCCCGTTTCGACTCTTGGTAAAGAGAGAGAACGTGTGTTTCGCCCCGGCCGTTTTCTTCTCAGGGTCTTTCTATTTATTCTTCCACCGTCAAACTCGCATTTCAACCTCCCTCCCTCCACCCCCCCCCCCCCCCCCCCCCCCCCCCCCTTAATTCTCTCTCTCTCTCTCTGTCTCTCTGTCTCTGAATATCCTAATCCCACAGTTATCCTTAGGTGTTTTGTCTTCTTGTTTTTTTTAATCACTCGCTCATGACCAAGAACGTTTCGTTTTGGTTTTTCATGTTATTCTGATCAGACTTTTTGAATTCTAGGCTCGATCTCTGGCCTGGCTATCATGCCAGAGACCGAAAATGTTCCCGAGAACAGCCAAAACGCCTTGTTTGGAAAATACGAGGTGGGTAAGCTCCTGGGATGCGGGGCATTCGCCAAGGTCTACCATGCGCGCGATGTCCAGACCGGACAGAGCGTCGCTGTCAAGGTCATCAGCAAGAAGAAGATATCCGCCCCCGGTACCGACTGCTTGATGTCCAACATCAAGCGTGAGATCTCCATCATGCGCAGGCTCGATCACCCCCATATCGTCAAGCTCATCGAGGTCCTTGCCACCAAGACCAAGATCTACTTCGTCATGGAGTTCGTCAAGGGCGGCGAGCTCTTCGCCAAGGTCGCCAAGGGCCGCTTCACCGAGGATCTCAGCCGCAGGTATTTCTGTCAGCTTATCTCCGCTGTAGGTTACTGCCACTCTCGCGGTGTCTTCCACCGTGACCTGAAGCCCGAAAACCTCCTCGTCGATGAGAACGGCAATCTGAAAGTCTCGGACTTTGGACTCAGCGCCATGAACGACCACATCCGACACGACGGGTTGTTGCACACTCTTTGCGGTACGCCGGCGTACGTGGCGCCTGAGATCCTAGAGAAGAAAGGCTACGACGGCGCGAGGGTGGACGTTTGGTCATGCGGCGTCGTGTTGTACGTGTTAAACGCCGGTTACTTACCTTTCAACGACTCGAACCTCATGGCCATGTACAAAAAGATTTACAATGGCGAGTATCGGTGCCCCAAGTGGTTTTCTCCCGATCTAAAACGATTCTTGTCTCGGCTTCTGGAGACGAACCCAGAGACGAGGATCACCGTCGACGAGATCCTGAAAGACCCCTGGTTCAAGAAGGGGAACTACAAGGAGTTGAATTTTTACGACAAAGAAGCTTATACGGACGTGAAAGAAGAGGAGCCCAAGGTTAAAGATTTGAACGCCTTCGACCTGATCATATCCTTCTCTCCCGGTTTGGACCTGTCGGGTTTGTTCGAGATCAGCTCGAGCAACCCAGTGGAAGATGGAGAGAGATTCTTATCGGCGGAGTCGCCGGAGAAGGTCTTGGCGAAAGTCGAGGAATTAGCTAAAGTGGGCGAGAACAACCTAAGGGTGAAGAGGAAGAAGGACTGGGGTGTGGAGCTGGAAGAACGGAACGGTAATTTCGCCATCGGGGTGAAGGTTTACCGGTTAACGGACGGGCTGGTAGTGGTGGAGGCTAAGAGTAGAGGTGGGGACGGTGGGTCCTTCAAAGACACGTGGAAAAACAAGCTTAGGCCTCAGCTAATCAGTGGCCTAACGGTTCAACCGGGAACTCAAAATTGAGTTTTTTTATTTTCTTATTATATATTTAATATTTATCATGTAAACAGAAACAAAAACGAAAAGAAAAAGAAAAAAAGAAAATCGTCGAAATCAATTAAGGTGGTGGTGTTAAACTTAGTTAACAACCCCATAATTCCAACGTAAGAAGAAAATTATTATGGACTTATATGGGGGTGTTTATGTAGATAAATATATTTTTAAAACTCTGGTGTTTCTGTATTTTCTTCATGTGTGTACATAAGGAGGAAAACAAATGAAATAGTTCTGTCTATCTTTATCATTCTGATTTAATCTTGTTAATTAAATTATAAAAAATGATGTTGGCAGGCAGAGGTGAGACTTGAGAGATTTCAAATCAATGATCTCTTATCATCAAGGCTGTGCAAAACTTCTGATAGCTCTAAAAATCGGAATTCGGAATCGAAGTTGTTCCGAGAGTTTTTGTCGGTATCGGAGTCAATATACGTCCGACATCCGAACTCCAACTCTGAGATTATACTTAATATATTTAATATTGTAACGTAACTACTAGGGAATTGAGTGGCCTAACGGTGCAAGCTTGGTTTTGCAGAGACTGTTCTGCAACATTTCTTTCTTTTTAAGAAACTCTTTAAATGACGCCATTTAACTTCTTATATATTCTTCTCTTCCTTTCGTTTTCTGATTTCTCTCAGTCGATTGCTTTCTCTCTTCTCTGTTTTGTTGGTTTTTTCCTCTAAGCTCTACCTTCCATGATTTAAATGGAGGCCAACCTGTTAGGAACTGGTTCTCATGCTACCATTCTTGCAAGACCCATTTGCCCCATGTTCCTCCGCGGAGTTTTTCTTTTAGGTTTCAAGGCTCGAGCTTGACGAAGAGAGGCATTCAAGCCGCACCAACTTCTGTTGGGTACCAAATTAGCAACCTTTTTGTTTATTATTAAAACAATAAAACCCATCTCGTGATTCTTAGGAATTCATTATTTCTCGGACTGGAAAATATATTTATCTTTCGATTTTTGCTTCTAATATTTCCTAGTCGGCTCTGACACTCCAATTTCAACTTCGATGGGAGTCGGAGCTCAACTTGGCCTCCCACTTTGGTTGAAGTTGGGCACTCCGTCACTCCGTCAGAGTCAGAGTCCAATCCTACTTGTTGTACGTTCTTTTCTAAATATATATTTTTGCATTATTGTCCAATATATATTAGAGAGTAGAATATGATTTTGCAAGTAGAATATTAGTTTTGATTAATAGTATAAGAAATATTACAGTCACAAACAGATTTCACTAAAGTAAACTCATAAATTTATATGACTTCCGTCAATAGATACGTTAAATCATCTATATTACAATAAACATAATCTTACAATTAATCCAATGTACCATATCAAATAACAAGAATTTATAAGTATACTTCTAAGGAATTCAAACATTTCTCTAATACTATTTAATGTTTTTTCTATTACAACATCAACCAATCAGTAGTAATTACAGCTGCAAACATAAATCGATCTGAGCAGACTAGTACTACACCGCGTATCAATCTCTCATGTAGATATCAGTTCTGTTTATAAGAAACTGATCAAGATCGATGACATATATATAAGTGTTATTATTGTCTTGTCATAAGATGTAACGTTATTAAAAAATAGTGTACATTTAGTGATAGAATGAAAGGATAAATTTTCTGAGCAAGAATGAGAAGGCCAGTTGTCTATTTTCCTAAATGTAGTAATTTTCTAAACAAACATCTAAGTCATGTCTATTTTTATTAAATAATATTGCTACATATCTTTTTTTTTTTTATAAAAATCATGGTACGTGCTGCTATAATCAGTGATACGTACAGTGCATTCACAATTATTAATATAGTAAATCGTATTTTAATTAGTAATATTCCAAGGTCATATATATATAGGATTTGCAAACCGAGATATCATGTCATGATATTTTCTCATTTTGAATACTTATAAACTCCTAATTAAATTCTTCTGTTCAGAATCTTCAGGGTGTTTATTTCCATATCTAGGCATGCATGCATGCATGACCATCCACTTACCAAAAAAAAATCTCTTTTAATTTTTTTTTTTTTTTTTTCTGTATCAGTAATACTAAATATAATTTTAGGAAGTAAGTGCATGTAGAGTCTGCGCGCACTACTCCCTTTGAAAAAAAAAAAATAGAGTCCATCTTTAAAAAATAATTTTTTTTTATGTAAATTTTAGATTTATTCAATTTATTTAAAGGTAAAGCGAGTTTGCATACTTTAAAACTATAGATATCATGTATAAGTTATGAGAAACCTATTTCATTCCCAGCATTTTTTTTTCCCGTTTTGATTAGTTTTCGATTTAGTGGGTTTGTTTGGATTTGAGAATCAAAAGATCAATCATGATGGCAAGCATTTGCTTCAATCAATTAATATTATTATATTTCTCATGATCCCAATTATGGCAAGCATTATATATAAAAAGCTGTGTCCAATATGACTACTGTGAGACCCACATTGTGAAGTAAATTTTTCATTCATTTATAAATGATCAATAATCTTAGGTCACGTCTGAGTCAGACACTGCGTAATATATAATAATTATATGCAATAACATACATAATATAAATTTAAAAAAAATCCTTTTTTTTCTAATAGAATAAATAAAAAAATATCGTGAAATATGACATCAGAAAATGCTATAAATAAGCTTATAATTATAACTATATTGGTCCAATAAGGTTTCTAGTACAACATTTTTTCTATTGTGAAATAATTTATATAGTTTTAAGATATATGAACGATGCGCACTCATTTTAAAAAAATATGGGTAAATTTATAAACCACATAAGAAAATATATTTTTAAATGGTGGACTAGCTCTTCACTTTTTTCCTGAAGAGATTGTGTGGAATTTGTACATTCTAAAACTATATATAAAATTATTTTATTAATATTCAATATCAATTTAATCATTATTCTTTCGATATCTCATGATATAGTTTCAAATGATGGATATATAGCTAAAAAATAATCAAAAGTTTTCAACTATTAGATGTCATATTAAAACAATAATAATAACAACAATAATAATAATAAAAGAAAAATAACATTATTCTTTCGTTGCTTACTATTGAAGTTAAATGGTCCTAATGTCTCTCACAAAAAAAAAGAAAGAAAAAAGATCGGGGCATGATGCATATCTATAAGAGTACAAAGAAGGTCTAAAATAATGTTGAAGGAGAAGGCCCAATCTATAGTATTAACTTAGGCCCACGAACGCACATTACTGCAACTTCTAAAGGCCGACCCGGATCCAAACACCCATATGTCAAGGGAAAATGCTACTTTGATTTCCAAATATGCCCATTAATATATTTGGGTAGTAATTATTGGTAAATAGTTAAAGATGTTTAAAAATTGCTTAAAAGAAAAAGAAAAAGAAAACCATATTCATTTGTGTACATATTTAGGGTGCACATTTGGTATGCATCCTAGCATTGTCCTATGCCGAACTAATCAAACATTAACTCAAGTTTGGATCAAAAGTTGTATCGGTTTAAACACGATAAATAAACTAATTAATTTCCAAAAATTTAAATTTAAATATGATAAATTAATTAAATTTACTCTTACAAGATATGGTATTTGTATTGAAGTCAAAAGGGCGTGAGTTTTTTAATTACAATATGCTATATACAGTCTTAGAATGTGAAGTTCTCGCGTAATTATTTTAAGAAAAAATAGTATACTATTAAAGAAATAATTTTTTCATACGAGACATATATTTATCCAATTTTTTTATTTTTTTAAATAGAATACACGATGACTATAAATTCTATAATTACAAATATCATTTTTCTCATAATAAATATGGTTTTAAAATTCCACACTGCATGTCCTTCAATCCGACCAATTATATATAGAGAAAGTCTACTTTGTCTTTCTAACTTGACACTTTTATTTGACCGTTAGTCAAAATTTTTTTTCTCTCATTTTTTTTTTCTTTTTTTTTTTTACTTAGTGGTTATGGAAGTGATTTTAACTGTATTTGTGTATTTTTTTTTATTTTTTAAATATATTTAAATATGTTAAAAAATGTGAAAAGAAAAAAAAAAAAAAATATACTGCCCAGCGGTCGAAATGGGGCGGCATAGTAGCCGCCCCCTTATATACATATACATTTATGTTTATTTGTGACCACCAAAAATGCTCATAAATAATAATTGAATGCGGATTAGGAATGGGATCCAACTCACGTCCACCAAAACAACGGTGGACTTTTCTACTCCTAAAACGTGTGTGCTCGTTGCTTAACCATTTTTTAGATGCTTTTGCTTTTTTAAACATTATTTTTTAGTAAAATAATTTCATCTATTAATTTGTTTAATGTCCTTGAATAATCCTACAAAAACATTAAAAAATCCTCAAAAAAATATTTTTGATGTATCTAACTACAATAAAAACATATTAATTTAAAAATCAACTGATCCAATTACTTTCACAACATCTCAAAAAACTCATTTATGAAGATTTTTCATAAATGAAAATCTCAAAATAGATTACTATTCACCACCCCACACCTTATAAAAAATATCCTAATACTCTATGAAAAAATTATAGGTGTAGAGTGTGGTAGTGAATTGTAGCTGATGCATAACATTCTTTATTTTTCATAAGGTATGAGTATGTTTTTCATAGGGAGTGAGGTGTGGAGTGTGGGATGATGAATAATAGCTAATGAGAAGAATTTTTCTATTTGA
The DNA here is from genome assembly GCF_004785595.1 of Juglans microcarpa x Juglans regia. Lineage (NCBI taxonomy): Eukaryota > Viridiplantae > Streptophyta > Magnoliopsida > Fagales > Juglandaceae > Juglans > Juglans microcarpa x Juglans regia. Next base: position 5,245,917 of record NC_054607.1, read on the forward strand.
AATGATAATGCTTAATTATAAAATTATTAGATGTATTAACAATCAATTAAGAGCAATTATATTGGCTTGCTATTTTTTCTTCACACTTGTGAATATTTTACATATTCTTATGTCAATTAATTAAATTAAAGATCACTTAAAATAAATTAATTTAATTAGAAAATATTTCCTTAATTAAGGTCTCTTTAATCATTAATTAGATTTGACCCAAAAAAATTATAAAAAAAAAAAAAAAAAGATTTGACCAAAACAAAGTTGCCCTCCAAAAATTCCACAAAGTTGCCGTCGCTAACCGAATTTGACAAAAACAAAGGTTGACGATTCAAGCATTCAAGTTATCCAATTTCTCTACAAAAAAAAAAAAAAAAAAAAAAAAAAAAAAAAAAAAAAAAAGTTATCCAATTTCTTTGCGTGTGTCCGAAACACATTTTCTCAATCCTCTCTTTCTTTCTTATCGGATAGAGAAAATGTGTCCGCTGAGGCTGATTTTGATCTTCCTCTCCGCCACTATAGCCGGCTTCTTTGTCCTCAGAAACCTCAAATCCGATCACCCTCCACAAGATCAGGTGGCCGGCACCGAAAACGACGACGTTGTAAAGGATCCCATCCACAAAAACCATCACTCATTCAAGGTCTCCGCCATTCTCTCGATTTCTTTCCTTTTCCTTCCCTTCAAAGACTTTTACTTCCATTTCTTTTGCCTTTTTATTCGTCTTTTGTTTTATACTTTTGAATTTGGGGTTTTGCAGGCCTGTTCAGCATTCTGGACCTTTGTGGACATGGCCAGTGGTCGCTACCTCTGGAGGCATTTGGTTTCTCCGTCTTTTAAGCGATCCGATTAATCCGCGTCAATGAGCGCACTGCCACTTTGTATTCTCTGTAGGTACAAGGCCAAACCATAATTTGCCTCTGTGCTGTTCATGTTTGTATTATTTTGAAAACAATGTATCCTTGTTAGTATATGGGAAGTTGTAATCCAAGTTTACGAATTCCTGACTTACTGGGTTCTATGCCCTTGTAGTGATTGTAATATGGTTTCTTTCTATTGAGAATTTGCTAATCCTTCTCTTAAATTACGTGCGGTTCATGACATAAAGAAAGTTGGACCGTGGCTATGTCAGAAAGCAAGCCTGCAATTACACATTTACTGTTATTGCATAGTGAAAGCATAGGACACAACATTTTCTTGATTACCTTATCAGATAGAGTAATTTCCATTCAATGTGTAGCAGGATCTTGAGAGGGTAGTCCTGTGTTTTTTCAGCTTCTTATAGTGTTGACATCGGTTTTCAATCTTGCTTTTATTATGGAACAAGGGAGAAACAGATTGAAATAGCAGGGGTTTCAACACCGACGGGTTGTTAAGGATGGGGATTTCAGAATGTTTGTATACTGCGTGTGCTTCCAATTTATGTTGTTAATTTGTTTTTTTTTTTCCTATAATTTTTCTGTATGTTGGGTTTTCTGTAATTTTTTGTGTCTTAAGTTTGGATAGTGAGATGAGAATTTTTGGTTTTAAATGAAAGTTTAAAATATTATTTTTTAATATTATTATTATTATTTTAAAATTTGAAAAAGTTGATTTGTTTATTATTTTGTATAAGAATTTGAAAAAGTTGTAATAATAAGATGAGGTGGAATGAGAATTGAAAAATGCTAGGAGGACCGACAGATTTCAACTGATACTTGACCGATGCCACATGTTTTTTTAATGGCCCGTATAAAGTATTTAAAAAGAAAAACTAGTTAGATCCCCTTCGGAACTCCTTCCCCTTCACACGCCTCCCTCCTTTACCTCTCGCTCCACTGAAATTATTCTGTATATTTCTCTCTCTAAATTTCATTTCTCTATTTTAGATTTTCTTGCAAGATTGTTCTGAAGAGTTTGTGAATCTGGATTTCTATTTGTCCGTTGAACCTGGGTTTCTGTTTGGTCTGAATAGTTTCACTTCTCTGTTTGGTTTGAAGAGTTTCACTTTTGTTTGGATTTCTAAGTTTGGTTTTTTTGTCTAATTTTATTTCGATCGAGACCACTTGAGTTCATGAATCTGTTTGGATTTTTTTTTTTTTTTGGTTCTAATTTTTTTTTTCTTTCGTGACAACTTGTCTGTTCGTTGAGAAGAACTGCAAGGAAAGTAAAATTGGAGAGGATGCCATAGGGACCGAGGAAGAAATGCCTTCTTCAATGAAAGGAAATGAAATGAGAGGAGCCACCGAGGTGATCTGCAATAGGATAACCTTAACATTCATAAAGTAGCCACTAAAATATTTCATTATTTTAACATCAAAGACAGACCACAACAATAGCTAGGAATAACTGGTCTGAAATGTAAACAAAAAATGGAGGAAAACAAAACTTACAGCTCAGATTCTTGTGGGAGTGAGGGAGGTGGGAGGGGAGCAGGCTGGAAACAAAGGTCTTCGCTGGAAAAAGATCTCTGCCGCATGGACGGAAGGATGGCGTTGAACGAACTGGGAGCGAGACGAGGGAGGGAGTGGGATGGGGAGGGACGTGAGAATGGGTATTACGAGTTTTCCCTCTTTCTTTCTTTCTTTCTTTTTCTTTTTCTAGTTTTGTTTTTAATATTTTAAATTGTCATGTGCGAATCGGTCAATTATCGGTATGAAGAGTGGACTCTGTAGCATCACCCATGAGAATTTTGTGTCTCATCTCCCACTTGCCAAACTTGAAAGCTTCATTTTGATCAGAGACATTTTGCACTTTGTACTTAGGCTTCATGAGGCCTTTGCACTCAAGCGTACCTTGAGCTGTAACAATATCCATTATGTCCAAGGCATTGGAAATGGTTGAATATTTACGGACCAAGAAGGGTTTGTTAGCAAATGTTGTAGAGCTTGGTGTCAAATGTTACTGCATAGACAATGTACCTTAAACAAATATGGTTGCTGTGTTGTGATATATAGAGGGCTATTCATTTGTGGAACAACGCTAAATATGATTATTGATAATTAGAATGAAGGACAAATGGACAATGCTAGAGGGTCACCTTTCTCGGTAACCCTTGCATTGTACCGATAATGCAAAATGTATTTTTATTTTTCGTGTTTATTTTTTCGAATATTTTTTAAACCTCTATAAAACATTTTGTAAAAAAAAAAAAAAAGATAAAAGCAAGAGGCGGTACCCACTCTCGGTGGGACTGGCGTTTTCCTAGAATGAAATTCAGAGTCACGTTCATTCTAATGAGGCATCTATAGAAATTCCCTTTATTTTTTGTAGCTAGTTTTGCAAATTCACTTGGGTTGCGAAGAAAAGCGATTTTATAATATGGAGAATAGCGATACGTGACAATGAGCCCACTTTTGCTCATGTTGCTAACTATATATATATATATATATATATATATATTATATAGTTGAATAGGATAATATCACTTCATAAAAAATAATATTTTTGATTTGAATTTGAATTTTACAACAGTATCCTTCCATTTAAAACAAATTTGTAAAAAATGAGCTGTAAAAGTTGTATGTATTTTTCTGATGGTGTTGTATGTATTATTAGTCTAAATAAATACTAAAAAAGTTGAGTTGAAGTTCTTTTAATCTATTTATTAATATTAAAGCTTTGCAGTCCAATTGCCTGCACCATACATCACATCTGTTTTATTTTTTTTTTACTCCTTGTTAAAGTAATTGAATTTTTCTACTGATCCTTCATACACTACAAAACAAACGTCCATATACGCAACGGTCCAATTTTATGTCTTTTTTGAATTTTGTCCGACGGTTCTATTTTTTTTTTTTTTATAGCTGTCCAACGTAGGCATGTGCAAGAAACCGTTCAACCCAGCCAGTCCGCTTGACCCGAACCGACCAGCCCCGAAAAACCCAGTTTTAAATGATGCTCGGGTTCAACCCATCCAACCCACTACTACTTTTGCAAACAAAGAAAGATTCGAAAAAATGGATGTCCAAATTCCCATCACCGAAGATCGATACCCGATTGTAGAGGAAGAATAGACTACTGGTGGTTTTGGGTTGCAAGGTCAAATCCTCTGAGATGGAAGACCTAGCCGTCGCCGATAAGCAGAAGCAGCTCGGGATGGTCGTGGATGCGGCCCCAAATCTATTTTGCGACACTGTCCATTACAATCCTCTTTTCTTTATGGATGGGTCCAGAGCATGCTTTCCGAGCTCAATAATCCATCCAATACCATTCTTGACACCATGTGTAATGAACCTTGTTGGTGGCTGTTTGTGTCAAGGAAAAAGGATGGTGTAAACACAGAAAAGCTGCTGCAATGGGGTCTCAGAGTGCACGCAAGATGTTTGATAAAATGTAGAAGAGAAAAATCACAAGTGTATTGCTACGGGAATCTTCAGGGCCAGCAAATCGACGATCCTCTTCTTGCTCCTGCTGAATTGAGAATAGATGCTTGGAAAACTGCCCGTGCTTCATCAAGAGTGGGTAGATCGGGATTTCACTTTACCGAGAGAGAGAGTCAGAGACCCAGCAGATTGGAGCCATTTTGGGCACCGCAGATCCAGTATTGCATGAACCGATCATCTCGTTGTGATGCGGATCGATCCGTAGATGATCGATCCCATGCATGCATATTCATCGCATATATAAACGGGTTGACTCGATATCGGGTCGGGTTGGAGTGTTTCTCACAAGAGTCGGGTCGGGCCCATATACTGAACGGTTTGGTCGGGTCGCTTCTGCCTCCAACGGTTCTATTTAGTATTTATAAAAGAATATATTTTTTTTATAAGAATAAAATAATACTTATACATACATGTCCAACGGTCAGAATGGCATCTATCCTCTGTTACTGATAGAGAGAGGGAGGAAGAGAGATGAGGAAGAAAAGGGGAAGATCGGAGAGCTCGGAAACCCCAATCTCTCGGTCGGAAGTGGAAGAAAAAGTTGGAGATGGAAACGTGGGCAAAGAAGGGAAACGGTTTTTCGCGTGCTACCTATTGGTCTCCCTCAGCCCACGTCACAAAGGCCACACCTACATCGGGTTTATTTCCGATCCTTTGGGTTCCTTTTGTTCTTTCTCGTTTCGATTCCCAGCCCTCAAGAGTCAAATGGGTCAAATTTGTTTCTATTCGTTAAGTATCTATTTTCTTTTCTTGGGAATTTTACAGATTTACGGTGAATCCACGGCGTCGTATAAGGCAGCACAATGGCGAAATTGTGAGTGGTGCGTGGAGGACCAAGAAAAAGAGACCCTGGGAAATGGTTTTGTGCATCTATGGTTTCCCATCAAACGTCTCCGCTCTCCAGGTTCCAATTTACATTTTTGTTTCATTTTCTTTCTTGCTTCTTAATTCTATTGAATATATCTACAAAATATGTTGGGACCGATCATTACAAGACTGAATTCCATTTCATTTGCTTTGGGGATATACACTTTTTGATTCAACTGCAACCCCAAATATTGTTGCTGTTGTTCTTTTTTCTTTTGATATTGAGTTTCTGTACGGATTGTAGTACTGTGCTGTTTACAGTTTGCAATTTTTATGCTGCTATGAAGCATCCAACGTTGGTGCTGCAGTTTCCCTTTACATTGTTTATCACTTGAATCTGACATTAGTTATACCCTTACACAGTACTACTTTATTTCACTTGAATAGGTAGGCACTCTTGTACGTTTGACTACAAAAACACTACCTTAGAGTTTTACTTGTTTTAAAAAATCCCTTGGTTTTTCAGTAGATTAATTATAAAATTAGTGTTGTAAATTACTCCCTTGGTTTCAAATATTTTTTTATTTACTCCCCGGGTAAATTTATTGGAATTAAACCCACCAGACATGTGACATTCAAATGTCACGTCAACACCGTTGTTGTAAAAATCATAAAAAAAATAAGAATAGAAATATAAAATTATTTGAAAATAATAAAAACTATGAGAAATGTTTGAAAAAGTGTAAATATTATTTAAATAAAACTTCAAAATATTCAAAAGAGAAATAAATGAAACATTAAAAGAGTTTTAAAATATAAAAATTATCAAAACAAAACCTTAATAATTAATTAAAAAGTGATAAAAAAAACTTATAAAGATATTTTAAAAAAACTTACAAACAAAAAATAAATAATTAAAAAATGGTCATTGCGGAGGGTTTAATTGTAGAGATTTGCGTACATAAGGGAGTAAATTGAAAAAATTTGAAAATGAGGGAGTGATTTACAATTAGGGGGCTGCTTAGGGACAGATTCTGTAATTTCTTTTTCAATTTTATAAATCCCTGAATACATATTTTCAATTTAATTGATAGTAAAAGTGACTTAGGTTCAAAAGTTACACAGGATCCTATAACACTAGTGTGTTGTGATCATTTTGATGTATGATATCAAAAGTTAACAACAGGACTTTAACGCTAGTAAGAGTGTGACAAATTGATGTGTGATGCCATTTTCTTTCTAATATTATGACATATATGTTGACGAAGTCAATTCTTATTCTCAGTCCAATCGTTGTTTAGACTTGTTGGAGTCCAAGCCTTGGTCTCCTCCAATCGTCTATCAAAAAGTACCTTGCAACGATGATTGTCGACCTGAGGTTGATGTCTTAGACAATAATGTTGGCTTTGCTTCCTTCACATGAAGAAGTAAACTTCAAGTTCCAAGCTGTCTCTCCTACATACGTATCTTGGTGTGATATAGTGTCTATGGATGCTTGTCACTTGTTGTTAGGTAGGCCCTGGCAGTATAATCGAAGCATGGTTCATGATAGACAGAAAATCACCTATTCCCTAAAGGGAAGGAGTTGTCCCTATTTTGGCAATTGAGTTGATCCTTTGAGCATTAATGCTGATGATGGTAGAGTTTACGACCAAGTCAAGCTCAGGTTGACAATCATTGTTGCAAGGTACTTTTTGAAATTGCTATTTTTTTAAGATCCTTCAGGTATACTGGATATTGGTCCTTTAAGCATTAAGGCTAAGGCTAATGAGACTTCAGAGCACTTTCGGGGAGTTTACGACTAAGGCAGGCTTAGGCTGAAAGTTGCTGTTGCAAGTTACTTTTTGAGATTGGTGAATTTGTTAAGAGCCTTCAGGTATACTAGACTTGCCCATGTACTGGTCCCTTGAGCTAAAAGAACAAGTGAAAGGAGATAAAAGTCATTGGAGAAAGGATAGGACTTGCCCAAAACCATATGAAAAGTGAAAACTATTTTATACAGATGAAGCATTGCACTCAAATGGAGCATGAAGATAATATAGTTCTAGATCAAGAACGCAACTGATTAGCAAAATCACGCCAAAATATCTATGAAGATAAGTCCCTCATCACTTTCTCGAAATACATCATGTTTACTTTATGATTTAGGGTATGTTTGGTAAATGAGATGATATGAGAAATTCTCAAAACTACTCACAATTTCATTCTCAAACATCACTCTAACACTAAATACTTTTCAATTTTAAATTTTTAAACTTTTTCATCTAATCATTATTACCACCTAATCACTGTAACTTCTACAAACTTTAAAACAGAACACAAAAATCAATACAATTTTTTTGAACTTAAAACACAAATAATTAAACCATTTTCTCTCTCATTTTCAAAAACTGAATAATAATTTTAACGCAAACTCGCTCACTACTATTCACAGATAATTTAATCACTACTATTCATATAATTCTGAGATGCTCCAAGTGTTTAAATGAGCCCTTAGAGTCTAAAATAGCTTGCCCACCAACTTAGGGGCCACGAGTAACTTGCACGGTGGACACCACAACCCGCTTTTGAGGACCGTGTGCGATCTACGCTCCAAACGTGAAACATGACGAACCGCAGGCGGGCGAGCAAGTTAAATAAATGCTCCCTACCTTGCCAAGGACCTGAGCGAACGCCATCAAGTAGTAGGATGAAGCAAAGTACTTGATAACTTGGGAGCACTCGAACTGGTCAACTCTGGCCAGTCGGAGTCTGAGTTTGAAGCCCAACTTGAGTCGAAGGTCGGAGCCAAGTTGGGCTAGTCTGGTCCAATGGTCCACTGTTTCGGGCTGGGCCAAAAAAACCTAAAAAAGAAAAAAACTTAATAAGATGACTATTACTTTCTCTTACCTCTTTCACCTCTTTAAGCTCCACAAATTATTTGAGATGATTTATAGAACCAACAAACAATAATAAAAAATGAATAATAAATGATTATTATTAGAACCAACAAACAAACAAGGAAACATAACACCTAAATCCATAATGTAAATTAAAAGACATCATCATCATCAATAAAATTATAAATTATATATTATCATAATCCATCTATATTGAAAAAGCAAATAATCAAATATAGATTAATAGAATCGCAAACAATAAAACATAACACCCCCTGCAAAGTGCAAACATCACACAAGAACATACTTAATGAGTATTTGTAGCTGTAGACAGATATTATAAAGTTATAAATTACAACTTCCTCTGAAACTCACTCATCCCACAACCAACTATAGTATTCATGATGCAACTATACTTTTGGTGCCTGGGGTATTGTTAATTTTCATTATTTAATTTTTAGACCCACATGGTCTAAAAATACTATAGTTGCATCCAAAAGTATATCCCACCAGGCACCAAGTAACCAACCCCAACTCCAAGTATCCTGCATTGTTTTTTGAAAAATAAACAAATATTTAGACATTACACAAAATTGACTAAGGTCAATGCCTATTGAACTAGATAGTGTTGATGATGCCGAGAGCTATAGGTTTTAGCCTTAATTTTTAAATGACTAGTTAACAATTCATGATTCATCTACCTGACTCCCTCCCATAATGTCACTGAACTAAAAGTTAAAACAATAAAAATATCTAACTAGTCATTTAAAAATTAAGGCTAAAACCTATAGCTCTCAGCATCATCAACACTATCTAGTTCAATAGGCATTGACCTTAGTCAATTCTGTGTGCAGATAAGGGTCTCTACAATTCTTGGAGCTAATGAACTCCAATAAGCAACACATGACCTCCAGTGCTAAATGACGACCCAGATGCAACTGTAGTGATAAGAATGCCCAACATATCCTAGGCTACTCAGGAAAGGACTGGAACTTGGAACTTGGTGGTGGAATGATATTAAATATATGACTAGGTGCCTCGACATCTTCCATAAAGTATCATTCAATCTCATATTTACATTATATAATATTCATTGATGCCTGGATTTGATGATACGTTTGCATCAAAACTACTGAACTTGGGGCATGTGTGTCATCTAAGGAAGAAGTTGAACTTGCTAGTATTGAGGAACTTCCTCCCATGTTTGAAGACTCCACTGTTGTCGTAATGAATATAAGGCTTCAATATTATTCGTCAATATTCTAGTGAACTGATCAGCCTTCTCATTATCGAGGACGTCCCTAATCCAAAAGTTTACAATAAACAACTTATATTGGAGATCAAGAAGCGCAACCACAAATAATAATTTTCTCAACATCCCCCATTATTTATCATACTTGGATTTTATCCTCATAGCCATACCATTTAACAACCTGATAGTACTTTCAGTTGTCCTTTGCAAGTGGTTTCGATCATTAAGCCCCGGAAACACCTCAAAGTACAAGCTCGTAGTACAGTATAAACTATTTAGGGTGAATCTTGTAATTTCAATTTAAATGGACCAAGTGAAATACCCAAAGAGGAATCCCCAATCACACCAGTATGGATTTTTTTCTACCTATTCTCCCCATAAACTACTGTGATCAATCCTATTTGAAGGCTGTTTGTCCATCCTATGGGTAGGTTTTCAACTGCAGACCCTTCCTACTCTCACTCATACTAGACCCATTTTGTTGTAGTTTGTATTGAAATAGATATGTTTGAATAGAACTCAATTTGGACTGGCATCAATGGTGAAGTGGGTTTCTACAGAAGATTATATATGAATTTTTCCCATGTTACTGCACATGTTGTAAACTTCAAGGTCATGGGGTTTTTGATTGCAAAAAACTTTACTCATCTAGAAATAAAACCTTGTGTCCCTAAGCCTAGGGTTGATCACACTCCATACCAAATATTACTCTGATGTTGCCCCAAAGTCTCTAAAACTCCCAACATTCCTCAACCATCCATATAGAGTTTGAAACCGCTATAATCTTGCATGATGCTCGATTATCATCTCATCTCATTTCATCTCAACATTTAAACACCACAAACACAAATACCTTTTCAATTTCAAAATTTCAACTTTTTCATCTAATCATTACAACTTTCACAAACTACCAAACAAAACACAAAAAATAATTCAACTTTTTCAAATTCCAAAACAAGAATCATATTAAAACAATATTTTAGCTTTATAATATTTTATTCAATTTTTTCTCTTTCATTTTCCAAAACCCTATAAAATAATATCTTAACTCAAACCCTTTCACTACTATTCATAAACTATTTCACTACTATTCACAAATTTATGCACCTATTCTTAAGTCCCAAAGCTCAGATAAAGTCCCTCTAGGTAACTTCTTTGCTATTCTAGCTAACAAGTTACACCTTGATTGCTCTTTTGAACCATTTATGGAGGAAACAGATAAAGAGGGGGTCAAATGATTCGGACATGATTGAAGATTCTGTAAAGAAGAAAGGAAAAAGAGTGACTTGAGGGTTCACAGGAGTAATTCCCAAATCCAAAACTCAAATACTTTCCTGATGAATCCCATTTTAGTTTGGAATGTTATAGGTATTTCAATTAAAAGTACACTTATTTGTTTGAAACATTTGGTGAAAGTGTACTAGTTATCTTTGATTGCCTTAATAGAATCAATGTTTCCTTTTAATATAGCGAGCTGGGTTTTTCCCATTTCTTCTCAATTGAAAGAGCATGGTGGTAAAACTTGTTTATTCTGGCCTGCCTTGTATTTATCTCTATGTTTTTTCCTTTCTCATACATATATAGTTTCTTATGCTTTTGACTTTTATATCTGTTCTTGTAAATAGTGGTTTCTGAGGTTACTGAATATTATATACTCTCGGTTTCCCAAAAAAGACCTTCCAAACTTTACAAGCAAAAGTTTAGGAGCCAAACATAAGAGTTAAGAGAGTCCAATTTGTACCACCATGCCACACGAAGAGAATAGGAGAGCAAAGGTGCTTATGGTCTTTGTTGGAATAGTATTGGGGTATCACTATTTTTTGTTAGTCAATTTCTTCTTGATCATCTTCATCAGTGGATGGAACTTTTTTTAGTGCCTTATTCTCTGTTTTTTTCTCTTTTTTTGCTTTGTGACGATAAAAAAATCTCTCATCTGTTTGTAATTTTGAGATTTTCCCTCATTGTTTTTGAGTTCTATCCACAAAGCCATGTATAAGACAAGGAATTCCAGTATTAACACGTTCTTCTTCTAGTTTGAATGGGCCTGGCAACACCCAAAAGAATCACTGGCTGTGAGGAAGGCAGCTGCGAGCTTTAAATCCTTATCTGGAATAGCTAATAAGATCAAACTGGCATACACAATGCTCACCCTCCCAGCCTGGCAAAGGTATCATCTTACGTTTTATTCAAGTTTATACACATGGATTAATATACTGTAACTAAGTTTTGCTGGTTAAAACTGATTTTTTCCCTTTAATTCATGCATGATCAGCTTGAACATCACTGTAAATTATTTTTCAACGAAGTACACAAATCATTATGCTGGTTGCCCAGGCTTGCCTGAGCATTTGAAGGTCCAAGTTCGCCCAATGGATGAGCTTCCTTGCTATTCAGAATTAATAGATGTGAGTTTTAGTGAAAATGAAGACGAATGGAATAATAAAGAAGACTGTGAGGGAGGTACTAGTAGTACTGCCAGCGGATTTGTAAAAGAAACAATACCGGATTCCATGGTTCGAAATTCGTCAGATAATGAGATTAACATCATCGACAAGACGGCTGAGTTCCTTTATGGAAGGGGTAATGAACTTGAAGAAGATTGTGCACAGCCATCTAGTTTCATCAAATCAGCTTCAATCGCCACTAGCTCATATAGTTTAGAAGAAGTTGCTGAAGGAAGAGATATAGCTGCTGCTAGTGTTGAATTGCAACTACCGGTAGTAACGGCTGGTTACTCCGCTCAACCACCAAGCAGCAGCTATGCTGCGCCTCAATATGTTGAGATCATAGATATCTCAACCCCATCGCCTGACTGCAGAACTAGTTTATGCGGCAAAAAGAGAAGAATTTCTACTATTTGTCCTCAGATTATCGACCTTACCAAATCTCCAGCTTTTGTCCAACTATAAAAATGTTGGACCATATCTCCAAAGCAAATATGAATACCTCATGTTCAGTTTGTTCAATTCTAAGTTTGAATAAACTAATCCATGATTATTTGAGTTTTACCATATTCATGTTCCAATGTAGGCAGGCACATTATAAGATCCATGAGATTTTATTATTATTATTATTATTATTTAATCTTTACGTCAATGATTGGTAGACATTTGTTTGAGAATTGATATTAGAATCCGAGTTCCAATATTATTTTGACTAGTTCAAAATTTTAAAATAAACAAGACAAATTGATTAAGAAAACTCTAAACCAACTATATATATACATGATTAAGAATATATATATATATATATATATATGTATGTATATTCATTTAAAATAAGCGCATTTAAAATGTGATGACTTGGTGTGATTATGAAAGCATGTAAAAGTGGATACTCATCTTAAGAATAAGTAAATAGCATAATTCTTAATTAATTTTTCAAGAGAGGTATGACTTAGTAATATCTTAATAATGGTTCACTTTGATGCTATATATAATATATATAGATTAAGTACTCTATATATGTCGGTTGAGATCAAAATGCTTCGATGACTTTGATATATATATATATATATATATATATATATATATATATATATTATCTAATTTAAAGTCAATTAATGAATTTCAATAAAATAACAAGTAAAGGAATATTTATGACTTAGTGGGATTACAATAACAAGATTGTTATGCATATAAATATTGTGATGAGGATGAGTTAACTGAAGTGTTGGCTGTTTTGGGAGTGAAAGAGACCTTTTTCGCAACCCCACCGGCTTAAGTGAAAGAGACTGACCAAAAATATTATGCCAATGACCGATCAAATTAATTAGATGATACGATCGAGCTTTGAGGGAAGAGCCATGTGTTGGGTTTCTGTCCACCTCCAATGCATCAGCAAGTCAATGTTTTCCTTCTACTTTGTACAAATTAAATGTCGTCATGTGTGTTTTATTTTTATTTTTTATTTTTAGAAAAGGACGGTATTATTTTTTATTATAATCCTCGTTTATGTTAGATGAATATCTTATATAAGAGCTTCACTTATAATAGATGAATACCTTATACAAAATTAAGCTTGAAGGTTACTTTCATTAATATCTCAAAACTAATTAAGCTCTTTAAAACTATGTGAAAATGATTTAAAATAATAAATATTCACAAATAAAAATCTATAAAAGACAAAAATAATTAATGCATGAGGTTGTGAATACATGCACGATCCAAAATAACAAGATCATTCATTTGTTTAGGAAGTTGTAAAAGGGATGAGAAGCTTGCCGTATTATCACGCGCACCAAATTAAGAGGCAAGATTATTGACAGAATCTTTAATAGATTAACTAAAAGTTAAATCTATTGAGAATTTAACCATTAAAACATAAAATGATATCACAATAAATTAGCTAAATTCCAATAGCTATAGTCAATTCTAAAATAATTTCTAAATTTAAAAGTAACTATTCATACATCAAATACATTTTATATCAATTATTTCTCTCCCTTTTATGTTGATTATTTCTCTCTCCCTTTTAAATGAAAATTGAAAAAATATAATTAGAATATGATTACTAATTAATATATAATATTATGAATAGTAAAATATGATAAAATAAAACAAATTCATAATTAAAAAAATTAAAATATTTTTGAAATTATTAATTATTAATTCCTATATAATGAATAAATGGATAATCCAATATGGAGATTTGATGTGAATAACCAAAGTTAAAGTCAAATTCATTTTATATTATTTTATTATCATATAATGAAAAAATGACTATTTCAATGTAGAGACTTATGTGAATGAAATGACCAAAAGTTAAATTTATTTTACATTTATAAAAAATGGATCGCTTTCTTCCCTTCCTTCTCACTGCCAAATCCTACAACCAGAGTTGTTCATTGCTATAGAGAGCAACCCCAACACCTGATCTAGCTCAGCCCCTTGGTGATCATGTTGCAGTACCCCCTACGCCACCCTCTGTAACCCGGCCGCTAACGCTCTGTTTACATGATACTCAATCCATATATAGTTCGTACGTCTATGGTGCTTTTATCTTGTTGCAACCACCCCTTTGCTATGGGATTTGAATTTGACTCCAACAAATTACACACCCCTTTGCTTGATTTGAATTCTAACCTGGTTTAATTGCGATTCATTCCCATTACTTCACTTCAACTCTAGCTTTAACTTGCATATATATTCATAGAAGATTTTTAACATTATCACATAAAGTGTCTAATTTTTTTCAGGCCATTGAACAATAAATTCAAGTTGTAATTAAGTAGCTTCTCATATGGACCGTATATATTCATCAAATCAATGAATAAAGTTATGTTCAAAAGTATATAAAATCTCAAATAATAATAAAACAACTTTATAATTAAAATTACAATACATCAGTTGAATTGGATTTTCAGAGTATTAATCTAACACGAATAAAATCAATCACCTTGTCCTATCAACATTTGCCGGCTTTTCCACATGATCATGTTCTAAATAAAAAACAAGAATCCAGCTGCATTCATCAACAGAGACCATGCTGTAATTCTTGCAGGACCCGGAATTGCATGCAACCCACTCACCCGCACATGAGAACTTCTAACTTATGTTAAAATGAAATCCACTCTATGGCTATGAATTCTGATCTTTCTTCCCCAATAAAATAATCCATTAATTAATTAAATTAGCGGAGTCATAGGCCATCGAATGATATGGAAAACCTATTTAAACTAGCTAGTGATCTAAAGACTCGGCATATTCTTCATCATATCTTGGGTCTGATCTCTCAGCAATATCTGCAGAAATGCCTACTGCAACTTGCTCCGATTTTCCCCCGAAATCCCTCCAAACCAAGCAAAAAGAAGGTAGGTTCTTCTCCAAGCTGCACCCAACAACCACCAAGTTCTCCAAGCCCAAGTCTTTGGAGGATTATCACGGAGGAGAATCCGCATCTGCTTCAGTTCCATTCGCGTGGGAGTCTCGACCAGGAACTCCAAAGGTCAAGTACTTAAACGAAGAAGTTACTCCTACTCTCCCTCCTCTCACTCCTCCACCTTCCTACTATTCCAGTTCTCCCACAAAAGGACCGACCACCAGAAAGAACTCCAGGCCCAGTACTCTTTTGCACGCCATCTTCCCTAAGCGCAATAACGCAAGCAAACCACGTCTCCATTCATTGTCACCGGCTTCTTCATCGTCATCTTCTTCTTCATCGTCGTTTGCGTCTTCACCAATATCACGGTCCTATTCAGTGTCATCTTCTCCAGTAACAAAAGCGTTCAATCCTCGCCATAAACGGGATCAAATGCCAAACCCAAGGTTGTCTTTTCATCCGAGGTTGGACGACGAAGAGCAAGAAGATGAATTGCCTTCAGTTCCGGCCTTTCGCTTTAGTCTTGGAGTGAATGACAGGTCCAGAGGCTGCTATGCATCCGTTATCAAGGTATTGCTTAGAGATTGTAAATAAAAGAAACAAAAATGGAGTTCCTGGGATCTGTGCTGGAAGCTCCAGTTCGATCGTTTGCTACTTATGACATGCAGTACGTACTGAGAATATATTGTACAATCGATCAGTAGCTTGTCCAATGTCAACACTGATTCTTGGGTGGATCTATTATATATATAAATGCCCATTATTGAGCTATTACGATCATTTATGCCTAGTTAGTTTTGCTTCTTCCCTTCTTCTTGTGCATGAAATTAGAATAGGACGCTAGATCTGCGAATTGTACATCCTATCTATATATTTGATTAACTGCATTCTGATGATCTCTTAATTTAGTAGATTTGAAGCGAAATCCAAAAGAAATCACTCAATTAGTCCATCTTGACGGTAGTATTGTAACTCTTTCAGAATAGTTTGATGAAGGGTTAAAGCTATTTATAAAGAAAACTCGGTGCCTGTGTAAATGCAAAACTTATGATCATCATCACACCCATTAAGTTATAAAGAAAAGTCAAATTCAAATATTTTGTACTGGTTAATTAATGTGATTGGGTCTCGCATCATAGTGTATAATTAATTTCGTGTGTTAATAAAGTACTTGCAAATATAATTTTTTATAAGTTATAAAAACACTGAATCTTCATTGGATTGATCAGGCAATATCTATCGTTTCCCCCCAAATAATCTATTTACATTTATTTTTGTCACCTTCAAGAAATATTGTTTCAAGTTTTGAAAGTGATGCTCATTTCCATTTTGGCCAAATTCTTGGCAGAACCATTAATTAATTACGTATTTAATTTTAAGGCAATAATTTAGATTTTTTTTTTCTTTTTGAAACTTTTTTTTTATAATTTCAAATTTTGAAGCTATTTAAGCCTGGCTTGTATGATTCATTAAATAATTTCTTTGTTATGCATCTTTTCTCAAACTCAATTCTTTGTTTTTGTTTATTAACTAGCCCCATTAGAAGAATTCTATAATTTGGCTCTGCAACAACGTAGAATTTAAACCTGATACCCCATGTAAAGGACGTGTTTCAAACCATCAACTACATGGATAACCTGCAACGAACAAAGGGGCGGCACTGGTTGCTTAGTGAAGTCTCCGATACTTAAATCAGTAACATAGTATGAGAATAAATGTATGTAAAGGAAAAGTGAATCAAGTTGAGTATTTGTTACCTCTTGTAGGCTATTTATAGAGGTTATTTCCTTGGAGTGATAGAGTCCAATTTGCCTTGTGAACCATTTTCCTTTTAGGAGTTTGAGTCTATCTCATATTAGGAGTCTGAGTCATCATTAAGAGTCTAACTCCATTTTTGACTTTATCTCTTAGTTAAAATTGTGGGGCTCAAATATCCCTTCCAGTTACCTCGTGAATTTTCTTTGTACTGGCACTTGGAAAATTAAATATTTTGCATTCTGTGTACCTGCCTTTTACCCCACTGGCTTGTGGGCATCTACTTGCTTTTGTTTTCTCCTACCCCGCTGAGGGTCCATACTAGTTAATGTATGAGTGTCACCACGCCCTTGTGAAGCCTTAGAAGGACTTGAGAATTTTCAAGTCAATAATCTGCAAAATAAATTTAAAAAATTGGTCTCTGGTTTTGTGATGCCCCGACTCCCACATACGGAAAAGCAAGAATCGTGAAGTCGAGATGATGACAATATGGGTCACGCATACTAACGATAAGTGTTCAAGTGTGTGCAACATGCAAAAAGTGTACAACAAAAGTCATAGCGGTTAATTAAAAGTTAGCCAACTAAATACCAGAATTTTTAAATATAGATATCCAAAATAAATTGCCTTTAAAAAAGTTATACAAGTATCTAATATAAATATAATACAAACCAAATACATAGCCAAAAAGTAGGAGACAAATCCCAATACACGAGCAAGTGATCCCAAATTACTCATCCGGCAGAGCCGAATCTTCAGGTTCGTCATCCTCATCTGAATCAAAATCTGCGATACCATAAAACGGTATTGTAGGTAAGTAATAATCCAAACAACCCACGAGATAAAAATACATTAATGCATCCAAAAAATATGCGTACACATGACGAAACACGAATGTGACCCAAAATCCTCATTTTCTCCAAAAATGATTATTTTCCAATGCACGCCAAAAATCCCATTTGACCCAAAACAAGCCATGAATAAAATCCATCATTTTCCTACAAAATAACCCAACATAATAATTTATCGGACATTGTAGGTGGGAATCACATACACGACACTACCATTATCCCTGCTTACCACCATCCCTACCGCATGCACCGTAGCGAGAATCACAGGCGGGACTATACCACCATCCTTGCTTACCACCATCCCTACAGTTCTTTTTCATACAAGAGGTACCTATCAGAGTACGGTAGGCGGGAATCACAGGCGAGACTCTACCACCATCCCTACCGCATGCATTGTGGGCAGGAATCACAGGCAGGACTATACCACCATCCCTACTGTGTGCACTGTAAGCGAGAATTACAGGCGGGACTATACTACCATTTCTACTTATCACCATCCCTACAGTTCCTTTTCACACAAGAGGTACCTACTAGAGTACTGTAGGCGGGAATCACAGACGGGACTCTACCACCATCCTTACTGCATGCACTGTAGGCGGGAATCACAGGCGGGACTATACCACAATCCTTACTTACCACCATTCCTACCGCGTGCATCGTAGGCGGAACTATACCACAATCCCTACAGTTTTTTTTCCTCTCTCTCAAACCGATCAATCCAATCTTTTCAAACATATTCAAAATTATCTCCCACATGAAAATCCAATTTTCAAATATACACATGAACATGTATGTGATTATGTGAAAACCCAGTTTTCATTTACAAACATGAATACGCGTGTAAATGCATTGTATATGACACAACACAAATATTCAATAGCCAACAAAATCCAACATAATCCAATCATACAATAACTTCATCCTCCAATCCAACCAACCTCCTTACTCCTTGGACTCCGTCCGACATAACCAACAAGTTCACGATAAAAATGAGTTTGTGCAAAAATACATTTAAATCTCAAAAGTTTTTTGAGAAAATACTTGCAGTGCTATAATATACTTTTCGAAGGATCACGTAGATACTAGAAGTGGCAGCACAACAATGAAACAATGTATTTTGAACTATGGCCGTGGGTCTCAAAAATTCAACTTTTGAATAGGGACAAACAAAAACTTGAGATTACTAGAGAAAGGTTTAGGGGTGTTGGTGAAGCTAATGGTGGTGGTCGTTGGTCGTGAGTGACAGTGTGGGCGGCGGTTGGAGTCCACAAAGCTCAAATCAGAAATAGAGATGGAGGAGCTTCACCGGTGGCGGATCGGGGCTGAGGATGAGTGGGTTAGGCAACTGAGAGGCCGTTGGTGTTGGGGTGAAAACATGGTGGCCAACGGTGGAGCGACGACGGCGCGCGAGCTCAAGGATGCCGCAGCTTGGAGGAGATTGGCGACAGAAAGGAGTTGAAAATGAATGGGTGAAGTTGCCGGCCGGTGGGGAGAAGAATGGGAGGGGCGGTGACGATAATGGGCAGTGTACGGCGACGCTGTGGGTGGAAGAAGAAAATGGACGGGAGAGAGGGGTGAGAAAGTCGCGCACGGGAAGAAGAAAAGGCAGGGGAAAAAGCAGACATGAAGGAAAAGAAAAAGTGAGGGAAAGAAATGAGGTCCAGTCCCCACAACTTGGGTCACAAAATTGATCCAACGAAAATAATTTCAAAACAACGAGTAAAATAAAATAATTTAAACGTAGTGACTAAATAAAAATAAAATAATTAAATCCAACAATAAACTAATTTAAATTAAAGAGCAATTTAGATGTAAAAAAATAATTAATACCAAGAAAGTACATCATAATAAATTTCACAACTTAAAAATCATGAAAGAAATCCAACGAGAAATCCATTAAATTTAAAACAATAGAACTAATATTTAAATTAATTAAAATAATCATTCAATTAAAATACACTAAAATATGGGGTATTATAGGTTTCTCGTTCGGTCCCTGGTTTGTTGTTCGATCTTTGGTTTTCTGTTTATTTCGTGCTAAGTGGTGAGGGGCTCAGCTTGGAGATATAGGCGGGAGATGTTCTCAACCACATTAGGTGTGAGCGTGGAGCTCGACTTTGAGTTTGTTTACTTGTGTGAATGTTTGCCTGAGAGATTGTTTATTGTTGACAAAGAGTGCATATTTTTATGATTGGTTTTTTGTGTGTATTTCTGTGATCGTTTTTGCTTTGGTTGGTAGTAATAAATTTTCTACCTCCTTGGTGTAAATTGTTGTTGGTATTTTATCGTTTTGTTGTTTGTTAGTAGTGGTAAATTTTCTGCCCCTTGGTGTAAATTTATGTTGGTGTTCTCATTTTGTTGTTTGCTTGTAGTAACTCGCGCTTAAGTGGTCAAGATGTCCATCCCCCTGAGTCTATCTTAAGCGGCTGCTGAGCTTGTCAGTCTGTTCCCAAATGTAACCCTCTCGAGGCAATTGCAGAGCCTAGTGGTTCATTCCCAACAGTAACCCGCTCAAGGCGGTTGTAGAGCTTGGTGGCTCGTACCCAAAGGTAATCTACTCGAGGCTGTTGTAGAGCCTGTTGGCTTGTTCCCGAAGGTAACTCGCTTGAGGGGATTGTAGAGCCTGATGGTTCGTACCCGAAGGTAACCCACTCAAGGCGGTTGTGCCGCGAGTATAAACACTCGGCGTTTGCTGGAGAATATGTTGTGCTTGTACTGCTGTCCAAGAGAGAGGTCAGGCTGTCTAGAGAGTTGCCTACCTGTTAGGCGCTTGGGCGGTCGGGCAGCCCCTGACCTTTCCCGCCAGTTGACTTGCACTGCGAGTGTGTAACTTGACTTTTGGTGGCTAACTTTGGAGAAAGTTGTGTAGTCTTCTAACCTCCACGGCCATTTGTTTGGAGAGGGTCGTGTGGCCTAGGCCTTCTAACCTCTACACCCTTGTGTTGGCAATTTTTGGAAAGGGTTGTGTGATCTATCAGACCTCCACGCATATTCGATTGCATCGCGAGTGTGTAACTCAGCTTTCGGTGGCAAACTTTTGGAGAGGGTCGTGTAGTATTCTAACCTCCACACACGTTCGATTGCACTGCGATACTTTTGGTTGCTAACTTTGGAGAGGGTCGTCTAGTCTTCTGACCTCCATGCCCATTCAATTGCACTGCGAGTGTGTAACTCAAATTTTGGTGGCTAATTTTGGAGCGGGTAGTGTGATCTTTCTAACCACAGACGAAGCCACTATAAAGGATGTGTTTTACACCACTAACCACACGGATGATCTGCAATGAACAAAGTGGCGGCACTGGTTGGCCGGTGGAGTCTCCGATACTTAAGTCAATAACATAGTTTGAGAATAAATATATGTAAAGAAAAAGTGAATCAAGTTGAGTATTTGTTACTTCTTGTAGGCTATTTATAGAGGTTATTTCATTAGAGTGATAAAACCCAATTTGCCTTGTAAACCCTTTTCCTTTTAGGAGTTTGAGTCATCATTAGGAATCTGAGTCATCTCTCTTTTAAGAGTCTGAGTCCATTCTTGACTTTATCTCTTAGTTAAAATTGTGAGGGTTCAAATATCACTTCCACTCCGTATCAGTTTGGTTTCAATCAATGACCCTTTAAATATGATTAAATATAATCTTAAAAATGATATATTCCAGAAATTAACTGAATATTGTCAGTTATTCTTCTTCGTTTTGATTTCTACTTATTTTTGCATGTTTTTCTGCTAAGCTTCTTTTAAGCCCATAATTTTTCCCAAACTTGTCTCGAATTTAAATTTTAGTTATTTAAAGAAGTAAAAGCTAGCTCTTTTTCGATCCTGATCCTTTTTAGAAAAATCACCACGTGACCACATGGCATCTGAACCGGATCATCGAATTATTGTGCAATGTGCTGCTACAACAATCCCATTTAATAAATTAATGTGTCACATTCATGATTCAAACCTTTCATTTTTCAGCAATTCTACGTACAACATATTCTACTTATGGGTCCTACCTAAATCAGAAGAAAATTTACTGGTAAATTATGTATTTTTAAAACTGGGGCAAATTCAGGTTGACTTCTATAATGATGCATATATATATATATATATATATATATCTCGTTTGAATTTAAAATTCATCTCAACTTATCTCAACTCATCTCATCTCATCATTACAACTTTTTTAAATTTCCACACAAAATATAATAAACAATTCAACTTTTTCAAATCTCAAAATAACTTTTTTAAATTTTCACACAAAATATATTAATAAGCAATTCAACTTTTATTCTATTATTTACAAACCATATCAACTCATCTCTAAATTCAAATCACTCCTAAATCTATTATGCAGCCGTCCAGTTTTCTTACACGACACACCCTCCATGTAAGCAATTGTCAATTGCCAATTTTGACCTAAAAAATTACAAACAGCAGCCCCTTTGTTCTAACTCCCCCATAAACACTTATCCTTGTCTGGATAAAAGCCATCGTAAAACATTTCATCGCCGTTCGTTCTGAAAATCATCTCAACCCCCATCTGAAAATTACTCAGAAGTCGATGCTGTTCATCATCCGTATGAAGCAAATTGAAGGGCAAGTCGCCCCGTTTTCCCGGTGAGTCCTTGCCCGCTTCGTGTCTACTTCACCTTGCATGATCTCCTGAAAAAAGGGATTCCTGGAGTAGTGTAAAAAGAAGCGTTATGTAGACATCAAGTGTCTACATGGATGTATGCAAGCTGAGTAGCAAATTTCATTAATAAGATAAACTACGTACAAGAGAGATATATACAAGAGAAGTTCAAAGTACAGACTTCATCATTATATATAGTTGGGTGGATAGTATTATTATTTTCTTGTTTTATAATTGAAATGATTCTCATAACAAGTAGTGACGTGTTGTAAAATTAACTTTTAAGTAGTTATACTTTTAAACTTTAGACTTTTTATTGGGGATAAAACCGCCCCAATTAATTGGGAGAGACTTAAGAGTACTGCAAGCCACTTTTATTTATGCAATAACAAGACCTCACAGATGGAGATGAGTGGTTAGCTAGATAGCTAGCTAGCATGCCTAGATGGGATTGACCCCGGCCAACTGGCAATACTTTTATGACATTAAATATATATATATAAATGGGTTGGATACATAGATCAAAGGTATGTTTGATAATTTGGGCCAACTTCTACCATCACAGAAATAATGCAATTTGGTTGAGAAGCATTAGGTAGAAGATAATCTCCAACTGCAATATTTATAAACTTGCAGTAAACTTTTATCAATGTGAACATCAAAACTAGTTTAGACTTTTTGGAAAAATTGTGATGAACTCTCTGATCTAAGTCTGGTAGTGGTTGAGAATGCAAATGACAAATATCGCAGTAGTTTCAATGTCAAACAAAGGCTCATGTGAAAATAAAAGCCACGTAATGATAGAGATTGACTTTTCTTTTCTTTCTCTCTTTTGGAGCTCATGTACAGAGATCGGAACTCCATATACATGGAGTCCATATGAAATGCAGTCATTCGGCTCTATGGACTCGAGGGTAAGTACTTCAAGATAAAATGTAGTCATTCAATTATATGAAAACGATATTATACCCAAAAAACCGAGCAGCAGTTAGAGAGTGAGAGATCGGTGGAACCTAAAATAGTGAAAGAGAAACTCACCGGTCTCGGTGAGGCGGCAAGAAGGCGGCAAATAGAAACAACTGTGCAAAGCCTCGAGCCAGAGAGAAAGAGACAAAAACTCGTGGGGAAGGGGGGAATAATTGGGAAATTAGGCGCGGGGGGTTAATTTAGGTTTCAATCACTATGTGGGACTTATTACGACAATTTAGATGTCACCATAATAACCAAGATAGGATAGAAATTTATGTTCTTAGGCGAGATCAATTGCAGCGAGATAAATTCGCCACAATTAATATTTGTGGTAGCGACTTTTTATATTGACGACAGTTGAATTGCGTCATACAAGTGTTTTTGCGACAAAACTATTAGTAATAACATAAAATCGCCGAAAATAATCATATATTCCGGTGATTCTCTTGATCGACACAAAAAATTTACTATAATAGTAAAATAGGACATTAGCGATATATAAGTCGTAGGAAATAAAAATAGCCGTAAATCCTACATTTTCTTGTAGTGCATGTCTTCCTCTGATCACCAACTATGAAACTCAATTGCTTCTCCATCACTATCCATAAGCTTTTCTTTTTTCCATAAATCTTCAAAAACTCTTATGCTTCTTCATAACCTCTCGAAAACTCAGCCGAAAACCCATTTATATATATATATATATATATATATCTTCAAAAGCCGAATTTAACGAAACATTAAGGCCCAGTTTGTATTCGCAAGTCATCTCAACTCATTTCAACTCATCTCATTACTATTCATTATTATTCATCAACTTTAACTCACAAATCTCACTACTATTCACAACTCATCTCATTATTATTCACAACACATCTCAACTCATCTCAACTCATCTTCGAATCCAAATGATACCTAAGTAGAAACTAGATTGAAGCTCCAATGGTCACAATAACTACACCTAGATTTTGAGCTCTACAACAAGAGTTTCGATTCGAAAAATGAAAATCGGTTGTTGACACTTCCAATAAATTTGAGAACCCATGAATTGATTTCCATAAAGTGACAACAAATCCAGTAGATCCGGAGCTCAAAACCTTAGGTTTTTTGAGATCTAGAAAGTGAAACTAATGGCTTCTTCATCCTATCACTTAAAATAAATCACCAAAACCTAATTTTTTTATTTTATTTACTGACTTTTACAATATAGCATACATCAATTTATCTATTTTTTCTTTATATTATTTAAATATTATACATTTTAATATTTTTTATTCATTTCAAATATTTTCTCTAACTATAAATTATATCCTCATATCTTCTGAAATTTGCAATATCTTTCCATATACAATGTCTTATAATTATATTTTATTTTAAAATTAATCCAAATTTATAAGTTAAACCAAAATATAAATTGATTAAAAAAAAGAGATTATATTTATGAGAATATTCTCAAAGTATATTATGAAAACAGGCACTACAAGAAATCAATCCTTTTCCAGCGATTTTAAAATTATCGCAAAAAAATCATCGCAAATACAGGTTATTTTCAGCGATTTTCAAGTCGCCGCTTAATTTTCGTTGCAAGGTTGGGAAATCATGGAGGAAAAATGTACAATTCACTTTTGCGGCGACATTTGTATCTTTTGTGGCGATTTTTGTCGTTGCAACAATGTATTATTAACTGTAGTGGCATTAAATTTCCGTCGATTAAAGAAAATCGCCGCAATATATACTATTTGCGGCGAACATTTTTGTTGTAAAAACACATGCGCCCATTTAAACTTATTAGCGGCGAGTCAAAAGCGACGAAAAAGCTCATTAAAATTAAAACCCCTATGTTAGGTTTTTCCCTCATTTCATTCCCTCTAGCCGTCTCTCCCCCTTCCCCCTTTCTCTCTGCAGTCCCTCTTCTCCCTCAAGCCTCCGCCACGCACAGCCCATCGCCAACGGCCCTAGCACACCACCGCGACCTCACCTCGACGGCCACCCCCTCCTTCTCCCCCAGCCCCCACACCAATCTGTTTCTGGCCTCACCTCTTTCTCTCTCTCTCTCTCTCTCTCTCTCTCTCTCTCTCTCTCTTGGATTTCTCTATATCGCCGTCGCTGGGGCCGCCGTTCGCCCCCACCCACACATCAACATCGTCGCTAGTCCTCCGTCGGAGCCCCTTCTCCTCTACGCCTATCCCAGCAGCCCGAGGCCCTCCCTCTTTCCCTTGCTCTGTTTGCAACCCACTGCCACCAAATGAGGAGGAGGCACGGAGAGTAGGGCATATGAGGCATCTGAGGCTGGCCAATTTGATTGGATATTGCTGTGATGGAGATGAAAAGCTGCTAGTTGCTGAGTACATGCCTAATGATACTCTTGCGGAGCATTTGTTTCACTGTATGTATGGTTTCTAGCATGGGTTCTTCTTTTTTTAATTCTTGATTTATTGTTTTAGCTATGGCCTGTGTATCCAAGAATAAATTCTTATTAGTTCTTAGGTTGCTCTGATTCAGATGGTCTCTTAAGCTTGTCCTTGTGTTTTAAGATTTTCTTTGAATCTTAAAACTCATTTGTGAGCTTTCCATATTTGATTGGCTTCAATATTTTTTTCTGTTCGGTTAATGGGATTGTTTGCTGTGGAACTTGGATAGTATTTATGACATTAATAAGTCTAGTGTACCAGTTTCATGTTTATGAGTTCCACAAGTAGTAAACTCAGATGGCCATCGGTACAGAGGAAATTGTTATCCACAGAATTCTGAGAGATGATTAACTGGTGAACCTTTTTCAAATTCACCATTTTTAGTGCAACTTTTTGCTATTCTCTATTAATCCTTTATCATTGAGTTGAATGAGCTTTATCATTTGGTTCCTTTGGTAGATTCAAACCTTGTTTATGCTTTTCAAATGTGTGTGCATTATTTTCCATGCTTTTATTCATGACCTTAGACATTTATATCCATTGTTTCAGGAAGTATATTTCAAGCCTTAGACCTGCTAAAGCTGGCAAAATAGGGCCCCTCGTTGATGAATTATTTGTTATTTGACTTGGTTTCTTACATATCATTTTTTACAACTCAAATATTTTACTTACTTGGTAACTTGTTATTAGTTTTTAGATCATTTGTAAGTTTGGTCTTGTGCTTCCCACTTGTGCAATTGCTTTTTTGAGCAAGAACATACAATTTGGATGTGTATAATATTTTTGTGGATTCTGTTTTTGGTTGCTTAGAGTTGGTTTTGGTTGAAATTTGAGTTCACATGAATAAGATTTTCCCATTATTAATATGAATGTTTTCTTGTTTTAATAATAGGTCCTGATAAATTCTTGTGTATTCAACGTTTGGAAAACCATGAATACACAAGAATTTATTCATAAATCACACTAATTTTCTCAACTTTGTTTAACACTGATAAATCACACTAATTTTCTCTCATTATCGGTACTATTAAACATAGAAAAAACAAAGTTTCTTTTAAAGAGAAAAGGAAAGAAATGGGAATGCCAAGTGATAGGGAATACAAAGTTTCTTTTCCACGAATAGAACTTCATTACCTGAAAATAAACTGAGTTATAGTTTAATTATGGTTGCTTGTTTTATTATGTCTTCTTTCTTTTTAGCATCAACTATAGTCTATAAGTGCTGAAAAAGGCATGTACTTACTCTGTTTCAAATTACAGTATAAATTTGGTTTTAGGTCATGTTTCCATAGAGAATGACGATATTATCATAAGACGTGCCATAGGTGTGGTTGTGCTTCATCTTTATTGCTGGATAGCAATCATTCCTATTTCTATAAGTTCTCTTTTTATTTTTTATTTGTAGCTTTCATAGTTACTTCTAGGCTGATTGAATACATGTGTACATTCTAAGTTGGTATAATAGATGTGTATTCTCAAATGAAAAAAAACATGAAGTGATACTTATTGAAGTGATACTTATTGAAGATCATGAAAAAAAGCATGAAGTAATAGGCTGATCGTAGCTTTCATGCTTCATTCTTTTGGTTGTGGGTACTCTCCTTTCTTCCTTGACTAGGCTTATTGAATGTTGATACTTATTTCTACTCTTTTTAATATTGAGAAGATTTTCTCTTTTTAATCTTTTCTGCTTAGTCCTCCTCTAAGAGCCTGTCAATCTAGGATGCATCAAGTCCAGGGAGGGTTACTCTTCCAATGGCTTTTGAAGAGCTAGCTCTCCATTTAATAAAGCAATATGGCTGACAATCTGCTTGTAGAATCATTGCAATCTTAGCCCCTCCAAGGGCAATATATATATATATATATATATATATATATATATATATATATATCAATCAATCATCCATGAATCATAATTGCGGTATGGCTGTCAATCTGTTTTATTATTTGAGATTTAGCTAACTACAAGAGAACCTAATGACCACGAATAGGGCGGGTCTATGGAATGAGCTTTATATATATATATATATATATATCAATCAATCATCCATGAATCATAATTGCGGTATGGCTGTCAATCTGTTTTATTATTTGAGATTTAGCTAACTACAAGAGAACCTAATGACCACGAATAGGGCGGGTCTATGGAATGAGCTTGGAGAACTACATTCTATCGCGCTCACCTCCCTCGGAGAGGTCTTCACTTGGTCTGTTCTAATTCTATTTTTTTTTCCTTTTAATAAGTTGTTCTAGATTTACTTTATACTCTCGAAATAGAAGACCTCATTTGCTCATATTTCAATTCTGAGCTTACTAATCTCATATGCATTTTGGCTGTTGAAACTAGCAATACTTCGTTGATAAATCAATAAAATATGGTGATCATTCACCAGCCATGGTAGACAGATTTGACTCTTGATCTCTCTTGCAGGTATATTCGGTTAGTTATGTCAAAGCTGCATGAAAATCCTGAAGAAATCAAACAGCTGCATCCCAAGTAAATTTTCTCCAGCAAAATGTTTGGAGTGAGCGAAGATCACTCTTTTTTGCAAGAGTCTCATGTTGGCATAATATTAGTTCACTGCTTAAATATGTAGTTGAAGTCAGATTTTCACACGTGTTTTCTTTTATTCAACTTGTCAGAAATTTTAACACAGTGCTATCTATCACCCACCACCTTTAAAACAGAATGAATGGATTAATTAACTCAGATGGTTTAGAAGTCTAGGCTCAATTGTCACACCTTATTTTTGAAGTAGGGTTCTTTTTCATTGACAAGAGAAAAAACAATAAATTGGTGAGCTTTTGCTCTTTTCCTAAAGATTAAGTAATCCTCCTCTTCTATTAGAAAAACTATGTTTTGCCTATCAAAATCTGGCAGACTTTAGGACTTTAGTTTTCAGTAATCTGCAAACCTATGGGTCAATCTTTTTAGAAGTGACCTAGGGCATGGCAATAGCATTAGCTGCTATGGGTGGATTTGATAATGAGCACTCATCTGAAGTAATTCATGACTGTTAGTAAAATAGGTTGTCTAGAATTTATGCTTTGAGTTTCACCTTCCTTTTCTCACATCTTTATTATATATCATTGTGTATTTGAGTGGATAATCATAAGGAAGGAAAATAGGATCTGTAAATAGGATTAACTCCACCTGTTAGAACTCAAAGTACAATTGAAAATTTTGTGATGTTTTCTATTTGTGCTGTAGCAGTTTTCCCTTTATTTTTAACTTATATCTTCACTCTAAAAGATTGGAACTTTGGCTTAAATTTCATTTGTAATAAGACTAAGTTGAGTTTAGTTTAAAACTCCATCATTTTTCTCTCTCTTACCTCACGTTTAGCACCTAAAAAGATAGCAGCCAAGTGTCTTCCAACCTCATCTGTCCTTACTTTTTTTCCCTAATACTTGTTTAGCTGGGTGTGTAACCAAGTGGAAGGAAGGTAGAAACATGCAGAATTATGTGTATATATATATATATATATATATACATACACACACATAAATACATACATATATAAAACTTTGTTTCTTCTTTTCTCTTCTAGTTGATAGGTTTATAGTTCTTTTAACTTCTGAAAGGCCCAGTGGCAAATTAGTGAACTTTTAAGCTTTATGGGATTGGATTGTATGTGTATGGAGGATGGGTATTGGATGTGCTTTGTCCTATGAATGTGTTGTTCATCTTCTAGCTCAACATTTTTGAAGTCGATTTTTATTGACATTTCTGAAGTAGCTCAACATTTCTGTATTTTATATACAATTGGTAGATTGATGTTTGCATGCCTATGACAGTGGTATTAAATGGATCAAATGGTTACAGTGGTATTAAATGGAGTTCCACCCACCCCTGCCAGCTTGTGGTCGATTTATAGCTGCCTATCATCTGTCTACTTAAATAGAGGTAATGTTATTTGACTCTATGAGGAGTGCAAAAATCTGTTAGGCTTTGATGTGATGGAAAAACTTAATATATGTGAATCTTCAAAAATTTGGATGAATGAGTGAATGTCCTTTATTAAATTGAAATGTACCAAAGATGATTGCACATAGTTGTTTTGATGTGGATCCTAGATGCATGCTCATCAGAGTAGATAAGTCACCAAATTCAGAGCGATTTTATGTCCTTGGTGACACTTGTTATTGATTTTTATATCATTTGTATTTCTGGTTCTGTGCTTCCCACTTGTGCAATTGCATTTTTGAGCAAGAACAAATAGGTAGTGAGCTTTTATCATTTTCCAGCAAAATCTCCAATTTCATTGATATATATATATATATATATATATATATCAGTGTGTGTGTGTGTGTATGTAGTATTAAAACAACAGTCACTGTGAGGGATTGCTGCACTATTTAGGTGAATTAATTATATCCAACAGTTATATATACATATATTATATATAAGTGTAACTATATATAATGCAACATTCCCTCAAATATATTATATAATATATATGAGAGGGGTTGCTGCACTATTTTGGTGAACTATACATAAACTATACTTCATCTCTAGATGAAGTATAGCTTGGGTATAGTTCATCTCTATTTTTGTGCATTTTTTTTTCTTTTTTGGAACACCATTTTCGACGAGTAAATGATGCCGGAAATAATTTTTTGTCAGTTTAACTTATTTGCGGAGATTAAAAGTTGCCGCAAATAATCTATTTCGGCTATAATAACTATTGGGAATACATAATAACGACAATAATTTCAATCGCTGGAAAAAATAACGAGTCTTTTGTGACGATTTTACAACATTTTGCAACGATATATATCGTTGCAATTGATTTTTTCCAACGATTTAATGGTAAACGGAATGGCCATTTGCGTCGATTTTTGGGACAATTGCGACGCATAAAAATTGCCGGAAATAGAAATTTTTTGCGACGATTTTTACCTATTGCTGGAATTGATCAAAATAGACACTTTAATTTCGTAAAAAATGCAACGAATTAAAAATCGTCGAAAATGCTTAGTTGCAGCGATTAATAGGAATATTTGCAATGATTTTGAGCATTGAAAAATGTCTAATTTCTTGTAGTGAGGAAAGGCAATACACAAAATAACCCTTCTACTGTATCCACCCTCTCATTTGAATAAGAAAAAAACGCTAGTCATAGAATGTAGTTATACTCAAAGATGCATGATTTTTTTTTAATTTTTTTATTTATTTTACAGTGATACCATGAAATGTTAAGAATTATGCCATCAAATAAGGAAGAAGGGCTTAAATGAAAATATGATAACTTTTGAATAGTGAGAAAAGAAACTTTTAGAAGAGAGAAATTAATTCTTTACTAATTTCTAAGATGGCATGCGCACGCTCAGCAACACCATCACCACTAACTTCGCAGTAGGACTGCATAAGTCAGTCTTTCGATTTTTATTTGAAACTGAACCGTGACCGCGTGGTGTAGAAAATTAGAAATTAGACCAGTACCGTGAGGCGTGAGCTCTTAAACCGACTTCTGAGTGGCATCTCTTTTATACATAAATATATATATATATATATATATATATCAGTATGAAAGAAATTGAGGGCTTGAATCCATAAATTAGATCTTTAAGTATATAAATATATATTAGTGGTACGAACAAATATGTTCATATTGATTTCTTCTCCAGGGAATTGATGATCTATTCATTTTAGGAAAACAATACACTACACCCCTCAAAGTTCCAATCATTAATTTTGTAACATGATTTCCAAATTATGACAAGTTATCACTTCTTTTTTAATTTATCCAATATTTAAGATCTACCAGCTATTAAGATAAGTAAGTAAATTAAAAAAAAAAAAAAAAAAAAGGATCAGGTGGCATGCATGGTCTTTTTTAATATAATGTGACAGAATTAAATAGAAAGTTATTATATATGTGCTCCAAGTGGATAATTTCATAATACATCAAATTAAATTTTTTCATTTAAGTGATGTGTATGGTGTAATAGAATAATTCAAATTAATATAATATTCTCAATCTACTACATAATATATGTCATATGATATATAATGTGATGAGTTGACCTCTAGTACTATATATATATATATATATATTCGGAGATTAGTGAATAATTTAGTCGATCATGCATGCTCAAAGAGTTCTTTTTCGAGAACATTTTTTGGGAGAGGGCCAATATCGTAACTATTGAAACATGAAATGATTTCACAAATATTTATTTCCCTGTAAGTGTGAACTTGGCTCTCAAAGTCTCATGATAACATGTGCACGCCATTAATGATGGTTGACTTCCTGTTTGATTGATGTACGTAAATTCTTTATTCGGCCTCCTTATTTATGTAACTTTAACTTTCTTCTAGGGGTGGCGAGTTTCACCCCTACAAGAAAATTAGTGAATTTGAATTTGGGCAAATTCTCGTTTGAATTTGATAGTTGACTTCTCGTTTGAATTTGAATTTGAATTTAAATTTATTCGGCCTCCTTATTTATGGTATTCAAATGAAAACGATATAAAATTAGTGAATTTAAATTTGATATTAATGAATTTGAGTTAAAATAAATTGATTTATTAAGATATGATTGATAAACAAGTTAATAATAAGTCAATTTACTTAACACGAAATCAATCCGTTTTGACTAGTTTAGAATTTATTTCAAAATTAAAATTTTATGATTGTCAAGTTATAATATTTATATTTCTTAGTATACTTATGTTTTTATTATTTTATTGTTGGGTTTGAAATTTTAGATTTATGCTCATATTTGTTATTGTATGGTTTGTATTATTGATTTTATTATATGTTAAAATTTTAAAAATATTGATATATATTTTTTAAAATATTGTGGTTATTAATAAATATAGATTTTAACTTTTATGTAAAATTATATTAATCAAGTCAAATGAGTTATGCATTTTAGTTCAATCCATTTATATGAAACAAATAGATTTAAATAAGTCGTGTCGTGTTAACATATTTCTAATTAATTATTAAACGGGATAAAACGGATGGCCCAAGCTGACATCTAAATAAATTAGGTTAGAATTTTAAATTTTGACACGTTTATTTTAACATGTTGGGTTTGGATTGACCTGTACGGTTGAATGTTCATAATCACATGACACGATACTATTTATCAACCCTACTTTGTTCCTTCTTCATAAGTTTCAAATCGATTGTAATTAGTTTTTTTAACATTTATTTGAATCTAGATCGATTTAGATTAATTCAGATTGATTTTAGATCTAGAATTTAACCGATTTAAAATTATATTTATTCTTGTCTAATAATTTTTTTGAAGAATGCCAATATCGTCACTATTGAAACGTGGAATGATTTCACAAATATTTATTACGTCCCTGTAAGTGTTAACTTAGCTCTCAAAGTCTCATGATAACATGTGCACGCCATTAATGATGGTTCACTTCTCATATGATTGATGTACGTAAATTCTCATATAGCCGTATCACTCCCTCTCTAATGAAAATAAAATAAATTCATAAAATAAAAATACTTTCTTTTCCAAAATCTTTCAACATTAACTCATCACATGGATAGCAAGCAAAACGTTTTTTTATTTTGTTTTTATTTTATAAGATCAACAAATGATTAATCCTAAAATAGGGGTCAAACACGATTAATCCTTTTTTCCCCTTTTATGTTTTTTCACTGACGTAACAGGTCTATTTACTTGCATTCTAAGCAAGTGTACCGGTAGTATGAAGTTCAAGAACCCTCCAAATATACGCTTTTTAAGTTTCTCTCCTTTTCTTCACCAACCAAAATGCTAAAACTCACAAGAAATTAATTAACTACCGTCCTTAATGTGAAGCTCAACCTAATAATTAAACTACTAGTGATCTGCACCGGTTAGCACATTTTATAGCTGTTCCTTAAGCCAGATTTGAAAGAAAAGAGGACCGTCTAACAATGAAAGTGCCACAAGTAACTTTAGAAAGTGGGCGTGCATTGCAACATTGCGTCATTCTTCACTTAAATGCTTGAAGTGGTGGACTAGTATAGTCATTTTGATGATCATGACTCTCTGCTGCACAACAAAATTGTTGGGACAATATAATTTCTTGTTAGTATATAATTGAATTAGCTAGGAATGTGATGCCGGATAGAATAAGGATTATTCTGGTGGTTATTTAATCAACAGAAATTAGGGCTTGAGACTAAAAAAAAAGACACAACACATAAAGAAAATATTGAGATTAGGGTTTATTCATAAAAATCGAAAAACTAATTTTGAATCTCACAAGTCGAGCTTAAATAGTTAAGAGAATTTGAGATTTTTAGAATTTTGGCCGAAAAGGAAAAATTCCAATTATTGCGTAAAAATAAAAAAATACAGAATAATTTAATTATATTGCCAGAAGTTTGGCTCAAATCGAAATAAAAAATTATCCCTAAAAGTTACATAGAAATATTATCATAAAAGAAAAAAAAAAGATAACTTACATTGATGATTTAAAGGGGAAAACGACTGATCTCAAGGTCGCAATAGTGACTGCAGGCATAGCGTGATGATCATGACATGTGTACCGAAAAGATATTTTTGAATTGGAGTCATATGTGCGATTTTGATGCTCGTAACTAAAGTTATTGACAAACTAATGATGTGTGCGTAATATCGTCTAAATCCGAGGAATCTTCACATTTTTCCGCCATATTTGCGTTGATATGCCTTCTCAAGGTAGTCCAGCACTATCAACGTGAAATCTACCAGCTTAATATCATCATATCTGAATCCCCTACATTAGAATGCATGTGTGTGTGTATATATATCTACGTACGCTGAATAATATAGAACAAAATATTCCATGTGGATATATATTGAAGAATAATGATCTTCATACATTTATTTTACAACTCATTATCTAATAGATTAATACATATATATGTTAGTTTCACTCTAGTAAAATTATTAAATTTATTTTTACTTAAATTTTAAAATAGATCAGGACAGTACTTATGCAGGTAAAATTTGTTAATTTGAAGTGATCATCTCGATCGTTGAGTAGCATCGTTTAGAATTGGCACCCTTTAGATCATCTCAAAGTTTGACTCTGTTTGCATCATAATATATATATTTCATTGGGACATTCTATATATGTGTGTCCATGTGCGCGCTCGATCAAGACATTAATATTGGATGTGAATTGTAACATAATATTCTTAATTAATTTGTGTCCAGCTGCATTAGTTGACAAACGGTTTCTTCATTTTGACCATTAATATTAGTTTTTTCCTTGATCTTTTCAATATATATACATTATAATTTCAGAGGCTGTCTCCATGTTGGATCTATTGATAAAAAACGTTTTAAGTTCTTAGAATGAAATGCCAAACAATACTCTAATTTCCTTTCATCGTCTTCGATCGTTAACTTCAGAAATGCAAACGGATGATTCTTCTGTGCATCCGTTAATTCTGGTTGATCTCCATAAAGCTGTAGTCATGTCAATAAAGAATACAATTTTTCAGAGGTATAATAAAAATAGCATTATTATTTATACTTACCGTTTTACTTACAAAAAATTTATAAGACAAAGCGTATCAGAATTAAGTAAATTTTTTTATAAATTTTTCTTAAATATATTTAGTATTTCTTTAATACGTACACGCGAGCTAATAAAGAAAACTCAGCCATTTAGGTCAGATATATACTTGCTTTCAAAAGTCTAATTCAGTACCAAGGATTCACACGTTTTCATGATATATATTGATAGAACTGGCTTTCTTGATCTCTGATCTCTAGCTAGCTCTGATCTTGCTAAGTGACAAACGCAAATTAATTATCTGCATCTCACTCAACCGAATCCTTGAACAATAGATCTTTAGGCCGACATTAGCGGCCACTCGATTGCAGAAAGTCGGCCAAGTCTCTCTCTCTCTCTCTCTCTCTTCAACCTTTTCATTACTCGATCTACTGAGTTCTGATATTTTGTTCTGTAAATTAGTACATTGACCTACTTCCTCCCATCAATAACCTTGTCTTTTAAGGACTCCTTCCTTACTCATTTAAACAAGCTTTCTAGCTCCTCTCTGAAACCACTGTCGATCGATCTATGCAACCAATTCTGGCGTGCTTGAATGTCCAGAGAACGGAAAATATTCTATACTCAGAAAAACATATATATACCCAGAAAAGAAATCTCATATATACTACAATTTTCTTCTTCTTGGTCTTGATCTTCTTTCTTACTGATCTCCTTGATCATCTTTTTAACTTGATCATCTTGTTTTTTTTCAAGGGAGAGATTGGATGAGATATTGGTAATTAGAAATGATCAAAAGAGAGACGGATGCATCTTCTCAAATGGGAGGGAGACATTTATTCGGTCCTGCTGGGTCGACCATAAACACTCTTACACCATGTGCTGCATGTAAGCTCTTGAGACGAAGGTGTACTGAAGAATGCCCTTTCTCGCCATATTTCTCTCCGCATGAGCCCCAAAAATTTGCAGCTGTTCACAAAGTTTTTGGTGCAAGCAACGTCTCCAAGATGCTAATGGTATTGGTGTGTGTGTGTGTATATATATATATATATATATATGCATGCGCACTTCGATCCCCTTAAAATTACTTCTCCAAACGGTCTATTTATTGCTGTAGATGAACTTATATATGTTTTTCTTTCCTGTTTTTGGTTAATTATGTAGGAAGTGCCAGAGAGCCAAAGAGCTGATGCGGCGAACAGTCTGGTTTATGAAGCAAACTTGAGGCTGAGAGACCCGATACATGGGTGCATGGGTGCAATTTCTGCTTTGCAACAACAAATTCAATCTTTGCAAGGAGAACTTAATGAAGTAAGGACTCTGATGATGAGACACAAATTCAGAGAAGTTATTGGTAACAACATTTCATCTAGTACTACTGCTGCTGCTGATTTAGTTTCTTCTCGGGTGCCGGCTGTTTCGATTGCTTCTGCACCACCACCACAGACTCTTCCTCCTCCACCAGAAATATTGTCACCTCTACCTTTTGCTGTCCCTTCTTTGTCTTCTTCATCATCTTCTTCTTCTCTGTATACACCGCGGCCTACAAGCACCACAGGTTACAGCTCAATTGGTAATATTGTCCCATATTTTGACTGAGTTCATAGAATTTAGCCTCTCTTCCTTTCTTTTTTTTTTTTTTTTTTTTTTTTTTTTTTTTTTTTTTAAATAATTTTTTTTAATTTTTTAATTTTGAAGAATATTAGTCATGCTCAATAATAGAGTAGGATGACCATGGGACGAATTAGAATTGATCGATTTGTTAAACAATTTCTTATGGTTGATGAGAAATTACTCTATATACGTATATATATAATATTGGAAAAAATAAAGAGAATTTGGAGTCTTACAATATATAATTCACTCAAATCCCCATGCACCTAGCTATTATATATGTAAATATATGAGATTCCTTTTTCAACACTCCCATCCCCTTTTTTTGGGTCTCACATTAATCTTTTCTATGGCCTATGGGCTAATTCATGAGTTTTATTAGCTTATTCCATTTCCATGCTTGATTGCTTGAATAACAATCTTTTCCATTGTTTATTCGTTTAAGGCACCGACTGATTAAAAGAGATACACCTTATATATAAAGCTTGGACCACAAAAGTGTGCCATTAATACATTAATAGGTTTTAGCAGTGCTGGCGGCCATGTGGCTAGCTTGTTAAGGCAAATATACAATATTAAATTTATTAATTCCAATCAATTTAAGTTTACAAGTGATGATTTTAGATGATGATATTAGGTCGAAAACTCTGAATTCGAACTCCGACTCTACACTTCACCTATATAATTAAATATTTCACGTGTTAGTCTACTTATTAAGGAAAAATATGATCTACACATGAGGGAGAATATTAAGACAAATATAACATGCATATTAAATCTATCCATTCTTATCAACTTAAAATTTTGGAACAAATGGTAATTTCACTGCATGCATAGTTGTTGCCCTGCATGATCCGTTAATCATGATCTACACGGAATGGAATTAGAAACCTAAAAAAGAGTTTAACATTCTGAAAAAGAGTTTAACATTCTGAAAAGTATAGTATGCATATATATCACACCTCACATATATAAGAGACCTGCGGCCATCACACCCCTGTATAATATGGTAATTAAATGTTAAATCATTACCAGTGTGGTGGAATATCTGGCCCCGATTTAGATTGAAAACTTACATCAACTAATCTTAATTCATTTTATCTCATCATTACAATTTTTTTAAATTTCTACATAAAATATAATTATAATAAATAATTTAATATTTTGAAATTTCAAAAAAATAATAATATTAAAAAATAATATTTTATTTAATTATTTACAAATCATTTTAACTCATGTTTGAATCTAAACAGTACCGTTTGCTTGAGCTTCAAGTCCTCTTTGCCGATATTTATGGGTTGAAGGACCTCAAATTAGTTTTTGGCGGATACGACACTCATGATGATGTAGGCAGTAGTACTCATTAATTGTGGTAATTCTCTCCGCTTGGAACAACTCTATAAGTTGAAGGAAAATTATATTCAGTAAACTATCTATGCTGCACATTTACTTTTATTTTTTCTCTTAACAAATATGTGGTACTCTAGGACTATAATAAAAAAAGAGTTTTACTATAGATCAACCACTATTCACGATTGATTTATAGCATACCTTACGTGTCATCATCTTATTTTTTTAAAATAAAACCTCTCCACATTCACGCGGCAGCACCCCCCTTACCCGATTCCCTCTCTCAGCTCACCCAGTCCTGCTGTGCGCCACCACCATCGGCTCTCCCTCACGTCGGCCACCTCCAGCCAGCTTCAAGCCTCTACGGCAACCCTCACGCGCAGCCCGTTCTCTCAACCCGAAATGGGTTTCTGCTACACAGTTTCTCCCTCTCGTCGCTTTTACTGCCGTCGTGCGCCACCAGCCACCACCACCAGCTCCCCTTCATGTCGACCACCTCCAGCCACCTTCAAACCTCCATGGAAGCCTCCACGCACAACCCCTCTCAACCCAAAATGGGTTCTCCTACACAGTTTGTTGCTACTACCGCCGCCATCGTCAGCCTCTAGCCCCACCGTCGAGCACCACCGAGCCCTTGTCCTCCCCCTAGCCACTGTCGAGCTTCCATAGCACGGCATCCCTTTCCCACTCTTTCTCGAAATGGGTTTCACCCATACATGGGTTCTCCACCTTAGCCCGTCGTACGCCGCCACCCACGGCTTCCAGTCGCTACCTTAAGCCTCACTCAGCCACCACCAGCTCCACCGAACCTCCCTCCTGCCATGCTCAGCCATGCCTCATGTGCGACGCGAGGGTATGGGTGGGGGAGAGGATGGCGACCCCGGGTGAGGGTGGGGTGTAAACGAAACGTTGGGGGGGGGGGGAGTTCTGCTTCCACATTTTCAAATGAGTGAAATTTGAGAGAGGGACATGCTTTTTGTTGTAGGGATAAATTAGTCATTTTACTAAGGTGTGCACTGGATGCTGTGGAATAGTGGCTGTTCCTCAGATTTTTTAATATAAAAACTCTAAGTTGAAATATAGGAAAGTACTTGCTCTTCTCGATCGTTTTCAACTCTCTTGATTACTCTAATTTGATGTTTATCATCATTTGACAACACATATTAAGAATGGAGACTTCTATTTTTAGATGCAACATTACAGCATTTAGCATCATTAGCATCGGACCATCATCCTATCTTATTGCATACCACGGCTAATATTCGCCAGGCCCCCTCTTTCAAGTTTGAAGAATTCTGGACTCGCGAGCCATTGAGCCACCAGATAATAAGTGAAGCATGGAGTAAGCCTCATTTGGGTAATCCGTCTTACATTCTATGTAAGAAAATCAAATCCACCAAAAAACCTCTCAAACTTTGGAACAAAAGTCACTTCGGACAGATCAATCACAATATCCATCAGATTGAAAGTGAGTTTCTTAAGGTACAAGGCAATCTCATGACCCCTTCCAACCAAGAAAAAGAAAGATTTCTGCAAAATAAACTTCACAAGCAAAGAGAATATGAAGAAATTTTATAGAGGCAAAAATCCAGACTCACTTGGCTAACTTCAACAGATCTCAATACCAAATTTTATCACTTGACAACAACTATCAGAAGAAGAAGGAATGCTATTGAGTCAATCAAACTGGGACCAGGTATTTGGTCTATGGACCCTCTTGAGATAGAATTTGCTTTTATAAATCATTTCAGCTCTATTTACTCATCTTCAAATCCAATCATTCGGGATCTACTGGATAATCTTTCTGATAAGCAAATCTCGGATATAGAGAATGATTATCTAACTATTATACCAGAAAAAAATGAAATTTAAAAGCTCTAAAAAAAATTCTCAGTAATAAAGCTCCAGGGCTTAATGGAATGACGACCCTCTTTTACAAGCACTATTGGATTATTGTAAAGAAAAAAATCATACTAGCTGTGTAGAATTTCTTTACCAGTGGCCATCTTCTAAAGCAAATCAATCATACCAACATTGCTCTTATCCCAAAGATGTCTAGTCCAAATACTCCAAGCCAATATCGACCTATTAGCCTCACAAATGTCATCTACAAGATTATAACCAAAATAATGGCCAATCATCTCAAATGTCTACTCCCTAAAATTATCTCTGCTCTCCAAACAGCCTTTGTCCTCGATAGAAACATCAAGGAAAATACAATCATAGCTCATGAGCTATTTCATCATCTCAAAAGGAAAACTGGAAACAAAGGATTGATGGCAATTAAACTAGACATGGAAAAAGCTTTTGACCAAGTGGAATGAGAATTTCTCTTTGTAGTGATGAAGAATTTGGGCTTCAATAAAAAATGGATAAACTTGATAAAGGAGTGTATAACAACAGTGTCATTTTCCATCCTCATTAATGGCTCGCAAAGAGTTTTCTTCAAATCTCAGAGAGGTATAAGGCAAGGTGATCTAATTTCTCCCTTTCTGTTCATATTGGTCACTGAAGCACTATCTAGAATTTTATTAAAGGTCGAAGCTCAACAGAAACTGGAAGGGGTACAAATCAGTAGAAATAGTCCAACAGTGTCACACTTACTATTTGCTGATGATACAATTATCTTTTCAAAGGCAACAGAAAAAAAATGCACAAAGCATTTCAGAATGTCTTGCAAAATATCAAAGTTGGTCTGGACAAAGGATAAATCTGAGCAAATCTTCAATGTTTATCACAAGGAATACAAGCCAAACAGCAAAAGCTTCTATTGCCCATTGGCTACCTTATAAAACTGCATCAACAAGAATGAAATATCTGGGCTTGCCAACCTCATTCAATAGAAGGAAAAAAGAAAATTATGATGACCTGCTGACCAATGTGGGGAAAAAAATTAGAAGGCTAGAAGTCAAAGCTACTGGCCCAAGCAGGAAGAACTATGCTAATCAAATCTGTTGTAAGCTCAATTCCATCTTATCATATGAGCTCATTTCAACTGTCAAAATCAGTCTACAAATCACTTGATACAGCTTTCAAAAACTTCTGGTGGGGATTATCAAAAGACAAAATTCATAATATGACATTAAAATCCTGGAAGTCTATCTGCTTACAGAAAAAAGAAAGTGGTTTAGGTATCAGATTAATGGAGAATATGAATCAAGCAATGTTAGCAAAAACAGGATAGGAATTAGGTGAGCCAAGAAATGGTTTCTGGATCTCAATTCTAACTGCCAAATACCTAAAGAACACTACTTTCTGGGAGACAGAACAGAAGACAACTGATTCATGCATGTGGTAGGGAATACTCAGAACAAAGAATTTGATAAACTAAGGTCGTTGTTTTCAAATCCTAAGTGGAGAATCAGTAAACATGTGGTCAGATCCATGGATTCCTTCACTGAATAACTTCAAACCACAGCAAATACAAGGTATGGCCCTAGATTACCCAACTATTACTGTTTCAGATCTTATTATCAATAATCCTAGGAGTTGGGATGTTCCAAAAATGCAAACTCTCTTTGATCAAGTAAGTATCTCAGAAATACAAAAAATACCTCTCTTAGCTAGATCAATGGAACGAGACAAACTTGTTTGGACACTAAACCACAATGGAAAATACTCTATTAAGATAGCTTATCAGGCAACATTGAGTAGTCATGTTTCGAATCAACATGAAAATTTAATATCTCTCTTTAAGCCAATGTGGAGCCTAAAAATTCATGATAGGCATAAATTACTGATCTGGAAACTACTTTGGAATATTCTTCCTACTAAATCACGAATTGGTGATTTCGTTCCCCATCAAGAATCAGAAGAATGTCCACTCTGTAATCAAGAAAAAGAGACTCTAAAGCATATTTTCATAGAAAAACAGAGTCGACAGAGCAAAGTAGAAGAATGGAAGCCTCCTCCACTAAATTATCTAAGCTTTTCATTTGATGCAGCAGTACGAGATCAGTATTCAGTTGTCTCAATAATACAAAGAAATCACAGTGGAGATATTTTGGGGATAATAACAGATAAGGTACAAACAACTATCCCTCTAGTAGCAGAAGCATCGGTAGCACTGCTAGCCTCCAAAATGGTCTCTACTCAGAATTTAGCAATTATAGAAGGGGATGCTCAATTGGTATTCACATCTATAGAGAATCCAAATTCCACTCCTTTCTGGAACATCTCAACTATCATTGGGGACATACTAATTAACTCTCGACATCATCAAGACTGGAGATTTACTAAAATTCATTGATTTCAAAATCAATGTGCGCACTCAGTAGCGCAATGGGCAGCTACCAATCATGTTTTTGGAAGCCTACCTATAGATAAAATTCCTAGTTGCTTTTTGTATATTGATAGTGGAAAAGATCCACCTTGAACTTTTGTATTTCTTTATATATCTATAAAATGCTTGACTTATAGAGCTAAGTGGTCAAGCTAAGTGGCCAAGAGTTAGGTGTTACAACGTTTTACGTTAACATAATCCAAGGGGTCATAGAGCTAGGCAAACCAACTATATATATATATATACCTAGTTTTTGTATATATAATCTTAAAAAACAAATGATCATGATATGCATGTATGTACATGTACAAAATCACCGGATCGAATCGAGCGCCTATAATATATAATATAATATAGCATTATGGAAGAATTTGCTAGTTTTAATTCCCATCACAATTGCTTGACAAAGTCGCATCTAATTAGCTTGTCAATACCAAATTCCTCCATTAAAGCTAGAAATGTATGGAAAAAGCTCATGTGTACATAACTCCAGATATGGAAAATGCTATGCCAACAGAGATTTTTTACCAAAACCCTCCATCGACTGACTTGGCTCGTGCCAGGTGGATTTAAAAAAAAATAAAAAATCTCCCTCATCTCCCCATCGCCCGTCTCCCTCATCTCTACCTATGAGCCCGCATCCCCCTTATCTTCCCCATCCCCCTCATCTCCCTCATCTCTACCTACGAGCCCCATCTCTCTCATCTCCCATAGAAGCACACAAACCCATCTCCCTGAACCACGAACCCTCGCCCGTGGCCTCCATTGCCCCAAGCCATCTCATCTCCCTCTTGGCAACTATGAACCCTCGCACGAACCCTAAGCCACCTCCGCTGCCAAAGCCCATCACCTATCACCCTAAATGAACCCCCACCCTGAACCCATGCTTGCCTCAATCCCCCTCCCCCCCTCTAATTTTAAACCCCCCGAACCCTCCATCTCTCTGAGCTTGTCGCTTGCCTCCATCCCGATTGTGTAGATGTTAACAAGAAATTCGAAGAAGAGCGACAACCAGTGATAGAAAAGCCCAAAGGTCTTGTTATAGCGTGCATTCCTTTAAAAGTCGTCTTCAGTAGAATAAATGAAGCAGTGAATGGATTGGCAAGGCCAACACACCTTGTGTTAACATCATATGTCCCATGAATTTGGTGCTGGGGGAGGAGTTGTAGTTGTTGGGTTCTACCCAAAATCGTGCATTACAAGATAATGGATGGGCATTTTTATGTTTTGGGTACTTCTTGTTGTAAATTTGTAAATATTTTACTTTTGAGAATGAATGGACAGTTTCAATTTTTTGTATATCTTCACATGGCAATTTCAACTTCAGTTTTTACAATATACCTTGTAAACTTATTCTGGTTGTGAATTTGTACTTATTTTACTTTTAAGAATGAATGGACAGTTTCAGATTTTTGTATATCTTCACATGACAATTTCAGCTCAACTTCAGTTTTTACAGGATACCTTATAAACTCATTTTGGTTGTGAATTTGTAAATAATTTGCTTTTGAGAATGAATGGACAGTTTCAAATTTTTGTATATCTTCACATGACAATTTCAGCTTCAGTTTTTACAGGATACCTTGTAATCACATTCCATCACAAAATCGTGCATTATTGGATATTGCACTAATTCCATTAGTACAAAAATGCATTGCAGGAAATTGTACTAAGCCTATTACAAGAAGTAACTTTACACATTTGAATATTACATTACAATAACTTAATGAACCCAAACACCGCCACATACTCTAATAATTTCTACCAAAATCGCACTCCAATAATTTTCACCAAAACATACTTTAATAATTGTGTCAGTACACAGTCATTTCCATCAAAACATTCTTGCTAATGACCACCATTTATACTTGTCCCGATAATCATCCTGATCCGAGAGATGCAATTGAGATGGTTGGACCTAAATAAACAAAACTTAGTAAGAACAAGAATAAAAAATTAAAAAACAACATTAGTGTCTCATGTTGACACTACCTGCAATGGAGGAGCAATTGTTCCAATACCCAAATAATTTGTTGTATATACTTGCCCGTGTGTATACTATAGGCATAAAAAAAATGTTGTGTCAAAACCAAAAGAATGTAATATCATAATGTGTCTAAGGAGTAGTACAAACTTTATTTTTTATATTTTTACGAAGGTTTATCTATGAAGGAACAGCAGTCGCTCCAATTCCTAAATAATATGTCGTGTATACTTGTCTGTGTATATACTATAGACATAAACAAATAGTGTTAAAGCCAACAAAATGTAATAGTGGTACAAACTTTATTTTTTATATCTTACGAAGGTTTACTTGCGAAGGAGGAGTTGTCAACGGAGTAGAAAAAAAATTCCGGTGAATGTGTCCAAACTTGATTTGTTATATCCTGTAAAAATATACAATAACATTATTCACATATACAATATGATCAAAATATGGACAAAATATACAAATTGCTCT
Organism: Juglans microcarpa x Juglans regia; assembly: GCF_004785595.1. NCBI lineage: Eukaryota > Viridiplantae > Streptophyta > Magnoliopsida > Fagales > Juglandaceae > Juglans > Juglans microcarpa x Juglans regia. The sequence continues at coordinate 5,290,802 of NC_054607.1, forward strand.
AACAACAAAAAACCACCAAAGGAAGTACTTGGGTTTGAAGAGATACATATTGTGTGCCACGCACATTGCATTGATTTGCTATTTGACTATACTGCTCTCTAGGAAAAGACATATAAGATTGTCTTGTTAAATAATCAAGAGAACTAACTTTTTTTACAATAAAAAATTAAAAAAAAAATATTAAAGAGAAACCTCAACAGGGTCGCATTGCAATCTACTTCTTATACTAGCTTTCTTAAGAACCTTCTCAACAGGGTACGCTTTCCTCCTTGACGGTGATCTTCCCTTACTCTGAACTACTAACTGACTAAGAACTGTACTTTTCCTACCCTCTATGGAAGTAGGTGGATCAACTGGTTTGCTAGCACATTGCGAATTGATGCCTGGGTGCTCTAGCTTCAACTGCTCTAATTGGCCGATCAATTTCACACAACTGCTCTCAGCCTTTGAAGCATTCGAACATAGTTCATAGAATCAATTTTGGATCCTATCGTACCATTATTCATCGTGGTTGCTACTCGACTCATAACTATTTTTTACAAATGTGTATTTTTACTTTACATCCTTCCTCCACCGATCCAAGATATATTTTGATGAAACTGTACTCTTGCTTAACTAAGCCAAGTTATGAAGAGCGTGCCTGCATAATATGCCCCTAAACTCAAATAACTTGCAACTAAATTTAACATCCAGGGGATCATGATAGACCAAAACGCTGTAGTTTGCACGTTTTATTAAGTTATCACTCACTTGAATCTCATCGGCAACTACGTACGTGCACCTTCCTCCTATGCATCCCAAATATGAGGTAGTTAAATATAGAAATCCTCCAAATTCATCTTGTACTTCTTGAACTTGGTTTTTGAAACTACTCCTCAAGAGGATAGTGACTGATGCAAGGAATTACAGTATTAAACGAATTGAAGTCAACAATGGTTTCATTCTCCACCTTCCCTCTAAGAGCTGAATCATATTGATCAACAAATTACTTCAATGTGGTCTTTGAGTTAACGTAGTCATCAAAAAATGCATTCATGCCTTTATTCTGCTGTGTAGTTGACATTCCAGCCCAAAATGTGTATCTAACGTAGACTAGCACCCAAAAATGTCGGTCGCTATATAGTGATCTCAACCATACATTCTCATGCAAATCATACATATTGTGCAAATCAGACCAACGTTCTTCCAATTTATGCTCACTTAAAGAGTCATACACGCATTTCTGTAGTACACTCTTAATCTTATCATATCGAGAATATGATCCAAACTTCTCAGGAAGTTTTTTCATTATGTGCCACAAGCAGAAGCGATGCTTAAACGTTGGAAACACCCTAACAATTGCAATTTGCATTGTCTTGTCTTGGTCTATGATGATTCCATTTGGTGGTTGGTCCTTCATACACTTTAACTATGACTTAAACAACCGGTCAAAGGTATGTGCATCCTCATTAGATATCAATCCGCACCTGAATATGATTGACTGACCATAGAGGTTCACATCCACAAACAATGTAAAGGGCATCTTGTAGGCATTAATCAGGTATGTTGTGTCAAATGTAATCACATATCCAAATGATTCATACATAGCTCAACTTCGGGCATTAGCCCAAAACACATTCTTTAATCTCATATTATGGTCCACGTCTATGCAAAAATAAAAATCTGGATTTTTTTCTTCTTGGAAGTAGTTACATAGAGCCTCAACGCCTCCAACCCTGAGACGAGGTTGTCTTGCTTTGTCAATATAGTTTCGACACTCCTTTTCCCCGAATGACAGTTTATCGTAAGCCCTCGCCTCAACAACTAGAAACTTGAAATTCTTTGACATTTGTATTCCTGCTTCGTCATTTATTTCAAGCCTTTTAACTACACGAGCATCAACCTTCTTAAAGCATTTGAAATGTCTTGCCTTTCCCGTACTACAAATGTGTGTGTGCTCCAAGTTTACTTTAGTCAGGATATATCCACATTCATCATTCATCGTCACATTAATCCTAACCATACATCCTATCTTCTCCGTTTGTCTTGGCTTGAGAACATTGGTAGCCTTACTCTTTGATGTGTCTTCCCTTACACATGTTAAGATAAACCATCTGACGTTACCATCATCTCCCTGTTTAGAATTTCGTTTACACACCTCAAATCCCTCCTGCTTACCATATTTCATATAGTAAGTCAAAACTTCTTCTACAGATGAAAATGTCATTCCGACCTTAGGTTCATTGACTATTTCAGCACATTATTGCTCATTATCAACTTTTACCTCGTAATACTTGTTGAGGGAAAAATTAGTTAATTGGCATATTCTTGTGAAAACCTGTGTAAAATTGAGTTATAACAAGTGTTGAAGCTGTGTAATATGAAAAAGATTGAAGTGTGCTCAACATGGCTCAACTAGCGCTCGACTGGCGCTCGAGAGGTTCGCTCGACGTGCGCTCGACTCAGCGCTCAAGCGGAACCCATACAGAATGGTTCGCTCGATGTGCGCTCGATGCAACGCTCGAGCGGAACCATACAGAGAGGTTCGCTCAAATGTGCGCTCGAGCTGAACTCATCCAGAGAGGTTTGCTCGATGTATGCTCGACGTAACACTCGAGCAGAACTCATCTAGAGAGGTTCGCTTGATGACGCTCGACGTCTTGCTCGAGCGGTTCCAGAAGACAACGTGCGCTCGACCTTTGCTCGATAACTCACTCGAGCCAATGTTCAAGACAACTTAAAATTCATGATTTTGAGCGCCGTGTCTTGCTGGGACTATAAATAGAACAGGTTATTTCTGTTCTTTGGTGTAAAGAAATAGAGCAAAAACTCCAGTTGCTTCAAGAGCCATAGAGAGAAGCTTTTCCACATTGTTGAATCTCTCTTGGACAAACATATCTCTACCACACCACACTCAAGATCAAATCTTCTTCAAAGTCCATTGAAGTGGACGCTTTAATTGGCCAAAAGGTTTCCGGAGCTACTGTTGATGCAGAGATCGAGAGGTTCTCGTAGGATGCTATAGAAAGGTCGGAGTTCCGACACTACATGCCTGTTGAGATCGAGTGGGTCACTCGTGATGTTGCAAGCGAAGTTTAGGAACTACAAAAGTTTTGTGAGTGTCTCTAAATTGGTTGTAATAAACTTTTTCTATAGTGGATTTTAGGTGGTGGCTTACACCTAAAGTGGTTTTAGATTTTGAAGACGTTCTTCAAATGAGTTTCCACTTCGTGACCAAATCTATATGTTGATTATTTGTATGATTTGTGTCATATTTTAATTGCTTCTTATCATTAAATTTTTATTAGATCAGAAAATTTGAACTGCACCTATTCACCCCTCTAAGTGTTGTATGGGATAGAACCACTGCTTTTTCAATACTCATTATTTGCATGTTCCATATCAGAATCCATAGCAACTCTAGTGTTTGAATTATCAAAGAATATTAAACCAGATTCAAATCAAGATATTAACTTGAATATTGAAAGAAATCATATACAATCAAAAGGATTTGAAAGAAAAGTATATGATTTTTTTTTTTTTGTTGTAATTATTGACAATGGAATTTATATTGAAAGCAATACACTCAAGGGGCATTTTAACCAATCAATTAGAGTACTATAAGAAAGGTACTGAAGCCATGGAAAAGGGAAAAAAAATCATACAAACTATCTAAAACAAGTAGTGTTGTGGCTGGAATTCATAGCTTTTGAGCAATTTCTCATAGAAATTTTTGAATCCATTGATAGTTGAGATGAATGCTCAAGCCATTGTATGCAAACACATCTATACATAAGGCTCAAATGCTTAGTTATTTTTTATTGGAGATTTATGATAAGTAGTAGAAATTACTAAACAAAAAATATATATTATATATAAATTGTTTTCATGTAACTCTTGACAAGAAAAAGCTATGATCTGATGCAATCGGAATGATAAAATAGGCCAATTGCAATGGGTCATTTGCAGCTGGAAATGAATAGGTATCACTATCTTACCCAATAGAAAAAGGGGGAAAAACAATCTAAGAGCCATGGCTTTGATTGAGGCAATGAACTCATTAGAAATTGGCTGAGTGTAATTTCAGCTGTAGATGCAATCTTTGAAGCTGTGGTAAAGTGATCTTTTGTTTGACAAATTACAATTACGACCACTGCACCACATTTGAATAGTGGCAAAATCGAGAAGCCCACTCCGTATGCACAAAAAGTGGGGAAACAAATAAAATGTTGGACCAATAGTATTTACTTTTCCTTTTCAAAGTAAGTGACAATGTGAACTACCTGTTGTGAAACAAAGTAAAGAAGCTGAACAGGCCATTGTCAACAATGAAAAAATTGTCTATTTTTCTTATTTAATTCCTGGTGAGTTTGTATTTCCAAACAGATCTTTTGTTTTCGAGCACTTGATATTTCCTAACATTTGTTTCATTTTTACTTTTTGTTTTTTTAATACACGTGGCGCCACTCAAGAGGGACATGTCAATCGGTAAAAAATCACTGTGCCCATCTTCGGTGACTGTAGCAGCTCCCCTCCGGATATATATATACCGCATGCATGCATACATCGATGACTGTGTTAATTGCATGGTACTTCCTCTATATGTGTGTGTCCGTCCCAGAATTAGCATGTGCGGTACTTCCAGCCAAAACAAAGTACCGTTCGTCCCTAGAAGCCCACTTTAATTAGCAAGGAAATGCACTCATGATCTCTCTCTTTTTCTTTTTTTTTTCACAAGAACGTACGTCGTCTGAGATTATTATTTTTTGTCTTTAATTACAATATATAGCTTAATTCCTCTTTAGGATTCATGTCCATCATGATCTTGATCGCTTTCAGAGCATTCTCTAGCAATCCAAGCCCATAAGCCCATTAAGGTTAATTTAGACCATTCCTTTGTTGAACCAAGCAACAACTAGTACTATTTTTCATGAAATTTCGCAATTAGCTAACTAATTATATATATATATATATATTTAGAAAAATTCTATACATCATATTACCATCTTACTTTAATCCTATTAAGTAAGACGTGATATATTTATTATTATTAAATTATTATTTATTACATGCTTCTTTATTATCTAATAATAATGAATGTGATATATACTATTTAATATAATCAAAATAGAATGAAAGTATAGTATATAATATTATTTATAAATAATATATATATAATATATATCTTCAGCGAAATGAGTATAGTACCCATGTCTTAATTGTGATCTGAAATTCATTATTCATATACGGCGAATGATAGTGCTATATCACCTAATTTTTGTTTCGTCATACCTCAATGTATAATAGAATAATAATAATAACCGCACGTACAAATATATCTTAATTATTTTTTGTCATTTTCGTTTCGGTGAAGCATTGTCCTTGTCATAGTTAGCTGGTAATCTGGCTTTATCGACCTACTCATGCCTCGCTAGCTTATTTTCTTCCTTTACTCCAGAGGAATGATGTCCAGATGAAATCTACCGAGCTGTTTTTTTATTAAATATTAAAAAAAAAAGAAAAGAAAAAAAAACAGCTTGATTGGTGCATTTCATCGGTACACCATGCATTCAGTTAACCGTAGCCCAATAACATGACCACAAAAAGAAGAGAAATCCTTCGAATAAGAATATTAGATCAGCAGTACATGTCATTACAAGACAAATGATGACGAATTATTTATGATAAAAATAGACACATTTTGATAAAAAAATAATTATTTTTATAGAAAGTAATCGATAATAAATAAATAATTTTTTTGTACGTAATGTACTGATTCCATTAACATAGCTAGGTAGTAAATTTAAGAGAAATGTTGGACACCATCCTTTAATGTGATATTAACTGATTGTAACTATTTATCATCTTTCATTATTTATCATTTAATGATTGGATGCCAAATAAGAGGATGATCGATGGAATTTATCCCTTCTGTTTGAAGAATCTTAGAATAGATTAACATTCCAATTATGCCTTTTTTCCTTTTTTGTTGGATAATTAATTCTTGCCTTTTTTCATCGTCAATATTATGATAATCTCAAGGTTTTAAAGTACTCTACCTAGAAAGTAAGCATATTTGGATACAGAAATAGTTTCATCTCATTTTATTTTATTTTATCTCATCTTATCATTACAATTTTGTCAAATTCTCACATAAAATATAATAAACAATTCAACTTTTTCAAATCTTAAAATAATAATAATATTAAAAAATAATATTTTAATAATATTTTATTTAACTTATAACTTTCATTTAAAACTATCTTATTTCAATTTACTATGCAAACGGAGAATAAATTAAGGTTCTGGTACCATGCAACAAGGATTGATGGATGGGTTTCTCGAATAATATTGACGATAGTAGTTCGCCAAACACGAGTACTACTATACGTTCCCTTGTTTTAGCTCAAGAAGCTGCAAATTAGTAAAAAAACAACCGTAAATTCACGTTTCCTGTAAGATCTTTGCCAAGTTTGTGTTCAAAACTTCAAAAATTTTCAAATATGAAAAAAAAAAATTGCATTTTAAATATAATTGGATTATCGCCTTTAATAATCCAAAAATTACATTAATTGTACAAACAAATTACATAATTACTGCTTACAATTATTTGATGATCATGAACGTAGCTTCTAAAAAACGATGGAAAATTGAACTTTCCTTATTTTTGAACGGAAGGATAAATATATTTATATATATAGAACATATATATTTTCTCTATTTCATTTATAATAAATATTCCTTGACTTCATGCACACGATGATCTACCTTAGTTCGCCCTTCTGCAGTTCTTTCTAATCTCACCGCTGGATCCAGTGAGGGGTTCAATGTCTCCCATCTTAATCATTGCAGTGATAAAGTCATTGCTGAAGGTCTTAGGATTGTTGCTGTAGGTTTTAACCAGTGAATCTGTCGACCCGCCATTGTACAGTTCTTGATCAGAGTGCAGAAGACCCTTTTGGCCGAGGAGGTTTTTGAAGTACTTGTTATCAAAATGATTAGGGGTTTGGATGTCCAGAGGGGCAAGGTTCTTGCGGCCGCCGGTGTTCCTTGGGCATGTGCTCTGTCTGAGCTTGGCAAATGAACTATCGATGTTTGTCTCGTTATATATGCGGTCTCTGAAAGTTAGACATCTTGTTTGCCCGATCGTGTGACCTCCTGGGATCAGGTTGACAACAAAGTTATACTGCAATATTTCTTTGGCATTTAAACTGTCCAAAACATTTCTCCCATTAGATTCCTAAATAATCTGTATTTATCTCAATTTATCTTATTACTATTTATAAATTTTAACATATAAATTTTATTATTATTCATAAACTATCTCAATTCATTTAAACTCACTAATCCAATCCAGAAGCTTAGAAAGAGATGAGAAAGGCCCCCCAAGTTCTTGAACTTGGTTGAGGCCTGAGGGGATTTTTCCATATATATTTGTTGAAAACAAGAAGTCCAGTAGAAGTTAGCTTAGACCTCGTTAATTGTTTTGATAGATGAAACAAAATAGTTAAGGATGAATTGAGTTAAAAGTTAAAAATTGAATAAAATATTGTTAGAATATATTTTTTTAATATTATTTTTATTAATTTGAAAAAATTATAATAATTAAATAAAATGAGTTGAAATAGATTTTGAACAATCCAGCTCAGAGAGAGAGAGAGAGAGAGAGAGAGAGAGAGAGAGAGAGAGAGAGAGAGAGAGAGAGAGAGAGAGAGAGAGAGAGAGAGAGAGAGAGAGAGAGAGAGAGAGAGAGAGAGAGAGGGGCATACCAGACAAGGCAACCATATCCTGGGTAGAGAGACCTTTGGCTCGGAAACTGCTGATGAGGTTGGTGAGGTTAAATGTGGGAGGAGGGAGGTTGCCATTGTTGGCGTCAGAAAAGCTGGCTGTCTTCGAGTCTCTTCTTCCCACTTTAACAGCCCAATTCGGCCCGCCAAGCTGCAGAAAAATTTCACTACGTTACCAATGATCAGGTTAATCAGAAAGATAACTATAGACATTTTTATCTCGATGTAAGGAAAAAAAAAAAAATGTTTCCTAGGCTATTATATTATACAACCGGCCAGAATTTAACATGTTATCAGAATTATACGTGGTTTTGTAATCATGCATGTGATCTCTATTATTGTATCTCTTCAATTATTTAACATCTTTTTGTCTAGCTAGCTACCATCTAAAACTATTATCTGTCCCACACAAATGTGCCAATCTGCAGTTCCAACGTACGAGTGAAAAATTAGTCATCTCTTGTACTTCGTAGACATGATAAAGATGGAGAATTAACTCACAATTACAACAGAGTCACGAGCAGCAATGGCTAGGATATCAGCACAAGACACCACTCCTGGGCATACTTTCTCTACAGCGGTTTTTATGTCATCGACAACCTTGAAACCCCTGATGGATCTGTTGTTGGGACCTGCTGTCTTCTCGCCTTTGGTACTGGCCGTGTCATCCAGGAGTACCGAGCCGTCACAACCCTGCAAGTGTGCCACGAATAATTAGCATATATGCATGAGACAACGAAAAATACGGTCGTATAATGTTTGTGGTTTCATGAATTTTGGTAACATGACTGAATTTCATTTAACAAACTGGAATGGATGGACCCAAACCCACCAAATAAAGCTGACAATGTTGCCAACGTGGGTGTCATAAAAGACTCTCTAGTCTCTCCCCCATCACCTCGCTTAAATTTTGCATGCCATATGCATGTGCTAAAGCTCTGTTTATGTATGATCAGTCACATACATGAAAGTGCCATTCAATTGTACATCGCACACTTTATCTTCTTCTTCTTCTTCTTTTTTCCCGGCTGAATACAGCACACATAGATCACAGACTACATTTATACCTTCATTTTACTTAATTATAAATGCTGTACCATTAAGTTTAGTATTCTACATGCCAACTTAATCAGTCACGCTAACTAAACCTGATTAATTAAGAAGAGCACAATGCCAATCAACTGATATATATGCTAGCAAGCGTATCTAATTAGAAACTTGGATCTAGCTAAATTATGTTTTACTCTAATTCACTGCAAACTAGAACCGGGTAGATATATATAGACAGAAGAAGAAATTTACATTGACAAAACAGTCATGGAAGTGGAGGCGAAGGAGAGAAGCACCCAGGCGGGGTGCCTTTGAAAGGGCATTTATGAGAACAGGCCGCACCGTGCTGAAGACCTTGGGACAACTTTTAGAGTAAAAACCTGTAGAGAGTTTAGCAGAGGAGCTCCCCGTGAAAACCACAAGAAGCAGGGCTAATGCGACGGTAACATGATTGACAGTGCTCAAGGAAGAAGAAGAAATGTAGGAGGCCATTTTCTCTGTTGATCAACTAGATAAGATTGGGAATTAGTGGCAGTACTGGATGGGCTGTGTCGAGACCACATGTGGGGGGAATTACCATTATATAGACAGATCATACGAGAGAGATAATTGGGAAACTCATCAGTATTGCATGGAATTGGTCTATACCTTATATAAATTAATTATTGAAAAGAAAAGATATTTTGTAAAAGCAACAGCTAGCCATGCAACAGGCCAAGTTTGAAGTTTTATAAATTATAAATGCCTGATAATGATAAAAAGTAATGCAAGCCCGAATAGAAACACGTTTAAATGCATTGAACTGGTGGGTATAGACCATAGATGCATGCGTCAAATTTGTCTGAATTGTGGGGTATCCGAAATTATCCATCAATTAAAGTTTTGGGTTTGTTGATGAGTACACCATATTAAAAAGGATTAGCTACATATATAGACAAATAGGCACCTCGATCGAGGTACGTTGTTCTCAGACAATTAAAAACTAAGCTACAAAGTTGACGATTGAACATAGGCAGTTGTAACAACTAATGATTTGATTCTCATTTATATGAAATGGGACATAATAATCTTAATTACCGGTCCCTAAGTACTAAGTTAGTTTGAATTCAGATGGGAGATTAAATGATTTTAGATAAAAAATAAAAGTTAAGAAAAAAATATTTTTATTTAAGAATTTAAAAAAGTTAAATTATTTATTATATTTTATATAAAAATTTAAAAAAATTATAATGATGAGATTATGATACGAGATAAAACACTTTTCAAATCTAAGTTCTGAGTTGTGACAGACTAATTCCAATGGTGTGATTAGTGTGCATGCATGAAATAAGTATATACGTAATCATGTACTTTTAAAATGTATATTTTAAAATGAGTAATGATATACACATAATACATTATACGATATATTATATAATAATATTATAAAATGAGGATATTTTTATAAAATGATATTATTTTTATAAAATGTTTTCTAAAAATACTTTTCATTTAAAATATAATTACGTAAAATATTATAAAAAATATTAAGTGTAAATCATTTTCCATAGCGCAAAAGGGTCTCTGAGAATGAAGTTAATTACAGTGCTCAGAAATTACACTCGGGCCAGAAAAAGATGGCATGAAAGAATCGCCAACACATAAAACAGACAATAGAAAAGCGAATAATTTGTTTACTTTGTCCCCTTCCCTTCGCCGTCAGACCAACCCCATCTCTCTTTAATGTCGCAGAAGAAAGCGAAAAATCTTGAAACATCAAATTAGACTCTTTCAGCTCTTTATAAATTTTTGGTCTTTTTCTCTTGAAAGAACGTGTGAACGAATTTTCGAGAGATCTGGGAATTTAATCAGATTAGATGAACTAGTCGTAGACACTTAACTGCCTCTTCGATCAGAAATGCATGTAACAAGTGATCCCCACACCACATGCATGGAGTCAGAACAAGGCAAAACGAATTAGAAAAACATGCAGTTTGTTTTTAGTTTTGACAAGTACTACAAATATCGTGTAGTACTTATCGATCATCGCCAAAAATCTTAATCTAACACGAAAAAGTTCCTTAAACCTATGACGAATTATACTTTCCCATGCACGTATTACTAGATCTACTACTTACAAAGACAAATGGGTCTTGCAAGTTGCATGTCGCAGCTGGTTGATTTGTGGTCAATGTTTTCCATAAACTAGTATTGAAGAATTAGGTGAAAGAGTACTTGCGTACTGCTCTACGCAGTCCCCGTATATCTTATCAGAAATGTTTTGGGTGTTAATTTAAAAAGTGTCCTGAATGAGTTTTTTTTAAGTGATTAAGAAAATATTTTTTAATGATATTATAAATTTTTTATTTTTTTAAATTTTTAATGATGATTAAAATAAATAAAATAAACTATTCAATAAACTCATTCGAACCAACTTTTCAGCGGCTGTTGCAGGGCTCATATCTTATTATTTGGGAGCTGACTGAAAGCTTAAAATAATATAATATCCCTTTAATAATTCAACTAACGAGTCCGTAACGACAGTTCCAGATTTAAGAAGCTAGGGCCATATATATATATATATATATTGATGCAATAATTTACAGGTGGATGAAGCAAATTATTATTATTTTTTTTGTTGGAATTATTGGCTATTGATCATGAATATTTCATTTTCTTTCGAGTAAAAATTATAAGAGTAATTAATGAAATTATCAGATTAATTGCCTCTTTCAGAAACTCTTTTTGTTAAAGAAAGGTGATTTTTTTTTCAAGTTTTTGAAACACCATATGATTTAGGCCTAGTATGGTCTAGATAGAGCATAACTTTCATCTCATATCATCTCATTTAATTATCTTAATATTCAACAACTATAAATACGAATACTTTTCAATTTTAAATTTTTAATATTTTCATCTAATTATTATCTAATCATTACAATTTTTTAAAACTTTTAAATAAAATACAAAAAATAATTTAAATTTTTTAAATTTTAAAATAAAAATAATATTTAAAATTATATTGTAATAGTTTTATAATATTTTTATTTAATATTTTTTTATTTCTCATTTACCCAAATTCTATTCAACATCACAACTCAAATTATTTTATTATTATTTACAAATCATTTCATTTCGTATATTCAAACAGAGGCCATGATAACAGTTGAGTGTGAGCGACGACTTTGTCTAAAGAAAATTAGTTAGAGGAATTAATTGCATCTAATTAATCATTTATGAATTGATATATATATATATATTTTTTTGAAACTTCGTTATGAATTGATATTTGACATGACATACAAGACTTATACTTGCATATATAGTTACATCGTTGTCGGACCATTTCTTGGCATACGCACGTTAGGGTTAGTTCCTTATCCTTTAGACTTGGCCACAATTAAGGTCTCGTTTATTTTCAGAAAACATCTCATCTCATCTCATTTTATTATTATAATTTTTTTAAATTTCTATACAAAATAAAATAAACAATTCAACTTTTTCAAATTTTAAAACAAAAATAATATTAAAAAATATATTCAAACAATATTTTATTCAACTTTTTAATTTTAATCTCATTTCATCTCATCTCATCTCTGAAAATAAACGAGCCCTAAGACACAATGAGAAAAATCTATCCATTTATTAATAATCTTCTCGCATTAATATTCTCCCATACCTGCGTATAGATTGGGATGAAACCAATTGCTTTCAAAAAAAATAATTAGCATACTTTGAATAATCATAACATGTTGAAGAAATCTTACCAAGTGCTTGACAGTACGTAATTACGTATAAATTTATAATGATGTATTTGTCAAAGAGTTTTTCAAAAGGTACGAATAAATGATTGGAGTTGCTTCTTTTTGACGCCAAAAGACCATGTACTGTTTAAAATAAATAAATCACTAATATATATATATATATAGGCTGCTATATATATATTATATATACCGCGATAAGATCGACCCGATTATTTTAAGAAAGTTTCCATCAACAATTGTCTTATGCTTGTACAGAAACGATTTTATGTGATTTAATTATTATAATTTTTTTAAATTTTTATATAAAATATAATAAATAATTTAATTTTTTTAAATACTAAAAAATTTAAAAGAAAATTAAATTATAAACGGCCTTAATCTTCATTGATCTCTCACCACAAGTACTATTCATTTCTTTTTATAGCCTATATACATAGCTATTTATCATTTTAAGAAGACATTTTCAGTCGGTATAATGATAGAAGAAAATGGTGAATTGTACCCATCAGGAATAGTCAAAAGTTGATAAGATTCATTCGGCTCTTAAAGTCAGTAGTGTTCAACAGAAAGTATTGAACAGCTTTCTATGGAAAAAGGAGGCCAGCCATGCATTAATCTAGGGTAGCTGCTGCTAGCTAGCTACTTGCAAATGCATTATATATTTAGTCGCAGAAAACGAGAACATTATTATGAAAGAAAAAATTACTTTTATCTTACCACTTTTACCGTTTCATTTCACCGCTTAATAAAAATATATATTTTTTATTTAATGATTAAAAAAGTAATTTTAAATGAATTGAAATATTTTTTTTAAATTATTTAAATATAGAAAAAAAAAGGTGAAAAGAAAAAAACAAAAAAACAAAAACCAAAAGCGATAAATTTGAGCGACTTTCTGAAAGAGGACGGTCCCACGGTTTAGAAGTCCGATCTAAGTTCCGAAAGCAAAGCAGTCATACGACTCATACCTAGGCATTTATACCATGCACGTTCGAGTTGAAAAGTATAAACCTATCCCCCAAAAAAAAAAAAAAAAAAAAATTCACATATAGGGATATGCGATATATTTTCTAAGTGTCTTTCTTTTTTAATTAATTATTGAGATTTAATAAAAATAAATTTATAAATTGATACGATTTTATATAATTAATTATATTAGAAATTTTATATGTGAATATATAATATAATCATTTATCTGATGAGACAAATCTCAATTTGATGTAGTTATTTCACGAATTTCTCAACATTATTACTTATCTGAAATTGTCTTGTTGATTGTGAATTGTGTTACATAGTAAGATACATATATTACTCAAAATGAATATAACAAAATTGCATGCATTCGACCGCAGTACCATATAAAATGGCTCATTAATTTGATCGTAAGTTGCCAAAGTTATCTAATTATAAACGTACGTACCTGAGCCAAAACTCACATGCAGAAAAGGAAAAATGTCCCCAACTTTTTCTCTCTTCGTGCCAATATTCATCAATATTGGCCGACGGAATAGGACATAGACCCTTTAATCAATCATCTATGAACAAGACAAGAGTCCCTTAATTTGGTTGAAAACGACGTTGGTTTGGGGGCACACACAGAGGTGGCCGTTTCCTTACTTGGTCCCCCATCCAAGACCTCAAGTCTCTGGCCTTATAATTGCAGAAGGGCTACAACATTCAGGTGGGTGTACACTAGTGATTTTCTTTTAATGTGAATAGGTCATTACAGATTTTTTTCTCCAATTAACCACTAACACCTTTTCTTCCTTTTGTGTAATACCAAAAAATAAATATTTCTTTACCCTAATATTAATATATATATATATATATGCAGTTGGTAGGGTGGGAGGGATGAGCAATTTGATGAATTAATTAATACACGAGGTTCATGCATGAAACCCAACCTATAAATTAGATAGACATTAATTGCTATGTAAATAAGTTGAAAAACACATAGAAAGAAAATTAAAAGGAAAGATAAAAGAGTTAATTAGAAAGCGAGTACAAATTAAAAGAGAACATGAAAAATTAAAATAACAGAAATTCAGAAAATTATCGAAATCATGCGATTCAGATTCAAAACTACAAATTAAAGATCATTGGGAGACTGATCACATATATTCCATACTAAAATCATGGTTAGAGCAGACTGAAATGAATATATAGAAGAGGTTGAAATTTAAAGCGATATAGAATATATATAGGAGTACTGGAAAGTGATAATTGATCAGTTAGAAGATGAAACTTCTTCCAATCTATCTATACATATGATAAGTATTTATTAACATTAAAAGTCTAACTTAATTAAAAATTTGTATTTATCATATGCTCAAGGGATATATATATATATATATGCCAATTTTTTAAATGGGTCTGAGAAAACTTCATATTAGAGGAAAACTCTGTCATTATCTATCGAACATAAACATTATTGGAACAACGTTTATTTAAAAAAAAAAAAACCTTGGAACGACCTTTTTTGTCCTTGGACTCAATAATTGATCATCTTGTCGGTGACGGTGAGGTGAGGAATATGGTAATCAAAATTGTTGGTTATTTTTTTTGTAAATTTTTTCTTATCGATCACTATTTACCGTCTTATACTTGAAACTGTAAATAGAATTCAGTTACAAAAATATATCTAGACAAAACCCAGAGAATTCCTCTTTTTTGCACGCATAAAAATTCCAAACAACAATATCGGACAAACGTTTTTGTCTCTCGCTCGCTGTTAAGTAACTATTTTGCCATTGCGATTGAATATTGAATTAAATTGAGTTGAGTTGAGTTGAGTAAAATATTATTAAAATATTATTTTTTAATATTATTATTATTATTTAAAAATTTAAAAAAATTAAATTATTTATTATATTTTGTATTAAAATTTAAAAAAATTATAATAATAAATTAAGATGAATTAGAATGACTTTAAGTTCCGAACGAAACTTATCACAATCAATTAGCATTTTTGGGGCGAGGAAAAAGTAATTTTTGAAGGTTTTGTTTTTTTTGTACTTTCCACCTTTTCTCCACCTTTGTAATATTTATATTTCCTTCCATAGATAAAATCAGGATGGTTGCTTTAGCCATTTCTTTTAATCTATCCATTTGCAAAACATAAAGGCTATAAATGTAGAATTTCAGCTGAGCCAAAAAAAAACCTTTTTAGAAAGAGAAACTCTCGCTTCTCTTTAGGAAGTTTATTAATCTTTTTTGTTAAGTGTTTTCACTAAGAGGAGGATGGAGCCTTGGATATAAGTTTATCATCCTCCGTTCTATTTCTTTTTTAGCATCAGTTTGTGTATAAATTTTTTTTTCCCTAGTGTTTTTATTCCCTCATCTTCACCGACCCAATTTTAGTCAGATATACTGCACCCCAGTGACCAACTGTCTCCATGCGTCTCACCCTGCAACGCCCTGCTGATCTATCGTAGATCTACAGGAACGGTGGCAAAAATCTCAGCACAGGATACTTACGCGTGGCTTGTTCTACACGTGGCCGTCACACACTGTCATGCCAAACTATGTCTGATAGCTACACGCGTCATACTTGTAGATTTACCACCTCTAGATCTTTCAAATTTAACTCACCCCATCTCACAATCACCTGCGTGTGGTCTCCACACGCTATCACAAGCGAGCTTGAAGAAATTCAATTCGTTGCAGTCCATCTCATTCAATGCCGATTTTCCTATTATATTTTTACTTTCTCCAATCGATAATTTAAGGAAAGAAATACAGATCTCTTAAGAAAAAATCTCATAATAACAAATTATAATGCACTTTCAGCATCCATCGTCTCCAACTATGATATCATACTTTATACAATTGTGTGAATTGTAAAAAAGTTCATTTAAGATAAATTCTTTTTTATAAGATATGAGTGTAGACCAAATTCTTGGACTCAAAATTTAATTTAATTTTTTAATTTTTTATTATAATTATTGTAATGAGGTGTTTATTGGAATATATTCTTATTCATCTACGTCGTTCTTCATTTTTTAATAAAATATTTGCTTAAGAGGAAAAAAATTTTCTTCATGATATGATTCATTGGGATTTGAAAATATATGCTCACTGTCATGTGCAATAAATAAAGTCGTCCACTTTGATTGGACTTGTCCAAATATCCTAGAAACTACGCAACTAGCAAAGGGCATGCTAGATCCCCGCGAAAAGCCACTAATATATATTTTAAAAAACATTTTAAAAACTATTTAAACATTTTTTTTAAGTTTCTTAATATTAAAAGAAAACAACACACATACGATAGTTTTTCTCGATATCCATTTTCGGTGGGACAAGTATTTTTTCATTAGCAAAATAAATATATAGACATAAGTAATGTTATGTATAAGTTTAAATTGTATAAATCTTGTATATATCTTGTATAAAAAGTAGATCTTACTAAAAGAAAATATGATTTTTACATTTTGTTTAATAAGATCTATTTTTTTATAAAGAAACTACATAAAACTTATCTATTTACATCTTGTAGCTATCATTATTATTTAGATATGCCACACACAAAAGGAAATTAATAGGATTACTATCTTCCTACTACCTATTTATTATTTTTTTGTATTTGATTTTTTTTTTTTTACTTAATCGTTAAGGAAATGACTACTAGTAAAATTATATATTTTTTTAATTTTTTTTCTTAATGATTAAGGATGTTAAAAAATTATTTGAAAGAAAATGATAAAAAATAAATATATTATTAGTAGTAAATAATTAGTAAAAGAATAATAATCCTATCAATACCCTACACAAAAACTCCTTTATTTACACGGCCTTTATTCTTCCACGGGCTTATAAGGATTGAGCATTTATTAATCTCATCGGGCTTTGTAGCACCAATTTTATGTGGGCTTCATGAAATGGGCTCCCACAAATTATGATTACAAGCCCATCTTGTCTCTTCCATGTTGAGCTTAACTTGATGATCCCATGGGCCAGAGGCCCAGAATCTCAACTTTCTCAGCAAAATTAACCCTTTCATTTTATCACACTCACCATTAATTTTCTTCGGTTTGGTGCGTCGGTGGGGAAGGTAAAGCAAAAGGGATTGCAGGATAAGAAACAAGCTTCTGTTTGGATAAGAAACAAGCTTTGATATTAAAAGCCATTGCAGGATCAAGCAATTCTGGATATCAAAGATCAAGCCAAGTTTTAAAACTATAACCTCTGCAGGATCAAGCCAAGTTTTAAAACTATCCTAGATACAAAGGGAATAAAGCAAACCAAACTACTTATAAGGCTAGGTATCAACGGAAAAATCAGGGACAACCATAGAAAGCAATGGATTCCAGCTCGATCCCATATAAAAATTGTGCAAACTTTGCTTAGATAGCTGAGAGGGAGAGTGACAACAAAAGCATCGCCTAGAGCACCATATGTAGCTAAACTATCGGCCAAAGCATTTCTTTTCCTGTATACATTGACCGTATTGAATGTAAAGGAAACTTCAGTTAATTTTCCGGCAATCAGCACGGATTTGGCCACTGCTCCCCGTGAGAGGGCTAAGGTTTCCAATCTTCACCATGGCGTTGGCAAAATCAGCTCTGAAAGTTGCGGGGTTGGTGCTATAAGTGGTGACCTGAGAGTCCGTGGAGCCGCCATTGAAGAGCTGTTGGTCCGAATGCAGGAGGCCTTTTTTATTCACCAAGTTCTTAAAATAAGCATTGTCAAAGATGACAGGGGTTGTGGCATCTAAGGGCGAAAGGTTGTCATCCCCGCCAGTGCTTGGACAGTTAGATTTTAATGATGATGCAAATGTTGAGTTGATGTTGGCTTCCTTATTGATACGTTCCCTGAAGATCACGCACCTGGCTTGGCCTGTTGTATGAGCTCCTATTTAGGAAAATGCAGAAAAGAAAATGATTAAAACGAATCTAAGAATTAAGTGATTCAACTTCAATGAAACTCAGAGCAACTCCGTTACGTGTATAAGAAAACATAGAGCACATTCAATTGTGTGTCGAGTTATGTTTTTTACCTGAGAGAGCTACCATTTCTTCCGCACTGAATCCTTTATTTGAGAAGCCAACCAAAAGATCGCTGAGGTCCATTCCCGGAGAGGGGATTTCGCTGTTCGCTGCTGTAAAACTTGCTGTCGTCGAGTCTCTTCTGCCTAACTGAACTGTCCATGAAGGCCCGCCTAACTGGAGAAAAATTACACAGTACGAGATTTATTTACTAGCAATAAGATACATCCTTTTCAAGATTATACATATATATAAATTTCATAGTGCTGCGGTTAACAACTGAACTCTATAGAGTCCGGTTTCAAATTCAGGATCCATGTTTTGTACTTCGAAATTAATGAGGCTAACTCAATCGTAAAACTGGTTCTACAAGAGATGATAACATACCCAAGATCTTGTGTACAGATAATATGAGATTATTTCTCAATACTATCAACCAGTGAAATAATATCAATATCATGTTACCATGCTAGGATACCATTGATCCTGTTAATTTTACTTACTGCAACAACAGAATCACGGGCTGCAACAGCTAGGATATCTGCACAGGAAACAACTCCAGGGCAAATACTCTCCATTTGAGATTTGATGGTATCTATTACTTCAAAACCCCTTAAAGAATCTGCATTTGGGCCGGCTGTCTTCTCCCCAGTGAAACTTGAAGTGTCATCTAATAGAACAGATGCATCACATCCCTGTTTGCGCCACAAGAAGATCTATCAATGGTAATTCCAATACGAAATCTGCTATATATATGACCAGTAACAGTAATTTAAATCCCAACTGCAACGAATTATGGTCTATACGTTTACCCTTAGATTTTACAACAATTGCATGTAATTTGGTTTCGTCTAAAACTTCATGAAATATAATGTGTCTGGAATCTGGATTTGTTCAAATACTCAAGTAATCAGGTTGCATGCATATAAAATAGCGCTATGTACACATCTCTATTAAATCAATATGCAATTTGTCATTTTTGTTCTTCTATCTTAATATTTAAATATATGTGTTTAAATAGAATTACAAAAATGATAAATTACATGTTATTTAGGTAAAACTGTATGGTGTAAGACTTCATTGTAACATGTCTGATAGAAATCCATGCATGACAGATTGTGCACGGGCTGATGGAATATCACCTGGTCAACGCATGCTAATGTGGCAGTACCACATCAATCTATGCACGCGGGGAGTTCGCGCACCAAGCATTATTGTTTCAATAATTAAAGGATATAATCAATATGCTACTAGAGTTTGAAATATTAACATTGTTATTGAAAATGGTAGGTACGTCCATACTGAAAATGATTTATTTACACCTAAAGCTTGCAAGCCCTTTATAAAAGTGAGATCTATTGTAAAAAAGTGTAATCAAAATTCTACTTTGATAGGTCACACTATTTTTTATGAATGAGTACTTTGCACGCCTTAAATCTATATATGCAACCACATATATATATATATATATATATATATATATATATATATATATATATACACAAACGAATATAGCGTGCGTGTGTGAGTGCAGAGTGAAAGCTCATGTGCGGGTCTGTGTTGTATGTATGCAAAAGAAGAAAGAAAGAAAGGGAGAGAACATGCATTGACAAAACAGTCATGGAAATGAAGGCGAAGTAAAGAAGCCCCCATTCGATGCTCCTTGACCACTGCATTGGTAACTGCAGTTCTAATGGTAGATAGAGCTTTCGGGCATTTTGTTGCATAGTAATTCGAGGATAACTGGGCAGAGGCTCCACGAAACAAAAGCAAAAACGCAGAGAAGCAGAATATCATGTTAAAGTGATGTAAGCTGTGAACTGCCATATTAATTTCAAAGAAGAGATCAGACCACAGAGAAGTAGAGAGCTTGTGATTCGTGTTCCTGCATGCATGAAGCTGTATTTATAGCGGAACGCTATCTAGCTACTTTGGACTCTTAAATTACTTTCATATGGTCTCAAGTCAAATACCTTCAAAAACTTCGAAACGGACAAATAGGGAAGGACATTATCCTACGCATCCACTAAAATTGTTTATGTTATCCAAACCCACCATACATATATGTGAAAAAATAACCTACTTCATGTGCGCGTGCACATGAATATAGAAAATTTTATAAACCATACTTACATCTTACTTTCATTTCATTATGTAAAATGTGACATTTTTATCACTCTTAAATGATCTTTTATTTTTTTTAAGGGACTTAATAGGTACAAACGGTTTGGCGCACCAAATCGCATACCATCACTCACATAGCTTTTTTTATCTAAAAAAAAAAAAAAAATTGACTCGTCTTTTGTCTCATGAAAATAACTTTCATCTTCAATTTCTAATATTTTATTAAACGGATACCTTACATTTAACATTAGTGCGCGGTTTAGTGTGCAAAATCGCTAAGACTTTTTTTTTTTTAAGGAATAAATATAAAGGATCATCTAAAAGTGACAAAAATATCATATTTTATATAGTGGGATGAAAGTCTAGTTTGTAGCAACATTAGTGTATTTATATACACTATATTTCTGTCTCATTTTCATCTTATTGTATATGTTGATCATGACGTTATCTCTAGAATTGATCGTTTTTCTTTTCTTTTCTTTTTTTTCTTAAAAAAAAAAAAAAAAGCCAATCTAAAGGTTATGGGCAATGTCACATTGTAAAATAGAAATAAGATGATTGTGCAGCATATAATATTTTTTATATACAAATATTTTATATACAAATATTTGATAGAATGTAGGAAATTAAACTTCATATATATACATATAGTTTGCATAATAAATCAAGGGTAAAAAACCAAGGGCGTGGCGATTATAGCTGCTTTTGACAAGTTTAGCGGTAGGTAATTACCTTTTGCAAATCGTGTGTGAACGTATATAAGTAATAGGAATCTAATTAGACCACTATACATGCAATAGGGCGCGCAAGCAAAAGGGTAACACCATCATTTATTTTATTTATTGACCTCTTGCAACTATCTTGATTTGAAGCCATATTTTGCAAATTCCCCTAACTTTAGAACCTTCCCACTACTCTTTACAACGAAATTATTCAACAGCTTGAAGTGGTTCCTTATTATAAACAGTGTCTAAAAGGTTCATTGTAGGCTAATTGCTATAATTATGGATTTAATGGTGGTCATCATCACGTCTGATGGAATATCTGTTCAAAGTTTTCTTCCTTGGAGACCGCATATTTGGCAATTTGGGCATCTAATCTAAAGTAAAACCAAGAAAGATAGGCATGTTAGCATAATCATGAGTTATCATAAGCTTGGGGTCGTCGCGTTTGAACTTTGAACTATAGGACCTAAAATCTCAGTTCTTAGACACTTGGACTAGTTTACTCGTTAGGTTTCTTGTTCTGAGATTGGTTGACGTTAACTTTATTGAATGGGAGATTTGATGGATCGAGTCTCGGTAGGCGATGGTATTATAGAAAGGATCGAGATTCATATTCATCGGGTTCTTATTATTATGTTTTGAGTAATGCTACTCATGACCATCTCTTTTAGTATCAGTTTTTCATCATTTCATAATGTAGTATTTAATGATTAGAAATTTAATGATTGGAAACTATTGTTTATGTTCCACTTGTGGGTCAATCATTTTGTTAATGGCTAAAAATCGCACAACAGCCGAAATGGAATAAATAGTCATATTCTAGAGCTCTTGTTCTTAAGTTGAAGGCAACCTTTGTGTTCTTGTCCTAGTTGCTTCGCCATCTGGAAGAAGTCCTCCTTTTATCTGATCTGATCCACCTTTATTCTGGCCCTTGGGAGTGGTGATGAAGTAATGTTTTACGTCTTCTCTCGAGTGTCTGACCTGCTTTTTCCCTCCTTTCTCTTTTTTCTCTTACACCTACTTTCCCCTATTGTCTCCTCATCTGATATTTGCTTTTCTTTATCCCTCTTTATTTTTTTCCTCTTACTCTTTAATGGTGGCCCTTTGGGCTGGGCCTGGAATGCCTTTTAGGCCAGAGAGATTTTATCCCTTAATACATTTAATGCCACGTCAAGTTAATAGAGTTGAGATCAATTTATGACTTCAACCCTTTTTGAGGAAACATTTGGCGATATTAGTATTTTTCTCAACATCCCAGGCTATTGAATGATCCCCTCATGATCATGACATGTGATTAACGACTAAGGTGTAACTATAGTAACAATATCTAGTAGGAAGTACCAACTCATGGTCACCCTTCCACCATTTACATTCAAAATGAAACAACGCATACGCTTTTCATTTCTAAGTTATCATGTATTTTTACGCGTTATACTTAAAAACTATCAAAACTAACACATGATCGCACTCCCAACCACCGTAGAAGATCAAATAGCACACTCCATTAAAATTTGTCAAACAGGATGAATGCATTTTTGTTCAAATGTAGTGGAAAGTCTAGCTTTACACCACCCAATAACAAATAGACATGACCTCACTACAAGAAAAAAAAGGTTTTTCCAACGCTCAAAATCGTCGCAAATACTCTCAATAATCACTATATTTGATCAATTTCGGCAATTAGAGTCCAAATTATTTTGAAATCCCACTTCGTCGCCTGTAGTACTCATATTGCCACAATGCCATCGCCACCCACTCAAATTTTATTTTCATGAGCACCAAAGGTGTGCGAATATTTTTGCAACTGCTTAAATACCTCCATCTTTGGTTGTCACTACTGCCGCAGACGCCGACCGGCGACCAAAGGTGTTCGAATATTTTGGCAACTGCTTCACCACAGGCAAACAATATTAATATTAGTGCATTACATGCAGTCTAGCTCCGATGGAAAGCCAGAACTACAGCCCAACACAACCCTTATAGCTAAGCTTCAAGGTTTCAACCAATTGTCAATGTTTGGTACGTAATTCAGAAAATCATGAATCAGTCTTTTAGGAATAATTCAAAATATATGTATATAGTTGCAGGCAGATCATCTATTGAATTTTCAAAGGCTATATATCCAGAATCACATTTAATGTCACATTAATGAAAACTAGCTATCCTGATTCTCACCTAATGGCTAATATCACGCTGAAAACTTTTCTGCATAACCATATTAATATATGTTGACTCGGATGATCGACTCTCCCTTCCAAAAATTAAAAGAGGCAGCAGAAAAACGAAAGAGGCAATCACGCAGAAATTTGTTGGCCCCCTTCAATGTGGTCAACAAACAGAACTAATTAGCAATGCATATTCTTAACTACCACACTCATTATTCATTATACGAAGCTCTCTTTTTCCTCTCCTAGGGGTGTAATCCGTCTAGTTCGGAGGTCACAGACTAAAAATTTTGATCCATTATTTTTGCTGGACTGGACCGTTAGTTGTCGATCAATTTGGTCCATGAACATTTTTTCTTCTTTTTTCTTTTTTTGACATAAAAATTAATACAAAAAATTAATTAAATTAGTAAAATTAAAATTAAATGATCTCTTTAACATTTTATATATAGTTAATAAATATTAAATAATTTCATTATATATATGGTCAATGATGACCCTTTGGATAAAAATTACATAATTAATTTATACAACTATTATATAACAGTCAGTTTCTCGATGCTGGCCAGTTTGAGCTAGTCCTTTTTTGGATTCAATTCATTATTTAAAATCATTAACATTTTGGGCTTTTTTTTGCTGAAATTTTAAAATTTATTTTAAATATTCAATTTCATTTTAATTTTAATGTCATTTATACTATTACTAGCTAGTAACTACTAAATATATCCTACTTATATACTAATCACTAGATAACTAAAAATAAATAAATAAATAAATAACTCCATTAGATGTTTAATACACATTATAGACCAAAACAAATTGTCTTAAGCAAGTAAGGAACAATAGTTCTTGAATCAAATTGTGCTAAATCTTCAATATCCAAGATTCCAAATAGATTCTCAAGAAGTTTTCAGTCTTCAATAATTGTGACGCCTAATTGTACTCCTAACTCTTTTTAGAAACATTAATAAGATTAAAACATCAAATATTAATAAATTTGGATAATAAAAAAGAAATTAAATTAATTTATAAGAGTAAATGAATATGGAATAAGAGAACTATTACTAGATTTTATTACAAAACTCTCCCCATTATCCATGAAATTTAGAATATCAATTGGC
This sequence comes from Juglans microcarpa x Juglans regia, assembly GCF_004785595.1. Lineage (NCBI taxonomy): Eukaryota > Viridiplantae > Streptophyta > Magnoliopsida > Fagales > Juglandaceae > Juglans > Juglans microcarpa x Juglans regia. The sequence goes on from NC_054607.1 coordinate 5,315,483, forward strand.
GTTCATAGATGTCGACCCCAATTTTAAGTACAAATAAGTGTCTCAACAGTTCTCAGAACTAACGAACTCCGAAAATGATAAAGTACACGACCTTCCATACTAAATGCTGACTCTGATGCAATCGTGGAAACATGCATGGCTAACAAGTCTCATGCAATCCTTGCAAATTAATTGTTTGTTCACTCAAATCAAGATGATCAATTGGACTTGACGAATAATCTATCTAACATGTAAAAAATTAAATACATAATTAATTAAAAAGTAGTGAAGCACAACAAATTAAAACAAGCAAAGAACAAACATGAACACAATTTGTCAATTACATAACAGTTAGTTTGTAACATGACAAACATCACAAGTTTAAGATTCTAATTTAAATTTTAGTTCACTCACAACCTCACAATTTATTTCAAGAACCAAAACAGTTTTACAACACAATATTAAATCAGCACACAAGTTAATAATTTAAGTTAATAATTTAATGATTTGATCTAACAAGAACACTCACAATGGGTCGCGGATTACTGTTTACACTTGAAATTCACAATCCAATTTTTTTATCCAAAATTTTTTCTATCCCTGTATATACACAAAAATAATTTAAACAACAAATAATATATAACATAAATTCATAATTGATATGATGATAAATTAAACACATCAAAATGACAAAACCGAATACATTAAAAAAAAAAAAAAAAAAAAAGACTCTACCTCAAGACCAGTATGCGAATTCTGAAGCGAGTCAATGACTCGAGTGAGAACAAAATCTCAGCTCAAGAAAATCACCGGTGTGCGGCGGTGACTGTGGGTTGGGGTGGGGTGGGGTTAACACACAGACTTGACAGCTGAGGGATGAAGGAATGGGACGACGATGAGCTTAGGGGGACAGACTCGACGGAGTCACAGTTGACATGCATTGCACCGTTATTGGAAGGGGAGACTGGAGTGAAGAGGGATAGCCGTTGCTGCGTTAGAGTCTAAGAAGAAGAGGGAAGTCGAAGTCGAGAAGAAAAGAGAGGGGAGGGGGTGTTTAAACCCTAGGTTGAAACGACGCCGTTTCATTTATATATTTTTTCAAACTGACATTCCAAAATAACGTTGTTTCACTCACTTAAGTGAAACAGAATCGTGTGTGTATATATATAATCTTAAAAAATATATAATTTGTAGGTTCAGCTTCAAATTGGGACCAAATCGGCTGACGACGGTTTTGACATAATTTTGCTATCGGCTAATCGGTTTTACGCTGGTTTCGGCAGGTTCAATGCTGCAGCAGGTGGTTCAGTGCTCCAGCAGCCTGTCTAAGGCAATTACAATCGATTTCTTCGATTTGTGTACACCCCTAGTGAAAATTGATGTAGCTCTTTGCAAAATGGCAAAAACTTACGCATTGTTTGCATTTGCAACTAATCCTTTTAGAAAATACTGAATGTTTAGCAAATATTATAAATTTTTTATACTTTTTTATTTTAAATTTAAACTTAGGCGGAAATTTAAGTGATCCAAAATCATCAATGTATAGTTCATTAACTTACATTATTTTTTCATTTTAAATTTTATTATTCTCAATCACATCTGTCATATTTGAAAAATACTATTCATATCAAAATGGCCAAGTGGTACATTAGAAAATTGGTATATTATGGATAGATACGTTATAAGTTTCTATTTTTGATTAATTAGTATGTTTCATCTTCTCATGATATGATTTAAATGATTGACAAATAAATGAAAACAATAAATATTTTCAAATCATTTGAAACCACAAAAAATGATTGTTAAACTACTGAAAAAAAAAAGATGATAGTTAAAAAGGGGCTAATAGCATTTCTCATTGCCTTTAAAGTAAAATATGAATTTCTATTTTGACACTAATGATAAAATGATGTAAAGTTATAAGACATGATATAAATAATTTATTTTCTCAAAATTAAGTAACTAGTGAAAAATTCGATTTTGTTTGAAAAATAAATGAACAACTTGTGATAAAAAGTAAATACATTCAAACTCGATTTGTGTTCAAATAAAAATATTTATTGAAAAGTTATCGCACATTACTCGCTTAAATTCAATTCATTTGCACTCTATAAATGTTAAATTCATAATTTTACTTTTTTGGATTTATTTTTATATTCCACTAAATTGATATTTATTGAAAATTTAAGAAAGGAATATGAATTATATGTACAAAAAAAAAAATTGGGGTAAGGAAGTATAGAGAACTTTAACATTCTAAACGGTAGTCGTTTCTGATGTTTCAAAGCACCGCTAATAATTTCCTCGCTTTTAGGACTATAAATGAATCAGTCTAATTGATAGCTTGTCCAATATTCGCTTGGTTAAATTCAAATCAAACTCAACTCATAAAAAAAAATTTACCCATGAAAATAAATACCCGCTTGATTAGTAAATGATTTAGACTCGACAAAACTCGACTCGACTTGACTAAGGCTTGTTAAAATCCGCTCGTTTATGCTCGACTTGACTTGTTAGCTCAATTCGAATAAACCATTCATATATTGATAAATATATACATACACCTATGTATATATATACAAATATATGTATTAGCTAATAATAAGCATAACACTGTTATAATTAAATATATAATATGTAACCTAATTAATTGTGTTTATATATTGAATATACTTCATAGTTATATTTTGTTATTTGTACAATAATTAGTCAATAAAATTTAATAATTTCATATACTAGTATGTAGGAATCAAATAGTTAGATATAATTAGTTGATGAAATAGATATATGATATCATATTATGTGTATGTATTAATAATATATGTAGGCATATAATATATTGTTTTTATGGATAAATATCAACTAGTTAGATATTAATTATTTATAAAATTTTAAAATCTTATAATTTAATAGAGGTTCTACTTGTTAATTGTATAAATTCAATATTAGATTTTTTATTTATTTAATTTATCAGTTCTTAAATTTTATTTAAAAAAATAAAAAATTCAAATTGAGCTCGACTCGAGTCGAGCTCGTTTGTAGGACGAGCTCGAGTTCAAGTTCAAGTTAAGAATTTAGTTTAACGGGTCGAATTCAAATAAAGAATAAATAAAAATTTCAAACTCAAAGTATTTTAAGAGCACTCTTATTGGATTGACTAAAGTTAAAGAACATTTTTTTATGAATGTAAGAGAAATTTGACTTTTTGCTATTCCATTCATATAAATCTCCACATTGGAATAACTATTTTTTCATTACATAACAATAAAATAATATAAGATGAATTTGATTTTAGTTATTCATATCAAATTTCTATATTAAATTATATTTATTCATTATATAATAATGAATAATTAATAATTTCAAAAATATTTAATTTTTTAAATTACTAATTTATTTTATTTTACCTATTATATATTAATTAATAATCATATTCTTATTAAATTAATATATCACTAACTGAAATTAATATATCAATTGTTATAAAATATGCGATAAAAAGAAAGAGATAGAGAAATAATTAATAAAATATATATTTAATATATATACAATAACTTTTAAATTTAAAAAAAATTTAAAAATTACTGTAACTAAATTTTAAATATTTTAAATTTAATTAATTTATTATTAACATATTTTACTCTTTAATAACTAAATATTCAATTAATTTAACTTTTAACTAATTTAACGAAAGTGCTGTCGGCTTTATTACCCACTGGGTTCCACGTACGGCCACCCCTTCCGAAGACGCTCATCAACATCAGCTCTGCAGACGCTCACATGGCCGTCTCCTTTCTTCGTTTCCCGCTCTCTCCATTTCTCATAAAAAACCCCAACCCAACAAAAAATTCCTGGCTTTTCAGAATCCCAACATTCCCCCTTTTACCCTACTGCTCTGGCTTCTCTTCCTCTTCCTCTTCTTCATCTCCATCCTTCACTCACAAATGGGAACCTTTCCGGAAAAAGAAGGTGGTCTTGCGGGTCGGATATGTGGGAACCGCTTATCGAGGTTACTTCCTTTATGTTCTCTTTCTTTGAAACTTTTCCTCCAAACATGTTAATTTGATTTATACATTGGACGTTTCTGCTATATATCTTTCAGGTCTACAAATGCAACGAGATGAACACTCATTATCCAGTAAGATACTTCATTTCATTTCAGTTTTCTAGTTTGTAATTGCCTAATATTCTACTGAGCAATATATGTACACATTGGAAATAATAATATGAAACATCCCTGTTGGGATTTTGTTTTCTTGATGCATGAATTTTGGGCAATAATATTGTGCAATCATGTTGTGTTTGTTCTTTAAGTTATTTTAATGACATTTTCTATGCACTACATATGCTACTTCAATTGGCTCCAACTAGCGGGGAGGGGTTCTTTCTAAATAGGTGTTACAATCTTTGACATGTAGCTATCGAAGAAGAATTGGAAATGGCCATTTTTAAGGCCGGTGGGATCCGTGAGAGTAATTTTGGGAATCTCCAGAAAATCTCATGGGCGAGAAGTAGCCGTACCGATAAAGGAGTAACTTATATTAACTAGTTTCTGCTGCTAGTTTGTTTTGTATTGTATTTATAATTTTCCTGTGTGCGACACGAGGTTCTGATTTATAATTTTTTGGATGTTTGTGGTGATTCGTATGTTTTAGGTTCACTCGTTGGCAACAACCATATCTTTGAAAATGGAAATTCCTGAAAATGCATGGAAAGAAGACCCTTGTGGCATGGCTCTTGGAAATCACATCAACTATTATCTTCCTAAAAATATTAAAGTCTTTAGCATTTTACCCTCACAGAGGTGAGACCCTGAATTTTTGTTGTTTTTCCTCCTAATAGGAATCCAATGGATGGTAATACTAAGAATGGAGGATTTCTGGTTTCTTGATGATGGAGAAGAAAATGAGCATGTGCTGCTTTTACTTGAAAAAATCACTTTGTTTCACTTATTGCAGATATGAATTGGGTAAGCATATATAATGAATGAATTAATGATTTCCTCATTAGACTTGCTTTAGGCTACTAATTAATCGCAAACTAGCCAAACTGAGTCGATTACATTTTTGCAACTATTAAAAAAAATTGCAATTCTCATCATGCCTTATTTAAAATGGGAGAAAGAGAGTTTGTTTAGTGAAGACAAAGAAAAGAGTTTTGCAAACATCATTATAGTTCATTATTAGATGAAGGCCATATTGTTGACTGTTATTGTTCAGGCCTTGGGAATGTTGTCTGTATAGTTAGAGTTGCATTTCTCATTGTTTGTGGAAAGAATAGAAACAGTTTTGATTAACCTGAAGTCTGTGATTTGTTGAGTTACTCATGACATGAAGTTTGGTTTCACACCTCTGTTCTACTCTTCCATTTTGCATTCTAATCTGGTTTGGTTCACTTGTTTCTGTATTATAGGAGCTTTGATCCTAGAAGGGAGTGTAATCTCCGGAAGTATTCTTATCTCATTCCCGCTGAAATTATTGGAATCAAAAGTCACTTCAGCACAGCTGAAGTTGATCATCATCTGTTAGACTTCAATCATATATTAAATGCTTTTGAGGTGTGGTCCATTTGTCATTTCTTTCTTTCTCCTCTAGTAGTGTAAATTTGTCATTTCTCCACTGGTTGTGGAGTGTATGTTATCTTTGCATGACCTTTTATTGACTCAATCCGGTCTCAGGCTCCTATTTTATTTGCTACACTCTACATCCTGCTCATAGGCAAGCTAATGTGCTTTTAACTTAGTTTCAGATCCTCTCATATGAATGACCTGGTGTTAATACTTTTGGATGGTGAAAATAAGCATGATGAATCGGAGGAAGAAAATGTCAATGGTCTTCTATTCAGTAATATTGAATATCTCTTCATATAAGAATTCTCTAAGCCTTCTTTTAGGACCAGCTCAGAACGCTGATTCTGTATGATTTATTATGACCCTCTTGATCAGGCCTTTATGAAGAATAGTCTATGGTGATTATGGTCTATAGGTACCGTCTATTTTTCCATGTGCTAGGGGTTACTTGTACACCAATTTTTATATTTTAGGAATGCCATTTGTAGGGAGAATATCCTTTCCACAATTATACAGTACGGTCCAAGTACAGGGAACAGTTTCGTACCAAACAATCACTTGGAACTGGCAATGTACCTTCAAGAGCAAACTCATCCAGTGAGGCATCAATCTCTGAGTGCGAGGAAAGTGACGCAGAAGAAGATTTTGGGATTGATGGAGCGGCTACGTTACATGTTGAGAGGATGAGCAAAAATTCTTCAGAATCCAGCAGTTCTCATGAATGCTTATCTGACACTGGTGATAAGCATGAAAATGGTCTGAAGACTCACACTACCAATTTCGCTGTTCGTGCAAGATGGCTGCATGAACCTGATAAGATTGACAGGATAGGTGCTTCCCACTTCAGAAAGATTATTCGCTGTTCTTGCGGAAAACTGGAGAAATCACTTGGATTTCCTTATGTTGAGCTTTCTATATGGGGAGAATCTTTCATGCTACATCAAGTAAGTCTTTGCAATATAATCAAGGGCAATAGTTTGTTTGTTTTTGATACATTTTTACATGGCGTTCGGTCATTATTTCAGATCCTAAAAGAATTTTAATGCAGAAGAACACACATGGAACTGTAGACATAACACTTACTTTAATTACATGAGGGTGCAACTTAAGGTGATGGTGACTTCTATAGGGAGTATATGCATATCTCTCATGATAAATGCTAGGTACTTAATTTTAAGCAAGCAACTATCAGTATACAAGGAGTTCCAATTTCGTTTAGTTTTTTTAGTTCAATAAAACAAAACTTTAAAAGCAAAAATATCATTGCTAACAGACTCATCATCTCTTTCCTTAGGTTGGTAAGTGCGTCAATGTTTAAGCCGGCTTCCGTTTGTCGCATCAACTGTCTTATTAGAAATTGATATGACACCATCAATTTCTATTAGTCAGTCTAGAGAAAGGAATCAATTGTAAATTGTATATTATTTAGGGACTTACTGCAACTTCTTAAATTTTGCGGAGGCTGAATTAGGTGTTTACACTTAGTTTTACATGCAATACCTTAAACTCAAAAGGTTTCAGTAATTATTTTTTCCATGCAGTACCTTCGATTTCAAAATAACTCACATATGTAGATAACTAATTGCTCGTCTACTCAAATCTTTCCTTGTTGAGGATATATAAGTAGGTACTGATGTGGCGAAAGTGCAAGTTATCGATTATCTTTCCAACTGCTATTCTTCTTCAGGAAAATATATAAAATAAGCCTTCATAGAAACTTCCTCCTGGTGTCAACAAAGGTGCTTTTGGAAATCCATTTAATAAGTACTATGTTGAACCATTATGTTCTAGAATTACGTTGTTGATAGACTATAATGCATGATCTTTCTGGCCCAAGTGTTCTGCCAGCATCTGATAATGGTTGTGGCCCTGCATGGACACTTTTCCCTCTCCACTTTACATGCCATATAATTCAGATCTTTTTTCCCGGAGTTAATTTTAATCAGTTGAGTTATTGCTATCCTTTGGTTGCCTTGTACTTGGTGAAGAAATTTGCAATCAGATTAGCTAATGTGGTCCGTTTGTCATACTAATTCATTCCACAATCTTTTAACATCAGTCTTTTCCATAGATCTGCAAAATGGTTGGGACTGCCGTCGCAGTAAAGCACAACTTACTCCCCAGAGAAATTCTAATGTTCCAAGTTCTCACGGATCGTTCTACCCTTTGCAGTACCTTCGATTTCAAAATAACTCACATATGTAGATAACTAATTGCTCGTCTACTCAAATCTTTCCTTGTTGAGGATATATAAGTAGGTATTCATATGGCGAAAGTGCAACTTATCAATTATCTTTCCAACTGCTATTCTTCTTCAGGAAAATATATAAAATAAGCCTTCATAGAAACTTCCTCCTGGTGTCAACAAAGGTGCTTCTGGAAATCCATTTAATAAGTACTATGTTGAACCATTATGTTCTAGAATTACGTTATTGATAGACTATAATGCATGATCTTTCTGGCCCAAGTGTTCTGCCAGCATCTGATAATGGTTGTGGCCCTGCATGGACACTTTTCCCTCTCCACTTTACATGCCATATAATTCAGATATTTTTTCCCGGTGTTAATTTTAATCAGTTGAGTTATAGCTATCTTTTGGTTGCCTTGTACTTGGTGAAGAAATTTGCAATCAGATTATAGCTAATGTGGTCCCTTTGTCATACTAATTCATTCCACAATCTTTTAACATCAGTCTTTTCCATAGATCCGCAAAATGGTTGGGACTGCCGTGGCAGTAAAGCGCAACTTACTTCCCAGAGATATTCTAATGTTGTCACTTTCCAAGTTCTCACGGATCGTTCTACCCCTTGCCCCATCCGAAGTTCTGATTTTGAGGGGAAACAGTTTCTCTCTGAGAAAAAGACCTGGAGATGTAACGAGGCCTGAAATGCTGACTATAGTTGAGTCAGAAGAAGTTTTGATGGCAGTTGACGATTTCTACACCTCTGTAATGTTGCCTGAAGTCTCAAAGTTATTGGATCCTTTTGGTTCTCCTTGGAAAGAATGGGTTGAAAAATTGGATGAGCATACAAGCATCCCTGATGTACAATTGGATGAAGTCAGGAAAGCTTGGAAATTGTGGAAGGGAAAGTTTCAGATTAGTGCCACTGTCGCATCAGCCAGAAATCAATGAGACCAAGGTAAATTACTGCTCATCAGATTTAATGTGACATTAGTTTTCCTAGAAGTAGGTTATCTTACTCGATTATAAATAATTGGGCTAAACTAGTCACCAGTCAAAGCCTCATTTTTTCCTCACCTCCGCCCAATACTTACCACATCACAACTATTTTTTGATCGGTACTTACCACCTTACAACTTGATGGGTGCTTCTGTTGTTTCGCCAAAAACTGAATGATCAGCAGAATTCTAATAGTCTGAAATTGTTTGGGATAATGACAGGAAAGAGCCTTTACAAGGTCATGTTGGGGGGGGTATTTTTTGATGAATTTGGGTATTTTTTTGGGGAAGGATTTGGGTTCATTTACTGATAAAGTTGGTTTTTTAACATGATCTTTTATACTTCTCTATTCACCCTTACCGCGTATTAAAACTTTAACAAAATCCAAACAAACCATCATCATGATCCCTCGGCTTTTGTCCTATTGTCAATTTGCATATATAATACTCATGGCTGCTGAAATTAAATGCATGAAGATGGTTTTTCATTATTTGCCACCAAAGTAAGGTATGAAGATGTAACCCCACTAGTCTCCAAATAATTAAATACCCCTAGAGAACTGAAATCAAAGATTAATAGCGACTGATTAACCTTTAATTAGGGCCACAAATTCAACATTGACTGCCATGGCATTTTCATATTTAATCAGGTCTCTGCGTGTGGCCCTCTTGAATACACATGGAGTGGTTAGCATCCAAATGGGGTCTCATTAGTCAAGTTACCAAATTGAGTGGTTCACGATAACTGTACCTCAAAATAATAAAAACAACAATAAATACGAGCACTTGCTTAACGTTAGACATCTGAAAATGGCCCTACAATGAGCGATGAGGAGAGTACTAATGCTGTTCTTTATCTTGCAGTTCATCGTTTCAGTTAAATTAGTTGATATATTTTATTTTAAATGGTTGGCTTATAAATCCACTTCAAACGTGTCACATCAATCGGTATATTATTGAGAGTTGATCTTAACTCATCTCATCTAATAATTACAACTTTTCTAAATTTTCACACAAAATATAATAAATAATTCAACTTTTTCAAATTTCAAAACAATAATAATATTAAAAAATAATATTTTATTCAACTTTTAACTTTTATCTTATTTCAACTCACTATTCAAACTTCACTTAAACCATCTTCAATTGTAGCATTACTTGCATGGAAAATATAGTAGTCTAAACCATGTTTGTATACATCTAATCAATAACCTTCAAGAATATGGACCCGGATATCTGATGCAGGAGGATCTAGGCCCATTGATGGGTATTCCTAGGATTTGGGCGAGAGGCGGTGGATTTGGATGAGAAGTGGAAGATTTGGGCGAGAAACGGTAGATTTGAGCGAGGAGACTTAAGTAGGCGGGAAGAGATAAAGACTTGGTTGATGAGACTTATCTCTTGTTTGGGTGAGGAAACTTATCTCTTAATTGGTTGGGCAAGGAGAAGTGGCGACATCCGCATTTTAACGATTACTTTGGCTACAGGTGTCAGAATCGCCCATATGACCCCAATCCGGAAAGTTCTCTTCAGTGCGCACATCAAGGTCACCATGCTTCGCCTGATGGGCCCCTTTTCAACCCCAAAATCAGCATTTTTACCTCCGAAACGACTATTTTAGTCAACTTTTTCATTTTTGGTTAATTCTCTTTTATGGTAATGTTTATCTTTAATAATGATTTTGTTTCGGATTTTTAGGCTAAATCTTAGTCATAATTATCTTATTCCGTATTCTATTGTTGGTCTTAATTATAAATTTTTCATTTTTCGTTAGCTATTTAAGGCTTGTGGGCTTCAGAAAAGGGAAGGATTGATTTATTTTCATAGTAAAACCTCAATCTCAGAGTTTATCTCTGTTTGCGAATTTTCTCAATCTCAATATTTAACTTCCGTTGTTTAACTAGCTATCAGAATAATCTTCTATTTTGTTCCAGCATCAGTTGGCATTAGAGCTGTAGCGTTTTCCTGAAGTAAATTATCATCAGTTTATATGGCTGGTGGTAGAGGTCATGGTCGACTTAGACAGGTTCCGAATCAAGAAGTCACTCCCCACGATCGTAATGTATAGGATGTGATGATTGAAGATTTGCAGAAGTAAATAACAGAATTATCCTAGCGTTTAGAGGCACAAAACCTCGAGAGTCAAACTTATGATCAAGAGTCTGAATTTAGTTTTGAAAACCCGTACCACAACCGTGCTCTATTCTAAGAGCATCGTGGTCAGGATGAGTGAGGTGGAGACCTAGGTTTTAGAGTGGATCTATCGAAATTTTCTAGTACTCTGCAAACAGAGGGCTTCATCGATTGGTTGCAAGAAGTGGAACGTATCTTTGAATATAAGAATATCCCAGATCGTATGAAGGTGAAACTAGTCACCATCAAACTAAAGGGCCGAGCGTTTGCCTAGTGGGAGCAGTTGAAGCGGTCTTAGAAGCAATAAGGTAAAACCAAGATTTTGTGACTGGGAAAAGGTGAAGAAAAAGATGAAGGGTCACTTTTTGTCTTTCGGATATACTCAAACCTTGTTTCAACGGCTTCACACGTTGAGGCAAGGAATGAAATCCGTTGATGGTTACAAAGAGGAGGAACGACACAAAGACCTAGGCTTCAGAGTTGACATACCAGAATCTCATAGTACTCTGCAGGCTGAAGGTTTTGTTGATGTGTTGCCATTCTGACGAAGATGAAGCCGTGGAAGAGATAACTTTTTTTTTCCTTGAAAATATAGAAAATTCTGAAGAGGAATGAAAGTATGAATATTGAAGACGAAAAAACTTTTGAGCTAGTTACTTATGTTGATTTTTTGGGAATTGGAGGTTTTTTAAAGTTCTCCGAGAAAGAATATTGTTTTTAAATTCAGAATGATGGATGGAGATTTGATTTTAGATTATGATACTATTTTATTTTGAGCTGATTAGAGTTATGTCAGCTTTGTCATGATCATTGGGACAGGAATCCAAAATAGGAGAAAGATGGGTTTAACTGGACATCCAAAAAATCGAGGCAAGAAGATTTAGAATTCGAGGACGAATTCTCTTCAAATTTGTGAGAATGATGTAAGTATGCGAGTCCAAATTTATATGGAAAAAAATGGATATAGAGTCTACGTTGATTGCGCCTTCCAAATGACCACCCCAATCCACGCATGCTTCATAGATGCTTACGTGAACTCGAGGGCAAGTTCTTTCCAACCCGAAGAGAGCGATGCAGGAGGATGCAGGCCCAATGATGAGTATTCCTAAGATTTGGGCGAGAGGCGGTTGATTTGGGCTAGAAGCAGAAGATTTGGGTGAGAAGCGGCAGATTTGGGAGAGGAGACTTAAGTAGGCAAGAAGAGATAAAGGCTTGGGCGAGGAGACTTATCTCTTAGTTGTTTAGACGAGAAGTGATGACATTCGTATTTTAACGATAACTTTGGCTACAGCCTACAGGTGTCATAATTGCGCATATGACTCCAATCTGGAAAGCTCTCTACGGTGTGCATGACTTGGTCACCATACTTCACCTGGTGGGCCCTTTTTCGACCCCAAAATTAGCCATTTTACCTCTGAAACGTCAATTTTAATCACCTCTTTCATTTTTGGTTAATTCTCTTTTATTGTAATGTTTTGTCTTTAATCATAATTATCTTATTCTATATTTTATTGTTTGACCTTAATTACAAATTTTTCATTCTTCGTTAGCTATTGAAGCTCAGCTTGTGGGCTTCAGAAAAAGGGGAGGAATGATTTATTTTGATAGTAAAACCTTAATTTCAAAGTTTCTCTCAGAGTTTTTCTCTATTTGCGAATTTTCTCAATTTCAATCTCTAGCTTTTATTATTTAACTAGCCGTCAAAATAGTCTTTTATTTTGTTATGGCGTCAATATCTTTGAACTATATGCCAAAGTTTCATATACATATTTAACTACAGAAAAACGTATTTTACCTGTATTAGCATAGATATACTCGCAATCAAATGGCAATCGTGATGTTTCTCTGTGTTGGTTGGGAACTTGGGATAGTGTTGATCATGATTGATCACGTCCTCTTTATGCTAACCACTACCTAATTGATGTGATATAGATTAATCTATATCATGGAAGAATATTCATTCAATACTCCTTAGATTCAAACTTGCACATAGAAGAATACGGAAAAAAACATGTAAACCATGCTGAATGTAAAACCAGGCACTTAATTTTCTGATTTTACTGGATGAATTACAATTTTTTCCTAACAATTTGGGTGTTCAGACTGAATTTTCAAAGTCGTGATAACCGAGGTTACGTGCAGATCCAACACATGAAGTAATGTTGGGCATGGTGAAATTTGTTTGCCAAACACTTGTAGGCTAGCGCTGGGAATTGCATCAAATCGACTGGACAGGAGGTTTTAGTACTGTAATGGTACACATGATGATCCAACCAAACCATCATGCTTGCATCATTAAGACTTAATTTATTTTTATAAATAAAATGAGATAAATTGAAATAAAAATTGATCTAATCAAATCTAATCAAATTATATTATTAAAATTTTTTTTTAATATTATTTTTATTTTAAAATTTAAAAAATTAAATTATTTATTTTATTTTATATAAAAATTTAAAAAAATTATAATAATTAAATAAGACATTGACGAAATTTTTTATAAAAGTGAACTCATGATCAACAAAACCATCATGCTTGCATCATTAATTTGAAGGTTCGTACGTAGAGATAAATGGTTATTAATGGTTTTGGTAACATTTTGATATGTATATTTCGTGATTAAGTGTATAGGAGGGTCCCACGTGATAAATTTTTCTTGGTTGTTTTGTTGTGATTTGGGAAGATATGTGGAACTTATTTCGGTGAGTAGTCAATTTCTTTCTTTCTTTATTTATTTATTCTCTTTTTATCCCTTCTCTTCTTTTCTTTCCTTTCGAAGGGCCGGTAGCTACATATCTAGTGGGCCATCCCAAGTTCTTTATCCTAGTTATAATAAAGGACACAATTTAAAAAAGTATATATTTTCTCCATATTTTATCCAAGTACACTATCTTTTATGGTATTATATGAGAATAAATAATATTTATAGTCACAGAGTGCGTAAATTTCATATAATCACTTTGTAAAAAGTGTGTAAATAGTACGAAATTCACATAAAAAATTAATTTTTTAATAATACTAGACTCTATTCTTTTTCAAAAAAATTGTATGGTACTTGCACACTCCATAACTATATCTAGCATTACTCATATATGAATACATACTTATATCTGCTTCTTTTTATTTTTTTTAAAGAAACTATTGAGCTCAAAAATGAATAAATAAGATCTCTAAGATTGTGGAAGAATATACTCTTATTATGAGAAATATGGGGATGGGTGAATGCATGCATGCCTTCATCATATTTGTTCGAAGCTTAACTTTCCCAAGCAATAGGGCAATGGCAATATAGACAGTAATGGTTGCCCATTTAAAGCAATTCATGAGGCTTCTTCAATTTCTCAACCATATTGGATGGTTCAATGCACAGAGAAATTAATAGATACAATATTAAAATATTAGTAGAGCGTAGCTACTCTGCCACCCGAGTAGCATCGCTCGGTGTTACCGCTAGTTGTAAAATTATTTTTTTTTCATTTTTCTATTCACATTTTTTTAATGTATTTAAATATTTTTAAAAAATAAAAAAAAATAAATCAATACATTTAAAATCATTTTCTTTATCATTTGGTACAAAAAAAAAAAAAAAAAAAAAAAAAAAAAAAAAACACCGAGCCTTCAAACCGAGCGGTAAGATTTAGACGACATAGTAGACTTTGCCATATTCGTATAGGTCTATTTTGTCCAAAAGTACTAATGTATGGGTAGCATTAATGTTGTAGGATCTATGGGTAGCGTAAAGGGCATGAACATTTTTCAGATCCGAATGATGCTGAATTCCCATTAGAGAAGATCGTCAATGAATGGAAATCAAATCTGTTCGAATTAAAGTAAAGAGAACTGTTACATATATATAAAGAGATTATACAAAATAAATTTATAAATTAATATGGTTTCATGAGATCAGTTAGATTTACTTTATAATAAAAGTAACTTTACAGTTTAACGTATCACATCAAGCCACATCAGTTTGTGAATTTACTGTTGTGCAATTCATTTGTGTCTAAATATTTAGTCATCACAGGCCAAGAGCAAAATCCATAGCCGTATATATATTTCTTGTACTGCATTTAACTATTATATATATGAGTATAATTATATATATCATTGTTTGTCATGCAAAATTGACATTCAAAACTTGTACGTTTTGCAAATACAACTTTCTAGTTCGAGCGTATAGAATTAAAGCAAGAAAAGTTCCAAGAAAACAAAGGGAACCCCAGATGATGAAAGTGTTTCTGTAGCATTCCACTCCCATGCATTCCCCATTATCTCCTTTTCCTTCCTTGCTGTAAAGAATGGCTGCCAAGAAACCAAACAGAAAGGATCCTATTGGGATATTTACAACCACCACGTTATGATTCACTGAGAAATTTTTTGTCCCAAACAACTCGGTGGTTGTGGATACGGCGACCGAAGTGATTGCTCCACAACACACTCCTATAATGGCAGTGCTGACCTGGAGAGAGAGGTTGGTGTTGCTGACAAGTAAGAAGAAAGCTCCGGCTGTTGGAGCCATTAATGCTACAATTGAAGCTGGTTTTGATATCGTACGCTTGGTCCTGGACAATTCAAGGCAAAATCATCAACATTAAAAACCGTGTCAGAATTGCTGAGCTTTTTAATTTCTACAGCAGGAAAGTTGGTTTAGGTCGGTTCTTCTCACTTGAATATATCAACTAACACATCTATATATATATATATGGACACATATTATTTGCATTAAATACATGATGAGGTGACATTAAAATATCTGGTATAAGATTTCTCCAATAATTTACTTGTATATAGTAAAAATATGAACATCTTGATTATTATATTTCTCTATGAAATGGATCAAAAGTAATATATTAATTTGTCTGAAGATGAAAGAGAGAGTTACCTTAAGAAGTAATAGTCCATAAGGGACGGCATGAGACGTCCAAAGAACCCAAAAGAAGAAGACAGAGAGACCAAAGAAGACGTCCCTGAGTACCCACGAGACTCGGCTATTTGTCCCAAGTTGTTCAAAAACACCAAACCAAGTGTTGCACCAAAAAAGTAAACGAAAAAATATAACCAGAACTCCAATCTCTTCAGCATCACCTTCACTCCAATCTCCTCTATAACATGAACATCACCGCCTTGATCGCCACTCTCTTTTACCCCACTGATCTGATCCATTGTTTCTGCACCTTCACTCTCTTGACGAACTTCACCGGCTACTTCCCCTCTCTTATCTTTTACTTCAATCTCCATTCTTTCCGCACCTTCAATGTTATCTTCTATAGTAAAATGATACACTTTTTTTTCTATATTTACATTGCATTTTCTGACTACTTCTATAATTTTCTCTGCAACTGGAATTGCTAGAGGGGCCAATAAGAACACACCGGTACCAATTGCATGACCCAGTGGAGATAATTTACCTGATATTGACGCCAAACTGCTGATCACAGAATAGACCCCAGTTGCCATTGTTATCACAAACATGGCTATGAACCCAACTCCCATGTTTCTTGGCCTTCCAACTTCAACTTCTCTGGTCAGTGGTGCAGCTATAACACTAACTATAACGGGTAGGATAGAGCTGAGAAGGAGATAGGCTTTAGCTCTCTCAACTGGTGAATAAGAAAAGGCAGCATTTACAGTATCTGTGTAAATCTTTGCACTTAGTCCTAGGTAGCTAGTTGTTAATCCGACCGCAAGCTGGTGATCAGATGGGAAATTTCGTATGGCAACAACGTAGCAAACGGTGTTGATCCAGCAAATACTATTTCCTGCCACGACAGTGAGCACGAAAATATGCCCGTATGACAGAGAAATCTGGTTTGAAAGGAAAAGATATTGCAAACCATAACCAAGCAACCCTAGGGAAGAACCAATGATGAGAACCAGCCAAAGTGGTAGGTAAACAACTGCTATGCCAGAAAGCCAACCTATGAGTTTTCCTGCATCTGAGGCAAAGGCAAGGTTGTTGAGTTGCACTTGGGAAATGGAAAGAAGGTTCTTGAGTTGAGATGAATAAGCTGGAAAGTTTGAGTTTGTCCCATTTATGGACTGAAGCCATATAATGCCCACAAGGCTTAGCCATTGGAGAGTTCTCGAAGACATGACAAGCTAGGATCGATGGAAGTTTGGAATTGCGAAAATCCTTTGATCCTCACTGCTATCATTTATAAGGTTTGGGGGGGGGGGGGGGGGGGGGGGGGTCACCTGATTTTTTAGGAATTTAGAAAGGGACAGGGGAGTTTTGAGGGATACCGGGAGAGCCACAAATGCTGTTAACTGAGAATGACAACACACAATGTGGCTGTGCACGTAAAATGTGGTCTTCTTTCGACCACCACCTTAAAATCATTAATGATTTTTGTGTACTATAGAGTGTGAGAGTCTTGAAAGTTGAAGGGGTGTCCACACTCTCCGGAAAAACCGGTTTCCCTTAAAACCTAGCTGTGCACTGTATTCTGAGAAAGAAAGAATAATTAACCTGTATATGCACTATGCCATGTCCAAAGCACCAGAGGTAGTACATGAGAAGATAATTACGGGTTAGGCTCAGAAATAAATTATGCCGATACAATATTGCATATAACGTACTGTTCCAGAGAGAATGCAATCTGCTTAATTGGTTACCTTAATATGACATCATTCTATAAGGAATACATGCATCAAATCAGCAAGTATCAAGCCAAGTATCAAGTCAGCAGATTGCTAAATCACAGTAAATATGTATATAGGAAAGTTTAGGAAAGTTTTTTTAGGCTCACTGATTGTAGCACATTTTTAATTTCTTTACTTGTGTCTAGTTTCCTCAATATGACATCATTCATGAGCTAGCTAGAGCTCCCATGTGGGGGCAACCCATCGACACAAAGGGTCCACTTTGAAAATGAGGCTACGACTCTACCTGTTTAAACCTCAGATTGAAATTCATATGTGTCTGACAGACAACTGTACGCAGTAGTAAACTTCTCCGGCAACAGAGCTCCAGGACGAGTCTGGCTGCTGCCTAGCTTCTATTTCATAACTACATATATCTCTTGCGCTTTTTTTTTTCTTTTTTAAAAAAGAAATGAGAAATTTTAAGGGACAAGGCCGTGTACATAATTATATAATTGGTATTTGGAAGGCTAGAGTAATCTCATGTATATATAATGTTTTGAAAATAGAGCAAGGCCAATAGGAATTATAAGTATATATATTAATTAGATATGATAAAAGTTTCATCATTCGATGGGCACGCACCCATTTTTTTCCGGAAGAGTAGACGATGATGGGTGCTATCAAGATTGTGTCCAATAATCGATTGCTCTAGCTATATATAAAGAGAAATTCTATTTACAGTCTTGAGTATAGGAGTTTCATTGATGAATGGGGATAAAAGAGAAAAAATTATTATTTTAAAAATGATATTATTGTAATTTTAAATTTTTTTTAAACATAATTGTATAGACTTATTTGAACAGTCTCCAAATGAGAACTGTATGTAAACTAAGTCATATAAATCATAATATATAGCTGACTTTTCAGCTGGGTTCATGCATTATATATATGGCAAAGCAATTATTTATTATTATTTATTGTCATCCAGAATATTCTCGAGCATGAGGCCGTACATGATGCATATTATATATACCATGCATCTGAAACATCAACTTGAACATGAGGCCGAACTCATTATTCTTGTCTTGCTTTAGTTTGTAAAGTTGTTTGATCAAGTAATTGGTTATTGGACAATATTCAAATTTATAACAGGCGTATATAATATTGGATGCTAGCTATTCCCGTAATGAGTTATACAATCTGATTTGTATGTATGTATGAACCAGCTCCAAATAAACATGGATAAAATAAGCGGGTCATGATATCAGCTTATATTAATTTATTTTGCATGCATAATCTAATTACCTTCAACGTGGCGGGACTGCAATAATATTACTTAAAAGCATTCTATATTCTGTGGAGAGCAAACTCTACACGCGTTACCCTCTAGTACGTACCGCGTACACCCTAGCTAGCTTAGCTACCTACCAAATTGAAGGCAAGCTTGCCGGCGGCCGAAAGGCTGCATGTATATAAAAATTTAATTGTAAACGATTTTACGTATTAATATGTGTATTTATTTAATATGATTGGTCAAAAAGTAAATTTTATTAAAAATAATATTAATTTAAATTTAGAATATGAAGACAATAATATTAATATGCAGATTGATACATAATCTTACTTATATATAGTAAAACTCTGCATGCATATACTTCAACGTGGTACGTAGCAGAAAATTGGCGTGACTAGATTATAAATATTATTATTATTATTATTGTAAAGTAATTAAATCAAATGTATTACATAATCGAGTCGCATCTTAATTAGTACTCGTGTATATATATCCAACACTTCTCAAAATATATATACGCTTGCAGAGATCAGCATCATCCTAAGCTTGTTTGTCATATGGTATTAATTAGTTCTCATCTTAGCTAACGCATCTGTATATATATCACAGTATATATATTTTTCCATGATTCTCTGGCGCGGCGCCACTCATACTCCTCATCTATTTTCTTAATACATGTTAATGTTTCCAATTATATATATTCATGATTTTTTCCCACTTTTAGTCCGAATGTATGTATAATTTAACCCTCCCTAATTTGCTACTACAAACTACAAAAAGTCATGAACATATATATATATATATATATATTATATATGTATATATATTAGCTAGGTTCCCATCTGCTGAGGAAACTAGTTAGCGGCCAGGGGAGTTTAAAGAAACTCACCTCCATACTTTCCTTACAGATCCTGGCAGCCTGATCGAGTACGATATACCGACAGTCTGATGAATTTCTTTCGGCTGGGACGTCACCATCTAATCAACGGGTCAACCTGGTGATCTTGGGTTAACGTTGCTAGCTAGCCCTTCGATTAGTTACTAAAGTATTATATGTATGTTGAAATTATGTTGCGCATGCATGCACATTAATTCAACTGCTACATTTTTGCGATGCTTTTTGCTATGCTGACGTATTGAAATCCCGTTCCCGAAGGAGTGTGTTTGGAGAAGTCACAAGTGGGCTATGAAAATACTACCTCATCTAGGTACGTACGTACGTATCGATCAAGAATGAAAGACTAGAAGCTTCTTATATTGAATAATCTCGAAACTGTCCAAATGTACGTCCGAAAATCTAAAAATAAAACTAATACAAGTATTTATGCTAAGCTAAATAAATCAGCCTAAAAAACAATACAGATGAATACAAATGAAATGTAAAGTATAAAATAAAAAATACAAGTACACATGTAAAAACTATTTTACATCTTAATACGCTCTTAAAGATGGAGAGTAAATAGAATGAACTTCCATCCTAATGATTAAAAACTGAAATTGTTGAGAGCTAACTAGGGGCTTAGTAAGAACATCTGCAAGTTGATGCTGGGAAGAAAGATGAAATGTTTTGATGACTCCAGCTTGTATTTTGTCCCGTATGAAATGACAGTCTAACTCTATGTGCTTAGTCCGTTCATGGAGGACTGGATTGACAGCGATGCGTAAAGCAGTTTGACTGTCACAAAAAAGTTGAGCACTATGAGAATGAGAAACATGAAAATCAGATAGAAGAGTTAGAAGCCAAACTATTTCACAAGTAGTGGATGTCATGGCTCTATATTCAGCCTCAGGTGAAGAGCGAGAAATAGTTTGTTGTTTCTTAGTTTTCAAAGAGATCAATGAATCACCAAGAAAAACACAAAAACCAGTGGTAGATTTTTTGCTGTTAGGACAAGAAACCTAGTCTGAATCTGCAAATCCTTGATTGTTAGTGAATTCTGAGCTGAAAAAAATAGGCCAAGACCAAGAGAACTTTTTTTGTAAAATCCTATGAGCTGCATTCAGATGAGGTAGTCTAGGTCAACCCATAAATTGACTAAGTCTCTAAACTAAGTAAGACAGATCTGGTCTTATGTAATGGTAAGGTAGAGGAGCCCACCAATTAACCTCCGAAACACTGTAGGGTCTGGCATCAAGTCACCATCATCTTTACTAAACTTCAATTTTTGCTCAATAAGGAAAGATACTGGTTTTACATGCTAAAAAACCAGCATCTTGTAAAATTTCAAAAACATATTTTTGCTGACACAGTAAAATGCCACTGGGTGATTTGGCCACCTCTAAACCAAGAAAATACTTGAGGAAGCCAAAATCCTTGAGCTTGAATTTAGCATCAAGTAAGATTTCAAAGATTTTACAACTTTCAAATCATAACTAGCTATCAAAATATCATCAAGATAGACTCGTAGAGCTATCAAAATATCAACATAGACTAGTAAATAATGAATAATCAGATCTGGACTACAGAAATCCCAAATCAAGAAGAGTAGTAGAAAATTTAGAGAACCACTGCCAAGAGGTTTGTTTGAGGCCATAAATGGACTTATTTAGCTTGCACACTTCTGACCCCCCTTTAATATGAAAACCAAGAGGTAACTTCATGTATACTTCTTCCAAAAGAACACCATGTAAAAAAAACATTGTTGACATCAGGTTGAATAAGATGACAATTTTTAACAACAGCAATTGCTAACAAAGCTCTAACAGTAGTCATTTTGACAACAGGGGAAAAGGTTTCAGAATATTCTGAACATTCTGTTTGAGTATACCCTTTTGCCACAAGTCTTGCTTTGTACCTCTCCACAGAACCATCAGAACAATACTTGATCTTATAAACCCATTTATAGCCTATGGGTTGTTTACCAGGAGGTAGATTGACAACAATCCAAGTATTATTAAGTTCTAAAGCAGCAATCTCAACAACCATAGCATCTCTCCAGTGAAAGTGTTTGACTGTTTGATGATAGAACTCAGGTTCAATATCAGTAGAAATAGTAAAAACAAATGATTTATGACTATAAGACAATTGATCATAAGAAACAAAATTGGAGATATCATATTTGACTGAAGAAGGGAGAGAATGAGAGATAGAACCTGTTGGAGAAACTTGTTTAGAGTGTGCAGTAGAGGAATGACAATAGTAATGTTGCAAATAACCAGGAGCCCCTCGGATTCCAATGGATCTTCTTGGTGGCAAAGGTGAAGGATTATTTGTTATAAGAGTTTGGGATGGTAAAGTATTGTGTGAGTCAGAAATAGGGGAAGAATCACTTGGTACTCTTGAAGGCGCATTAAACATATCAAATGTGAAAGATTGAGAGGGAATTTGAAGAGGAATTGATGGAGAAAGAAGACAAATCAGAATAAGAAGAATGAAAAGGGAAAACATGTTCATGAAAAATAACATGTCTTGAAACAAAAAATCGATTTGTCTTGAGATCATACAACTTTTAACCCTTGGTACCAAAAGGGTAGCCAAGAAAAACATAAACCCTAGCTCTGGGATCAAACTTGGTTCTAGACCTTTGTAAGGTAGAGGCAAATCATAAGCAACAAAAACTTCTCAAATGTTCATATGAAGGGAAAACATTATAGAGAATTTCAATAAGAGATTTATTTTTGGTGATAGGAGAAGGTAATCTGTTAATTAGATAGGTAACTGTTAAAATAAAATTTGAGAGGCAAATGAGATTGGAACAATAATGCCCGAGCTACATTTAGAATATGTTGGAGTTTTCTCTCCACTACAGAGTTTTGTTGTGGAGTTTCAACACAACTATGTTGTGAATGACTCATTTGGAGATAAGATATGAAGATAAAAAGAATTCAGTACTATGATCAGTATGATTTTTTTTTTTTTTGTACTAAACTGAGTTTTGATCATCTTAAAGAATGTTTGAATTAAAGAAGAAACTTCAAACTTATGCTTGAAAAGATAAATCCAAGTAACCCTAGCACAATCATCAACAATTGTTAAAAAAAATATGTAGCCTTCAATAGTAGGGACTGAAAAGGGACTTCAAACATCACAATGCACAAGGTCAAAAGGTGATTCAGAGAGGTTATTATTATTTGGAAAATGTAGCTTTCTTTGTTTGGCTAGTGGACAAACAATGCAAGGGTCAATAGTCACAACCAAATTAGGCACAATTTTATTCAAGAAAGATATTCTTGAAACAGATGAATGTCCTAATCGATATGCCAAAGGTAAAACAATGAACATACAGAGGAAGCAAAATAGGCATTTGATAACAAAGTACCATTGTTATTACAATGTTTATTGTGAAAAAATGATGGCAATTAAGGGTTAAGAAAAGTCTCTGGTTGTTGCAAGATATAGAGTCCTCCTTGTTGTCTACCCATTCCAATCAGCTTTGAGGTGGTCAAGTCCTAAGTTAAGCAAAGGTCAAAAGAAAAAAGGCAACAAGTGAGAGATTTGGTGAATTTACTAACTGAAATCAACTTAAAGGTAAATGTAGGTACACAAAGAATATCTTTAAGAACAAGATGTTTAGAAAGATGTATAGTGTCAATATGTGTAACAGGAACACATTGACCATTAGGTAATTTGACAGAAGTGTTTAGAACAGGAGTGACATATGTAAAAGAATCAATTGAGGAGACCATATAGTTTGTAGCCCTCGTATCAAGTATCCAACTAGAATTAGAAAGATTAAATGAAATATGTCTATTGGAACTAAAAACAGAATGTTTAGATGAGACAATACCAGAAAAAGAATGAGAATAAGAAGCTACAGCATTCACCACATGGCTAAAATCATCAGATTTATGCTGTGGATTGAGCATAGACAACAATTGCTGATATTGGGCATCAATCAAAAAGAATGGAGATGTTGCTGAAGAATTATCATTGAGGATAACTTGATTAGCCATGGACTGTTGCAGCGACTTTTGCTTGTATCCTGGAGGAAAACCATGTAATTTGTAACATTTCTCAACAACATGACCAGTTAGTCCACAATATTTACAAACTGGTTGATCTTTTTTAGAAATTTTTTTTACAGATCTCGAGGTATCAGAATTAGTAACAAAAGCATGAGCATCAGCAAAAGGAGGAGTAACAGAAATTTCTCTCTGGTTCTCTTCCTGAATAAGAGAAAAAACCTTGTTAATCGGCAGCAAGGGCTCCATTAACAAAATCTAAGCCATAGCCGAAGCAAAAGATTCATTAAGTCCCATAAGGAACTGTAAAATATGCTCCTATTAAACATAAGAATTCAATATATTCACAGCACCACAAGAACATAGAGGAACTGGTTTGTAATTAATCAATTCATCCCAAAGAGCCTTCAATCGAGTGTAATAAGCACTAACAGAGAGTTGTTCCTGAGATAAGGACGAAATCGATTTCTAGATCTGAAAAATTCGAGGTCTATTCTTTTGATAGAATCGTTCCTTTAAATCGGTCCAAATCTCAAAAGTAGTGATAACATACAATATGCTAGCAGCAATTTCAGAAGAAACCGAGTTAAGTAACCAAGAAATGACCATATTATTACAGCGTAACCATGAAGAGAAAAGTGAATCGATGGAATCAGGTTTAAGAATCGTACCATCCACGAACCCTAACTAGTATTTTGCAGAAAATGCCATAATCATCGAATGAGATCAAGTGTGATAGTTGTCTCCGAGTAAGACTTGCATGACCAAAACAACGACTGGGTTATCGCTGGGATGAAGGAAGAAGGAGTTCACAGCATCTTGAGAAGAAGAGGAATTCGGAGCAGCCGTCACCATGAAGAAGAGAAAAAAGACAAACCCTAGATAACGCTCTGATACCATATCAAAAATGAAAGACTAGAAGCTTCTTGTATTGAATAATCCTGAAACTGTCCATATGTCCAAAAATCTAAAAATAAAACTAATACAAGTATTTGTACCAAGCTAAATAAATCAGCCTAAAAATCAATACAAATGAAATGTAAAGTATAAAATAAAAAATACAACTATACTTGTAAAACTATTTTACATCTTAGTAGTACGTGTTTCTATTTGGCCCAATTGATCAAGATCAAGTAAATTCATTAGATTAAACTAATGATCTTGCGCGCGGGTACGCATATGACAGTCAAGGGAACCCTTCTGACACAGTACTAAGCTATTCACTTGTTTTATAGACTTTGGACATGGATTATATATATATATATATATATATATATATATATATATATATATATATATATATACCTAGCATGCATGCAATTATATCAGTACTGGGTTCATGGGCAATATTGGCATTGTCCAATTTGTTCGCTGCATTGGCTTCCCTGGCCTAGGGTTTTATTTAAATTTTAGAGAATAATGCTACTTTTGATCTCTATTAGTAAGTATAGACTATGATCATTTTCTAGAGTCAGTACTCCACGTATATATGCAATCATCTATCGATCCTTTGTCATGTACATACAGTTTATATATATAGTGTTTCTTTAATTAAAAAGGAAAACATGCATGAGAGAATTAATTTGAAAGATCGAGGGCAAAAGTTAGGCCGTTAGGGTACGTACGTAGCAAATTAACACTGTTAGACTGAGATCATTACTTGAGCTGGAATTGCCCTAGCTATATATATAACTGGAAACATGAGGGCCGGACTACACACTACAAGAGAACGTGTTTTTTGAGACAAAAAATTTTGTCTCAAAAAATCCAATTTTCGTTCCAAATTATATACCCAATTTTCGTTTCAAATTATATTTAGAGACGAAAAATTTCATCTCTAATTTGTCTCGGAAAGACCGTTTCAAAAAATTTTTGAAGATAAAATTGGGCGGATCCAGTCGAAACCGTTTGAACGGATTATTTGTTTGAACTTGTTGGGTACTTGGAAGTTAAGGGGTGGCAAATGTGGATGAGCGCACAAAGGAAAGAATATATATATATAGTTCTTGGTCATGATCACAATGAGAAATTGGCCATCTCAGTCGCTTGGTACTGTAATCAGCACGCTCCCGAGAACCCATTCTTGATTACAATGTGTAGATATGATCGCACTGATATCAAAGATGGAAGGGAGGGAGATCGAGATTCAAGCAGATTTCATCATTTGATCAGTAATGGAGCATGCTCTTTCGAAAGAGCTAGCATATGATCTGCCACCGAATTGATCATGTGTGGATCGATCATTGGTGAGAGGGGAAAGACTAATTATCAGAGAGAGAATATCTGCCACCGAATTATTGTTTTATATTGTAAATTAAAGCCAGCCATCTCTACATTTCATTACAATGTAAAAGAAGGAGATTAATTTACATTTGATTTTAACAAAGTGTAATGCTGGATATAATCTTAGATTGTGCGAGTTCCAAGCATTTTTTTTTGAAAAAAAGTGATATCTACTATTAAAAAATAATTTTTTCATATAGATTCGGACTTATTCATTTTTTTTCAAAGAGTGCGCATGACTTGTAA
Source organism: Juglans microcarpa x Juglans regia (assembly GCF_004785595.1). Classification (NCBI taxonomy): domain Eukaryota; kingdom Viridiplantae; phylum Streptophyta; class Magnoliopsida; order Fagales; family Juglandaceae; genus Juglans; species Juglans microcarpa x Juglans regia. Next base: position 5,341,654 of record NC_054607.1, read on the forward strand.
ATTCTAAGACGGCAAATATCATTTATCATTGATTAATTATTGACAACACAAATGATCTCTTTGACTCTTGTCTAGCAATCGATCCCGATTTGAGAGTATAATGAAGGTCTTGCGACACAAAGAAAACATGACTTTGAGACTTCCAAAAACCATCATCCACTATGGTTAAGTCAGTGACAACAATTTTAGCGACGACCTCAAACATAAAATCTCTTTAAGATTGAGCGTACTCGACGGTGTGAAAGCTGTCCAAATTTATATTTTTTAAAGATGTCATACAATACTTGAGTTTATTGTATATTTCTTTTTATTTAAATATAAGCATTAATTAGTTCTACAAAGTGACATGACTTAATGTAATAATTTACGTAATAACAAAACATATTTTACAAGCAAACTTATCATATTAGATCATATCAATTTGTAAAGTTTATTAAATACTAAAATATTTTTATTATTCAAAAAAGTGTTTCGTGTTCAAATAAAAGTAAACAACGCATCTTTTAACTTCTCACCCGACATGAAAAATGAAAAGACAACTATATAATTTATCTTTAAGGGCTTATTTGGATTCAGAAATGAGATGAGATGGTTTTAGATGAAAAATAAAAATTGAAAAAAAATTATTAGAATATTATTTTTTAATATTATTATTGTTTTGAGATTTGAAAAAGTTAAATTTGGATTTGAAAAAATTGAATTATTTATTATATTTTGTGTGAGAACTTATAAAAATTGTAATGATGAGATGAAATGAAATACTTTTTGAATCCAAACAGGCTAAGTGTTACATTTTTCTTTTCTTGGTGTGCAATTGTATCATCATTGGCAAGTCAAAGATGTGTCCGTAGAATATGCAGACGCTGAGGAGATTGAATTATCATCGATCTACTTCTTTACTAAGGTTTGTAGCAATGCACTCCTCTTTTTAGCGTTTCAATCGATTGGGCCTATTTATTTTTCAGTATTTAGCGGGCTTTGTTGGGTGCATGGGCAGCTTAATATATTTTATGACCTAGAGTTTAGAGTTTTACTACACAATTTTCACCACACTCCACATTTATTTTTTTAAAATTTTTAAATTTTTTAATAATTTTTTTGAATTTTTTTTTAAGTTTATTCTTTTTAACATATTTTGTGGCCCAAGACAATAATTCAGATGAGGCCTTTATTTAAAAATAATAAATTATTTTCCACCCAAAAATATTTTGCCACTCTCATCTCTTATGACCATTTGTTCCAACACTTTTTTTTTTCTTTTTTTTTTTCTGTAACACTTATCATTTGTGCCATCTTTCTCTGTATTTACCATTCCAAATTAATGCAAGATTTTCCCATTTTTGTGCTAATCTAACATTTTTTTAAAATATATATATATATATATTTCTATTTAAAGACTTGCATTTTTTACTATTGGTAGGCCTTCTCAAGGTTGCCTACCCAACTGAGCCGCCCATGGTTGGGTGGCAACTCACGCGTACACTTGAATTATATTCTCTTCAATTTTAATATAAAAAGAAAAATCAAATCAATTTTTACCAAATCAAAAACAAAAACTATCCTAACCAAAAATCATATTTAAAAAAAATTCTCAGATATACCTTTCCACTTTCATAATTCAAAACATATTTGAAAACAAAATCATTCACACTTTCTTATCTATTTTCACAAATCACAATAGACAATTCATCTATAAAAAAAAAAGGAAAATGTTTCTCGACCATCTAAGTTTGCTCAAATAGATCACTTAACCTCAATATGACAATGTCAAGTTATATTAAAAGAAAAGAAATAGAACATAACACTTTTTTTCTCAATTGTGAGGCATCTTCTCTTCAAATACATTTATCGTTTTGTTTTTTTTATTAATAGTAATAACTATAATAGTCAAGAGCTGGATGACTTGATGGTATATAATCCGATTCTTAAAAACTTGAATTTGAATCCCCATCCCCTTAAAAAAAAAAAAAAAAAAAAAAAGTAATGACTAATAAAAAAAATATAAATGAACTATTGATTTTAGAAATATGGGGGATTGATATAAACTTTTGGCAGTATTATTCATTTTCGGTTATAAACTTAAGGCTACGTTTGGGTAGTGAGAATGTCTGAGAAGTGTTGAGAATATTTGTGAATAGTAGTGAAAAAATAATGAAAAAATAATAATAAAATATTAAAAAGTAGGTTAAAAGTAATGAATAGTAGAAAAGTAGGTAAAAAGTAATAATAAAGTAAAGAATAGTAGTGAGAGTACCTCAAGTACTCTCACTTGCCAAATACAACTTAATGGTACATCTTGAGAGTTGGATTTGATAATCATTGAGCCTTGATACACCCATTGAGGGTGTAGCATGAGGATGGCTACCGGCAAGATTAAATTGTCTTTTTTATTTTTATATTCTTAAATATTTTAAAAAAATTCATACTATCAATAAAAAATACTTATTTAATTACTAAGTAAAAAACAATTATCGGGAAAAATGCTTAGGACCGATTATTGGGATCCCAAGTAAATCATTCTGCTGAGGCTTATATCATGATAATAAATTAATACTATAATAATAATAAAATAAAATTACATTTTTAATGTCACATTGTACTGTCAGGTCAAGCCATCTATAAACTCAGACGGCAATGAGTAAAAATAAAAAATAAATAAATAAAAATTCAGAATATTTCAAAATTTATCAAAACCAAATATGCCCATAAATATAAAAAAAAATTTATAGATAAGTCACTATTTATTATTTTACATCTTATATCTTATGAATAACATCTCATACTTTATAAAAAAAAAAAAAAATTAAATATAGATTGTAAAAATTAATAATGAATGATATATAAAATTCTTCTAAATATAATCTTTGATAAAAGAGATAAACTTCGTTTAGATGGACAGAATAATAGATTTCACAATCTTTCAACTTTTTCTTATTTTCCGACTTCCCACTCCCAAATGCCCCGAGACATTTCCAACGAAGTCCGCAGCCCACTTGCCCAGAGACATTTCCTTCCAACGAAGTCCGCTGCAGTTGCATCTGATTCAGATTCTCCGTCTCTTTGTTTGTTGATAAATTTCTTTATCGGCACCTTCCAACTAACAGAATAAATTCTGGGTTCCCATTTCTTTCTTTTTCTGTCCAACCCAATCTGAGAAGAGGAGTAGCTAGGGATATCACCTCCAACTCATGGCCAATCTCGGTCCCGAGTACCCGACGAACTCCCCGATCCCGGTCGATCTCTTCGTTTCCAAGAAACATCGTGGCCTTTCCCGTGGCGATCTCGGGTTCGCCGACGCCTCCGGTGGCATCGTTTTCAGGGTCAACCGTACGTCTTACAAATCCTCTGCTAATAAGCTAGTACTCCTCGATGCCACTGGAAAACCTCTGATTTCGATGCACCGTCACGATGTTAGTCTCTCTCTCTCTCTCTCTCTCTCTCTCTCTCTCTCTCTCTCTCTCTCTCTCTCTGTTTGGTTCCGCAGAAATATATATTTATTTGAAAAAAAAAAACTACAATTTGGGAGACATTGTCATACATACGGATGTTTGCGTAGGATGAGTCGTGGGAAGGCTACAAGGGTGGGAGCAGAAGGACTTGATATTCAGAGTTAAAAGGGCTGAAACCGACTTGGAGGTGTTTCTTCTTGACTCGACCTCTGAACTGAAGGTCAAAGGCTGCCCTTCCATGAAATCCTGCACCATCTATAAAGGCAATGACATCTTGGCTCAGGTATAATAATGCTGAACTTTACTGCCATTGCAAATTTTACCCAACTTTGCTGATTCTTTGAGAATACTTGTCCGATTGTTTGTGGGTGTAATGTCTCAACTTCGATGCTTTGGTTACTATATTGAAACTTGGTTGTGTTTCTCCCTTCATTAAACTTTGGTACAACTTTCGTAGCTTGGCTCAACAAACCGTCAATTAGCTTTGGTACAAGTAAAGAGCAAGAAGCCCAAAACAGGGTATTAAAAAAAAAATGGCAAGATTACTATCACTCAAAACCAAAACTATCTATGACATTTAAAAAAAAAAAAAAACACTTCATTTGCAACACAAATGAGGCATACCAGCTCATCAATTGCCAAAACTCTTGGGATCTCTTGGGATCTTAATCCACTCAATACACTCTGCGGAGCCTCCTTTAGCACCTAATTCAGCCAAAACAGTCGTTCTCCTAATTCACTTCTTTGGAGACATGGCTCAACAAAAGAACACATGATTGCCTAACTAGATTGATCGGATCCATGATTTCATAGTAGAGTAGATACCACTGAACACAACCAGAACCTAACATCCAGTTAACCCCCAGTTTTGAGTTAGACTTTTTAACTCTTATGTCCCACAAGTTAAGCTTCACACATAACTTCGGTATCCAAAATGGATTGACCTTAGCCATGGTATTCGTATGGTCGTACCTCGCCATAGAACATAGAGAAAGCCACCATAAAGTGCCCTGTATCATTTATTAGTACTCCACCACCACTCCTTAGGTTTCAAAGACAACATCCATCTACACTAAAGCTTAACCCTTCCTCGACTTTACCTATGCCACTCCAAGAGTTGGGTTCTAGGAACCCTCCCTTCAACACAGGGAAACGCCAGTTGCAGAGTAATAAAACGATCAAGTTGGGATAATGTTTTCACTTTGCTCACCTGATTTATAAATTCAGCCAACATCAACTTCACTCTAAAATGAACCATCTTCTTCTCCTCTTTTTTGTCTTCCATTGTACCCTTGCATCTTCTTGACCAAATGCACCAATTTATGAGAGATAACAGATGTTGTAAATTCAAATTTGCTTTACAAAAAACCACAACAAAACTTGATTCCTCCAACTCACTCTAATTCCCAAGAAGTCACCAAAAATATTTTTAAACAAAATTGGCTCTCTCCAGAGCATAAAGTATGATCTTAAGATTCCACCATTTGGATGACACAGCAATCGCACTTGGACGCCAAGGGGATGTGATGTTGCTGAATATGCATATTAAATGGCAGGGCTTGATGAAAAAGCTTTCCACATAAATATAGAAATCTTAGCTGGAATACGTTTGCACCAAACCAACTTGCTCCAACATACCTGTTGACCACACATCCTCAATTGTTGCCAGGCTGATTTTGTAGAGAATAAACCAATTTTAGAGGCTGTCCATACAGGTGCATCCTGACCTTCTCTAATTCACCACAGTCAAAGGTGGTAAAATTGATCCCCACAAACTTGTGTCATGCCATGGTAAATTAACGTCTCATTTAGATTGGTCATGAACCACTAATAGCTGCAATGCTGTAGATTGATCATATTTTTTCCTTCTTATTTCCGCAATGCCATGTTAATCTTATGTTATGTTTTGATGCAGACTAGTCTCATGTACAAGCTATGGCAACTTTATGTAAGAAAGGATAAATTTCGACTAACCATATTTCCTGGATCTGTCGATTATGCTTTGGTTGCGGCGATGATTGTAATATTTATTGATCGAAGAAGACATTAGATCAAAGAAAAGACTCGTACAATTTAATGCTTTTAGGTGATTCTTGTACCTGGGAGGAGTGAAAAAAGGATCCTACACATGCATTCTGTTCGGGAACTAATGTATTGACATTTGGTACTATGAATGTAACTCTTTTTTTTTTTTTTTTTTTGAAGTAATCGATATTATATAAATAGAGATAGGCAAAATCTAAGTACACAAGATGATATGCAAGAGATAAGATCTATCTAGGTCGAAGTAAGGGAAACTAGGAAGTCATGAAAATTTTGGCCATTAAAGTCTAGAGCAATGGCCCATAAACATAAAGTACGGAAAAATAGAGTTCTAAGTTCCTCCAAAGACCGCTCATTATTTTCGAAAGTTCGATCATTGCGCTCTTGTCATATACACTACATAATACAAATTGAGATCATTTTCCACGCCGTCTTGATTTGTTAAACTCTTCTTGGAAGTGTCCAGCTGGCCAGTAGACCTACCACAGTTGCAGGCATAACAAAGGATAATTCTATCTGGCTAAAGATTTCCACCCACAAGGCTCTAGTTGTCTCGCAATGTAGCAGAAGGTGTTCTATTGACTTGCCAGATCTCTTGCACATGCAATACCAGTCTAGTGTAACTATCCAACGCTTCCTCAGATTGTCAGTAGTCAGAATCTTCTCCAACGCTGATGTCCATGTAAAGAAGATCGCTTTTGGGGGTGCCTTATTTCGTCAAAGTCTCCTCATAGGAACGAAATATTAACGGCTTGGGAAAAGGACTTATAGTATGATCGAACTGAGAAAATGTCCTTACCCGCAGGAGTCCACCACATCCTATCAGCTTGTTGTCTATTCGGCTTCACAGAATAAACCAGACTGAAAAAAGTCTCAAAGATGTCCACTTCCCAGTCTTTTGCCGCTCTACTAAACATGATGTTCCACTGCACTTGGTCCCCTCATAGAAGCATTAGATCCTCCATTGAAGCTTCCTGGTTGCGTGCCACTTGGAAAACTGCTGGAAATGCATTCTTTAGAGCCTCATTCCCACACCATATGTCCATCCAAAACTTAATACGAGAACCCCTCCCCAACACCAATTTAGCATGTCTACTAAAATCCCCCCACCCACGCCTAATGTGTTTCCAAACTAACACCACTGGCACCATTTACCTCTTCAATGCACCAGCCCCCCATAAGCTTCCATATTTACAATCAATTAACAGTTTCCATAAAGCTTTTGTCTTCGTGTTATACCTCCATAGCCACTTCCCAAGTAGGGCCCTATTGAATGTTCTTAGATTTTTTATACCCAAACCACCTAACGAGATTGATCTACACACCTTATCCCAACTGATCAGGTGAAATTTGAATTCATCCCCTATCCCACTCCATAAGAAATCATGATATAGTTTATCAATCTGAGCCGCTACCCTTGCAGGCAATTGGAACAAAGATAAGAAGTACGTAGGTAAGTTAGAAAGGGTACTCTTGATGAGATTCAGTTGGCCACCTTTCGATAAATACAATCTTTTCCATCCTGCTAGTTTCATTTCTATCTTTTCTATGACTGAATCCCATATGGATGAGGCCCTAGCAGCAGCCCCCAACGGCAATCCTAAGTAGGTCGTGGGAAGAAAAGCTACCTTGCACCCAAGAATACTGGCTAGCTGCCTTGTGTTACTCACGTTCCCCACTAGCACTAACTCTGACTTGTCGAAGTTAACTTTTAGGCTTGATGCTGCTTCAAAACATAATAACAAAGTCTTCAATGCCCTCGACTGGTCATGATCTGCCTCACAGAATAGGAACGTATCATCTACAAAAAGTAAATGAGATAAAGTAATAATGCCCCTGTTGGGATCATCAATCTGAAATCCAGCCATAAACCCATGCGTAACCGCCACTAATATCATCCTACTCAAGGCCTCCATAATGATAACAAAAAAGTGGGGACAAAGGATCTCCTTGCCTTAAGTCTCGAGAGTTACTGAAAAAGCCTGTAGGACAACCATTTATCAATACTGAGAATCTAGCCGTGCTATTGCACCAACTCATCCAGAAACGCCACCTAGCCCCAAAACTGCACCTCCCCAATAAGTACAAGAGAAAATCTCAATTTACATGATCATATGCCTTCTCTATATCTAGTTTGCAAATAATCTCTATGGAGCCAGCCTTTAATCTGTTATCCAAACCCTTGTTCACTATGAGGACTGAGTTCAAAATTTGTCGCCCCTTAACAAATGCATTTTGTGGCTTCGTGATGATCTTGCCCAAAACCGCCCCCAATCTGTTAGCAAGAACCTTGAAAATAATTTTATGCACCCCATTCACAAGGTTAATTGGTCGAAAATCCTTAACCTCCAACGCACCAATCTTCTTCGGGATCAGCGTAATAAAAGTAGCATTTAGGCATTTCTCAAACTTTCCAACCGAGGATACTTCCCTAAAGACCTTCATTATGTTCGCTTTCACCACCTCCCAACAAGGTTGGAAGAAGCCCATCGAGAAACCATCTAGACCTGGGGCTTTATCTTTACTCATACGTCTCACTACTTCGTACACTTCCTTATCTTCAGAAGGCCTTTCCAACCAAAAGACTTCTTGTGGCTCAATAGTGTCAAAGACGAGACCATCCAACTTTGGTCTCCATTCCTCATGTTCTATAAGCAGTTGTTCATTGAAATTCACCACATGATCACTAATCACAGGGGCCTCCTTGCACTACATATCATTAATATTCAGCATTTCAATAGTATTAGTTCTTCTATGAGAGTTAGCAACTATATGAAAGAACTTTGTGCTCCAGTCGCCTTCTTTCAGCCACAATGCTCTTTGCTTTTGGCGCCAAGAAATCTCCTCTAAGGATAGTACTCTTTCTAATTCTGAAACCAACTCTGTCTTGTGCAATAATTCTTCTGGTAAAAGGGCTCTAGCCTCAAGAATCTGCTCAAACTGATGCAACTCCTCCGCCATAAGTTTCTTTCACTCCCCTATATCTCCAAAGGATTGTGAATTCCAAAGCTTAAGGTCATTTTTCAAAGCTTTTAACTTACAAACTAGGATATATGAGAGGTTACCGTAGAATTGGTAAGAATACTACCATTGCCTAACCTTATCTACAAAACCTTCACTTTTTAGCCACATGTTTTCAACCTTGAAGTATCGGCGGCCATTTCGAATGCCACCACAACCCAACAAGATAGGAAAATGATCCAAGCAAAGACGTGGCAGTCTCTTTTGGGACACCTCCGGATAGTGCACCTCCCACTCCAGTGAGATTAGAAATCTGTCCAGCCGGGATCAAGTCTGATTATTCAACCAAGTAAAAGAGCCCCCCAATAGAGGAATATCTAGCAGATTCAAGTAAAAAATACAATCTGAGAACTCTGTCATAGCTGGGCACATCCTACTCTCACCAGATCATTCACTAGGAAATCTGATGACATTAAAATTCCCTCTTATACACCAAGGAAGCTCCCACCAACTATATAACCTAGCAAGTTCCTCCCATAATAAGCGTCTTTCGTTGTCTACATTTGGACCATATACTCCTGCAAAAATCCACACAAAATTATCTGCCACACTCTTAAAAGAGCATGCCACTGTATACTCCCCTACAAATTCATCCAATTTCTTAACAACTCTTTTATCCCACATCACTAGGATTCCATCCGAAGCCTCATTCGATGCTAGAAAGACCCAATCCGCATAGGTACAACTCCAAACACTTCGAATTAACCTTCTAGAAACATTTTTCAACTTAGTTTCTTGTAAATATACAATGTTTGCCCTCCACTCTCACAACAAATTTTTTATACGAAGTCGCTTATTTGCCTCATTTAACCCATGAAAGTTCCAATACACAATTTCCTTTATGAAGCCCCTTACCTTTTGATCTTTCACGACTTGAGCTTCTTTCGTAATTCAATGACCAAGTTAGGCGCTTAAGCTCCCACTGTTTTGTTTACCCTGGTTTCTTTGACTGTGTATGACCCGCATCAACAACAATAAGTAAAGCCAAAAACTGCTCTTCATAACCCATACAATCCATACCTATCCAGTGATGCATATCTTTCACCTTTTGAAGCATCCAATCCGATGCATTCGATTAATTTGGTAGCAAGCGGTTCAACGGAATAGGCTTTCCTTCTTTGGAAGCCCACTGCATATTAGGAATCACCCCTATCTTCCTCCCTAAATAAGTTTCTGCATACTATGAATGTAACTCTATATCAGCCTTCTACTTTAATTCGTGTGAAGAGACTCATATTGTTAAAAAAGTTGAAACTCTCCTCCAAGTAGAATATGCTTTTCAAAACCCTGGTTATAAAAACTGTTGGATAGTGCTCGTTATGATTTATTAATGCCTGGAAATTGGAAAATTGACATTTTCTAATATATTCTCCCACATTTGGCTTTTATAGACAAACTCTCAATACTTTATTTATATGAGAAATGATATTTACAGTCGTAGAATGTGCAAGTACTACGCACTCTTTTAAAAAAAATAAATCAATACGAGTTTCACAAGAAAAAGTTAATTTTTTAATAATAAATTTAGCTCTTTTTCAAAAAGAACATCTTGCGCTTGCACAATGAATAATGCTAATCATCATCTCAATTTTCATCATCATCTCATCATCCCATGATGTGGCATTAGATGATTGGAGACTATTTATTATATGAGTAGCCCAGCAATGACCGCTGTGCGTGCTACCTAGCACAAATTTATAAAAGTCACTTTATTAATCATTAAGTTAAAAAAAAAAGAATTAAATACATGAGCGGTCAAAATAAGGAGGCAAACTCAGATGACATACTAGCATTTCTCTTATTATATTTCACTTGTGAACCTATAATCTAATGCCACATTATGAGATAATGAGAATATGATGAAAAAATAAATGATAAATAGATTTTTTCTTGCACAATCTATAACTTCATTTAGCATTATTATAATATGTCTTTGGCTGTGAATAAATACTTCATGGCAAGATAGCAATATATTTCAAGCAGACAGCGAATGTAGGTTTCATAATGTAAATATTTGAAAGGAAGTGACGAATTTAGAATCAGAATAAGTCCTTGCAAGTCTTATTGTCAAAGCTGTAAAGCTCAAACCTAAATTCTTTTTATTTCCCTAAGAATTTATCCTTTTTTTTTTTATTATTCCTTTTTAATATCTCCCTTCTAGCCACGAGTTTGTAAGGAAAATAACTGACTAGATTAGCATGAAAGCAATCTATATAATTTGTTTACTCGCATAGGTCCGACACGTTATCACCTGTAATGTTCTGTTGTTGTGTAAGATCGTGATCAACTTGTAAGACATACACAATTGGATGAGAAAAATGTAGCAAAACCAATGCAAAAATATGCAGCTCTTAGTTATATCACCACCGCAGATGGAAGTTTAGCATAAATCTGACAAGGGGCTAATACAGAAAAAAGAAAGACTAAAATGTGCAATGCAATTACAAAATCACAAAATTAGTACAAAATTAAACAACTGAAGTGTATAAAAAAGCTAACAAAAGAACTGGCTTAGCCAAAAAAAGAAAAACTCACAAATGGATTAACTCCAAAGCAGAAACTACCAAATCTTAACTGGTCTATATGATCGTTGTCTTTGACTCTTTGAGCTCTAATCCATAGGCTAGAAAAGATGATCCTGACCAAACAAATCAATTATAATGGAATTCCCATCCCAATAGCAGCATTGGAGCAAGAATCCGATGAGAACAGTTTTATAAAAAAAAGATTAAAAAAAACAGAGGCTATGGAGCAAAATAGGCACCTCTGCGAATGCGCATCTAAAGGAAAAAAGGTTGACGAGGACGTATATTATGTCGACTGCTGCATCAAAGGAACCAACCACCTCATCTCTGTTCCATTTCCATTTGACAAGTAGTATACCTTCTTCCAATTTTCTTCTGAGAATACTTCACGATTTACTAGTCTTTGCCTGCCAGACATGACAACAAAGAAGCAATAATCTGAAATATAGTCTCGGGGAAAAGGAATTCATAAAATTTTGCTATCTAAACAATCATTTACCCTTATTTTTTTAATAGTGTTTTTTTTTTCCAGATGATTATTAGAGCCAAATGAACCCAAACAATTTGAGACATAATATGTTATGATCTTTAGAGAGTAGGATACATTCATAGATATCTACAAAGAGCAATCTGACAAGTCAAGTAGCTGCTTGAACAAGATAAAAGGCAATCAATTGGTCACTGGCCTCCTATCAATTGATTGGAGGTCAGGGACAAACCATCCAACGGCAGTGAAATCTCACATTAGATTCTACTGTTTTATCACATCATTATATTTTGTAATCATAACATCTTTATGTCAATTGGAGATTGGCACCTTGATAATTTTAGCAACAGCACAACCCTAGCAAGCTTGTATATTTCTGTAGCATACCTAAGGTAATAATGACAAACAGTTGCTGCTTCGTCCAAGCTATAGCGAGGAAAATTAACACGAGCATCTACAGGAACATCCGGTAAGTCTTTACGAAGCTTTCCAACTGCTGTTGAATGAGAGAAAGCACCCACCATCATGTCATCATGCATCATAGACCTAAAAGCATTCACCTGAAAATGACAAGAATTTCTTTTATAATGCATATATATCTGACATAAAGTCAAGTACCACTACGGAAGCATATATATAGGACGATTGAGCTATAGGGAGTAAGCTTGAGAATCAAATGCCAACATCTTCATTTCTGAGGACAAAATCAACACAAACTTGGCTACCAACTTTCACTTGCGTGAAGGATACGACCAACATGCTAACAACTAAAGGAGTGAGTTCATTAGAAATGGCAAGAATGCAATTCCATTAGAAAGAGGAATTGGTGAAATTTTTGTGCACGCTAATATTTGCTGTTGCGACAAGATGTATTCAAACTGAACAGTTGGCACTAACCATTGCAAGTTCTCTAGCATGCACTGGTCGACTAGAACGTATAGTTACTGCTTCCTCATACTCGCTGAAGGTGAACCAGCTGTTATACTGGAGACAAGTAACAGCAACGTATAGTTAAATGATATACCAGGTAACTATACACAAGAAATTCTATATATATAATATTAACCCAAAGAACTGGACAATATGCATCATTTGAAGTTGATGCAAGAAAGTAGAGACTGTTTCTCACTTGATCAATTGCTATAAGCACAGGGATATTTTTCACAAGTGATAACTCCCTCCTCAAACGAACAACCACTCCAACAGCTGCATGCGTATGCTTGATACCTGTGTTAACAAGGTCATAGAGTGTAGAACCTTCGGGCATTGACATGTTATCAACATCTTTCAACCATCCAACACCAGCACCCTCTCCCAGTGGAATCGGACCATCAATTTGGCATGGCAATTGTTTTAAGTGGGATTCATTCCATTTCAGAAAATCCTGGAGATAACTGACTCATGAGGAATATGCAGACCCACTGAATAAAAGGTAAAAACAAACTTAAAAGATCATGAGAACCACTAAGGTACTGTATGGAGCCATTACAGAAAAATTGGGAACAAGGATTTTATTTTTTTTAGGAAGGGGATTGGAACCGTCTCCGGATGTTAATGATATGTATTGAGAATGTTTAATCTAAAAACTCAATTCATGGTGAATATAACTACCATAAGTGAGTAAAATGGATCAATTAGCTCATGGAACAAGGTTCATATTCCACATCACATTGAACATCTTCAACAAACTCTGCTACGAAAACATAGAACTAATCGCTGGTGTTGAAAATATAAGAAATGGAACGAGCATCTTTATGTTTATCTAATTCTGCTCAACAAAAGAATAAGTTCTGGAGATTGACAGAGACCCAAGCAAGGCTGAATGAAGGGGGAAAAGAAAAAAGGTAACACTCTTGCCTTGAGTACATTTGCAGCTTGAAGAGGTGTGTCCCAATGACCTGTTTCTGGGTTCTTGGAGAAAAATCCACCGTCAGTCCACTCTCGGCCCCTGGGTACATAAAAAACCAGCCAACCTTCATCACGGGCCCAATGAACAAGCATTGCAAGTGCAATACTCTTCCCACAGCTAGCAGGACCATCCAAGACAATCTGCTTTCTAAGTTTGAGACCTAAAAAGATTATAGTTACCAGCATAAGTGCATCTTCTGAATGTGAACTATCATAAACTTCACAAGCTCATGCCATCGTCTTATGATTCATATACAAAGAGAATATCATTAATGGTTGGACGTTGGGAAAAAAGAACATAATGTTAAAATGGGGGAAAAAAAAGGATGCGCCAGATCATATACTAACTACACTGTCCTTTATTAAGTCAAATAGGTTGCTAAGAGATTCCTCAAAGGAGTTGAGCAACTTCAATACTCTACTTAGTCTACATAGGGTTTTCCTTTTTGGAAGACGAGACCAAAAACATGTACACACCAGGTGAGAAGTTCGTATTTCCACTAAACCATGAAGATTCGTTAACCGTAAAAAAGATGGGATCAAGATATTCTAAATTTCGCAAAGGCAAGGTGAAATCTTAAAATCCTAACCATTACTGGTTTAGACCTTCCATCTCATTGCACAACTTAGTGATAAAAATTGATTAGGAGAAAATAAAAATCCACTAGAGAGCGTCAACGTCGAGTTGATAAAATGTAATATGTAAGTACAATAAAATTCATATATTCAAAAACCTCAGTCATCTCCGAATTATGTCGTTTCCGCTTTTTCGAATTAAAACAATATTTGAAGTTCCAAATTAGCTCAATAATAGATGTTCTAATTAACATTAAGAGATATTATTACTATGATTTGAAACTCGTCATTACATTTGACTTTCTTTTTTAGAGAAAAACAAAAGTGAAAGTGATACCACTACCCACCTTTATCGTCAGAGAAGTGCAATGGAGGATCAACAATACGCCTAAAATTATCGCGAAGATCCAAAAAACTCTGCCGAACCAGCAAAGCCGGTCTGAGTGAGTCCTCGAACTCCTTCACCATCCCCGTTGGCAACCCCTCCGGCAACGCCGTTTTCAAACCGTCCATACTAATCCAAAATCCAAAAAAAAAAAAAGGGAATTTTCCAATCACAAGCAAGAGAAAAACAATACATACAGATATATAGGTATATACACGTGGATGGCAAGTATTGGTATTCGTATACCTGAATTTGAAGTAGGAGCAGGCGTCTTTCCGGGAGAGGAGGGAGAGTGAGGGGGTGGAGGTGAACAGGGGCCGACCGTCGGGTCCGAAATCTAGGGACGGGTCCTTTTCGTCGGCGGTGAGGCGACGTGCGCGGGATTGGGCGTCGGAAAGAGCGGCTTCGACTTTGGCTTCGGAACCGGAGGCGTGGTCGTGGGCCTTGGACTTAGTCTTCTTGGACGTGGCGACATTGGACTTGGGGATCTTGGAGGAGTAACTTTGAGCTGAGATTGGGACTGGAGAGGATCTGATTGAGCTTCTCGTCGCTGCTGAGCCTGAGACTCTAAGAATACACCGCAACATTTTCTCCGAGTATCCGAAATAGATTTCTCGAGGTTTTTCAGAGCAGCACTGCGAGGGTGCGTTTCGGTGGTTTCGGGCTGACTATGATGGTACTTGATAAGTGAAAGGAGGTGGGCCCATTACCTGACATTTGGTTAACCATCGGCCCAGGCCCAGATTTAACTATGAACAGTATTTCCTTTTGGAGACTGCCTTGTTTGGTTTGGTAGATGAGATTATCTCATCTTATCTAATATATACCCTATTTGAATAGTAAGATAAGATGAGATAAGTTGAAATAATTTATAATAAATAGTGAGATCGTTGAGTTGAAATGAGATGAGATGATTTTAAAAAAGTCGTGTGTTTGGATTTAGAAGTAAGATGTGATGGTTTTAACTTTTTATAAATTTGATAGTTGTGGGTCTCATCAATTATTGTATAGTATTTGTAATGATCGAGTATTATTTATAAATATATTTATATTAAAGCCTCATTTGGATAGTGAAATAAAATAAGATAATTTTATATAAAAATTAAAACTTAAATAAACTAGTGTTAAAATATTGTTTCTTTAATATTATAATTATTTTAAGATTTGAAAAAATTGAATTATTTATTATATTTTATAAAAAAAATTTAAAAAATTTATAATAATAAAATGAGATAAAATATTTTTTATATTCAAATGGGACTTAAGTAATAATATATAAATATATATAAATATATATTAACTTTTTGGAAATTTGTAGTTTGTCCTTATGTGGAAACACTATGAGAAATTATTTTTAAAATTTTACAGCGTGCATTTGGATTAAAATTTTTTTTATAGAAAATATAATAAATAATTTAATTTTTTTAACTTTTAAAATAAAAATAATATTTTATTTAATTTTTAATTCATCTCATTAAATGTATGTAGCCAAAGGAAGCCACACCTTGTGTTGCAAGGTAAAATCTGTGAATCACCCGTGGGCCGTGGTCGTAAGGTACATCTCCTTAAAAGCCTTTCAGAATCCTTCTTATTTATTTATTTTTTATTTGTAGGATGAATTAAATAAAATATATTAAGCAGGTAATATTACATCAAATAAGTTTGTAAAATTTTAATGGGGCAGTCAAACAAAATCATTAATGAAAAGTACCAAGTTAACAACCAATTAAATATAAGTCAAAACATTAAAAAGAATATAATGGAGCCCACAAATTCCTCACTCCTCCATCCATTAAAAAAAAAATTAATTTCCTAATTTGACGTTGATCTGGTAATGCTGCACTTATTACTTTATAGTGCTCCACTCATCTAATCAAGCAAATGAACGCTCTAAAAATAAGGTTGTAGAATGCAATACCGGATATTATAATCGGAAAATGATATTCCG
Organism: Juglans microcarpa x Juglans regia; assembly: GCF_004785595.1. Taxonomy (NCBI): domain Eukaryota; kingdom Viridiplantae; phylum Streptophyta; class Magnoliopsida; order Fagales; family Juglandaceae; genus Juglans; species Juglans microcarpa x Juglans regia. Next base: position 5,357,996 of record NC_054607.1, read on the forward strand.
ACCAAGAATATCTATCGAAACAGTGTACCCTTTTCTTTTTTTTTCCTTTAATGATTAAGAAAATATTTTTTTTTTTTTAAAAATGTTAATAAAAGAAACAAAAAAATGTTTTGCACGTTCGGTATATATTCTTGATGGAGTTTGTCGGTGAGTGTAGTATCGTCCTTATAAAAAACGAGAGTATGTCTTCCTTAACTGGATGGATTGATCGATGACACTTGCAATATCACATACTAAAAAAGAGAAACCATGCTATTGATTTCTCTCCCTTACATGCGTGTTTGGTCCAAAACAGAAAACACTTATCTTGTTTGGGTAACGAAGTAATATGAGGTATATCTTTTTTAAACGTCACTCAAATATTTTTTAATTTTTTTATCTAATTATTAATTAATCATTACAACTGTACTAAATTTTTAAACAAAGTATAAAATATAATACAATTTTTTTAAATCTCAAAATAAAATGAATATTAAAAATTTTATAATATTTTATTCAATTTTCTCCCTCTTTTTCTAAAATCAAATAAAATATTTTGAATTAAATTATTTTATTATTATTCACAAATATTATGAGATATTCTAATAAAGGATTCGAAAGAGTTAAAAGATTCGATACATTGTTAAAGCAGCTGATCAATTGATACATACTGATATTTTTTTTTTATTGATATCAGGTTTTCAAAAACAGCATCCCGACTAATCCCAAAACATGTGTTGATACTCGTAGACCTACCTACCATTTTAGCTTTACGTAAAAGCCCAAAAAGAGAGAAGCTCTTGGTGGGTTCTATCCAAAAGGAAGTTGAAACCTAATCTACATCCTGTAGTAATACACTACCTAACCCAGTTTAGGTTTCGGACTTCCTTCACTTTGGGATTCCTCGGAATTGAGTGTTCAAAGGGTGATCAACTGTTTTTCTGTGCTGTATTTGGAAAAGAAAATATCTCCAAAAGTCTTCAATGTTGCTGGCGATAGAGACCCCAAAATTCTCATTTTTCATGTATCTTGTGGAGTCTTCCACCCACTGTCTAACCTTTTCCCACTAATTCCATTTGTCTTCTGGGTCCATTGAAGAAATTAAGAAGGGATAATTCTCCCCTTTCACACGTTAATGAGTCTGATCGATCTTCTAGATTGTACGACTTTATATCACTAAAGTATACTTTAGGATGCTTTTGGATACTAAACTCACCTCAACTCATCTCAACTCATTATTACAACTTTTTCAAATCTCAATATAAAATATAATAAACAATTCAACTTTTTCAAATTTCAAAATAATAATAATATTAAAAAATAATATTCTAACAATATTTTATTATCACAACTCAACTCACTTCAACATCCACACACACCCTTAATTACTTATCTGAAAAATCATGTCCCGAGAAGAGATAGACATATCAAATAGATCTTACGATATTTATCATTCAGATCTCTCTTTTAAACATATAAAATATAAAGAACAAGGTAATACCCTCGTAACCAAAACTTTGCATGCAAGGAAAGAGAAAAAGAGATGAAATCCAAAAATGTAAAGTTTTTAAAACCCATTAAAATGAATATTCTGGACTTTCTAATAGTTTAGGGCATTCATTAACTCAAGTTTTTTTTTTTTTACTAAATAATAAATTTTAATTGATCACTTAATAGAATTTTTAATTAATAAAAAATGGTATAAAACACAAATCTATCGACTTGATTAAAGTTCGGTAATTTTAGCGTGTTCATGTCCAATTTGACATGTACCACTTTGCAAATACTCAAGTGGATGACAATGTCTCCAAAATTCTACGTAAAATAAATTTATTGTATTAAAGTCCCACATAATATTTTGGAAAGAGAGACTCCGAGGATTTATAACAGAAGAATAATACCTACACAATATTTTTTAGAACACATTTTATAATTATATTTTAAAATAAAAATAATTTTATAAAGTGATGTTACTTTTACGATATATTTTATAAAAATAACCATCATTTTAAAACACAAACGTGTAAAATATTGTGAAATTTATTGTTTTTTTTATCATTTTTTTTTAATAATATGACAAAAGGGAGAGTTAGAAAGCTATATATTTTATGAAAATGATTGCATGCCCGAATCCATTTTCTGACCTTGAATATGATAGTTTCATGGATATTTATTTTTGTAAAAGTATGGTGTGGCATGATTCGTTTGTCCCCGCCCGGCACGGCTGTAATCGAGTCGATTTTGGCTTGTCAAGTTCGGCTCGATTTAAAATATTTGAGCTCAACTTAGTAATCTAAATTTTATATTCTAACCCGTCCCAAAAAGGAGTTTGGCTCGACTTGTTTTTTTTTTTTTTTTTGAAATAAGATATAATAATTAATAAATTAAATAAATAAAAAATAAAAATTTAATATTAAATTTGTACAATTAAAAGTAATCTCTATTGAATTATGAAATTTTAAAAAATTTTAAAAAATTAATATTTAACTAGTTGATATTTATTCATAATAACAATATATTATATGCATACACAAATTATTAATACATACATGTAATATATATATATATATATATATATATATATATATCTATTTCATATATGGTTCCACATACTAAAATATGAAATTATTAAATCTTATCGATTAATTATTGTAAAAATTATAAAATATAACTATGAAGTATATTCAACATATAGACATAAGTAATAAGGTTACATATTATATATTTAATTATAAAAGTGATATCCTTATTATTAGCTAATACATATATATTTATGTATATATATACATATAGGTGTATGTATATATTTATAAATATATGAATTAGTTTTAATTGAGTCGAACTAATGATTAGATTGACATAAAAGAGTGGGTCTTCACGAACTTTAGCCAAGTTTAGTTGAATTTATTTGTTACTAATCGAGCGAATATCTACTTTTACAGTCGTATTTTTTTTTTATAAATTGAATTCTGTTCGAGTTTATTTAGACGAATACCAAACCAATTATCAACAATCTGATTCATTTTCACTTTACTGTCGGTTCCTAACCACTTTTATATTTAGGTTATGTTTAGATATTGAAATAAGTTGAGTTGAGTTGAGATGATAAAATATTGTTAGAATATTATTTTTTTAATAATATTATTATTATTTTAAAATTTAAAAAAATTAAATTATTTATTATATTTTATGTTAAAATTTAAAAAAATTATAATAATGAGTTGAGAGAAGTTAAAAATTAAAACTCTGTTAGATATTGGGAAACAAAAATGATAAAAACAGTAAAAAATAGTAACAAAAAGCATAGAGCCGAGAGAGACGAGGGATTAACTAACTGTTAAAAGCAGAAGGCTTGGAGAGAAAGAAAGAAACAAAGCCTAAAAATAGTCAATATTTAGTAATGAACGGAGAAAGTACAAACCAGACGAAGGAGACAATCATTATCTGACTGACACGTATGCAAGCAGGCAAGCTAAGAACAAAGCATCGTCTCTTACTCCAAACCCCAGCTGCCCAAAACATGGGGCTTCCTCGTTTGTACGCCATGCGAAAGATATCTCAGTGGCTTAGCCGCCACCCTTTCAAACCCACGAGTTTTGACCCAAACAAACAACCTTATTTTTGTAATACTTGGCGAAAAAAAAAAAAAAACAAAGCTTTCGATTTCGAGAGTCAAGCCTCGCCCTCAGTTTCTCGGAAAGCTCCTTCCCACATTGGAAAAAAACAAAAAAGACATAAGAGACTTGCACATTGCACAATTCGTGACCATCTTCTTCACCTCCTCTCTTTCCTCTCTTCTTCTGTGCCTTGAAGCTTTTGCTTTGCGCTCTCTCTCTCTCTCTCTCTCTCTAATAAGACTTCCTGCTCCCCTTTTTATGGCCTCCTCTTCCGGGAGCTTGGACACCTCGGCTAACTCCCAACAATCAAGCTTTACTTTCTCGACAACCAACCACCACCCGTTCATGACCTCCTCCTTCTCCGACCTTCTTGCCTCGGCCTACTATGATGAAAACCAAAACAACAATACCGCAGGTACAGAGAATAATAAGCATCGTGGGTTGTCTGATCGGGTAGCCGAGAGAACTGGGTCGGGTGTTCCCAAGTTCAAGTCGACTCCACCTCCTTCGCTGCCCATTTCTCCACCTTCTGTGTCTCCCTCTTCCTATTTCTCTATCCCTGCTGGGTTGAGCCCAGCTGAGCTCTTGGACTCCCCTGTTCTTCTCAACTCTTATAACGTAAGTGTTATGGAGCAAAGTTTCTCTATTTGTTTTCTGTGGTAAATTTGTGTTTGGCTGTTGAGAAAATTGAGGTAATTATGTTTGAAGGCCGAGCTTTTATGCTGTTTGGTTCTGACGAAAAACAAAAAAAGGAAATGAAGGAATATCTCAACTCAACTCAGACAAATTATTGTGCATGACTCAGTTGACTTTGAGCGTTTCTTCATTTTCTTCGGGACCAAAACACTTTGAAAAAATAATTCATGTTTATAAGCAATCAGGATTATTTGTTTCTAAACTTCCGTTTTCAGTTTGTTTTGATATCTGCTCCTAAATTAACCAATGGGCTTGTTTGTTCCCATCTATCTTCCCATCTATCTGATTGAATTTTATCATTCTTTTTTAAGTTTGTTGTTATAATTGTTATATGTGTTTTTCTCTTTTCTTCTTCTGTATACAGATTCTGCCATCTCCAACTACTGGAACATTCCCAGCTCAGGCCTGCGAGTGGAAGAGCAATTTTGGCAACAGCCAGCAGAATGTTAAGAAGGAAGACAATAACTACGATTTCTCTTTCCAAACCCAACAAAGGCCTCCATTGTCATCATCAACGACAAATTTTCAGTCCTCAAATACCACAATTCAAACTGTATATAATAAATTTCATCATATCGTGTCCAGGTTTCTTGTTTTCTTCGCTTTGGTCATAAATTAACAATCTTTTTGTTTGTCAAAAAACTTTTACAGGCACAGCGGCAAGCATGGAGTTTCCAGGATCCCTCCAAGCAGGCTGATTTTTCCTCGGGGAAGAAGAGTACAGTAAAACACGAATTCGGTTCTCTGCAGAGCAGCCAGAGCTACTCCCCTGAGATTGCCACCATACAAACCAACAACACTCAGAGCAACAACGACGGGGGGTTCCAATCAGATTATGGCAGCTGCCACCAGCAGGCTCAGTCTCTCAGCAAAAAGTCTGGTGACGGATACAATTGGAGAAAATATGGTCAAAAGCAAGTTAAAGGAAGCGAAAATCCAAGAAGTTATTACAAGTGCACATATCCCAATTGCCCAACAAAGAAGAAAGTTGAGATGTCCTTAGATGGGCAGATTACTGAGATAGTGTACAAGGGGAGTCATAACCATCCCAAGCCTCAGTCTACCAGGAGATCATCAGCTTCTTCTCATTCAATTCAGGCTTCTAATTCTGCCCCCACTGAAATTCCTGATCAGTCATTTGCCACACATGGCAACGGACACATGGATTCGGTCGGGACCCCGGAGAACTCTTCAATATCCATGGGAGATGAGGATTTTGACCAGAATTCTCAGAAGTCTAAGTCCGGAGGAGATGACTTTGATGAAGATGAGCCTAATGCCAAAAGATGGTTAGCGTTATAGCCTAGTTTGTGTAGAAGTATTTTCTTGTGTTTAGGGTTCGTTTGGTGGGTTAATCTTGTTTGTTTTTTGGGTTAATTTTGCAGGAAACAGGAGGGTGAAAATGAAGGTCTTTCGGTAGCTGGGAGCAGAACAGTGAGAGAACCTAGAGTAGTAGTGCAGACAACTAGTGATATAGATATTCTAGACGATGGATACAGATGGAGGAAATATGGGCAGAAAGTGGTCAAGGGAAACCCAAATCCTAGGTAACTCTTACTTTTCATTTACTCTCAATACTTTGTCAAACTCCTGGAAAAAAGTGTTTTGCATTCAAAGTTCTAGTGCTTGAATCCCTAGCTCTATGCTGCACTTGCAACCTCAAAGTCTTGGTCTTGTTTTGCTTAGCATTAGATATCTCATCTAGTTGGCCTTAAATTACTTTTGGAGTGTTTCAAATCTTCTGATCTACTTTTGCATGAATGATAGGAGCTACTACAAGTGCACACACCCAGAATGTCCGGTGAGAAAGCATGTTGAGCGAGCCTCTCATGATCTAAGGGCAGTGATCACAACCTATGAGGGAAAGCACAACCATGATGTTCCCGCAGCCCGTGGCAGTGGCAGCCATTCTAATAGGCCGCCTTTGCAAAGCAACAAGAACAACAATAACAACATTGCAGCCACCGCAGCATTTAGGCCGAGACTACCAACATCTGAGGGGCAAGCACCCTTCACCCTGGAGATGTTGCAGAGCCCTGGGAGTCACGGATTATCGGGATTTGAAAACGCAATCGATTCGTACATGAACCAGCCTCAAGACACAGACAATGTGTATTCAAGAGCCAAAGAAGAACCAAGGGATGACCTGTTCTTCGAATCATTGCTTGCATAGTTTTGCAAGGGTTGGACTTTGAAGGAGAAGGATCAAAACAATAAAAATGAAGCACAGGTTCATTAATTTATTGCAATTTTTGTTTGTTTGTTTGTTTTTGTTGGTGTATATTCCCACAGGGATATTGGTTTTGTACATCCAAAAAATGTATGTTATAGACAAGATTCCCAACTTTATTCTTTGATTGTTTTTGTTTTTTTTTTTTTTTTTTTTGGGGGGGGGGGGGGGGGTGGGTTCTTTTGGGGAGAAAACTTGATAGCCTGAAAAATCACTTTTTGTATCTCTTTTCATTCATTCCTAGTAAAGGATGAATCAAAACGTGGCTGTTGTTTTATTGTTTGTTTCTCCTAGAAAAATGGAATTAGCTAGATATAAGTAATTTGGCGTACCAAACTGTCGTATTAACACATAATTTTTTTATTACATTTTTTTAGATAAGAATAAAATTATTTGTCTCACAAAAATTATTTTCATATTCAATTCGTATTATTTTATTAAACAAATGTCCGTTAATCTTGGTGCCCGAAGCCATGATGTTTGAAATTAGAGGTTGGATTTGTCATTGTACTTGGAATCTGAGAGGAGGTTTGAATGGTCAAATATGTGCAGCTAACTGGTAGTGCTCTGCTGGCGAATTGGTTGGTTTTGGTGGCTAGGGGCGACGGGATGGACCTTCGGGGTTGGTGCCGTGGCCCATCTTTATCTTTGTTGGTGAAATTACTGTACTAACCTTCGTCTACATTCACAGTACAGACATTGATGATTCGTAGTTCAAATAATAATGATAAGAATGAGACATTTTACTTGTTGGTCAAGCTGCATATTCTTTTTTTCCCAAAAAACCACCCACCTACATGCATGTATGTTTATTTACGATGAGTGTATAGAGTGCATTTACACCTTCCAATAGAGTTGTAACACGTGTGATTTTTACGAAGTGAAGAATAGATCTGGCATTAGATAATCACGTCCCATACACATCCCCGCTCCTATTGGCTATTGTATTATAAAGAAGAGGCCCCCCTTCCCAAAAATACCCATTTACAAAGAGCTGATGATAATGTATGCGTAAGAAATCTCGACAAAAACTGTTATAATCAAAATGAACAACGGCGTCAACAATAAATCCAGCAAATACAGATATAGAAGTGCAGAAAGTCAATAAGGGCGAGCTCTGCCCTTTTTTCCCCCCTCTATACGATTACTACTACTTCAGCGATTATTTCGTCATTATACACCCCTATATGATATATATCCTCCTATAATAATTTTCTGGTTTACGGTTGTTTCGTGTTGTTCTATCGCTTCAAAAAGACTCGGAAATTGAGAATTCAAGTCCTGGGACCTTTTGCTGGAAAATTGGAGAGAGAGAGAGCGGGGGAGGGTGGGGTAAGATTAGAACTGTAAAATAATAATAATTACCTGTGTATGAGTCTATGTTGTAATTTGCTCATCTCCTACGTGGCAGCTTGTGATTTGCTAGTGTGAATTGAAACTTATCACCGACCTGCCTAAAGTTGTTGTCTAATAATAAATACTTTTAGTGATAATTCTACAAAAATAAATTAATATAGTACTTTATATTGTAAATTTATTTTTATTATATAATAGATCTAATATATCATATGAATTACATCAATTTATAAATTTATTTTTATAAGATTTATTACGATTGTACCATATTTCTTAGAGTTGATATTTGTTGTTTTATGTCCCCTATTGAGTTCCTTTTTTGTTTCCGTCAATTCCCAATTTTTGTTTTTCTTGTTTTGTTTTGTTTTTGTTTTTTGTTTTTTTTTTTGTGATCTCCTCAACCATTCTTCGTTAGTTATGCCACTTGTTGGTCCCTTTTGTTTCGGGGAGTTTAGCTCCAAATTATACATTTCTATGGCATCTATCTTCTACTCCTACTTCTACTCTTGAGACTGTGTTTAGATGTTGAGATAATCTCAAATGATTTGAGTTGATTTGTAAATAGTAATGTTTTGTAGATTTTATTAAAATGTATTTAAATGTAAATAGAATAAAATATGTGTTTGAACGTATGAAGTAGATTGAAATGTATTTAATTTTTGAGTAATGTTAAATATAGTCCTAGGCTTGCAAAAATTAGTTTTTTTTTCATATGAATATCGTATTTACTCACTTTTTTCAAAATGAGTGTGCGACGCTTATGTACTTTATGACTGCAAGTATCATTTTTCTTAATTTAAGACGAGTTGAACTCATTTTGGCAACCAAATAACCTAATTCTCATTTTACCCTCCAAACTCATTCTTATTCCCAAATCCCAACCTCTGCTAACCATTTCCCCTCGGCGCTTGGCAATCATATTCTTTTTGTTCTTTACCTATTGATGCCAACGTGCCCACTTCTTTCGAACTAATTATGCCCGTTCGATTCGCTTACTTCGTCATGGTCAAAGGTGGATCATTGTTAGGTGTGGTGTGCTTGTTGGGTGATGTCTGAAGTTAGGGTTTGTTTAGGATATATATGTATTGTGTCTTTAATTATATTGTTCAAAGTAATTTCTGTCTTTTACATTCAAGTAGTGGGCTGGGTTGCAGTTTGTATTAGACTGAGTCAATTAGGGAGTTGTTAGATCACGTGGGTCATGATGGGCCACGATGGTTCATGGGTAGTGGAGTCCATTTCTGACAGTATTCTTAATGCATTCAATTCAAAAGTTCATACACATTGAGTTTGAAGAGGGACTTGGCTCCTCGAATTGCCAGGATATTACATATTATGAATTTAGGCTAAAATTAAATATATAACAACGGTCTCAGAGCCGCGCTCCTGTGACATGGCTAAAGGGACCTGTTTCGCTCAGTTGGCTGAGGTTGTGTCGTCTTTGAAAGGAGAATCTGTCCAGTTGAAGGATGAGTAGGAGAGACAGAAGCAAATATTAGAGGTGATCCTGCAACAGCTTAACAATCTTGTAACTAGTTACGATCAGTTGGCAGTCACAGTTGGAAATCAAAATGGTAGAAAGTTCATCAGGTAATGCTTTTAAATTCAATGGGAATCCGTTGTTGGAAGGTAGTGAGGGGATCCAAGTGAGGTTTGAGGTTTTATCTAATAGAATTATCGGCCTTACGGAGGAATTCTGAATCAACACTTTTATTAGTGGCCTTAGAGAAGATCTTAGAATCACTATATCCATGTTCAAACCCACTACTTTATTTGCTGCCTTTGGGTTGGCCAGATTACAAGAAGAGGAAGTGATAAGAAGGAGTTAGGGACATGAGACTAGAAAATTTTCACTTAACCAATCCTTCCTGCATCAAAACCACATATTACTAGCACCCACACCTATCCTAAGACTTCCACCTCCACCCACAAACACTAATCCCAGATTCCTCAATGCAAACTGAAAATTAACCTTACCTATTAGGAGAATGTCTCCTACACAAATACAACAAAGGAGAGAGAGGGGGTTGTGTTATTATTGTGATGAAAAGTTCCATTCAGGCCATAAGTGTAACTGACCCAAACTATTCTTATTGGAGGGGATGGGGGAGGAAGAAGAGAGGGAAGAGGAAACTGAAGGAACCTTAGCAATTATATAGTCAATAGAAGAGCAGAAAGAGGAAGGGGAAGTAGGTGAGTTGTTAGGTATTTCTTTACATGCTATGGAAAGTTCATTGGCCACTAAAACATGTTAATCAAAGTGGCTAATGGGGCTAGCCTTCCTTATCTTGGTTTATGTAGGGTTGTCCCACTCAAGTTGCAAATTTTACACACTAAATCTGACCTCTACTTGTTGGTTCTAGGGGTTGTGATGTAGTTTTGGGTATGGATTGGTTAAGGGACACGGATTTGTTTTATGGAATTTTACAAATTCAAGTATGGAATTTAATTTCGAAGGTGTCGTTGTTACATTAAAGGGAATACAACTGCCAGTCCAAGTATTATAAGAGGAAGATCATGTTCAGGGATTAAAGAAAAAATTGACAAAGGGAATTTGGTTGTAGGTATTAGAAGAGACCGAAAATACTTCTAAGAATTGTGTTCCAGTTGCGGTCCAGTATGTACTTGAGGAGTTTAAAGGTATCTTTGATGAACCAAGTGATCTGCCTCCACCTCAGAGCCATGACCACAAAATATAGCTACACCTAGGTTCTAAACCTACTTGTGTGAGGCCTACGAGTACCCATACTATCAAAAAGAAGAGATTGAAAGGCTGGTGGCAGAAATGCTTAAAAGTGGTATCATAAGGAGTAGTAAAAGACTCAAAGCCCCTATTCATCTCTAGTCTTTCTGGTGAGAAAAGCTAATGGAGGATGGCGTATGTGTGTGGATTATCGTGCCCTTAATAAGGACATTGTGAAGGATAAGTATCCCATACCCAATATTGATGAACTACTTGATAAACTTTATGGGGCTCTAATTTTCTCTATGCTGGATCTGTGCTCGAGATACCACCAGATCAGGATTAATCCTAAGGATATTCTGAAGATTGCTTTTAGGACCTATGAGGGTCACTATGAGTTTTTGGTGATGCCATTCGGCCTTACCAATGCTCCATCAACCTTCCAAGAATTGATGAATGAGGTGTTTCGTCCCTATTTGAGGAGGTTCATGTTGGTTTTCTTTGATGATATTTTAATTTACAACAAGTCTTTGTAGGAACATTTACAGCACTTACGCACTATTTTAGAGATTTTGCAATCTCATCAATTCTTTGCAAAGGCCTCGAAATGCATTTTTGGCAGCAGCAAAGTGGAGTATTTAGGGCATCTTATATCGAAGGAATGAGTTAAAGTTGACCCACAGAAAATCTTAGCAATGCAGAACTAGATAGTGCTTAAGGATCTTAAAGCCCTACAGGGATTCTTGAGACTCACTGGTTACTATCGAAAGTTTGTACAAGGCTATGGGAACATTGCAACACCACTCGCACCTTTGCTCAAAAAGGATTTTTTTTGCTAAATAGATAAGGCTCAACAGGCTTTACTAAGCTTAAGGAGGCCATGATAAACCATTCAGTGTTACGTTTACCAGACTTTACTAAGGCCTTTGTAATAGAGTGTGATGTGTCAGGGGAAGGACTTGGGGCAATATTGATGCAGGAAGGACAACCCATTGCCTATCTTAGTCAGGCTTTGAAGGGAAGAAGTTTGGCTCTATCGACTTACGAAAAGGAATTACTTGCACTCGTAATGGCAATTAGGAAGTTGAGGCACTTATCTATTGGGACAAACCTTCCAGGTACACACTGATTAGCGGGCGTTAAAGTATTTATTGGAGCAAAGGGTTGGGACTCCAGCCCAACAAAAGTGGGTCTCAAATTTGCTTGGGTTAGATTTTACAGTTGAATACAAGAGTGGCAAAAAACAAATACATAGCATACGCCTCATCCCAATTCCCTTACACAGAAAATCCCAAACCAACTCCAACAACCATAACTCCACAGTCACAACCAGATCACAACCATAGCAGTCTAACCAACAACCAAACCAACTCTCACACTCAATCCAAACCAACAACCATGGCAGTACAGGCAACTAGTATGATACAAGCTAAATGGATGGAGGAGTTGAGGAAGTCTTACCCCTAAGACCCCCTATTGCAGAAGCTTATTAGCCACTGCCATCAGGGAACCTTGGACCCATCTTTGTACCAGTTTTGCAATGAGCTACTCTTTTGTAAGGGTATGTTGCATTTAAGAACCCTGGTGCATTTTCAGCAGTAGATCCTACAACAGTTCCACAACAGTCCATTAGGGGGTCACACATGAGAATATAAAACATATGCAAGGGTTAAAAATGAGTTTTACTAGCCTGGTTAGCACGGTGATGTTTGAGCCTTCATTAGGGAGTGTGATGTTTGATAGAGGAATAAGGTTGAAACCTTCCATCCAATAAGTTTGGTTCAACCTCTTCCAATACCAGAGAAAAATTGGGTGGATATTGGCATGGATTTTATAGAAGGATTGCCACCATCAGGGGACGTACTGTGATAATGGTAGTGGTGGATAGATTGGTCGACAGGTTGCATATAGGCTCGATTTACCCAGGGATTCACAAATCTTCCCTACTTTCCATGTATCGTGTCTTAAAAGGAAGCTCAAGGCTCAGGTCCAACCGATCCCTCATCTTTCTCAAGTCATGCCCGAGGGAACCCTAGCACCCGAACCAGAAATGGTGTTGCAGAGAAGACTCTTGAAGATGGGCCGCAGTGCTGGCGTTGAGGTATTGGTTCAGTGGAAGGGTGCGAAGGCAGATGATGCAACGTGGGAAGATCCCTTGATGATGAAACGACACTACCCCGAGCATGTGGGCAAGATCTTTTGAGGGGGAGAGTGTTGTTAGGTGCGGCGTGCTTGTAGGGTGATGTCTGAAGTTTTGATTTGTTTAGGATATATATGTATTGTGTCTTTAATTATATTGTTCAAGGTCATTTATGTCTTTTGCGTTCAAGTAGTGGGCTGGGTTGTAGTTTGTATTAGACTGAGTCAATTAGGGAGTTATCAGATCACGTGGGTCATGATGGGCCACGATGGTTCGTGGGTAGTTGAGTCCATTTCAATTACTTCATATCTATATTTATTTCCTACAGTATTCTTGATGCATTCAATTCAGAAGTTCATACACATTGAGTTTGTGGAAGGACTTGGCTCCTCAAATTGCCAAGATATTACATGTTACGAATTTAGGCTACAATTAAATACATAACAGTCATGCGACATCGGTGACTTCTGGTTCAAGCTTCGATGTAGCAGAACCAAGGCGGCGGCTTATGTTCGTCCACTTGCCTACGTTTGGTCCCCATGTGTTATCTATGGAAGACGACGTCGGATTAGCTTACTCCTCCATTTTTTATGGTTTTCTCTCCCATTCCAAAGCTTTATGTGCTGTAACCCCGAGGTCGTACTTGCCTTGAGATGGATTGGTGTTGTTTTGCACAACTTTGGGCCAAGTTTTGACAATTTAGTTCTTCAAAAATGCACTTGCTAAAGATAAAGAAGACTACAACTTGAGAGGGCGGCCTAGGGGTCGGGTAACCTCCGATGTCAAAGTTAGTAAATATTCTTGGAAATTTGTAAATAAGTGAAGGAGTCTAGGGATCAGAGAGCTATTCTCGAACATGAGATCTGCTCTTTATATTATATGTCTGGGGAGTAGATCGTGCCTGTTCCCATGAAGTTCGCGTTCCCTATACTATTCCTTGTGTCAGAATCTTTAAATGTGACGTGACTCTGTGATGATGTTATTAATGTGGCATGTTGTCAGAGTGGTGGGGCCATTAATGCGGCGTGATTCTCCAACCTCCTTCTCTCAATCTGTCTCCCCTCTGGTCTGTTCATGCCTTCTTTGTCAGTAGATCAATGGCTCCCCATATATCATGCCTGCGGTGCGGGCGGATACTTTAAGACTGGACACTATTCGAGGGGTCCTCAGATCGACAAGTCTCATCCCCTATAGCATCATTCCTCCTGCAGGTTGTGTTTAGAGGAGCTTCCCCGTGGGTCGGGTTACGGGCTATTTACCCTATGTTGGGCTTTTGATCTTGCTTCTCTTTCATCCACAGGCTTTTTGGGCTTAGTGGGAGGAAGCCCCTTACAGTTACCCAGCTAATTCTCACCGGATGAGTACGGTGGGAATTCTTTCATTATCCAAACCTGCCTTACTACTAAGGCCATGATCCTTATTATGCTGCTCTGAAGCCTGGGGAGGCTCCCGTTGATTAGCGTTTATGGCAGCGTTCCTATCTTCCTTGATGGGCTCACCTTTTCATAACGTCTTTTCAAGTTAATTAATGAAGGGGTGTTATGGGGCTTTTCCTATTTGCATTGCTTCGTAGACTACATTCCCAGAATTTGAAGCGGCACGTACTCCGTCTGTTGCCATGTTGTGTGAGAATCTAACAGTCACCTTCTCCTTATATAACATGGGAAGGGAGTGTGGTTTCTGCCTATTGCGTTGTGATTGTCCCTCTATTTTATTTCTCTCAATTTTTCTTTCCTCCGACCAATCTTCTTTGCTACTTTATATGCTAGAGGTGATGGCCTCCGAAAAATCCGTTCAACCCAACGTTTTCGGTGGGGGCTCTGCTGATATTGGGTCGTTGTTTGGAGGTAGCGGATGGTACTGAACTACCACCAAATCAACGTTGGCCTCCTTGGTTGCCACTTACCAAGTATCGGAGTCTGCCTCTTTCGAAGTTCCTGGCCCCGATGAAGGTGTCGTCAATGCAGAGGGCCATTCCACTAGGGTGGCCATATACCCTTATACCCTCCAATGTTTGAGTACGGCCTGAGGCTGCCATTCCCTCACCCCGTTCACGACCTTCTAGACTGCCTAGGTTTGACTCCTTCCCAACTGCACCCAATGCTTGGAGATTGCTGATGTGCTGCAACATTATTGGGTGGCGTGTTTTATTGGAATCCTTCTCGGATGATGCAAACCTTACCGCACGAGTTTTTTCTTACCCTTAAAGTGCTATGGCAAAAGGGGAATGTACATTGTTTCAAAGCAATACACGCATTAGTCATCCTGGATCCGAGGTATTTTAAGGTGAAAGACTGGTCACCCAAATTCTTCTTCATGTCTAGTTGCAAATGAGAGTTTCCGGTAGGTCAGGTGAACTGCCGAGAGTTCCCAATACGGACTGACTGGGGAAAAATCTTGAAAGACAAAGATGTGCTCCCGTCAGCTACCTCTTATGAGGTGTGGCGTATCGCAATTGTACGAGAATGGGTACAGAACAATCCTGACAACATTTTCTTTGAAACCCTCATTTATGAGGAGAGTTTAAGAAGCTATTTGCCTCCTCTGGGACACCTTCCTTTTGATGATAGGCAGGTTGCCGCCTGGTCCCAAATTGCTCTGGCTCGGAAGCGTTCTTTGGATCTCTATCCATTGGACAAGGGGAAGAAAACCCGTTGGGAGAGTGGCTAGACCGAGGGTAGGCCTCCTCTAGGGCTCGGGACCCCTTATTGTGGGGATCGGCTATCTTGGAGGCCAGTCATCCCATTGCTGTGGTGATTCCAACGTAGGTGCCAGCGGGTGAACTGGCAAGCGATCTTCCTGCAGCACCTTTATCGGTGGTCACTGTTGAGGCGTCTGGGGGGTGAGGTTGAGATGTACGTCCGGCTCCAGAGTATTTTTGCAACCACTACTCCTGATGAGGGACAACATTCTTCTTCATGGATTTCACCTCTTTCTTCATCTCGTTCGGGTGGTGACGGCTACTTCTAGCTACCGTGTGGAGATAGAGGATCGTACAAGAGGCAGGTCCCCTTCAGACGTTGTAATCTATGGGGTTTGAAGGGTCCGTCGAACCCGTTGTGGACCTTTCCATCCAGGTTGAACACGTAGAAAATGGGGATTCCTTTCTGAATATCTTAGTCGACAAAGGTTTGAGGAGTTTGGTCATCGACCCACTTATCTAGGATGAGTTTCTGAAAGAGGGTGGTTTTGCAGATGTTATAGTCGGTGAGGGTCTGCACGATGAACCATCCACCCAGGTCGAGTACCTAGCTGGGGGTGATTCTCTTCTGGATGCTGCAATTGGCCCTAGTCCAGGGCGTTTGAGCGGAGACCCACCTGTTCCCTTTGAAGTCTATGCAGAATTGCTTGAACCCGAAGGCCCTGTGGAAGTTCTCCCTTCTATATCCTGGCTAGCAACACAGGGAAGCCGAGAGAAGGCCATTGGTTGGATCGTCAAATGCTTGTTTGGCTTTTTCCACGAGGTTCGATCTTTTCTTTCTCTTTATTCTATTCTCTCTCTTCTTTTTTTTAACCTTTCCTTTTTGTCTCCAGGGTACTTCCTAGCTCGCAACTTTCATCATGGATGATCAAGAGGCAACTGTGCAGGAGACCTTGGATCTTCTCTAAGCGGCTAGAACCTCCCTTGATTATGCTCGCGGTGAAAGGGAGGAGAAAGAGCTGTTGATATGCGAGCTGGAGAGGAGGCAACTCAACCTGGCGGACGAGTGCAAGAGAGTAAGGAAGCTGGAGCATCGCCGGAGGAAACACAAGTAGAAGTCGCGGGAGGAGAGTGCCCAATTGGAGTGGCTTAGCCAAAGTCTTCATGACGACTCATCTCGAGCGTGGGAGGAGAAGGAGAAATTGGAGCAACTGAACCAAAGTCTTTAGGACGTCACCCTCTCCCTACAAAGGCAGCTGAAGTGGTTCTCAAGACATCGTGACGAAGCGTGCGGGCGTGGGGTCTTCGAGGGCCTCAGGTTGACGAGGGCATTACATCTAGAGAGTCAGAAGCTGCGTTCGAGATCTTTGCTCGTGCTTGCCGGTATTACCACCAGCAAGATGACTTTTCAAACCAATCATGACCTAGGAAGGAAAGAGATGCCTTATGCTTTCTCCGGTCCGGTTGTTCCCATAGCAACTGTTGTGAAGCTGGACAATCCTGCTCCTACTGAGGTCGATGTCCCCGACGTCGAGATTTAAAGGATTTTTTTTTTTTTGGCGCACATATGTATCCGCACTTTGTCGCCCAGCAACTTGTATATATATAAATATATATATTGACTAATATACATACCTTGTTCTTTATGTCTTTTCTTTATCTTTTCTTTGCTTTGGTGGTCGGTCTGGAGAATTATGGTGAAGGGGTTTATAAGGCTCCTACCCACCCCGCCAGTCGGCTGCGCTGTGCTCGCTTTTAACCGCGTTGTACTTTGCTATTTTGAACGACCATGCCCGGCCTTGCTTTCTTCATTATATTATGTTATTATTGTTATTTTGGCAGCCATGGCCCGTGGCTGGGTTCAAAGATTCTCGACCCATCCAGCTGGCATCTGGTTTAACATTTTCGACCCCGCTAGCAGTTAGCTTTTTGTTTGTGCCATTTCTGCCCATCTCTAATATTGGCTTCTTTCTTTATATTTCTCGTGGGTTCTTCCGTTTGCATCATTTCATGCTTATAGTCTTCCCCGTCTGCCGTTGTTGCCCCTGCCGCTAATGTTTGTATCTTTTGTCTCAGTATTTGGAAAGTTTACAACCTCGGTCTACTTCTTGCTTGCTGATGCTTGTGCAACTTTATGTGGGATACCGCTTTCCTTCTAGAGATCCTTCTTACTTCGGGCAGTCGAGGGACTAAGCCCACACTCCATCTGGGAGAGGTCAAGCTACCTCAAATTAATTCACCCCTTTTGATTCCCCAAATAGGTAACTTCTTCGGACAGTCGTTGGTGAAGTTCGCTCTTCCGCTATGATAGGAGTCGAGGTAAATTTTTCAGGCCGCCTATAGGACAAGACCCTATCTCTTCTGCGATAGGGATAAGGCCACCTTTAGGCTAATCTTTCCTTGTAGGGTCCGGTAGGGAGGTAAGTCTTTCGGGCTGTTTGTTACTGGTCTCACTCCCTCTTGTTGACATCACAAGGGAATGTAACATTTTAGGCCAGACTGGCGCTGAACTCACTCTTCGCTCGTAGTAGAGGTTGGGGTAAGTATTCGAGTTGTCGCAATATCCAAACCCGCTGTCTTCAGTGGGGGGACAAGGTAACCTTTAGGCCTACCTTTCCTCATAGTATCCCGCGATAAGGTAAGTTATTTGGGCAGTTTGTTACTATATCCCCTCCCACTTGTTGGCACTTATGAGGAAGGTGTAGTTTCTGACTTCGGGTAGTTGAGGACTAACCTGCACTTCATCGTGGGAGGGATAAGGCAACCTTAAGGCATACTTTTCCCTGTGGTATCCCGCGGGGAGGTAACTTTAGACAGCTATATAGCTGGCCGCTCTTTGCTGCGGGGTAAGCTGTTTGGGTTACCTAGGGGCATAACCCGCTATCCATCGTGGGAGGGGTGGAACAGCCTAGTTCTCCCCCTCTGTCCCACGAGAGATATGTTGTTCGAGCAATTTAAGACTGAACCTGCTCCTGCTCGTTGATCTCACAGGAAAGGTAAATATTGAGTTAGGCTGGTGTTGATCCCATTCTTTATTGCTGCGGAGGCAGGGGTAATTTATTCGGGGAGCTGTGAGACTGATCCCACTCCCCTCTGCAGAAGGGATAAGGCCACCTTTGGGCCGACCTTTCCCAATAGTGTCTCACAAGCAGGTGCGTTCTTCAGGCAATTCATGACTGGACCCGTACCCGCCTATTAACGTCGGCAAGGAAAGTAAGCCTTCATTTTTAGGCCACTGAAGGCTGACTCGCACTCTGCCACAAGAGGGATAAGGCAACCTTTAGTCTTTCCTTTTCCTGTAGTGCCCCACGGGGAGGTAATTTGTTGATGACCTTGTTGTCGTAAATTTCGTTAGTCGCACACTTTTTTTGCTGGTTCTTTACTGGTAATATGAAAGTTTGGAGTAGATGTTTTGCATTGTCCTAAAAAGTCACATTTTTATTAAATATAAAGAAAGTATATGCTGGACGAAGAGGTATTACAAAATTAAGGAAAACATAATCTTAAGCAGGGGAGGTCGTCGTCCATCCCTCTTTCTAAAGCCGTGCACCGCCCCTTCTCCCCTCGAGACTGGCAGGGTGAGTTGTAGAAGGAGGTTTGTCCTAGCTCCTTTGGAGGTGCCTGGCCTACTCTATCCTGTAATGTCGTCCGAGGCGGACCCTCCATCCTTCTATTTTAGCTTCTGGACGTAGCATTTTCTTGGTAAGACCTGTTCTCCTTAGACTTCCCCCACTCCCAGGGGAGTTGGAAACTTCATTTTGAGGTGATAGGTCGATGTAACGACCCTTAAGCTGTTGAGGGTGGGCCTCCTGATAATGGCATTGTACGACGATAGAGTCTTCACTACTAGGAAGTCTACCATGATAAGGGCTACTTCCCATAAGGACTGAAAGCGTGATGGTCCCCATAGGCTGGAAAAACCTTTCAAGTGTATGGGGGAGGGTTGCAACCGGGTGGCCTTTATGCCCATTCTGGTGAAGGCTCCCAAGAACAGGATGTCTGTGGCACTCCCGTTATTGATGCGGATTCTGCAGGTGGTGAAGTTGGCCAGAAGCATAGTGACTACTAGCGCATTGTCGTGGGGGTACAGGACCCCTTCTTCATCGGCCTCCGATAATGAGATTGCTGGGGTAGGGTCACCCTCTGCTGTTTGGGGGGATGATACTAAGTTGAGTACACTTCGTGGTATCAGACCTGTCTGGCTTGTGCCTTCCTGCCTGAGGAGGTAACACCCCCGCCCGAGAATCCTCTAGCTATGGTTTGAATTTTCCCAAAAGGGAGCTCCTACTTTGGCGGCGAACAAGGACAACTTGGCGGCAGCTCTCTTATCGCCGGTCGCTGCTGAGGGCTATTTGCTCGCCTGTTTCAGTCGCCTAGGTCTAGAATTCTTTCTCTCGACCTTCCCCTTCTCTCTTGCTCTAGTCTCCAAGCTGGGGAGTGGCGTCGTTTTTGCTACTCTGCATATTCCCTCCTCCCTTGCAGGGAGAAGCTATCTTCAGTATTGTGTGAGGTGGACCGATGGTACATGCAGTAGTGGTGCGTTGTCCCCTGGTCGTCTTCCTTTTGAATGGTGAATGTGAGCCGGTCATATCGTGGTTCGAGTCTTTTTGCCGGGACTCCCTCCCTTTGCTTTTCTTGGGAGCCATTCTCCCATTTTTCATGGGGCATGGCCTTGGTTGAGACTTTCGCCCTCTTCTCTGTTCGCTCTACTTCCTTCCTTCACGGCTCCGTCAATGCTCCGAGAGTGTCCTCCATGTTGATGAAGTTGTCAGCCTGGTCCATGAACTCTCGCAAGGTTGCAAGAGTCCTTTTGGCCAGCTCTGCCGTAAACTTGGATCGAGGCTAGACCCCTCCCAGGAGCACATCCAAAGTTATCTTCTCATCTTGGTCGTCAGTGGTCATGCACTCCTTGTTGAACTGAGATAGGTATGATCTCAGATTTTCATCATCTATTTGTTTGACGGTGAGGAGATACGCAGCTGGAAGCCGCCTCATTCGATTGGACATGAACTGGGTTATGAACAGTCTGGCTAGTTTGAAGAACTTATCCACCGATGTAGTTGCTAGTGACTCAAACCATGCACGTGCCGACCCCTTTAGGGTCAGCGAAAATGCCTTACAAGCTACTTCCCCAGGAAAGCCATGCAGCGTCATATGAGCTTTGAAAGTTTCCAGGTGCTCAAGGGGGTCCCTTCTCCATCATACATCTCTACAGTGGAGACTCGAAACTTTAGTGGTAAATGCACTGCCATTACTTTTTTAGTATAGGATAGACCCGTGCTCGTGAGCAATTGGCCGTCGACGACGTACCTACCTTACTTGCTATCTCCTCGTATTTTCTTTTAAGACTATAGAGCTTGTCCTGCATATTCTTTTGCTCCTCTTCCTTATTAAGTCCTGCTTGCGTGTTTCGAGATACCACATGTAACGCCCCAAACTCGGGTGGCTTGGAGAATTACTACTTGTCACTAATAAATATGTTTCCCAACACAACTAAAAGTAAATCTCCAAAAAACTTTACTAGCAAAACTCAATCTCATGTCTTCTAAATAAAGATCTTGAAAACTCCACAAAGTCATTACCGCATCAAAAATAAACTAAGGAGTCCACAATCTCCTGATAGTCATAACAAATCAAACTGATAATTTCATAAGTCTTACTAAACCCAAGATATAATCAAATCTAAGAGTCATTAAAACTAAATGACATCAGAATCCCTTCTTTTAACATCCTCTCCTCAGCTTAATCATGCTCACCAATCTAATCTAGGTCCTTAGTTGGACTCTCCACATCATCTGAAAACATTATGAAGATAAGGAGTGAGTTATCAACAACTCAGTAAGCAGAAGACATATGCTAGCGTGCAAACATGAGCATTTACAAAGTACATTATGCAGAACAAAATATTTTATAGAGTTATCATGCAGAACAAGACATGTTTTCAAAAGTAACAGAGAGATGATTTTAAGACAAGTAAAACCTGTAGTACTTTGGCATAACATAAACTGAGTATCATCATCACATCAAAACAGAGCATTACACAGAGCAGAGACCATGTTTCACCCCCGTGGTAGGGTTGTGCTAACCCCAGTGGCCAAACCAGGCAGAGACAGAGGTAAAATCTTACCCTTATTCTTCTCGGAGCCCCGAGTGTGCACACAGGAAAGACTACAATAAAACCACTTTGTTTCCAAAATGGGTGCACTCAGAGACAGAGAAGTTGGTACCAACCTAAACAGAGCAAAGCAGCGACAGAGTCGGATACAAAAATCAGTACACCATGCCAAAGGTTTTTAGATGTTATATCAAAATAATACAGAGTACCAAAACAAAATCAGATCATTTGCACATACTGAAAACAAAAGCCAGAACATCTTTCTAAATAAATGCACAATTTTTCAGATTCTCAATATCGCTCTTTTTCAGATTTCAGAGACCATATGACAGAAATTAGCTCATGTCTATACAATGCATGTCAGAAAATATTTCTCATTTTTCACACAAATTTCATGAATAATGCAAATAAGCGACCGAGATTGATCTTTGTTTTCTCAAGTTCCCATTACATCACAAAATATGCAAGTTTTCATAAAGTCAATCTCAATCTTATTAACTTGTATAAAACCTAGCATAGGAACCCCGCTTACCTGACTCCTGCAGCATATTATCTATGCCTTGAAAACGATTTCTATCAGTCTCGTCACCTATGCCTAAAAATAATATATATAAACTAAGTGTTAAAAACCAACAACACAATTTCGATCTAAAAATATAAGACCCAAATTCTAGACCATATTTCAGCAAATTTAATCCAACTCAAACAACCAAATAACAATCTGGACAGCCCACACTTCAACCCAAAATACTCTATACCAATTTCAGTATTGTCCAATACAGCCATCAAAACCAATGTCAACTCAAATCATCAATAAATCACACTTATTTCAGCAGCTCATAACCTCAAGCAACCACCAACAATTTAACCAAAACAACACTACACATTGTGCATTTCTCTCCGTTCACAACTCCACAAAAGAAAAATTCCAACACTTCTAGATATTAATCGGCACCCAATAAAACTCCCTTCTATATACTTCTAAAACACCAAACCAAGAAACCAAAATTTAAAAATACTCAACGAAGTGAAAAACTTACGGTGAAGGCTCAACGTTTATGAGAAACCGAGTAGAACTTCGAACTCACTGCACTACAACAAACACAAGGCGCATGGAACGAAAAACCACCAATCCACGAACTGCACTAGAAAGAAAAAATTATTTTCAACAACCATTTTGAGTAAGAGTAAGAAAGATGTGAAATCTTAAAGAGGAAAAGAGAAAAGAAAAGATTTACCCACTAGAGAAGCTCTCGGCAACCAAGACTGGAATTTTTGTTTCTTGCCCAAAACTGCAGTTCCACAACTACTGAGCAATAGAGAAAACGAGAGAGGGAGAGACGCACCAAAACTGCAGCAATGGAGGGACGCGAGAGAGAGAAACATACAATCTGTAGAAAAATGGAGGGGGCGCGAGAGAGGGAAACTGATTATGAGGGAAAAACCGAATGGGAGGAGAACGAAATGGAGAAAATGCTAGGCATTACCTTCGGACTCAAGCACTGACCCAACAAAAATAAGAGATGGAAACGGAAAGGGAAGTGGGTTACGGGTGAGAGGCATTTGAATGAGGGAAACCCAGAAAAAGAGAAACCGAAAGAGAAAGAGGGGGAGAAGGAATCGAGGGGAAAAAAGGTTGAGGAAGAAGAGAACTTACCCCCAAAACAGCGCCGTTTCGCAGTCCTCCAAGGAAAGGGTTGGGCCCTCGTGCACGATCCGGGCCTCACAAAACACTGGGCCTTACATCACATGCTTAGTGTCACTGGATCTTGCCCCACCATCCTGCTCCTATTGGGGTTTTCTAGGCTCCTCGTTCTCCTTGCGGAGTGCTTGTACTTCGCCAGATAACTTTGTTACCCACTCCTCCATAGTCTTCAACCTTACTTTCATAGCGTTTTCCATGTCTTTCCTGAGTTGTTCGGAATGGGTTGACGTAGGCATGAGAAAGACACGCAAGATCTATTATGATCCTACAAACGACGCCGCTATTAACGTCGTGTTTCACACACCTTTGGGTCAAGTTTCGACAACTCAGGTATTCGAAAACGCTACTGCTAAAGATAAAGAAGACTGTAGCTTAAGAGAGCGGCCTAGGGGCCGGATAACCTCCAATATCAAAGTTAGTAAATATTTTTGAAAGTTTGTAAATACGTGAAAGAGTCTAGGGATCAGAGAGCTATTTTCATACTTGAGATATGCTATTTATACTATATGTCTGGGGAGCAGATCATGCCTACTCCCATGAAGTCTGCATTCCCGTACTATTCCTTGTGTCAGAATCTTTAAATGTGGGGTGGCTCTGCGACGTCGTCATTAATGTGGCGTGTTGCCTAGGTGGTGGAGCCATTAATGCGGCGTGGTTCTTCGACCTCCTTCTCTCAATCTGTCTCCTTTTTGGTCAGTTCATGCCTTCTCTGTTAGTAGATTAATGGCTCCCTGTATATCATGCCTATTGTGCAGGTGGGTACTTGAGGACTTAACACTACTCGAAAGATCCTTAGATCAACGAGTCTCATCCCTTACCATTCCTCCTGCATGTTATGTTTAGAGGAGCTTCCCCGTGGGCCGAGTTAGGGACTATTTACCAAAGTTTTGAATTTCGTACCATAAAGCAGGTACGATCGAAATTTACCGTTTATGTGGCATAGCCGATACAGGGATGCCTGCTGTTTCTTACTAGCTAAAATACCAGCCATACCAGGGTGTTTTGGCCGGTATGCCAGATTTTGGCCGAGATAGCCATTTCGCTCGGTACAATTATAACATCTGAAATTTGAATGGATTTATGACATTTTTGTAATTTAAGTAAAAGTGTAGGGGCATTTATGGCATTTAGTCTTTAGGTTTTTTTTTTTCCTTTTCTTCTTCTGTCTGGACTCTGGCCGTGCGTGTTCTTACTTTTTTTTTTTTTTTTTTGGTGGCTTAAGCAACAACTGAAGGGATCCAAGGCTCCAAGCTCGAGACCTCTCCTTCCACCAAAGACGTAGGCTCTTGAAGGTATGCATTTTTCTCTAATTTTTGTTCCCTCCCTTTGTTGACTATTTCCTATGTGTGGACTCTGATTTTTGAAAAGCCACTTGGAGAAATCGACTGATAGGTTAATTCTCACAGTGTTTTTGATTTTTGAATCCATTTGATAAATTAAATGATTGATAGTTTCTACAAAAAAATAACAGTTGGAAAAGGCACAAACAGTTGATCCTATAAGCTGAGTTTTTTTTTCCTATATGAAAATCAATGAGTCTCCTTTTGGTTCACAAATTCTCTTAGTGTTTTTGGTCTCAATTATCTCTATATGTGTTGCCTGTTGTATGATGATTATGTACGGTGGTCTATAGAGATGAGAATGAGCACCTTAATTGCAAAATTTTATTAATCACAGGATCAAAATCCTGTATGATTTCGTGCCAGATTCTAAACAAAATTATGTTAAGTTTATTTTGAATCCTAGCTAGTTATATGGACATGACTTTGTGTGCATTCTGGATTAATGTGCTACCCATATGAAATTTTACATGCATGTGTTAAACACTTGAACTTGAGTAAGTGTTGAATTATGAATTATTATATAGGAGTATAAAAATGTCTAGCTGTTAATCAACCGGTGCTACATCTACAATACTTACTCCTGCAAGATCAGAAGATCCAGCATGGGCCCATATATGTGCAGTGCCAGGGGCAATAAATAATACTGAATGTGTCTACTGTAATAAACTAATTAGAGGTGGTGGATCACTCTGTTGAAGTATCATCTAGCTGGGATTTAAGGCATTGTAGAATCACGTAAAAATGTCTCTGATGATGTAAAATGGCAAACGAAAGAACTACTTAATGAAATGAAAAAAAAAGTAAAGAAAAGAAAAGAAAAATAAGCTTAGAGATTAGAGGCTATGTAGATTTAACATTTGATGATAATGATATTGATGATAATATTGAGGGAAGGAAAAAGAATATGGAACTGGAAAGTCAGTGGAGGCATTGAGTAGATTTTTTTGCCCCAAGAACAACTCCTAGGTCTCAACCTTCCATTAAGAGTGTTATATGTTCGAAGGAGATGATTGACAAAGCAAAGATGGCTGTAACACATTGGTGGTATGATGTTAATCTACTTTTCAAAGCAGCTCAATCCAAGTTTTATCAACTAGCTATAGATGCCATTGCTTCCATTGGGCCAAGATTCAAGGATCATTCTTTATTTGAGTTGAGAGGAAATTTGTTAAAGAATTATGTGAATGAGGTTCAGAATTATCTACAAAAAATTAAAATGATTTGGAATGAGACTAGTTGTTCACTAATGGCAAATGGTTGGACAAACCAGAGGTAACAACCAATAATCAACTTTTTAGTTTATTGCCCAAAAGATACAATGTTCTTGAAGTCCATTGATACACATCATGCCTTAGAAAAGATTCTAAAACATTATTTAACATCTTTGATGAAGTTGTTCAAGAAGTTAGAGTTGAGAATCTTGTATAGTTCATAACAGACAATGATAAAGCTGCAGGAAAAAGTTACAGCAGAAGTATGGCTCTTTCTGCTGGTCCCCTTGTGTAGTTCATTGTATCGATTTGATGTTGGAGAATTTTTCTGATCCTAGGCATTTTCCTATTATTGATGGAACTTAAAAAAAAAGCAAGAAAGATAACGAAGTTCATCTATAACCATGCTTGAGTTTTGGTTTTAATGAGAAAAGACTTCATCAAAGGTCGTGATTTATGTCGTCCTGCAGTCACAAGGTTTGCGACAAATTTTTGAAGTATTCAATGCTTACTTTTGTTTAAGAAAGAGCTTAGATAAATGTTTACTTGCGATAAATGGATTACATCAAGTCATTCTAAAAGTAACGTAGAGAAGGAGATAGCCAAGATTATTCTAGAAGATAGAGAGTTTTGGGCTTAATGTCAATTTATTATGAAAGTTAGTGAGTCTTTAGTTCGAGTTCTATGACTTGCCGATGGGGAAGAGAAGCCTGCAATAGGATACTTGTATGATGCAATAGAAAGAGGCAAAGAGAACATAAAAGCGAGATGTAATAACAAAGTTACTGTATTCAATCCATTCATCAGGATCATTAATGCTAGGTGGGATAAGCAGCTTGAGAGTCCATTACATGCGGCATATTGTTTTCTTAACCCTACAATTTATTATAACCCTTGCTTTAAAAATAAAAATGATGTTTCAAGAGGGTTTATGACTTGTGTTATGAGGATGAGACTTGATCTTGATAATCAAGACAAGATTATTGAAGAACTTGAATTGTATAAGAATACAAAAGGTGATTTTGGACATTATTTAGCAATCCGCCAGCGTAAAAAAATTAATTCAAGTATTATCATTTATCAATATCATTTGTTAAATAGTGTGAATTTTTACTTTATTTTTATTTTTTATTTGCGTTTAATTAATAATTTATAATTTCACTATTGCTATAGTTGTATGGTGGACTAATTTTGGCCATGAGGTTCTAACACTTCAAAAGTTTGTAGTTCGAGTACTAAGTCAATGTTGTAGTACAACTGGATGTGAAAAAAATTGGAGCACATTTGAGTTTACTCATTTGAAGAAGAAAAATAGATTAGAGCATAAACATTTGAATGATTTAGTATTTATTCGTTATAACTTGAAGCTGCGAGAGAGGTAAATTTTTTCAATACTAATGTTTTTCACTATTGAAAAATATGTAACATTTTTACTTATGGTTGACTTTTATTTTGATAGGAATATAAGAAAAGGAAGAGATGCTTTGGATCCAATTAACCTTGAAAACATTAACTTGATAGAATAATGAGTGGGTGAAGACTGAGTTTATTGATGGAGAAGACTTGGATTTGGCAAGTATTGAGGAGCCATTAAGCTCACTAAATTTGGAAGACGGTGATGATGATGGTTATGTTGATGGTGTTGGCGACGTTGATGAAAATATTTCGATTAACATTTCGAACGTTGATCTTTATTGTCTTATTAATGAAGATGAGTGCTTTTATTTTAATAGTTAGCTTGAGAACTTATTTAGTTTTACAAGTATTGTTAAAACTTAAGACTTGCATTGATAAGTATTATTAAGTTTATGACTTATTTTATTGTTATTTTAGAATATAGTTTGTGTGTATATATATATAATTTATCTATGTATAAACTATTCTAAAACAGTACCGATATCAAAATAATACTAATATCAAAATATTTATTTGAAATGATATTAATATCGAAATATTATTAAAATATCACCAAAACGGTATTAAAAAATTATTTATACTGAGCTGGGCTTTTGACGTTGCTTCTCTTTCATCAGAGGCTTCTTGGGCTTGGGGAAAATCACCTTACAGTTGTTCTCGATCCCATTGGAATATCCAACAACCCGTCCTCGTACCCTCCGTTGGTCGTCTCCTCCTGATACGGAAAGATCAACGACAAACATACGACTTCGAGTTTCCAGAATCTTCGGCATGGACCGTTCGAACCGGCCAGTCCATCTCGTCTCTAAAATCAGCCGAACACTCAAACCGGGTGCTTTTCTTGCAGTCCGCACCGAGAACAAAGATGGGTACAACGTAAACTCTCTTGTTCGTTGTTCTCCAATTCCTGTGCATTGATCAAGTCCCTCGAAATTGACGACGTTGATTCTTCTTTTGTTAGCGACGTCGTGATGGAGAAAGAAACTCAAATATTGAGAGAATTTCCTCTCGCAATGGCAATTCCGATGACAATGCTCGGTTTCAGTGTCCAAACGCAAAATACCCATAACGCCGATTATAGGGAGTTGATTTATGAACCAGTATCCAAACCACAACTAGACAACTGAGATTTATACGATCGAGGCCGATAAAGGCATTTCAGGGGGAGGAGAGGGTGACTCTGTTTCCTCATACGGCGTGGCTGAGGAACGAGACTTTGTTCTTTGTAATTACTTGGGACCCAAGTAAGATAATTGTGGAGAAACGTTGGAGAGGAATCGGAAGGATTCGGCCGGTGCAGAGCTCGATGAGTTACACGGGCATTATGGTTTATTGTATTTCACAAATTGGTTAAAGAGAATGGTTTCGGAGAGAGATTTTGTGGTGGTGAAGAATGATGTGGAAAGGACTTAGTTTCATTTGATTGAGATGGGAGCGCTTTGTTTGCTCGATGAAATTTTTCTGTGAGTGTCATTGCAATAGGTGGCAGGCCAGAGGTGTTGCCCATGTTTGAGGAGAGTGAAGTATCAGAAGACTAGGCTTAGTTTGGTTATCAAACTCACCTCAACTCATCTCAACTCATCATTACAACTTTTTCAAATTCCAATACAAAATATAATAAACAATTCAACTTTTTCAAATTTTAAAATAATAATAATATTAAAAAATAATATTCTAATAATATTTTATCATCACAACTCAACTCAACTCAACTCACTTCAACATCCACACACACCAGCGAGAAAGATTCATTTTTTATGTCTTCAACGTTTGATAAGTTATATATGTTTTTTTAAATATATATTTATTTCATAACGTTGGTGCAATAGAGGATGAAAAACCAAAGGCAGAGATTGGAATTAATGATGGGGTAACATGATAGAATGCAAGAAGTAAATCAAGCAGTGATACTGACTGGTTAGAGTTTATTAGATTGAATGCAGTTGCATTCGAGATGTTGCTCAATCAAATCATTTTATTGCAAATGCAGGTCTCTGCTACAACACTCAAATGCCATTTACATGAGTACAGAGCACCATCTCCTCAACTCAGCCATTAAGTTCAGCTTACTTCAGTTATGGCTATTGGATAAAAATTGAAATCCACTCATAGCCTTGTTTTGTTTGAAGAATTTGAGTTTAGATACATTGGAATATGGATGGAGATAGGGAACCATGATAAGCTTCGTCGTCATGAGAAAGCAAGTTGCAGATCCATTTTCAGTAACTAAAATTAGATATAAGCAGAATGTTACTCTAGTCTGCAGAAAGGTCTTCAAATTTCCGGGTTTCTATTTTCAAATGAAGAATTGAAGTTGGAAACAATATTGTGGAGCACTTCAGGAGGTTCATTGTGTCTTCGGAGCTGGATAAAGATAGCCTTTTTTTTTTTTTCCCCACCATATCTCTACTCCCTATTTTAAGACAATATGAATACATCATCTGAGAATTCTACAGGTTCTTTTAAACTATAGGTAGATGAAGCTTTAATGTTATGAGATTTCTCTGGTAGACGAAAATATCTACCTATTCCATGAAGCTTATCTGGTGAGTCTGAGGAAGTGAAGAGAATGCTCAGATTGATGGGTTGGAGGGCTGCAGAAGCAGTGGACATATAAAAGGGGTTGCTTTAAGTGGGACTAGCTGAAGAGAATGCGGAGAAGATTATGAGTACAATTGCAGTGGATGAGGTGAAAATCTAGTGTGACTGTCATTTCTTTCCTGGTATTTATCTTCTCATGAACTCTGGCATTACTACAAACCAAATTCCTGAAGGAGTATGTTCATGAAGGATTATTGGGCAGGTCTGTTATGGGAAAAACAGCTTTTACCATGGTTGATGCAAAAGATGGTTACCTGCACTATAATTAGTTGATAAAAGAAAAATGTGAAATTAATGACTTAATAGGTATTTTAACATTGTCTATAGACAGTTAGATGATCTTCTCTCTCTCTCTCTCTCTCTCTCTGTCTCTCTATTTTTATTTTTATTTTGTTGTTGTCATCTTTTCTATATTTAGCTATAGAAAGGACATAAGTACATAACTAAATCGTGGCCTAAAAAAGGAAAAGAAAGTTAGGAAAATGCCTAAACGATTGTTGCTCAATCACAAACCATCCCCATATACCTGCACCACGCCACATGCATGCATGCAGTCTGGACACTTGAATCGTGGATAAAGAAACATCCCTGAATCTCTTTGGTCAAAGGTCCCAACGTACAAAGAGGAACCAGTAACGCTTTTTCCATTTGTTGTTGCTGCCCTCTCTCTCTCTCTCGTCCATCCGTCTCTCACCTCTCTCCCACATGCATGGGTTCCCTGCACTGCTCCTATTCTTTCTTTTCCTCTTTGTTTCTCTCTTTCCCTCCCTAAAGCCTTAGCCTTCCCACATTAACAAAACGCTTGATCTCTGATTGATTCTTTTTGTTCTATTTTCTATGAATAAAACGTTATCCCATGCTGCTTCACCCCTTCAAATGGGCACAGACAAGCTGGTTCATGTAGAGGCAATTAGGGTGGGGGGGCAAGGGAAAGCAGGTGTCTCCTACATATGCAATACATTGGGTCAGATAAACTCAAGGGGTCTATGGTTTGGAGACAACCCTCTTGATTTCCATGTCCCTCTCTTGCTTTTGCAGCTCTCCCTCATCTCCATCTTCTACCGAACACTTCACTTCTTTCTCAAGCCCTTTGGCCAACCCTCTATTGTTTCTCAGATTCTTGTAAGCGTCACTTCTTGTTAAGATTAATGTCTTTTTTTAATATATTTAATTTTGTTAATTAAGGCATTGTACTTACAATTTGTTGTGATGATCGTGGATGCCTCAAAGAATTTATCATTAGTGAAACTGTAGGGAAAAAAAGTTGTATTATTTGTAATAAATGGTTAAAACAATGGAAGGACCTGACTTTTGCTGACTGCTTCTCTTTCGGAGGTTTTGGCTCTAAGTTCTAACCCGCATGCTAAATAATCTTTTGGGAGCGAAACTAACATTTATAAGTAATGAGATTGTTTTGAAATTTTGTATCTATGAAAACAGAATTAGTATTTCAAATTCTTTCATGTACTTAACATTTCTTGTTTGTATTGAAATTGCACTTTCTTTTTCTTTTTTAACATTAGGGAAAGAAAAATCTGTTAGAAAACTAATTTCTTTATTGGGAGATACATGTCAAAAAAAAAAAAAAAAAATTCTTTATTAGGAGGAATGGTCGACTGATCTAATGGAGGAACGGCTTCATGACATGTTATAAGCAGAGGTACTTTAAACCAAGAATTATGTTGTAGGAAGTATTTTATTTCATTTTCTTTCTAAGCCTAAGAAGTATATTATTGATCATAAAGAAAAGCTCCTCCTTGACATTCATAATGTACCCCTAGCTTTAAGCTTCTTGAGAAATCCACTAATTGAGTTGTCATCGAATCCGGTCACTGGCAACACACGACTATATAGAAAGTTTAATTAATTGGTTGCTTATATTAGAGGATGTGCTGTAATAGTTCTAATGTTATTGATTCTATACATATACTGATCTTGTCTATATGTTTAATCATTGATGTTCATCAGAGTGGTGTCATATTAGGTCCTTCAGTTCTTGGGCGCAGTGCAGAATTTGCAGCCAACGTTTTCCCAACTAAAGGGAACACTTTGCTTGAGACCTTCGCAATTTTTGGTTTCATGCTTTTTATCTTCCTAATTGGCGTGAAGATGGACCCAACTATCATTTTTAAATCAGGTAAAAGGGCAGTGGCAATAGGACTTTTAGGCTTCTTTGTTCCGTACGCATTGGCTGGACTTGTTGCCTTTGTCCTCCAAAAATCTCTATCACTGGATCATGATCTTTCCACCATGCTTCCGCTTCTGGTAGTACTCCAGTCTCTGACTGCCTTCCCTGTTATTGCTTGCTTTCTTGCCGAACTCAAACTCCTCAATTCAGAGATTGGAAACCTGGCATCATCTTCTTCAATAGTATGCGATATATGCTACTGGTTTGTTATGGCAGTGAGATTTGCGACAAGAACTACAGAGAAGTCTCTGGCAATGTCAATTGGGACCTTTTTCTCAGCTGCACTCTTTATCATTTTCCTTGTGTTTGGAGTCCGTCCAGGAGTTATGTGGGCTATTCAACATACCCCTGAAGGAAAACCTGTAAAAGAAATATACTTTTTTGCAGTTATTGTAGGTGTTATGGTCTGTGGATTTATGGGTGAAGTTATTGGCCTAAGTTCTTTTCTGACATCTTTCCTTTTGGGCTTGGTCATACCAGATGGTCCACCCTTAGGTGCCGCATTAGTAGAGAGGCTTGATTGTTTTGTTTCAGCGTTGCTCATGCCTATCTTTTTTACCACATGTGGACTAAGGATGGATGTTTTCGCCATAAAAAAGTTGAAGAATGTGGGCGTGATTCAGTCACTTGTTCTCATTTCTTTTTTTGGGAAGACA
Source organism: Juglans microcarpa x Juglans regia (assembly GCF_004785595.1). NCBI lineage: Eukaryota > Viridiplantae > Streptophyta > Magnoliopsida > Fagales > Juglandaceae > Juglans > Juglans microcarpa x Juglans regia. Next base: position 5,390,573 of record NC_054607.1, read on the forward strand.
ATAGGGACAATGTTGCCTCCTATCTTCTGCAGGATGCCAATCCGAGATGCCCTCTCTTTTGGTCTTATCATGAACTCCAAAGGCATTGTTGAACTTGCTGTGTTGATTGGCTGGAAGCTAGAAAATGTAAGCCATCATATTCCCTATCACTTGATACCTCAAATGCATGGTCTTATGGCATACTGAACTTCTGTTTGTACTTGTATTTATGTTTGGCACCATACAAGTATGATATCTTCCCCTTCTATTTTCACAAAATTAAGGATATAAAGTCATATATGGCATTTTCATGAACGAGTTACCGATGAGAAAATAAACACATGACAAGGAACTAGACTAGTGCTCCAAGCTAGAAGAGTATTCCTTTGATATACTTAACTATACTAATGTGCAGGTCATCAACGAAGAATGCTTCGCCATTATGATTATCTCTGTGGTGATTGTGACAGGAGTTATCTCACCCCTTGTGAAAGCCCTGTATGATCCTTCAAGGAGATTCATTGCTTACAGAAGGAGAACTATTTTGCACCATAGGCGCAATGAGGAACTGCAGATCCTTGCTTGCATTCACAAGCAGGACAATGTCCCAGCAATTTTCAACCTTCTTTCTGCCTCTAACCCCACCAAAGAGAGCCCCATTAATTTAGTTGTACTCCACCTAGTCAAGCTTGTTGGTCGTGCGTCCTCCCTACTCATCACCCACATGCCTCGTGAGAAGCCTTCTCAACACCCAACTGAATCAGAACGAGTCTTCAATGCATTCGAAAAGTTTGAAAGATATTACTCTGGCCATCTTAGAGTGCACTGTTATAAAGGCATTTCCCCGTATGCAACAATGCACAATGACGTGTGTTCCCTAGCTCTCGAGAAGAGAACAACCTTCATAATCATCCCTTTCCACAAGCAGTGGGTTATTGGGGATAGAGTAGAGTCCTCTTATGCTTTCAGGCACCTGAACAAGAATGTTCTTGATAAGGCTCCTTGCTCTGTTGGAGTGCTCATCGACCGTGGGAAACAGAGGAAACCTTGGTCTGTAGTTGGACCACCAGCATTGTATCGGGTGGCTGTGCTCTTCTTTGGTGGTGCAGATGATCGAGAAGTACTAGCATATGCTGGACGCATGTTGGAGGATTCTAATGTTCTAGTCACACTTCTTCGTTTCTATTCTTCAGCTGAGGTTGTTGGGGGTACATCAAGGAGCAAGATGCTCGATACCGATATCTTGAGTCAATTTAGGCTTAATGCCTTTCGTAATGATCGAGTTTCATTCCAGGAGGAGATGGTGATAAATGGAAATGACGTGCTTGCTGTACTGAAGTCAATGGAAAATGCTTATGACCTTGTTATGGTTGGGAGACGTCATCAGGAGTCACGGTTGATGTCTGACCTTAGGCAACAGAACGAGCATGGAGAGTTGGGAGCAGTGGGAGAGATACTTGCAGCCACAGATTTTAGAGGTGCGGCTTCAATTTTAGTGGTGCAACAGCAGACCAAACTCTGGGGGTTGCATGACCCAGAGGATTCAACGCGATTGAGAAGAGTAAATATATAGGAGTTTTTTTTTGTCATATATATATATATATTTTATATTTTTTAGGATTTTGAATATATTGTTCAATTGCCTGTAGACTTACTTCATTTTCTTCATGGCATGCATAGAGATATGTATATTTAAAACGGGATAAGTAATGAGAAGCAGATTTCATATTGCATGTCTTAGACTTCTACTTCAAAGCATTCGAAAGATTTGGACTTCATGTTATGCTAATGCCAATATATTTGTATTAACTCAGGAAGGAGTTTCAAGGTATAAACTCTATATGATTAATGGCTAGTTAGCTCTACTATGTACTAATATGATCCATATAACAACATTACAAATTTCAAAACATTTTTGAATTGAGAAATTCTATTTACAGTCTCGAGTGAGGAACTGTATGTGCAATCCCATTGACGAATGAGGGTAAAAGGAAATATATTTGAATATGTATGTGTATGTGCAAGGCTATTGATGTTGGTGGAAATGAATATGAAATTCTATTTTACCATTGCTAATTTCCCATTTAACTCATTTAGTTGGATCTTCATATACAGTCCACCAATTACATCAATGGATTAAAAGGCCAAGTACTACTTTTTGCCCCAGAATGCATGCAGTGCATTCCCGAAATATCATAAATTTTTGGTAGAGTTTTGCAGCATAGATTATGTTTTCTTGGCTGAATTTCTAGATGGCAATTATTTGTGTAGGCATCTGCACACTGATTAATGACCCTCCATCTCCCCTTCCCCTTCCCCATGCACTCTTAAAAAGTGGACTTGTAAGAGCTATATATTGATATAGTTTGCCAAAGTAAAAAACATGAGTTGAGAAAACAAAAATAAAATAAAAAGATCACTAATAATTTTGAATAAAAAATAATTCAACTAAATATATTGTTTTCTTTTAGTAATTATATATAATTTTTAAATAAATTTTATAGTGTTGTGGAAGTTTTACTTATTTGCATGGCCAGCTGAAGCGTTGTCCCTGGTCACAGTAATTTGTCTGGGTTGACCAACAAACTCTCCCCCTCTCCCGTCTATCCTCACATCTCTCTCTCTCTCTCTCTCGATCTCGATCTCGAGCGCTTGCTAAATATATGTCTTTCATTAGGGACCCTTTTATTTATTTTTTCCTTAATTAATTTTTAAGCTAGCGAGCTGATGATCTTCGTCTTCTTCTTAATTCGCTTGTATTCTCTTTTAGACCTCCTTCAACATTAATACATACATATATATATATATATATATGTATGGCATCAATCAACAAAGAAACTGGTATGACTGTTGGGACAGTCACTGGGCCATTTTCTAAAGAAGGCATGGTATGCCAATACCCACACATGATGATCTCCTCCAACGTCGGCACACGGTTTGGAAATAATCCTTTTGACAACATATTTCCTACTTTTCTAGCCCAGATTGTTTTTATTTTCTGGCTTACCAGAATCGTTTACACCTTTCTGAAACCTTTGAGACAAAGTATTCTCTCTGCACAAGTTGTGGTAATTTACATTTCAAGTAGTTTCAAATATGGCTCTATATATTTCGATTGATTACAACTTTTATTTATGATCAGTATTTAATTTGTGATTACACATAATTAACTTCTACCAGGCTGGTATAATCATGGGTCCAACAATTCTTGGGCGTTGCACCAAACGGCCAATGCAGAAGCTGTTTCCAATGGCAGGCAAAGTGGTACTTCAAACTGCTGCAAACGTTGGCTTTAATCTTCATCTCTTTCTATTAGGAATAAGGATGGATGCTAGAATTTTGAAAAAGGCAGGTGGTTCTGCTGCTCTTATCGGCACCATGGGTTATGCGATGCCTTTTACATTCGCTGGACTAACCTATTACACTGTCAGCCATGTCATAACCTTAGACCGCACCATTACAACTTCCATTCCTTTTATCATTGCTATTGGTTCCATTTCCACCTTTCCCGTCATCACCAGCCTCCTTGCTGATCTCCAAATCCTCAACTCTGAGCTTGGAAGATTAGCAACTTATATCTCCATAATCGGTGATCTTTGGAGCTTTGGCACAATTCTAACCACGACAACATTGGGTTTAGTTGCTCGTGGCTCTAAATGGATGTCATTCTGGGCTCTGTTTTGGGTCACCATCTTCGTGACCACTATCATATTCGTTTTCCGGCCATTCATTGTATGGTTAACGAAACGCAACTCAGAAGAAGAAACCATGCGGGAAACACACTTCATTATCGTTCTTCTGATTGTGATGGCGTGCGGATTTTCTGCTGAAGTTATTGGTCTGCACGCTGCCTTTGGGTCTTTTCTGTTGGGAATTGCTTTGCCAGACGGGCCGCCACTCGGTTCAGCATTAGTTCAGAAGCTTGATACTATAGCAACTGGGCTGCTCCTTCCAGTTTTCATTGCGATAAGCGGTTTGCAGACGGACTTGTTGTCGGCGGCAGTAGGGCACTCTTCAGCAATCACCGAGTTATTCATCGTTTTGGGCTATATAGGGAAGTTCATTGGTACACTTCTGCCTGCGCTTTTCTGCGGTTTGCCCTACTGGGAGGCCGTAACTCTCGCGTTAATCATGTGTTGCAAAGGCGTCATAGAGGTTGCTGCATACATTATGTGGAAGGATGCCGGTGTAACTTCTCTCTCTCTCTCTGAACTTGAGCATCTATTACATTCCATGTACGTAGTCAAAATATGCAAACACAAAATTACAAAAATATAAACAATAGCGAAATGGAAGAAGAAAAAGTTTGAATATTGTAAATGCATAAAGAGTGTAAGAATAATATATATTTGAGAAGTGCATTCTACCGCCATAGTTTCACAAAAATAAATCCACAAATTAACATGACTTCATATGATATGTTAGATGATCTACTTTCTAGTAAAAATAGCTTTACAATATAACGTATTACATCAAATTACTTCAGTTTGTGGATTTATTTTTGTGGGATCTTTTTATGACTAAAACATTTATCATTTGGTGTCCTTATATGAATGTGATTTACTTATGTCGCTAATTATGAATTGTTATTATCTGACTTGCTAGTTATTTCAGGACTAGGTTAATTTTTTTATGCAAAATCAAAGTGGCATACAAGAAAAACTGCCATCTATGGATAGTTATTTGATGAAAATGACCATATGCGATGAGGTGCAAAATAATTAACTAAATTTAGAATCTCTCTAGAAGAGATTACTCAATGTTATAATTTTGTTCTCCACAATTTTGTTTGAACAATTTGATAATAATTTTTATCGTGTCATGATCAACTTATAATGTCCGTCTAGTACTTCAACACGTACGTACACAGCTAATTATATATAAATATATAGTTCTTGGCTTCTCTTTTTACTCAAAGCAAGGTTTGGAAACTTTTTCATGATCACTAATACATGAGAAATATATAGTTTCATTTAATAAATTCAATTTTAAGTAAAGTTAGTATATATATATATATTTTATAATCAAAGTTAGTATATACTTTTTAATTAAATGATAATATTAATTAATGTTCATCATGCATGCATGCGCAGATCATAGACGACCAAGTCTTTGCCCTTTTGTTAGTGACGATGTTGATTGTATCTGGGGTAGCCAGGCCCATGGTAGCTCACCTTTATGACCCATCAAAGAGGTACATGGCCTACGCGAGAAGGACCGTGCTTGAATCTCGTAACAGCATTCAGCTTCGACTTCTGATCTGTGTCCACCAGGAAGACAATGTTCCTACCATTTTAAGTCTTCTTGAAGCCTCGAATTCCACCAGATTAACCCCAATGTCCATCTTTGTCCTACACCTCATGGAGCTAACCGGCAGCGCCGCTGCCGTACTTGTCCCCCATCTCCGTACTCAAAGCAAATCCACTCCTAATGCTACTAGTGCAGAACATACTGTGTCTGCTTTCCAACAGTTTGAGCAGCAGCATCAAGGGAATGTAGCAGTGCAGCATTTCACTGCAATTGCGCCATATGCAAGCATGCACAATGACATTTGCAGTATTGCACAAGACAAGAGAACCACAATTGTGATTCTCCCCTTTCACAAGCGTTGGGCAATTGATGGAAGAGTTGGATCATCCAACGCTTCCATCAGGACCGTCAATCTCAACGTCATCAACAAGGCACCATGCTCAGTCGGAGTCCTCATCGACCGGGGACAAATCGGCGGTAAGTGGTCTTCTTTAACATCCAGGTCGTCGTATCGTGTTGGTTTGCTATTCTTCAGTGGTGCAGATGATTTGGAGGCTTTTGCCTATGGCAGACGCATGGCGCAGCATCCCCACGTCAACCTCACAGTGATTAGATTCTTGCATGAATGTAAAACTCATGAAAAGAATCTTGAAGATGAGTTGATCTGTGAGTACAGGGCAAATGCACTCATGATGGGAAATAATCACTATAAAGAGAAGATTGTGGGAGATGGAGTAGAAACTACGCAGGCAATCCATGCTATGGAGGGTGATTTTGATTTAGTAATCGTGGGCAGGTGCCATGAACCCAACTCACCGTTTATAAGAGGGCTGAGCACAGAATGGAGTGAATGCCCTGAGCTTGGGCTGATCGGAGACATATTGGCCAGTTCGGATTCCCAGTTTTCAGTTTTGGTAGTGCAGCAACAACCGGACGGAAATATGCCGCCAGGGATGCTCTCCACCGTGACGTCTAAAAATAAATCTTTTGGTTCAAAGTTGGCTAGTGAATTTTCAGATGGTGAAGATTTTACACCAGATTACTCTAAACTAGAGGTAGGGGAATGAAGGACAAACATGATGTTCTTAATTTGTGCCTATGTTTTTTCTTTTCTTTTCTTTTTCTTTTCTTTCTCAATTTTCCAAACTACACATACAATTTCTTGTTAATATACTAAAGACGTGCATACTTCTTTATCTCTAATTATTAGATCTACAACTTCACCCGTGATGATTTAGGGCTCCATATTAGAATAGTTGGTAAATAATAGTGAAATAGATTGTGAATAATAATAAAATAGTTTGAGAATATATGAGAATACCTGAAAATAGTTGTATTCCCAATTAACAGATCCTAAATACACGTTCCTTCTTCTCTTTTTTAGTTTTATAAAGAGATGATTCATTCGTATAAGTTTAAATATGCAAACTTAGGTTATGTTTGGGAGCTTAGACCATCTTAAATTATTTTACTATTATTTACAAACAGTTTATTATTATTCATAAATTATTAGCTAGTATTTTTTTACTATTTATAAATTATTTTATTATCTTTTACTGATAATCTGAGATATTCTTAACAAATATACCCTTAATTTTTCTTGATATGTAGGATGTACATGAAAAATAAGGAATTGTGCATGGAAAGGGAATGATATCATCAAATGTACGTTTTCAAAGCTTTTTGCCCTTTTAACTAATTATTATATTTATAGGTCGTAACAGAGGGCGCACTCACCGCATTATGCTAAAAAATAAAAAAAAAGTGTAAAACTCAGTATAACATATGACAAGAAGTTATACATCCAGATCATCAAGTGGAAAGTGCAACAGCCAACCTCGCTTTAATAAGATCATTTGATCATTTTACCAAGGAAAATGCTACTGAGCCGCTCCAACCTTACCAATGGAGCTTACCACTTGACATGGATATACCACGTGTTAAGATGTTTAAAAGAGAAAAAGACAGAGTAAAACTATAGAACAGTCACTGTAGCAGTACATACAATACACACCCTAAGTTTTTTTTTCCTCTTCCTTATAACAAAATGTGCGTTTTGTTTTGGCCGGTTGAATTTTCTTCCCCCATTTGAATTTGCCCTCGTGAAAAACCTCTTCTCTCGCCCACGTCGCGTCACCTTCCTCTGCCCAAAGCCACCGGTGATGCCGTCAGTACAGGTGGAATTAGCTGCATCGCGTACTACCAAGCCAGTAGCACCGCATCGCGTACAAAACGTGCATTTGACCTCTATCAGCCACCAAGCAGGGCCATAACCCAAAATGGGTCTCCCCCTCTCTCGCCACTATGCCGCCTCCGTACGCCATCCCAACCATCACAACCGAGCCCCACGACCTCCCAAGAAACCCCCACTGTTGAAACCAAGTCACGGCAACCCCCTATTCCCTCTCCATTGCAGCTCACATAGCCCTGGTAGCTTCCTTTGCCATTGTTAGGGATTTCGAGTTCCCTTGGAGGGAGGGGGAGGGGGGCTCTGGGGTGAGGGGGCTTAGGGAGAAATTGGTCAATTCACTTAGCCACGTCATGTGTGATCCGGCTGTTATCAAATAGTGGCTGCTCCCCAGATTTTTTCAAAGACAAAATGGTAAGAGACTCTCTCTCCTCGACAGACTTCTCTCCCTCTGTAGCTTCCTCTTTCCCTTCCCTAAATTGACAAAGCTCCCTGTCTCCCTTCCTCAAAATCGACAGAGCTCTCTCTTTCCCTTCCCCAAATTGACAGAGCATGAAACCCATTTTCTTTGACTCCATTGCTTGGCTTTGCCCCCTATACGATTCCTTTCCCCAAATCAGCATCTCCTTCTCCAAATCAACACCCTCTTTGATTCCCTTCCCCAAATCGACCCCATCTCGAGTTGCAATTGTAACGCCTCAAACCCAAAACTATGAACGGACAGAGTTCCGCCTATACATTTAAAACTTTCTCCTTGTTTACAAATATATATCAAATACACAACTTCCAAACTATTCACAACTATAATATAATGATTTTCAAAGATCCATTCACAAGTTCGGTTACATTCATTAAATTCTAAATAATTACAATACAAATACTCCAACAATATAAAATAACTAAAATATGACCATAAGAGAACTCTTCGTACAACCAAAACCATCAATTCCCAAAACTTTTAACCTCAAGTGACTAAACCAAGTCCACTCTGGAATCTTTGGCTCAAAAGCTATCACTTCAAATGAATGAACTTTTTACAAAAAAATATATGAAATGAAGTTGTGAGTTGTCACATGCTCATTAAGTAGCAATTTAATGGGCGTGTGGAAGTTGGCAATTTTCTTAACTATAAGAGAGTGGATAAATTTTCAATAAAATAATGTGAGCAATATAATTTTATCTCAACCAACATATTCAGCCAAATATCATATTCAACACCACATGATAATAGGGAAATCACCAATATACTACAAAAATATCAGGCCACAAAGACATCATGCAGCATGGATGTCAAACATGTCACAAAGACATTCATATCATGGGTTTAAGAATAAATAGCAAGTTCACATTTAACTTTCAATTTAATAAGCCATATAACATTTTTCAAATATTCCAACCATTACAAAATTTGCACAAATCCTACAACAAAGCCAAAATAGCACAAGAATGTGCACAAATCTAAAGTTGCCACAAGTTTGAAATATAATACCCAAGTGCACAATTTCAAACAAAACTAACAGTTCTTTTATTAACAACCCATTAAAGAGCCACTTACCTCGATTACTAGTAAAAAATAATCCCACGATATTCCTTCGACAACACTCACTGGGACCTATTTTAAGACCGTTATAATCCATCAACTTCTATACTAAAATTAATCTAATTTAACTCTAAAATTTCACTCAGTCCTTAATAACATGAATTTAAACTTGTCCTACAAGATTATCCTAAAAAACTGATAAACTCAAAATTTCTAGGTTGCAAATACGCTACCAGATAGCAAGTACACTGACCTCTAGCCCCTTATTATTTGAAAGTAAATAAGATCTACATTCAACCATATAATAGTTACCTAAATACTTTAGTTAATATCCACCACTAACACTAGAATATTAAATTCATCTTCAACCCATCCTAACAGAATAATCAACTAAGTATATTCTTAACAATTCACAACACCATGTCTTAACAAATTTCATATTCAAAATTCATTAAATATACTATTTATGAGGGATGAGAATTTACCTAATATTGTCGTTGGTGGTGATAAAGCAGCAAAGAGTAGTGGCTGTGGGTGGAGGTTATAGAGAGAGAGAGAGAGAGAGAAAGAGAGGAGATGACAAGGGAAGGGGTTGAGAGAAAGAATCGGGGAAAAAGAGATAGGAGGGGTATGAGAGAGTAGGTCTGAGCTGGGGTATGACTTTATGCATGGGTTGGGTTTGTTTGTTTGCTTTTTTTGTTTGGCTCGAGTTATTACAATTTCCCTTCCCCAAAACACTACGGCCTCTGAAACCTTGGAGTCTTAGATGGTGATTCCCGTGTCCCTAAGCCTGACCCCCCAAATCGCCCCCTTTTGAAACCCTAAAGCCTGATCTATGATTCGCTCGTCCAGTTTCAAAAGCCCGATCTATGATTCGCTCGTCCAACTCTGTCAAGCCCCATCAAACATCCCGAGCTAGTGAAAACCCAACCCAAACGTTCGAAGGCCCCAAAAATTTGTATGTCTTGGTCTTGTTCCCCATTTGTAATTTTCATTTCCTATATGTATATCCATTTGTTGTCTTGCGACTTGTGAGGTTTGTATATCTGTTATGTATATGTATATGTACCCTAGAGCCCCACTATGTGTATATGTATATCTGTTATGAGGTTTTGTTAGTGTGTTTTTTTTTCTCCAACTACCACAGTTGTACTTCACATGTATATCTATGATTTGGGTGTGAATAGCAATTTGTTTTTTGTTGTAACTTGCTACCAATTCTATTCCAGTATATAGTTTTTCTTTTGTTGCCAGTGATTGAATATCATGTCGTAGATTTCTGGAATATTGATGAGGTTGAGTTTGGTAGAAAGTAGACTAATAGGATGCATATATATATGCTCCCATTCTATTGTTTTGTGTGTGTCTGGAGGGATGTGGTTAATGTAGTAGTGAAACTCCTATTTGAGGTTTGCAGTTGTTGTGATTCAAAAAATTGTTGAATCTCACAATGATGTTTAAGTTACCACTGGTTAGCATCTATTGAAAAAAGAAAAGAAAAGAAAATGTTGGTTAGCAATATAATTATTAATGAATTGCTAACTTTCACACGTGTGATGAATTGAGTGAAAATCACCCATATGGATTATTGTCTACATAGTTTGCTTATTTAATTACATTATTGTTTTAGTTTGCTTATGTTACTTGTGAGGTTTGAACAATATTTCTTATAAAAATCGCTTGTGACTTATAAGAATAGCAATGTTTGAGTAATGTAGTGACATTAGCTCACGCTCAGGAAATCCAAGAGTCGAATACCCAATATGTTATTGTAATATTAAAGCATGTGTTTGGAGTATTTATTGCTAATATGTACTGTTTTATTTTTCAAAATGGCAATTCTTGCGGATTCTTTTGTTAGTATGAACTTGAACTACCAACATATGACCAAAAGACAATCAAACAATTACGATAGACAATTGACAAATCGAAAGCTGAAATTGAAAAGATACAAGCAGCAATAGATATCCAGACCACCCGACATCAACTAGATATAGAGGCGCAAGAGAATATTGTGTTGTGGTTATTTTGGGGTGTCATGGTTATTTTTTTTATGGGAATACTTTTGTGCACTTGTATTGGTAGGAAGGAAAAATGTTAGTCATTTGATATGGAAGCTATAGAAGTCAAAGTATCTTTTGTACTAGTGACTTTTTGCTTGAAAACTAATGAACTATGTACCAGCAAACTATGTTTTGTACAAGTGATTTATGTACAGTGAACTTTGTTTTGTATAATGAAACTTGGCATGCTTTGTATAACGAAACATGGATTGCAACGTGATTCTCCTGAAAATATATAGAATGGATACGTAGGATGTTATTTTTAACACTTGATTCTCCTGAAACTTTATAGCATCACGATCTTTTTGGACAAGAATATCAATCGTAAGTCACACCTTTTGACAATAAAACACCTTTTTTTTCAAAAATAATTTTTTTTTTAAAAAAAATTAAGAATACAAGAATACCAAACTTACAAAATAAATGGATTACAACCAAACTTACAATTAAACTTTCACAACAAAGTCCCACTATTCTTCACAAAACTAATTCTCACTATTTTCATAACACATGTTACTAGGGGTGTAAATTCAAACCGGAAAACCGGTCCGAACCGGACCGGACCAGACCGGTTTTGAACCGGTCCCGTCTGGAACCGGTTCTTAGAATGTGAAAACCAGCCGGTTCCGGTCCGGTTCCGGTTTTAGGATTTTTCAGACCGGACCGGTTGAAAAAAATATATATATATATAAAATAATATTTGTATTATTGTATATATAAGTCTTATACAAAATATTATATATATATATATATATTAATATATATAAGTTTTATATATTACGTATAATTATAAATTTTTATGTGAAATTTATATATATATAATATATATTCATATATGAAATAAATTCTTATTATAATTTATAAATTATTACATAAAATGTTAATACTAAATCACTAAAAGTTTATAACTATTACCAATAGTCTAATATAGACTAATGACTATAGTTATACTTATAATTAATACTACATATTTTTACTAAAAGTTTATAACTAATACTAATATTAAATATATAGTTTATAACTAATACTAATATATAACTTATAACTATACCAATAGTCTAATATTAATACACTATTATATAGTCTAATATATTAATAAAAATATAAAACATATTTTTTTAAATCAATTTTTTTTTATAAACAAATTTTTAATGAAAAATTGTGAAACTTACATTTTAAAAAAACTGAAAAACCGGACCGGACCGGACCGGAAACCGATAAAACCGGAAGTACCGGTTTAGGTGAGTAACGGGTGCGTAATCGGTTTTGAAAAATACAAAACCAGTACATACCGGTTCAGTCTTAGATTTTGTCCAAAACCAGACCGAACCGGACCGGTTACACCACTACGTGTTACATCCAAACTTAAAATTAAACTTTCACAACAAAGTCCCTCTGTTCTTCACAAAATAAAGTTCTTCACAAAATAAAGTCCCCCTATTTTTAGAGCACATGGATTGCAACCAAAAATCAAACATTATTCACTATTACTCAGATTACGCTATTCACATTGATTACATTGGCTTACATTGCTCACAACATATGGATTACATGGATTACATTGTTCACACCAAACTTTCACAATAAATTTTCACACACATGCAGTGGCAGAACCAAGAATTTGTTGTAGAGGTTGAGCAAAGCTAAAACTATAATAAAATATTTTTTATTCTATTTTTGAGTAAAAATAATCTATAAGATCAAAATAATTTTGTAAAGGAGGGCCAAGATAATTTTTTTGACAGGGGCCAACACAATATGAGATTAATATAATCCTATTAAATCATAAAAAATTAACATATATATTTTTTTCAATTGGTGTGAATAATTGGTTAAAATGGTGGTGCTAATACTTTCATAATCTATAAAATGGAGAACTCTAATATTGCGTAGGGGGCCTTTATTGGCAACCAAGATAAGAGAGCTTGCATTTCACATCTTACAGAAAAAAGTGCTTAAAGCATTACTCGATTCTTTTATTAGGTTGAACTTTGGTTGCAGGCATTGGTTCTTCCACAAAATCTTCTCTTTTTTTTTTTTTTTTTTAACTAATAATTTTTCCTAACCAAGTTTTTTCTATACCAAATTTTTAAAGAGAAAAGGGGGAATATATTTGGAAAAAAATATAGAAAAATGTCTCCTTTTTTTAGTGGCTGAAAGGTGGAAAAAAACCCTTTTGTAAACCAACCTAGTTGCAGCAGCTCGGAGATGGAGTGGTCGACGATGCTTAATTGGAGATGATGACAATTGTTGTGGGTGTCGATACCGCTAGACAACTTTTTTGAATTTGGAAGGAGTTCGTTGGGTAGTGCTACGAAGTGGTCGATTTAGGGATGATTGGGTATTGTTACGGAGTTGCGGACGATGTGGTCGGTTTTGCTTGGCTTTGAAAGGAGCAATGCGAAGGGATTGATTTTGGGATCTTAGAAGTTCACCAATTTCAGAAGTTTGGTTGTTTTCCACTTAGTTTGGTTGCTTTTCACTTTACCAGTGTGGCAGCCCGTCTCGTGTCCACGTCGAGCAGTACACTCCAGTGATAAGATATAGTCGGCTCGGTAGCACTACCCTTTTACCAAATGCATGTTTAGGATTGTGGGAGATAATATAGTTTTCAACTTTAGAATTTTTAGATGTAGAGCTTAAGTAATAAGTTTTGTTATTAAAAAGTTATATATGTACTATTTAGAAATCACACTACAAGAAAAATAGCTTTTTATGGCTACTTTTTTTTTTTTTTTTCTTTTTCTGACAACTAAAAAATAGTCACAAAAAATCCAATTCAACTGTTTGGATGGAAACCTTTCATCGAGGGAAAAAATAGCCGCAAAAAATACTTTTTGCAGCTATAATGTGTCACCAAAAAGAATATCGCCACAAAAAACAGTGTATTTAGGACTGTTGGGGTGCAAAACGATCGACGACAAATAAACTCGCCGCAAAAAAAGAAATTTCAGCAATTTGATTCGCCCAAAAATATTATCGCCGCAATAAGTTGTAAGGGAACACCTTATTGCGGTGCTTGTAGTGATTTTATGGCAACGTTAGTGTGTCACAAAAATTGTTTTATTTGTTTCTCAACTATTTGCAGTGATATAAATATTATTTTGGGTGCCTATGTTTCGCCGAAAATAAGCTTTCTCTAAATTAAAAAAATGGTTTCACATGTCCGCCCATATCCGAAACCCTAAATTAAAAATTTTCGTTATCTTCTCTAGCGCCACCTCCCTTTTTTCTTCATCTTAACTCAAAAACCAGCGGCCCCCACGTCTTTTAGCTCATCTTGTAGCTGCCTCACCATGCTGATCCTCTCCATAAGGTGCCAATTGCAGTAAGTCCCTCTCTCTCCCTCATTCTTTCTCTTGGTTTGCTATGTATTTCTTTGTTACTGCTACCACCCACGCAGCTCTCATTCTCTCGGTTGGGCAGCGCCTTCGCCCTACACACCACTCTTCGTATGGTTCTGATAAGTCTCTGTCTCTATCTCCTTATCTATTTCTCTCACTCTCTCTTGGGTTCTCTCACATATCGTTCCTCTCTCTCTGATTTAGTCTAGCTATAGGGGTTGTAAGAAGACATGCCATAGTCAATGGAGCTAGATTCATCAACTTTCACTTTGTTAGGTACTTAGGGAAGGAAACTTGAGCTCGACAGAGGAGAGGAGTTAGTTCTAAACTGAAATAAGAAACTTGTCAAACGGGGTCGTTTTGGCATAGGGAATAAAGGAAGTGAACCACAGCAGCAGCACCACCATGAAGCTATCTGGAGTGCACCGTTTAATGGAGCTTTTATTAGCATGAGTCTTTTTGATAAGTAGATTTGATATGCGGTAGGTTTATTGATAGAAATTGGAAAAAATAAAAAATAAAAAATAAAAAAAACGAGGTCAACATTTTTTCTTATCATATACCGACTCTATTTTTGTGTTTATTCATGATTTAAAGATTTGATGTAAAAGGGATAGGTGCTCGTAGAATTTGAACCCTAGATTTGATTTTTTTTTTTTTTTTTTTAATTTCAGTTTGGTTTAGGTTAATGTGGAAGAGCATGTGCTTGTTTATGTCCTCCTTCGCTCATTTGTTTCATTGGTCTGATTTGCTTGTTTCTAGCTTATTGGGATTATAGTGTTTATTGTAGTGATTATATTGTTTGTTCATTATCCAATGCTAATGCTTTGAGTATGTATTAATTTACAAGAAAAGATTAATAATTTTCATTCTTTGGTTGTTTTCATGTTGTACATAGTCAATTTTTTTTGGAACTGCATGAATTGGGCAAGTATCATTTTTTTTCCTTTTATGATAGAGGACAAAAGTGATCTCGGGCTCTAGTTGAGAATAATAACGTAAATTTTTTTTTCCCAAAACATGTTGAGATATATTCCTCGAATATCATGATGGTCAATCACATGCTTGAATACGAGACCTAGATGAAGCTTATTGGTGAAATGATATTGGTTCATACAACCCCAAGTTGTTGGATGATAGTATTTATCGATGTTTTATATTCCTTAGCTTATGGCATTTCTTTATGCAATAGACTTCTTTTCTAAGTTCGGTACTTGATATTTCTTTTTGGAAGCTATGCAGTTCATATATTCCTGCATGTGATTGAATGTTTTGTTATAATCATTATATGCATATATATGGTTGCTATCCCCCTCTCATGAATTCATTGGCAGTACAGATGTTGGAGTCTAGGACGAGGGATTTTTCATTTACTCGTACTCTATTAGGAATCTCTGCTGATGAGCTTCACCTTTGTGGAGATGCAGCCGCTATTCCTCTTATCCAGGAAATACTGAAAGTGACTGGTGATGAGGTTGAAGTAATTTCTGTGTAATTTTGAATTAAGTTATTCTTGTTTTAGCTCATAAAGAATATACTAATGCTACTTTACTTCTCCTTAGTTCCTGAGTTTGATATATCTTATTCTAGGTGGCGTTTTTAGTGAATTGTTCTACTTTACTTTGTTTCATGATTTGAAAGAGGAAGAATGAAAATTGAAAAAAGAAAAAATGCAACATGACTTAACACCCCCCCCCCCCCCCCTTCTATTTTATCTTTTCTGTTAATTTGACCACAAAGCTGTTATGATAAGTTTCCTAAACCTCTGTGGATGACCTTCTATAGACTAAAGGGTTATTTCATTTTATGATAACTAGTTTAACTGGAAGTTTGTTATTTTTGTTACGGAACTTTTCTTTTCTCAATTTTATATGGATTCTTGTTGACCTGTATTGGACTAAAATGGTCCTTAGTAGAGAACTGAAAAGCTGGCCCCAACCAGCCCGGATCAGTTGGTTTGGCCCGGTTTTGCACTGGTTCGGTCTGGAATCGATTCCTCCATTTTAAAAATTGGTCATAACGGGTCCCGTTTTGATTTTATGTTTTCTAGGACCGGATTCGACTAGTTCGCATATTTATATATTTTTAATTAATTTTTTATATTATATATAATATTTTTTATATTATATATAATTTTTTAAATTATAATTATATATGAAATAATGTTATATAATTTATACCATAAAGTTTTAATTTTAAACATGAACATTTATTTGATCATATGTTTTAAATATAAAATATATATTAATTACATTTTATGACTTCATAAATTCTTAACATAATTCTTTTGATAAATATATTAGTAATACTAATATACATTAGTATATTAATTATTATGTTATCACTAACATATGGTAATAGTACTATACCAATAATATTACTATATACTAATAGTATTAGTATATTACTAATATTTATATATATTAATATATATATATATATATATATATAAGAGATTAGAGATTTAATATATATCAAAAACTGGACCAAACCGAACCGAAATCAGTAAAATCAGAAGTATCGATTTAAGAGAGTAAGTGGTGCGGTATTGGTTCTTGAAAATGTAAAACTAGTGTACACCGATTCGGTTCCAAAACTTGTCTAAAACCAAACTAAACCGGTTACATTCCTAGTCTTTAGTAACGGCCATATGTCCAAAATACTTTTAAACATGTAGATTTATTTAGAGATAATACAAAACAGTACTTTTTTTAGATAGGAACGACGTAAAGGATCATTTTTGAGGTAGCGTAGCGCATGTGATAAGAACAAAGGGTAAAATTGTAATTTTTTAAAACTTGTACAGTACTTTTGATCATTCATTAATTGACCATCTTTTTAAAATTGGAATTACTTTCGCATTATCCAAAAAATATGTTTGATGTTATGTTTTTCTTGAAATATTTTTTTAAATTAAAAAATATTTTAATATATAAAAACTAAAAAACTTAATTTTGTTATTAAAATATTTTAATGCTATTTAACCACTTTTTATGACCAACCTCAAACAGGTGCTTAATAGAATAGATGGGGAAAGCATTTCTGATCATGATCCAAAAAAAGGTCATGATTCACATCATGTCTACTGTAATCTCGAAAGAATTAATCAAGGATATATACAGTTGGAATATGCGCAATCACTTATATATATATATATATATATATATATATACACACTTTTATAATCCCGGTATATATAACGGTTATTACCATTTTTTTTTTTTAAAAAAGTGAGATTTTAAATTAAAAACTCATCAATTACTCCAATACGACCTTAAGGTGTCTAGCCATGCCAGCTTCATAAAAAAGAATTCAAAACAAATTAAATATTTCAATTAATTATGAAAATCCCTTCGAGCAAGTAATTTTAAATATGAAATCATATAGTAGTACTGTGTGTATATATATATATACACACACACACACAATGAGCATCATGAACAGTAGTACTCAAACTGTTTTGTCTGTCCGTTATGTGCTTCGTTTGGAAGTCAAATTCATCTCAACCCATCATTACAACTTTTTCAAATTCTAACATAAAATATAATAAACAATTTAATTTTTTCAAATCTCAAAATAATAATAATATTAAAAAATAATATTCTAACAATATTTTATCATCTCAACTCAATTCAACATCTAAATATTGAACTATATAAATTGTCCGTATCTCAAGCATTTCCGTCTAAATATATTGTAATCACACCAACCTAGTTATCTATAATGTTGGGACAACACAACATCAAGCTGCTGGCTTTGAATAGTTGGAATTAATAATAGATCATTAATTAATCGTGGCACCCATTGGCACTGGGGCTGGTTCGACCCAACTCGATCGATCCTTCGGCTTGCTCTTTGCCTTTGAGTCAAGGCCAGATATTACGTACAGTACTTAATTACCATATTATTTAAGGACGGAACTTTTTTACACTTTTTTGGATTAATTTTTCTTTCAAATATATAAACCACTGATCACTATATATATTATTAACATGAAGATGCTTATTATATATAATAAGTTTAAATTAAGTCAATCATAAAACTGTTTATTTTCGTGTATATATATACGACGATGTTGCTGAAACAAGTAATTAATATTGTTTTTAAGTTGAAATTAATAAATTACATGATATATAGTTTTCGTTTAAAATGACTCTTTGATCGGTACTTGGGGGCGCGCGTTCATGCGCTATGCAGTTAGATTGACTCTGTCACGTAATACATGATGTCGATCTAAACTATTTCTTCTCGAAGATTAATACCATGCAGTTTTTACGTACAAATTAAAAATAACGAACAGACGTATATATATATATACATGATGTCGATCTAAACTATTTCTTCTCGAAGATTAATACCAAGCAGTTTTTACGTACAAATTAAAAATAACGAACAGACATATATATATATATATATATATATATATCCTTGTACTTAAAAGCATCTATCGCCTAATAAACAGTACTCTTATTTTAATCTTTTCTTCTCTGTCCCTCTCTACCTCCTCAAACCAATATTCTTCACAAAATCACCACAACAAATCACAAAATCACCACACAAAATCATCACAAAATCACAACAACAGATCCAAAATCACAGCAAGCACAGACCAAACTCACCGAAATCATCTCAAAATCATCTCAAAATCACCGTAAGATGATCACAAACTCACCGTAAATCATCATAATTCTACAAAATCACAAAATGGGAAAGGTAGAGGGCTGGGCATGGAGGAGCAAGGAAGGTGCCGTGGAAGGCTGGCCGTGGCGTCGTGGGCTGTAGGTGGCGGATCTAGGCCGTTGTGGTGGTGCGGTGCCGTGGGCTTGGCTAACAGCAGCGCTATGGGAAGAAACCCGTGCGTGTAGAGGTGCTGCATGGTGGGGCTAGGGAGGAGCTATGGGTTGTGAGTTCCATGGAAGTGGTCCACAGCGTGAGGGGAACTCGGTGGTGTTGCTTGGTGGAGCAGGGGCTGAGCCACGATGGCGCAAGGGTGGAGAACCCGTGTGTTGAGACCTATTTAGTTTTGCTCCTGTGCGGCTAAGGGAAGAGCTGCCAAGGGGCTTCGACGGTGGAGTTTGTTCGCCTGGCAAAGGATGAGGCTACTGGTGGTGATGCGGTGCAGTAGGGGTGGCTAATGGCAATGCTACGGGGAGAAACCCATGCGAGTAGAGGAAGAGAGAGGGCTACGGGCTTGGGCCTGTTGCGGGGAGAGAGAGAGAGAGGTCTATGGGAACGAGATCAACGTGGGGAAGGTCGCCAGTGACTGGGCTTGGTGGTGGCGCGGTAGAGGCAACCGGTGGCGTTGGGAGGAGCCGACGAGAAGAGAGATCGAGAGGGAGAGAGGCGTGCGGCTGGAGGGAGAGACGAGAGAGAGTGAAGAGGAAAAAATGAGAGAAAAAGTTAGGGTTTGAGACTTTTAATCTCGACCCTTCATCTTGAGTCTCTAAAATTGATCAAACAGTGGATGTTAAAACATTAAAAATAAACTAATTTAAAATAGATAATTCAAATATAAATTCAAATTTAATTTATAAAATACTAATATTTCATCATTAAATAAATTATAGAGTTTTGTTAAATATTTTTAAGAGAATAAAACCATATAAATAATTAGAGTTTTTAATATAATTTAAATCTCATAAAATTCTTAATTAACTAAAATCATTTAGATAAAATGATTTTTTACCATTATAATATTTTTGGAGTTTCCAAAATAGAAAAGACTAACTTTAATGATGAAAAAATATGAGAGCAATATAAAATAAAAGACTGTATTTTTTCAATGCTCCATGGGTCATTGAGTAGTGTGGTTGAATTCTACAATTCATATATTTTGCTAAGAAAACTATTGCTAGAATATCCAAAATCTTTTAATTTTTATATTACTTATATTAGTATAATGTTTTGTTATCATTATAATTCTTGTTAAAATTTATTTTTCTACTCATGTGCATTAAATTATTGACTAGTTAATTTTATTTAAAAAAATCATATTATCTTTACATTTCATGGTACCGTCGACGTGCGGCGGTGGCTGTCTGAGGAGAGGTGGCATGAGAGAGAAATTGTATTGCAGATCTTGGGTTTTGATGAAGGAAAATACCATGCCCACAGAACATGTCTACCGAAATTTTTTTAATTTTTTTACTTAAGATTAAATAAGTGTTTTTAAATGAATATGTGATTTCTTTTTATTTTTAAAAAATATTTAAATAGTTTAAAAAAATAGTGAAATAAAATATAAAAAAAAATTAAAAAAAAAAGATTTGTAACGTTCAGTGAAGAATTTTGGTAAAACTCTTCTATGGACATAGCAAAGTCCAAAAAAAAAGTGGTTCAAACAATTGACAACTAAAATTCATCAAAGACGTAAGGTATTTATTTTAGGTTTTCTTTGTTTGGTTGCTAGGTAAGAGAGTATAGGAGATGAAAGAAAGTACAAAATTTCTCAATTTTTTTGTTTTCTTTCAGTAGCTCACCGATGACAGATCAAAGCATTCATCATGTATCGTCCAAAGTAAATGATAATGTAATAATTTTATCAACAAATTATAATATAAGTAATGTTGATCTATATAATTTAATTAAAGAAATATTAATAATAAAGAATAATAATATTTTATTATTGTAGAGTATGTGATAGCTAATTTAATGTAGATTTCAATTAATAAGTGATTGGCTAAAAGAAAAAAAAATTAAATTTTAGTCAAATTTGTAACTTTTTTATGAGCGGAAGGAGAGAGAGGGAGAAAGGGAAAGTGAGGGAGAAAATGAATGAGTGGATGAGTTAGACGAATTAGACGAGTTAGACAATGTGGAAAGCCTGGTATCATAGTCTCAGCGTAGATGAACGAGTTAGACGAATTGGCATTCCGTTGGTCTCTAAGTGTGAATGTTGTGAGGAGGGGGCTTTTGAAGACTTAAACCATGTGCTTTATAGGGGGAGAACAGCAGCAGCTATTTGGAAGTTTTGCTCGAGTCTAATGGGAATTCCATATGTTGCAAATCGGACATGGAAAGAAACGGTGGAGGTGTGGTTTAGACGAACTAAAAGGTCTTCGCAGGTGGGCAATCTAATCGGTTTAATTCCTAGTATCATCACATGGAGTTTGTGGGTCTGGAGGTACACGACAAGGATGGAATGCACAAGGGAGTCCATTACAGTGTTATGGCATTATGTGAAGCATTGGATCAATTGGGTTGGAGTGAAATTAAAAGCAGTTTCTTGATTGGAAAGCAGGGATATTGTGATATTGCAGATGTTGAAGTTGACGTGCAACGTTTAATAGGAGAAGCTAATAGTAGTGCCTTGGACTAAACCGTGTGCAAGATGGTTAAAACTAAACATTGATGGATGTAGTTTACAAAATCCAAGAGATCTAGGTGGGTGGAGTGCTGCGGGATGAACAAGGAAGGTTGAAGTTTGCATTTGTTGCTAGCACAGGCAATGGAACCAATAATCAAGTTGAATTAATGGCTCTTTTAATTGGTGTAAAAAATTGTAAGGCCATGGGTTTTAACAACGTCATTTTAGAAATGGACTCGCTGGTGGTGGTTAATTAGTTAAGGGAAGCCAAGTGTAGTTTATGGTATTTGGAGGATTTTTGGGATGAGCTGAATCAGCTGTTATTGTTGATGAATTTTCAAATACAGCATGTCTATAGGGAAGGTAATATGGCAGCAGATTACCTTGCTAGACTGGGTAGTAATGGCTGCAATAGAGTATGGCTGACACATGATGAGCTTCCTTATCTGCTTAACGGGATTCTTAGAACGGATCGCACGGGTTTACCTTACTTAAGAAAAGTCTATAGATGAATCTTGACTTAGGTTATTCAGTAGTAGATTTTACACGGCTTATGGTTTTCTTCGGTTTTGGGCTTGTCTTTTGTCATATGATGTTTCTTGCATTGGAGGTTTTGTAGAAGGTTTCCTTAACCAAAAGTGAGGATATTAATAATAAGGAGACTTGATCTCCAGTTCGTTTAGAAAAAAAGGGAGAAAATGAAAGTTTTTGAGATTTAAATCCAACCATTTATCATAAGACTTCAAATTTGATCCAATTGTGAAAATTTAAATACTGATTTAAATTAATTTAAAATAGATAATTAACATATAAATATCATATCATAAATAAATTATCAAATTTAATTTATAAAATACTAATATTTTATTATTAAATAAATGATGAAATTTTGTTAAATATTTTTAAAAAAGTAAAACTATATAAATAATTAGAATTTTAACATAATTTAAATATGATAATATTCTTAATTAACTAAATTAGGCAAACGTCCCTAGGACGTTACCTAGCTACTACTAGTATATATATAATATATCTCCTCATATTTAAAAGATGAATAGTAATTCTCGTCTAACATTTTTATTTCATCAATGCCCTTAGTGGTTAGGTTTTATTACAATTTTAGCCATACTTTTTGTGTTTTACATTTTTCATTTGCACTTTGTCACCCACTCTTATTTGACTTGTCATTACCGTTTTAGTCTTCTGGTTTTGTCAACCAACCCTTCATCTTGAGTGATTTGATCCAACAGTAGAGGTTAAAATATAGAAAATAAACTAACTTAAATAGATAATTAAAATATAAATATCATATCATACACTTAAAAATTAACTTTAATTTATAAAATACTAATCTTTCATCATTAAATAAATGATAAAATTTTGCTAAATATTTTTAAGAAAGTAAAACTATATAAATAATTAGAAATTTTGATATAATTTAAATCTCATAATAATTAGACTATTTACTAATCAATCTTATGTACTCTTTTAATTTTGATGATTGTGAACTAACATTTAATTCAATTATTCAAGATTTTGTGCTGCATGTAGGGAGTCATACTTTATTTACAATTTGGACACATTATTTTCAAGAATTTTATTTATTTCTTCTAATTAATCAAACGTGGGAAACGCGCTTTGGACGTTAAACCACTTCTAGTATATATATATATATCAAACAGTACTGTTAATTATGTTCGTTTGTATGTCTGCATGGCTGGCAACCTAGAATTTAGACAAACCCTTTTGACTTCCCAACAGCCTTTTCGATGATACATATGAACCGTTTCTTTTTTCTTAAGTCGGCTTAAGCGGCCTAGCTAGAGCTATGGAGGTTAACAATTAGTTAGTTTCAGAACAAGTACTAAAGCCAAAACAGGCAATAAGGTCCGGTTTACCGTCATTAATGCATGCCTTAACAGAACAGATGGATAGAAATTCTATGGAGGAAACAGGAAAAAAAAAAAAAATCCAACTTCCCATGGTCATCATTCCTCGTGCATTTCTTTCTTTCTTTCTTCCTCATTTTTCTTAGATTGAAGAAATTAATTAGACCAAGAGAGACTAGCTAGTGCAGACACCAGCAGCTAGCAGCATGGCAGGACAATCTCCGCTGCTCGGGGCTCCTACCTCGTATTATAATGGAACCTACACGATGACCATAAAAGAATGCATTCATCTTCCCACCGAGATCCATTCATCAGGTTTTTGGAACTACTTTCGTTCTGGGACGATTCCTTCTACACTGCCATTGCTCGAGCTTCAGATGGTTGTTATTTTCGCCATCACGCGCTTCACCCATTGCATTCTTAAGCCGTATGGAATCCCTGAATTCACCTCACAACTTATTGTATGTGCTCTCTCATCTCCAACGTCTTCCAGTACTCTTTTTTTTATTCGATCGAACATTCACATATATTTATATTAATATTTGATAGAGTAATATATATATATATATATATATATATATATATATATGTTGATGAATAGAAGACACTCCTTTAATTTATTATATGTTGATGATCAGGCTGGCATAATCCTCGGTCCTTCAGTCCTGGGGCGCCTCGGAATATTCAAGGTTTTGTTCTCGGATAGAAATCAAGAAATAGTGGCAATGATAGCTACCTTTGGTCACGTACTCTTTACGTTTATGAGTGGGGTGAAAATGGATGCGGGAGTGATAAACAGAGTGGGAAGAAAATCCTTGTTTGCTGGTATTGCCTGCATAATGTTTCCTTTGCTAGTTGGCTTCACAGTCCAAGTGACACTAAGAAGATATTGGCTAACCGCAGTAGAAGCGACTGGCCTTCCATTTGAAACAGCACTAAATTGTCTAACTCCATTTCCAGTGGTAGTATACCTTCTTGAGAGCCTCAAGATCCTGAATTCTGAACTGGGACAATTAGGCCTATCTGCAGCATTGGTCAGTGACATTTTTGGCTCCTTTCTTCTCTGGCTTGCCTCAATGGCTAAAGTTAGTCGGGAGAAAGGCATGATGGGCGCGGCGATAAGTGCATCATCAAGCATTACCTATGTTTTTGTCGTTGTGTTTGCTTTTCGACCGGCAATGTTTTGGGTAATCAGGCAAACACCCGAAGGCAGGCCTGTAAAACGCACACATCTTCAACTAATCCTGATGTTAATGCTTTTCGCGGGATTGCTTTCTCAGTGGTTCCATGCGTCATTCTTGTTTGGACCTTTGATGCTGGGTTTGGCAGTGCCAGATGGACCCCCTTTGGGATCTGCAATAATCAGAAAGTTTTACTACTTCAATCAAGATGTGTTTTTGCCGCTCTTTGTGACTACATGTGCGATGAGGACAGATCTGCGTTTGATCAAATTCAATGACAGCTTCATGACATTCAATGTACTGCTCATTTTCTTCACTTTTTCTGCCAAAATGATTGCGCCTATGGTTCCTCTCTTGTACACCAAAATGCCCTTAAATGATGCTCTAGCACTCGCTCTCATTTTGAGTTCCAAAGGTGAAATCCACCTCGCCCTCAATACCCAATTCAGAGATACCGAGGTACTTGGCTATCCTTTTTCTTTTTTCTCTTCCTCCTACAAGATGAAATTACCTTCAAAATTGTTCAGTTGTGGCTAGTTATTTCTTGTAAAAATAACTATTTTCTATCAAAATGAATCTGTTTTGATTGTAAATAATCATTTTCATTACATAAAATCCGTTACAAATAATATTTTTTTGTAGTGAGCTTTCTCTATTCACTATTTTTTTTTTTTTTGTCACATTTTATTAGCCGCAAGCAATCCAGACGGGCCCAGCGCTCACTTTGTCAAATATCGCGATCCTCTTGAATGCAGTTATTGCACCAGTTCTGGTGAAATACCTGTACGATCCTTCAAGGAAATATGCAGGCTACCAGAAAAGAAATATTATGCACAACAAAAGAAATGCAGAGCTCCGAATCCTGGTCTGCATTCACAAGCCTGAAAACATTGTTGCGGCAATCAAACTACTAGAATCCTCATGCCCTACTAGAGAAAGACCTCTTGGCATTTACGTGCTTCACCTTATAGAGCTAATTGGCCGATCCTCTCCTATTTTTATCTCCCACGAAATGAAGAAAAAGACTCTGTCCAAAACATCCGCTTATTCAGATAATGTCATCAGCGCCTTCAATAACTTTCAAAAAAATAATCGAGCTGGTGTTGCAACATACTGTTTCACAGCAATCTCTCCGACCAAGTTCATGCATGAAGACATCTGTACTCTCGCACTGGACAAGCTAGCTTCCCTCATAGTACTCCCATTCCACAGAAAATGGTCGGTGGATGGGTCTATCCAATCGGAGGATAGTAGTGTAAGGACTTTGAATAACAGTGTCCTTGAAATTGCTCCATGTTCTGTCGGAATCCTCGTTGATCGTGGCGGCCATTCGAAGAGCTCTAATGTTATTGCATCAAAGTCACCTTTTTCTGTGGCAATGATCTTCGTTGGTGGAAATGATGATCGAGAGGCATTAACTTTTGCCAAACGCATGGCCAATGAGAACAACATCACCTTGACTGTGGTTCATTTTGTTACCACCGACAGTGAAGATATTACAATTTGGGACAAATTGCTTGACAATGAGGTACTGAAAGATGTTAAAATGAACAATGTGGGTCAAGAATATGTGATATACTTAGAGGAGAGAGTGAAAGATGGGCCTCAGACGGCAATGATAGTTCGTTCAATGGTGGACGAGTACGATCTTATTATAGTAGGTAGAAGAGACAAAAGTAATTCCACACAGACATCAGGGCTTGCAGAATGGAATGAATTCCCGGAGCTGGGGATTATCGGAGACTTGCTGGCCTCCTCAGATTTCAACAGCAAGACTTCTGTTTTGGTGATTCAACAACAAAAAAAGAAGACCTAATTTTAATCATGGCTGTGGAAGCTGATCATCAGGGACTTCTCGACCTTTTAACCTTCACAAATATGGAATATAAATTAATTCCATCCCTAGCTAGCTTTTCTCATCATGTTCTATCCTTTCCAGATGGAGCTGGGTGAAAGATGTTCGACCAATGCGTGATTGGCAACTTTTGATATTTGTATTCATGACTAAGAAATTCAAAGTTTGCCCTGATTTTGTAGCCCGACGTTGCTGCATGCTGTTTATAACTTCAAATTTGTAATTAACGAAATTAATGTGCATATAGTATAGTGTTAATTAATTGTGAGTTATTCGAATTAAAAAAAAAAAATGCATTATAAGTTTAAAACTTTGGTAACTGATCTAGGCCTATCTCTCTCCCAATTTAGGTGTCCCTAGAGTTCGATCAAGAATTAATCTAGAAGAACTCGATTACTTATTCAGCCACGTTTGTTCTAACATGCATTTTCGCCAACCAGATCTTATAACTCAATTATTATAGTCAGGATACATATAATTAATATACATATATAGGGTGATGTATTCGCTATGTGGGAATTTAGGGAACATTATTTATTGAGTATTAATTAGCCGTGTCTGTCTTAATTAAATATTTCACGCATATTACAGTCTCTATCTCTCTAAATTAGGTCTTTATAAAGTTTAGATGGACATTGGAAGGGGCCTAATCCTTTCCCCGAGCCTGTTGGGTCATATCATGGGCATAGGCTATAGGACGGCTCAATAATTTAGTTGATCCAAGGCCTAATCCAATCCAAGCATATTCTGGCTAGAGCCAGAGGAACAACCGCTCGAGAACTTCGAGATGAAAGGGCTATCGGATCATTTAAAGATAAGCTAAGCTCTAATATCCTGAAGGCTTGAATTTCAAATAACGAGTGAGATAGTTATTGCATATTATTAGGAAGAGTCGTGAGCTTTATTTATATCATCCAGGTATGATTATGAACCCATCTGAATGAATTGCTAGAGAAATCTCATTACCTTTATTGACTTAGGCATCAGAGGCATTTCCCTAAACTCCCAAGCCTCTTTCCTCTTTGGTTGTAGGTGAACGTGTGTGAGAAGCTGTGAAACACGTCCTTAACAGTTGGCGCCATCTGTGTGATCCATTTGTCCTACAACCAATGTGTTTTTCACATGCCCACCAATAATCGATCTCAAGTAATCAGAGATCAGGAAGTGACATCGCGATATATGGAGGGAAGGCTCGCAAAGATGGAAGAAGTAGTGAGGAAACTTACTACCATGGTGGAGTCGCTACGAAAAGAGAACGAGGCCCTTAGAGCAAAGAATGGGCCATCAAGGGAGGACAATGCACCCAACCAGGCCGATAGGGTTGAGATGGAAGCACCTAGCGCTAGGGCAGGCAAGCCTCCTCAGGAAAATGAGGAAACAAAAGATGCATCATGACTAGCGCAACCTAATGGATAAGTATGAGGGGATGACCCAGAAAATAGGGACATCTTCCTAAGTTGATCAGATGCTGACCAACACCAATTTGCCATATAGTGCAAAAGTCATGGCGGTTTCATTGCCACCAAGTTCAAAGTTCCATCAATAGAAATGTACGACGGATCTAAAGACCCAGTGGAGCATTTGGAAAAGTCTAAACCTCACATGAAGTGTCATTCGTTCTCTGGAGAGATTGCATGTAGGGCTTTCCCCTTGGCTTTGAAGGGAATGGCCCGAGGGTGGTTAAAGGCATTGTAGCTGAGATCCGTATACAGCTTCGAAGAACTGGGCAAACAATTCTTAACCCAGTTTATGGCCAGTCAAAGGTGAAGGAGGTCGGCGGCATACCTATTGACCGTAAATCAAAGTGAAGAGGAGAGTTTGAAGCGTATTTGGCACTGTTCAATAAGGAGAGAATAACAGCTGATGACTAAGATGAAAAGATCACATTGGCGCTCTACTCAGGGGCATTTGGCTGAGGAGTCCTTTTATGGCTGAGTTGGCGAGGAATACCCCCTCCACTGTATGAGAATTTATGGATAGGGCAAACGATTTCATCAACGCCGAAGATATGCTAATCACCTTAACTACTAGATCGGAGCGAAATATGGAGCATGTGCAAAGGGGGAGGGGTCCAAACAGAGATCAGGAAGGAGGGAAGGCGAGGAGAAGCCAACACGAAGGAAGGCGAGACATTCTCATAGGGCGATATAGCGGCAATCATGTACACTATTCTAGTCTGCATAATCAAGATAAGGTAAAAAAGACTAGGCATGGCGAGGATCATGGGTGACAGGCCTATAAGTATTGCACATACCACAATGCAAGCTGGCATAGAACTGAAGATTGCCACACACTAAAACAAATGATTGAAGAGATGAGGGGCAATGACAAGCTAAAGCATATTCTTGCTCGGAACATTACTCCACCACGGCGTTCGATTGACAGGAAAGAAGAGTGCAAGCCCCAACAGAGCGAGAGCCCAAGAAGGAGATTGTAGGAACTGCGAGATCGGTGTCCTAGGCATGACACGGATTGAAGACATCCACCACTAGGAGAGATACGAACGATCGCCGTAGGATATGCAGGAGGAGGCCCAACTTCCTCCAAGAGGAAGGCATATGCTAGGTGGACAAGGTACGAGAAAGTATACAACGTAGAAAGACCTGTCAGGTAGCCTTGAATACAAGTCTCTCCCACAATCTCTTTTGAGGATGATGATTGTTGAGGAGTAGTTTACTCGCATGATGACACAATGGTAGTGACAATGTTGGTAGAAAATTATACCACGTGGAGGATATTGATCGATAATGGGAGTTCAGCAAACATCTTGTTCTAGGACGCCTTCACAAGAATGAGAATCAATGAAGACCAACTACACCCAACACCGACCTTGTTGAAAGGGTTCAATGGGGAAGTAGTGCAGTCCATGGGGTCTATCATGCTACCAGTGTCAGTAGGGACAGACCCCCACCTCGCCATAGCCAGGACGGAATTCTTAGTGGCGAGGACACGATCAGCGTATAATGATATCATTTGTCGACCCACGTTGAATGCTTTAAGGGCAATCACCTCTACCTATCATCTAAAAATGAAGTTACCCACGAAGGCGAGGATTGGTGAAGTGTACGGTGAGCAAGTACTTGTCTGAGAATGCTACGTTTAGGAGCTCAGGCAAAAGGAGAGAGATGTGAAAGTAGTCGAACTGAGAGAAGGTGTCATCGCGGTCCTCATCCCACCACGACCAGAAATATTTATGACCGAGGCAGAAACAAGGAGAAGCAGAAAAATCCTTGGAGCTTGTCAACTTTGATCCAACCCAACCAGAGAACTATGTAAAGATCAAAACCAAAATAACAAGAGAGAAAAGGTGGCAACTGACACAACTTCTCCTCAAGCACAAAGATATCTTCGCATGAAGTCATAAGGACATGCCAAGAATTGGCAAGGATGTTATAAAGCATAAGCTGAATGTCAAGCATGGCCAATCAAACAGAAGAAAATAAATTTAGTTCTATCAAGTCCAAGGCGATTGCAGAGGAGGTAGATTGGCTGTTAGCAACTGGGTTCGTCAGAGAAACTCAATAACCTGAGTGGTTGTCAAACATAGTGTTGGTGAAAAAGTCCAACGGGAAGTGGCTGATGTGTGTGGACTTTATGGACCTTAACAAGGCCTGCCCAAAGGATAACTTTCCTCTTCCGTGAATAGACTTGATAGTCGATGCCACGGCGGTGCATAAACTATTGAGCTTCATGGATGCCTATCCGGGGTATAACCAAATCAGGATGATTCAGGCCAACCAAGAAAAGACCGCTTTCATAACCGATCAGGGATTGTACTACTACGAGGGCCCTTTGGCCTGAAGAATGCTAGAGCAACATACTAGAGACTTGTCACCAAGATGTTCAAACATTAGATAGGCCGAAGCATGGAGGTGTACGCAGATGACGTATTGGTGAAAAGTATGGATTTCAGACAGCATGTGGAGGATCTAAGGGAAGCCTTCGGCGTCTTACATTAGTACAAGATGAAGCTTAATCCAACTAAGTGCGCATTCGGAGTGCAATCAGGCAAATTTATGGGGTTCATGTTGTCAAAGAGGGGCATCGAAGCAAATCCCGAAAAATTACGGGCAATCATAAAGATGAAGTCACCCACGAAATTGAATGAGGTACAGAAGTTGGTAGGGAGGATAGAGACCCTCAACAAATTCGAGTCCCGATCGACAAACAAGTGCCTCATTTTCTAAGTGCTAAAGAAGGCCCAAGGCTGGGACTCCAGATACAAGGAGGCGTTCATACAATTGAAGAAATACTTGACACACCCACAACTACTTAGCCAGACCAAGCAAGGGGAACCTTTTGTTGCTGTATTTGGCCGCTACCCCAGATGTTGTATCGGCCACGTTAATAAGGGATGAAGGGAAAGAGCAAAGACATGCATACTATGTAAGCAGAGTTTTAAGAGGAACCGAGATGAGATACCCGTAGATAGAACTGAATGCTTTCGATGTGTAACAGATGCGCAGCGATTGCACCCCTATTTTCAAGCCCACCCAATAAGAGTTGTTACCTCGTCACTCTTACAGAAGGTGCTGTAAAGGCCTAACACCTCAAGATGATTGGTTAAATGGTCCATCAAATTGAGCGAATACGACATCAGTTATGTTCCCAAAACTGCTGCCAAATGACAAGTCCTGGCTGACTTTGTATCAAAATTTATGAATTTCTAAGAGGATGTGTCCAAGGCTCCTGAGAGGATGCCATGGCAAGTGTACGTCAATGGATCATCTTGTCGATTTAGAGGCAGCCTAGGCGTTCACATGGTGATAGGCGACGGGGTTGAGTCGAATCATGCATTGCGGCTAAACTTCAAAGTGACAAACAACGAAGTCGAATATGAAGTAGTGCTCACGGGGTTAGCCATAGCAGAGACTTCAGGAGGGGAAGAGGCTGAGATGAGAGCAGACTCGCAAGTTGTGGTTGGCTAATAAAGTACCTCCATCAGGTCCACGAAGGGTGTAGTCGCCTTCGAGCAGATTCTTCAAGGAGACAATTGGAAAGCAAATCAGTTGGCACGAGCAACCTCGACAAAGCAAGAAGAAACTTTGCCATGAGAGGTTAGCCTCCAGGCTATTGACACATCGACCGTAGGGAAGGAGGCCTTGGAGGTTGGAGAGAGCATACCAGGATGGGTGGATGATATAATCAAGTACCTAAAAATAAAAATCTTCCCACCTCTTTGAGGAAGCAAGGAAAGTTAGAAGCAGGGTGATTCGGTTCACCACGATAGATGAGATGGGACATTATACATACGAGATTTTTCGACCCCATTGTTAAGGTACATCTCGAAAGGGGAAGCCAAATATGTAATGAGGGAGGTGCATAAAGGAATATGCTAAAATCACTTAAAGAGGAAGGTCACTCGCCGCGAAGATCATGAGAGCAGGATACTTGTGAGATCCCAAAATCTGTGTGTTTTTTATTTATTTAAATCGTATTATTGGTTGTTTTATTTTATTTTTTATTTTATTTCCTTGTATTTTATTTCTATTATTCTTTTTTGGCCCTTTTGGTGTAGTGGGTTAGGAAAGGGGGCTTGTATATGGTGTTGTGAGTTTTTGGGCTGAGTAAAGTATGGAACTCGGGCCGAGCCTGTGTGCCATAAGAGAAGCCCATCCATCCCATCTCAAAATGATGTTGTTGAGGGTACAGAGAAAAGTTTTCCCCCCAACTATGAAACGGCATCGTTTCATCACTGAAGGGTGAAAACCCTATCATTTTCTGGTTTCCCCCCAACTCTGCACCCTTTCTTTCTCTTCTCTCGTTCTTTTCTTTCTTTCTTTTCTTCTTCCTCCTCCCGTTGCTGCAGACCCGTGAGCTTGCCACTCCTCGCCACCAGCCTTGCTCACCACACATCCTCCACTGCGAACCCCTCCACTACTGCCCATTGTCCCTAATCCGTGAGCCCTGCATCCAGCTTTTTCCCCCACCCCTCTCTGCTACCCGTGACTATTTCAGCCATGGAAATGGCTCACCACCACTAGTGGCCATTGGTAATGTGCCATGCGTGGGTCTCTCGCAGACCCCTCGCCGTCCACCACCCCCAATCGTAGCGGTGACTGCGATTGCTGAGGATGCCCACTCGACTTATAAATAGGCTGAGCCTCTCCCTTTCAAAACCATCTCAAAGCTTCGTCTCCCTCTCTCAAACTCATATCCCCTCAAACTTGTCTTCCTCTCCCTCAAATCTCCCTTCCCTAGCGCTACCATGCTCTGCATGCCCCACCATAGCACATCTCTCTACCACCCACCAGCAACCCATATCTGGTATCCTCTTTGTGAAAAAAATAACCCACCAAAAGCCCTCTGTCTCGCCCAAATCCATCGATGCCCCATCGCTGCTCTACCACTTTTGGCGTCATCTCGGTAAGCCAAATCTGCCTTGCATTGCATTTAATTTCTAGTTTATGTTTTTGCGATAATCTAATTGTTTTGTGTCCGTCCACATAGCGACATGTGCACTCGATCCAATGCGACCCTAGAAATTAGGGCATAATTTTATCACTAATGTTGTGTGCAATCTGGTTGTGTTGAGAATGACTCTTGGCCCGATGAAGTATTGCGCTTGATAATGTAGTAGCAGTTGGGAAATGGGCCATGGGCCGGATGGAGGATGGGATTACATCACTGTTGTGATGTTGTGTATTGCTTGATGTGTGTTATGTCATGTCATCCAATATACTGCTTGTCATGCATCTACGCATTTTCTATTATTATTATTCGCTTTGATTATTTAACTGTGTTGTTTTGTACCAGGTTTTATGGTTTGGAAACTGGGTTTTTGTGTTCTGGTAATAACATGCGGATGTGTGCATATCACAACCCCAAGCCGATATGGGGTATTATCTCAGTAGAGCTCTTCTGGTCACTCAGGAGCATAATAAACTTAGAGATGTCCTCTAGGTTGTCATCGGCTGACAACGGGTTCGGGCGAGACTGTAAGGCTCTCGTGCTAACTCTGTGGCCCCTCTTTGGGGGCTAGAGTTTGCCTAGTCACGTTACCTGCCGGGTGCGAAGTTGGG
Source organism: Juglans microcarpa x Juglans regia (assembly GCF_004785595.1). NCBI lineage: Eukaryota > Viridiplantae > Streptophyta > Magnoliopsida > Fagales > Juglandaceae > Juglans > Juglans microcarpa x Juglans regia. Next base: position 5,424,190 of record NC_054607.1, read on the forward strand.
CAACGCTCGTAATGAAATCACATGCACGGTCATTACCCGTGGTGTGACAAAGGGAGCCAGGGTATGTGCGTGGTTCATTGGGGAGACCATGGTGCATGCGTAACAAATGGTTTTGTTTTGGGTCAAAGGGGTTTTTGGCGTAACTGTTCTGTTTAAAGGTGTTATTTTGGGAAAGGGTGGAAGAAATGATATTGTGGTCTTTTGTTTGTCTGGTTGCCTTACTTTTTTGGTTGTATAAATATATGTTTTAAACTCTTGGTTGTGTTGATTACTTACTGAGATTGCGAAAGCTCACTGTGGTAATCTTATTTACGATTTCAATTTATGGAATCGTAGACTTTGATGTAAAGGAAGAGTTAGAGCCAGAGGTACCAGTTCCGCCGGATGAGTGATTGGCTTGCTGATTTATATTTCTTATTTATATTTATTGCGGGACCTATTACCGCTTTATTTATATTTTCAACTGGATGATTGTATAACCTCTTGGAGGATTTATTTTGGGTTGTAATGTTTTTTAAACTTTTTGGTACTTAGTTTGACTGTCTTATATTTTTCCACTGTGATATTTCTGTTGTACACATTTTGCATGTTTGCACACACTTGCACATGGCGATGGGGTTTATGATTCGTGTGGTCATCATCCCGGTGTCACGACTTCAACAAAATCACACGTGGAGGTCGAGGGCGCCACATTACTACTAGCCAAACACTCTAAGAGACGAAAATGAATTCGTAAAAAAGATGCATCTGATGCCAACTACACACACCAATCTCGAATATCCCTCCTAAAGAACTGAGGTCGGTAACCTTTCCTTGGCCATTCGTCCAATGAGGCATAGACCTAGTCAGCCCTATGCCCCTGAGCAAAAAGGGACCAAGTTCATCATTGTTGTCGTCAATTACTTTACCAAGTGAACAAAACCTGAAGCAATGGCAACAGTGACTGCCTAAAGCGTGATGAAATTCTTACAGAAAGCTATCATATGCAGAGTCGGGGTGCCAAAAAGCATCATCTTCGACAACGACAAACAATTTGACTCCGAACACTATCGTGGGTGGATGAGCTCCCTAAAATCTTATGGGCGTACAAGAAAACACCAAAAACCTCAACGAGCAAAACACTCTTCACCTTAGCGTAAGGGAGCGAAGCAATGATACCGATGGAGATAGGGTTGCCAAGCCACAAGAGGAAAGGCTTTGATGTCAAAGCGAATGATGAAAAGCTAGAAGAGAATTTAGACCTACTAGAGGAAGTGAGGGCAAATGCAGACACAAGAATGGCAACTTGCAAAAGGAAAACAGAACGGTACTTCAACAAGAGGGTGAGACCAAGGTCCTTCAAGGTAGGCGACGTAATCCTAAAGGAGACCGGGTAACTACAGCAGAATAGGCGAAGCTAGGGTCGCGATGGGAAGGGTCATACGTCGTGGTAGCCAGTCATCATCCTAGTCCCTGAGCTTATCGCCTCAAAGACACCATGGGGCATGAACTGCCCCACCCTTGGAACGCCGAGCATTGAAGAAAATATTACGTTTAAACTTATCATGTATGCCGAGCATTGAAGAAAATATTACGTTTAAACTTATGATGTATTAATTCCGGCACAATAAGTTCATTAGTTTGATTGGATAACACCTTGTTTTCTCTGATTGCTTTATTTTATCTCATTGCCTTAGTAGTTTTCTGGTCAACACTTTTCTCATCAAGGTTACGCGGTCGAGGCACTCTCCCGCGACACTTTTTTGGCCAAGGTTACGCAATCAAAGGACTCTCTCACTACACCTTTCGCCAAGGTTAGACGGTCGAGATGCTCTACCATTACACCTTTCACCAAAGTCGGTCGAGGCACTCTCCCGCCACATTCTTTTCACCAAGGTTATGCGGTCGAGGCACTCTTCCACTACACCTTTCACAAGGTAACACGGTTGAGGAACTCTCCCATTACACCTCTCACCAAAGTTATGCGATCAAGGCACTCTCCCGTTCGCCAGAGTTACGCTGTCGAGGCACTCTCCCACCACACTTTTTTTGCTAAGTTTACGCGATCAAGGGCCTCTCCCACTACATATTTCTCCAAGGTTACACGGTCGAAGAACTCTCCTGTTACACCTCTCGCCAGATTTACTCGATTGAGGCACTCTCTTGCCACACTCTATTACCCAAGGAATAGCGAAAGAGTCCACCCAGTCGAGGGACTCTCCTGCTGCACCTTTCGCCAAGCTTACACGGTTGAGGAACTCTCCCGTTAGACCTCTCGCCAGAGTTACACGGTCAAGTCACTCTCCCGCTACACTCTTTTCGCCAAGGTTATGCGGTCGGGGGACTCACCCACTAAACCTTTCGTCAAAGTAACATGGTTGAGGAACTCTCTCGTTATACCTCTCGCCAGAGTTATCCGGTCGAGACACTCTCACACCACACTCTTTTCACCAAGCTTACTCGGAGGAAAAACACAAAAAGAAAAAAAAAAAAAAAAAAAAAAAAAAAAAAAAAAAAAAAAGAGAGAGAGAGAGAGAGAAGAGAGAGCCAGTCACCAAGGAACCAAAAGCACAGCGCAATATCAAAACAACAAAACACATTGTTAACATAAAAAAAGTTCATCAGAACATACACATTCTTGGGTCCAACATATACAAATTCTTCACTACATGCAAAAAGTTAAAATTTTTAGGAGCGGCAAGGAAAGGGAAAGGTGTTTGGCATGGTGTCTCTTCCAAAGGAATAAAAAACTAGGGGTGCTACCCATACCATACTGTGTAGGGGCACCCCCTCCCTTCCACCTGCCTTGCATGGGACGGGGTGGGACTCTTCCACCCAGCACCTACTACCGTGGTGTGGGTGCCAGGTACCCCATTCGAGCTATCGAGGTGCGAGGGTGGATACCTATACCCCCCCCCCCCCCTCCCTCCCCCCCTCCCCCTCCTCCTCCCCCAAATGGGTCATGGGCCCATAAGCTATTTCTGGGCCAATGTTTTGCCTATTCAATGTTTCTAGGCTATTTTGGGCCCAACAATAAAAAAATGTATAATTTGTTATTTTTGTGAAATAACAATAAATTGAATTTACAGTAAAAAAATACAAATTAAGATAAAAAAAGATTAAAGAAGTACTACTGATACTCCTAAGTCCTATCTCCTAAGCTATAATAACTAAACTATTGCATGATACAAATTAAGAGAAAACAATTACAAAATTCAAAAACATAAAAGGGACATTGTGATTCTATCGAAAGTACAAAGAGATGAATATATTAAATCTAAATACAATTGACACAAACGATAAAAGTGACATGCGCAACTTTGAACATTGACTTTGACATTTGGGGCGGGTGGCCTAGGCCAAGGGTGGAAATAGAATTTAGTGCTACCTGCTGTGAGTCATGAGATCATAAAATCTAAAATATTAACAATTGAATAAGAAGATAAATTAAAATTATAAGCAAGAAACAAATTAAAATCTAACTAACCAAGATGAGATTATGGGGATCAAGATGCAACATTGAGAATATATCATTTGAATTTCGGCTTGAAATTAGAATTGAGGGTTGAGGTGCGCATATGCATTAAGATTACAAAAATGATTAGATACAAAAAAATAAAATTAATTTAATATGAAAAAAATGGACAATACAAATTGTACAAACCTATGGCAAAGCCACAAATGGCAATGGTGGGTTGGGGTCCACCAATATGGTGAAGTCATACTGCAGCGGAGGTAGATGTATCATGCATGGCTAGAACAATTAAATTTGAAATTAATAATTTAATACCAATGAAATGAATATAAATCAAAATAATAAAATGAAACATTGAAATCAACGATTACCAGATCCAGGCTGATCACCACCCTCCTCATCGTCGGCCTCATTATAGTCAACAACATCCGAAACATGAATTTGAGTCCCTTTGATCCAATTCTACGTGTAAATCAATGCCTCCACGATACTTCACGGCCAAATACTAAAGGCCGACTCTGAGACTATGGTGCTAACACAGATGACCAAAACACTGCGAGCTATCTCTCAGAGAACAAGATACTTCACGGCATTGATCTTCTACCAAGCTAATATATCAATCACTTTTGTATATGGTTGAAGCTCCCCTGCCAAATATCGGTCTACCTCCGACTTCAGCTCTGTAGATTGACGGACTAGTTGGGGGTTCTATGAGAGGCTTTGGGCCCACACCATCCTACATTTTTTCCTCACCCCGACTTCTAAAGAAAGCGCTGGGGTAGGTGTAGGTGCACTACCACCCATGATCATGATAAACTTATCAAACAATCTATCGAGAGTGTCTCTAACCATGCCCCTAATAAGTTCAGCCCATGCGGCCCAGTGCACAAGTCCCAAATCATATATCATGCCATCAATCTTGAGTTGGGGGTCAAGAACAACAACCAACTATAACAAAATATTTTGCCTACCCAAATCCCCCTTGTACTTGTCATGTTTGACCGTCATCACATCCTAGTATGGTCACTCATATACATCTCATCCAGTTTTTCTTTTACCCTACATATTTATTGAGTGAACTCATTGTATATAGAGTATAAAGAACTAGATATTTTCAATGTCACCTTGTAGAAAAGCCTTAACAAATCTACAAAGACAGCAACCACCTCCCAATCATTATCATTAGGCTTTCCTAATCCCTCGTGATCATCAAAGTATCTGACATATTGAATGTCTTCATCACCCAATAATTGAAAAACTGTCTTATATTCTTGGTCCACCTCCGACATCAAGAAGGTTGAGTTCCATCTTGAAGGAACATCAATACAAATTCTTTACAGCGATTTTAAATTTCTCCAATCTACCAGGAAGAGATCTCACAAATTTCACAACCATTCTGATTTGTGCAACCGAGTCATCAACATTTCTCAAGCCATCAGACACAATTAAATTCAAACTATGTGCAGCATATCTAACATGCAAACAATCACTACCTAAGATTGTCTTATTTACCTCTCTAAGATAGGTCTTAAGATATCACAATGCGACATCGTTAGACGTGGCATTATCAACTGTAACCGTTGAAACCTGTGCCAACCTCCACTCTTTTATTGAAGCCTCCAATGCCTTTCCAATCGTCTCACCCTTGTGATAAAAAAATTTTAAAAAAAACTTCACAATTTTTTTATGTAGTATCCAATCACAATCAATGAAATGCATAGTCAGAGACATGTAATTGTAATTTCGGATAGATGTCCAAGTATCGGTAGTGAGGCTTACAACTTGACCAGCCAATTGGCCCCTCAACAAATCCTTCTCATTTTTGTAATGTTTTTTAATATTTGTTGCCAAAGTGTGGCAAGAAGGAGTATTAAACCTAGGTTCCAAGCAACTGGAATATTTTTGAGACTCTCTCACTTCCACAAACTGAGAATGTAGCTCGTCCATGATAACCATATGAGCTAACCGTCTTCTACACTCATCGAGGTCATACTTAGTATACCCCTTCAATGTAGAACCCCCACTACTCTCATCTTCCATTTTTTTAAGTCCAATCTCTAGTCTAGATTGACTCTTCTCTTGTAAGGGTTTCAATATTAGATTCTTTTTGCATTGTTCTTCTAAGTGCACCTTTAACTGTGATGTATCATGTTTACTATAGTGATGTTTACCATAGTGGTAACACTTTCCTTGGCAGTGATTGGGGTCACCACCCTTTAATTAGGTAAAATGAGACTAAACTATGGGAACGAGTTTCTTGCTTTGCGTGGACTTAGGGGCAGGACAGCTGTCACAAGGGTTAGTGCTGGGTGTAGGGTTAGGTGTTGGGGTTGGCCTGGTAGGGATTGGACAACTAGCACTAAAATTTGAGGGAGTAGAGGAAGATATTCTCCAAAAATATCAACAAATCTGAAATTAAAACTAAAACATGCAACTAACATCAACAATCAACACATAAGAAGAATCAACAATCAAAACATGCCAAGAGATAATGAAAGGATGATTTCAAAAGTTTAAAAAATTATAGCAAAAGATGAACAGACTTAATTTGCAGCAGCAGCAGCACTAAGTCAGGCTAAATTTCAAAAGTTTAAAAAATTATAGCAAAAGAGATAGTGATGCCTAAATTATAGCCACATACTTAATTTGTAGCAATAGTAGCACTAATGCAAAAAAATAACCAAATTAAAAGATGAACACATGAAGTTATGATGAAGTCAAGCTTTTTAATTTTATTACCTTCCTTTTCAACAAAAGGGAAAATTTAATGATTATAAGTTGCTAAATATTCAATGAGCTTATGATCATAACCTTCCTTATAATTATTTGGTCTAAGTATTCCGCCATTTATCCAAGCTGAATGGAACCATGGGTTTTGTCTAAATATTTAGACTACTGTATTTTTTTTTCATCCGACATCAGCCTCTTGAATTTCTTTTTTGAAACAGCCTCATTGTCATAATATTTCATCATTTCAAAACATTAGTAGATATACATTACAAGACCATAAATTTAGGGTTTCAATGTTTGAAAAATTAGATTTTCAAAACCTTAAATTAATTTAGGGTTTCTAATCCTTGAAACTATAATCCGAATTTAGAAACCCTAAATTAATTTAGAGGGTTTAGGATTGGAACCCTAAATTAATTAATTTATGGTTCCAATCCGAATTTTGAAACCCAAAAAAATGAAAATCAATATCACAAATTCAAATTTCAATCATTCACACAAAATCATTCAAACACAATTAGAATCCAGAGCACATAATTCACAAACACAATCTCATCCTCCATCTTCGATTAAATCTCAACCTTCCTCCAATCTACATTCCATAACTCAACAAAAAATTAAATAAACATAATAGGAGACTAAGAGCAGATTCTTACCTTTAGCGAAGGAGATGCAGACGAACGGCAACAGCGTAGTGGGCACGACGACAACATTGGATGGCGACGAAGATGAGAGTGTGAAAGAGACTCATAGACAGTGAGAGTGAAAGAGAGAGATTTCACAAAAGTCAGAGGAGAATGGGGAGTCATGCCATGGTAAGCAGCAAAGACATGGTAAGCGGCAAAATTGGCTCGTATCAAAGACATGGTAAGCAGCAAAATTGGCTTGTATTGACTTCCAGTCTAAGGTGCAAAGATCTACTTCAGGATGATTAAGCAAGACTCTCACAACTGTTTAATCTCGAGCTTGAACCCAAAACCCCAAGCTTTGCCTCCAACAGTCTAAGTGGCATTGAGTTGAGGAAGAATGCGAGCAACCTCACCTTGGGAATGAGCTAACTCAACGTTCTGTTTGGTCACCCTCGATTTTGACCAAGGTATCTGTTTTTTATGGGACTCCAAGATTTGGATCATCTATAAGTAATGGCGATCATGTTCCTTAAGCTCTTTCTTCACGGCTGCCAAATCTTATTCCTCCTTGGCTTTCTTGCCCTCAGCTATACTTAGTCTGGTATTTGCTTCCTGACGTCCTTTCTCTGAGTTCACTAGGCAAGCAGCATAATCAGCTTTCGCTTTCTTAAGTTCCTCAATCTCTTTTTCCATCTAATTGAGGTGAGCGAACAAGTTATCCCATTCAACTCCACTGGCTTCTGCTTCAAGTCGGCTGGTTTCTTCTAAAGAGCTCGCCACCTCGGATCTAACCGAGTCAACCTAAATGTGCAAGGAAGCAACTTCATCCTCAAGTTTACGAGAGTAGGATTCGGCTTAGGATAATTCTTTAACCATCCTTTCCTTCTCAGTTCGTACAGCGACAACAACACCATGAGCACTGCCAATAAAAGAACGCATAGATTGGTTTTCCTCCTCCAGCTCCAAGCAATCCTCAACCAATGCAGCAGCCAATCAGTCAACTCCCTGAGAATCCAACCCAGTCAAAAGCAGCGGTGTTAGGAAAGTAAGATATGCAAAATAAAGGAACTTACCGATGAAAGGATGTTGCGAAGGTTGTGAACAATGGAATGAAAAGCCTCTTCTCGGTGTGAACGTGAAGCCCGAGAAGAACCACCTAGGCGAGAAAAAGAACCACCTGGGTGAGAAGCCGACAGGTTCTGAACATCAGGAACTCTGAAAGACACGCCAGCAGCAGTACCTTCCAGGATGGTAGTGTCCTGGACAAGCATAGTTGGAGCCATGGAAGGATTAGAGGAGATTGGAGGTGGAGTACTTGTATTCACTTGAGTAGATGTTCCTGTTGTCTGATCAGGGGGATCACTGTGTCATCCTCCCGAGCAAATGATTCCAGAGACGGACCGGTGAGAGGGTTATCCATCGAAAAGGTCGGAGTTCACCACAGATAACTTACATAATTTCCTATATTTTATTACTTCTTATCTTTAAAATTTAGTCTAATTTTATTTATTTTTGTTGATTTCTGGCTTTATTGTTGTCATTTAAATTTAATTTCAGATTTGAAGAAAAGGAAGACCCATATTTTAGCAGTCTATCGTCTAGGGACTCTCTCTTAGATTTAAATGAAGATTTATTCTAATATAAGAGCTGGTTATCGGTGCTATTTAGGGGATAAAAATCAAGTTGAATTTTTGTAGAGTAGAAGAAATTGGGACCAATCAAATGGTAAATTTGAAATGGGAATAGAAGCAAATTTCTAAATTCAAAACTGGTAGAATTTCAATAGGAGCAAGAGGTGAAAGAGTTGAAGATGAAGAGAAAAAAGACGGAATGCCAAGTCGCTGAAATAACGGTAGGAAACTAGAGGACTTCAATATCAGATTTGAAAAAAAAAAAAAAAAAAAGACGAAGTTGATGCCGAAAGGAAGATATTTTTTTTAAAAAGGATAAGGACTATTGAAAATGTGTTGAACGGAAATTCAAAAAGAAAAGAGACGTTGCTTTATCTACTTACCACCTAGGCACCTACTTACGACTAGAAGAGACGAAGTGGAAAAATGTAATAGATCAAACTAGGAATTTAAGGAAAAATGCACAATCTGATGAATATTTCATATGTATTTAGTAAGGAAAGATAATGCTCTCTTCGAGGGGAGCTCTTCCATAGATGAAAAGCAGAAATAACAAAATGATTCTTCACGTTCTGGATGCTTCTTTTGGCCGTTACTACGCTTACTTATACTAGTAATATTAAAAGACAGAATTACCCTAATAGTATTCGGTTACAATCTTAAAGGAATTAAAATAGCATAAAGAGAATAATAGATCAAGCCCTCTTGGCCCATTCACAGCCCGTATGAGTAGACTTCCTTTGTTAAGCTTTTAAGGTGCCATGGCCCATGTGCCTTAACCCAGCCCTTACACTTACACGCCCTAACTCAGCAACATAACTTCTAGAATCATCCTAAGGTGCCGACATCTTCATCTCAAGAGTTCTTCATGCAGTTCTTCTACTTTGCAGGTTCGGCGTGTAACAACTCTTCCCTCCATCAAAACACCTTGCCCACAAGGTGTGGGTAATCGGTGCATAGCTGTGTGTAGGGTTCCCATGACGCTTCATCTGGAGATTGCCCAGTCCATCGAACCAAGAGCTCAACGACAGGTAAGTTTCGAACTTTCTTCAATCTTCGGTTGAGTATCTCTTCCGGTTCCGGTTTCACAACACCATTTTTGTCAGTTGGTGGGAGGGTGGGAATGATACTGACTTTAGGTCCCAATTTCTTTTTTAGTTGAGAGATGTGGAACACATCGTGTAGTTAGGCCGAAGGGGGTAGTTGGATTCAGTAAGCTACTTCACCAACCTTCTGAATCACCTGAAAAGGGTCGTAAAAAAGTTTCAAACTTTGGTGATGGCGAAGGGAGGACTGTCTGTATGGTTGGAGTTTGAGTTAAACCCAATCACCGACTTGAAAGTGGTGTTCTTTTCTATTTCTATCTGCGTATCTCTTCATTATTTCCTATGATCTGACCAAGTTTTGTTTCAACAGGGACCAAAGCTAATCTCTTTAATGCAAGGTAACCTCAACCTCCTCTAATCTTGTCGTGCCCGTTGTATAACTTGTTAGCTTAAGAGGTGTGTATCCATACAGGGCTTGAAATAGTGTTAATTTACTCGAAGCATGCTAGCTCAAGTTGTATCACCACTCTGCCAAGGCCATCCATTTAGCCCACTCCTTAGGTCTATCGCAGACATAAGATTTCAAGTAGTTTTCCACCCATTTGTTAACAGCTTCGGTTTGGCCATCTGTCTGCGGATGGTACGTCATGCTGAATGCCAACTTAACCCCTTGTAAGGATAGGAATTCTTGCCAAAATTTGCTAGTGAATGTTGGGTCTCTATCTGATATAATAGAGTTGGGCATCCCATGCAATGTTTTGAATACCGTACCGGATGTAGTATCGGTCAAGGCACTGGAACGAAATATTTCGGTACCAGTATCGTTTCGTATATCGTTTCGGGATAGTCGATATATGAATAAATTATGTATATAAATATATGTATATAAATTATATTTCAAAATAATAGTCTATATATGAATAAATTATATATAAATATATATATATATAAATTATAAATAGTCTAGTCTGAATTGAGGGTCAAAAAATGAGCTTGTAGTGTGAAAAAATGAAAAAAAAATTAAGACCGAAATATCGGCCGGTACAGGCCAAAATATTGGCCCGTACCATTTGGACCAGTACGAAATATATATAGTATCTGTACCGGCCCAGTAGCCGGTACGGCAAATACCGGCCGTACCGACCGGTACGGTACAGTATTAATAACAGTGATCCCAAGTAGTTTGAAAATATGTTTGAGGAAGAGTTGGGCGATATGGGTGAGAAATAGGAATAAAATGGGAATATTTTGTAAACCAGTCCACTACTACCCATAGTGCATTAAAACCACCAGAGTTGGGTAGTCCTTCCATAAAATTCATTGTAATGTCAGTCCATGGTGTAGAGGGAATTGGTAGGGGTTGGAGTAACCCACTAGGGAGTGTGTTATCCACCTTGACAGTTTGGCAAATGTCACAGCCTTTTAAAAAATTCTCACATCTGACTTCTGGCCAGGCCAATAAAAATCTTTCTTAACCCTATAAAGGGTCTTGTCAAAGCCCAAGTGACCCCCTATGGGACTCCCATGTAGTAAATCCAGTAGCTTGTGTGTAGAAGAAGGAACTGCAGAAATATAAACTCTGTTCTTATAGAACAATATGTCACTCTTCACTGTGTAAGGGGACTACAGCTGCCCTACTTGTGTTTCTCCCAAAGAGCCTTAATTTTGTCATCACTAGAATATAAGGACTTTATCTCATTCATCCAATCCCAGTTTGGAACCGAAATCAGAGACACAATCACCTCAGGTTCCATCCCTTGCCTAGATAAGACATCAGCCACCAAGTTCTCTTTACCCTTCTTGTATTCGACTACAAAATCATATCCCCCGAGCTTAGCAATCCATTTTTGCTGCATAACTGTCCCAACTCGTTGGTCAAGCAAGAATTTCAAACTTTGATGATCCGTTTTCATAATAAACGGCTGGCCCAAAAGGTAATGGCGCCACTTTTGAACTGTTGAAACTAGGGCTAGAAATTCTTTTTCATATGTAGAGATAAGGATCTTCCTTTTAAAGCTTGACTAAAAAATGCAAGGGGCCTCCCTATTTGCATAAGTACTACCCCGATGGCCTTACCCAATGCATCACATTCAATGACAAAGGATTTTTGAAAGTTGGGCAGGTCTAAGACTGGGGGTTCAGTCATAGCTATTTTAAGTGTGTTAAAGGCTGTTTGGGCTTCCTCATCCCAAGTGAAACTGTCTTTTTTTAGTAAGCTGGTCAGTTTTGTTTCTACAGCTCCATATCCTCTCACAAATTTTTGATAATAGCCTGTGAGGCCTAAAATACCTCGCAGGGCTTTAAGGGACTTGGGTGGTGGCCAGCTCAACATAGCCTTTATCTTCTCCGGATCAACCCTTAGTCCTTGGCCAGAAATTAATTGGCCCAAATATGCAATTTTCATGCAGCCAAAATCACACTTACTCAGCTTAGCATAAAGATGGTTGTCCCTTAAAATGTCAAAAATGAGTTGTAGGTGGTGTAGGTGAGCCTTCTCATCCTTGCTATAGATCAAAATATCATAAAAAAAAAAAAAAAAAAAAAAAAAAAAGAAATAAACTTCTGTAAATGAGATTTAAAAACCTGGTTCATCAAACTCTAGAAAGTGGAGGATGCATTGGTTAAGCCGAATAGCATCACCAAAAATTTGTAGTGTCCTTCATGTGTACAAAATGCGGTTTTAGGGATGTCTTCAGTTTTCACCCTTATTTGATGATATCCCGACCTTAGGTCGAGTTTAGAAAACACTTTGGAACCATGTAGTTCATCCATCAATTTCTCCACTACTGGAATTGGATATTTATCTTTCATTGTGACATCGTTGAGGGCACGATAGTCAACACATAAATGCCATCTATCATCTGCCTTCCTTACCAATAAAGTAGGTGAGGAATATGGGCTTTGACTAGGTCAAATAACACCAGATTCCATCAACTCTTTAATGATTTTCTCTATTTCATCTTTATGAAAATAGGAATAGCGATAGGGTCTCACAAAGATGGGTTGAGTACTAGGTAATAGGGTGATACTGTTGTCTTGAGATCTAGTTGGTGGGAGGCTAGAAGGGAGGGCAAAGATGTCAGGATATAGTAAGGAGATGTTGTATGGGTTTAGGGACAAGGGTAGGTGTTTGGGCTTGGGGAACTTGTTCAATGAGCTGTAGTAGCACACATTTTTTCTCCAGAGCAGTACCTCTATTAAATGGCCCTTCTTCCTTTAAAGTGCTTCCTCCCAGCCCCTTTAAAATGATGATAGTGTCCTGGTAGTTAAACTGCATAGTGAGGTTATGGAAATTCCATAAAATCGACCCTAGCCCTTGTAACCATTGCACATCTAGCACTACATCACAACCTGCCAGCACTAGCAAATGCATATCCACAGAAAACCTCATGTCTTGGACAACCATTGAAACATCTTTAATTCTGCCCTCACTTTGAACTTGGTCTCCATTTGCAACTTTCACCCTAACTTTGTCATTGGTTAACACATGTAGGGAAAGTTTTGATAGTGTAAAAGGGTCCAAGAAGTTGTGAGTACTTCCTGAATCAATGAGAATAGTCACTGGTTGGTTACCAATTCTACCCACAACTCGCATAGTTTTAGGGTTCAAGGACCCTATAATAGCATGTAAAGTGATCTCTAGAGCTGCACCAGTGATTTCTTGTGTGATTTGGTCCTCTTCCTTCTTAGTGTCAATGTCTACCACTTCATAATTCTCCTCAATCTCCTCAATCAAATATAACTTTGGACTTGAACATTTGTCACCTAGGGCCCACTTGGAGTCACACGAATAACAGAGGCATTTTGCCCTGTTCTCTCTCATCTCATTTTGACTAACTTTATGGACTGAAACAATGGCTTTGGGATGGTTTTAGTGGCTGTCTGTGGTTTGGGGTTGTTAGAAGGGTTTAAGGTAGGATGGTTGATAGTTTTGTGTGGTTGTTTGGTAAGGTAAGGTTTTGTATGAAGATTTCTATTGCAAAAAAATTTTCTCCTCTTGCATTTTTGCTAGTCCATAAGCTATAAGCAAATTAGTTGGGGTAAACATCTTAACTGACAACCTTATATCATCCCTAAGGCCACTGAGAAAATAACTAAGCTTGTAATTCTCAGATAACCCACGCAGCCTATTACACAAGGCTTCAAAATCAGTTTTGTAATCATCCACACTACCCTTCTGTCTCAACTTAGCCACCTGTTCCATTGGATTATCATAAGTGGTTGGACCAAATATGATTATTAATGCCTTCACAAAGGCCTCCCAACTGTTTATTCTCCCAGACTCTTCCAAATCTTGAAACCATACTAGTGTCTTCCCTTCCATGTGGAGGGATGCTAAACGTAGTTTATGTGAGGAAGAATATTATGATAGGTAAAAAAATGGTTTACCTTTAATAGCCATCCACATGGGTTATCTTCATAAAAAACTGGGAAGTCCAATCGTATGGGCCTTGGTTGGATGTCTATATTGCGAGGTACAAGTTGTGACTCTTGATTTTCTAGATGTTGATTGTTTTGTGCATGACTAGATGAATCTTCTGATAGAATTGTCTTCACACTATGCAGATTTGCTGCTATACCATAAAACTGCTTCAACATTGTCTCCATTTGACGCCGCATAGCCAACATCTCCACGCCTATTCTATTAAAATGGCTATTAGTGTTTTTGATGTGTTGTTCTATAGTTTTTCTTTGAGCATTGAGACCGTCTTGTAACTCTTTCATACGCGAGTTTTCAGTCATGGTAAACAAGGCAAGAAAGGGGCTCTAGATACCACTTGTAACAGATCAAACTAGGAATTTAAGGAAAATGCACAATCTGATGAATATTTCATATGTATTTAGTAGGGAAAGATAATGCTCTCTTCGAAGGGAGCTCCTCCATAGATGAAAAGTAGAAATAACAAAATGATTCTTCAGGTTCTGGATGCTTCTTCTGGCCATTACTACACTTACTTATACTAGTAATATGAAAAGACAGAATTACCCTTATAGTATTCGGTTACAAACCTGAAGGAATTAAAATAGCATAAAGAGAATAATGGATCAAGCCCTCTTGGCCCATTCAGAGCCCATATGAGTAGACTTCCTTTGTTAAGCTTCTAAGGTGCCATGACCCATGTGCCTTAACCTAGCCCGTACACTTACATGCCCTAACTCAGCAACATAACTTCTGGAATCATCCTAAGGTGTCGACATCTTCATCTCAAGAGTTTTTCACGCAGTTCTTCTACTTTGCACATTCGGCGTGTAACAAGAGAGAGAGAGAGAGAGAGAGAGAGAGCCTGGAAGGACACCGACTAAAGTAAAAATTGAAGAAAACGTGGACGACGCTGCAGACTGCGATGAGTATTTTTTCAGTGTTGAATTTTTTCTATTCTTTCAAGAAAAATTATGGTGAATTCGTTAATGTTAAATTTAATTTTCAATATGAACTAATTTTTCTTTATTCTAGGAAAACGATGCAATCTAGTTTCAAACTATAATTGCTTTTCTATGCTAATTTGAAGTAATTCTCTATATATTTGTCTGATTTATTCTGAGTTTATTTCTTCTAATTGACTGGTCATTGATTAGATAGTTTTGATCTGTGATTTGCTTTCGAAATAGGGAATTATAGGATAGACCTTGGATATTTCAGCATAGGTAAATATATAAATCAAAAGACCTATATAAACCTATGTAGTGAGGGATTAGATTAAATCGATTTCCTAAAAGTTATTTTTCTCATTGATTCAATCATTAAACAACAAATTTCCTTTCCTTTGAATATTTCTTTTGAATATTTTCTTTGAATTGATTTTTTTTCAAATTGCAATTACAAAAATCTTAGTGACTTTTTTAAATAAAGTCGAGGTTAGTATAATTTCGGTACTTGTCGAATTGAGATACCAATTCTTGAGGACGACACTCTTCTTATCACTTTACAATAAAACTACGATATTGTGCGCTTGCAGTTTTGCACCAATCAAGTTTTTGGCTTTGTTTCCGATTATTGATTTCTTCTTATTTTTGCCAATATCGATACAAACCAATCTTGATTTTAATTTAGAATTTTATTTTATTTTTTATTTTTTTATTTTACAGGTGTGTGTTTTATGTTCGATGCATTGTCCTAGATATCGTTACATTACTCCCTCTAATCCAGAGATTAAAGGAACTCTTAGATCATGAAAAAAAAAAAAAAAGCACTAGCTATGGTTGACGGACGAGCAAATGCACAGCCACACACCTTGAAAGATTATGTACAGCCAGTTGTGAATGACAACTACTCGGATATAAGACATCAAACCATTAATGACAACAATTTTGAAATTAACACAGCCTTAAACAGAATGGTGCAACAAGCCCAAATCAGCGGATCGCCACTTAATGATCCAAATATTCATTTGGCGATATTTTTGGAGATTTATGATACTGTCAAGATTAATGGTGTTACTAAAGACACCATTAGACTGAGATTGTTTCCTTTTTCTTTGAGGGACAATGTAAGAGATTGGCTACAATGACCGGGAAGTATTACTAGTTGGCAGGACATGGTTGAAAAATTTATTGCTAAATTATTTCCACATGCAAAAACAACCTAACTCAAGAGTGAGATTGGTCAATTCAAGCAAAATGATTTCGAGTTACTTTATGAGGCATGGGAAAGGTATAAAGATTTGATTCGCCGTTGCCACAACACCGATTACCAGACTGGTTGCAAGTTCAGATATTCTACAATAGATTGAATGGACAAACTCGGACTATAGTTGATGATGCTGCTGGTGGAACTTTAATGTCAAAGACAACTGAAAGTGCTACCTCTCTTTTAGAAGAAATGGTCTCAAATAACTCTCAATGGCCAACCAAAAGAACTATGGCTAAGAAAGTTGCAGGGATTCATGAATTGGAGTAGTTAGCAACCCTTTCAGCTTAAGTTGCATCTCTATCCCATCAAGTTTCAGATTTGACAACCCAAAAGATATGCCAAAGTGCAGAATATATTGCGACTATAAGTATGACAGTTTTGAGTAATGAAGCGAGTCAAGAACAAGTTCAATACATCAACAATCGGAACTACAACTATCGTGGTAATCCTATGCCAAATTACTACCATCCAAAGTTTCGAAATCATGAGAATTTGTCTTATAGAAACACAAAGAATGTACTAAATCATGAGAATTTGTCTTATAGAAACACAAAGAATGTACTACAACCTACTCTGGGATTTAATAGTCAACTAAGTGAGAAGAAGATGTCACTTGAGGATACAATGGTTTCTTTTGTCGAGGTAACAAAGGCAAGGTTCAAAAAGAATGATTCATGGTTGGACAACATTGAAATTCATTGTAGCAACAAGGGAGCCACTATGAAGAATCTTGAAGTGCAAATTAGGCAACTAGCCCCAACCATCAATGTCCAACAAAGAGAAACTTTTCCTAACAACACAGAAGTGAATCCAAATAAACAATGCAAGGTCATCACACTTAGGAGTGGAAGAGAAATTGAGAGATCACTATCAAAGGAAACCAAGTCCACTCCTACAACTGCAAACAATGGTCAATGCAAGAATAAAATAGAAGAATAGGAGATTATGGATGATACATTAAGAGAAATTGACAAGTCTCCAGCAATTTCATTTCCTGAAAACCCTCTTATTCTCCCTAATCCACTTCCTTATCCTCAACGTTTTCAAAAATAAAATTTAGATAAGCCATTTTCTAAGTTTCTAGATATTTTTAAGAAAATTCACATAAATATTCTTTTTGCAGATGCTTTGGAATAAATGTCAAATTTTTGAAGGAGATCATTTCTAAGAAAAGAAGGTTGGAGGAGTTTGAGATAGTAAAGTTTTATGAAAAATGCAGTACTATTCTTCAAAAGAAATTGCCTTAAAAATTAAAAGATCCCGGGAGTTTCACACTGCCATGCACTATTGGAAATTCATTTTTTGATAAAGTTTTATGTGATCTTGGTGCTAGCATTAATCTTATACCACTTTTTGTTTGCAAGAATTTAGGACTTGGAGAGATGAAACAAACAACCATTTCTTTACAACTAGCTTATCAATCCATCAAGCACCCAAGTGGAATCATAGAAGATGTATTGGTAAAGGTAGATAAATTTATTTTTCCTACGGATTTCGTGGTGTTAGATATGGAAGAATACTAAGAAGTCCTATTATTTCTTAGCCGACCATTCTTGGCTATAGGAATGGGTTTAATTGTGGTTCAAAAGGGTGAATTAACATTGATAGTAAACATTAAAGAGGTTATGTTCAATATCTACCAAGTCATGATATTTCCAGAAGATCCCAGCACCTGCTTTTGGGTAGATGTCATTAATCAACGTGTAGAAGAAGCCTTTCAAGAAGATGCACCAGCCAATCACCTAGAATGATGTATCACCACTTCATCTCAAGCTTATAATTTTACTAACTCTGCTGTTTATGAATCTAATTTACCTGTTGTTAGTGAAAAATTTCTCCACTATGTATTTGCCTTGGAAGCTTTGCAGCAAGATACATCACTTAGCAATGAAGTGAGGAGGCTAGAGCCGATTGTAGCAAGGTCAGATTCTGCAATTTCTAAAGAAAAGATGTAGCAAACTACAACTTACATCCCTCCAGAGTTGAAGCAATTACCTTAGCATCTTTGTTATGCATTCTTGGGTGATAATTACATATTTCCAATGATTGTTGCTGTATCACTCACACCCTAAGAAGAGGAAAAGCTCCTGCATATGTTAAAGGAGCATAGAACAGCCTTGGGATGAACCATTTCCAACATAAAAGGTATAAGCTCCTCGCAATGAAGGAAGTCATGAGAGCTGAAATTTTGAAACTCCTCAATGTTAGAATTATCTATGCTATTTTAGACAGCTCATAAGCCCAGTGCAAGTTGTGCCAGAAAAGGGTGGAATGACGGTGGTGAAGAACGACAACAATGATTACCGCAAGCTAAACAAAGCAAGAAAGAAGGATCATTTCCCACTTCCTTTCATTGATCAAATGTTAGATCGATTGGCCAGATATTCCTAATATTGGTTCTTAGATGGTTATTCAGGGTATAACCAAATAGCCATAGCCCCTAAAGATCAAGAGAAGACTACATTCACATGCCCATATGGAACATTTGCTTTTAGGAGGATGTCATTCGGATTGTGCAATGCCCTAGCGACATTTCAACGTTGCATGATGGCCATCTTTTATGATATGGCGAAAGATATCATGAAAATTTTCATGGATGAGTTTTCTGTTTTTGGTACATCTTTTGATCATTGTTTGCATAATCTAGCTCTTATTTTGTAGAGATGTGAAGATAAAATTCTAGTCTTAAATTAGGAGAAGTGTCATTTCATGATTCAATAAGGGATCGTGCTCGGCCATCAAGTGTCATCTAAAGGAATTGAGGTTGATCAAACTAAAATTACAACCATAGAAAAACTACCACCTCCAAAAAATGTGAAGGGAATCTGAAACTTTTTGGGTCATGCAGGATTTTATAGAAGATTTATAAAGAATTTTTCTAAACTCTCTAAACATTTATGCAATTTTCTTGACAAAAATTCTTCATTTGACTTTGATGATACTTGTTTCCAGGCCTTTAATGCAATTAAGGAGAAACTAGTTTCAGCATTAATTATGAATGTACCTGATTGGAGTCAACCTTTTGAAGTCATATGTGATACAAGTGACTTTGCAATTGGAGCAGTATTAGGACAAAAGCAAAACAAACTGTTCAGTGCCATCTATTATGCAAGCCAGACTTTGAATTAAGTTTAACTAAATTATACAACAACCGAGAAGGAGATGCTTGCTGTTATTTTTGCTTGTGAAAAATTTCGGGTTTACCTCATTGGTACAAAGGTGAAAGTGTTCACTGATCATGCAGCTATCCACTATTTGGTTCGCAAAAAGGATGCTAAGCCTAAGCTGATTCGTTGGATCCTACTTCTTCAAGAGTTTGATTTGGAGGTTCAAGATAAGAAATGAAGTGAAAATTCAGTTGTTGATCATCTCTCTCGGCTGGAGAAAGAGGAAGTAAAACCAAATTCAGTGATCCAAGAAACATTCCCTAATGAGCAACTATTTACATGTGAGATCAAACCTCTCTGATATGCTGATATTGTAAACTACCTAACTTGTAAGGTACTGCCACCAGATCTCACTTACCACCAACACAAGAAGTTTATGCATTATGTGAAATATTATCTTGAGGATGAGCCTTTGTTGTTCAAAAGATGCATTGATCAAATCATTCGTAGATGTGTGCCAGAAGAAAATATGCAAGCCATTCTCCATCATTGCCATTCATCATCATATGGAGGACACTTTAGAGCAACACGAACAACAGTTAAGGTACTTCAAAGTGGTTTTTTTTTTCCTTCGATTTTTCGTGATAGTTATACTTTGATGAAGACTTGTGACCGGTGCCAACGCATGGAAAATATTTCAAGGCGTCAGGAGCTACCATTGAGAAACATCTTGGAGGTTGAGTTATTTGATGTTTGGGGAATTGATTTTATGGGTCCTTTTCCCCTTCCTTTGGCTTTGTTAATATCTTTCTAACAGTGGATTACGTGTTAAAATAGGCTAAAGCAATTGCTGCAACAACAAACGATGAAAATGTAGTGCTTAAGTTTCTGTATAAGAATATATTCACAAGATTTGGTACTCCACAAGCTATCATTAGTGATGAAGGAACCCACTTTTACAACAAATTGTTTGACAACCTTCTTTATAAATATGGTATGAAGCACAAGATAACACTTGGCTACCATCTTCAAACTAATGGCCAAGCTAAAATTTTGAATTGAGAAATTAAGAACATCCTTGAAAAGATAGTCAACACAAATAGGAAGGATTGGGCAAAGAAGCTTGATGATGCTTTGTGGGCATACCGTACAGCCTTTAAAACACCTATCGGGGTGTCTCCGTACCGATTAGTGTTTGGAAAAGAGTGTCATCTTCCTGTGATGTTAGCGCATAGAACTTATTGGGTTGTAAAGAAGTTTAATTTTGATTTGATTGTAGTAGGGGAAAAGTGACTTCTTCAATTGAATGAGATGGATGAGTTCCAAAACGATGCTTATGAAAGTACGAATATCTACAAAGAACGGACGAAGAAGTGGCATGACAAGCATATTCTTAGGCTTGAGTTCGCACCAGGACAACAGGTTTTACTCTTCAATTTGTGACTTAAACTCTTCCTGGGCAAGTTAAGATCAAGATGGACAGGTCCTTATACAATTGACAAAATTTTCTATTTTAGAGCAATAGACTTAAAGGACAAGACAAGAAGTATATTCTGAGTTAACGATCAAAGATTGAACATTATTATGGGGAACAAGTGACGAGGAATTGTACACTTATTTCTCTTTGAGACCCTAATTGATGAAGATTGAAAAGTTTGGCTATGGACTTTAAATAGGCGCTTATGGGAGGCAGCCTATAGAATTTTCTTTTATTCTTTTATTTTTATTTTGAATAATTTGGATTTTGATGAAGGTTTGTTTAGTAGGAATAAAGAGCTAGAAATTACAAACTACGGCAAATCCACAACGAAACCAAGGAAGTTCCATTCATTTCTTCATTCTTTCTCACTTTTCAATTACAATGAGGACATTGTTTAGATTAAGTTTGGGGGTATAAACTCTTATAGTCATTTTGTCTTCTTGAGTCTTCTTGATTGTTGTTTATTTTATTTTACTTGTGATTCTAGATGTCTTGAGTTGTTGGATTCTCTTACCAAGTATGTATTTGAGTATGATTGAATTCTCTATGACTCTTAAATTTATGTCTAGCTAAGTTTTGCATGTACTTGGATTTAAATCTCTGCCCTTGAACAAAATTGAGCACATAATTATTTTTTTTTATTCCATTTTGCTTATGAAGAGAATGAGTAGAATTAACTGGGTCAGGGAAGTTCAATCTTGCTTTGCTCTAAAATTCGTTGATGAATCCTTGAGGCAAAATCCTAATTGATACCAAATATTAGAAAAGTGATCTAGGCATTTTTTTCTTATAACCAAAAAGCTTTCACAGTCGTCCTAGTTATCCTGCCATCATTGCATCGTGTATTTCCCATAGTCAACCTCTTTGAGCCTTGTTTTACATAAGACTTTAATTATTCTTTTAACTGCATCAACCATTCTTGTTCTAACTCTAAAAAACTATGATTTACTATTTACAGTTTGTGAAAATACTTTGGTAGAAATCTACATTTAAAGAGAAAGTTATTTCAAAGGAAATTGTACTTTGTACGATCAAAGTGTGTAAAAAAGTGAACCAAAAAAAAGGCTAAAACGGTTGAAAATTTGAAAATGCTAAAAATGAGAATTGAGGTGGCTGAATGGAAAAGGTAGGAGTCTATTGGGGAAAAAAAAGTATTTTTGCTAGGTTTGTCTTTTGCCTAGAGGTGATTTATCCATCATCGAAAGAAGCATAAAACAGAGAAAACTCAATAAATGGAGTACGGATCACTTTAGATTTTGCTAAACGTGTAGTTGGTATTGCTTTATTGATTACAGCAACAATAATATCACTAGTATGAGCATATAGTCGAGAAAGAGTTATGGTTTGAATCCTGTGGATATCTCTTTTATTGTTCTTTCCACCAAATATTTTCCTATGTTGCTTTGATTTTCCTTATCCATTTATTTCTTAGCCCTCACTTTGTGACCTGTCATTACAACCTGATTAAATATATTTTGATCTCTGATTTTGGTTTGACTACATTAATGGAGTGGATTTCTGAAAATTGGACTTATGGAGTTAAGTTTTGAGAGAATTCTTCTGGGTTTTAGTTGTTCTACTTTTATCTGAGTTTGCAGGTAGTTTGGAATTAAATTGACTATTTCACACACACACTCAAGGTCTTAGCTTTAGGTTGAAGTAACCTTAACTCTTGCTTGACAAATTTCTAAATTTTTTATTGATTTTCTTGCTATCTTTGATATTAAAAGAATAAGATACCAATGATGAAATCTAAATTCAGATTATGGATTGGTGAGTGATGAGACTTCTCTATAAGTTCTACTTGATAGTCTATAGTGGTCTCTTATTTTATTCTCTTTTCGTTTTGTTTGAGGATAAACAAAGTTGTAAGTTTTGAGGTGATTGATGACTTACATAATTTCTTATTTTTATCACTTCTTAATTTTAAAATTTAGTCTAATTTTATTTATTTATGTTGATTTTAAGCTTTATTATTGTTATTTAAATTTTATTTCAGATTTAAAGAAAATGAAGACTAAATTTTAGCAGCCTATTCTCTGTGGACTCTCTCGGATTTAAATGAAGTTTAAGGGGATAAAGATCAAGTTGAATAGAAGAAACTGAGACCAGTCAAATGGCAGAATTTGAAATGGGAATAGAAGCAGATTTCTGAATTCAAAACCGGTAGAATTTCGATAGTAGCAAGAGATGAAAAAAGTTGAAGAAGCTGAAGAGAAAAAAGATGGAATGCCAAGTCGCTGAGATAACGATAGGAAACTAGAGGACTTCAATATCAGATTTGAACGAAAGGCCGAAGTTGACGCCGAAAGGAAGAGATTTTTTTTTAAAGGATAAGGACTATTGAAAATGTGTTGAACGGAAGTTCAAAAAGAAAAGGTACGTTGCTTTTAGTCTACCTAACACCTAGCACCTACTTACGACTAGAAGAGACGAAGTAAAAAAAAAAAAATAGAGAGAAAGAAAAAAAAAACAGAGTGAGAACCTGAAAGGACGCCGACTGGAGATAAAATTGAAGAAAACGGGGACACTGTTGATTTTTTTGTTCCTTTCAAAAAAAATTATTGTGAATTTGTTAATGTTAAATTTAATTTTAGCATGAATTAAGTTTTTTTTATCCTAAAAAAAATGATATAATCTAGTTTCAAACTATGTTTATTTTTCTATGCTAATTTGACGTAATTTTCTGTTATATTTGTCTGATTCATTTTGAATTTATTACTTCTAATTGACTGGTCATTGATTAAATAATTTTAATCTTGTGATTTGTTTTCGAAAGAATGAATTATAGGATAGACCTTAGATATTTCAGCATAGGTAAATATAGAAATCGAAAGACCTATATAAACCTATATAGTATTAAAATCGTTGGTCTTAATGCATTCATGTCCATTAATTTACATACTCTTGTGTAAAATGATGATCAAGAATAAATCCAACTGACTATCGAAAGAGGCTTTTGGATGACTTCGGAGAATTTCCTAACAAACAGAGAGAATTAATTTCAATTAGTTAGATGAGAAAAGTATAATGAGAGATTAGGTGAAATCGATTTCATAGAAGTTCATTTTCTCTTTGATTCAATCATTAAACAATAGTTTTCCTTTCCTTTAAATATTTTCTTTTAATTGATTTTATTTCAAATTGTAATTACAAAAATCATAATGACTTTTCTAAATAAAGTCAAGGTTAGTATAATTTTAATACTTGTCAAAGTGAGATATCAATCCCTAAGGACGACACTCTTCTTATCACTTTACTATAAAACTATGATATTGTACACTTGCAGTTTTGCACCGATCAACTACCCCCCACGGGAGAGATACTAAAGGGTGAGGAAGGTATCGACACCTTACTTCCATTAGCGGGAGATAGGTTTGGAAAGACAAAGGGCATCTTGGCGATTATCTTGCCCGAGACTGTTGAGGCAATCGGTGAGCTGGATACAACCCCAACCGACTGTTCCTCAACATCTTCAACTCGCAAAGTCTCCCCAAGGCCATCTAAAGGAGGAAAACTATTTGTACGGGGCACATTTAGAAAGTCTGGGTTCAAGATCGCGATGACATCGCCTTCATCCAAATGAAGGTCATCTTCTAAGGCCGCCAGGTGTCGAGAAGTCTGTGGAGCAGTCCAGAATGAACATTCGGCGACAAGGCGGATTCGGCCTCTATCACCAACTCCAGATCAAACTCAGCTTGGGCCATGAGCTCGTCAAATGAGTTGGTCCTGGGTACTTGAGGGCAACCAAAGCCCTCTCCACCACTCGCCAAAGGTGGTGGGGCCTACCTCCAGTGGGATTGGATTCATTTGAAAGTTTTACACCTAAATGAGGTTTCATCTTTTTCTTGCCCCCTATCACTGATTATGGCCCCCTTTTTAAACCGCTCGCTAGTGACAGGGCGCCTAGAAATTCACGACCAAGTACATGTGCCCTGCTAGGCACCATAAAAAAATCTATCAATGTTAGAGAAGGTTAAAATAGTATATGTCCAGGTGGAATTGATGTTCTGGTCTACCCAACATTGTATCAACTGGATGCAAGCCTCCTCACGAACATAAAGAATGATCTCAAAATCGCGCTTGTCGAGAATTGGGGACCATGAAGCCACAATGAGAAACTCATGATTCATGGTCTCATCAGCAAGAAATTCTCAATCGTCCCCAGACACAAAAGAAAATTTCCTTTGCCAATCGTTGGCATGGGAATATTTGCACTCCAATTAAACTAATTTGTTGTGAGACCTAAAGCTACAAAGGTTTCCTTCAAAGCGTCTAAAACCGTGCAAAGAAAGAAATTCACAAGCCGTGAGATCAAGGTAGTTATCACCCTTGGGCTCCAAAACATACCACCAAATAATGCAACAAGCCATCAAAATCCTCCAAGCATTGGGCACATGTTGAGCCAGAGCAACACTCAAGACGTCTAACACGTCACGAACGCATCATACAAAGGGCAAACAAAGTCCCATCGTGAACATCGCTAAGTACAAAGCAACAGAAATTGCCATACCTCTCACGTCGATGGCTCCTTGACTCTATTCTAGCAAGCCCAGAACCACCGAGTCTGGGATGTTGAAGTTATCACTCACAGAGTCCAATTCGTGCCAAGAGATGGTGGAGGACCATCGATGGCCCTCAAAAATCAAACGAGGAGCATAGCCTTCTCCAACAATAGGGTTAGCCGCCGCCTCTTCCAAGCTAAGGGAAGGGTCACCGGGTCGTGAAGACCCGGCTCCGTGGGAAGAAGACAAAGGGTTACCTTTGGAAGAAGCCATGGATTTACAAGGGATATTAAGAGAAAACACATGGAAGTAGAGTGCTAAAAAAAAAAAAAGAGGGAATATCGAAGATAAGAAGTGGTAAAAAGGGGATGCCTGAAAATAATAAATAACTGTAACAATTAAGAGGGATATGCAAAAGGACTCAAAGGCGAAGCGACGCCCTAACAGTAGGGCATGAAATGACGAAAAATCCAAACAATGAAACAATGCCATAATTACAATTCCATCACACTGCGCGTGATGAGACTTCGCGGGGTAACTAGAAGGGGCCTAATCCTTTCCCAAGGGCCTACTGGGTCATATCATGGGCTTGGGCTATAGCACAGCCCAATAATTCGGTTGATCCAAGGCCTAACCCAATCCAAGCATATTCTGGCTAGAGCCAGAGGAACAACCGCTCGAGAACTTTAGGATGAAAGGGCTATCAACTCATTTAAAGATAAGTTAAGCCCCAATATCCCAAAGACTTTAATTTCAAATAACGAGTGAGATAGTTATCGCGTATTAACAAGAAGAGTTGTGAGCTTTATTCATATTATTCATGTATGATTATGAACTCATCTGAATGAATTACTAGAGAAATCTCATTACCTTCACTGACTTAGGCATTGGAGATGTTCTCCTGAACCCTCAAGCCTCTTTCATCTTTGGTTGTGTGAGAAGCTATGAAACACATCCTTAACGGACATTCTAAAAGACCTCATTCCAAATGGGAATATTACTCAGCTGATTGGCAACTTCCTCTTCAAGACTTCGTTTGGATGTTGAAATGAGATGAAAAATTTATGAATAGTAGTGAAATAGTTTGTAAATAGTAATGAAATCATTTGAGTTAAGATGTTTTATGAGATTTTAGAAAAAGAAAAAAAATTGAATAAAAATATTATAAAATTAAAATATTGTTATAGTATAATTTTTTTAATATTATTTTTATTTTATGATTTCAAAATTTTGAATTTTTTTTTGTCATGTTTTGTTTAGAAGTTTGAGAAAATTATAATGATTATTTGAAATTTTGAAATTGAAAAGTGTTTACGTTTGTGACTCTGTTGGGTCATATCATGGGCTTGGGCTATAGCACTGCCCAATAATCTAGTTGATTCAAGGCGTAACCCAATCCAAGCATATTTTGGCTAGAGCCAGAAGAACAACCGCTCGAGAACTTCAAAATGAAAGGGCTATCGGCTCATTTAAAGATAAGTTAAGCCCCAATATCCCAAAGACTTGAATTTCAAATAACAAATGAGATAGTTATCGTGTATTAACAAGAAAAATTGTGAGCTTTATTTATATCATCCAGGTATGATTATGAACCCATCTGAATGAATTCCTAGAGAAATCTCATTACCTTTACTGACTTAGACATCGGAGGTGTTCCCCTAAACCCTCAAAACCTCTTTCCTCTTTGGTTGTGTGAGAAGCAGTAAAACACATCCTTAACATCCTGGCAGGTTTGGGGGTGAAGTGAGAATTTTGTATTTTGTTTGAGAGTTTAAAATATTATGTTTTAATATTATTATTGTTTTGAAATTTGAAAAATGTGAATTGAGATTTGAAAACGTTAAATTGTTTATTATATTTTGTATGTGGATTTGAAAAATGTATAATGATGAGATAAAAATTTTGTATCTCATCTCACCCCTGCCATTACTTAGCTGATTGGCAACTTCCTTGTCAAAACTTTGTTTCCATGTTGAGATGAGATGAAAAATTTATGAATAGTAATGAAATAGTTTATAAATAGTAATTAAATCAATTGAGTTCAGATGTTTTATGGGATTTTAGAAAAAGAGAGAAAAAAAATGAATAAAAATATTATTAAATTAAAATATTGTTAGAGTATGATTTTTTTAAGATTATTTTTATAATTTGAAAAATATTGAATTATTTTTTGTTATGTTTTGTTTGGAAGTTTGAGAAAATTATAATAATTAGTTGAAAATTTTGAAAATTTAAAATTAAAAAGTATTTGTATTTGTGATATTTAGATGTTGAGATTATATGATATAAAATGAAACAATCTTACAATCCAAACTGGGCGTAAATCTTTCAAATCAATAGTATATATGCACCTAAATTAAGTTTAATTTTCCAATGATCCTCCGATTAAAACAATAGCTAGCACGGTTTCTGGTATATGAGGCAGATCCAATTAAGTACTTATATATATATATATTTATATATATATGAGCGTGAGAGATCGATTCGTCGCTATTTGATACATAATTAATATATAATTAATTCCAAGATCAACTCGAAAAAGTGCAAGTCTGAGATGTAAAAATTAAACTAAATTAAACCAAATTAAGATCAGGTTTGTGGTCAAAAGATTAAAATTAAAAATTGTGGGGTGGAGTAGTATTTGAGAAAGGAACGATGTGCAAATCATGTTGTCCGGTGAATTATATATATTATTAGCCTATACATATATATAATTCAAATTAGTTCTCAAGTAGCAAGCAAGGGACATCTTCATGCTACATAAAATTAATGCAAATTAACAAATTAACTGTCAAATGATCTTCTTCTCGGACACCATTCGTATGACTCGGTGGTCTTCACATGAGTTTTCACATGGATTTCCTCCTCTCTCGCCCACTTAATTTAATGAGCAATTCTACATATAATCGTGAAGTGCGTAAACGTCGTGTAATTGCTTTGAAAAAGAATGGTATTCATTATTAAAAAATTAATTTTTTTTATATGTATCTCATATTTTATTCACTTTTTTCAAAATGATTACGCAACGATTGTAAAATTTACGGTTACAAGTATATTTTCTCGTATATATATATATATATATATATATATATTTAGCCTATAATTCGCTGCAAATTGTCAATTACAATACTGATAATTTTATAAAACACATCATCATCATCATCACGATCAACTGCTCTTGAACAGTACTAGCTTGCATAAAATATTGGCTTCATTAGTGGTTAAATATCAGACAATGTAACCCATTTCAAAGTCAGAAGAATATTAATTATTAAGATTAAATATTAATATTGTCGTTAGGCTAACACTCTAATAATTAATCATGTCTAGCTAGTAATTTCCGATCGATGATCATTTCATGGATTTGACCTTAAAATTGCTTGCTAGAACAAACTTCATGATCATAATAAAATTATTTAAGATCACCGACCCAACAAATTAGATCATAAAATCGGCCTCTAAGGGGAGTTTGCAGTTTACATTTCCCAAAATTTTGCATTGAGATTAATCTCGTTCGTTCTTGATCTCTACCTTTCCAAAACACCCTCGGTCGGAAAGAACATCTTTTGAGAGGGCCGATTGTCTTCCTTTTACGAGAAGCATGCAGGAGTAATCTCTCTTGCTCGCCTTTGAAGTAAGTAATACTCCTGATCTATATAGGTTTCCTTTTGCTTGTCCTAACTAGTTAAAATGGGTCTGTTTTTATCGAAATAGTCATTTTTATCACAAATAATCTATGATAAATGTTCAATGATATATAATATATATATTGTCATTATTACATCAACACAGATGGGGTAAAGATTGTAGGACGTACGTATGCCTAAATTTACAACACCATTAATTAATTAATGTTTATAAGCTCTAAAACAATTCTAAGAAGCATTAATTTCGTTTTGAGGCAAAAACATCAAACCAAAAACCTCAAACGTCACACGTACATACAAATAAAGTACTGCTCCACTTTAATTAAGGCATCATTTGGATGCTGAAAGCATCTCAACTCAGTTCAAATTTAAACTGAACTCTGTTACCCAAACACACGTGAAGCCGAGTTTGAAATTACTTTAATCCGTAAACTCATTTTTACACTGTTGTAGACGCGACACATCTCTACTTTCAGCAGAGATTCCTGAATGCTTTTATTTTCAACTCAGTCCGTTATAATAACTCCTCTGACTGTCTCTCCCTCTCTCTTTCCCGTCCTTCATCCCCAACATTTCCAAAACTCCCATTTCATTCAAAACCAAGTGGATTCCTCCATAGCCAACATCTTGATCGGGCGCCGTTGTGAAGCCTAGTTGGAATTGCAAGAAGGCTGATCACGGAAGTAGCAGCAATCGAATCCCACCATCGTCCCCCATAGTCGAGGGGTTGGATGTTAGATATGTGCAGCCCCTGTTTGAACGGAAGAGGTTCCCCTCGTCAAATCCACCATCCTTTCCAGCCCTCGTGCTCCAACAGTGGCGAAGGACCTTTGGGCTTGTCCTTCCCGTCTGAGCTCACTGCAGCCCCCTAGCAAACATCCTTTCGGCGTGGTAATAAACAGAACGCATCTGAGTACGACTTGATTCCTTCTTACAAACTGATCTCTACTCTCAAGCAGCAATCCAATCAACTGATACCTGCTACTGTAAACCCGTGCCCTGTTCTGTGTTGCATTCCTATATAATGCCTGTACCGAGCTCAACTAAACCCACCACAATTTCACTACGGAAGCAAAGCGCCTCCACGGTGAAGCTTCGCAATCGAAGGCGAGCCATCAAGAGATTAATAATCACGGCTCCGAAGACGCGCTCTTACCGGGTAAGCAACTATCTGAACTTTATTTTAAGCATTTGGCGTATATGCATGTCATAAGTATTTACTCAAACGTCTGGGCTGCAATTTTAAATAACTATTGGATTGTAATTGGCACTACTGAATGAGAGAGAGATTAGAAACAAATGGTTCCATAGGTCCATATTCATTTTCAATCTGTAACAAACATTTGCAGAGTTGGAAAGTCTGACTTGGATTCAATTAGAAAAAAACGTTGCATTTCGTTGGGTCATAGGAAAGTATAGAATGTGGAGCCGGGGAGCCATGCGAACCTGGGATAGAATAATTGGACCACCTTGAGACTCATACAGCCTTTCAGCTTTCATCATATTGATCTGCATTTGATGATGCTAAAGAAAAGTACCCATCCTACCATTTCTGAAGCATCAATCCTCAAGGTGATTGAGTTTCCTGTTACCCTCCCTTCTTTAGTCTAGAAAGTACCGAATTTGTTGTCATTCGTCGTGTGTGGTCCGTCCAAAGGAAGTTTCTTTGTTATTAGACACAGATCACAAGCTCATGGTCTTCGTAGTTTCTTGGCTTTCAATATCTTAGATACACCCTTTCAATTCTCCTCCCAATTTTGGTGTTAGAAACTAAGATTAGTGCCCTCTTCTGCAGTGATGCTATAGCCACCATGACATATTAAAACCGACACATTATACCCTCAAATTATTAAAAATAAATAGTTTTACACCTTCATTTTATATATATATATATATATATATATATTATTTTAAACTGGATAGTATTTGTTTCATTTGTGGGTTTTACACCTTCATTCTAATTGCTATGTATGACTTGCAGCCCTACTTTCTGCGCTCATCCCGCAGCTCCTCGTACAAGGTATTAAAACATTTTCAGTAATATTATTTTGATATTTATCTTACTCGTATATAGGCCTCGATTCCTTGTATTGATATATTACATGCATTTGACTTATAAAACAAAAATAACATTGCATTGCATTTAATATAGTGAAATTTACTAGTTTTGGATTTGATGCATGTACCATGTTTATGATGCATAGCAATACGTAATAATATGGATTTAAGTGCATTGTCTATTGTTTGCATTGTCATTATTTTTTGTATTGTCATTATTCGCCATTCGCAGTATACCATGGATGACGTAGAGGTTGTACGTGATCGTGAAATTTGGTCTGGTGGGTTGGAGGAGATGTTGGTTGATATTTTGTACCAAGAAACATTGGAGGGTAAATTGGTGGGGTCCAGAATTACAAACCGTGACATAGTCCGACTTGCCACACGCCTCAATCAACTTGGTATTAGGCCAGTAGATCCCTTACAAGTGAAGGGGAAAATTGCCCGTCTTAAGAAGACACAACGCGAGTTTACAGATTTAATGGGCCAATCGGGCATGGGTTGGAACCCGATAACAAAAACTGTTATTGCTACGGAAGAACATTGGGCAAACGCGATCCGGGTAATTTGAAATTTTCTTGCATTTTATTCTCAATAATTTATGGCCAATTATATGATTACATGCTTTTATCAATTAGTTTCAACTTGTGTAATTATTTTTACCATTTATTAGGTTCGAAACCAGTGGAAAAAATACAAGACCAATGGATGTGCCAACTACGACATCCTTTGCACGATTTTTGGTCAGGTCGTCACAACAGGGGTCTTGCATTATGCTTCAACGCAGGAACCCCCTACTAGAGAGGAGGAGCAGGCAACTGGAGGAGGAATTGAGGGCCCGAGGTCCCGTGTTGGGTAGTGGCGTTGGATTAGACTCCACCATTGATTTGGATGACATTTCCATGACTCCATCGACGCAAGGAGGGGTCTCACAGCGAATGCCTCCTCGTAGGCGACGTGGGGACTCAGCCGGACCATCATTCTCACCAGAGCTTAGTGCTGCTATACAGACACTTGCCTCCACTTCTAAACAAAGGGCAAATTTGGATGCAAAGATGTTTGAACTTTGCAGCTCCAAGCGCAGTAGAGGCGAGGGTTCGAATATTGGGTCGGATGCAGGCTTTAGTAGTGTAGCACAATGTATGAAATATTTGGAGGATATCACCCCTCCCCTACCGCCAGATGTCCATCTTCGTGCAGTAAAAGCGTTTATGAATCCTAATGTCCTAACTGTTTTCCAGAACATGACCCCATCGATGAGAATAGATTGGGTTTGGTCACTAGGCTGACCATACCCACTCCAGCCTTGCTATGTTTTTTCGTACTTCCTAGATGAGACTTTATTTTTATGTTTAACTTTATTAGATCTATTTAAGATTTCTAACAATCTTATTTCGTGTTGTCTAATTTAAGTTCGAACTTGGTATTTAGTTTTAAAAAAATTTGCTTTGCTAAGTTTCTGCTCTTTATGAATTCTTTTTTTGTTTGGATGACAAATTCATATGCAATATGAAATTTTTAATGTTTGTGTGAACTCGTTTTTTCAAAGGAAAAATGGACAATGATAGCGATGCGTGGAATGATGACGACAATATCGAGGAGAATGACACGAGTGAAGAGGGCTCTAGTAGTAACGCGTCAAGTACATTTGATTTTGAAACATGGGCGGAATGGTATGCATGGTCTAGACGTAACGATGGTACGGAAGAAGCAGTTCTTTTGAGCATGTTGATGGAGGAGTAGCAATCCCATGCCCCACGTCGTATGCCCAGGCCACAACATAACATTGGCTTGCGTGGTAACCAGTACATCATCGCAGTACTAAATGGACATCCTGACACCTGTTATGAGATGTTCCGAATGGAGGTAGATGTATTCCGGGCCTTATGTAATCGTTTACATACAAATGCAAGATTGCGTGATTCGTCACGAGAAGTCACGGTTGAGGAAGCCTTAGGAATGTTTTGCTACACTGTCGGGCATGGTGTCGTTCAACGGAATGCAGCTAACTTGTTTCAACATTCGGTTGAAACAATAAATCGACATGTGTACCACGTAATGCGTGCATTATGTCGTCTATCGCGCCGTGTGATTAAACCGAGCCAGACAACTGGGGTGATGCCTTATATTGAAGGAAATCCAAGACATTATCCATGGTTCGAGGTAAATATTCGCCATTACATGATCTACTTTCTCTTTTAAAATTCTACATATGTCAAAAACTGTTTGCACTACGATATTTTGGAATTTATGAGAATTTAAAACGAAATCTGCAGAAATGTCATGGTGCAATGGATAGGGTCATGATCGACGCAGCTGCACCGGCTTCCGTAGCAAATGCATACTTAAATCGGTATCACAGGATTACTCAGAATGTCATGTGTGTCTGTGATTTCGAAATGAAATTCACATTCGTATACGCCGGGTGGGAGGGTACAGCCCATGATGCTCGTGTTTTAATTGATGCGTTGAGGCGTCCGGGGAACCATTTTCCATGGCCTGAAGAAGGTAATTTTTATACATTATTTTATTTGTACGTTGAAAGTTTGCAAGAATTTGGATTCTTCAAACATTATAAATGATTAATTTTGTATTATAAATTTTCAGGTTATTATTATCTAGTAGATTCAGCATTTCCATGTACTGAAGGATTTATGCCACCGTATCCGAGGGTAAGGTATCATAGATCTGAACGAAGAGGCTCTCATACCTTCCAAGGATATAAAGATCTGTTTAATTATCGGCATTCATCCCTTCGGAATGTCATTGAACGAACATTCGGCGTGTTGAAGAAGCGTTTTCGAATTTTAAATTTAATGCCCCCATACCTTCCAACTCGGCAACGATATCTTATTATTGCATGTTGTACGATCCATAACTTTATCCGCATGGTTACACCTAATGATCGGGATTTTCTAGTATATAGCAATCCAGATGATTATCCAGGAATGGATGCGAATCAGAACACCAGTGAAGAGACTCATGTACCTGACATGTCGATTGCATCAGCACAAGCGATGGCCGCAAGAAGAGATGCTATTGCATTACCTATGTGGGGGCATAGTTATGGTCAACAAGGCAACACCTAATTGCTAGTATGGTGTTGCAATTTCTTTTTGTTATGTCAGTATGAAACAATAGATTGTCAATTTGAGACCCTTTATTTACATAAATCGATGTTTAATATGTAAATAAATTATTGAATAAAATGTGTTATGCTCCTGGTAGTATTTTTCCCCACTAACTCAATATATATATTTTACATTTCAAGAAGGAATTTACATACAAAATGTAGTGGAAATTCTATTTTACAGATGTTCTTTATTAATTTTGTTGTTTTTAAAAAATTAAAAATAACAAAATTAAGAACTTTTTTATACAATCAAATAAAAACTTTAGGGAAGATATATAATGGTATTTGGTATTACTAATTTCGTGTCATATCTTAAATAAGAAATAATAAAAATAATGAAATAAAAGTGATGAAAATAGTGAAATGGTAATATGAAAAATGATATACAAGGAAATAGATAAAAAAAAATTAATGAAAAAGTAATATAAAAAATGACAACTTCAAAGAGTACAAATCTGTAAATAGTGAATACTATTATCAAAACAAAAAAAACCTGAAGGCATATGTCAAGTTATTTCCTGCTTGCATGTTCTCGTTGCCGTATAAGCTACAGTGACAATTTATTTGATATTTTTCCTGCTGCATTTGGCGCCAGTTACGGAAATGATTTCCGTTTTTACTGTGATATGAACAGTATAAAATAATGATGAGATCTATTTTTTTTTTTTTAACTTTTTATAAATATATTTAAATTCATCTTAACATCTAAATATATTTTAAACTCACTTTAAGTGGATCTCACCAAACTCATTCAACAATCTCAACTCACTACTATTTATAAAAAAATTCAATTCACTTTAATTCATTTCAATATTTAAACGCAACCTAAGGCTATCAGTCGCCAGACCTGTTATTTTTCTTCCTGTGCTCCGGAAAATATCTTCTCAAAAAGAAAAGAAAATAGAGGAACATATTTACTTACAACTCGAGGGTGTAAAAAACAATTTCGCTTTGGTACAAACATTTGCACGTTGATGATCTGTCATAACTTTTTCTCGTGAAGCAAACGCCAGCGTAAATACTAAATACTGGAATCCAGATCTGCCATATAATTATATATATATTAGACGCAGACCAAAACAACAAAACGACCCCACCACGTACGTACGTACATCAGAACACCAACTTTAATGGTTCCCGGCGGGGCATGTCGATCGGATTCCAGCATCGGAAATTAAAAAGAAAGTGTGTTTATAAGTCCTCGGAGATGCTCTCAAGATGAGGCTCCCACACTCCTCCAACTCGGCCAGTCCTTCGATCCCGTCGACGCGACGGTTTCTTTTCGGAGATGACGTCCGATAGGTAACGATCACAGTCCGAGACATGATCAACATCACTAGTACTGCTGCACTTTTTGCTCTTCTTGGAGGACTTACTGAGGTTGTTACCACGTTTTTTCTTCTCCGGCAGCGACGAAGCTGGGATCAAGAAGTAAATGCTTCCTCTCTTGAGCTCAGAATCCGGCGAGACAATCAAAATTTTACGTACAACGCCTTGAGAGCACGGTTTGCTCAGGACGTGATTTGGGTTGGCCTCAAGGATCTCACCGGCCGTGACCGGATGTGTGATCTCTTCTACGTAGCCGTTCAAATGAACGATGCGGATCAAGTCTAGAGCTCCACAGGGAAGAACACAAGCCAAGCAACACCTTAGACTGTTACCCATGTCGACCTATATATATATATATATAGTTTGAATTCTCTCTGCGTGAATGAAAAGTTTGGAACTCTTTCTGACTCTGTTTCTCGCGTATGCATATATGAATGTGGCCAAAACTGGACAATGTGTTATATAGGAGCAGCTACCCCTACGAACAGAGGAGAAAGTAAAATAATATAATTGTTACAATATGGATTCCAAATGACGAAAGTACCCTTTTGGGTGATTTTCAAAATTAAATAATTAATGAGGCTTGATTTTTTTTTTCTTTTATGGTACCCTTCCTTTTGCAAGGGGCCGGATATAATATTGTTACCGGCCATGATTGCAAGTATAGTCTTTTAAGGCAAGTGGAATATTGTTTTTTTTTTTTTTTTTTTTTTATGAGAAGGCAAGTGCATGGAATATTGTTATTCCAGCTTGTATTATTATTCTCAAACTATAAATTAAAGTACAATACTCCAAGGATGGTAATTAGAATGTACCATATATCGTTAGTTGGATATGTTAAGAACCATATGAGAAAATAAAATAAAAGTAGAATCAATTACACAAAATTCAAAATTTACGTGATTTGACAACATGTTTATATCCACGAAACTGTAAATGATTTTATTTAGATAGAAAAACAAAGATAATGAGGCAGCACAGCCACCGTATGGGAATAGTAGTATGTGTGTGTATATATATATATATATTATATATATAATACATCCTAATTAAGTCGGGTCGGATAAAACGGGTCAAAGAATTTTTCTCAGACACTTTCATGTTACTTATAATCAAAGAGAACTTTTCTTTAATAATTACATATGACTTAATTAAATTATAGCATTAACTGGTCTTTTTTAAAGTATCAATTTAAGTATTATTTAAGTTTTCCTTAATTGTTCTAAGAGAAGGAACTAAAAATTGGTGTATCGTAGCTAGCGCTAGCTAGCTGCTTAGTCAGGTGGTCTGGCAATAATATTGCTAATAGTATTTACAGCAAACTTCTATGAAAAAACTATTGATATGGTGGTCCAAATTTATGGAGTGTTAGTTGACACATTGACAAAGTCTCATCCTCGGACAAGTTGTCTCTACGCTAGAAAAAAAAAAAAAAAAAAAAAAGGACAAGATTAATATTACAAGTCCAACTCGTTTAACTATTCAAAAGACAATATTATTAATTTTCCCTCTACTCTATATATATATATATATATATATATATATATAACCCTCGATATTGGTATTTTTGGGCTAAGTAAGGGAAGATAATTTAAGAGGTATTGAATTAATTAATTAATTAATAGAGATGGAGTGGTAACACAATAAAGTAATTAATCCGAAGCTTGAAATGTGGTTTTCGCAACATGATCCCATGTCAAGTGATCGCGAATATAGGCAGCTCGATCATGACTTCATTGAAAATTAATAAAAACAGAATAATATAAGATAAAATAAAATAAATTAGAAATCCAGCTTGCAGCTTGGCCTTGCTTGCTCTTAAAATAAAATAAATGATTAGTTAGGACACCTTTAATTGCGCGTTTCCTAAATCCATTTTAATTGATCAAGGGGTATTGTCTTTATCGGTTTATCCGCGTTTGGCAGCCTGGACTATGTCATGCCGCCGTGCAGCTAGCTAGGGTTCTGCATCTGGCCGTATTCTGTAATATTGTAACATGGAACAGTACCCACTCATGCCAGGAAAAAAAAACCACAAAAAAAGACATTTATAATATATATATATATATATATATATATATATATAGTTCATATTTATGAAAAAAAATGGACTTTATTCATGAAAATGTACATATCTTGGCCCGATTGGATAGATAAGTTGAGATGGTTTGGAAATAATATAATAAAATATTATTATAATATTATTTTTAAATATTATTTTTTTTTAAGATTTGAAAAAGTTGAATTGTTTATTATATTTTGTGTAGAAATTTGAGAAAATTGTAATGATGAGATGAGTTGAGGTGAGTTTTCAATCCAAACCGAGACTAAGAAATAATAGTTTATGTGGTCATGTTTCTGCTATTGCCAAACAGATTGATGTTTGATCTTTTGAAGGGGTACTGTCTATTTAGGATATGGTTTCTCAGGCTGCAATTTATATTTTATTCTACTCATGACCTGGTTTTGGGTTCAGAAGTAGCTACTTATATTGTTGACTCGATCAGTACTTGTTCTTCCTGATGTTGAGTTTGTTTCCAATTAAAGACCGGCCTGCATGCTGATCATGTTGATGTAGATCTACTGATGGTGGTGCTTCTGAAGCCTTGCAATTATTTGCACCGAATTCGAAATAGGAACAATATCTATTGATCTGCAAACTTATGCATAAGAGTGTTGATCAAGCAGAAAGCTCATTAAGCGCGCAGCTAGCTTTGAATAAATTGAGCAACAAAATAATAATGAAGGCAAAGGAAAGCAGCTGGCACGTTCGTGTGCCACAAGATTCCTAATGTGAGATTGAATCAAACACGCACAAGATGGAAACTGTATCCATAATTGAAGAACGTGGCCTGGTTGAGTCTGTCTTAATCAACACTAAAGCCAAGGCGGAAGCTTAATTGATTAATACACACACACACACACACACATATATATATATATATAGACTCATGCAGGAATATAATCATTGGTATTGAGTATGAATGTATCAAGCAAGCTGTACATGATCTAACCCCTAGTACCGTACGTGGTACTTACTTTCTACTTACGACCCATCTAATATTAATTCTAGCTTCACGCACTTGCAAGGAATCATAAATAAGGCGTTTATAAAACTAAACTCGCAAGTAAATTAATGTGACTTAATATGATACGTTAAGTTGTAAAATTATTTTTATTATAAAATAAATATAATATATCATATCAAGTCACGTTAGTTTGTGAATTTATTTTTATAAAATTTTTTCATAGTTGTAGCATTTTTATATAGATTATATATTCATCATATATATAAGTTATAGAACTTATATATATATATATACACACAGATATCCATAAGTATTAACATGGATCATAATTTTAAGGGGGTTATTATCTCTAGGTACAGTGATCAATTAGGAGACGTACGTTCACAACTGGTGATCTTGTTAGATTTCTTCTTATTCGAGCTGTGAGATTGCTGATAAAAGCAACTTAATTAATTTAATATGCAACTGATCATTTTAATATATATATATATATATGTTAAACTGATCATACCAATTCAGTAGTGCATCCGAGTGTTGCATGCATCCTCAGTAATTAAGCAGTACATACAATATTTTGAGGTCATTATAGTAAACCTGATGATCAATTACAGACACTGAAAGTTTCGAATTAAGATCACAAGTACGCCCAACAATTAAGAGTAATGCTAGTACAAATTCCAAATAGATAAGTTTTGCTTAGATATTTTTGTAAAAAATAGATCCCAATAAAATAGAATGGTTTTTTTATACTTTTTAATGGTAAGATCTACTTTTTTGCAAAGACTTGCACGATACTTATCTATTTAAGACTTTATTATAATAATATAAGCTCAGCATTATGCGGATTATATTATAACAATTATGGGATTCATAATCTTCGTAGCAATATTTAATGTTGTGAGATCTATAGACTCGTGTTTATCTTTCTCTAAATGTTAACATTTGGATCAAAAATTATGGAGAATCTTAATTCTTGATTAATATTTCGTTGCATGCGCATTAAAGTTATCTCGGAATTTTTCTATTTTCATTTATACCTGGAAGAGTTCCGATTAAGAGTTTCCTCGATAAAGAGTTTTCCACAAGTGCATATTGAATAATTCAGGAAGAAATTTTCTCAATCCGATAGTTCTTAGAAATTGTTTACATCCTAAAGAATTCATATATACGTTAGACCTAGAGCAAATATACCACCACCAAGACCAAAATTCTTACCACTTTAATCAATCCCAAGGAATTTGAAGTTACCCCAAAGTTAATGCAGAGATAAAAGAATCGTGTTTATAATTTGGTTCGTATATAATTTCGGTTTCTGAAACTTCTAAATGATGGAAACTCAAAAAGAATGCTTGCCCTACCTTCGAAACATATATACAGATCACAACTGGAACACAATTGTTTGGATTTTGCAAGAAAATATTCAAAATGATATCTAGATGCATGAGGTCACTAAATTTTGTGAATGGACCCAAGATAATTACTAGTGTTAGGTGAAGTGTCAAGTTCTTTGTATCCAAACAAATAATGTACGTGAGGGCAGGATTTTGTGCACCATCTAGCTAGATCATGGTTGACTGGATCGATCGAGTTAAAGATCAGCATCTCTCTTATAAATCATCACCGTATGGTTCACCTTTCTCATGGACCCATTATGAGATTCGTGTTGTTAAGAATATCGATTTTGGGGTAAAAGGAACATGCAAGCTGTATCCACGGCTAGCTATCGGCTGCATGCTAGTAGATGATCAATATTAATTACCTCTTTAATGGCAGATTTGCTTTTTTGTTAATTATCTTCCTTAATTTTATTTCTATCCATTAGCGGTTAGAAAATGTAACACCCACACAGGGGATGGGAAATAAATGGGGTGAGCACTGAGCAGTCTCCAGGGAAGAATGAGAAGTAATAGAAACTTAATTTATTCATTCAATTCATAATGATTCTCATTTCATGAATTTTGTCCATATAGGATGACAGTATTAACAAACTTATAACAACATAATATATATAGAATATTCCTTCTGTTCTTTTCCATGCACACCACAACAGAACAAATAATAAAATCAAGCTAAATGTCAAATGATACTAACACTTGGACCTGGGTCCAAGCCCATTTATTAAACTGATTAATACTAAGATGAGTTGCCCAGCCCATCAGTTGTAGTAGTTCATAAAGTGAAAGCCCTAGTCTAATTTTGAGCCCAAGAGTAAAAGCCCCTTAAGTCCAGAAGCCCATCACAAAGCTTTTCTTCCTCCCTTTTTGGTCCTTGACCACTCCTAGATTCGCCTATAACAATACACACTCATTCAGAACACATTGCTCACAATGTGGGGGTAGATGTCTTTCAATAGGTGGTAAGGCTCCCAAGTGGCATCTTCCTCCATCTGCCCTTCTCAATGGATGAGGATCTCCGTTATGGGTCTCCTATGGACCTGTCTAAGGCGCCGATTGAGAACCTTCTCGAGTTCTGGTCTAAAAACCCCCATACAATCCACCGAAGGGAGTTGCACCAAATCTCCTACTATAAATTCTCTCTCTTTCCGTTTCAAGTCTGAATATTTTTTCATCCTACTTTGTGCCTTTTACAGGTTTTGCTTCAACAATGGTTTGATCTATTCTCTAGAACGAAGGGAAGAGTCCAAAACTTCCACCAATGAGGATCCTGGTAAGTAACTCAACAATCTGAGAGGGGGGTAACCATATTGGGCCTCGAAGGGTGTTAACTGTGTTAAGGAATGTTTAGTGGTGTTGTACCACCACTGTGCTACTTGGGTTCCAGAAGGAACGGTCCTTTGGCCTCTCACCCACAAAACAACATAAGTAATTTTAAGTACTTTGTTAACTGCTTCAAATTGGCCATTAGTCTATGGGTGGTATGCTATACTGAATACCAGATTCCCCACTTGTTGTCTGAACAACTCCATCCAAAACCTACTAGTGAAGGTTTATCTCTATCTGATATAATTGAATGGGACATGCCATGGTGTTTGAAGATGTTTTTGAGGAATTAGTTGCTAGGGAAGAAGCAGTGTAGAGATGGGAAAAGGGTGTGAAGTGGCTATATTTTGTAAGGCGATCAACAACTACCCATAGGCAGTTGAATGTTAGAGAAGTAGGAAGGCCTTCTATGAAGTCCATAGTTATATGGGTCTAAGGTTTAGAAGGTATGGGTAGGATTTGTAAAAGGCCTCTTGGGAGAGAATTTTCTAGCTTCACACGTTGGCAGATATCAACCCTTCACAAATTCACAAACTTCAATCTTGAGGTGAGGCCAATAAAATTCTCTGCTAACTCTGTGGATGGTTTTATCAAATCCTAAGTAGCCCCCAGTGGGATTGTTGTGTAGTAGTTGGAGGAGTTTAAGTTTGAGTGTAGGGTTTTTTGGAATATAAAGTTTGTCTTTGTAATACAAACATCCCTATCTTATAGAGTACTTAGGGCTAGCATCCCCTTAGTCACCTTTTCTAGTAATTGTTGGACCATAACATCTTTAATATAGTGTTGTTTAACTTCCTCGAGTTGCTCCAATGTAGGCACAGAGGCCATGGTCATTGTTACATGGTCTGCTTCTTCCTCACCCCTCCTATACAAGGCATCTATAGCTTTTTTTTCTTACCCTTCTCCATACTCAACCAAAAACTCATAGCCCTGTAGTTTACTCAACCATTTTTGCTGCATAGTGGTTCCTATTTTCTAATTTAATACAAACTTCAAGTTTTGATAATCAATTGTTACTGTGAATGGCCTCCCTATAAGATAGGGTCTCCTTCTCTGCACTACAAAGACCAGTGCGAATAGCTCCTTTTCATAGGTGGACATGCTCAATGCCCTCCCTTTCAAGGCCTGACTGTAAAAAGTAATGGGGTGCCCTTTTTGCATGAGGGCAGCTCCCATAGCCCTTCTTAAGGCATCACATTCAATCTCAAAAGGCAGTGGAAAATTTGGTAAGGCCAAAACTGGTGGCCTTATTATTGCCTCCTTAAGGTCATTGAAGTCATTTTCAACTACTATAGTCCACTTGAACCCCTTCTTTTTTAACAGCTCTGTTAGAGGGGCAGCCACACCCCCTTACCCTTTATAAATCTTCTGTAGTAGCCAATTAAGTCCAAAAATCTTCTTAAGAATTCAACTGAAGTAGGTAAGGGTCAATCTCACATGGCCCTTAATTTTTCTGGATCAGCTTTTACCCCTTGGGTAGAGATGAAATGCCCCAAATAAGGTACATTTGGGCTGCCAAATTTGCACTTGGACATATTGGCAAATAACAGGTGATGCTTGAGAGTGTCCAGTGTTTTTAAGTGTTGCGCATGATATTTTTCACTTCTGCTATATATTAATATATTATTAAAAAAATTTGTATAAATTTTCAAATGAAAGGTTTAAAAATTTGTTCATCAAACTTTGGAATGTGGAGGGGGCATTAGTCAAGCCAAATGGCATGACTAAAAAGTCATAATGACCTTCATGAGTCCTTAAGGCAATCTTAAGGATGTCCTTAGTTTTCACCCTGATCTGGTGGTAACTAAATCTTAGGTCCAATTGAGAGAAGATTATGGACCCACACAACTCATCCAAAAGTTCCTCAACCACTGGGATAGGGTACATGTCCACAGTGCCTTTATTCAAATTCCTATAATCAACACATAGGCACCATGACCCATATTGGTGTGTAGTGTGGGATAATAAGCAGCATTTCTCAGGTGAGTGCCCCCGTCTGGATATCGAGGGCGAATTGGCCCCCAATGTTGACTACCCATCGCCTAATTAGGGGTGACAATATGTGACACGACTCGTGAATCCAACACGAACACGACACAAAATTAATAAGTTTGGGTTTAATGGTAACTGGCTCAGGTCAAAATAGGTTGACCCGTTAAGATAATTTATAAATAGGTCAACCCGCTTAACCCGAAATCAACTCGTTTTGACCAATTTAGATTTTATTTCAAAATTATAATTTTATTATTATTGAATTGTAATATTAGTATTTCTAGACCTTTGCTAACATTTGTTTTTATAGAATTTGTAATATTTGTTTTATTTTATGTTAAAATCTGGAAAATATTATTTTTTTTGTTAGTAGGTATGTAGTCTTATTTTTTTTAAGATATTGTGGCTACTAATAAATATAGATTTTAACTTTTATGTGCAACTATGTTAATCAGGTCAAATAGGTTATGCATGTGATTTCAACCTATTTACATAAAACAGGTTTAAATAAATTGTGTCGTGTTAACATATTTCTAATTAATTATTAAAGAGGTTAAAATGGGTGACACGACATTACCCATTGTCTAAATAGGTCGGGTTAGGATTTAAAAATTTGATACGTTTAGTTTAAAGGGCCGAGTTCGGGTTGACCTATATAATCGAATGTCCATAACTTGACATGACACAAACATAGTCTGAAAACATGAATTGTCACCCAAGAGAGACCTAGAGCTAAGGGCGACGGTGAGAGGGAGAGAGTCCAAATGGCAATGAGGCAAAATAGATACAGAGAGGAAAGATGGGTGCGGCACAATGAGGGGAGTTTGTTTTAAAACGTAACTTAAGACAAAACGACGGCATTTTATTAAAAAAAAAAAAAAAGTTATATATATATATATAACATGGGTGGGTCTAGGCCCAGCCTGGCAAGTACTCGTCCCCCAAACTATCTTGAAAGCGAGCATCCACCCGCTGTGAGCGAGCGGATACCCCTGCCCATCCTAGGCAAGTCAGGCAGCCGGGCCAGATAGGGGGCCCGCCCGAAAGGCCTAATTCTCACAATATCAAACCATATATATGATTGTGCGTAGTAAAGCTTGTGGTTGGAAGAAATCAAGATACAACTAATGTTCTTAAAATTGTGCGTTAGTCTAAACAAGATCAAGATTTTCTCAATCCAAACTTAAGGACTCGGTCACTTAAGTGAGATGGAAAAGGGAAAACACGTGAATTGAGATCTTTTTCTACGTAAACAATTATTGCGGACATAAAAAAAAAAAAAAAAACCGAGGAAACACGAACAGTCGAGAGGAAAAAAAGATTAAA
This sequence comes from Juglans microcarpa x Juglans regia, assembly GCF_004785595.1. Lineage (NCBI taxonomy): Eukaryota > Viridiplantae > Streptophyta > Magnoliopsida > Fagales > Juglandaceae > Juglans > Juglans microcarpa x Juglans regia. The sequence continues at coordinate 5,468,637 of NC_054607.1, forward strand.
TAGTAAGCAAAAACGTTGTTGGAAAGCCAGGTCTTAATCATGTGTCTTCTTTTCCATATAGCCATTTCTCTATTATTTTTGTTTTCATTTTTCCATCTTTTGATCCATCATGACAGTCATCATTTTGAGAAATCAGTGGCGGGATCTCAGTTGAAAATTGAAATGCTGATTTAATTCAACAGAGATATTCTCTTCAAACTCACGTCTAATCTTCCAACGTCAGCACAATTTTGTTAGCATTTTCCCAGAGTTACCCTTTTCTCCGATCCCCATGATAGACGTTTCAGGCCACTAATCTCCTTTTTTTTTCTTTCTTTCTCACGTCTCTCTTCCTCTCTTCTTCCCCTACCCTCCTTTTCTCCCATTTTTGGTTCACTTTCACTTGCTTTTAGAATGATCTATATGCATGACCACTCCGACAAGTACTGTGGGCACACGCACCTCCTCCTTTCGTCAAACACTTTGTAGAATTTGAGACAGATAGATTTAGATCATGCCATGAATATATAATAGGACTACTTTTCCAGCTTGTGATAGATAATATTTACATGCGCATGATCATGATCATAAATATATGAGATGTATGTTTTGACTCCTGGGCTGGCTAGCTGATATTGGTGCATCTCTTGACAATTAGGGAAGAGATCGATGCCTCTTTTATACGCAATCCTCGGTTGGAACTTGAAAGCATATTCTAGAAGCAAATTTAATGCCAAACTGAATACAAGCAACCCAAGGAAATAATTAGTCTTTTACTTTCACAAGGAAAAAATAACTTGACATCTAGGTCAAGTTTTCTCCTTCCTTAGAAATAGTTTCTCTTGCAAATTATCAACAAACCTCAATATTTCCTAAACCCAGCAACCAGAAAGAATTCCTGATCAAAGAATGGCAAAATTATCAGCCTTGATCTTCCTGATCATACCAGGAGTAGTACTAAAGTACATGATTTGGAGTGCCATCATATCTAACACAGCTTGGGCTTGCACTGCAACAAAGCTCACAACCTCACCAAAATTTCCTGCCTTTCTCATCTTTGGTGATTCAACGGTGGATGATGGCAACAACAATTACATTAGGACATTTATTAAGGGCAACCATTATCCCTACGGCCGCGATTTCCCTGATCACATTCCTACGGGAAGGTTTTCTAATGGCAAACTTGTTTCGGACTTCATTGCATCCGCGCTACGAATCAAAGAAAATATTGTACCTGCTTTCCTTGATCCAAATCTTTCTGATGAAGAACTTCGTACCGGTGTTAGCTTTGCTTCAGCTGGAGCGGGCTATGACGACTTGACTACAGTTGCATCTGGTGCCATCTCAATGTCCAAGCAAATTGAGTACTTCAAGAAATATTTAGTGAGGCTTAAGGGCATTGTAGGGGAAGCAGATGCTAAGAAGATAGTTAATGGTTCCCTTTTTCTTATTAGTGCAGGCGCTAATGACTTTATTTTCAACTTCTATGACCTACCCACAAGGAGGTTACAGTTCAACATTAGTGGGTACCATGAATTTCTACAGAATAGGATACAAATTTTCATCGAGGTAAGTAGAATAATGATATTTACATAACTATTTTACAGCGTATTTTACAACATATTAGGCTCGGTTTGGATTGGGAGTTAACCATAATCTATCTCATTTCATCGTTACAAATTTTACTAATTCTTACATAAAATACAATAAACAATTCACTACAAGAAAAAATAACATTTATGACCGATTATTTATGACGATAATGACTATTTATAATATAAATAGACTCATTTTAATAAGAAATAATCATTTTTACAGGAAATAACTAACCACAAATAAGCAGTTTTATTATAGTATCAATTTTTTCAAATCACAAAACAATAATATATAATATTAAAAAATAATATTCTAACAATTTTTTTTCAATTTTCAACTTAATTTCATCTCAACTCATCTCATCTCAACTCACTATCTAAATCTAACCTTATGTGATAGTGATATTTCATATATATAAAAAATAAAAGAATAAAAATAAAAATTACATAAACGTAGATCTTTTAAAGCAAAGTTGTAAAAAAAGTTGGATGCCTATTATTATTATTATTCAGATAAATTAATATATATCTCTGATCCTATACGCACGCAAAATTTATCCATTACCAACCCTAAAATTAATTGTTATTTCGCTACGAATTTGGACAACATTTTCTCTATTTCTTGTGCATAAATACTTCCATTCACAGATTTAATATTGTTACTTGTGTGTATGTATATTGTTTAGGATTTATACAATCTGGGGTGCAGGAAACTGTGTATAACTGGGCTTCCTCCAATCGGCTGCCTCCCCATTCAAATGACTGCAAAATTTGAGAATCCGAAGGATAGAAAATGTCTAGAGGATGAGAATTTAGATGCTGAAAATTATAATCAAAAGCTTGCAAAGCTGTTACCTCAAGTCCAAGCATACCTTCCAGGCAGCAAGATTGTCTATGCAGATGTGTACGAGCCTTTGATCCACATGACTAATCATCCTGAAAAATATGGTAAATATTAAGTTATTTATAGGTCATATCATTTTTTTTTTTTTTATAATTTACACCTCAATTAAAATTTTCAATTGTAATCCACATGTATTAATACAGTAGGCAATTTATAAAATTGGTGTACGTTTGGACTCAGAGATGAGACATGAATTAAATTTTTGAAACTTTCAAGATTTTTCAGAATTTCATTCTCAAACGTCATTCAAACATAACGAACATTTTTCAATTTTCAATTTTTATGTCTAAACACAAAAATTAATACAACTTTTACCAATTTCAAAACAAAATACAAAAATCAATAACTTTTTCAAACTTTAAATTGAAAATAAAATTAAAAAATTATATTCAAACAATTTTTTAACTTTATAACATTTTTATTCAATTTTTCTCTTTTATTTTTCATAATTCAATAAAATATTTAACTCAAACTATTTCTCCCTTTTTCATTTCTATTAGAAAAGTGTACTCTCCAAACGCCCAAGTGTAATATAATAGCGCTGCAATTTCTTTTTTTTTTTTTTAATTTTATCTTAGTTGTTAGCCCAGGTTTTATCGCAGAAACTGATGATGATGTGTTGAAACAGGATTGGTGGAAACAAAAAGAGGATGTTGTGGAACTGGGTTGATTGAAGTGGGGCCCTTATGTACTCCAATCACACCGATATGTAAGAAGGCTTCAGAGTACTTGTTCTGGGATAGCATACATCCAAGTGAAACTGCATACCAGTACCTTTCTAAATACATAATGAAGAGGGTCCTTCCCAAGCTATTGTATATCTAATCAATCACAGCCAAATGAACATCTTATTTCCCGAGGATCCATCTTCTTCTTTTTCTGATCCTGTTGGATTGGATTGAAAGAAGAGGTGAGATAATTTTAAATAAATATTAAAAAAATATTATTAAAATATTATTTTTTAATATTATTAATTTATTATTATTTTGTGATTTGAAAAGAATTAAATTGAGATTGAAAAAGTTGAATTGTTTATTATATTTTGTATAGAAATTTAAGAAAGTTATAAAGATGAAATGAGATAAAATATTTTTTGAATCTAAACGGGAAGCGACCAATTTGATGTCTTATTTGTATTTTGTATTTGACTCATTTGTGATCCATTATGCATTAATTATGTCTTAAAGTTCTTATCCGAATTTGAATGTCTTATAAAGTGGATGAAAAATAGACACATGAAGCAACGTTATTTATTGTCGATTTAATATTGTCCGAAATATTTAATGCTACTCATTTAATAGGTAATGATAAATATTCTAGGACTCATTTCATATGTCTATTTCTCTCTCACTTAAAAGGTCCCCAAATTCATATGAGGTTTTGAGAAGGTCTTAATCCGTTCAATAACGCTTTCGAGTATGGCAATAGTACTCCATATATAAGAGTTCTTAGATTTATAAAAACGAAACTCCTTTGCCATAATTGAGAATTTTTTTTACTTATATGAAGAAAACAAAGCATGCTAAACTCCTAATTAACATAAACTACGAACTGTTTCTAGTGAAGCAGCCTGGCCTATGATTTCCTCTCAAGATTTGTTGTACCACGTACAAGCACGGATCAGGCAGAACTACCAAAGTCTGCCGAGGCAACATAGTCCCCAATCACTCCCAGTTCTTGATTCTCACAGTCACTCCAATCTTCTAATCCCTCGAGGACGACCGGATTTATGCCTTGTTTTCTTCCTACAATCCAAAGTTCAAAGGACTCAGTCATTCATGGCCTTAATTCCTGCCACTGTTTCTTCTCCATTCCTGCCTTAAAAGAGCAAGCCTACAAATGTCCTTGTACGTGGTTTGCTTTGGTGACACAGCTCTGAAACAATGGATCTTGATGAAATCACCTTTGCTTTCCTGATAGAGCTTTAGGGCTTTGTGAATGCTGTTATAGGCTGTACTGCATTTTGGAGGCCTTATTACACTATAAAATAACTCACCATTGTACATTGTTAACAGACATTAAATTTTAGAGTTTTCTACGTGGTATAAGAGTAAAAGTCCTAAATTCGAACTCTAATTCTACACAGCTGTAGGTTTTGAATTCAAATCCTACTCTACACAGCTTAACTATATTTTGGTAAATATCACATCATTTTTTATCCTCTATCCCCCATCTTAATATAAATTTAAATCCAATTTACATGAACTTTCTTGACTGGCTAACCCTAGATCTCAATACTGAATTAATGATGAAATCGGACTTTCTTTAGGTTGAGAATTATCATAGCCACTTCAATTAATACCTAGAGGATCAGTGAATAGATGTTCTTCTTATTTGTAAAATTAATACAAATCTAAGAATAACTAACTGCACAATCAGTCACTAAATATGTAAAATATTAAAAGAAACAAGACAATATAAATTCACTAAAACGGGAATAAATTTATAAGAAAAATTTATATTTTAAGTTTTTTAATCTAACATATCAACAATGTAAAGGAGCTTTTTTATTTATTTCTTTTATTCCAATATATTCTTTGCTAATTGTTTTATCCTTATTAGTATCAGTTATAATTGCATTGATTAAAAATTTAAAAAAATTTATTGGATCTTCTAGATTAATTCTTACTTGTTTGTTTTCCGGAAATAAATAAAGTCCTTTCAAATTTAAATTTGATGATGATTTTCCTCCAAACTTTCTAATTATAGTTAAGAAATAACTCATTTCTGTTGTCAAATAGAAGAGCCGTGTACATGATCTAACATCTCATAATCTTTTGCCTTTCACAAAGATAACCAGACCAACTTGGGCCATTGAACTTTTAACTGATTAAGCCTAAAGGGTCCACTGAACAACGGGCCACGGCCCAATCCAATAAAAATGAAAAAAGAATCTGAAAATAAAAACCTTCATTCTTACTTATATTTGGGAAATGATATTTTCAGTCATGAGTTGTGCAAGTATTGTGTACTTTTTTTAAAAAAAAATGAGTAAATATGAGATCTATATTAAAGATTAATTTTTTAATAGTAGACCTCAATTTTTTTTAAAAGAATTAAATATGTTTGCACAATACATGTATTTAGTATTACTCCTGATATTTTGATTGCCCAGAGCCTCTCACCATCACCACCCATACATTGCTGACTGCCATGCAAAGAAGATATGATTTGCCAAAACTGAAGGCGGATTTTTCGTTCCTGCTAGTGGGGAGAATTATTTTCTTACAGCAACGATTTTTCTGGGTACAGAATTTAACGAGAAACCTTGAGCCCATCCCCTCTCATTGATTGTTTCATTCCACTTAGATCTCCCAATTTCCTGTCAAAATTTCAGCCAATTTGGCCAGTACTTCGATCCTTTCTTCTTTTCTTGGTATATTGTCTTAGAAAAATTACAAGTAATCCCAAATTATTATATGAATATGTCGTCAAGTTTCATCTAAGGTTGTAACAGACTAAGTACACTTTCAGCTTGGTGGTTGTATATTTGATCTTTCGATAAATTAAAGCATGTTGTTAACTTTGTAAGAAATTAAGTAGGCATGAAGGTGGTTAATTCTCTATATTCTAACATCCATTATGTGCCTCTAGATCACTTGACCTAAAGGAAAATTAAAAAAAGGAACAAGAAGCAAGTGAGATATATAAAAGGAAATGAGAAGTGTTACTGGTACAAAGAGATCCAATAAAACTAAACTCACAAATTGATATAGTTTTATATAATATGTTGAATCTTCTCTACAATAAAAGTAATTTTATATTAATATAACGTATCATATCAGGCAATGTCAATTTGTGAATTCACTTTTGTTGAATCTCTTTTAAAGAAATTAAAGTATGCTATTTTAAATAAATTAACCCAACTTTCTATTTTTCTATGAAATTTTTATAGAACAACTCAGCACCTCTTCATTTTCTCTTTCAGTGGAATTCGAGTAGCTTGTGCTTTGAAAAATATCATGTAGAGGCCAGTACGTAATTGCCAAAACAAGTTAGCTGGAGATCAAGTTAACTTCCACGTTATTATACCTAGCTAGAAGTTTACAACAAACAAGGAATTACTCTTCTTGTCTGTCGTGCTGCAAAACGAAGCAGTTCCGCGATTGCAACATCTCCAGTACCATTAATACCATTAAAATACATAGAGATATCTTGGCAAACATCGAGGCTGCCAGGTAGAATGTATAACTTAACATTGTTTTGCCAAAGGCCTGTCACTGATTCGCATAATTTCTAGCTTTTAAAATAAAAGTCTAAGTTTGAAACCCTCCCCTTAAAAAAAAAAAAAGGAAAAAAAACTTAACATTGTTCAAAGAGGCACTTCATTATTATTTTCAGAAATAAACCTATGACAGAAATATCGCAAGTGCTTCCAAATTGCCAAACTTCTTCATCGATCCATAGAATTTAAAAGTAATGTGTGACTTGTCCTAAAAAAGATGATGGGCCAGACTCCCCCGAGTTTAAATTCTCTCGATACCATATTATATGAAACCATTACTTATCTTAAAAATTTAAATATAAATTTAATTTAATTATTAATATATTATATTCTTATCAATACTAACATTTCTTTCTCGATTATTATTTAAAAACTGTTACAAATACAATAAAATTATACAAAAATAAATCTATAAATAATGTGACTTCATAACATCTATTAAATCTACTTTATAATAAAAGTAATTTTATGATATTATACCATACATTAAACCACTCAATTTGTAAGTTTATTTTACTACAATCTCTAATTTGTTACTAAATATTTTCCTTTCTTGTTTTATACTTCATCATGGGCACCATAAGATCAATGCCAGCGAATAATTAATTATATGTTTAATTAAGAGCCCTACGGTAATTCAATCACTCCTGCAATTTAATTCCAATAATTTTCGCAGGTACCCTTCTGATCATCAGCATAGGCCAACCATTAATGGGGCTCTCTTTATATTCAAATATTGCAGGTGACATTTTAATAATTGATCAAAGAGACAGATTTGTAAGTTAAATGTAACTGGGAAATTTATGCTGTAGTCAGATCATGTTCCATTCACTTGGGAACTCGCGAGTCAGTAGAGTGGACACAGCTTTGTTTTCGTTTTGTTTCGTCTTTCCATCCCACCAAAACCCTAATGCAAAAGGTCTCGCACTCAAGTTCCATAGCGCAGCAGAACAGTGCATGTTCTTTCATCGGAAAGGGAATTGAAACTTTATTTTTCTACCAATTTTATATGGGTAAATACAACAATCAAGAGATTTTATAAATATTTCCAAGTCGTGCCCAATCAATATATTATATCCGTCCGGAAAGCAAATCAAACGAAATAATTAGAATTATTTGCATTGTCTTGATAAAAGTTAGAACTTTTTGAGGTTGTATTAGAAGCAGATCTTCTCAAAAAACTCGAAAGAGGTCGGGATTCCTGTTCAAGCACATTACCATGTGAGGATAAAGATATATACAATCATAATATCAGAAGGTTCAATGATATCTATTTACAAGTGAGTTGCTTTCTCTGTCCCCAAACAAAAAAGACAACATGTACCCTAAAGTTAGGTCAGGCATCTCAAATCTCAACGCTTTGCAACAAGGGCCCAAATGGCCAAGCAGACGATCCACGTTGCATCTGAAACAGAGAATGGACAGAAATCTGACATTGAATTAAATTAATGAACGTAAAATCCAGCTGATCTTTTAAGTTATTTCATGGAACAAATGAAAACTCGGGAATAAAAATAATCAATCAGAGAGCCAAATGGTTTGAAATTACACCACATTTGCTCTTTTATCAGTTTTATAGGCAATATTATAATGATCCTGATGAACAAGTAAATGTAGAAAAGAAAGTGGAAGGACTGGCATGCGTTCTGAACGGAGTTGGAAAGGAGCAGACATCTACAGTTGGCTAATACCCACCAGTAAAAAGCCTGCAAAAATTTCAGTCAAACATGAAACCCTAGCTCAGCTTCCATTACTTGACACGCTCTCACCTAGGGTTTCAAACTGACGTTTAATAAATACTGGCTAAAATAATAGAAAAGCATATTAGACTACTTCATGAATAAGTTCTAGAATTTTGTTCAAGAGAAATATAAACAGAAATTTAAATCCCGGCACAAGAAGTTTGGATCTTCTGGAGGAAACTTCAGACTCTTGACGGAAACCTGAAATATTAGGAAACCAAAAGAAATCAGGATCAATAGCCATGTTATAAACAAGTCATTCCAAATCTCAAATCAATAAATGACCAAAAAAATACCAGCAAGAGTTAGAAGCATGAGAAATGAGATCCAGCAGCAAATTGGCAGACATGCAAGATTAGAATCCAGCAAAGTAATTAAGGAGCCGTGGTTGGACATGATCAAGTGGATAGAAAGACCAGATCATTTATGTTGCCATAGTGTTCCAATTCCCTAAAATTATACCCAGAACAAGCTGTGCCATATATGGTATTAATTAAACCCGTTTTTTCCCAACATAAAAAATCACAGATGTAACCCATAATCGTGATATATAAAGAAGATACACATCCATCTAGAGTAACCCATCTTAATTATATTTAAAGATCAAGACTTCTAAATATATGAGGTTGACAGTATGAGGAGTGAGAACGAGTATCAAACAATTAAGAAGAAGCTGGAAGAAAACAAACATAGATTATTAAAAAAACCAAAAAAAAAAAGCCAAGTTTCTGTCTTTAAGAAGAAGCACATAGTGTTGAGCATAATAAAAAAGAAATTAAAGTATTATATATACCCAGATGCCACATATCCGATTCACGATCGGAGCCGATCGAGACCAGTACTGATCATCGGAGCAGCTAGCAATCGCTATACCACAGGGAAAGTAAGAAGAACCCGTGCAACTCAGGATAGATAGCGCCAGTACTGATCACACCCTAACATGATGATCATCGTTAAAGTGCTACATGGCTGGTGCTATCCCTCCTGAGCTTTACCGATTCTCCTATACTGTTAATTTACAGCATGAATCAGAATCTGAACGAAGATCAAAAGCCTATACAAAGCTATAGAAAGAAAGGCTAAGATATTTGCCTCACATGATGTTGCAATGAATGAAGAAGGCACGGATCGAGCTGTATTTATAAGGGGACGGGACGTAGGAAATGAGTGACTTTTTGGAACTTGGAAGACCTTGAGACCAAGTAAAATTTGATGGTTCGGTGGAGGGACGGTTTATTTACTTTTATTTTTTCCATTTAATTGTTTTTTCCTTGTCATTTTTGTTTCATCTATAATTCTTTAATATGCATTAAGTTGCCTTACTTTGTACGCTGCCGACTACGATATTCGTTCCCCATCTTGGGATACGGCAAGGAGGAGGTATTCATTGGACCAAGTTTATTTATACGTGACACGATTTTCCTTAATTTTCTCCACTTTTGCAGCTTAGCCGGAGGGAAATCCTGATTTTCTAAATTATTTTTTGACTGAAAAAGGGCAACTAGTGGGATTATAGATGTTAACTTGAGTTCTTTATTAATAGTAATGAGTTGAGTAAGTGGATTGAGTTATGTAAAGCTATTTAAAATGATCAGTTTAAATATGTTTAAATGTTAAGATGAATTTAGTACCATTTATAAAAAATTAAAAAATGTTATAGATCACACGTATAAAGATGTGTTGAGTTGAAAAAGATTATGAATCTATGTATAAGAAAGTTTTAAGTTGAGATGAGTTTAGTAATTTAGTTGAGTATTTAGATATTAGACTCAGTTTAAAATTAAATTGAACTAAATTGATCTCAGTTGAATCTTGCAACCAAACGGGACCTAATTATTTCAATTTTTTTTTTCTTGCAGATTAATCATTCATTGTTATGTAATAAATTTATCATTCTCTTATGACTAAATTCCTAATTCTCATAATATTTAGGTATCGTTTGTTTTTTCAGATGAGATGAATTGACATTAAAGTTCAAAGTTGAATAAAATATTATTAGAATATATTTTTTTAATATTATTTTGTTTTAAAATTTGAAAAAATTGAATTATTTATTTTATTTTATGTGAGAATTTAAAAAAATTATAATAATCAAATTAAATGAGATGAGATGAGATAAGTTGTAAAAACGAACGAAATCTTAATTACTTGTTGCTAGTAAGGCTATAATTTTTTTATTAAAATAAGGAGTTAGAAAACAACAAAATAAAAAACCAGTTAAATTTTTTGAGAAAAAAAATCATGTTTTCACTTTTGCACCTTGTAAATATAATGAGAAATGTTATAGTTACAAAAAGATTCTACAAAATAAATCTATAAACTAATATAATTTTAAATAATACGTTAGATTTATTTTATAATAAAAATAATTTTATCATCTAACATACTCTATCTAACTCTATCAATTTATAGATTTATTTGAAGCATTTCTCCAACATAATTGAAAACTGTTAAAGACTTATCCACAACAACAATTAGAGACTTATCCACAGCAACAAACAGCGGCACCTCACAAAGCAGTTACACAAAGACCAGTTCAAATATTTCAAATGATCCTTGCTACGTTTGTTTAGATATGTAATCAGTTTAAATTCAAATGTATTCCTCTATTTTATCTTTCCATGATTTGGTTGTAATAGAATATATTTTACATCATTCTAAATACACGCCTACACCTGCATTTAAGGTAAGGCAGCAATTCTCCAAATATTTGAATTGTAACAAGGTATCAAGAGCCTAAGTGACAAACGTCTGAATCCTCATGGCCTCCTTTGTTCCCACTTCGTCCTGCTATTCTCTCAACCCGTGACAATTACTTGCTCTGGCGTGCCCAAAATGTTCCTTATCTCAAAGGCACCCATTTATTCGGCTTTGTTGATGGTTCCCTCCCAACACCACCTACTCATATCTCTTCCACCAAAAATAATCAAACACATACCATCCCAAATTCTACCTTCCACTCCTGGCATCTTCAAGATCAACTCCTCTTGAGTGCTCTTACCTCTTCCCTCACAGAAAAATTTTTATCACATGTCATTAAGTGCACTACCTCGCGTGATATGTGGCTTGCACTAGAAGGAATGTTTTTCTCCACCTCTCATGCTCGAATCACCCATATCCATTTCCAATTCGCCACCCTCAAAAAAGCCAACCTCTCAATTGCTAATTAGTTCCAGCAATTTACCAATCTCACAGATACCCTTACTGCCGTTGATCAACTCTTGAACAATTATGAACTTGTCTCATTTCTTCTTGTCGACATTAGACCAGATTATGACTCCTTTGTCACATCTATTACCACTAGAGTTGAACCTCTATCAATTGAAGACCTTTACGGTCATCTCCTTGCTCATGAAAAGCGATTGGAGCAACATTAAGCCGCAGTTGATCTAATTGTCGCCAATGTTAATTTCACTTCCCGCAACACCACAAATCATGGTGGTCGTGGCAATCGTCACGGCTCTCCAAGCCACAATGGACAAGGAAATTATCATAACTCACCATCTCGAAACAACTGAGGCAGGGGGCGTGATCGAAGTTCTCCATCCTCCTCCAGTAACTCTCATCTCATTGCCAAATTTGCAACAAAACGGGCCATGTGGCATTGGATTGTTATTACAGGTATGATGAATCTTACCAGCGGGACTCCTCTTAAGGCCAAGCATATTTATCAGCTTCCCAAAATTCAACTGATGCAAACTGGTACCCGGACTTGGGTTCTACACACCACCTCATTACGAAACTTGCCAATCTAAATGTTAAAGCTAAAGAATACTCTTTAAACTTTAACTCAAAAATGTTTTACATGTTCCCCATATTTGCAAAAATTTACTTTCTATCCAGCGCTTCACAAAATATATTAACACATTTTTTGAATTCTACCTATTTTATTTTCTTTTGAAAGATTTATAGGGAAGCTGCTGGTCCAAGGCCCGAGTAACATTGGACTCTATCAAGTTTCATCCACTCAAAATAAATGTGTTCCATCCGCTTTCTCAAGTGAACACTCAATTGTGTCCTTATGGCATGTCAAGCTACATAACCTTTAGCATTAATCTATACTGATGTATGGGGTCTTGCTCTTATTTTTTCAAACACTGGCCATAAATATTATGTTTCCTTTCTGGATGCATTTAGCAAATATTCGTGGCTTTATCCCATTTCTCTAAAAAGTGATGTTAGTCGTATTTTTATCAAATTTCAATCATACATTGAATGGTATTTTAATACCAAAATCAAAGTGGTGAAATTTGATTGGAGTGGTGAATATCGCTCACTTCATAAAAAATTTCAAGATCAAGGTATCATTCATCGTATTTCTTGCCCTCAAACGCACCAACAAAATGGTGCTATTGAGCCAAACTTCGCCACATAGTAGAAACACGCATTGCCTTATTATCCCAAGCAAACGTTCCTCAACAATTTTGGGATGATGCTTTTCTCACAACCTGTTACTTAATTAATCGTATGCCTACTCACACACTTCAAAATCGTAATCCATATGAGGTTCTTTTCAAATCTCCACCTGATTACCATTTTTTTAAAATATTTGGTTGCACTTGTTGGCCTAATCTCCGGCCATACAATACCAACAAATTTCGACCTCGTTCGTTTCCATGTGTCTTTCTCAGATATAGCCCTTTACACAAAGGATATAAGTGTCTCCATGTTCCCACTCGCCGTGTTTATATCTCTCATGATGTGCAATTTAATGAATTTATATTTCCTTTTAAAACCATCACAGCATCCCATTGTCATCCATCTCAACTCCATAATGGTCATCTTATGAGTCTATCAGATACAAGGGTCTTGACAGCAGCAGCTTCTCCAAGCAGTACCTTAATCGAACATATAAACACTCCTCTCCACAGCTAGCCCACAAGCGAACCAGATACACCCAGTTCGAACCCATCCTTAACCTCACTACGTATAACTGAACCTATTGAACCTTTCCCCACCAACCCAACCTCTTCTATTTCAAACCCACGACCTTCCCTACACTAAGATAATTCACCTCCTTCCAACAATAATACCCAAATAAAATTAGTGCACCCAATGATCACCCATTCCAAAAACAATATCCGAAAACCCAAACACCTTCCTGAAGGCCTGATCTGATATCCAATCCCACAAGCTCTCCTTATTGAATCTTCCCAACAGCCTATTGAGCCTACCTGCTATACCATAGCCATCAAAGACCCACTATGGCCTCAAGCAATGAACATTGAATTTGATGCATTGCTAAAAAATAAAACATGGACCATTGTTCCTCCTAATTCAACTTGTAACATCATTGGCTTGAAGTGGGTGTTTCGCATCAAACGACATGCGGATGGTACTATCGAACTCTATAAAGCGCATCTTGTTGCCAACGGCTATCATCAACAACCAGGTATTGATTTTGGTGAAACATTTAGCCCTGTTATTAAGCCTACAACAGTATGTACTGTTCTTTCCTTAGCCATCTCAGCTAGTTGGCCTATTCATTGAATTGATATTCAAAATGCTTTCTTACATGGGAACTTATCAAAGGAAGTATATATGTCTCAGCCCCCTGGTTTTCTTCATCCCCAATACCCAAACCATGTATGTAACTTACAAAAAGTTTTGTATGGTCTTAAACAAGCCCCACGGGCTTGGTTTGCTAGACTCAGCAACAAGCTTCTTGATCTTGGTTTTAAAGGTACTCGGTACGACACTTCCTTGTTTGTTTATGCATCTTCCACAGTCAAAATATTTATACTTATATATGTGGACGATATTCTCATCACAAGCAATAAACGGACAGTTATCGATGATTTACTATCAACTTCACACAATGAATTTGCTGTTAAAAAATTGCGTCCTCTACAATTTTTTCTTGGTTTTGAAATGATTCAAAATTCCAAGTGCTTCATTTTATCTCAACTTTGATACATCATGGGTATATTGAAATGCATGCTAGAAGCAAAACCGGTTCAATCTCCTATGGCCACTGCAATAAAACTTTTGGCTTATGAAGGTGAAACATTTTCAGACCCAACACTTTACAGAAGAACTATTGGTGCTCTTCAATATCTATGCATCATCAGACCCTATATAACATTCAAGGTTAACAAGCTATCCCAGTTTCTTCACAAGCCGACAACACTCCATTGGCAATCAACCAAGCACTTGCTGCGCTACCTCAAGCAAACCGTTCATTTTGGCCTCCAGTTTCACAAGTCACACTCCTTTCACTACAAGCCTACTCCGATGCGGATTACGCTGGTAGTAGTGATGATAGACGCTCCATAGGTGGCTACTGTCTTTTTTAGGGGCAATATAAATTCTTAGACTTGTAAAAAGCAAGCTATTGTAGCCCAGTCTAACACCGAAGCTGAATATAAAGCCTTAGCAAATACCGCTGTTGAGATCACATAGTTATGCTCTCTTCTAACTGAACTTGAGTCTCTTCCCTCTACAACTCCCATTATTTGGTATGACAATATTGGTGCAACATATTTATCCTCAAATCCAATTTTTCATGCTCGAACCAAACATGTTGAGATAGATTTTCATTTTGTTTGCGATATGGTTACTCGTGGTACATCAGACATCTGCTTCATTTCTACCAAAGATCAAGTAGCTAGCATTTTCACCAAGCCACTATCCTCATCTCGGTTCTCTCTCCTTCATGACAAGCTGAACATTGCCTCTGCACAATTAAGCTAAAAGGGGCGTGTTAGAGATTGATCCACAGCAACAATTAGAGACTTATCCACAGTAACAAGCAACGGCACCTAGCAGTTACACGAAGACCAATTCAAATATTTCACAAGATCTTTGATACGTTTGTTTAGATATGTAATCAGTTTAAATTCAAATGTATTCCTCTATTTTATCTTTCCATGATTTGGTTGTAACAGAATATATTTTACATCATTATAAATACACGACTATACCTTTGTTTAAGGTAAGGTAGCAATTCTCCAAATATTTGACTTGTAACAAAATAACGTTTCTTTTAATGCTTTAAGAGTAACTATTGCGTATTATACTTTATTTAAGAAAGGCTGATATTTTTTTTTTTTTTTAGATGAAAGCAATATTTTTATAAAAATCTTGTCCAAAATAAACATTTGGGCCTCGTTTGTATTCAAAACCCACCTCATCTCATCTTATCTCATCACTACAATTTTATCAAATTATCAGATAAAATATAATAAATAATTTAATTTTATCAAAACTTAAAATAATTTTTTTAAATTTATACATAAAATATCATAAATAATTTAATTTTTATTTTATTATTTATAAACTATCTCAATTTATCTTTAAATTCAAATCACTCCTGGTGTTGCGATGGGAATGCAAAATGACATCCTGAAACTAAGGTAGAGAGATAAATATAGTTTTCTCCTCGGAGCATATGCACTTTTGAGTTTTTTTCTTTTTCGATCCTCCAATTTGAAGATTGATGTATCCCTTTCGTCCTTCTTAAAAATGTGCCATTGACAAGATTAATAACGAAATGGCAGTGTCAAGTGATGTGTCGATGCAAGGGAAGCTGGCTTGCCAGTACATATTCATTGTTATTTAATGTCATCTGCAATGAAATGTTGACACATGACCGATGATAAGAGCAACTCTTACAAAAGCGATAGTCTTCAGTCTAGAACCTGAGAGTACCAGAGCTCTGAGTAGAGCTATATATATACCCCACACATCACAGACAATTTTTTTTTAATCATCGAATATGTGATCTATAAATGATTACTAAAATAATTCTAATTTAGTAAAAATAAATAAAAAATAAGTATTGTATATGACGTAAAGATCATGATGAATAGAAGTGCTCGTTATAATTATAAAAAAAAAATTTACTCATCTTCCCTACATAATTTTTTTATTTTTTTTTATTAAATATGTGATGTCTTTTACTTTAGTAAGGATAAAATAAAAAAAAAAATTATATAGTGTGTAGTATATAAATAATAAATAGAATTACTCATAATTATAAACATAATAAGACAAAAGAATGCTACTCAACCGCTTACACTACACATCACCCTTGTTTTAATTCTTTTTTTAAAATTTAATTCCTATTAAACTAATTAAATTTTTCTACTCATTATTTCTAAATTATATATTTGTTAATGAAAAAAATAAAAAGATAAAAAATAAAGTAGACATGTGGTGCTCACAAAGTAATTTATTAATTGATATAGTTTGATTTAATAAGAACGTTAAATTGTAAAATTATTTTTATTTTAAAATAGATCTATTATATCATATTAAGGAGTAGTTTGGATTTAATGATGAGTTGAGATAAATTGAAATAATTTATACACAGTAAAATAAAAGTTAAATTATTTATTAATTGTTTTGTTTTAAATTTTTTTTTAATTTAATTCCTATTAAACATATCAGAATATATTTTATGAAATCTCTTCTACAGCAGTTCTCAAACCCAATTGCACTGACTTTTCTACTTTCCAACGTGAGATGTATATCTTCTTATCTATTAATAATATAAAAATAATGATACACATAATATTTTATAAATATTTATTTACAAATTCGTAATAAAATGGTGAACCATTTAAATAAAAATCTAAAATCCATTTTATGAAACGATACTATTATATTAATTGATTGTAAAATAGATTTCATAAAATAATTATACGAATATTACTATTTATTTGATTGAAAAAGTTAATATTATCAACTTCTCATGGCATATTTATCTATGGCCCAATTCATTGCATGAATAATTCTGTTCAATTTTCTCTGTGCATGCTTGTGTATATTTCACAAAGCATTATAGATAATAATGATGTAATCTAATAAGAAAAAGATCAGGTGCATGATGATGATCCTTATCAAGAGCGTGGGTCAACTATCATCAATATTACACCAATGGTCAATCAAATGCTCTTCACCATCCCAACATTATTTGCGGGTTACACTATTGGAGTTGTATTTGTCAAAAGTAATTATGATTATGAGTTTAATAATCACGCGATTACAGTTGGCATCATATACAAACCATATTATTTGTCCCCTTTAGTTTTCACTCTCAACATTTATGATTACAAAATTAGGATTCAACAATCTTCAGCAATTACTTTATCAATCTAAAATTTACCATCGATGTGTCAATTAAGGGTCTTCTTAATTTTTTGTCCCAATTTTAAAACATTAAATAAGAGAAAGATATAATTTATAGAGTAATTCTACATATAACCGTGAAGTATATAAACGTCGCGTAACCGCTTTGAAAAATAGTGAGTTTCACTGTTAAAAAATTAATTTTTTCATGTGGATCTCATGTTTTATTTATTTTTTTCAAAGCGATTATGCCGCGGTTGCATAATTCATGGTTATAAATATCTTTTCTCTAATTTATATATTTCTCTCTTTTACTTGAAACTTGAGTGAATATTTTTCCTACTCTTTTCTCTCACACACAATATAATGTGAATAATAATATATACAAATCCAAAATTTACAAGTCTCGCATTTTATAAAAAAAGTGGAGCATACCATGAAAAAGTATGAAAAACTTACTTTTTCTTGGCAGATATCATTTTTTTACAAGTCTTACACAAGATTTATGCATTTGGGGACTTATTCACACATATACACACACATAATATATATATATATATATATATATACACATATATAAAAGTTGTTAACGTCTTATTTCGTATACATTTGGATTAGATTCCAACAACTCGGGTCTTTAATGTTGGGCTTGCAAAAATAAAGAATAAAGAAATTGGGCGAGGGCGGCCTTGGGGCCGGAGAGTTTCCAATACCAAAGTCAGTAGTATATTTGAAAGTTTGTAAATAATGAAAGAGTCTAGAGGGATTTTTTGTACTTGAAAACTGTTATTTATACCGAGAGTTTGGAAGACAGATCATGCCTACCCCCCATGGAGCTCATGTCCCTTTTATTGTTTTTTTTGTCAAAATTCTTTAAATGTCGTGTGCATTTGCGACGGCGTCATTAATGTGGCGTGTTGCTCGGGTAGTAGTACCATTAATGCGGCGTAGTTTCTTGATTTGCTTTACTCTATTTGTGTCTTCTGTGGTTATTCGATGTTCCCCTTGTTATAGCATCAAAAGTTTTTCGTCTTTCTCGTTCTACCCTGTACAAGGATCCCCATGAGCGAGTTGTGGCCAAGTGGCATCAGGCCTATCTGTTCCATTAGCCATCATTGCGTACTTTCCCTTGCAAGCGAGTTGGTTCGTGGGCAAGTTTGGATCTTGGGATCGAGTATTAAGGCGAAACTCATTATTCTTAGCTGAGCGCCTAGTAAACTTATGAGTAAGAGAGAAATCTACTTACATTAGTATTACGATTAAAAAAAAAACTAAAATCATAAATTAAAAAAAAATCTACAAAATGACATAATTTTGAAGTTTTAACCCATGTACTATTACTTTACTACTTGAGTGAGTTATACATAAGATTGCAGATACACCATGCATTCCGCTCAGCCAAGCAGGTTTGCACGGCAAGACATGACAACATTAGACCCTTGCTCAAGCAAAAGTTATGGTATTACCTTTCAACGAGATACTGTCTCTCGAGCAATTGTTGAGTGATAGGTAGTACTTCACTTCACGAGATGCGTGCTAGACTTGTTGACTGCCTGATTACGATTGTTTTTTTTAAACAAACAAAAAAAAAAAAAAACCCCATAGTGATCTTATTTTAATTTTGATTTGAGTCTTTTTATTTTATGCTTGCAATATTATTTCAACATATCAACTTTTAGTGAATCGAGATTGATTGTTTTCCTTTCATTTATATACACAAATTAACTATTTTTTTATATTTCTAGCCAGCTTTGAATGCAACGTTTCTGTTTTCTTTTTCATATTCTTTTATTTTCGTTTTCTATGATTAGATGTGAGAAAGGTTGCGTGGGGTACCTAGTTGTGCGGAATTTGCACCCACCTTTTGAAACACCAAAGGTTTTTTTTATTAGTTTTTAGAGTTGATCTATAGAGAGAAAAAACAAGAATGTTATATTTTATATTTTATTAGTTTGGATTCAAGATGATATGTTATAATTTTAGTTAAGATATGAAAATTAAAAAAATATTGTTAAAATATTATTTTTTAATATTATTATTGTTTTGAAATTTAAAAAAGTCGAATTATTTATTATATTTTTTGTGAGAAAATTTAAAAAAATTATAATAATAAGATTAAATAGATGAAACACTTTTCGAATTCAAATTTAATGATAAATAAATTTTACAAAAATAAATTCATAAACTGACTTAATTTGATATAGTACATTAGATTGTAAAATAAATCTAATAGATTACGTTGTAGATTTATTTTTATGAAATTTCTATATAACTTTAACACTTATCCAATGTAAATATCATCCCTTATAACCCATAGTTTTTTGGAATGGCAATAAATAATAATTAATAAACAATATTTGAGCAAACATCTTATCTAATGATTCACGAAGTTAATCGTCTTATAATTCAGAGAATTAAGATATATAATATCTAAAATAATCCTAAAAAGAGTGATGATCATATAGGACTGGAAGCAATGCATATATAGGATAATAAAGTTTATATATTCAAGTCAAAATCGAAAGAAAACTAAAATGAGAAGACGGTGCGTGATGGGATGGTGCACGGCCACCAGTTCTACGCCAGTGCTTTCCCTTCTTTTTTTTACCCTTTCTTACCTATTTTTTTTCCTGAATGGCGCCGAGTTCCTATGAAAATCGGGTTCAATTATATCTTACGAGTCGACGCACGTGCAAACGTCACTAATTTTGAAATTAAATATAATCACTAAAATTTATATATAATTGAACTGTTTTATGCAAGATATTTATTTTTTAAAAATATTTTAATTCTTTAAGAAGTAATCTTTTCGGCTTTTCTTTTTCATTAACAACTCGATCTTTTAATACACACGTCAAAATATTATTATTTTTTCTATACTTCTTTTTTAAATATTACTTTCCATCTTTTTATTACAAAGTGAATACATGTTAAAAGTGAGAGGGAAAAAGCAGAAAATATCAAATAATTAAATGAAAAGTGACCATAATCACAGATATTTGAATCAATCATGACCATGCTTGCGCCAAGTTTGTTGGAATAAACTTTGTCACAGCTTGCTAATCCCTCCGTTGTTGATCGATGGTTCTACGTACATTAGAACTAATTGGAGATCAAGGGCATATATTATTTCTTATGTAGTTATTTAAAAAAAAAAAAGAAAAAAAAAAGCTTCTTATCAGCCATTGTTTCACATCAATCAAGACACAGCAGCATTTTTTTTTCCCTCCTCTCGATTGTGCGCACGTTTCCCTCTCAACCAGTTGAAATTTTTTGAGCCCTGTCACCCATCCTCTCTCCCACCCCCGCCCCCACCTCCCACGTTGCCCATTCTCTACAAAGTTGCCTTGTCGCTATCGACCCTCCCTCTGCCCATCACTTCCGTCGTCGTCGACCAATCTCCCCTTTGTCAATTCTTCTCTTGGACTTCGTGCTTTATCCTTTCTTCGAAATCTTCATCTCTTCAACATGTGATATGAGGTTTTAAGATTGTACCCTTCTAATTCTGTCCGTCCCCAAAGAATAATATTTTTCTCCATGTCTTAAGCCGCGATACCCCATCTCACTAAACCTAAAAATCACTTCTCTCAATACATAAGAAAGAATGTAATAGTATAGATGAAAAAATGTTACAACATTTACCTATGAAATTGAGCAGGGGCGGCGACGAAACTAAGATCCACGGGAGCAGTGTCACTGGTTTAGTCCATTTAATTAGCTCGCGGGGAGTGATAGCGTTGGGCAGATGAATGAGCGTCGCGAGGTGGCGCTACGAAGAGTAAGGTGACGCAGGTTCTTGGCGAGGGAGGAGGGTGGGTTTTGCTGGATGCATGCAAAATTTGAATGAAAAAAAAAGTAAAATCAACGTAAGGTGTGCAACGGCTGATATAGAACAATGGCTAATTTATAATGAAACTCTATTTTAAAACTCTTAGACAAAGGTTTAAATATTAAGCTCGTTATATAAACAAACTCATATGTAGTCATTTCTTATGTATTAATTATCATCATGTTCATAATTCTTCCATTTTATTTATAGTAAACAGTACTTAGTCTAAAATATAATTAATCATGTATGTAAAATCATCTCTTGCTTTAAAATTTTGGACTTAAACAAAGAGAGGGATTTAATCATTTATATTGGTTTTAACACTCAGATGTAGACAGGAATACTATTTAATAAGTGGATACAACATGTGAAATATTTATTAATGGAATAAAATCTAGAGTCAAAATTTGAACTCAAAATTTCTATAGTGTAAAATCATAACTTATCTCAAAAAATTAAATTTTTAAAAAAATATAATTAATTATTTATATTTATCTTACAATAAGATCTTGTTTACTTACAGAGATAATATGAAAGTTAAATAAAATATTTTTAAAATATTATTTTTGTTTTGAAATTTAAAAAAATTAAATTATTTATTATAGTTTATGTAAAAATTTAAAAAGTTTCTTATAAATGTTGAATAAAATATTTTTTGTATATTATTTTTATTTTAAAATTTGAAAAAATTAAATTATTTATTATATTTTATGTAAAAAATTTTAAAAAATTATAATGATTAAATAAAAAAGAATGATATGTGCAATAAAACACGTTTGAGCACACTAATGAAATTCCAACGACAGATATGAAATATAGTTCATGTACAAATGGAAGGGGACGTCTAATTTCGTTCACCCAACTCGCCTTTTTAAGTTACAATCAGACCCCATTTCTCAAAGCTGATCAATACGATGCAATGATGCGTGGAAGACAGGAAAAGTAGTACTATTGCCTTGGGCTCTGGTCATTCTCTGCCACCATTTTCTCTGACTCAGAGGTGACTGCCTCGGTACTTGTACCACCACAGTATAGCAAGAGAACTAGCCTAGCTACTCTTCTTAGACCCAGCTTCTCAACCCTTTTTCTTTCTTCAGTACAACTTTCAGAAAAAGTTGACCCAGAGACTCACAGAAGTTCCCTAGCTGGCCCTCTAAATACTCTCGGAGTCATTTTTTTTTTTTTTCTAACTCTGGTTTAGTTTTATTCATTTATTGCATTCTGGGACGCTCTGGGCATCAATCCCCGCAGAGCTTCTGACCACCATGGATGGGTGATGGAATACATGAAGTTTCAAAAACCATGTCGGCATTTTTGTCATATATGTTTCTTTTTTACTTTTTACCGTTCTCGAGCCTTTTCCTTCTGCCCGCAACGACCGCAACCCTGACCGAGCCGAAATGGCATAAAATCCATCTTCTGATCCTTTCCGGCCAACTACCGAACTACGATAGTGATATTAGGTACCATAATTTTTTTAAAATATTACGACGACTTTAATTTGTGTTTTAAGTTTTCGACGACTACCCATTTTCAACCTTCCTCTCGAAAGCTAATATTTGAGCCAAATGTCAGATCAGAAAAACTAAATATATATATATATATATATATATATATATATATATATATCAGGAAGCCACCAGCTTTTGAGCAATGCCGACTGGAACTGTTCATCTATCGTCGGCAAAATTCGGCCCAGAATGTTCTACTTCTTCTTGAATTCTAAAGATTTGGCGTAAGTCATGATTGAACTTGTGGAAAATGTGTGGTTTTTTCCCCTACAATACTGTAGCGTAGAATGAAAGTATTTCATACCTTATTTATATATATATATATATAGATGACCTAAAAATTAGGTCCTCGAGGCCGAGAATAAACCCTAGTCGGCAGACCCCAGCTAGTGTGTGTGGATACTTATGTTTTATGTCACGTCAACATGTTTGGTTGCAGAACTCGTGGAATAGTTTTTGCCACGTGGAAGCGTCGGAGATTCTAACCTTATCCTTGAAAAAGGAAGATTAGCAAGACTAATTCACCTCCAATTAAATACTGGATCATGCATCTTGTTTTGGCCCTTGGGTAAGAAACTCAGCAAATAATGATCATCTTGCCATCATTTGTAATAATATCTTATATTCTTCGGCGTCTCAAATTAGACTGGCCCAAATGAATAAAAGCAGCATCATGGCCTTTCTCAGAATGGATTTAGGAAAGATTAACAAAGCATACTAGGTCAGTACTAAACATGGATATACAATTGTTATGAACTTCATGTCTTTAGTATTTATCGTATCATTTGATGACATTTGATAATACGAACTCATAGTCTCTATCTAATCTATCAAATCACATGAAAGGGCTCTTATCACACAACTTAATACACCCTTAAAGAAATGCTAAATCTCCCGAATTCGGGACACAAAAAGTGTCCCGAATGAGGTTTTTTTTTTTTTTGCTTAATGATTAAGAAAGTATTTTTAATGATGTGAATTTTTTTATTTTTTAAAAAATGTTTATGATGATTAAAAAAGTAAATGAAAAAAAAAAGAAAATAAAAGAAAAAAAAAATATGCTATTCGGAAAGTAAATTCGAGATTTTTTTGGGTAAGTGTAGTACTACTCAACACCCTTAATGGTTATTGGTTCTCTCCGGCCCTCGTCCGTACGTACATTAACAACACATTAATTAAGAAAGTGGAAATGAGGGAGGGACCTAGATCTACGTGCTTGTTTCTTGAGAGTCATATATGCATGCATCCTTAATTTTGCTTTCAAACCCTAGCTTTACTTCCATTTGTCGAGTTTCCAACGAAGGAAAATAAGATATAAAAGACAATGGGATAATCTTTTTTTTTTTTTTTTTCTCCTTATATTGTCTCATTTCGAAAAATAAATTATAAATTAATGTTCTTTGATATTGATATTGGGATTTACATAGTTCCATTGGTTTATAACAATGATTTAATTAGGTTTTGAAATTTTGACAATTAAGGTCTTGTTTGAATATTCAAGTATTTTCAAAATATTTTATTATTATTATTTTTTTATTAAGACTACATCCGAATACCTCACTATTCAAACGTAATCTAAAATTACATATTATGGGTTAGCAAATATAGAAAAATGGTGGCTTTTAGGTTTTTTCGGACCAGCATAATTTAGATATGATCATGTGCATGATCTTATTTTGCTTACAACTTTTTCTCAGTTATTTTCGATAAATTGTACGCACGTACGTTGGCCTCACATGCTTGACTTTTTTCTGTGGAAAAGTTATCATGTATTATGCAAAGATCGATTGACAGTACGAATATGATATAAACTTTGTAGGGATGAGCTGACTACCCAACCAACATTTTAATTAGGAAAATAAAAACAAAAGGAAAACAACAAACACAACATGGGATTTTATAATTATGTTTTTAAATAATTCTATTTTATAAAATAATTAATAAAATAATTGTAAGAATTTCTTCCTTTCATAAAAGAGTCGTGTATTATTACTCAAAAATTAAAGTTAAAACAATTCTTTTAGTAAAAAAAATTAAAGAGAAGAGAGAATTCTAGTTACAGCATAGACCTATTCAGAAGTCCTATATTGCATACGAGGCTTGGCTTGTTTGGAAATAGATCTCATTCTAAAATTTTCATCTCATCTCATGATCTGTATATATCATTTCCAAACATAATTCAAATACAAAAATTTCAAATTAATCATTACAATTTTTTCAAACTAATTATTACAACTTTCTCAAACTTTCAAACAAAAAAAAAAATAATTCAAAATTTTCAAATACCAAACAAAAATAATATTATAAAACTATATTATAACAATATTTATACTTTATAATATTTTTTATTCAACTTTTTCTCTCACATTTCCCAAAATATAAAAAATATTCAATTCAAACTATTTCACTATTATTCACAAACTATCTTACTAATATTCACAAAATTCTCATGTCATCTCACTCCGTAAACGAGCCTAATTATTTTTTTTTTATGTTTTATTATTACGAATTGGTCTTTGGACTGAACTGAGATCAATTCAGTTCAGTCTGATTTTAAGCTAAATCTAACATTCAAACACCTAACTTTCAAATCACTAAATTCATCTTAACTCAAAACCTCTTTATACGTGGGATCCATAACTTTTTTCAACTTAACACTTTTTTACACACAGGATCCACAATTTTTTTCAACTTTTCCTAAATACATATTAACTCATCTTAATATCCAAATACATATAAACTCATCTTAGGTTGGTCCTACAAAATTCACTCCACCATCTCAACTCATTACTATTCATAAAGAATTCAACTTATCTCAACTCAGCTCAACATCTAAATGAATCCTTAAGAATCTTCCTCCTCGTCATCTATATATCATATATTTAATAAAAAAAAAATTATCAGAATGATGTATAATATGTAATATAAAGATGATGAGTATAATATTTCATTACACGTGTGTGTGTGTGTGTGTGTGTGTGTGGCGGGGGGGGGGGGGGGGGATAGCTTAATCGAGGTCGACCGATTGGATAGTATGTTGCACGATGGTCATGAATGCAAGCAAGATCTTGACGTGGCTAGATGCTTAACGATCACATCTTTCTTCTTCAAGTTATACACCCAACCCTTATCTTTATATGTGTATATATATATATACACACACACACATACAAAAATCTTATGTACAATCAATTTTGCATACTTTTTGTATACTTTATTAATGTGATTAGCTGTTGGAAGGGATATTTAGGGCCTTGGGGCAAATAAGCCCATGCGTTGGAAGGCCGAAGTTTGAGACCTCAGGAGTCGGATCAGCACTGTAAGTCCAGAGATTGAATCTTTAATCACGTGGTGAATAACACAAAGAATAGATAACATCTTCGATGGATCAGCAGAGCTATCTGACCGATTTATTCGAGGGTTATCTAAGATGAACTCTGGAGTTAATCGTTATCAACATCTTTATACTCCTATAAATAATACATGGAGGTAACACATTGAGATTCATATACATATATTGAAAACATTCATCTAACTTAAGTATCGGAGTACTCTTAGGCACCCAGTGCACCATCTTATTTGTTGCAAGTTGTTCGTGCAGTTGGTGGTATGAAACACGTCCTTAACAGTGGCGCCGTTTGTGGGATGGTCATAAACTTCAACGTGATTTTCACATGCCAACTACCACACAATCTCAAGCAACCATTGACTAAGAGATGAATACCACGGGTGTAGAATTAAGGTTGGCAGAAGTTGAAGAAAAGTTGAAAAAAGTAACGACAGTGGTTGAGCAGTTGCGAAAGGAAAAAGAAGAGCTGAAGCGGCAGAATGCTACTATACCACCAATCCACAACTGGAAAATAAAAGGAGATGCGCATAGCATGGGAGGTATGAATGCCGAGGAGTTAGAAAAGAAGAGGTTACACGACAAGCTGCACAACCTCGTAGATAAATACGAGGAGATGGCAACGAGAATGGGAGGATCTTCCTCCGTAGAGAAGCTATTGAATCAGACTAATCTTCCCTACAATGAGGAAGTGATGGCGGTACCATTCCCATCTAAATTCAATGTTCCACAAATTGACATGTATGACTGATCCCGAGACCCTCTAGATCACTTACAGAGTTTTAAAGCACACATGACTTTCCATGGCTTCCTGGGAGAGGTGGTTTGACGTGCCTTCCTGTTAACATTAAAAGGAATAGCACTGGACTGGTTTGGAACTTAACAACCAGGATGTATTAACAACTTTGAAGAATTGACCAAGTAATTTTTAACACAATTCATGGCAAGTAAGAGACATCGATGGCCCACCACTTATCTTCTCACTATTAAACAAAGGGAGGAGGAAAGTCTGAAAGCGTATTTGACCGAGTTAGCCAAGAAAACCCCCTCAACTCTGAGGGAGTTCATGGACAGGGCGGATGACTATGTTAACACTAAGGACACGTTGCGAGCTCTCTTAGAACCCAAGAAGCAGGAGTTGAATTCGGAGACCAAGATCTCGAACAGTGCGAGAAACAGGAAGAATATTGGGCTAAGTCATCAAGACGGGCGGCAAGAAAGGTACTCCACCAGCAAGACCAAAAGCCTCGCCTCATCCACAATAATCCGAGCGTACAAAAAAATGCAGAAACCACAAGGAAAGAAGCACGCCCACCCACAAGGGGCCAACATTATTGCAAATACCACCAATCAGACACTCATTGGAAGAAAGATTGCTCAACCATGAAGAAAAGAATGGCTAGATTGGCGGGAAGTGGTGAATTCGAGCGAATGCTAGTTGAACACATCAAACCGAGAAGAGAAGATAGCCAAAGGCAAGAGCCTAGGCGGAGTAATAGTCCAAAAAGACAGAGACAAGAAAGAGAACAAAGACATGACGACCCCCGCCAACCTCACAACCAAAACCAAGCTCCCATCGGAGAAATTCGTACCATAGTAGGAGGATTTGTCGGCGAGGGTGTGATGGCTTCCAATAGAAAATCTCAACCCCGTAGAGCAAAGTACCACTAAGTATACAAGGCGGACAAACCCTTCAAACAACCCCGACTAAGTACCACACCCACCATCTCTTTTGGAGATGAAGACTGTCAAAGGATCCTTTACCCACATGATGACGCATTGGTAGTCACCTTGTTAATTGCAAACTACACGACCAGATGGATACTAATCGACAACGGGAGCTAAGCTCACATCTTATTCTGTGATACTTTCGCCAAGATGGGCATTTGCCCCGACAAGTTACGCCCGTCGCCAACTCCCCTAAAGCGATTCTCTGGCAAAGCTGTACAACCATTAGGCGTTATCACACTACCAGTCACGGTCGACCAGGGTTCACATATGGCAACAACAATAACAGACTTCTTGGTAGTCAAAGTCTCATCATCCTACAACGCCATATTGGAATGCCCCACTTTGAATAGAAGGTTGTGACTTCTGCCTACCACTTAAAAATGAAGTTCCCAATAGAAACAGGCTTCAGTGAGGTTCGGCGAGAACAAATTTTGAAGCAAGAATGCTACATGCAAGAACTTAAAGCAAGGGCACCAGGCGTGTGTCCTTGAAAGTTTAGAAGGGAAGCTGCTGCCCCACCATTAATCACAGCCAACCAAGACATGGAAGCAAGGGATGAGAATAACTTAATGCAGGCAGAGGCAAATGAGCCTCTAGAGATCGTAGCCCTACGCCAAGATCGGCCGAACGCCACGACACAGGTGAGAACAAGGCTCCCCCCACGAATATAGGGAGGTGTTAAAACAACTGCTGATCGAACACACAAACGTGTCCGCCTAGAGTCATGAAGATATGCCGAGAATTGATAATGCCATTATAGAGCACAACATGTGTGTTGACCCAACAACAAAGAAAGTATGCCAAAAAAGAAAAGCTTTCAGCATAGAGAAGTGCACAACCATTGCCATGGAAGTTGATCGTCTCCTAGCTGCGGGGTTTATAAGAAAAACATACTACTTAGAGTGGCTCTTGTAATGCTAGTCAAGAAAAGTAACGGGATGTGGAGAATGTTTGTGGACTTCACAGACCTAAATAAAACTTGCCCCAAGTACAACTTCTCCTTGTCATAGATCGATATTATTGTTGACTCCACAACAAGACACCAAGTGCTAAGTTTTATGGACGCGTATTCAGAGTACAATCAGATCCGCATGAACCAAGCAAATGAAGAGAAGACGACATTTATCACCGATAGAGGTTTTAGTATTACCGAGTGATGCCCTTTGGGCTGAAGAATGCGAGGCGACTTACCAAAGGCTGGTCAATCGGATATTTAAATAGCAGATTGGAAAGACTATGGAAGTATACACCAACGACCTGTTGGTGAAAAGTAAGGAACCCGCCCAACACCTAGAAGACCTAAGAGAATCTTTCGTTGTGCTTTGTTATTATAAAATGAAATTAAACCCAACGAAGTGTGCTTTTGGAGTGGATTCGGGAAAAGTTTTAGAGTTCATTATCTCAGAAAGAGGCATCGAGGCAAATGCTGAAAAGATTGTCGTCATCTTGAACATGAAGCCACCTCAAAACATCAACCACGCCCAACAGTTGGCAGGCAGGGTGGCAACATTGAACCGTTTCGTGTTAAGATCCACAAACAAATGTCTTCCCTTCTTTAGGGTCTTACAAAAAATACACCCATGAAACGAAGAGTGCGACCAATCTTTCCAAGATCTAAAACAATATCTATCTAACCCACCACTGTTAAAGCAGCCCAACTAAGGGATACCTTGTACGTATATCTAGCGGTATCCCCCCATGCCATTTCCACGATCTTGGTCAAGGAAGAGGGAGCAACACAGGCGCCAGTGTATTACACGAGCAGCGCATTTAGAGGTGCCGAGACTAGATACCCTCAAATGAAAATGTTGGCATTTGCATTAGTGACAACTGCCAAGAGATTGCGGCTATATTTTCAGGCTCATCCCATAAAGGTGTTAATGGAACACTCCATTAGGAGAATATTGCAAAAACCTGATAGCTTAGGAAGATTGGTCGTCTGGTCAGTGGAACTCAGCGAATTCGATATTGATTACATGCCCAGAAGTTTAGTAAAGGGGCAAGCTTTGGTAGATTTCGTCACCGAATTTACATACTTCCTAGTGGAAGTTGAAGTTGCACCATACCGACAACCTTGGTTGGTTTTCGTTGATGGATCTACCTGCCAAACGGGAGAAGGAATAGGGATCTACATCGTATGAGAAGCAGGGCAAGTACACTACTACATAGCCACACTTACACTTAAAACTATGAATAATGAAGTCGAATAGGAAGCACTGATAGCTCGACTATCCATCGCAAAAACTCTTGGCACCGTAGAGATTGAGGCAAAGGTGAATTTCCAGATTGTGGTAAACTAAGTAACCAGAACGTACGCCACAAAAGGGAAAAAATTGAAAAAATATATGAATCGGGTATTAAAGATCCGTGACCAACTTTTCTACTTCAGTCTTGAGTAGATACCAAGGGAAGAGAACACCATAGTAGACAGGCTAGCCAAAGTCACATCAACAAGAGAATAGGCAGATTTACCTTGGGAGGTATAGAGGAGAGTGATAAATATCCTAGCAATCGGAGTACAGGTGAACCAGGTGGGGCCCACTGGGCCAGAGTGGGCCAAGGCAATATCAGAGTACCTGGACACGGGCAAACTCCCTGAGGAGAAAGAGACAACGAAGAAAATCAAGAAGAACGCAACATGTTTTGTAAAGATTGAGAGAATCCTTTACAAAAAAGGATTTACCGCCCCTTTGTTAAGGTGCATCTCGCCGGAGGAAACACAATACGTATTGGTGAAAATACACAAACGCGTATGCGGCAACCATTCTAGTAGAAAGGCTCTAGTGTAGAAAGCCTTTAGGGCAAGCTACTATTAGCCCAATGCCCCAAGAGACACCAATCAGTTTGCAAAGAAGTGTATCAGATGCCAGATACATGCCCCCGTCCCGTATTGTCCCTACGAGAAATTATTTTCTATTACTGCCCCATGGTCGTTTGCTTAATAGGGGATTGAACTAGTAGGCCTCTTCTTGCCAAGTAGAGGAGGGGTAAAACATATAATCGTCACGATAGATTATTTCACAAAATGGGTGGAGGCGAAGCCCCTTGCAACTATAACGGCAAAAGCCACCACCAAATTTCAATGGAAATACATTATCTGCCAATTTGGCATCCCTCACAGTATAAACTTCGACAACGAGAAGCAGTTTGATTCAGAGCATTACAAAGAATGGTGCAAAGAGCTGGGAATTCAAGCCAAGTAATCATCACTAGAGCACCCACAAGCTAATGGGCAGGCAGAAACGACAAATAAATCCTTACTTGAAATTTTAAAGAAGAAGCTTACCGATAGGAAAAGAGACTGGGTAGAAGACTTCCCAGGAGTGATGTGGGCCTATAGGACAACTATGAAGATCCCAATAGGCGAAACACCGTTCACACTGGATTTCAGGAGCGAAGCAGTCGTCCTAGTAGAGATCAGTCTACCTACGCATTGAATTCACCACTTCAACCAAATAGAGAGCAACAAGGCGCTTGAGGAGCACTTCGACCTCCTAGAAGAGAAAAGAGAGGAAGCTAAGATCCAAAATATCCTCAACAAAAGAAAACAGAGCATTACTTCAACAAATGAGCCAAATCCAGATCTTTCAAAGTAGGCAACTTAGTGCTCAAAGAAAAAGGAGTGACTAGCCAAGATGAAGGGAAACTTGAACCACAATGGGAATGGCCATATGTAGTAGTTGCCAGCAATCGACCAGGGTCATATTGCCTCAAGGACAATCAAGGAAAGGAGTTGCAACACCCTTGGAACACCGAGCATTTGAAGATATTCTACCCTTAATTCTTTTCTAAGATGTATTCAATAAAGCGAAGTCAATAAAGGCAGACACCTTTTTTTTTTTTTCAGCTCGCACGTCTCACCCTTACTTAGCCACCAAAGTCAAGTCTAAAGACTTACAGTGCAATCAACAGGAATGGAGATCAAAAGACCCCACGACCCCTTATTTAGCCATCAAAGTCAAG
Organism: Juglans microcarpa x Juglans regia; assembly: GCF_004785595.1. Classification (NCBI taxonomy): domain Eukaryota; kingdom Viridiplantae; phylum Streptophyta; class Magnoliopsida; order Fagales; family Juglandaceae; genus Juglans; species Juglans microcarpa x Juglans regia. Next base: position 5,500,534 of record NC_054607.1, read on the forward strand.
TCTAAAGACTCGCAGTGCAATCAACGGGCGTGGAGGTCAAGAGACTCCACGACCCCCTTACTTGGCCACCAAAGTTGAGTCCAAACACTCTTGGTGCAATCAATGGGCGTGAATGTCAAAGGACCCCACGAACCCATTACTTAGTCACCAAAGTCGAGTCTAAAGACTTGCGGTGCAATCAACGTGCGTTGAGGTTAAATAATCCCCACGACCCCCTTACTTAGCCACCAAAATCGAATCCAAATACTTGTAGTGCACTCAACGAGCGTGGAGGTTAAAAGACCCCACAACCTCCTTACTTAACCACCAAAGTCGAGTTCAAAAACTCGCGGTGCAATCAATAGGCGTAAAGGTCAGAAGACCCCACAACCCTCTTACTTAGCCACCAAAGTCGAGTCCAAAGACTCGCAATGCAAACAACGGGCGTGGAGGTCAGAAGATACCACGACCCCCTTACTTAGCCACCAAAGTCAAGTCCAATGACTCCTAGTGCAATCAATGAGCGTGGAGGTGAGAAGACCCCATGACCCTCTTACTTAGCCACCAAAGTGCGTCCAAAGACTCGCGGTGTACTCAAAGGGCGTGGAGGTCAAAAGCCCTTATGACCCCTTACTTAGTCTCCAAAGTCGAGTCCAAGGACTCATTATGGAGTCATTGGGCGCATAGCTCAGAATTAATATCACAAAACAAGGGCAAAACAAAGAAACCAAACACCAGCATTGCAAAAAGAAGGCCAAAATGGAGCCATATACCAACTATACAAAATAAGGCTAAAACAAGAGCCACCATTATAGAAGTAAAACACAACAAAAATTTATCATTATAGTCTTTCAAAATATTGTTTGAAACAAAGAAGAATGTAAAAGGAAGCAAAGTCTTTATGAAGGTGGAGCCGCTAGAGGTTTTGAGGGTGAAGAAGCAGGCGGGAAGTCGTTAGGCATAGTATTGCATCCCATTGCATCCCAATGCATCCACAAATTGGCATGAAACCTCATCGGGTCTGAAGGAGTCAAGGTCTAAACGCCTCAAGTTAGTTCGAGGATTGGCCAATAAGTGAGATTGCTAGTGAGCCACACCAACCCCATATCCCTATCCAAGGACTCGATCCCTAACAGCCCTAGTGACCATCAGTTATGGGAGCACACGGGCCACCTTACCCCTGGAAGCGGCCAATTTTGATTCCATTTCCAACAACTGCTACTTTTGTTCTTTCACTTTTGTGTCCAAGTGTAGAATAGTTTGGTTCATTTTACTTTGCTTGACATCAATTTCTTCTCGACCCTTCTTGTAGGCGACAAACCTACCTCGTAGATCCTCTTAAGACCCCTCAATTTCTGACACTTTAAGGCCAAATTGCCTATGAGCTTCGTTATACGAGGCTTTCGAATTTGAAAGCTCAAGGATAAGTTGTCTGTGGCTCTCCTCAAAAGAAGCCAACGCCTGGGCAGACTCCAAGCTTCGTTGCTCAGCAGTAGCCAACAACTGTTGAGAGGAATCCAACTCTCCACTCAGGTGGGATAGTTGGGCACGAGCAAATTCTAGTTTAGACTTTGCCAGTTGCAAGGCGATTCCATTACGCATGATGAGGGACTTGGCATGAAGTAACTCACCACGGAGCTCGGATGCTTCATCGCGAAGGAGCTCAAGGTCGCCCTCTAGGGAGCGGATATGCCCATCTGACTACTCCAAGTAAGACTCCACCTTAGCCTTCTCAACTTGCATCCAACTCATCTCTTTCTTAGAAAAGAACTAAAACATCCGCCTGGTACGTACCTCTGACTCCAAGTTGGCATGATCATCCAAGCCGCTAAATCATCCATGCCCTACAAAGCACAAGGATACAATAAAATATGGGTCGTACATATGAAGACAAGTACAATTAAGCCAATAAAGTCATACTGAAGACTAGAAGTTCTTAAGCGTTGAGCAATCTCTGCCATTGCTCCATCCTGAGGAGGGGGCGCAAGTAAGAAGGCCGCTCAAACCTTCATGCTGTGGTTCGCTGCCCTGCACATGGGGCTTCCCCAAAGAGTACGTCAAAGGCATAGAAGAGGTGGCTGGAACCTCTACCGCAGGCACGGATGCGCCCTTGTTCGCAGCAATGGAAAACTCAAAACTATCGATGGGCTTGGCATCCTCATCGCCGCTATCTCCTCCGTCTTCGTTTTCACCATCTCCTGTGCCGTCCCTTCCATTTCACATTCCCATGATGACCCGCCTCCCTCGCTTGGGGTTGAGGAATCCACGTCACCATCGGAGAATGAGGGTGAAGGGGAAGGAATGGAGACCCTTTCATTGTCTGTAGGCGGAGTCTCACCCCTGGAGAAAGTTGTAAGGAGGGAACTTAGATTGGAGTCTTGATCCCTACGATCATCAATGTTGCCCTCGGGAACATATAGTCCACGGCACGACTTTGGTCACCGCCGCCAGTAGGAGTTGTAGTTTCAGACACTGTAACCCCAACAACACCCATAGAGAAGGCTTCATATATATTAGATACAAACTTGCCACCACTGGGAGTTGAGACTGATGAGAGGAGAGAATACAACTCGCAAGAGGGTTTACCCATTGAGTCCAACCCCTTGGGGGCAAGACAAAATCAAAGGCTGTGGCCAAATCAACAAGGGCTTGGCCCATGAGCCCATCAAGGTTGTTAAGCCCAAGAGATGAAATTGGAAACACATGCATAGGAGACGTAGAGGGCATCTCCCCTTCTTCGGTCGGATTGGTGCAAGTGTCAATGACCACTTTTGGCCTCACATCATCAACGACGCCTTTGACTTTTTCAACAAGTCAATTAGCAAATGCCTTGCCCTTAATACATCGAAGACGTTTTCTAGAGGTCTCAAAAGGAGGGGAGACATGCCCCTTCTCAGAAGGCGTCACAACCTTTAATTTACGCCCTTTGACGTGGGAACGGTGAACCATTCAAAGAATCTATCAATGTTGGCAGGAGTCAAGACATTTTCAGTCCACAAGGCACCCTCATGATCTTCTGTCCAATTTAGGACTATGTCAAAGCGAGAACGTTCTCGACCAGTCAAATCTATCAAGATCTTTTTGTCATTAGGGACCTTGCCCCATTTAGCTCAGATGGGAAAGTCCCGAATGGTTATCTCAGGAGTGGGAAATTTCCAACCACTACCAGAAATAAGGAAAAATGTCTTTTGCCATTGTTTGGCATTCAAATGGCGGCTTTCAAATGCCGCCAAACATTGCGAATGAACATGAAAACTGCAAATGTTACCTAATAGCCCTTTCACAAAATAGAAAGACAGGAACTCATGACCAGTCAAATCTGGGTATATATCCCCCAAGGGTTCCAAAACTATACGGAACACCACGCATAAATACAAAATTACGTGCCAATAATGCAAATGAAGTTGGGCAGGGGTCAATCAAAAGAAATCAAGGACATTGTGAATAGGGTGGATGAATGGAAGGCACAAACTGTGCATTATGGCACACACGGGAAGAGCAACCCTACCTGAGAAGCCTTCCTCGTCAACAATGCCTTCTGCCGGAAGAGAGAGAACCATGGTATCGGGATACGATATGAAGTCCTCAACCTTGCCAAGTCTCAGGCGACAAGTGTAGAGTGCCACTGGAACCCTTCAAAGAAAGGTAAAGTTTGATTGTTAGAGGATTCAGGTGTAGAATGGGGAGAAATCCCCAATGGGGTTTGGGAGAAGGAAGAGCCACATTGAGCCATTATTGAAGAAATAGGAAGAGACAAGATTAAGATGGTGAAAGGTAGTGAGTGTTTGAAACTTGAGAAGAAAGCAAGAAGAGGAAATGATGCAAGAAGATGAAAGAAGACGAGTAGGAAATAGGGGCAATGATGAGGAATTCTTGGGAAGACGAAAGGGTTACAACGTCGTCGTTTATTATTCAAAAAAAAAAAGAAAACAATAAATTCAAGCGCGGCAACAGTTACGGATGACGTGGGCGACGTTTTTAACATAACGAAAAGATTAATTTTTATTAGCCTACACCTTAGTTAGTATAGAAATGAGAAAGGTAGAGTGTGCACAAATTAATGAATTTCTCAGACGCAGGCATGAAAGAAATTAGCAGGATAACTAGAAGGGATATTTAGGGTCTTGGGGGAAATAAGCCCATGCATTGGAAGGCCCAAATTTGAGACCTCAGGAGTCGAATCAACATTGCAAGCCCAGAGATTGGATCTTTAATCACGTGGTGAATAACATAAATAATAGATAACATCTCCAATGGATTAACAGAGCTATCCCACCGATTTATTCCAGGGTTATCTAAGATGAGCTATGGAGTTAATCGTTATCAACATCTTCATACGCTTATAAATAATATCTGGAGGTGACACATTAAGATTTATATACATATACTGAAAACATTTATCTAACTTAAGTATTAGAGTACTCCTAGGCACTCAGTGCCATCATCTTATTTGTTATAGATTGTCCGTGTAGTTGGTGGTTTGAAACACAAACTTAACAAATATATTATTTTTTTAATATAAAATAATTATTTTGATCAATAAAGAGAATATGCAAATACCGGCAGACCCTATATATATATATGTTGAAAAAAGTTATTCGTGTGACTTGTTCTTACTGGTTGGAGTTACCAGTGTTATTTTTTATTTTTTTTCTAAATTTTTTAACTTAATGATTAAAATATTATTTTTTTAAAAAAATTATGTTTTTTTTAAATATTTAAAAATATTAAAAAATATATTTTAAAAAAATAATAATATAACTAAGGTAGCTCCCGCTTGAGCTGTGACTGTTGAGCCACCCGTATAAATGTTGGGCAACAAAGATGATGACCTGTACGTACGTCTCTCCATTTCTCGATGGGTCAATCTACCTATACATCTAATCTGAGGTTCTAGACTTGACGCATTAATGTGATGTGATGGAGCCCTCTTTTAAGCCTTTTCTTTCTCTTTCAGTTTCAGTACTGATCTTGTTCTTTTTCTCACATGCATCTTTTACTTGTTCATGGGTACTCTTGCTGTTTAGAAGTTATTTTCATCACATTTTTTAATCAATCCTCTTATGTATATATACTATGTTTACAGGCGTATAGTACGTGTGTGTAAACAAGTATATGTATATAGATCAGAATGATCACTTTAATTTCCTCCCATAGAGAACTGCAGTTTCTAATTATGATTTGGATGGAAAAGAAGCAGATGTTCTGGAGGATTTCACTATTTGGATGTGACGATGGTCCATGCATGACACGTAGTGGAGTTTCAGGTATCTCCAATCTTGGCCCCGGTCGATTTAAATCCCTATTATCTTTTCTGTCAAGTGTCAAGCGTTTTTGTCGTTGGCAGCCAGATCATGAGTTGGCCCGGTGGAGGGGAGACCCAGCTCCCCCTCCCCCTCCCCAACCCGTTGTCACTTCACCATTGTTTTTGAAAGGCAAGTCGCCAGTTGGTCATATCATAATTTGCTTTTATCAAATTTTTTCCCTTAACCCAAAAACAACTGTGCCACGTAGGTGTTAGAGCACTGTAAAAGTCAAAGCATCTTCAAAAATTTGAAGAAATATAAATCAAATAATTTACATTGACTTCTTTTTAAAAAAATAAAAATTTAAATTATGAGCTATAATAATTTTAAATATATCTTTAAATTTAGAGATGTATTGTTTATCTTAAAAATAATATTTTATTTTAAAAATTATCCCAATTGCTTTACTTTTCAATTTTTATTTTTTATTGTTTTCACTTTTCTTGAACGTCCTTTCACTTTATTTTTATATTCAATTTTGAAATATGTGAAGAAAGAAATATTATTATTAATTAACATATATTTAGTATAATTGTAAAATATAAAAAAAATTAAAATATTATTATTAAAAAAATAATATTATATTATTATTTTGACTAATTCAATATAGGATTATGGCTAGAGTAGTTTTGGATTTATAAAAAATATGTACGTTTTATCAAATTTAAAGATATTTTGATAAAGCCAATACTAATCCTGTTAGTGGCTAAAGAGCATGGTTATTCCTCTATGTCTATCCGTCGTGTGGGTGTAGCGGCCGCCGCTCCCACGTCTTGTTGGATTTGTGGAGTCTAATTTTCTTGATGTGTGAGTTCAATTTGATGACCAATTCAATAAGAAAGCGTTATAATTTCTTTGATATATTTTTAAGAAGACTATTTTTGATACTGTTTACATTCAGAAAAATGCGTTAGGCAAAAACTTTGTTCGACATTCGTGAGGCAGGTGGTTCGAGCGAAGTTCAGACAGAGTTTGTTCGAGGTGCACTTGATACACTGCTTGAGCGAATAATGCAGAAAAGTAAAAATTAAGATTTTTATCTTCTGACACTATAAATATCTACTTAATGAACAATTTAGTATGCTCTGAATAATTTGAATAGTGAGATTTCGTCCCAAAATGTATTTTCTGATTCCTCAATATGATAAAATTCTCTGCAATTTTGTGGACGTAGATATATTGCCGAACTACGTTAATTTTGTATCGTATGATTGATTTGCTCGTCTTTACTTTCACTTCTTTGTCATCGTCGCTTTGTTTTGACAACACATTTTCATTGACTTACACATGATACGAAAATAGTGGAAGATCAGCCGTTTGGTATGGGGTTACAACTTTTGTTGCTAAAAATATAGAATTAGGATAAAAGTTAATTTTGTTCTCGCTAGTCTGCACCTATATACTTTCCAAATTCTACGATAAGGTCCCGTTTAGATTCAGAAAGTGTTTCATCCCATCTCATCTCATCATTATAACTTTTTTAAATTTTCACACAAAATATAATAAACAATTCAATATTTTCCAATCCCAAAACAATAAAAATATTAAAAAATAATATTCTAACAATTTTTTTTCAACTTTGATCTTTAAAACCTTCTCATCTCATAATTTAAACCAGCCCTAAATAAGGCTTTTCTGTAATGTGTTAGTACTTTTGTTTTGTCTTCTTGCTCAACTTGCATATGTTTTTTCTTCTCTTGTTTTGGGTGCTGAGGACTGCAAGTTAAAACACTGCTATCCAAATGGTGGGTGGGTTGAACAAAGATCTCAACTCGAATAAGCCACTCTATATGACACTTCTCTAGCCATTTTTTTTTTTTTTTATCAAAAGGCATTAGCAGCCAGACTTTCTATCATTCATCAGCAAAAAAAGGGTGTGAGCAACAGTACACCACTGTACAGTCAAGAATTGAGAAAATCTCATGAAAAAAAAATAAACAAAACCAACCCTCCAAACTGTATAAGTACAAACCTCAGTCATATACAACTCATGATCAACTGTTTACTTCTCAACTAAGGAAGCCCAGGCCCCAGGCTTATCAACTACCCAGCAACTATCTCACCTCAGTTGGAAGATCTGCAACTTGGCATGTCTCCATAAGGATATAACCCATGAAAGCCTCAACTTTTGGACGTCTGTCAACAACTCCTCCTACAGGTCCTGCAAAGCCCAAGGAACCTTGCCTTATCCAGCCATGAGCCAATCCACAACAGCTTGGGAATCTGACTCCAGTATTTGGTACTTCCCCATGCTGCAATGTCAAATACAAATTCAATCCATCCAAGTAGCTTTCAGTTTAGCAAAGTACTACTACTCTCCCACCATAAGTTTAGATAGTGAGTTGATATGATATGAGTAATTGAGATAAAAGTTGAATAAAATATTGTTAAAATATTATTTTTTAATAATATTATTATTTTGAGATTTGAAAAAGTTGAATTATTTATTATATTTTGTGTTAGAATTTAGAAAATTATAATGATGAGATAAGATAAAACACTTCTTGTGGGCTTTAAGTCTCTGAAACAATGCCAAATCCATATTCCTAACATCGTAACTTTTGAAACTTCAGTGAATTTCAGTAGCATTATAATCTTGGAAGACGTAGCACCATTCAGTACCTTGATCAAGTTCTCCATCCTTTCCTTACAGCTCCTCAACCATAACCACCAAGAAATCAAAGTAGGCAATACTCCAAAATGATACCCAGCTCTGAATTAAAAGAAGCCTTGGAGAACGACAGTAACGAATTATAGAAAATAGAAGAAAAACTAAGAGAAGAAGACGCAAAGAATGTGTTTGAAATAATGCTTCATAGAATTGTTTTCATTTCTGAATACATTTGACAGGCTCGATTTCCCTCTCATACAATTGCCTATTGAGCCTAGATATTTATAACCAATTCACAACCAAAATTACATATTCATAATAACACCTCAGCATTGTTCATATCGTCTAGAAGCTTATGCAATATTCCCTTGTGCATGGTTTGTTAGTCCTGCTGTTGCTCCACTGTCGAGTTTGTTGGAATTCTACTGTGAGGTGGAACTTGCTGAGGCAGGTTGTAGGTGAGCCATAATATCCCCCCTCAATTCAAGTGGCACAGCAAAAAGTGTGAGGCTTGAGTGAAGAAAGTTGAACCGTGCTATGGAGAGCGGATTGGTAAAAACATCAGCAATTTGATCTTTACTTGAAACAAATGAGTCTTTGAGGATTTTGGCAGTAACATGATCTTTCACAAAATGATAATCAAGATTATCGAGAATGTAAAACTGGATTTATAGAAAGATAAGTGGTGCCTATATTATCACACCACAAATTTGGAGGATCATTGAGAAAAATGCCCAATTCTTTTAATAGTGAATGTATCCATAAAATTTCACAAGTGGTGTTAGCCACAGCCTTGTATTCGGCCTCAATAGATGAACAAGCGATTGTGGGCTGCTTCTTGGAGCCCCATGAAACAAGTTGCGAATCAAAATAAACAGAAAAGCCACTGGTTCAATTCCGACCATCATCACAACTAGCCCAATCGGCATCCGAAAAGCAGTAAGACAGAAAAAGGAAACAAGAGAAAAATAAAGACCATAGGTAGAAGTAAGGCGAAGATATCGTAAAATCCTTTTGACAACTTGTCAATGAGGAATATGAGGGTAGTGCATGTATTGACAAACTTTATTTACAACATATGAAATGTCAGGACGGGTAAAGGAGAGGTATTGAAGGCTACCTGCGACGTTACGATACAACTGAGGATCCTCAAATGAGGTTCCATCAAGAGACGAAAGTTTGGTTGAGGTAGACATCAGGGTTGACACAGGTTTGGAATTGTGCATGTTTGTTCTGGCTAACAGATCAGTGATATACCGAGTTTGAGACATGTATAGACCAGCAGAACTACGTGTAACCTCAACACCTAAAAAATAATGAAGAGTGCCTAAATCTTTAACATGGAAAACAACGCAATGTGGATATAAAATCAGTAATCAGATCTAAATTAGAGGCAGTAAGAATGATGTCGTTTACATAAATTAAAACATAAATGGATGTAGACACAATGGATAGTATGAACAAAGAGGAATCTAAAACAGAGCTGTGAAACCCTAAGGAAAGCAATTTCGAACTCAATTTAGAGAACCAAGCCCTAGGGGCTTGTTTCAAAGCATAGATAGACTTGCGTAATTTACAAACATGCTTAGGAAAGTCAAAAATTACAAACCCAGTTGGTTGACTCATGAAGACGTCATCCTCCAAATCTCCATGTAGGAAGACATTTTGAATATCTAGTTGATGAAGAGGCCAATGACGCGTAACATCAATGGAAATGAGGAGTCGGATAGTGATAGATTTTACAACGGGACTAAAGGTCTCCGTGTAATCCAAACCATCATGTTGATGGAAACCCTTGGCCACAAGATGAGCCTTACGATGCTCAAGGGTTCCATCAGCTCGCCGTTTGGTCTTGGTCTTGGTCTTGAGGACCCACTTACATTCGAGAATGTTGAGGTTAGGGGTGCACGAAATTAAATCCCAAGTGTGATTATGGATAAGGTCTTGGAACTCACTAGACATGGCCAATCGCCACTCAGGGAATTTAGAGGCTTAGGTGTAGGACTAAGGTTCCTCAGGAACATGAGAAGTCTAGGAGACGGTGAGGGAGACTGATGGTTTGGGACGAGGCCAGGATATGGTGCCATTGGACCGTGAAGTGGGACGGGTGACATTGTTCTTCGATCAAGTTTGCATGGGATGAAATGAGTGAGTAGCAGGAGGTGGAGCAGCAGGAGAGATTGAAGAGGACGAGGTCTGGCCAAGAAGGGTAGGGTTTGGAGAAATTGCTTGATGCAGCGCAGAAGATAAGACGTGAATGAGAATCAGGTAGGGTTTCAGGGGTGGGTTGAGAGAGAGGTAAAAGTTGTGAGATGGGTCGGGTCATATTTGAGGTTGTGGGCTGGGATGAAGGTGGAGCGGCATGGGCCAAATAGTGGGTATGAGAACAGAGGAGGGACGTGTTTGTGAAGTGGGCTGGGTCGAGGGACTGGGTTACTTAGCAAAGGGAAAACTACTCTCATTAAAAGGCACATCACGTGAAATGTATGTCCGGCCCGTTGGAACATGAAAACAGTTGTAGCCTTTATGATTGGGGCTGTAGACCATAAAGATACAAAGTTGAGACCGAAATTCCATTTTATGGCAATTAAAAGGCCTCAAATTGGGCCAACATGCCAAGCAAAAAATTCTTAAAAATGAATCATCTGGAATTTTATTAAATAAAATTTGAAAAGGAGAATTATTTTGTAAAATGGGAGAGGACATTTGATTAATTAAAAAAACCATAGTTTGAAAAGTTCCAATCCAAAACTTTTTAGGAACAGATGAATGAGAAAGAAGAGATAGACCAGTTTCAACAATGTGACGATGTCGTTGCCCAATGCTACCATTTTGAGCATGTGAGTAAGGACACGTTATTCTATGTGAGATGCCGAGATTTTTGAATAACGGATAAAGGGATCTAAACTCTCCTCCCCAATCAGTTTGGATTGAAATCACATTAGTTGAAAAAGTGTTACTCACATAACGAAGAAATGAAAGAAATGTAGTAGAGACATCAGACTTAGCATGTAAAAGAAAAAACTATATATACTTTGAAAATTCATCTACAATAGAAAGATAAAACCTAGAACCATCAGAGGACAGTACAAGCGCTGGTCCCCAAACATAGGGCTGGTTTGGATTCAGAGATGAAATTATATGGTTGTAGATAAAAGATGAAAGTTGAAAAAATATTGTTAGAATATTATTTTTTAATATTATTATTGTTTTGGAATCTGAAAAAGTTGAATTGTGATTTGAAAAAGTTGAATTGTTTATTATATTTTATGTGAGAATTTGAGAAAGTTGTAATGATGAAATGAGATGCGATGAAACACATTTTGAATCCAAACGGAGCCTAAAAATAAAAGATGGAAAGGAGTGTGACAACGGGAATGGGAAGGTGGGTGGGGAAGAGCATGGGACTTGGCTTGAGAGCATGCATCAGTAAGGGAGATTTGGTATGAATGGGTAAATGAAATTTTTGTATGGTGAATGTAGTTATGCGTAGGGAAATGTGACGAAAGCGGTAGTGCCACAGTTGAGGTGATGTCCATTCACCAATGAATGCCTGATAGGGAGGCGGTGTGGTGGAGGTAGTAGTCGAGTCCTCATCATCAGATGAAAGAATATAAAGTTCGTTCCTAATGGAGCCCTGGAGGAGCACCTTCACAAACAATGCAGGAGTTAAATTCGAAAAATACAGAATTTTCTAAACAAAATTAATGTACAAATAATATAATTCGTGTAATTAAAGGAACATGAAAGAGATTTCTGAGAAGAAATTTGCTAGAAGGTGTGTTGAATTGCATGGAACTAGTGTTTAGGATGGGAAGAGTGGACCCGTCGCCAATGCTAACTTGATCTGGACCTTGGTAGGGGAAGGACTCTAAATTAAGATGAGAAAAATCGGATGTGAAGTGATTTGTGGCGGCGATGTTGGGAAACTAGTGAGTGTAAGACATAGGGAAAGACATAATGGAGGTATAGTGGATTGTGAGGGATGGCGGAGCAGAGGACTGATAGCCATGATCAAAACGGTGATAACAGGATAACTCTGTATGACCCGATTTATGACAAACCTGATAGGTTGGTCGGGAAGAAAGGGAATGAGGGAAAAAGGGAGGTCGAGTGGGATAAGTAGCACAGCTTGAACCCCGACCATGCCGAAAGCCTCGCCCACAACCTTGAAAGGAAGGGGGAGAAGCACTAGAATTAGCTTTGACAGTGGTATTTGCAGAAAGAGAAGTGTTAGAGAGAAGGGAAGTGGTCTGATGGGCTAGTCGAGCTTCATGATTAAGGAGATAACTGAAGATTTGAGAAGAAGAGAGGGAGTCTAGCCGAGTAGTGATGGAGGTGACCAAGGACTCGTAATCAGATGCAAGACCAGCAAGGAGATAAATGGTAACTTCAGACAAGGAGAGGGGATACCCAGTGGCATTGAGAGAGCTTGCCAGAGATCTGGCTTTTTGAAAGTAGTTTGTAATGGATTCTAATCCCTTCTTAAGGGTAGCTAATTGATATTGAGTTTGCATTATGTGGGCTGATGTGTTGGCAGAGAAAAGGCTATGGAGAGTGGACCAGAACTCATGTGAGGTTGAACATTCAAGAACTTGGGATAATACTATGTCTATGAGAGAGGAATTTAGGGCCGAAAGAACAAATTGATCTTTAAGGACCCATTTCAGATGCTCAGGATTATTGGTGCCATCAATGGTGGGAGGGGCATGGGGATGGAACCATTGACATAGCCTAGGAGTTGATAACCTTTGGGAAATAGAAGGATTTGAGCCTTCCAAAGGAGATAGTTATCGATGTTAAGTTTGACTATAACAATATGAGAAGCAGAGTCAATAATGGTGGGGTAATAGACGGGGAAGGGGTTTTTGGAGAATCCATGAACAGGCACAGGAAGAAGATGGATGTAAGTCCTTTTTCAACTCTTTGATGCCATAAAGAATTATAGAAAACAGAAGGAAAACTAAGAGAAGATGACGTAGAGAAGGTGTTTGAAACAATGCTTCATAGAATTGTTTGCATTTCTGAATACATTTGACAGGCTCGATTTCCCTCTCATACAATTGCCTATTGAGCCTAGATATTTATAACCAATTCACAATCAGAATTACATATTCATAATGACGCCTCATCACTGTTCAGATCGTCTAGAAACTTCTGCAATATTCCCTTGTGAATGGTTTGTTAGTCTTGCTGCAGCTCCACTGTTGAGTTTGTTGGAATGTTGCGGTGAGGTGGAACTTGCTGAGAGGTTGTAGGTGAGCCTTAATAGCAGCAATACACGATCCTGCCATGATGGGTACAAAACAAAACCAAAGCCCAAAAAGATAGCAAAGTGATTCCAAACAAAATCAGCAAAGTTACCTGTACACAGGGCGTGATCTAATGATTCCACTCTTGGAAACCCACCACACCACAGTTACACTCAGATGCTAGAGGAATACTAGATTTGGAAACCCACCAAATCTTCACATAAACACTGAGATTTGGTTAAAGTCCTAATACCGTTAGCTACTGATTTGGTTAAATCTTCAATCTTTTAATATCATAACATAAATCTTGTATTCTATCGTTGGCTACCATTCTTTGAATTTGATGAAAAATAAGCCAAACGATGACAAAGAAACGAGTTGGTGATGGTGATTTAAAGACAAGAGGAAGAGGCAAAGCAGGCATAATATGCTGAAACTGAAAGCAAAGTTATTACTATTATTATTACTTTAATAAGCTTATAAGCTTGGAAAATTCAGGATTCAAATAATCATTATGGCTCTCAGGTATAGTATTTGTGGGGAGTTTGTTGTAATTGTCGTTAAAAACCAAATTCTCGAGCTATCTCATTGGATTAACTAAATTTAAAGTATATTTTTGATGAATAGAAGATGAATTTAGCTTTTAGCTATTCCATTCACATAAGTCTCCACAGTGGAATAATTATTTTTTCATTATATAACAATAAAATAACAAAAGATAAATTTAGCTTTGGCTATTCACATTAAATCTCTACATTGGATCATCCATTTATTCATGAGTAATTAATAATTTCAAAAATATTTTATTTTTTTAATTATGAAATTATTTATTTTATCATATTTTACTATTTATAATATTATATATTAATTAGTAATCATATTCTAATTAAATTATGGATTAAAAATAGAAACTAAAGAGACATTGATGGAGACCTCAGGAGAGAGAAACAAATGATATAAAATAGATTTGATGAATAAACAATATCTTTCAAATTTAGAAATTATTTTAAAAGTTAGTGTATCTATATTCCAAATAGCTATTCCAATGTGATACATTTTATGGTTCAATTGCTAAATTCTCATTGGATTTAGCTTTTAGCTAATCCTAAAGCACTCTCATTGGATTAGCTAAAAGTTAAATCCAATGAGAATTTAGTTATTGAACCATAAAATGTATCACATTAGAATAGCTATATTCTAAATATGTGGAATATAGCTACAGTAACTTCTAAAGTAATTTCCAAATTTGAAAGATATTATTTATTCATCAAATCCATTTTATATCATTTGTTTCTCTCTCCTGAGGTCTCTATTAATGTCTCTCTAGTTTCTATTTTTAACCCATAATTTAATTAGAATATGATTACTAATTAATATATTATATTATAAAAAGTAAAATATGATAAAATAAATAATTTTATAAAAAAAATAAAATATTTTTAAAATTATTAATTACTCGTGAATAAATAGATCATCCAATATAGAGATTTAATATGAATAGTCAAAGCTAAATTCATCTTTTATTATTTTATTGTTATATAATGAAAAAATAACTATTCTAATATAGAGACTTATGTAAATAGAATGGTTAAAAGTTAAATTCATCTTATTAAAAAATATACTTTAACTTTAATTAATCCAATGAGAATGCCTTTTCCGTATTGCGTCTAACAGAGTACGTTACGAAAACTATCTGTTACGGCGATAGCTTAAAGTCGTTCCTAGGTTGATCCGGCAGCGAAGAAGCTTTTATGACAGTTGGTCGGTAACGTTGGTTTTACCATACACATCTGCCCTCTCCAAACGCCTGCCTTCGTAAACTCCGCCTACCTGAACGTTCCCTGCGCATTGTAGTGCCGACCCCTTCACACACTGGCACAGTCTATATACATGCAACCCCCTCCTCCTCCATCATCGTCCTGTTATCCTGCCCACACTTTCTTCTTCTGCTGCTGCTTCTTTACTTTCTCCACGACTCTCTGCTCTCTCGCTCTCCACCATGGCGTTCTCCTCCGCCTCCCTCACTCTCCCGTCTATTTCTCTCCAGAGGATTCCATCTTTCAGTGCCTCCGACTCGCTTAAGGGCTCCAATTCCTCATTGTGGTTTAAGAATGTGACTCTTCGGAGTGCTAGAGACCGGAATCTTGAACGATCTAGAGCTTCCATGAGCGTGTCGGTTGGATCCCAGGCCGTTGTCGACGATGCCTTGTTCTGGGATTACAAGCCCAGCTCCGGTTTCCTCTTTCCGGGACAGGTAGTTTGAAGCTTCGTTTTTTTTTTTTTTTTTTTTTTTTTTTTTTTTTTTTTTTTTTTGTTAATCATAGGCACAGACGCATATTCATCTATCAATTTCGATATAATCAATGATTAATCATATATAAAGAGAAGGAACATCAAAGCTGTGAACTAGTGAGAGGAAAGGCTCTGGTTTTGGAATCACTTAGTTGGCCAATTACAATTGTAGAAATTCATAGCTCATGATTATGGTATGTTTTAGTCAGTGTAGTATTATAAGGCGGTGAGTGATTTTAGCTCTGTTTATATTGGACGCTCCCCTGTATTGAATAGGTATATATTGCCGTTTGTAGCTCCATAAGGTATCCAATATATATGCCTCCATAGATACGAAAGTTTTTGGTTAAATTAAGTCGCAACCATATGTTTGTGCAGAATGAATTGGTCCGTTTCGTGAGTTCTTGAAACTGACCGAGTGCATTCAATGAAAAAATGAAGGCACTCGTAGATTCTAGTTTCAATAAAGTGGTGGTTTCAATTAGGGTGAATTAAGATAGTAGAAGTGGAAAACTATTGGAAATACCCTAGGGAAAGAAATGGCGATACTGAAATTGTCATTCTACGAAATTAGAGAAGAGGACGATGAGAATACCAGAAGGGGCTTTGTCTATGGGTGTGGGCACATGCCTGGGTAGCCCACCAAGAAACCTTCAGTATATATGTTGGAATACCACTTCAACTCAAAATCTCAAGACTCTAGGTTTTGGCCCAATTATGTATGTCTAGTTTTCCTTGATGTGGGACTCAACACTGATGTGCACTCGCAACAATCTGTATGCCAGATATTGATTGAATAGTTGGCCATGTATTGTGGGCAAATCAAAGCCTCGACTGTTATGGTAATGAAGTTGACCCAGTAACACGCTTGTCTATTGCCAGAGCAATCTTTGTGCTCCGCTTTGAGCTCAGTTCTCTAGCAATCAAGCATGTAGTGGCTTCTTTACTTTTGGCTTTGGCCTGGAGTGATATACCAACAATGTAAATGAATAGTTTCTGAATCATTCTGCTTGGGCTGAAGATTGGGAAAGTTTGGATATAAATAAGCTTATACCCCATTTAGAGTAGAATGCATTGATTTCATTTGTGCCTTTGTAATTTTTTCCCCCTGAATTTAATGGGCATTTTCATCTGTTCTTCAGAAAATACATCATGTAATTATTTGCTTCTTATTTTTGTGGTTTATTGTTTTTAAAATCTCAGGGTGCCCAAGCAGTTGGTATGGGAAAGGACGCTCAAAATTTGCCTGCTGCGGCAGACTTGTACAAGAAAGCAAATGACATATTAGGGTATAATTACATATTTAGTGTTTTGTAATATTTCTGTAATTTCAAATTTCCATTTGAATTCTGGCCAACTGAATGATTGGTTCAGATATGATCATTTTCTCTTGATTAACGTAAATTATATACTGTATGAAGGTTTGACCTTCTGGATATTTGCATTAATGGACCAAAAGAGAAGCTAGATTCGACTGTTATTAGCCAGGTATGCTGGCCGATCATTTTTACTGGTTTCTCTTTTCAAATCCAATCATCTTTGCAATGGATTAATACAATTACACTGAAGAAAACGACAAACGGATCTGGTATTATTGACGTCACTATGTAAAACACCATTTTCTCACCTTTTCAAACTTCTAAAATCTCTACCTTTTTTGTCCCTTCTCTGTTTCACTTTCTATTATCTGCACTGAGAATATCTTCCTCTTATTATAATACCTAGCTGAATTGTTATTGCTACAAAATGTTGATAACCTACTATCTTATGCATTGTCATTTTGGGATAAAATGTCCAATTGACAGTTATTAATTAGCATCTGATTCTGTACTTCTGCAGCCAGCAATCTATGTCACGAGTCTAGCTGCAGTAGAGTTACTTCGTGCGCGTGATGGAGGCCAGCAGATCATTGATTCTGTTGATGTTACATGTGGTCTTAGCTTGGGAGAATATACAGCTCTGGCATTTTCTGGGGCTTTTAGGTGAGTCACCCAACTCGATAAAATTATGTGCATCTGTCTCTTTTCCCATGTGAACATGCAGAAATCAAATAGATAGTGGCCACCTCGTGTAAATTTAAGGTCAACATATCATTTACTCTTTTAAGTAGAATGGGAGATTAATGCAGCAATAGATATTGTGTGCGTTCACTGTCTTTGTAATTCATGTGCCAGAAATCTTTACTTCAATTTCATTCTTGTATTAACAACTCTTTCTTCTGTATTTGATTCTGACTGTAAGCTTTGAGGATGGACTCAAGCTGGTCAAATTAAGGGGAGAAGCCATGCAGGTACTCATCCCGTGGTTGGCTAGCAGTTGTTGTTTCATCTTCCTGACGAGTTCATATAAAAAAAATCATCCCAATATAGATGAGTTCGTAATCCTTTCTATTAAACTTCTTTTTTACTGGCTTTAGGAAGCTGCCGATGCTGCTAAAAGTGCGATGGTCAGTGTAATAGGACTGGATTCAGAAAAGGTTCAACAGTTGTGTGATGCAGCCAATCAAGAAGTTGATGAAGCTAATAAAGTTCAGATTGCAAATTACCTATGTCCCGTAAGGTTCTTTTAAGTTTGCTTTTTAATTTGTTAAGCCTAGCTGGGTAATTTGCTTCCAACCTTAGCTTATGCATAATTCATTATTTTCATGGAATGGCATTTTACTTTGGTAGGGAAACTATGCTGTATCTGGAGGCGTTAAAGGAGTGCAGGCAGTAGAAGACAAAGCAAAGTCATTTAAGGCTCGAATGACGGTACTTCTCTCTTTGATTTTGTGTTCTGTCTAATGCCATCTTTGTACACTGCTGCAATAAAGCCTCTTACACTTCTCGCTCCTCAGGTGCGCCTGGCTGTTGCTGGTGCTTTCCATACCAGATTTATGGAACCAGCTGTCTCAAGATTGGAAGCTGCATTAGCAGCTACGGAGATCAGAACTCCAAAAATACCAGTTATCTCTAATGTCGATGCACAGCCACATGCAGATCCAGACACAATCAAGAAGATATTGGCACGTCAGGTATTCTACTTACAACTTTTTCTTCTACATTTTGAGCTGGAAATATTAACAGCACCAGATGTTGAATATTACAGGTAACTTCCCCTGTTCAATGGGAAACAACAGTGAAGACTCTCATAACCAAGGGCCTGAAGAAGAGTTATGAATTGGGACCTGGAAAGGTAAAATCTATGGACTGCAACGTACTAAATCCATTGGATATAAGTATGTTATAGCTGGAAATATTCTAATTAGCAAACATGAGCTTTATCATCTGTTCCATGTCTATTTTTGTCTCAGGTTATAGCTGGCATTGTGAAGAGAATCGACAAAGGTGCAGACATTGAGAATATTGGTGCTTGAGAGGAGGCCATTGGAGGTAGCTCCTTTTGGGGCACTGGCATCTCCTTTGCCACATGATCGTATCCATGGCATCTTGGAGTTTGAGCAGGGGTTCCTTATGCAAGACAAACCTAGAGAAATACACTTGGGTCGATTTTTTCTGGGTAGTACAAACCGATATGAGATTTTTCTTTGCCCCGGGACAATGGACCGGTTTGAGAGTTAGATTTGTTAACATGTTGTCAGTTTTTAATACTTGGAACATAGTTGGGTGCTGTATTGGAGGTTATTTATCGATTATGGCAGTGCATGGGCAGTTAATGGTGGCCATATTTATTGTATGAGAAGGGAAGTGATTAAGCAGTTAAACCCCACTGTGGATGGTGACATTTATTTCCATAAACATGCACTGTTGTTTTTTTTTTTTTTTAGTTTTTTGCATAGTAGTGATCGATAATACTTAAACCTCGTTTGATTATAAAGATGAAATGAAATGAAAGTTAAATAAAATATTGTTAGAATATAATTTTTTAATATAATTTTTATTTGGGATTTGAAAAAGTTTAATTATTTTTTGTTTGGGAGTATGAAAAATTTATAATAATTAAATGCGATGAAATAGTTTGTGCAGGCCTAAAATGACCTCAGATTGAGGATGTTCTGCTCACCTGCAGAGCAATACTTGAAACTACTTAAGATCAGAAATAAATTGATTTTATTTATCTTCCTTAACATTAGTATAACGGGTTCGAAATGGTAAGAGTGAAAAGAAAATCAGAATCAGAAAAAATGCACCAGCCGGGAATCGAACCCGGGTCTGTACCGTGGCAGGGTACTATTCTACCACTAGACCACTGGTGCGTGTTATTCACGTTGTATAGGAAATTGTTATAGTTTAATTGCCACTCTCGTCACCTCCTCTCGACTTGAACCACTCGTTCCGGCTTTGCAGAATGCAGACTTTGTGGCTTGTGCGTGGAAGCGGGAGCGGGAAGAAATGTCGATTCCCATGATAAGGGCTTCGATTTCTCAGTCCCCTTCTCTTTCCCTACCTTTTACCTTATCAAGCACAGATGAATCATTCTCAAGGAGGAAAAGGCAGCTTTCTTGTGCTCCCTCGGAGCTCAATCCAGTTCGGTGAGCCTGCTGTCTTCATATTTTTCTCTCAGTTTCCTAAGGTCATTGACAGGACTTCTCCGTTGGGTTGCCTATAATCGAGCTTTTGCGGTTGCAAAACGGATTGCTGGCTGTTACTTCATATGTATAAACCCCTTATCTTTGTTACCCACTAGGTGTATTGAGTTAGAAACTGGAGCTTTCATGCGCCCATATATGTTTTTTCCTGTGCTCAAATAAGTTGTAAGCAATACCACAATAATAGGTCACTTCATGGGTTATCTCAATATGTCACCTTGGATCCATTACCTGCTTTACTAATGTTGGCTATTTTAATTGTACATTCTTGAGACACAACTGAACATGATGAAGTCTTTAATAAAATGCTTAGAAAAATTCTTAAATTTAGTGCATTCAAGGTTTTCAACAGTTCAGCCCAATATGTTCCTCTTATTTATCTGGAGTCTAGATGTTGTAAACCACCTTTATAATTATTGTAATCTACAATCCATGGACTGTAGATTCTTTCTGAAACATCAAAACAAGTGGCTTAATGCATACTGCTGTGATTGCAGGTCACAAGTGTCCTTTTGTGTTGGAACTCACCTCATTCCACACCCCAACAAGGTAAGTGCACGCTGCAAACCACTTGTGTCCTTCTATACTCTGTCTCCTACCTGTGTTGGACAGGAAGTTAATTGGGGAGAAAAAGAGTTTTTGTTTGAGCATCTTAAAATTTTTTGAAGACCTGGTATTTCTCAAGGTTGACAGAGGAGGGGAGGATGCTTTCTTTGTGAGCAACTACAATGGGGAGTTATTGCTGTTGCCGATGGTGTCTCTGGGTATGAGGCTCAGGATTCTCTATTGTTAAATTCAAGTTTCAGCGTTCAAATTGTGTTTTCTAAATGTGAACGGTTAATAAATTAGTATGCTAATGGATATGTTTCATATTGTTGCTCTCATTGAAATTTTAATAACACATGCACTTGATTAGCGACTCATAAGAAGTGGGAAAATATGTTACTCGTTAAAGAAAGGTGGGCTCTAGGCTCAAAAATTACATGTTTCACTTTCTTTTTGGACCAGAAATTTTTTGCATTTTGAGTTTGTGATTGTTGACTTCCCATCCTATGCTTGTCAGTTGGGCTGAACAGAACGTGGATCCTTCATTATTCTCCCGGGAATTGATGTCTAATGCTTCATATTTGGTGGGGGATGAGGAGGTAGTATTATTAGATTACCAGTTGTCTTTGCTTCAAACAATATCCATCGGTGCTATATCACGTGACTACATTGGAAATACAAGCCTAAAATCTAACTTATCAAAAAAATATACAAGCCTATAATCTATGGTTTCTTAGTGCATTAAGTACGGATTAAAGTATCTCATTGTTTGGAGCCGTCATTTTTTAATTGGATAGTTGTCATTCTGTTTATTTTGTTGTTAAGTAACACACCTGAGGAATGTTAACCCCTGAGCAGGTTAAAAATGATCCTCAAATTCTCTTAAAGAAAGCGCATGCTGCTAATTCCTCCATAGGTTCAGCTACTGTGTAAGTTGCCCATTTGTTTGAGATGTCCTTCCTATAGTTGTCAAGGGCACCAAGACAGTGCACACTCAAAAGACTTGGCTTTTACTCTTGCCTATTAGGATTGTTGCCATGCTGGAGAGGAATGGAATTCTAAAGATTGCCAATGTTGGGGATTGTGGCCTAAGAGTTATCCGTGAAGGTAATACACAATGCTTTAACTTGGTCCTTTCTGAATGTTCTTTTCAATTCATTTTTTCCTAAGATGATTCATGTTTTGTCTCTTGAATTCCAGGTCAAATTCTTTTTTCGACATCTCCACAAGAACATTATTTTGACTGTCCCTATCAGCTGAGCTCAGAGATAGTTGGCCAAACCTACCTTGATGCAGCGGTAAAAGGATACATATTATAGATCATAATATTAAGCAACTTAGGAACTCTGGTTTTGTTCATGCTAATCACCCCTGTAGAATTTTCTTTCATGTTAAAAGATGAATTGGGCCCTGATATTCATCAACAAGCAGGGTCTACATGCTATGACCTCATAACGTACAAAAGTTCCTGTTTAAAATTATAGATAAAAATAGGGAAGACGTCACTTCATTTGTTTTACTCCATTGTTTATTCTAAAATGGTGCTGATGTATGGAATTTGGCGATAAAAAAGAACAGGACTAGCTCTGGGAGACTAAACCATAAAACAAAAAATGTTTGTTATTGTAGTTGTAGTAGATTACGTGCCTATAAAACATGAGCTAAGATACCCTAACGTATGAGACATCCATTTTTCAGCTCAATAACAATGGTGAAGTTTGAATTTCACATGCATTTCAGAAATTCAGTATCGCATGGACATCATCATTATGAGCTAATCCCGCATCAACAACAGGTTAGCAGTATGGAGTTGATGGAGGGAGACACCATAGTAATGGGCTCGGATGGGCTTTTTGATAATGTTTTCAACCACGAAATTATTTCCACTATAGCCAGATATAGAGATGTAGCTGAGGCTGGTATGTAATCCTTTTGTGTCTGTAGCACTTCTTGTTCATGATTCAGCTGTGGAAACATCAGCAACTCAGCTTCATAATTCTCTCTAATTGAAACTGGTATTTGATGCTAGCAAAGGCATTAGCTAACCTGGCAAGCAATCACTCCATGGATTCCAACTTCGACTCACCCTATTCATTTGAGGCCAGATCCAAGGTAAAATCATTTTTCAGAAACAACCCACGTGTACGAAACATCTTTGCAATGAGAATATCAATAGATATATGCTGATAATTACTCATTCCCAGGGTTATGATGTTCCTCTTTGGAAGAAAATTCTTGGCATGAAGCTTACAGGCATGACATGTCTGATTTCACCTACGATTAAAGAAAGTCATTTTTTTTTTATGTAGTGGCTGATCTGAATCTTCTGTTGGGCAGGTGGGAAGCTTGATGATATTACCGTGATTGTCAGCCAGGTTGTAAGCTCTTGAAAATTTTTGGATCTCCAAGAAAAATGTTAAAGGGATTAAATATTGTTTACATAAAAGAACCCTCTCAAAGGTAGCTCTCGAGTATTTTGATTTGTTATTGATGACTTCCGGAGTTTTGAGGGATCCTCTGCAAAGTACAGCACCATATATACTCTTATGAGAGCTTTGGAATTTGTTCTCAAAATGAATATATGGTAGATTTACCATAGATACAAAGATAGGCTGTGATTGTTCTTAAAAAGTCTCATGCACGCAAAGTTTCCGACACCCTGTGCTTAGGAGATGGCTTTCTAACCTCAAAACAAAAAATAAAAAACCATAAGCACATCCTCGTGTACACATTTTGAAGAAAACATAAACGTTCCAATCAACTAGGATCTTCATCCCTGTCATGGTGTGTTTGTTAAGGACTCCACTCCTTGCTTATATATCCTGTAACCTATGTTATATATAAAAAGCGTGCGTAGAAAGGGAAGAAAAAACTTGGAGCTTTATCCCAAGAAATAAAGTTAAATATAAATAAAAGCATAAAACTGAAAGTTGCTAATGAAACATCATTCACAGTCTAACTAGATTCCAATGTTCTCGAAAGAGTTTTTACGGAGGATAACAGAGATGCATAAAAGGGAACGGTAAACATGGAAGGCCACCAATTTCTATGAAAGGAGAACACAAGAATAATTACCCTTATATGGGCGTGCATATAAGGGAATTTCAAGAAACATATAAACGAGCAAATCAAAATATCTGGAAACAGTTCCTATGGGTGGGGGCTATAGTTTGTAATGGATCTAGTGTCCATGATCTTCTCCTTTCTATTGTAACCTCTAACTAGGCGTTTTTTCATGTATATTTCCTGTGTACCTGGGCCTTGCCTAGTTCTATGAATACAATCTCTTTGATTACTTATCAAAAAAAAAAAATATCTGGAAACTGGAATTTATCAATAACATCACAACAGTCTTTCAGCTCATCCTCTCTTTTAACGACAAAATGGAGAAAGCCAATAACTGCCCTTAACTTTCTGATCTTACTATATGACACTTAAAATTAAGAAAAAGAAACTCATTGCACAGTAATAATTCAAGGGGAATTTTATTGACACGGAAACTAGCAGAAAGAAAAATAAAAATTACTCGATGTAAGATAATAGAAGCTGACATCGTATACAACAACAATGAATTCTAAGACTCACCAATTACTCTGACCGCTACCTTTGAAACTGAGGTCAGTTCATTGGGAAAAATGCTGATTTATCTTGCTTTCACAGCCCAGTTGTGAAGTATACTTCTAGTTATCAATTAAATCGAGAATAATGTCTACTTATCAAAAAACAAAAAACTTGAGAGTGATGAATGCCCTTTTATGAAGGTTATTTAGGTGACAGTGCCACTTTTCCTGGTATCATTGAGATTTTGGAAGAAAGTTTTTGAGGCTTCGTATGTAGACCAGCAGATAGCAGCAGCAGGAGCATGGAAAAGCATCCGTGGAACCCATCCGCGCAGGAGCCCTCTGTATCCATCCTTTTCAACTATTGTTCGAATTACATCCCTGATTGAGCCACTCTGATATCTGTCACATCCACAAACACCCTGTACAACCAATTAAATGTTATGCATCCTGTATGATTGGTCGCGAACCACCATTCAACTCATCTTAAGAAATTATAGATTGATTAAGTTATATGCAATTAGAAATGAAAATAAAGACATCTTATCAAATTCGTTTTTAGTCATTATATTGTTTAGGGTGCAGTTTATAATTGAGC
This sequence comes from Juglans microcarpa x Juglans regia, assembly GCF_004785595.1. Taxonomy (NCBI): domain Eukaryota; kingdom Viridiplantae; phylum Streptophyta; class Magnoliopsida; order Fagales; family Juglandaceae; genus Juglans; species Juglans microcarpa x Juglans regia. The sequence goes on from NC_054607.1 coordinate 5,525,206, forward strand.
AGAATGAAGAACCAGACAATATATACCGCCCTCAGGAAAACTACTGCCAAATCATTTCAGAAAAGATAAGCAAGAGGAGGAAGGATCACCATAGACAGAACAAATAAACTCTACTCATAATATAAACTCTTAACCAGGTTTAGGAACAGTAACTTGCGGTAGAAACAGGGTTAAGTTCGAGGAGTTAGCCACCATGGCATCGATTGAAGTGACCAGCTAGCAGTTTATTGCTAAAGTTTCCATTAAAAAGATGTAAAGGGATACCCCTTGGCTGTCTTTATGCTCTGCTACTCTTGGTTACACGCAAATCAATGAATTGTAACAGAAAAATAGTGCCTGATAAACTAATCCAAAGCCTGGGTTCCATGCTTCACAATGTATATAACAACTAAAGTAGATAATACCTCTAGATATTTGGCTTTGAGACAGTGAAGCTTAGTGGCATAAGTTGCAACACATGAAGAACTTTTGAATACCATCACTCTTTCAAGGCAAGAATTGCCACCCCATCTCTTGCAATAAGATTGAAGTCATATCTACCCACATGATCCAGGCAATAATGGAAGTAAGGAATTGCAACCCACTCCTTAGGGACGTCAACAACGAGTCCATGGGAGGAAACGATTATGAGTATCAATTAGAATGCGTAACATGTGTTTGGTAGCAAAGGTACATATTTTCAACAAAAATCTTTTTTTTTTTTTTTTACTAGCATAATTGTAGGGTTTCTATCTCAAGCTCTTCAAATATAGAGAGTAATATTATACTAAGCTTCGATACTATCATACAGCCTAAGCTAAGTCCCAAATACGAGAAAAGCTCAAAATTCACACACAAAAAGAAACAAAGGTTATACCTGACACTGCAATTGGGTCTTTACCACATCGAGGGGCGTGGTCACGGCGGCAGCCAAGGCCCCAGCCACAGCCCCAGCGGTGGCGTGAGCAACCCACCGCTCGTCGCTGGCGCTGTCAGGTGAAATCTCCGTCAAGGCCCTCTTGGCAGCCTCATAGGTCGCAAAGTGCACAGCCGTAAACGGTGCATTCATCAACACCGTGGTCCTATACGATGCGTAAAACGCTCCAAGACCCTCCTCTCTCAACACTCTCTTCACGCAATCCCAGAGCCCCGCGTAGTGATTATTGCTTAGCTGAAGCCTCTGCTTCACCATATCCATTGGCGTTAACACCGCGTCGCTCGCCACCGTGGCGCACACGCCGGAGACGGCGTGCGCCGTCGGGTTATTCGGGTTCCCACCCGAGAAGAACTTCTTGCACACCTCGTAAACCGAAAAGTACACTGCGTGCGCCGGCCCGGCGCCGAGACCCATCGCGGCGATGCCTCTATAGAGCCCTGCAGGGCCCTCTGATTTCAAAATCGATCGGAGGGCTTGTCGAACGCCGACGGACTTGATCGGGCACGACCCGAGAGCCTGCATGTGGGTCTTCACGGTGTCGACCGGGAACATGGCCATATGTTCGATCGATCCGGCGATTGAACCGGCAATCATAAACTGCCAGAAGCGGAGGCCGTCGTGGTCCGAAACGGATAGTTCTGGGTTGAAATCTGGGGGCTGCGGGACCGGCCGAAAGTCCGGGTTTTGGAACTTGGGAGTGGCGTCTGTCGCCATGGAGATACGGGTAAGAAACGGAGAAGCAGTGGAATTGGGGCTATTTGGGAGATTAGGGTTTTGGATAGGACCCAAAATCGGTGATTTTGCTGCCATACACACACCTACGCCAGGAAGCGATGGTGGGAGAGATGGAATGGCATAGGGTTTAGAAGCTGCGATGAGCTCTCAAGTTAGCAAATAAGTATTTGACGCTTTTTACCAAAGGTTCCTAACATTTGGGAGTTACAGAAGTCTTCTCAATCAAGGATGTTCTGGTCAGAAAATTACTGTCTAATACGGATTCAACAGCTCATAGTTGTCTCCAGTCTGTTTTCCATAATAAACAGTTCTGCTATAGTTTTGTTTTGGATTAATGAATAATTTAGGTACTGATATTTTTAAATATCTCATTATTATTTAATATTTTATTATTACTATTAACAGAATATTTAAAAATATCTTAATATCTAACTGCAACTTATTCTTAATTAAAAAAAAAATTCTGATTTTTATGATTTTTTTATTAAAATTTTTTACTTCTATTTTTTTTTTCTTTCTTTTTTTTTCTCAATCAACTTATTTTACTATTAACTCTAGGTAAAGGTAACTTACAAATAGTATAAAGTGAAATATTAGATTTATTTTAGAATTTTTAAAAAATTATAATATAATATCTTAATCAAATATTTGTTATAAAACATGTTTCTCTTAATTTTAACAGCTCATTTATTTTTATTTTTTAAAAAAAAAACTATTTTTAATATTATTTATTTTAATTATATTTTATTATTTCTAGGATTGAAAAACGCACGGGGTAGTACATACATACGTACAAGCAAGGTACAACAATGTAGAACACAAATTTCTTTGTAACAATAAGACCAAGAAAAAAACTTCAGTACTATTTCTTTGTAAAAACTAATTTGATCATTGTATGCAATTAAAAGACATAAATCCAAAATGTTAATTAACTTATATTTTCCTATTAGATCTTATATGGACAAGGTTTAGATGGTAGCACCAGTAGCTGATCTAGATGAACTTTGCGTTCCATTGATTCAATTGAATTGATCCTCTAACATAAGCAATGAACACCATCTTGAATGAATGACAATAACCCAACATAAGTGATGAACATCAATTGATCACTTAAAACATTTTCAATGTTATTTTTGAGATGGTTAGTTTCTTGGAGTCTCCCCGTGATATCTATTATTATTGGGCAAAGTTCTACTCCTCCTCGACCCACACAAATCGATGGTGCATGGGGCACATGCGGCTCCTTACATGGGGTACATGAGGCCGACACGCGACCACCCTCGATTAAATTTTGGATAATTTTATAATATTTTATTATTATTTATTATTTTATTATTATTATTTATTTACTTTTTATTATTATTTAATATATTATTATTATTTTTTATTATTATTTACAGAATATCTGAGATCACTTCATTGCTTAAACGCAATTTTATTCTTTTTTGCTCCATTGCTACATCTCTTAACCATTACACCTAAATTTATTTTTAATTAGTTTTTTATCTTTCTTTCTTTTTGTCCATTTTTTCCACGGGCTTTAGAGCTTAAATTTACACAAAACAGCCACCCAACACTGCCCACGCACCTCCCGAGAGACTACTGCCACCGTGCTCCACCACCCACTCTAAATAGTTTTATGTCAATAATGCCAATGTAGCAAATGTTGGTCTAGAGTTGTATAGCATTTCTCTAAACCAAAATTTACATAGGACAGATAACACATACTACTTCGTCACTAAAAGTCAATCAAATGGTGATATTTTTTTGGCTTTATACCAAGAAACAATTTAGGAGTGGCAGCGGGCCCGGCACTCCGCTACGCTACTCCCGTTCATCCCGCATTTATATATTTTATTATATAAATATATATATCTATATTTATACTATATATATTTATAAATATTTATTATTTGTAATATATATAAATATAATAGTATAACTTTTATTTAATATTTTGTGAAAGTTGTAGTATAATATGGTGCCTTTTTATAAATTGCCTAGGTAATATAAGAGTTCCACATTGTTTAAGTGTGAGACTTATATTGTGAAGACAATCTATATAAAAGTCACCCTACTTCACTATAACTTACACAAAATATGTATTAGCAAATTTACGTAATTTTTCATTTCTTTTTCTATAACAATTGATTTGGAGTATTTGTTGAGATTTTCTTCTCCACCATGTACACTATATTTTAATCTTATATTGGTAAAAAAAAAAAAAAAAATTGTTTTTTTTATGGTATTCACTGCGCAATGTGCGAATGTGAGAGAGTTGACTTTGAAGTTTGATTGGATTAATGTGAGATTTTGATGATAAGTTGAAATGAGATAAAAATTGAATAAAATATTGTTAGAATATTATTTTTTTAATATTATTATTATTTTAAAATTTAAAAAAATTGAGTTATTTATTATATTTTATGTGAAAATTTAAAAAAATTATAATAATTAAATAAGATAAGTTGAAATAAGTTAAAATTATATTTGTACTCAAACATAGCCTGATAAGGCCCCAGACGATCAAGGCCCAACCTGCCCAAGGCACTCAGTTCAGATGCAACTGCACGGGCTTCGTGTTTGTAAATAGCCAGCAATCCAAATAGCTAGAGAAATGCTTTAGATATATACAAGTTACACAAAAATAAATTTATAAAATAATATGATTGGATATAGTATGTTAAATTATAAAGCTGCTTATGTTATAAAATAAATCTATTAGATCATATAAAATTATATCACTTTACGAGTTTTATTTTTGTATAATTTTTGTGTCTGTAACACTTTTCTATCTAATAATATTTGATACTAATAGTACTTTTTATTTAATACGAAGAACAAACTTCTAACTTTTTTTTTTTTTTTCTATTGGAAAACTTAAAATATAATTCGAGACACAAATATATTTGATGCAGATTCAAGTTCTTTAATTAAAAACATTCGCATACGAAAGCTTATAACAAAAGCATGCATGATGAAATGTCCCCTAGTCTGATAATTAATTCCTTTGACATGAACTTGAGATGTCACACGCAAAAGCATCAATGTTGCTGTCCGTGGATCCACCTCTCTGTATTGCTTGCAGACAAATCTGCCGAAGTTCTTTTGCTTTGCTCCTCATTTCTTTCCCCTCACTGCTTTCCAAATCCATAAACCTCTGCACAAGTACTGCAATTTCTTCTCTTCCCACCAAGCTTTCTGCATCCAAGTCTTTCTTGATCACTCGCCACCCAATCTTCCAATCCTCCGCCACCATCTTAGTGTTTGAGACTTGATCCCAGTATATGGGAAAACTAAGCATCGGCAAGCCTGCAAATACAGCCTCTGAAGTAGAATTCCATCCACAATGGGACCAAAACCCACCAACAGAAGGATGACACAACACCCTCAATTGGTCACACCAAGGTACAACCAATCCCATGTCGCCACTGATCTCTTTGATGTGAGAACTTTCCGCCCGGGCCACCCAGAAGAATCTCACCCCACTCTGGCGCAACCCTGCTGCAATTTCATCCATCTGGGCGCTTGAAACTGAGTGAATACTGCCTTGTGAGACGTACAGAACAGAAGCTTTAGGCTGCAAATCCAGCCATTTGAAGTGATGGGCAGTGTCGATGGAGCTTTGTGGAGACAGCTTTTCATGGATTTTGAAGTAAGGAATGGTGGGGCCAATATGATATATTGGTACTGCAACATGTTGTTTCAGAGCTTCGATGACTTGAGTTTCAAGCTCGTACACAGAAGCTAAGAGAAGACAGTGTGCTTTGGACACCCAGGATATGGCTTCTAAGGCTCTATCCAATACTGCAAGGCCTTTCCCGTACAAACACGTTGGGAGATCTGCTATTCTTGTTGAAGGAACTCCAGGGATATAGTCCACATGCTCGTCTCCACGCTCTATAATTTTCACAAAATAAAATTTACGTGATATTAATATTTAATATTTCTCAAAACAAATAATCGAAAAAAATCATATATTTATAACGAATTATTTACGAGATATTGTAAATTATAAACTGGATAAAAAAAAAATTATAAGAAATCTTTATCCCACTAATAGTGTAAGGGACAAAATTTTGCGTTGGGCCCATCGTAAATAATTAAATTAGTGAAAAACATGAATCGGACAAAGTCGGATAGGGCGCAGAAGATTTAAGACAAGAAAAATATATATAAAAAATATGATAGGATACAAGACAATCTGGATATCTACCTGAGACTTAACCTACTCATTTCTCACTTACCAGCTATGGAATCAATCGGAAAATGGTGGTGCTGAACAAGGAGATCAAAATGATGGAACACCGAGTACACCATCGCCGACATGGTCCAAAGCGAGGCCACCTTGATATTTCTTTTCCTCCCGATCTCAACCGCCCACGTAAAGTAAGTATCTGCTATCATGGTGGTCGCCGGCAGCACAAGACGCCGATCCAGGAGCTCTTCCACCGAAGCTTTCATCTTCTTCAGAACCTCTTCGTAGTGGCCGGGAGAGTCTTTTCCACGGCCAATTTCTGTTGGTATGACGTTGGGGATGGTGCTGAATTTTAGGTTCTCGGGCTTGGGCTCGCCGCCGATGAAGCCGAACCACTCTTCGGTGACGACGAAGGTGATAAAAAGGTCGGGATTCTTGACGATCAGTGACTTGCAGAGATTCATCATGGGGTTGATATGACCTCGGCCCGGAATAGGCAGAGCCACCACGTGACAAATTCTGGTTCGTTCGGAGCTACCGAGGTCCATTTTCGGTACCTTTGCCGTGAGAAGGTGACGAAGAATACGAGGAGATAAGTAAGGCGGCAGAAGTTCAGAACTATATAATGGAAATGGAGGAGTCAATGACAGAAATACCCTCGTTCCATTGTGACCGGTTATATTACCCTTGGGTCATCAACTCATCTTAAACTAATTTAGCGTTACTCTATAAACGGAATCAAACATGCATTATTTATATCTTCCTAATACTTAAAAAGAATGTATAAAACGTAAACAGTAATGAACAGTTCTAAACAATGAGCAGTGTTCTAGCATCTTCTTTTTGGCGTCTCGTTCCTCTGCATGATATTTTTTTCCTTTTGGTTACAATTTTACTTCTTCTTTATTGAGTCTCAAACATCTTATTAGTATTATTGTATTGTGGTGTGACAGTTGAAACTATCTGGCCTGTTGATAGAAGGGATGGAGTGCAGAGACGTCTTGTGATTTTCTAGCATCTACAGAGCTTTCAGACTCAAGTGGAGGAAGAAAAAAATTCTCCCGTACTGTTTGAGGATTCTTCTTCTCGCTGTTGGTATGCATTATTCTTTTAATTTCACTTGTGCATCTTATTTTTCTTTTTCTCTTTTTGGCATGTTTGTTTTCTTTTTACAGCTCAATAACAGAAATATATTTCTTCTTCATTTCCCTTTTTCCCTCGTATGGTTTCTTCTTCGTTTCAGATTTATTTCGCATGTTTGTTTTCTTTCTTCTTCGTTTCTTTTTGGTTTGGACAGAGAGAGAGAGAGAGAGAGAATTGCCGTGAGAAATGGGTTCGTGCGTGCGAATGTTAGTGTGCGACGGAGAGGGAAAGGGAGGTTCGTGGTGGTTGGCTGGGTTTGCTAGAGGTTGCCGCCGGTGTGAGGTGGTGGAGGTGCGGTGGCCTAGGTGGCCACGTACGGCTGCGCAACTGGACACAAATGGGTGAAACCCATTTCGGTTGCGTTTCCTCGAGGGAGAGACAGCTGCGCGTGGAGGACATCGATAGTGGCTGCCTTCGTCCTCGGCTTGAGGGGAGTCGTCAGTGGTGGTGGTGAGGCAAGGTGGCCGCATACGGCGGCGCCGGTTGAGAGAAATGGGAGAAACCCATTTCAGTTGGGTTACAGCAGGGGAGAGAGAGGGATGCGCATGGGGGACATCGGTGGTGATTGGGTTGGTCATCAGCGTGAGGGGGACTCACCGGGGGTGGTGGTGAGGCTGGCCAGCGCACGGCGGCGCTGGGTTGGGCTGAAGGAGAACGGGCCGTGGGGAAGAATCGGGCCAGAGGAGAGAGAAAGTGAGGAAAAAAATTAATAAAATCACTATAATAATTTCATTATTTTATTTGGTGGTACCCATATATAATTGATATATATATATATATATATATATATAATGTGTGCATGATCTATTAATTATTATTTTCCAAATAGGAGATATAGCTTGTTTTAATTTAATGGGTTCTGGTCGTGAGATTATTTAATTATGGGACTAGAATTTGTGGAATTATTTGGTGGGTGCTAGCTTCTTTCATTTTCCTGACAACCACTCTCTCCCTTCAATTCATAAAAGTAGATCAACAAATGGTAATTCAAATGTTTCTATCTTCTTCGAGATAAATTAGTAGCCGTTTATATATCTAAACGAGAGAAAAGAGGGTTACTTTTTTCACACCTTGTTTTAATTTTGAATTAAGGTGGTGGTCATCAGGGAAATTAGCTTATAATTAATTTAATTCATATATATTAATGATATTGGTCATAATTATATATAGGAAATAAGAAAATAATCAAATTTGTGTAGACTTATGTAGTATCTATCTATCAGTACGTCATGTAAACCTTGATTGTTAATCATAATGATCATGATATTAATTATATACTCAGTAGTACTTAATTTGTTTCTTTTTTCATATAAGTATAATAGGAGTAGATCAGAGATTGGTAGGCTCTACTTAGATATATTAATCCTATATATATATATATATATATATGTATGTATATCCATAGACTTTCTCCTCGATGGTGCAAATGGCCGTGGGTGGGCGTAGAATGCAAAACAAGATCAATTAATCCATATAATACTAATTCCTAATTAAAAACGCTAGCTATATATATGCATGCTACAAGGGCGCTACACCTTGATCATTCTATTTTAGCATAGCCATGTATGGAGTAGTGGAGTGTGATCGATCCTAACCTAATCCAAAAGTTTAGCTCAAAGCCACTAATTTGTAGAGAAAGGCTTCAACAAATAAGGAATTAAGCCCTACCAATCACTTTAATTTCATATCATTTCAAAGTTTTCAACCCCAAAACTCCCATCTCATGACCATTAAATGTCGATATTTTCTTTTACTTTAATTATGATCATTAGGGCAACTACTTTACACTTGTGATTAATTAGTAGCTTAGTGGACTATTGTTTTCTAAATTGTGCTGGGCGCATTTCTTGTTTCTCCCATGTACGTACATGGCGGTTCTTAAGTGCAGTGGGGGTCGATGTACTATACGTTGAAATCTAAACATGCCTGATCATGTTTTTTCACCTAAGTTCTTGTTTAGTGGATAAAAAAAATATTGCAATACATGGACGAAAAGACAGCATGATCATATTGTCATGCACTTTGAGAGCTTTTGATCATCACCTGGAATTTAATGAATAAATTATATAATACGTACCTGATCCATTTTGTTGATATCAATGCAAAATAAATATTAAATTAATATAAAAAAAATTAATGGAACCCATATCTTTTTCAACTATCTATCCAAAAATCAACAACTCAACATACTTCATACATCCAAACAACTCAAAATACTTTCAATAGAATCTACAAACCCACTCCAAATGGACAATAGGTAGAATATGCACAGTTGATTGTATAAATTTATGTAGAAAGAAAAAACCTGTCTTCTTGTTTGATACAAATGAATGAGCTAGGTTTCTTTATTTTAATATTAATTAGAATGTTATTGTTTGGTGAATTGCCAATATTGTTTTATAAATAGTACTGTATTTCCAAATGAATTGTACAGATTTCTTTTATTATCAATTTCCTTCAAAATATTTTAGGTATGTAATTGATTAGGTACCACTTTCTTAATAAGCTACGAAATGGCTAGAAATCATAATTTTAAAACCTCTATCACACTAAGTCAAGAAATAAGAAATATCCCGAGAAAAAATTTATGTTTATTAAATTATTGGTTTTAAAACACATTACTCTCCCATTATCAAAATTTCTTGTTTTGAGTTATCTTGATAAGTGAGGTTCATATGATTAATTATTGAATGATTCCAATGAACATATAGTGGTGTATATATAAGAGTCTGCAGACAAAATATAACATTCTCATGGATTTCAAAATTTGTTGCTTCCTCTTATTCTTTTAAATAGTTTATTTGGTTGTGAGTTTTTTATTTAGACCTTCGTCTGCAATTCATACTAAAATGGTCATATAATTTTTATACCTGTTGGTGGTGCATTTCTAATTTTCATTCTCAATTCTTTATAGCTTGGTAGAGTTTGCTGAGTTGGTTGAATTTCTTTCATCTATTTCCAATAGCACCAAGGTAACCGACAATGCTCTGAATGTATCTATTTCAATGGTTGTTTTTGGCCTGTTCAAACATATATTTGGATTGAAAATGTTTTTGACATTGCATCATCATGAGTTTTTCTTCTCAATTGAAAAAGACTGACTATAAAGAAATACACATTATCTCCTGCTCAATGTGGGCAAACTGTATGAAATGGCTAAAAATCAAGACTCTAAAACCTCCATCACACTGAGACAAGAAATAAGAAATATTCGAAAAAAAATTATGTTTATTAAATTATTGGTTTTAAAACACATTATTTTTTCATTATTTAAATTTCTTGTTTTGAGTTATCTTGATAAGTGAGGTTCATATGATTCATTATTAGGTGATTCTAATGAGCATATAGTGATGTATATATAAAAGTCTATAGACAAAATATAATATTCTCATAGATTTCAAAATTTGTTGCTTCCTTCTATTCGTTTAAAGAGTTGATTTTGTTGTAAGTTTTTGGTTTAGACATTTTTCGTCTTGAATTCACACTAAAAGGGTCATATAATTTTTATATTTGTTGGTAGTGCATTCCTAATTTTCATTCTCCATTCTTTTCAGTTCGATTGAGTTTGCTAAGTTGGTTGGACTTCTTTCGTCTACTACCAATAGCCTTAAGGTAACCGACGATGCTCTAAATGTATCTATTTCAATGGTTGGTTTTATTCTGTTGGAACATATATTTGGATTGAAAAGATTTTTGACCTTACATCATTATGAGTTTTTCTTCTATCTAGTTGTCAACAAGAGTTGTTTCGTTGCATGTATAAATGAAAAGTGGTAAGCTTACATTGATAGATCAGTACAAATTTATCATGATGTGATCAATTAGTTCTTTTGTATTCTTATAACTTCAATTCTTGTTTAAAATGATTTCAAGGTGCTGGAAAATATCCTAAGATAAACAATTTGTATAGGGCTTTTTCTTTAGAAGAAGAACATATACGACTAAAAAAGAGATAAATATATCTTCAACAAAGGAATTCTACGAATGATACTATTCAACACGAAGAACAATTTATCTTCCAACTAATCTTTCACAATGAAACAAATGTGTTAGGAGATGATATAGAATTCATGCACAATAATGAAGAGGTCAGGCCATGTTGTACAAAAAGACAACGCATTTTTCGTGCTGATGCTGGGACCAGTGATATATCCTCCGTTGAACAATTTGAATATAGTTCTAATGTTGATAGTTTCAGAATTTCCTATCAGCAAATAAACATAGTTGAAAGTGTGTCAACAGAACCTCTTTGTTCGGACAATGCCACAATGTCTTTGACACTTGGGGCAACAAATATATGTACAGAAAATGTACATACACCTGGTCAACTTCCGGTCGAACAAGTTTATTGTACATCCTTTGTTTTCACCGTACTTTCCTATCAGTCCTCTTATTTTTTTTTTTATTCAACACGCTCAATCGTTTATTCAATAGGCTCATTATTTTTCTCGATGCCAACCCAACTTTGAGACAAGGATATCAACAAATTCTCAGGATAAGAAATATGTATAAAATTGAGTCGTACTTATTTCCCTTTTCTTTCTTCTTTATATACAGCTTCATTCAATGATACCTCTATTGGAAATCATAGCACATTTAAGAGTTTGTCTCATTTTTTTTGTTTTTATTTTCCACCATAGGAAAGCTGCATCAACAATCAACTAGTCTTAGGAAAATATTACAAACAGTGCCATCTGAGGCAACTTTGTTACCGTCAGTTCCATTCTCTAGATTTCAACATGAAACGAATGGTTTTTGTTGTGCCGATGGAACAATCTCTTTAACTACAAATGATGTTCCGAAACAACTTTACTATTTGTTTACCTCTAACATAGTTGAATCTGTCAACTTTCTTACCTATGTGCACACATATAACAATAGATTTGCTTTTACATCATTTAGGGTTAAATTTGATAGAGATTTGTGCAGAAGGAATAAGGGAATTTATACATTCTGAGCTCAAGGTCAAATTTATCATTACATTAATGATTTGGTTCATTTGGATGGACGTCCTTCATATCTACAACTGTATTTTTATGATACTGAACATGAATTGGACAATCGTGTTTATGACACCGGAATGTTGGATTCATCAATTATTGCTCAACTCATAGATATTCTTCATGTTAATCCATACTCAACATTATTTCGAACTCTTGGAGATTTGCCCAATTTGGAAAACCACAAAATTCATATTAGGTCAGATGTGGGTTTGGATCAGCGTGTTTTTAACGCTCCATCAGCTTCCCAAGTAGTAGTCATTTGGATTGAAGATGATGATTCAGAACGCTTGAGAGGACAAAATATTGTGGTATTCAATCATGCAGGTAGGAGTCATATAGTCCAATACTATTTTGGCTGTTATGATCTACTGCAATATCCATTGTTATTTCTTTTTTGTGATACTAGTTGTCACCAAGGAATATTAAGAGTAAAGAAAGGAGAAAAGCTACCACAACGAGTAACAAGAGCATCAATTGACCCCCAACAATCAATATCAGCAGAGCAACTACTTATAAAGGAACAAGAAGGTTAAAATGATCGTTCTTTCTCTAAATTTTAATTGTTCTAATATAACAGTTTTACATTTCTGATTTGTTAAATTTATCATCTTACAATGCTGAAAAAGAATAGAAAAGAACATGTTGTCTCATGCCGCGAGTATTATTGTTACAAGCTTTAAATTAGGAGAAATATAAGGTCTATTATGTTGTTCTTGGGCTGTTTACTGCAGCAGTTTGTTGTTGATATGTACGTAAAAATTGAGACGTCAAGATTGTATTATTTCCGTCATAAGCAATAAGAGATTCGATCTGAGGCATATCAAGGAATAGTTGACAACATTTCAATTGGACAAAGCAGTACTTCCAAAGTTGGTAAACACATTATTCTGCCTTTTTTTTTATTGGAGGCCCAAGAGATATACGCAAAAGATACATAGAAGCAATGACTTTAGTCCAACGATTTGGAAAACTTGACCTCTTTTTAACTATGACGTGTAACCTGCGTTGGAAAGAAATCTTAGATGAGTTGGGTTCGCAAGAAAAGTCACAAAATTGTCATGATTTAATTGCACGTATCTTTATAGCAAAATTAGAATAACTGAAGGATGAATTATTCAAACATGAGGTGTTTGTGAAAGTTTCAGCATATGTATATGTCATTGAACATCAGAAAAGAGGACTGTCACATGTACATTTCTTAATCATACTACAAAGAGATTGGAAAATCTATGCCTGATAAAGATAGAAATTTGCATTTGCACAAAACAGTAATAAAGCATATGATGCATGGCCTATGTGGAGTGTTGAATCCAAACAATGTGTATATGAAAATAAATGGCAGTTGCAAGAACTACTACCCAAAAAGCTTTGCATCTAACACAATTGTTGGAATCGATTGTTTCTCATAGTACAAACGTTGTGATAATGGAATAATTGTCAAAGTCAGAGGTAAAGATTTAATAACCGTTGGGTCATTCCACATAATCCATATCTCATTGCAAAATTCGATTGTCACATGAATGTAGAAATTTGCTCAACAATCAAAGTAGTCAAATACCTCTATAAGTACATTTACAAAAGTCATGATCATGTTGCTTTCAATTTGATTCCTGGACAAAACATCCAAGAGATAGATGAAATCCAACAATTTCAATCAGCTAGATGGATTGCTCCACCAGAAGCCATGTAGCGGATATATTGCTTTACTCTTAATGAAATGTATCCATCAGTTTACAGTTTACATCTACATCTTAAAGATCAACACTTGGTAACTTTTCATACACATGACGACCTGAACAATGTTCTGAGATCTGATTTCTCGACAAAATTAATGTTGACTGAATTCTTTTTAACAAATCAAGCTAATGAAAATGCCCGAAGATTATTGTACAAAGAGTTTCCTGAGCTTTTGTTTGGAGCCAACAACATAACTCTAAAGAAGAAGAAAACTGTTATAGGTCATATTGTTACAGTAAGTTCATTCGAAGATGAAAGATACTACTTACGGATATTGTTAAAAATCATATAAAAGGTCATTTGTCATTTGACCACATCAAAACAGATGGCGGTGTCACTGCACCAACCTTTCATGAAGCAGCTACATTACATGGTTTGTTAGAAAGAGATATCAGTTTACAAGATTGTATGCAAGAGGCTTCCTTGTACCAAATACCACACAGTTTAAGACGGTTATTTGCAACAATTTTAGTATATTGTAATCCAACAAATCCTAGAGAACTTTGGGAATGTTTTGAACAAGATATGTTAAGTGATTTCCAAACAAGTGATGCAACATTAGCAGATATTAGGACAAAAGTCTTACGAAACATCTCTTCTACACTTGAATCGATGGAAAAAGATATAAACAAGTTTCATTTAATAGAACATAATATTTCTTTTGATCAGAATGAAATGGAATTTAGGCAAATAAATGATGAATTTGCAGTTTTGATACCAGAGAAAGATCTTATGGCTTCAATGACTCTTAATCTTGAACAACAACATGCATACGAAGTAATTTTGCAGAAAGTCCTTCTAAATGAATCTACTGCATTTTTCATTGACGGTCCTGGTGGTACAGGGAAAACATTCTTATATAAAGCATTCATCGCTACAGTGAGATCAAGAAACTTAATTGCTCTTGCAACTGCATCGTCTGGTATTGATGCATCTATTTTACTTAGGGGTCGAACAACACATTCACGCTTCACAATTTCATTAGATTTTGAAAAAAATAGTACTTGTAGTGTAAGCAAACACGGTGTTCTTACCAAATTATTACATCTTGTAAGGTTAATCATATAGGATGAAGCACCTATGTCTAGAAAAGAATGTATGCTAGCATTGGATAAAATGTTACGAGATCTAACTTATTCAATATTACCATTTGGTAGAAAGTTATTATATTTGGTGGAGATTTTCGTAAAGGCACAAGACAATAAGAGGTTGATGCCAATTTAGCATCGTCATATTTGTGATCCACTCTAACTAATATTACGTTGAGTGAAAATATGCGAGTAAGATTCAATCCAAATTTATCAAATTATTTACTTCAGGTTGAAAATGGAACAACACCAATCACAATTGAGAATAAGATAAAATTCTCAATGAAATGTTTATTCCTTACAAAAATGATATGGAGTCCTTAGATAATCTGATCGATGCGGTCTTTCAGGATATTGGCAGTTATTCAGAAAATTTATCCGAAATGACAAATCGAGTTATTTTGACACCAAAGAACAATTCCGTCGATGTGATAAATGCAATGCTCATTCAAAGATTTCCTGGTGAAGTTACACAATACTCTAACTTCAACGAAACAATTGATACATCAGAACAATGCATCATGGAGGATTTTTTAAACACATTAACACCAAATAGACTTCCACCCCATGAATTGTTACTAAAAAAAAATTGTCCTCTCATGTTACTCAAAAATGTCAATCATTCAGAAGATCTGTGCAATGGAATACGCCTTATTTGCCACAACTTTGAACGAAATATCATTGATGCTGAAATTGTAGTTGGTCACCACACTGAGAAAAGAGTTTTCATACTAAGAATTCATTTTTTGTCACATGCAGACGATAATAGTGGTTTTCCATTCAAAATAACACAATTTCCTATCAGATTAAGTTTTGCAATGACAATAAATAAGGCACAAGGGCAGACATTAGATTTTGTTGATGTATACTTGCCTCAACTTGTATTCTGTCATGGCCAACTATATGTAGCATTGTCAAGAGCCAAAACTTCTGCTTCAGTAAAAGTTCTTATAAGACCAGTATCAACTCATGATTGTGAAGAAGCTGAAACAAATAATATTGTTTATAGAGAATTACTAACACTAGCATATCCATCATTAACTTCTGTGAGTAATCTAATTCCAATATATGCCTCCTGATTGAATACAATTTGTTTTTCCATTATATATTTTCCTCAACTTCCTATTTTTTTATTTATTAAAATTGTTTTGTCTAAATTCAATTGTTTATACTAATATCTTTTTTTCTTCATGCATTAGTAGCCTTTAACATGCGGATTGTCCATACATCAATCAAGGACATTACTCCAACTGCAAGAAATTGGAGCATCAAGATGATTGTGTCAAACAAATCTCTCAAATGTATTGCACAACATTCACCGATAAAATATCAAAATTTGACATTGATAGACCCCGAGGTAATACATTGACATCATTATCATACTTGTAAAAACACACTTAATATTTATATTGTATTTTTTTACATGATATATCCAAAATAAATATGTTTTCTCCTTACAAGATAGATTCATTCTAACTATATTCTCAAATTAAATCCTACATGTATATGTTTAATAAATACTATTTTACAATCAATTGAATGCATATAACTATTCATTTATATAATATTATGCAGGGCAACCGACTGCAAGGAACAATTTTTGGCAAAGATATAGACCTACTTAATGACATGTTACACATCTTCCGATCGTACTACATTAGCAATGCATACGTTAAGCCTTTGGATTCTAAACATAGTATCGAAGCGCACGAATACCAGTGAATCCTAAATTCAAGAATAATTATCGAAAACATTCCAGATGATGAAGAGGAATTACAACTACCAGAATAGAATATTATCCCATTTACCAATCTGCATGACTACAAAGACACTGGATCTGAAATAGGTAAATGCCACATTAATATATTTAAATTATTCTTTGATACTCTTATTTAGTTTACACGAAAAAAAAATTTAATATAATTGGGCAGCTATTCTGGCGGTCGCAATACACATGAAACCTCCTAGAGAAATTACCTCAATACATCGGCCAACAAAGATCCAAGAAATATATGTTATTGACCAAAGGTAAATAAGATTTCTCAACTACATATGTGATATTAATAATTCTTTAATTACCTCGTTCTTAATACTATTTTATCATATTATACTTTTAAATACTTTCTCCTAAATTTTACAGCCTAATGCCCATATGGTTGACTATGTGGGGTCGGTTTGTGGATGGTGAATGTCAGACAATCTCTCATATTATTGAAGCTAAACCAACTCTACTTGCAACACGTTTAAAAGTCGGTTCATACAATGGTATATTACACAACTTACAATATCGGCATCGACATCAACTGTTGATATGAAAGATATAATTAAGATTGATAATGTTGATGGCTTCCTTAAATTATTACAACCAATGATGGTACATTTCTACGGTCTTCTTTAACTTTTTTTGTCTTTATATATATTGCCTATTAAAAATACCACATATGCATTTTTAAAATAAATACAACATTCTCCTAAGGCTACATACTATTTACAACCATTTAAGAACATATGTCTGTTCAAAATTTAATGCAGAAGGCAAGATTTTGGATTAAAGTAACCATCTTTGTGGTTGATCTCCATTAAATATTCTTCTACATGTCCTGCATTGGATGTAAGAAGGGGATAAGATATGCATAAAATGAAAAATTCCTGTGTTAGCATTGCAAGTATATGAGTAATGCACAACCACGGTATATATGTTATATTCATATTTTACATCATGAATATAGTTTGTTTAATCAGTTTTATGTTATATTCAAATTATTTTTTAGTCATTCAGACTCATGAATATAGTTTATTTATACAACTGTCGAACCTTTAACATCGACGATGGCAAAGGACGACTGGGGGCTATCATGTTTGGTGAAATTGCAGAAGAAGTTCTAGGTTGCACATCAATTGAACTAATGGAACACACATGAGAGATAACTAACTTGTTCATATTTCTATTTCTATTTTTTAAAAATTGATCTTAGATATTCAAATAGGGAGTTACATAAATTTTCTTTCTTATACACTAAATTAAACAAATGTTGCAAATTATCCTTGGAGCATTTTTTAAAGATGTCAAAAGAAAATTACCATTCTTTCAAAAACTACAGGAATATATAGACACTGGAACCATATACCTCTATCGGCCTAAAATTTCTGTCATGCAATGTCAAAATTCCTTACCAACTTGATCATTAAGAGTGGAACTTGATGCCAAACTACATTAGAGAAAATTTGAAACAGGTCTGAAGTCGTTGGATTTTCTTGTTCGGTTGTTTATTTTAATATGTTAATGACGTTTGGTTTTGATATTACATGTATCTAGTCAATTATAAATTTAAAATTATATACTTATAATAATGTCTTTTACATAAGCCATTACTTTTTCAAATTATAAATTGGACCACTTTGTATATTGACAAGATTATTATTAGATGCAAACACTACATTTATATTTATTCACCATACTTTATATATTCTATATTAACATGCTTCTAAATCTTTGATAATCATGCTTAGACTTCAAATTCATTTCATGCAGGAACATTTACCGTATATCCAAAATATTGCAATATTATGTTCAAGCAAAAAATGGATAATACAATTGGGTGCAGATTTAGATCAACTTCAAATACAGTGCCACAACAACTTCAATATTCTCTCCATAAATGTTGTGAATGAGAATAACACACCACCTCTAAATACATAACCCCCAAACTTTACTTTCCAAACTTTACTTTCAGTAACGAAAAAAATAATTTTGTAATATTTAGTTGTTTCAAAAACAAACTGTAATATGAATTCGAACATAATCATTTACCTTCCAAACTTGCTTGAACCTATAGTTTGTTTAAACTTATTACTATTTGAATTAGTAGTTTCTAATTAGAATGAGCTACATTATCCTCATAGACCATATAATTAAATTTTCTTCTTCTACCCTGGATGTTTATATTTTAGAATAATTTAATACAGGACAAACGTGCCTCACAAGTAACTTCACTGCTAGTATATATATATATATATATATATATATATATATATATATATATATCTATATATATTGTCATTCTTTTTCTATTCACGTCTTATTATTCCATATATTGGCGTTGCCTGCTGAAATCCTGCAATCACCAATCTGGCCATTTGCTTTGGATTTTGTCTATGAGTAATGAATGCTAAATACAAGTTTGACAAGTTTTTTTTTTTTAAAAAAAAGAGGACGGTATCCTAATTTTATTGATATCTCTCACTTGTTGCAAAGAAAAATCGTAGTTAAAATAAAATACCTGGGGATACATAATCAGCAAAAAAAAAAAAAACCCAAATATCAAAACTTGTTAAAAATGTTCTATTACAACCAATTACATAACAACTACTAAGGACTTCAATCTTAGACAAAAATCGAAAAATCTTGCAAGTTTTATGTGAAAAATAGATCTCACTAATAAAAAATAATTTTTTTATATTTTTTTAAATGAGATCCACTTTTTTACAAAGACTTTTATGGCTAGACGTGAAGTGTCATCCCAAAAACTCCAACGAAATTAACTATTTTGTTATAAATATGCAATTAAAAGTTTTTTTTTTAACATGCCTAACACAATATGACTTATTGAAGTAATTCCGATAAAAAGTTATTGATATTCTAACTTTTTTATAACTATAATAAATTATACACTAAATAATATGCTGACATACCAAAACTATGAGTAGCAAAAATAAAGACAATCATCTTTATAACTTTTTTATGACTTTGTTTTTAAGTGAGGATATGTTTATAAAAAGAGAAATAATAGTTACAATCGTGAATATGCAAGCATCGCAAAATTATTTTAAAAAAAATGAATAAATACGGGACCCACAAGAAAAGAAAATTAATTTTTTAATTGTGAACTCCACTCTTTTTCAAAGTGATTGCATTGCGCTTGCGCACTCTACGACTGTATGTAACATTACTCTAGTGTATTCTTTTTACAAAGTTTCTTCCGAACAATATTACAAATAGTTTTCTCGAACTCATTTATAGATATAACAAATGTTCATTAAGCACGTGACAAAACACGTATCTTTTATAAATTTAATTAGCATGTCCCTTATTAAAAAAATATGTGCTTCTTACATGTTCAAGGAATACATATCAACCTTTTAAAATAAGTTTCTTTTGATCTAAGTTCCTCGAACTAATTTATAAGAAAATTCTTATTAGAAATGGTTTGTACAAGTTTCAAATAGACAAGCCTCATACAAACTCTTGTAAAAATGTAAATTACATTTAAAAGTGTAAAAAAAACTATTATTTATTAATATGACTCACTTTTTTACAAATAATTTGTATGAGATTTATCTATTTGAGATTTGTACATAGTATTATTCTTTTTATCTCTCCCTTGAAATTGGGAAACTAGTGTCAAAGGCCTAGCCCGAGCAACCATAAGGCTCATAATCACAGGGTCGAGCCCACCAAGTAATACGAGTCTTGGATAGAACCCTGCTTTGTGAAGTTTAGGCCCTCCCAATCACCCTGAAAATAACAAGCATGCAATCCACGTGGGCTAATTGATCAAAATCTTCTAGATATTAGAAATGTTCCATTAATCGATTCAAATCTTATTACTAGAAGGAAAAATCTGATTGTAAGCGGATTTGTGTACCAATAAGCACACCAATACTAAGGTGAAAATGTAGACTTTAATGAAACAATACGGATTTGAAAATGAACATTTGATAAAATAATCCACTCAACATTAGTGCACAAATTGGTCTGCGAATCCGCTTGTATGTAGAAAAACTCTTATTAGAATCCACAAAACTGGTGTGTGGTGTTAACGTATTTAAATAATAAACAAAAAATTGAAACACGATATCCTATGTACATAGTGAAGCATTGCTGGTCTCTAACCAAAATTTAACCAGTATCATAAGAGGGGATGAAACTAATATACTACTTCTAAAAAAGAATGTTGGAGAGAGTTATAGATAATATTAGATTTCGTTTGGTTACATAAATGATATGAGATGAGATAAAAGTTGAAAGTTAAATAAAATATTATTAGAATATTATTTTTAATATTATTTTTGTTTTGTAATTTGAAAAAATTGAATTATTTATTATATTTTGTGTGAAAATTTAAAAAAATTGTAATAATTATATAAGATGGGATGAAATGAGATGAGATGAGATGATTTGATTTGTGTAACCAAACCAAGCCTTACTCTTGATATATTTTAATAATTTTATAATTTAAACTTGTAATTAAACAAAAAGTAACTTATTAAAATGAGAAATAATTTGTATAAATCTTAAATAGATAAATTTCGCGTAATCTCTTTATAAAAAGGTAAACTCCATTATGAGAAAGTAAAAAATAATTTTTTTGTTTAATAGAACTCATATTTTTACAAAACATTTATACAATATTTGACTATTTTGAATTTGTATCTTGTATTTTTTTACTAAATTACGAGACAGATATACTAGAGACAGAAAATTGAATAGAAATAATAAAAAAAGTAATATTATATATATTTATAGAGTGTGTAAGAATCATACAGTCACTATAAAAAATAATAAAATTTATTATTAAAAAATTAATATTTTTTATATAAATTTTATATTTATTTATTTTTTTAAAAATAATTATATAAATAATCATAATTACAACTATCATTTCTTTTAACAAGAATAATGAGTAGCTAAAGTTCAGACCATGTCAGAGGGAGAAGTACCCTATGACATCCGGCATTGAACATACTAGAGATCTAGTTGAGTTGAAGGCATGCATGCAGCAACCGGTCTAAAGTAAGTACGTTGGGATCCTAAATTTATTTTAATTTATTATTATAATTTTATCAAATTTTAATATAAAACATAATAAATAATTTAATTTTTTTAAATTTTAAAATAATAATAATATTAAAAAATAATATTATAATAATATTTTATCATATCAGTTCATTCAACTTTCAAATACAGCCGAACAAATCTTTCCCATACAATCATCACCGCATCACGTGTTTTCTGTACGGCCTTTTGTCGTCGTTTTCCTCTGAGCCTCACAAAAGAAAGAAAGAGGTTTCGAGCATCCGTTTCCTTTAGAGGACCACATGAGAAAGTATTGGAAGGAATTAAACAGCGACCCAAAAGAATAAATAAAAAGGTCGACCAGAAATTTAAAAAAAAAAAAGGAAAAAAGAGAGAAAAAGAAAAAGTGCTTTGCAAAATATCTGCCCAATAATGCCATCGATCTATCGGTGTTTGATGATATGAGAGATATATGTGCCATACACATTTACACTTTTCGGCAACCCTTTTTTTTTTTTTTTTTTTTCTAAAGTCACTTTTCTACAAATTTTTTAAATTATTTTTTTTTTTAAGTTGAGATGATAAAATATTGTTAAAATATTATTTTTTAATATTTTTATTATTATAAGATTTAAAAAAATTAAATTATTTATTATATTTTATGTTTAAATTTTAAAAAATTTTAATAATAAATTAAAATAAACTAATGATCTAAACCAAACCTTAAAGTTTGGAATTACCTCTAAAAAAAAATGGCGAATTAGTTAGGAGCTAGCTGTTAGAAAGGAATCTGTTGCCTTCTGCCAAATTCTTGAAGTACGGCTAACTCATGTTTTCTCGTTGGGTTATTATATTACTAAGTATACTATCATATCATTTAAATAATAAAATTTATTTTTTAAAATTTAAATTTTAAGATTTTTATTCAAAATCAAATCGTGTTCTGTAAATATTACTAAACATGCTATTTATACCGATTTATATATATAATTTTTCTTCCTCTTCATCTAAGGAAACTGGATAAAATGAATTAACTTAATTACCAATTATTTTAGTTCGAATTAATTATTAGATAATTTCGAAATAATCCTGATTTACAATAACATATTAACATCTCCATGTGCATATATATCTTAATTGCTTCAATTTTTTTTTAGTCGGTGGAGATTCAAGTTTACAGTTTTTATGATTTTTTTTTTATAAAGACAAAATGCTTTTAGAAAATGAGATGTCATGTCATATTTTTCTTTCTCTAATAAAAGTATATTAATTTTATTTATCATCTTCACATAACATATATTTCACTTATTTTAATTTTATTTTAATTTTTCTTATAACAAATATATAGTGTATGGATAAGTAGAATAATTCTATTAGTTTAATAAAAATAAAATAAAATAATAAATAACAAATAATAATTTTAAAATATATAAAATATATGGTGTGAGATAAAGAGTAACATACCTCGTAAAAGTAAGGTGCACTAATCACAAGACTCAACATTTTTTACCTTTCTCACTTAAAGATTCTTTCCAAGGAATTTTTCGAGACGTGCAATATTTATTTTAAAAAAAAAATTAAAATTTTTTAAAAAATACAATATTATTAAAAAAATATTACCTTAATTATTAAGTAAGAAAAAAACAAACGAGACCCATTCTCAATAAGAGTAGCTTTTTCCTTTCACCTTTTACATATAGCATGTAGTTAATTTATATGATGAAGGATTTCATTTGTTTTCCCAAAAAATTAAGAGGCTTGTTCCATTTGGATACATAAACATTTCATCTGATTTTATCATTCCAATTTTTTTAAATTCACACACAAAATATAATAGATAATTTAACTTTTTCAAATCTAAAACAATAATAATATTAAAAAATAATATTCTAATAATATTTTATTCAACTTTCAACTTTCATTTAAAATCATCTCATCTCACTATTCAAACGAGGCCTAATGGAACAGACATCTTTTGGCTGTTTGGATCTCTTTCCTTCTCTCTCTATATATATATATATTTCTGCAAAAGTTTGATAATTTAACTTGCATTGATAATTTAATAATTCTCACGAGAGTACCTCAAGTACTTTCAAACACTCTCATTACTATTTTTTACTTTATTATTATTTTTCATATACTTTTATTATTATTTAATATTTTATTATTACTTTTTTATTACTTTTTTATTATTATTCACGAACATTCTCAAATACTTTTATTATTCAACCGTAGAATAAGCTAAGGCTTGAAGTGTTGATGGAATTAATTCAAAGGGATCTTCGTGGACGAAGGAAGTAGGCAGGCATGCACGAAGCATCCATTAAAAATGGAAGTCCATCAATTAGGGCATGGCGATTTGTCATGACTAAAGAAAGAAAGAAAGAAAGAACAACATAAGACTTAAAAAAATAAAAGAAAAAGAAAACATCAGTATATATCAGATGTGAAATATTTCATTGTTCCATCACATTGACAAACCAATAAATAAATAAATTAATGCGTGCCCCCATTAATTAAAATGGAAGTGTCCATATATTATTGAGCACATGCATGCATTATATATTGCCATTCTTCACTTTGGATATTCTTCATGTTGCTTTCAAACCCTACCCTTCATTATTCCATGAATGGTTGTGTATAAGGTTGGTGACCCTTTCCATGGACCACTGCCATTGATGTAGTACTATGGAAATGCATACAGAAATATTTTAGATCGTCGAGATCACTCCAAAAGCAAAGAGGTCCTTATTAAATTTAGTTTTGGCAGAAAAACCCTTTTCCCTTTTTATTTTTTTGTTCTTTTTCTACGTGCGCTATAAGAAAACTGCTTATTTGATATTAGTTATTTCTAACGAAAATTATTATTTCTTGTCAAAATGAATTTTTTTTTTTTCACAAATAGTCGTTATCATCGCAAGTAATCTGTCACAAATACTTGTTTTTCTTGTAATATATAAAATTGATTTAAAATAATTATTTCCTATCAAAATGAGTTTGTTTTTGTTGCAAATAGTAGTTATCGTCGCAAATAATCCGTCACAAATGTTTGTTTTTCTTATAGTATATAGAATTGATTGTACTCAAAGGCAACTATACTGTATCCAAGCTTATTTCAATTTAATCTAATATTAAAAAAAATGATGTAACGGGTTTTCATATCATCGTAATGTTTGGTATATATATGTTAATAAAGAGACTTATAAATAAATTTATTATATATTTTAAGGGCTTCTAAGGAATATTTCCCTCTGAATGTCGGCCGTTTGATTTTCTGAATAATTCTTTGCAAGCCTTACGATGGGGTTCCAACATAGAACTATAGAAGGAGTACAGGGATAGGCCACTAATCTATCTATGCTGTCAATTTTAAGGCCGATGGAATGGGCCTCGTGTCTTAAGATATAAAGCTCCATAATAAGTGCACAGAAAGTCCGACTGAATAAAGAGATATTTTCATTTCATTGATTCAAACGAAAACGAATAATGCCAGAAAAATTCCAAATTTAAATATGCATGGAGAGATATTTTGAGAGATATTTCGAGCATGTCATGAAACCCTCTTCACGAACCGACCCTGCAATCACAATAGCATAAATGATAGAGAAATGATATTTATATATAATTATAGGGTGTGCAAGTATCACACATTTTTTTTTTAAAATATATATTAATAAATACGATATTCATATAAAAAAATTAATTTTTTAATGATAAACTTTACTCTTTTTTAAAAGAAATACGCCACGGTTATACAATCCATATTGTATCTAACATTACTCTTGTATTTATATATTGCTTTCATATGATATTGTCTATTAATTTTAAACGTTTTTCTTAATAAAAGAAAGTGAATCTAGAATAATGAACAGTATCGCATTAATGTGAGATTAGAATAAGCAATTAAGAGATGTAGAGGCAGGGAAGGGAAGAACGTACCTTGAGTCTAGGTCTTTTATCTGCATTGAGTTTTCGAACTTGGTATCTTATCTTCTTGGAGAACAATCTAGTTTGCCGCTTCTCTTTGTACCTTCGAACTCTTGCTTCCCTTCTTGTTCTCATCTCTTCTTCCATCAGAGGCACCTCTCTCATCTTGAATATTATTCAAAACTCAATATCATTATTCAAAATTTTAAAACTAATTAATAATTAAAGAAAAAGATGCTGAAGTACTACAATTATTCTATTATATATATAATATAGAAAGAAGGAAATTAAAAGGCTAAGAAATGGTTACTAACGTCATAATATCCATTGCTCACCATGGGAACAGAACAATCATCGGCCCAAAGAGACCCCCGGTTAGACCATGCATCCAATACCTCTTCATAATTCAAGTTCAAATTCAAAGATGACATCTTCTCATCATCCTCCAAAACCCCATCATTTTCCTTCTTTATAGTACAGTAGCTTTCTTCTTCGAAAAAGCATCGGTTTGGGTTCTCAATCTGATCTTTCTGCTCTTGTTCATCGTCTCCTTCTCTGTATGAAAATTCTTCCCAGTCCATGAAATCCCAGTTAAGTTGGCCATAGTACTTCTTGGTGTCCTGCGGTAGTTTTTCATCAACTTCCATGCCCCAAATGCCCTCCAATTCATCCATAATCTCGAGTACTTCTCCATCTGCATAAGTAATATCCTTTGTGTCGGAGAATTTGGTAAGAACAGCGTCTGGCACTTCTTGTTCTTCTTTCTTTGGGCTTCTTAAGAACGAATGGTAACCCATCTTATCTCTCTCTTTCTTATATCTGTATCTTTACTTTCCCTTCGTATGCTATGTATGCATGCAAGTTTGAACATAACAGAGATGAGAGTAGAATTCATTCATTCTCTCGCTTTGTTTTTATTGTTTGCTTTATTGTCCTACGTGGCACCTTATCCTCTTGCTATTGGTTTGTTCATGTCCTATTTTCTTCTAATTGGTTGAAAGATGCCCAGCTTGGTGAAGGTAGTGTGGATCCCAAACGCCCTTCTCCTTGCCTGCGACTTGGGAGATGGGACAAAAAGACTCCTTCAGTATGTTGTAAAGCAATTCACGTGGTCAAAAGCGTTAATCTGTCGATAAACACCGCTCAATGGGCTCGACATAAATGCCGTAATAAAGGGGGATCTACAGTGGACACTCATTTTTCTTTTTTAAGGATTAAAAAATGGATTAATAGTCACTTCAGTTTTGATGGCTGGCCATAGCTGTGGGTTTACACTTGTGCCTATTTATTGCCTCGTTAAACTCACGTCAATCTATTTCATCATATTATTATAATTTTTTTAAATTTTTACATAAAATATAATAAATAATTTAATTTTTTTAAATTTCAAAATAACTTTCTCAAATTTTTACATAAAATATAATAAACAATTCAACTTTTATTCTATTATTTATAAATTATCTCAACTCATCTCTGAATCCAAATCATTCTGATCTCTCTCCTTTGAATGAGATACTTGTAGCATATACAAAAAATCTCTCTCAAATGATTTTTTTTAGTCCTGACTTTTAGTTTGTGGAATATATGAGTATTGCTTTAATTTTATCACGTAGCACACTTCACCATCGATACAAAAAATTTGAGATGAATAATAACAACCAACGAAGATAGAATTATGTGGAATAACTGCATGATTTGGTAACGAGATAATATCATTTTCGTTGTGTACTTTGATATAATATTTCTAACCCATGCAATAAGCAGGTAAAGAGAGGCCCATATGGATATACCCAGCCTATCCATCGATCTATTGGGTAAACAAAACAGAACTACAAAAATAATGGTTGGGTATCCATTGGGGTTAAAAATGTTGGGTGGGAAGTTGCAAATGGGAATGCTTAATTCGGAGGCTATCCATTTCTTCTTCTTCTTCTTCTTCTTTTTATTTACCTGCTCTTTCTTCTATCGTTTTTAATTTTTTTTTAATCCCATTGAAAATTGAAACTTATGTACTATATTTTAATGGTTGTCCAAGAGTACTTGATGCTCTAACTCCTCTCGTAATATTATCACCCAAATTTCAATAACATCCAAAGTATAAATTTTGAATTTTTGACGATCACCATTATATTCTACCCTCCCTCCAATATTCGACATAAATATGCTTGATAAAATATTAAATATTCAAAAGATATAAAAACAAAACGATCTGAAAACAATATAATTCAGAAAAGTAACTTCTAAAGCGAGGAAGAGAAGCTAGCTATAGATGTCAACCCTACTTTACTCCATATATATCTAATCATGATATGCCGGGTTGACCCCTAAATCCAGGTTCCCTTGTTTTCTTATGCTCCTAGTCCTCGGTACACTTCACTTTTGCAACATTGGACTAAGTCACTTCCCTTGTTCTTTCTCCCTTTGTCTTACATGATGATATACATATAGAAACAAAAAAAGAAAAGAAAAGAAATCCATGCGCAATAAACAAGCAGAGATAGACCGGGGAGAGATCAGAGAGAAGACAAAAGAAACATGAATGGAAGGAAGGGTTTGGCATTTCATAAAAAGGTGATGATGAGGATCAGGAGTTAAGTCCAAAGAGACTCTCTCTTAAGAGGGTCTTGAATTACATTGCTAGAAGAAGGAAAGCCAAGGTATTGGGACATATTGTTATTGAAGTCGGCGGATAAAAGATGCGACTTCTCGCCAGCTTGGACGTCTATATGGTTTGTTGGTAAGTAATTTGGCCGTTGCTGCATCTGGATGCAAAGTATCTCTGCTTGAGCCACTGCAAGCTGCATTTCCAACTTTGATACTTCATTCTGTAGGTAAGATATAGCCCCCGCACACCCGTAAACAGGGTCTCTTACTCTTGCATTTGCTTCATAAACTAAACTGCTCACTGCATCTCCCCTCTGATGAATTGGGAGCTCCTGCCAAACCAAAATGAAGGTTAAAAAAAAAAAAAAAAAATTTAAAACATGCTTAAAAAGTGAATAAATCATGCATAACAAAAAAGAGACCAGAGAAAGAGGGAGACAGAGACCTGTAACATTTTGCTGACATTGCTAGCACCAAAAACCTTGTGAACAATGGCAAACTTGTGAGGGTCATCAGAAGGGAAGTAAGGAGCAAAGATGCAGTCCTTGGCGCAGCGGCGTCTCAACAACTTGCATGAAGCACATGGTGAAGAACCCCCCATATGTAGACAGAAACGACCGGCCAAGAAAGGAAAGATGCTTATGTTTTCTCAGAAAGAGGAAGTGGGGATGGAGGAAAAATGTTGCAGGCCGACAAGCAGCTTGTTGCTGAAGAGAAATGAGCTTAATCTATGTATTTATAGGAGTAAAGGAGGTGCTAGCTAGCTCTAGTACATTAGAATAGATCCAGATGCCTCTGTATTTAAAATACGAATAAAGTATAATCAATCGTATTTAAACAAGAAGAGATCGCAGTGATATAAGAGTCTTACCAAAACAACTAAGAAAATTATTTAATTTATAGCCCCAGATATATTACTGAGCGTAGAAGAAACCTATATATATATATATATATATATATATATAATATGTACTACAGTTTTAGCCAAGAAATATATGAGATTTGGTATAACAGCAAGAAGGGCATTAGGGTCATTAAAGGAAGTGGAATTGATTATTATTGAGTAATTGGAGAGGATTGACCACCGCGCGCCTAGACGAGTGATATTGGTTAGCAATGCATGCAGTTTTGTGCGCCGGTAGTTTTCCAAGTTCTCCTTTTTACTCCTCTATTTTTACTTGGGTATATTCTGCTTGTCGCATAATGGTACGTAATGCTTCCGTAAGTGAAGTCCTACAGTCGTACATAGATCTTATAAAATTAAATTTATAACACGATTTCATATAATACGTTAGATCTACTTTATATAAAAGTAATTTTACAATATAACATATCACATCAATCTATATCATTTTATAAATTTATTTTTGTAGAATCTCTACGAGGCTAAAACATTTCTCATTATGTAATATTATTGTCGAGCGCAATTATATTAATTCATTTCTATAAGAAAGAAATTAGTAAGTTGAATTTTTAGAAGAATAATAATACTAGATACAATCATAGAATGTATAAGTGTCGTACAATCTTTTCGAAAAAAATAGGATCTATTATTAAAAATTTAATTTTTTTATGTATGTCTTGTATTTATTTATTTTTTTTAAAAAATTACGTGATATTTATACATTTCACGGTTATAAATATCATTCCTCTAATAATTAATATAGTAATTAATTAGAGGGATGAGAAACCCTAACTTGGACCAAGACCCCGAGAGAGGGGTTTCAACGTGAATGTTTGTTGGTGGACATTCACATGGAAACATATATCTTTTCTCTTTCTCATCTCCCTAAATGTTTGAATTGGCTCTCACCGATGCCTACGATCGATGTAGGTTGAGATTTTGATCAACGTTCATGCACCAACTTCCACAAATTAAATTATTCAATTTAACCAAACCAACTACAAATGCATTGCATAAAAATGGAGGCAGACCACTATCAACTTCAACGCTTCAGCCTTCAGGGTATATTTTATAAAAAAAATCTTTTGTTTTGTTTTTTTTTTTTTTTTTCCTCGAGCCATTTCTTGGGACCTTCTTCTCTTCATGTGGGCTTTAAATGGAGCTCAATATATGTAATAAAAAAAACATGCAAATAATGCCAAAAGCCTGTTGGAGTCAAACTCACTCTAAAAAGGTGTTGGTGGATAAAAAATTTAAGAAAAATGTTGGATATAAAAATTGTATTATAGAAAATGTTTTTAGGTTTATGTAACCCAAATTTTGCCTATAATATGGTACTTTTCTACTAAAAGTTAGCGCAATTAATAAAATTGAAAATACTGTCAATTTTCTCTAAAAAAATCTATAAACTAACAGTAAAAGGTTGACAAGAACCGAAAATTTCAGAAATAAAACCATCAACTTTGAAGTCGTAGTACCGATCGATTGTTTCCTAGGCGTGGGCTGTAACGTGCGGGCATCACCACCAATTTCATATTATTCTTACAATAACAAGCTCAACCTTATCACATACACCTATCTGCCAGCAAACACATAAGAATATATGACCATCTAAATTAACCCAGTTATGAATATAAAGAGCAGCAGCACCCCATGCCACCCACGTGCATGAGAAATGAAAATTAAGAGCAACTTAAATAATTTGAGATTCTCTTTGTGGTAGGCCTTTCATTATTTATATGAGATGCAGCATAGCATGATCTACATTTAGTCAAGTACTAATTCAGAATAATGACCAACAACAACAATAAACAAATGACCATATTCCAATTAATAATATACTTAATTTGGATCAAATGGTACGTTGTGCATTAATTAGTATCATGAGCTAGCAAGTTATATTAATACAGAGAGTATATATAATTGCATGAGTACTAGTACTATTTTTCACCATTAATATTATTGGATTTTCTCAAGTAGTCTAAGTTCTTATCTCATCTCTCTTTTAATCTATTAATAACAGCTCACGAAGAAATCAATTATGACATGATCTGACACGAAGCTAAGAAGTACTAATGATTATATATTTAAAACAATCCCATGCATATATGCCAGTTCGAGCGAGCTAGATGGAAACTAAAATTATTTGGACTTGTGGAAACCCCAACACCCTTTTCCAACTCTAGCATTTAATGCTCAGCACATGACTCCAAGCTTCTAATCTTTTGTTCCGAGAAAAACAGCTCTCTTCCCGTAGTTCTAACATAATATAAAAAACAGCTCTCTTCCCGTAGTTCTAACATAATATATATATATATATATATATATATATATATATATATATATTTATATATGGCGTCTTTCCTATATGTATGAACTTGTCTTATAAACTACGTTTATGTTTTTTTCACTTAAGACTTTGATCATCTCAATCTAATTAAGAAAGAGAAAAATGGGACCACTCTGCTGAATTTATTTAAATATTGTAATACCTTAGAAAACGCGTATTTTTACTTCCGCTTTCAAGTTTCAAACACCTAAGCTCTAGGAAGAAGAAAAACCTTGGGGCTCTAGAAGTGATCATCAGAATAATCTTTGTTTTAGCGTGTTTTATTTTATTTTATTTTATTTATATATAAAGTAGAGAGAGGAAAAAAAAAACAGACATCTCTCACCGTCTTAGAGAAATCAAACATGCGAGAGCTCCAATGCAAACATTGAAAGCACTTCGGTGATATGGAAGATTCGATTCTTGAGATGCGAATAGAGAAATCAAACGTGGTAGCTAGCTAGCTAGCTAGCAATGGTCTCTGAACAATGGCAGCCTCTGAAGTTCCAGGTAGTTCGAGCTCAAGTGGCAGCTGACCTGAAATTCAAAAGCTTGAGCAGAGTGTTTTTTTATTTCCAATGCTGGCCTTCAAAATCAAAGTCTACATTATCAGCTCGTGCCATACAAACATAAAAACTGGGATTATACGATCAAACATTCAAGAGGTAAAACCATAAAAGCACATGACATGAACATGCGGACATTGGACCGTGTTAATTTCTTCCTACAGGGCTAAAATATATATACATACGATTCTTATACATATATATATATATTAATGTCTTGTCATCGATATCATGTTACACGGATAGGCTATATTCATATTTCGGAGCATGAGCAGACAATTATAACTCGGCTCATGAGTAAACGGGCTTGGCGAGTACACATCATCTATATTGCATAATTTAATTTATAATATTTAAATTTTAAAATTTATTTTTTAAATCAAATTATACGAAATATAATATTTAGTGTAAGGACATTTAAATATCTCTATCAAGTTTTTCCTTTTAAATAAATAATTTTTTCAAGTTAACAAATGACTTCTGAACGCCAGATACTAATTTCATGATTAAAAAGGATTTGGTTCAGACCTACTCAATCTCAATCAATTAGACAGCGAAAAGATTTTAGTGGACTTTTCTGTTAATCCATAGACTGTTTTTTGTTTTGGAATAGAAGTTGGGTTTTTGACATGAAGGCTGAAAGTGTTAGTCAAGAGTTTAGAAAAGGGTGCACGGTCTCTCTACATAATCTGGCCCACAAAGAAAATGTGCAAGTAAACTCAACGAATATTATGCCGAGGATGCGAATATGACCATCTGCAATCCAGAAGGTGCCACCGAGATCCCCATGCGAATGTAAACCCAGTAGAAATTTACTCACCAAGAAGCAGACAACCAACATTGGCCTCAAAGTTGAATGGTGTGCGATGCACTGGTAATTCGTCGCAGGTCTTGCAATTTTCGTAAATTCCTCTCTTTAATTCCATTTCTGAACATAGTGCTTGCTGCACATCTTTTCTCCTCACAAGGTGCAGGGTGCATGATGCTCTTCTCAGCGCTCTTCTTATTTGAGTATTCTGCAGCCTGCGCCTTAACTGACATTGAGACAGAATTTACAGTGATCAAATTGCAGCATCTGGCCCTTAACTTGTGAATAAGCTACATGACTTAGGGTTACTTTGAATAGTGAGATGAGAAGAGATATCTGTAAATAATAATAGTAAGATAATTTGAATTAATATGTTTTATGGGATTTTAGAAAATAAGAGAGAAAAAGTTAAATAAAAATATTACAAAAATAAAATATTATTATAATATTATTTTTTATTTTGGAATTTGAAAATGTTGAATTATTTTTTATGTTTTGTTTAGAATATTGAAAAAATTATAATGATTAGGTAATGATTAGATGAAAAAATTGAAACCTTAAAATTGAAAAAAGTTTGTGTTTGTACTGTTTAGATATTGAAATGGGATGGGATGAGTTGGATGGATTTTTCTATCCAATTTAGGCCTAAGTGAAAATCATAACTTAGCAACGAAATGATTGATCAATAATTTGCACACGTTTTTCCCTATGTGAACTTTTCTAGATAATTCTAGTCACTTTATCAATCATATGTTCAGGATAACCTTCTTTCCAATGAAAGATATGAGAATAGAAATGCAGCTACTCAAAAACATTTATTGTAGCTCAGCTTCTTCCTCTTTTCTTGGTTATACCTTACATACAAAAATGCAGCTTCTCTGCCAACCAGGCATGAGGCATCAAATATGCTTAGAGAAAGTAAAACTAAATTCTTACGCAGGCTAGTCATTAGATGGCGTGAAACCAAAATTATGCTATTAATGGTTCAAACGTTGTATGGATTAGCAGAAATTGCACCATCGGTATTCAGCATAAATCTAGTCAGCAGCCAACAATACTGCCCTATCAATGCAATGGATAACAAATGCAATATGATGGTATAAGGTGTTTGATACCAAGTTTTATCTGATTCTGAGAAGGTATCCCGTTTATCAGCAGCAAGGCTAACAGCTAATATTTGGTTTGTGCATCGTCAACTTATGTTGCAGAAGATGGAAACAACAAATTGACCCACATGGCTGGACCGGCTATAGTATTTTCTAATCACAAATGCTCTCTCTCTCTCTCTCTGAGATAGTTTTAAAAACGTTTACACAAATAAAGAAGACTTACCAGAGCGTGAAGCTGCTGATGTCATGGAAAAATCTTTAAGTCTCTTTATTCTGTCCAAAGCTTGAAAGTTCCCAGAGACTGCATTGGTTTTGGGGTTTGCAGTATCATTCATTTTAACGCATAATAGTGCATTGTCACATGCCTAAAAGAGAAAAAACTCTATAGTGAAGCCTGAGAATAGTGTAAGCAACCGCCACATTTCCTGATTTCAAACTCCAACAGTTAATATGCAAAAGAAAAAATGTCCCAAAATTTGAATATCTGAGCCAGCTCGAATTGGCAGAGATATATTGAATATACAACGCAGATTATGCAATTATATATACAAATTGTAGTGGTTAGATGATATCATGGTTTAGACAGTCTTCGGTGCCAGAAGCAAGGAAAGAGTTCATAAAAAATGGAAACATAATAGTTAACCAGATTAATCTTCCTCCAATACTAAGATCGACAGCTTCATTGCAGATGCTACAAAAGTTAACCAGAGTAAGTTTCTTTCCAATATCATGGATACAAAAAGTGTTTCATCTCATCTCATCTCATTTCATCATTACAACTTTTCCAAATTCTCACACTAAATATAATAAACAATTCAACTTTTTCAAATTCCAAAACAATAATAATATTAAAAAAATAATATTTTAACCATATTTTATTCAACTTTTAACTTTCATCTCAACTCACTATCCAAACGGCATTTTCTTTAGTACAACTCTGATTGTTCTACAAGGCTTAGTGGAACCATATATAACTTCAATAGGGATAGTCTTATTGATATTGAGACCTAAATTTATGTACATATCCATATCCATAAATTGGTGGACGACAGTATTAATAGCCATCCGAACAAATTATTATGAAAAATATTAGCAAATAGCATTCACAGAATTCTAAGAGTAAACAGAATCCAAATTTGTTGAAATCCTATGATCGAGCTGTTTAATAATAGAAAGGGTTACCAAAAGCATCGTAATCCCAGCAATGCAGTTCATCGTAACAGGAAAAAATATTTGTGACTTGCAATTCAACTAGCACCAGAATTAGAGTAAAATCATACAATATAGAAATTACCTTCACTGCAATTGAACAGAAACCATTGTCCAGTGAGAGTTCAGCAAAATTTAGCCATTCCAAATACGAAACTTCTAGCCATTGGCAACTTGCGGACTCGAGTTCACGCATATGCAAAGCCTCGTATCTCAAAGCCAAACAGCTCTGAAGACATTGAGTGTGCCAAGAAAAAATAACATTAATAAGGGTAGATCATTAGCACAGAAGCTTCCCAGCCTAAATAAACTGCATCAACAATGACAATTAACTTGAAGCAACAGGATTAAGCACTTCAAAAAACTAATCTACAAAATAAATTCCACACCAAGATTCCAAACGCAATAAAAAGGATTTCATGCCAAAATCTAAATAAAGCTTACTACATCACCTAATGAAAGCATCACATTCAGCCAGACAACTCGGTAAACAAAAAAACTTAGCTAATGCGATTACTTGTTATATTGCGAACCATTCTTTCTCGTGTCAGATAAATATGATGTTATCTCTACAAATCACGAAAACGAAGAAGACGATGAAAATTGAGATTAAATGCCTCAACATCGCCGATTAGAGCGAACGCGTGGACCAAAAACTCAAGAATCAGAAGCTTCTGATCGACAGGTTTCTCGACGATTTCCCGAATGGCGGGAACAGATTCGGCTCTCAGGAACACTCTCAAGCTCGATTGCACTTCCTTCAGCGATTTTAAAGATTTACAAACCAAAACAGATCCGAGAATTCGTAGAGTCACGTCGTCGAATCTGCGTCAGAAAAAGAAAAAAAGGAATCAAACTTTCGGTTCCAAATCAAGAAACAAGATGTCGAAAGTTCTGGAAACGGAAATCGACCTTCTAGTTTCGATCAGGGAGCGGAAGAGGGAAAGTTGCTGAGGAAGGGCGTCTGCCATTTTTGGAGGGAATGGGTGGGCGAGATTCTTGAATTGGCTGGGAATTTAAATACGTTGATATGTTCGTTACAAGAATATTATTATTACGTACCAAGGCGACTTTGACGTTCTGCGGTCTCGTCTTTCATAGAATAAATTTCTTTCGTAACACTCTTGCAAGCGGTGTTACAAACAGCACATGAAGAGCTCAACGGTATAAAGTAAGAGTCGCTTCAATAAACATTAAGAAAAATTATAAACATAAGCCATAGGAATACACTACTTAAAAATATGTGATTTTACTCTTTTACAAAAATAAAAAAAAATAAACAGAACCGCTTCTAAGCGGTCCGTCTGTTTTTGGCAAATTAACAGCCCTCCAATAGTTGGGCGCCACCTTAGAAATAACGCCATAATCAGGTTACACTCATCCACACGGGATAGAATTGTAAAACAATTCAATTGCTAGCAAAGCATGACTTCATCTACACTCATGCCCGCATGTGTCGCCTAGCAAAGCACCACCGCCAGCATCCACCACAAGCATCCACTGCCACCAGTCCACCACCTGAAGGTCGTCATTGTCTTCCTTGGCCGATTTCGCAAACACCGACTTCATAAAAAACCAGTCCACCATTTTTAATTTCGTCGCCTACTACGCCGCCATTGATCCGTCCGTCGCCCACCATAGTTCGTCACCAACTAACAGTTGTTCATGGTTAACTCCAGTGACCTTGGTGTTGCTAAGGTATTTCTCCTCTTTTACATTATAAATCTTTACACTACTAGTGTTTGACAAAATGTTTGAAAAAGTTCACTTTACATTATATTTTGGGGATCTAGCTTGCCTTTCAGTTTAAAGATTTTACTTTATAAATCTTTACACTACTGTCCGAAAAATTGTTGATTTGTTTGAAGAAAAAAAAATTGAGAATGAACTATATATTGTATTTTTTTTCTCAATGTTGATGCCAGGACAGCACTATCTCACCTACATTGCACAACTTGCTCCTCTGCCCTGCCCAAGGGAAGGGACATATTGGCCTCCTCATGAACATAATTTTGTACTTCCATATATATTATACCTACAATGAATGAAGATAACTATTTAATTCTATTTTGAGGGAGAAACTTATTTAATTCTATCACGTTTCAAATTCATAAAGAAACTTTCATGCAATTTGTAAAAGTCTTCATTTTTGTGTTTATGCACTCATGTATTAGAAGTTTGAAAAACATCATGAGCCAGAAATAGAAAAGAAAAGAAAAGGAGAAACAACATGAGGTGCAAAGAAAGTGTAAAATATATTTACATGTTGGTTAGGAATATATCTTGGATTCATAGTGCAAATTTGAATATATGTTGTATGTGATATATTCTCTCTTCTCTTTAGCTATATCTTAATTGCTTTAGAAATATAAGAAATTTGAGGACCTTGTGATATGTCCAGGAAGGTTTTTGAGAACGGCGAGAAGAAGCTAAGGGTTTTGAGTCAGACGAGGAGACGCTGAATTATGTATTCGAGGCAGCTGAAGAAAGCTTTTGAAGCCATATTGTTAATTGTAATCAAATATGGAAAATGAACTATATTGTATTTTTTTCTAGACATCTTGTATTTCTATTGGAACCATCTTGTATTTCTCTAGAATTGAATATTTCAGTTCGAGAAAATATTGTGAAGTGCAATATTCAACTGTTAGGACATATTGTGATGAGTAGTCATTCATGTAGTCATTACATTAAAGTACAACGGGTTACATGAGTCGTAGCACTGACTGAGATACATTGTAATTTTTTAGATACATAGCAATTACACTACAAACTATTATAAAAAATAACCATGACAAGATTAACACTTTCAAGACTCTCTTGTACTTCTTCTCCATTGCTTTAAATTTAGATTCTTCGATGTGTAGCCGCTTATTAAGTACCATGTCATTCCTCCATTCAGCTAACTCCAAGGCCGTCTTACAACTGTTGTTTTGCTCTTTTTGAAGATTAATTAACTCAAAAAATCCACATTGTTTAACCATTTTATAGTTTGGGCAATTGTAAAATCTTCTACCAAAACTATTAGATTTTCCAGAAATATGTAGCTTTGCTTGGCAACCACAATAACAAAGTGGTCTCTCAAACCTACCTTTGTCTTTCCCTCTTACAGCCCAAGAACTTGAACCAGAATGAGAGCCTGAACTTCTCCTTGACTGTCATCATATTCAAAAGTCATTAATTTTAACAATGCTAACAGATGGTGCATAAAAGAAATTAGCATGTTGGTGCCAAAAAAAAAAAAACTGGCATCTCTCATATGACAAAAAGGAAAACGTAAAATTAATTATAAAAATATCTTTTAGCAGTAATCGAGCTGGAGAATGCATGAGGAGAGGTCTAACTCAGACATGGAAGCCCCTAATTGGCCTTTTGTCAAAGTAAATTTTGATGTAGCATTCAATAAGATCAACGGCAGATTCTGGTTTCCAACCCAACTTGGCAATTGCTTTTTGTTCATAGACCTGTTAACAGAGCTGCTCACACAGCTAAACTAGCTATTTCTGATTTTAGTGACAATTTTTGGTTAGAGGATGGCCATTCAAAGGTCAAAAATTCAACTTTGGCTAATTTAGCTTGTATGGTTTAATCCTCCATATCAATGAAAATATTTTCATTTCAAAAAAAAAAAAAAACTAGCAGTGCAAACAAAAAAACAATGCTAATTTTAATATGTACAATGGTATACAAAAAATGCTACCCTACCATTTCATGTATAGAAACTTACATTAACATGTACAATGGTATACAAACTGGCAGGACTTGGATTGTTACATTAACACCAACACTTAGATCTCGTTTGTATTCACAACTCATCTCAACCCATCTCAACTCATCTCACTACTATTCATTACTATTCAGCAACTTTAACTCACAAATCTCACTACTATTCACAACCCATCTCACTACTATTCACAACTCATCTCAACTCATCTTTGAATCCAAACGAGACTTAATTAACACCTACACTTAGTGCTACATAAACACGTTGACATTCACGCTTGGATTGTTAATAGACCCATGCAACACTAATACAATGCCAAACCGATAATTTGATCATAAATTTTCTCCACTTTGAGCATAATTTTTCTTCTTAGAGTTTTTACCAAACACTTTCTGTGCATCGTGTTTTCTGAGGCTTCCAATCAGTTTCTCATCTTTCTTCTTCACCCTTTTACATTAACACTTACAACCAAGCAGCAAATTCACACTTAAATAAGCTATCTCACACAACATCGCCCATTAAGAATTTATTCTCGTTTTCTATTTAAACTGTGAAAGGGGCAAACAAAAAATTATATCTTATATGCATAAATTTGAAAGGCCAAAGAAAACGAGAAAGTTGTATGACAAAATCAAGAAGCCAAAAAAAATACGGGTAAATTTGAAAAATAGTGAAAATCAGTTCGGTTTAGGGGTGAAGATCTCAAAGTTTTCTCTGGAAATAGAGCTCCCTCCATGCCACCGTCTGGGTTGAGCTCAGTTGGGGGGTCGAGTTGCCGTCGTGATGAGATTCGAGTTCCGTCGTTTGGGAATGGGATGGAGGGGAAGATGAAAAAGTGAGGCACGTGAGGCACGGGAATAGCAAATCGTGGGTCTCATCGGGTGTAGGTAAATATAGACTAAGTAAAATAAATTGTATACGTGACGCCCAACTATTGGTGGGCTGTTTATTGAAGAATACCAAATTGACTGGTCTACAGGTATTCTCAAAAATAAAATCACATAATTTTTAAGTAGTGTGCAGAGTATGAGGCTTCTATATGGTACCATTAAAACATTAAACTGGCAAAATTCTCCCCATCAAATATTCTATTTTCAAATAGGTCTGTTTAGAACACATTATCTAAATCACTTAAATGATAATATTTAATTTTTAAAATACAAATTTTAAATTTTAAAATATCTCTTTAAATCAATTTATATCATGTGAATATTTTATTATATTTGTTATCCACACGTCTGAACTTTTCATTACGCCATGTTTGCACGTGTTAGTAAAGGAAAAAACTCTCTTTTCAGGCCAAACCTCAGGAGCTGAGATATGGACGAGCGAGAGAACAGTAGAGTACAACCACAGCCCGGGACGACACTCGGGCCTACAATCTACATGAGCACGACGTCGTTTTTTTCAGCATGCTACACAGCCACACACACCATCTCACTTTTAAAATCAAATATCACAAGTTCGTAATGTCATTGTCAACAAAGAAGAGAATAAATACTACGAGTCTAAATCTTATTACATGACCTTCAAAGTTCTAAATGGTGTGAACACTTGTTCCAGACCAAAACTGAAAAATGGAGGATTTTATTGACATAATTGTCATACATGAGTTTACTTGGTTCAGCGGCTCAGTCCTACCGAAGAGAGAACATTTGAAGAAGTACTCGATACATGAATAGCAGAATTATTCGGCTCTGAAGCAAAATGAGCGCTCATCTCAGTCCATTTCCCAATAGCGTCTTCAGCTTCTTCTTTTTTCTTTTTTTCTTTTTTCTTTTTTTTGGTGTTTTTCGAGACATCTAAATCTAAGCCCCTAAAAGCCCATCCGATATTGGCGTCAGAACAAGCCATTTGAAAGAATATTTTCCTGAAAGATATTTACGACCTTATAAATGGAAAGAATACTCTACTTTCGAAGCAAATCAAGAATATGTCAAAAAGTACATTACTTGATTACATTTCTTTCCTAAGGAATAACTGCAAGTTGCAGTAATCAACAAATACAGCTCCCTGGAGCACGTCCTTCAGCCTCCCCCACAGATGTATCTACGAGTAGAAACGCTTCTAAGTGAAATCAAGTGGGTAGCAGATTGACTACACTATTCCAAACCGCAATCGGCAGCATCACCTCCCCGACAGCAACTAGAAAGTTAAATTTCTTGTTTAATCGAAAGAACAAGCATTACTTCCAACTATCCTTCACTATGACAACCTCCCACACTTGTAATTACTCCAGGATCAAAAGGTGAAATTAAAGAAGTAAGATCCATAACACAACTGGTAACTCATTCAGATAGAACAAATATGGAACCTGGAAGAGGGAGATTGTAATTTTGAATATTTGCAAAAGTAACTTCAATGAAAACAATGCACAAATAGAGCCAAAGATTGATCCTTTGGCCTACCATTGGGAGAGTAGACCTCAGATACACCACCCCATCCACCAAAACGTTGTCAGGTAATCCAGAATATCTCTAAGTTTACAGCTCCAAAGCCCCACTCGAGAGGTGCATCAAGATCTGCAGCCTCACCAATAACTTAAAAGGGCATACCAACTACATCCCTAAATATTGACATTCTGTGTTCAGACAAACTGACAATCAAAACATAAACCCTCAAGCGCACAACAAATCCTCAAGAGCACGACAAATCATTGAACAGTTGAAGATGTCATTAGGTTCAGTGTAATCTCATGGATTCACACGTTTATATAAAGACAAGGCAAATCATTGGACAGTTGAAGATGTCAATAGGTTCGGTGTAAGACACTCGAGGCACATAACAAGCATAAAAACTAGAATCTGACGGGCGAACTACAATCAAGACGAACCCACTAACGCTTCCATAAAC
Organism: Juglans microcarpa x Juglans regia; assembly: GCF_004785595.1. NCBI lineage: Eukaryota > Viridiplantae > Streptophyta > Magnoliopsida > Fagales > Juglandaceae > Juglans > Juglans microcarpa x Juglans regia. The sequence continues at coordinate 5,566,855 of NC_054607.1, forward strand.
GGTCAAAATTTCATCAAGGCCACTCTGTCATGCTATAAACCATCCAACCTTTTCAAGGAGATTATTCCAGACACTGCCTAGAACATGGACGCAAAACACAAACTGCAAGCACGTGCATGATTGAAGTTAAAGCATACACTTTAAAACATATATTATAACAAAATATTAATAAATACAATAAAAAGTTAAGATAGTAATATATTTAGCTAACTCAATTAGTTAAAGAGTATTTGCAACATGAAAATCAAGTGATTGACTGATTATACAGTTTAAACTCGGCTTATTTTAGAAATCTCCAATGCTTTACAAAACATACACTTTTTTTTAGATAAGAACTTTATAAAACATACAAAATCAAGGACTCAAGAGATTTGGTAGCCATAATCAAAGTCGTGTACATGCTTGAATCAAAATATACCCACAAGGCAATGACCACAAAAGCACAAAAATTGCAGATATTGACTTCTGTGCCAATATAGAATGCAATCCTGAAGTATATAATGGTCCTTCATAAATTTTTTTTTTTTTTTAAGCTAATCATCCTCATTATTAAAGCATAGGACTATCATCATCAGTCATCAAAAGATTTGAACACTCATCATCTTCCTCATCTACTTAATCTAAAATTAATTGGACAGGCAAACGGTAATAGTTAGAACTCATTTTATTTTTTTTTTTCAAAAAGTTACAAAAGCACTTTTTTTGCAATTAAGCTCACTGGAAAAAGCTACAGAAAGCGAACTTGATTAAGCTACAGAAAACCGAACTTAATTTTCATTTTTGTAAATGTGCTTTGCTTTTGATAGGAGAAGCGCTTCAACCTTTGGCACTTTGCACTTCTTAAGTTTGCATTAACCAATACTAGTGTCATTGGATTATTGCTCCGTTTTAGTTCATCTTCATTACAGATACATCTTTCTTTTATCATTGTCAGGCTATCCCATCTAAACACTCTAAAAAAATTCGATACTGGTTTCAAACCAAAACCATAGAGCGAACAAAAAGGTGTGTTAAGCAATACAACCTTTAAAGAATCTGCCCTAAAAAAGCAAAACCCCAAACCTACATGCCCCACAATGCAAGTGATTAATCTTCTTACTCAAACAGTCCAACAGATCCAAAATTCAAACTAATGGATCAAGTTTTACGACTGAACATAAAACTACGGAACGTGAGCCACATTTAGCAAGCCAGCTGGGCAAGGGCAGACGACAAATCCCACCCAAACTACAAATCTATATTCCAGTACTCTCTCTTAGCTAGAACATACTTATATATGACTATTCACCCAGGCAGGACATGCATAAACAACATATCCATGCATTCACATGCCTGTACCGATGCCCTTAGATGCAAGCAAATCCATGACACATCGTTCAAATTCCAATAAATGATGAAAGCACAATTTTTAAATAACAGCACTCACCTGAAAATATCAACCTACCTTAGCAGCAAGCAATTTGGAGATTATCCACTTGCCTCTATAAAAAATTCACATAATTAAAATCAATCCCATGCCTAAAAATAAAAGCCCCTCCTGTTAGCGGCGAACGAGGGTTAAAGGAGAGAAGAGGTCTTGCTCAGAGTAAGTGAACAACCTACCTCTTAGTCTCCAGTTCAAGTATCCCGCCATAGGAACACAATAAAATCTCAGACCATAATTCATAGTTACAAAACATGCTTTATGCTGAGGTTCCTTAATAAGGACGCGATCGATTCCCACCATGCTGATGTCTGTCAGGTCCAGATCCGTCTCTATAATTATCCCTGCGCCTATCTCCTCCATATCCACCTCTACCTCCACCCCTGTTGCAAATATGATAAGTCAGTGATAGCACTACACAGAAACAGCAAACTTTGAATGCTAAACCAACCAACAAATCTGAATACTTGAAGCATGGTACTTAGTTTGCATACTACGGGCATACGTAAATGTATAAGTAAAGAGGTACATGGTGAGTGGCCTATAAAGGTATATAGATAAGCATAATCAACAAAAGACAAATGAAAAAAAACTCTGTTCATCTAAAAAAGGGCTGCAAATGGTCCGGTCCGGTCCGGCGATGGACCCATCATTTTTCCGGACCAGACCGAATGCTTATCGGTCCGGCCTAATTTTTTTATTTTTTTAAATAATTAATACAAAAAATTATTTAAAATACTAAATAAATTAAGTTACTTATTAATGTGAATTATGTAACAAACTCAATAAAAAAATATTTTATATGGTCAATGACAATAAATTAGATGAAAATTATATTATTAATTTATATAATTACTATATAATTAACTAATTGATATTATATATTATTTAATTCATAGAATATTAACAAGTGTTACTAACATATTTAAAATTTATATTGTTAATAGTGATAGGCTAGATGAAGATATATATAAAATATTGTTAATTTATAGAATATTAACAAGTATTAATAATATATTTAAAATTTTATATTGTTAATTGTACAATTATTATATATAAAATTTTTTTTTTTTTTCATTCGGTCCGGTCCGGTCCGGAAAAACCGTGGACCGGACCAAAACTTTTTGGTCCTCTAAAATGTGGACCAACCAGTCTAAGTCTCGGTCCGGTCCTGTCGGTCCGACCAGACCATCTATCACCCCTAATCTAAAATGCCAAAGATTCTATTAGAGTTTCTCCAACAATAAATATATTCCAAGACCATTTTTCATCTATTAGTATGTTTCACAAACATTCTGAGCCACTACCTTCTATTCCTTGATTGACCACATGAAAAAAAAAGCATTCTATAAAACATATAAGTTATAGCTTAATATGTCTTTTTTTCCAATGTGCCCCGTATATAGTTGCATGCTTAAAAATCACAATCTTCAAGTGGTATATATCACAAACTTTGCGAGCACTGTTACTTTGCTTTGAAGCAGTGCCAGGGCTTAAGGTGAACCTTGGCAAGTCTGAGATGGTTCCTGTGGATGCGGTTTCTAACATCCATAGTTTAGCAAGCCTTCTGGATTGTAAGGTGTCCTCTTTTCCAATGAAATATTTGGGGCTTCCGCTGGGTGCAACTTTCAAGAATAGAGCTATATAGGATGGAGTGGTGGAAAAGGTAGAGAAAAGGTTGGCTAGTTGGAAATGGGTGTATTTATCAAAAGGGGGCCGCCTCACTCTTATTAAGAGTACTCTCACTAACCTCCCCAAATATTTTTTATCCTTGTTTCATATGCCTGCAGGGGTAATGAACAGAATGGAAAAACTCTCTAGGGCGTTCTTTTGGGGAGGCTTGGGGGAGGAAAAGAACCTTCATCTAGTTAGATGGAGGACAGTTTGTGCCTCAATTGTGAATGGGGGGTTGGGAGTGTGTAACTTGATAACTTTTAATAGAGCTCTTTTGGGGAATAGCTTTGGAGATATCACTTAGAAGGGGGATCATTGTGGAAGGAAATTATTGACGCTAGATATGGTGTCGCTGGGGTTGGTTGGTGTTCCAGCGAAGTGAGAGGGGGCTATGGTGTGGGTTTATGGAAGTTTATAAGGAAAGGGTGGCCATGCTTTGCAAATCACATACGCTTTGTAGTTGGTGAGGGCAGTCAAATCAATTTCTAGCGGGAAGTGTGGTGTAGAGATCGAGCATTGGAAAGGGCTTTCCGGGCCTATATCGTATTGCTGTTAACAACTTAACAGGGAGGTTTCCGTGGCGGATGTGCAGCTACTTTCTCATGGCTTGCACCAATGGAATATTCTTTTTATTAGGGATTTTCATGATTGGAAATTTTCAGACTTTTTCAGCCTACTATATTCCATGGGGACTCCTATAGCACAGCGAGATAGATTGAAGTGGAGGTCTAATGATCACAAGATATGTACAATTAAGGCGTATTATAACATCTTGACATCACGAGCATACTCCATTCCCTTGGAAGAAGATTTGGAGGTCCCGTGTGCCTTCTAAAGTAGCCTTTTTTGTTTGGAATGCAGCTCTCGGGAAGATATTGACTACGGACAACTTGAGGAAGAGAGGATGTGTAGTGATGGATTGGTACTACATGTGTAAAAAGAATGGAGAACCTGTGGACCATCTACTACTACATTGTGGGGTGACAAGGGTGTTGTGGGATGAGATCTTTCAAACGGTTGATGTTGCTTGGGTTATGCCTATGAGGGTGGTGGATTTGTTGGGTTGTTGGAGAAAGATGCAAGGCTGTCATCAAGTGGCAGCACTCTAGAAGATGATTCCATTGTGCATCATGTGGTGCATTTGGACGGAAATGAATGCGCGTTACTTTGAAGACAAGGAATGCACAATGGCCGAGATGAAGAATTTTTTGTTAAACACTTTAATGCGCTGGTTTTCCGCTATTGCATTGCATGGGGACAATGTTCATGATTTTTTGTCTTTAATTTATCACTCTTAGAATGTATTTAGGTGTTCTTATGTATACTTCCCGTGTACATAAGCTATGCCTCTTTCGTTCATATATATAATATTGATCTCTTACTTATAAAATAAAAATAAAAACGGTGGAGCCCAATCTTGGGAGCATGCGAGTTCAACAAGGAACTGTATAAAGTCTTAGGGTGTGTTTGGTTGTTGAAATCCATTAATGGAACCCATTACTTTTTCAACTTCCCATAAAAAAGTTAAACCCATCTCAACCGACTTCATACATTCAAACACATATCTCAACCTATTTACATTCAAACACATCTCAATGAGACCCACAAAACACTAATATTCACAGATCAACTCAAATAATCTGAGATCATCTCAACATCCAAATGCAACCTTAGTCTTAACAATGACATACAACAAGAACTTCAGTAAAACAAGCAAGTATTGCAATATTGGCCATGTTCGGCAACAATCATTTTCCATATACAGTTGAAGCTTTTTCCCAACTTCCGCAAACATACAAAACTAAAAAATATCTAAAAAAAATCACTCCCCTCATCTCAAAATATTCACACTTATTCAATTAAAATAGCATTAAAAAAAATGTGTGGCTGACAGTGGCCACCTCATGAGTGGCCCAAATCTGGCCATGTGGGTGCCACAACTGGCCACCCTCTGGGTGACCGTAGGTGGTCACAATTGGTCACCTCAATCTCTTAAATTATTATTATTATTATTATTTGCTTTTAATTTTAAATTTTCATTTGAATAATAATTTTTATAAAGTATTTCTCATAAATTCATTATTCAAACATATTTTTAAGGTGAGATCCGCAACTTTCACAAAAATCTATAAAACTTCATCTCAACTTCATTTCTTCACCACTCCCCAAAAACTTCCCAAGTTTTTACATCCCAACATCCACATAAACACTTCTCCAAGAAAGAGTAAATGAAACTAGCTGAGCAATAGGAAGTTTGGCAATCCAGCCCAGAGAAAAAGCATGCATACAAAGCAACATAAACTTAGCAAGACAAACACAACAATCAACAAACAGACTCACAGACCCATACACATCATTCATCACAAAAGGAATCCAAGACTCATCAACAGATTTACAAAAAAATGCGGAGAATGAATTAGAAAAACTGAAACGCAAATATAACAACACACTTCTCAAGCAGCAAGTAGATGATTCAAAAGCAACATGTCACTGCATAAGACATCTAATACCACTAATACCAACATATACAATTAAAAGAAAATGAGGACATTGGCCAGGGAAATACCGGTGGTCAAAGCTAGGTGGAGCTTTTGGTGCAGACTTCTCTGCCATCACAACATTGATTTTATATCCCCTCATATCGTAATCTGCCAACCAAGTTCCATGAAGTACACTCTAAAAAAATTATAAGAACAAGCTAAATATGGAAGATGGTAAGTACCGTTGAAAAAGCCTCCAGCTGAATGTGCAGCGGATGGATCTTCAAAGGCCAAACATGCATCACCTTTGTTATTTCCCGTCTCATCTGTATATATTTTTATATTCCAGGGCCATTGATCCTTATATCCCCGTTTTTGCTTGATTCTTCCAACCTAAACAGTGCATGTATCATCATTCATTACAATCCCAGTCCAACATTACCATCAATAGGAAATTAACCAAACTGTCACACAAACTCCTTCGCCCTGCCATCTCCATTACAGTTTGATGCAGAGGAGGTAATATGGGGAAGTTCACCAAGAAGGTAAGTGTTTTAAATGTTTTTTTAATAAGAATGGAACTCTTTTGGAAGTTTACTAGATTATTTTCTTTGAGGCCCCATTTGGTTCCACAGATGGTTTCAACCTATCTCATCTCATCTCAACATCCAAACATCATTCAACACAAACACTTTTTCAATTTTAATTTACTACTATTCACAAGCAATCTCACTATTATTCACAAATTTCTCATCTCATCTCATCTGTGTACCCAAACGAGGCCTGAATCTCACTAAACTCGTGTGTTGGGGCGCTACCTTGCTTTATGAGATTAATGGCTATACCCAAGCAGCAGCACCCTAACAAGAAAAACTTTCCTGGCATTTTTTTTCCTTTGCCCAAAAAAAGGACTATTATTCTTATTCCCTATATCAACAAAGTTAATTAAACTCGAGTAAATTATGCTTTTTGAAAACAATATATAAAACCTACTTATAAAAAACAATATATAAAACCTAAAACACCACCAAAAGTAGACAAAAAGAAATGCTGCCTGAACCTTTTTTGCAAAGGGTGAACGATCCGAATCATCCACCACTTACAAACAGTAAAATCTTAAATTCAAGGAGTTCAAAAGAAAGGATGGGGATATTACTTGTCCAATGCCTCCGAAGAGCTCCCTTAGTTCTTCAGTCGTCACGTCTGGTGGCAAATTTGATATGTAGATTCTTGCATTGTCACAAGTATCGTCACAATTCTCGTCACACTGCTTCACCTTAGCAGCAGGGGCCTCAGCAGGAGCACCACCATATCCACCTCGACCACCAGCACCACGTCCACTATCGTATCCACCGGGTGCGCCACCACGGCTGCCACCTCTTACATTTCCAGGACCATCACCACCATAACCACCCACAGGAGGGCCGCCATAAGATGGTGCATACGATGTAGGCCCTCCAGCATAGTTTGTAGGCGGAGGAACAGCATCCATTCCATAATTTGCGTTCTCACCATATGAATTGTAAGGTGGCGGCTGGTTGCCACCAGCCCCACCATAAAAAGGTTGTGGTGCTGCTGAAGGAGCCTGACCATATACACCTTCTTCTTTTCCATATGAACCACCCCTATTGCCTCCCCCACCTCTACCATCATTATTACCGCCTCTACCTCCATTATATTCACTGCTTCTACCACCATAATTACCACCTCGACTACCACCATATCCACCACCACTTCCACCTCTATTGTAACCGCCTCCGCTACCCCCACGATCACCTGCACCCGCAGGTGATGGTGCACCGCATTTGTTACATTCAGTTCTTCTGGCAAAGTTCAAGTTCCCACATCTATATACAAATTGTAAACCAGTTTCAGTAACAATCAGTTTTAAGTTCAAGTGTTCAAACGTTAACACCGAAAATAACAAGAAAAAGCACGCGGGAAGAGAGAACAGACGAAGAGCAAATCCGATAAAGACAGAACTCACCCTGGATTAGGGCAAAGCCAATCTCCGTCTCTGCCACTCCCACCACGTCCACCACCACCACCTCCTCCTCCTCGGCCACCACCTCCACCGCCTCGGCCACCACGATCTCCTCCAGGATAGCCTGCAACAAAGATCCAATCGGACAATAAATAATTTAAGCAAACAATCTTACCCTAGCAAATCGATCAGAAAAAGACAAAGGCGACTAAGATACGGCAACTTAGGTACCTCGACCACCATATCCGCCTCCACCCCCTCGGCCGCCACGGCCGCCATAACCACCGTCGCTATTTCCTCCTCCATAGCCTCCCGCACCACCACCAGCACCGCCCCCACCGTATCCACCAGAGCCGCCACTTCCACCATATCCTCCGCCACTACCGCCATAGCCTCCCCCATCGTATCCTCCAGCACCGCCGGTAGCTCCGTAGTGCGGAGGGGGGCCGGACTCGCCGGCTTCTTGTCCGTACATACCAGACATGTTCTACAGAGATCTAGGGTTTGTCAGAGAGAGAGAGAGAGAGAGAGAGAGAGCGCAGAAGGGATTAGGCTATATAAACGCAGACTATGGTTTATATATCGCAACTTGAAGGACTAGAGAGATACCTCTCCTTGCGGTCTTTATTTATTTATTTATTTTCATTTTGGCCGACTTATCTATCTACTATGCATTTTGTCTATTTTAATTTCTGTCTATAATTTTTTTTCTAAAAATATTTTTTTGGGTACAGAGCAAAAGATAAATATTAAGATACTTTGAATTACAATTTTTTGAATTGATTTAGGTTACATTCCGATCTTGAGGTAATTTCAGATAATCTATAAATAATAATTAGAAATAATAAATAATAAAAAAAATAATAAATAATTTATAAATAGTAATGAAATAGTCTCAAATTACCTCCCTAACCAAACATACCCTTAATGAATTACACTTTAAACTATCAAAACTGATAATAATACCCTAACCTACTAATTTTTTTTAATTGGAAAATACGTGTCAAAATCTTGATAATAAGATATTAAATAATGGTGGAAGTGGTAGATTTAAGTAATGATGAACTTACAACTATTTTTTACAATTTTTATATAATCATGTGTTAAATTGAAGGTATTTATGTAAATTGATGTTATTTTTATAAGTTGTTTTATAAAAATATCTATTTTTTAACACATGCTTGTATAAAAATTAGAAAAAGAGTTATAAGTTCATCATTTTCTATTTAATAATTAGAAAATGATAACTTCACAATTTTTTTACAATTAATTTACAACTCTACATGAAATAAAACGTAGTTTTATAATATTAAGATTTATTTGTAATAAAGTTGTATATTTTATTGGTGGTTTGAAAATGAGTTATAAAATAGTTATAAAAGAATTGTGTTATAATATCTCTTATTATTTTAAATAGGTTATGCTACGTATATTTATGATGTAATTTATCATTTTTTAATAGGTTAGGCTGCATATGTTGTAATTTTATAAAAAATATATTATTTTTCATATTATTTTTAAACTTTGTTTAAAGTAATTAGTTGACTATGTACTCGACAGCGTGTATTTATGGTCATGGAATTTAAAAATGGAAAAGTCTTCTTAGAAGCAAGTTTATACACCAAATTACGTATCAATATTGACATATAATACATCCGTTTAATGAAACAGAACGAATTGAAAACGGAAATAATTTTCTTGAGATAAAGGACACTTTTTTTCTTTTAAAATTTTTCTCCTTTTGTTTTTATTTTCAATAAAAAAAGATACGCGGTTTGATACGTAAACTTGCTTGTACCTAGTAAGGCTTTTTAATTTAAAGTCTTGTTAGGTACAAGCAGTTTGGCGCATTGGTGTGCGATTTGATACATGAAAATCATTTTTGTCTTCAATTCGCACCGTTTCATTAAATAGATGCCTTACATGTCAATATTGGTGCGCAATTTAATGCATGAACTCGCTTGCAAGAAGAATTTTCCTTTAATTTAAGTCTAATTTTGGTGAAATTAGATCTGTTAAATGTGAAATACATGTCGGTCACGTAATAGGATACAAGAAACACGTAGCAAACATATAAGAGCATTGGCAATGGTCAAATCCAAATTTTGATTAAAACTAGAGCTTTTGGCTAAAGTCCAAATCAATAAAGATATAGATCCACATTGGACTAGTCATTCCAAAGTTAAAATAATAATATAATATTATATATTTTAATAATAATTTTTTTAATTTTTTTAATAATTTACAAATACACATTTAATCTCCACAAAATGCCTGCCATAAACCATTCAGCAACATTTCCACCAACATTCAGCAAATACACAATATATTTGCACCAACATTTAGCAACCTTTGATCTAATTTTTGCAAATACACATTCAGCAACATTTCCACCAACAAAACAGCTCATAAACCAGTTGCTACCAAACATTTCTACCAACAAAACAAAGCATCTCTTTCTAGCAACAAAACAAAGCATCTCTACAGATTTCCACCAATTCGGTAGCAGTACCTAGTCAAATTGCTAGAAGTAGCAGTACCCAATGTACAGATTTCCACCAAAGATCAAAGATCATGTCGTTTATATCCTAGCAGTAGCAGTACCCAATATACTAGTAGCAACATTTCTGCCCACAGTTTCCACCAACTTCAGACTATACATTTCAGTCTATACAAAACATCTATTGGACATAAAAACATTTCCATAAAACATTTGACACCTAGTTGCTACCTAGCCACATGTTTCTCCAACCTACATGTGGCTGAGCAGCTACTAAAATCAAAACAAAAATAACCTCTACATCTAGTTACACACCTCCATAAGGTGTCAATGGAGATGCAGATATACCTCCAAAATAAGACTTCGATGTCTCAAAAATTTCCCTCTGAATATTAAGGAAGTATTCTTTCTGCATGGCATTCATGCAAGCAAGATCCAATCTCATCATCTTCGCCTAGACTTTTTCTTCTTTAGTTCAAGTTCAGAATATCTATTGCGATCTGCCTTCAACACAGTTGCTCTTTGCTCTACCACACACCGGTGTCTATCGTCAGTCATTCGAGCTAAGGCCATGTTGATCTCGACATCATGGCCTTCTCAAGACTTTCGATTCCTCTCCCTTTCTTTCTCAGTTTTTTTGCCTGGAGGTCTCTCACGAAGGACCTCCACGTTCTCCTTCACAATGGCGACCACAACTTCACTTTCCTACTCAATGGCTGGATGTTTATCATGTGGCATTCTCCTTGTACCAAGGGTGGAAATGTGATGCTGCCATTTTGGTTGGCGTCTCAAAAGACACCAACAATGCTCCATTGTGAAACTCACCTTCTCGATTTCTTTGTACATAAATCTTGCCTTCTCTATCTAGAAAGGTGAATGAATATTGTTAGTTCATAAATTAGCCCTACATAATTGCATACTTAAAGGAAAAGGCTACATACATTATCTTGCTTCGTTGCACCACTCAAGTGCAATGATTCTACCTGTGCTAAAAATGCACAAAATTTATTTGTGCATTTCTGAATCGAGGACCACCGATTCATCAAAGAGCCTACAGAACGGTTCACTGTGTTTGGTTTTTTATATTCATGATAAAAATCTAAAACTTTGTCCCACATTTGAGTGGATTTTTTATCAGTACCCCTTATAGCATCAATGTTAATGTTGAGCCAAACTGAGACAAGGAAGTTATCCTCCTCTACAGTGAAAGATGCACCTCTTTGAGCTTTTTTTGTACGAGGCCTCTTTTCACCGTCAATAGAGGTTGCTTGTACCACAACATTAAAATGTTGCGTTATGGTGCTATTACAACCTTCTCCTCCACTTTGTAAGAGAGTGGTGAAGAATGGGTTATTATAGAATGGTGTATCCATCCTTGAAAAATATTAAAATTTTAAAGAGTCAGCCTTGAATATTTATTTTTTGAAAAAAACAAATGTAGTAGGTATGCAACCACAGTGAAAGATAGCAATTGAAAAAGCTATTTCAAATATGCAGCACACAAACATTTTGTGAATGTTAATGTTGAAAATGAAAGGACATGATCTATAACTCCAAGTATTCAAATTCAGCACATCTAACTCAGTGCAAATATATGCCTAGTTCAATATATATATATAAAAATAAAAAACCAAACCAAGTAATAAAAATTGTCCAGCCATGAGCATATACACATCATTAAAATTGTCCAGCCATAAGCATATACACAAGTAATAAACACTGTCCAACTAGATCATGACCAATGAGGATCAGTAAAATTTCTGAGTTATAGACAATGAGTATACAAAAATCCAAGCCACGTTCAGTATAAAAACAAAAAAACAAACTTAACTCAGTGCAAATACATGTCATTTCCAATCCGAACTAGTGCAAACTTAACCCAGTGCAAATATATGCCTATTTCAGTATAAAAAACCAAACCAAACTTATACATGCCATTTCCAAATTAGTGCAAATATAAAACAATAGAGAACATAAATCCAACCCACTATACATGCCAGCAAATAAGCAAACCAGTAAATCAAAACCTAAAATCAGTAAACCATCACAGATTTAAAGCAAGAACACTTTAACAAAACCTATATATATATATATATATATATATATATATATTTACATATTAATTGGTAAGTTTGTGTTCTATATATTCTTTTCTATATGTATTGTTATTGGGTCTTTGATGCCATGGCCATCAAGAAATGGATTTTTTGGTTGAGGGGAAGAATAGTGAGAAATACTTGGATAACTTTAGGAAGTTGTCTGCTCATATTGCAGACTATGTATATGCACCAAAGGTATATTGGAATTTAAGTACCTCAAAATTGTTAACCATGGAATTTATGGATGGTGCCCAAATAAATGATGTGAAGACCATTCAAAGGCTTAGATTTAAGCCAAATGAAGTTGCAAAATTAGTAAGTTCATGGGTCTTATGAAGAAATAGACAGTGTTTGAAGAAATACATACTAATGTACTTTATCAAGTTAGTCAAAAGGAGCATTCTAGGTAAAGCTTTCTTGTTCTAAAAGTATAGGCATATTTTTTGTCTTAATCTACTGTTGGTTTAATATTTTAGCTGTGACAATCATGAACCTGCCTAGTCCCAACCCCAAACCATTTGATTGGAACCGTTCTAGGTCCATTTTTGCCCTTGTGGGCATATCATCTCATCTATAGTAACTGTCTAATGAAACATAATACAACATTATATGACCTTTAATCCCATCGTATTCACTCTGGTATCATGTAACCTCTTTCTCTTCAAAAATTTTACAATTATTCTCTTCTAGTGTTTTCTTTGAAAAATACTGCACTTGGAGTTCTTTATATACTTCTCTCATCTCATATACAAGTAAGAGAAAACCACAGTTGATATTTCATTGACACTTCAACATGCATGACCTAAAGTTGTAGTTCTTTTAGATAATAAGCAAATGTATCCAACATATTTTTCCCAAAGTGCAAATCAAGTGCATCAAAGTAGTAGTAAGGGGCCTAATGGCATATTTTGGCGACAAATTACATCTAGTAGCAACCTGCCCCAAGTCACCCAACAAGAAGTTTACAAAATCTGAGATATGAAACAAACCATCCGAACTCATGATTTTTTACTTGACAAGTTAATCATAATAAGAACCATCTCAACATTCTCTTGCACTGATATTCACTTCTCTTGCAATCTAAAAACTTCCTCTTATTTTGAACTTTGACAAATCCAAGAAAGATTTGTTTTGGAAATATACTATAAACTAATATGTTCTTCAAACGTACAAATTCAAATCACTTGTACCTCACGGCTATTAATATAAAAACCAATTAGGATAGTAATTACATTCTTGTTCTCTTTGGTAGAAAATTAGATTTTGCATATATGGACATGACATGTTTAGAACAAATCTCTGTAGAAAAACATGGACATGATAAAAAAAAAATAGAACCTAAAACATGGACATGATCACAAAAATATGGACATGTTCAGGACAAATTTTGTGTTCTGATCATAAAATCAAAACCTAAAAGAAACTCACTAAAATACAACCACTAAACTCAGCAAAATACAACCAACGACAGCACAAAATCAAGTAAGATCAAAGAGAAATTTCAGAAACTTTTACCCTTGCATTTATTCAAACCGAAAAACACAGTCTTGGAGAGATGGTCTAGAGCTTTGGATCAAAGTTCCTCAAAAGGCATCGTAGCACAGGTCGAAAGGAAGCTAGCTTTCGATTGTTGGTGTAGAACAAACACAAAAGGTTGTTGTTTGGTCCTTCACCCAGGCCAACGAAAGGACAATGGCTAGATGGATAGAGAAAGGGACAACGAAACGAAAAAAAAAAAAAAAAAAAGCAAAGAAAAGAAGAGAAACTCACTGATGTATGAAGCTTTACGAGAGAAAGGGAGAGGAAGTTGTTGTCGGGCTCGAGACAAACAGAGAGAAAGGGTGTCGAGCTCGAGAGGAAGGGTGGGAATAGGAGAGGAGAAAAAAGAGAGAAGGTGGAAGAGAGAGCGTGGGAAATTGATTTACTATTGTTGATTATTTAGGAATAAAATATGAGTTGATGAATAAATAGTGCATCTCCAAATATGGATCCAACTTAAGAATCATTGATGCTAAACGTTTTTTACGAGTCCAATACAATTCATTTTGGCAAAAATATCTATATTTTAGATTTTATTGGCATTTAATTAGTCCAATATCAATGCTTTAACTAGTGCAAATCCTCACCCTCCAAATAAATGTGGATTAATTGATCAATGAAAATTTAAAAATAAAAAATAAAAAGTAAAAGAAATAAAGAACGAGGACCGCAAACATCTCGAACCAACGATACAGAGGAGTTGAACGAGAAAACACCACCCTGAATTGGCAGGGGGTATAAGCAAGTTTTATTCGAATATTGACATGTGTCCTACCTCCTGCCACTAATTTACTATTTTTTATTATTTTTAATTTTTTTTATTATTATTTTTACTTGATGATTAAAGAAATGACTATTAGTAAAGTTACATATATTTTTTTAATTTTTGCATAATGATTAATGATTTTTAAAAAATACTTAAAAAATAATAAATAAAAGAAAATTTTCAAATACACTATAAAATAGTAAATAAGTAATAAGAGGTAATAAGTTTATCATTATCCATTCGAGATTCTATTATTATTAAATCAGGTCTCATTTGGTTACACAAATGAGATGAATGTTAAATAAAATATTATTTTTTATTTTGAGATTTAAAAAAAATTGAATTGTTTTTTATATTCTGTTTAGGAGTTTGGAAAATTATAATTTTAGATGAGATGAGATGATTTGTGAAAACAAACAGGCCAATGAATGATCCATAAGTAAATAATAATTTTTTTTTAATAATCTAATAGTACGTTAGGAGTTAATAAATAAATAATGATTAAGAAGATGATGAATAATTTAAATTACATAATCCGATCACTTTTTTTCTCAACCCCATGAATTCTCAAGATTATTGTTAGGGAGGAATGTGATGGCCGCATTAAGGTAACAAACATTAGCAAAAGTGAGTGATTGATCACTTAAAATGAATCATATTAGCAAGTGTAATTAAAGAATGACAAAATAGGCAATTTCGTGTCATCTGAGGAAGATCAGCCAATCTCAAAAGCGAGATAAACAATAAGAGGATTCATGAACAAACCAAGAAGTAGAGGAAGTTTCAGAACAAACCTCTTACAACAACAAATAACAACAATAAGCCAGAGGAGATAAGAGCCGCAAAAATTCCCCCACACATATCTAATCTATTATGTAAAACTAAACAGACATAATAAAATAGTTATTAGCGAGGTAGTCCACTGGATAAAAAGGGTCACATGAAGTGATTCTGATTGCGATGTTAGAAGTTCAACTGAAAATCTGCAAGTAGCCACTGATGGATCAACGGTTGTGATTAAACCCAAACCACCAAAGTCACAACTGTCTGCCCTTTGATCATGCTGCTGATAGTAGCTATTAAATGCATATGATATATTCCCAGGCCAGGTAATATTGAAACAAGACCCACCAGGAGAGAGTGCAGTGCAATCAGCAACAGAACATGCCTCTAAAGCACTTGCAGTTGCATTAAACATGTCTTTATTGTTGTTCACAACACACCACTTGGATGGAAGATACTCCACATTTTGTGCATTCACCAGGTTTTTTGAACCCTGGCCAAACTCAACACGATACTTGGCTTGGCCATCAAAAGTAAAAACACCCCAATGTCTCTCAAAATTTCCAGCGGTTATGCTTCTTTGATCCTCGTCTAAAAGGCTAAATATGTATGTTTGAATTGGTGGATTCCGAGGTCTAAGTGGGGTACCCGATTTGCCATGAAGATGGTTCATCAGGCCTTTCATGAAGGTCTCTGCAATGGATGAGGTCGCATTAGTTCCTCCATCCGTAGGCCAACCAATCTGTGCCACAACAATATCTATTTTGGGAAATCCCGCTGTTGATAATGCATTAACCAGGGTATCATAGCTTAAGTCAAAGCTGTTTTTGTATGTTATGTGGCTGTCATTATGAGGGCGTGCAGTTTCTTTGAAGAGAGTAAAGTCAAGAGAAATGTTCTTGTTTTGGTGGAGAGTTACGAATGGAGAGATGGTCACAAAGAATGGTGAGCCATGCTTGGTAAGGAATGCAAGGAGTTGGATCATGGTTTTGTTGAGATCAGACCTGAAGTGTCCTTTTGATGGCAGGCTGGATTCTGACTGGAAGCTATCAAAACTGCAAGGGACCACAACGTTCACCTTACTTTCCAACTTTGCTCTTATCAAAGCTGCCTGGATGTTTGTGGCTGCTCCAATGACGAAGGGATGGAACTGTTCCCCATAACTTTGCAGAAATGGCTCATCTCCAACAGCAACATACCTGAAGATAATCTGATTAGTTGTATGCATAGAATGAGCCCACCCCACCCCCTTATGGGTATGCAAAATCAATTTGACTTTTGACAAGCCAAATAAAACAAAATAATTAGTTACTGAGGGCATATATATAATAGGCTCAAAATGGCCCAATTCAAGATAATGATTGTTCATTAGATTCCATACAGAACACAAATAGAACCATTCAAATTTCAGACAAATCACACATGCCTTTAATGGTTTGCCTTTCACTTGCATTTCTGACAAAACATGCAATACGTGAGAGGTGCAACTTTCTACCTGCTCTTGAAGCTTACTACCCTAATAAACACCAACTCATTCAGAATTGTGCCTTCTCAGGAGCTGATAGCATCCGGTTCTGCCTAGGCAGTCTGCTAGGAGCTCATTCTTATCTGTTTAAGGGGCACACTTTCAGCTGGAAACAAGCTTTGTGAAATAATAGTCCACCAAGAAGATTGTGACAAAAAAGAGGAGAACCTATGCAATTTCATGGTGGAATCTTAATTCAAAAGTAAGTCACAACATAATCAACTTAAAACCCATCAACAAAAAGAGTGAGGTGGGGAAATTAAGGCAGTAGTTGTAAGTTGGTTTTCCAACCAATCAATCTTAAAGCCTCTTAAAAAGGAAAGCACACTTCTTAAAAAGATGATGGTACAACTGGATCAAACTAGCCTTGCAGAGTGCCAGAAACCAAGACCAGCAACATGGGTTAATCTGCCACTAGCACCAAGCATAAACTTTCATCGATTATTTCTAAATGCTTCGGCTACAGGAAATCGACAAAGCCCTACATTTTCATGCTCCTAGTACGCGAAGGGCAAACATTGTTTAATAAATTTCCTCTGAGCTTCTATGGATATGTATTTTCTTCATGATCTCGGCATAGCTCCTTCTTCTCCTATTATACTTTATTGCATATGCCCATGTATGTGGTTCTTGTGACGAATCATGCATGACCATATATGTTAAAGCATCCATCGCAAACCTAATTACGCAGATGAATGCAATTCTGCGTTAACAAATTGAATTTCCTCTCCTCCTATTGTCCCTCACTCAATCAATATAGGCCCTAACACAATCACTGCTTCATTCTAAACATATTACAGCTGCAAGAAGCAGATAATTTCTAATATGCCAGATTATCACCCTTACCAGAGATTGACGGAATGAATTATACTTTCACAGAGAAGGTTCCCCTAGAATAGTAAATGAGCTAGAAGATAGTAGCGACAGATTTTCATCCATGCACTAGATTTTCCAGTTGGATTCCCTACTTCCATATTGCACAATGTTTTGATCCATATAGTTTGCTTGCAATGTCTAAGATATGACCAGGATCAACTACCACATTAGTCTCTGTGCAAATTAGTCTATCACATAGACTACTCAGCATATTCAATGGTGTGTTAGAAACTAGTATTGCTAACCATTCACTTCTTAAATGTACCATAACGGTAGCATCTATTATTTGACCATTGCTCTTTCTTTTTGTATTACAGTGCATCACTCGACCTATCAGCTAGGGTAATGGCGTGATGAAGGGTGCTTTGAATTCATCAACTATTTCATTTGCAGAAACTACATTAATGTGAAATTTAACTTCCATAGCCTCTTCTTAATCGACCAAGTGAGAAAACCAAAAGATTATCTATCCACGTTTTCCATTGACCAGAAACCTATAGTCCAAGGAACTAAACCCACAAGCAGCAACTAAGTATATTGATGCATTAACTCAAAAGATAACGAACCCAAGTCGCAAAAAGAAATAATGATAAAAGAGATACGAAAGAGCATATGTAAGATGAAAGAAAAGCAATGGAAATAAAAACAGAAGAAAACTCAGATACCCACCGCTCATATATAAAGCTGCATTTTCATATTCAAAAATAATAGGAGAAACTAATCGTGACCCAGAAATCTCATTGAAATATCTAATTAAACCCATCACGCAAAAGCCAAAAAAAAAAAAAAAAACGCAGAACATACTCAATCCGAGCACCACTGCCTCCAGTAGAGAGGTAGCGGGTGACATTATCGTGTACCCAACTCTCCGCAGCCTTCTTGGAAGAGTTCAGGCTTCTGAGCATGCTATTCGGAATGCCCACAGTGACACCAATGTTTGAACCAGATAGCGCTTGGAGAACAAGTGGATCAGCATCGAAGAGCTTCACCCTGGTGATGTTGTTGGACTTCAAGAGCTCCACTACCTTGGGCGGTGGTAGAGGGTGCGAGGCCGTGGTGCCCCAGTTCACTCCTATGGCTCCAGCCCCAGAGGCCAAGCTCAGAATGGCGAAGAAAAAGAGGAGGATGCTTGGGCAAATATTCGGAGGCATTTGCGCGAGTCTGGACTCTGGACTCTGGTAGGAGCGAGTGCGTCGAGGGTTTTGGACTAAAAACAGCAAAAAGGTGGACCTTTTGCAGTTACTGTTTGTTTATGTTCAAAATTATTTGGAGCTATAGATTCCAACGTATGCATATTGCTGATTCTAACCAATTTTTTAATTGATGTATTATAAATTAAATCAAAATTCATATAATTGGTAACTGTTTGGGTTTGAGTTTGAGAAGTGCTTTTAACCACCTTTTTAAAGAAAAAAATTATATGCATGTTAAATTTGTAAGCAATGTTTTAATCACTTGAAAAAAAAACTAAAAGTTTAATTTTTTTAAAAATTATTAAATTGAAACTTTTAAAGAGCATCCTTAATGGATTAGCTAAAAACTAAATTTATTGAGTATTTAGTTATTAAAGTATAAAATGTGATAACAATGAATTAGCCAAATTCCAAATAATTATAATTTAGTTACAGTTATTTTCAAAAGAATTTTCAAATTTGAAGATTATTGTACATACACCAAATATATATTTTATCAATTATTTCTCTCTCTCTTTCTTTCTATCACATATTTTATCACAATGACTGAGTTCATGTGCACAGGTTCATGTGTTGAGGGGCTGGGTTCATGCATTGTTATATTAATTTGAGTTAGTGATATATTAATTTAATTAGAATATGATTATTCTGATTACTAATTAATATATAATAGGTAGAATAGTAAAATATGATAAAATTAAATAAATTAATAATTAAAAAATTAAATATTTTTAAAATTATTAATTACTCATTACTATATAATGAATAAATTGTAATCCAATGTGAAGATTTGATGTGAATTGTCAAAACCAAATTCATCCTATATTATTTTATTGTTATATAATGAAAAAATAGATATTTCAATATGAAGATTTATGTAAATGGAATAGCCAAAAGTTAAATTTATCTTATCTTTATAAAAAATATCATTTAACTTTGACTAATCCATTAAGGATGCTCTTATATAAGGGTTATCATAAGGGCCATTTTAGAATAACTCACAGATAATTCTACATTTTAAAATACTACTATAATTAATTTTAAAAGTATTTTAGATACAAGTTAACCATACATTAAACAATATTTTAATAATAGAAATTTTAAATACAAAAATTTTATATGCAGTCAATTTTACGTATTTTTTACTTACTTCACTAATGTGATTTGTTACGTCACTTTTTTAATATAAAATAACTGTTTTGACCAATCACATCAGTGGAGTGCATAAAAAATACATAAAAATGATTGTATATAACATAATTCTTTTAAATAAAAATTTATAGTTAAAAATACTATTCAAAAAATTATATTTCTTGCAATTTTAAACAAGCGCATCTTAAAATAGAAGTGCTATAGATATTAAAAAAATTATTTACAAATAAATTTATAAATTGAAATAAATTTATATAATTTAAGTAAATTTATATAATTTATTGATTCTATTTTATATAAATTTATTGATTCTATTTTACTATAAAAATAATTTTATAATCTACGTACAACTTCAAACTATTTATTTTTATATAATTTCACTATTTCTCGTCACTAAAATACACTGTACACCTAAAGCTTATAAATACAGCCCCGCTACAACCTTCAAAACAGTGGTCCGAATGAGTTTACAGAATAGTACATTTTATTTTTTTTATGTATTTTTTATAAATATTTTTTTAGAAAATAAGAAATTCATAATATTATTAAAAAATATTTTCTTAAGAAAGAAGAAAACTCATTTGAGACGCTATTTGAACTCGGGACCAAAGCATTTATGTTATAAATATCATTACTCTGAGTAAATTATTTTCACGGGGACCATGAGCATTCCACGCGCTCCTCTCCCTTAAATCAATCCCAGCCATCCATGCCTTGCATCATCAACGGCTACATATGCCTCTATTCTCTAACCCCGCTCAGGCATTCCTCCCTACACATCCATTGCATCCATCTTCCTGATCCGTTGTTTCTCTCCCTCTCTGTGCCTCTTTCAAAATGCTCGTAAGCCTGTCTGCTTCTGCAATCTCACAGAAAGCGAGCGGCCATGGCTTCTCGCTCTCGTCCTCTACCTCCATGTTCAATGCTTCGTTGAAGAGCAAGAAGTGGAGGACTTCGTCCTTTGTCCGAGGGCTATATCCAAAGAGAAGCGTGGGTAATGGGGCTCTGGTTTCTGCTTCAAACGAGGATAACCACTCTCTCACATTGGACATGGTCTTTGAACCTTTTGAAGAGGTGAAGAAGGAGCTCCTCTTGGTCCCCGATAATCCTCAGGCATCTCTCGCTCGCCAAAAGTACACCGACCAGTGTGAAGCAATCGTCAATGAGCAGATCAAGTTGGCTTTACATTATCTATTTGTACATACATACATGCACACGCATATATGTTTATACATGTTTCATACATATTTCGTTGATTTTGTTTTCGTTTAGCGCTTTAATTGTCGTGGATCGGTCTTCTGGTCTTCCATATCCTTTCAACAGACATTTATATTTGAGCTTCTCAATATATATATACTCAATTTCATTTCTATTTTCCTTTGGTTTTTATAATTGGAAAATGCTAGTACGTGGTATGAGTTTGCCTCTCACTTTCACCGTTTTTTTTTTTTTTCATTAAAGAAGTTGCTTTTGGTGTATTGATGAATTTTTTTAATTTTTTAAAAATATTTAATATGTTAAAAAATATAAAAATAAAAAGAAGAAAAAAATAAAAATGTAAATTTGTGCGCATGCCCAGCGATTATTGCTCGCCACAGCCTAGGATGACTCTTTGATGAGAATTGCTACATCCACAAAGGAATTACATAAAAATAATCTTACAAATTGATGTGGCTTCATCTGATCTGTTAAATCTACTTTATAATAAAAGTAATTTTACAATCTAACGAATCACATAAGGCCATGTCAGTTTATGAGATTGCTTTTTATATAATCCCTTTGTTGTTAGAGTATTTCCTTGATAATTATAGGAAAGGGTTACTTGACTCTATATATTTGCACTTCAACCATACGTACGGTCTTCTCTCTTTTTCATTATCAACTTTGTACTTTTTTTCAGTGTGGAATACAACGTTTCCTATGTGTATCATGCCATATATGCCTACTTTGACAGAGACAATGTGGCTCTCAAGGGCTTCGCCAAGTAATCCCTCGTAAATCCAAAATCTTCCTAATCCTGTTGAATTGGTAGCGTGCTCAGATTGATCATTGATTAAGTACGTGTAGATTTTTCAAGGATTCAAGTAAAGAAGAAAGGCAGCATGCTGAGAAACTGATGGAATATCAGGTGTTTGTTGGGTCATTTTCGTTTGTGATACTTGATATTCAATTGTGTTTCCTTGCTATTTATCTTCTCGTGGTTTAGACTAGTTAATTTATACCTCACGAACCCTATTATGTTTTTGTCATCATCAGAATAAGCGAGGAGGAAAGGTTATACTACAATCAATGATGATGCCTTTGTCAGAATTTGATCATGCGGAAAGAGGCGATGCATTGCATTGTAAGTTTGCTTTGGTTACTTATTTGGGTGTTAATAGAGATAATAGCAACTCCATAATCAATTTCATATGGAATTTTACCCTCTATAGCATTTCTAGATCGGTTTGTTTGGTCATTTAACTGTTCCTTGCATGAACCAGTATAATTTCAAAGGGGATGGTTTGTGCGGATATTATTATCTTAATTCCCGATGTCAACATCTGAACTGCAGGGGAGTAATGAAAGACATTTCATCTTCTGGCCTTTTAATTCCATCAAGTTTTTCTCATATATCATCATTTTAAGGAAATTCTCTGCAATGTTGTGGAACTGGAACTTTAAACTTCATTTACCTGGGGCCAGCAAAGTTTGGCTTGATTTGTTTTTATCAGTTGTGGGGACTCCATTGTTTTAGTTCCGTTCTACCCCTGCTAAGTCACACATTTAATAGCTATGTTATCTTTTCCTTGTCGTTGATGACTTGTATTTTTTGTTCAGCAATGGAGCTAGCATTGTCTCTGGAAAAGCTGAACAACGAGAAACTTCTAAATTTACACAGAGTAAGTAGCTCAACCATTCTCCTTCTATCTTCCCCCTTTGTCCTATTCTGTTTGATTTTTTGGTGGAGTAACATTATATCAACTACATTAAACTAGCATCTTTTGATGGGATTCTTAATGTTTGAGTGCTTTACTCATCATGTACAGATAGCTAATGAAAACAATGATGTGAATCTGGTGGATTTTGTTGAAAGCGAGTTCCTGACTGAACAGGTGAAGCCTCATTTCATGTTCTGTTTCTGCTACTGTTGTTGTTGATTAGTGTTAATTCAGACATCAATAATATACATAGCCGGAGTGTCTGATTAATGTCATTTGTTTCTTATTTAGGCGGAAGCTATTAAGAAAATCTCAGAATATGTAGCTCAGCTAAGAAGGGTGGGCAAAGGAGTTGGTAATTTTATAGACTAGTTCATACTACCTTAAACCTCACAATATATCATCTGTATTGATGTGTCAAATATTCAATACTTCTTTGACAGACAAATGGGTTTCTTGGTGGATTTGCAGGTGTTTGGCACTTCGATCAAATGCTTCTCCATGATGTGGTCACTGCATGATGAAACTATACACGCCATTCTTTCTGGGTACCAGTGCTGAATGTGTGACCTTTTAGTTTTCTCGAGTTTTCAGTTTTCTGATTATGAGTACTTGACAGTGGCCATGGCTAGAATGTTGAGCAAGAAAAACACCAAGGTTTTCTGATTATAGTTTTCTGATTATATGACTACTTAATAAGGTTGTGGAAACATCAAAATTGGATCTTCACTCAAACTTGATAGCCTAATTAAGGTTTCAAAACCCTTCCATATATATTAATAATGGCGAAAATCTAGTTACAATGGTTTCGAATGTTGGTAGTTACTGATTTGACCACGACCAGAGAAGATGCGCTTTTGAGGGATGTTTTGGAGAATTTATTGAGGAGCTCAACTTTGAGGCTGGTTTGGAGCACAAGACAACACAAAAATCTCATCTCATATAATCTCATCATTACATCTTTTTCAAATCTCTATATAAAATATAATGAATAATTCAATTTTTTTAAATTTTAATTCTAATTTTTTCAAATTTTAAAATAATAATAATAATAAAATATAATATTTTAAACTTTCAAATAAAATATAAAATTTTCAAATTTCAAGAAAGGCGTCAGGATGCCACTCTCTATCCCAAATTTTTTGTCAAAATGATTAAGAAATGTCATTTTCTGAAAAAGTCAACGATCTATTAGGAGGAAAAAAAATGATTTTACAAAAAAAGTTGAGTTGAAGTTAATAAAATTATTGAGAAAATATTGTCTTTTGTAGCGAAAGAATATAATCGATGATTAAAAAAATATACATAGGAATAATATGACCGTTAAAATAATATGACCATTAGAATAATATCTATTAGAATAATATGAATGTTAGAAAATTAATATACACTTTTTTAATAAGAAATAAATATTTGAATTACCATTATAATTAAAATGTATAAATGAAAATTATAAATAGATATTTAAATAGATCAATGTTAGATTTATGCCTTATTTAATTTCACAAACCTTTCAAACAATTTCAACATCTAAATATCATTCAAATACAAATATTTTTTAATTTTCAATTTTCAATTTTTTCATCAAACTTATTACAATTTTTCTAAACTTCCAAACAAAACATAAAAAATAATTAAATTTTTAATAATATCTTAATTTTATAATAATTATTATTCAACTTTTTCTCTATTTTTTAAAACTTCCATAAAATATTTTAACTTAAATCATTACTATTCACAAATTATTTTATTACAGATTCTCCGTCTCATCTCAACCTCCAATCCCTTAGAATATAGCCGAAGGTTATGACACGCAATATTCTGTACCAACTCGTGTTGCACAAGTAACAAGATAGTTCGTGAAAGTCCAATCAGTAGTATAAAGTGCGTGGACGGATGACCTAGGAATTCAATAGGGGCGGCCTGTGTCGTTCTCAAGCCTGAAAGTGTCCACTGTCCAGATGGAATGTGAAGAAAATATGGGACTGCAAAATATCTTGTAATTGAGATCAATAACTGCCTCAAATTGCAACTAGAATTGCATGGTACCTTTAAGAAGATATGCCAAAACAGAAATCTCAAATTCACGTAAACATGTCCGATATCCCTCGTTAGAAAATCAAGGGTATTGCAACTCAAAATTGTCTAAATCCTGGTACTGCAAAATTAAAGCAAAAACATGAATCCCAGGCACGACCACATGAAAGGGTGATCAAATAGCAAAAGTGAACTCCACCTAGGTAATGCTCTAAAACTATAATTGATAAACAATACTGTTTAAGCAGCAGTGATCGGTTGGCCTTGAAGCCTCTTCCTTGCCTCTTCAATGATGGACAACTTGATACCCTTGCCCTTGGGAAGAGAGACCCATGGCTTCGTACCCTTGCCGATGGTATAAACATTTCCAAGACGGGTTGCAAACTCATGACCAAGGGCATCCTGTATGTGAACTGTTTCAAAGCTTCCCTTTTGCTTCTCCCTGTTCTTAATTATTCCAACACGACCCCTGTTTCTTCCACCAGTCACCATGACAACATTCCCAACATCAAACTTGATGAAATCGACAATTTTGTTGGCTTCCAAGTCCAGCTTGATGGTGTCATTGGCCTTGATAACTGGGTCTGGGTATCGGATAGTTCGCCCATCATAGGTGTTGAGAAAGGGAATTCCCTTCTGCCCAAACTGCACAGACCGAACCTTGCAGAGCTTAAACTGCAACAGAGTTAGAAGAAGTCAGCCAAAAAAGTATCATTGAAACCTGCATGATTCCCTCCATGAACATTACCTTAACAAACCAAGGGTCAAGTAAATGAAGCACAGAAATTTTGAGAGACCAAGGGGCTCCCCTAAATTTTGACAGCATGACAAAAAAACAAAAGCTATCAATCCCATCTTCTTTCATCATCAAGGTCTTAAGATCGAACTCTAAATTTAGACTTCCAATGAGGATGATCAAAATATCCAAGTATTTTCACGTACTACCGATGCTTATATCTTGACTTTTCATCCCAAGGACATTTTGAATGATTTATTTCACATTTATCATAAATTACGAGTATACACATCCCATAAAAGCACATACAAAATATACTACAGCAATAAAATTGATTTTCTAGGAATGCATTATTATTCTTGGTAGCTGCGGAAAATGCCCCTTCGTGTAATGCTTTAAATGATGGCACCAGGTTTTAAAAGTAATATCCAGGACAACTGTATATAACTAACAACTTAAAAACAAGCAAATAACAGTACTCAACCGAGGAGTTTGGTTAGACTAACCTTTGCCTCTTCATCCCTAATTGAGTGGAGACGGAACCGACCCTTGGTATCATAAAGGAGACGGAAGTTTTCATTTGTTTTGGGAATTGATACAACATCTGAAATGAAGAAAGCAGGAATTAACACGATTTTCCTAATAACCAAACAATATGATTTATATAATCGTATCACTATTAAAGCTTACTATTGCCATGGGGTCTAACTTCGCAAGGCAATACTACTATTAATACTACATAAAGCTATTAACAAATCAGTTGCAAGTGTGCATACCCATGAATCCTGCAGGGTAGGTCTTATCAGTCCTAACCTTCCCATCAACCAATACATGTCGCTGCATCAGAATGGCAATGACCTCGCGGTATGTGAGTGCATACTTCAACCTGTTCCGCAGAATAAGGATCAAAGGCAAGCATTCTCGAGATTTGTGGGGCCCAGATGATGGCTTGGGAGCCTGCATAGAAAAATTAGAGAACATCATACACTGAAGAAAGCAAGTTCCAAACGACTTAAGTTTATGAGGTTCACTCACAAATGCACCCCCAAGTTTGTCAAGCATCCAATGTTTTGGAGCATTAAGCCTCTTCAGATGTTTCTTCAAACCCCTCGCCTGTACCATAACATAGTAAATGAAAACTTAGAACCATAAGAATGCAAAATAAAGTGTCCAGAATGCATTATAGCACACTAAAAACCTACAATTCACTACCTAATATTAACCTAGAAGCTCAAAGCAAGAATCATACAAAATTCATTGAATATTCTCTCTACACTTAACCTCAGAATTCCTTCGTCAATATAGATATGCAAAACCAAAAAGCACCTGGGGTTGGACTAAAATAACCATTCCACAATCTAACAACCCCATATCCAGATCTGAATGAACCAGATCATAAAATTCCTACTTGACAAGCTAATAGACTCATCAGGAAATTAGAGGGGGAAAAAAAAAAACAAACACGACTATTCAGATTCATTCAAATCGAATACCGTGGAAAAGCTTTTGTCACCCGAATGGAACTCAAAAGCCACATATTATGGGTTTTCTGGTGAAAGAAATCACCAGAGGAAAATTCCAGAATTTGCAATCGAGCATTTACATAAAAAGAACCCCATTACGGATCAAATACAAAGATTAGGAAACAAACTATCCGTCATGTGTATGTAATATAGCATATTCCCAAATAAAGTTAATACTTGAGTTGACAGATAGAATTATAAAGAATACAGAGCGAGTGGAAAACGAACCATCTTGGAGTCGTCGGAACGTAGATCTCTGGGCTGACGGCGAAGCTAGTCCTCGCTCGGCTAAACCTGCAGAGTACAAATGCTAGGGTTATTCGTAAACCCTAGCTGAGATTCAGATTATATATGCGGCTCGAAGCTGGTGTAGTCTGTGATACAAATTACCGGAGTGCCATTATGAGGAACGAGGTACACTACGACATCGTTTTGTATCACTCGTAATGCAAACAAGAACAGCTGGTTTGCCGCTAAATCACAGAAGTGCTCACGGTCTGCGAATTTGTTCACTAGGAGTAATGTTTGGATTCAAAAATTATTTCAATCTCATTTTATATAATTATCATAGTTTTTTAAAATTTAAAAAAAAAAAATAATAAATAATTCAATTTTTTTAAAACTCAAAATAAAAATTATATTCTAACTATATATTATTCAACTTTCATTTCATCTAAACTCAACTCACTATCAAAACCTCCCTTAAAATTATTGTTTTAAATTCAAAGATATAAATACCCATTATTCACATAAGATAATTTGATTTGTAAGATTTAGATTTTAAAATTTTTCTTCCAAACTAAGTTATGTTTTGTAGATACGACTGAGCAAATATCTAAAAATCTGATTATGCACTGACTCAACAAAACAGAGTTGGAATCGGTTTTTTCTTTTTTTTTTTAACTTTTTCAATCAGAGTCAAAGTTGGAGTTGGAGGTCTTGCCGGATCGACTCTGATACATATGTTATAAAAATATGTATTTATCTATAAATTGATCATACATACTAGTATAGTTATATAATTAAATTCAATAATATACTAATGTGAGCTAATTATTATAAAATAATATATTTATACTATAATATAAAAAAACTAATAATAGTATAGTATATGTAAACATTATAGTATTATTATCATACATAATCAAATATAAAAATAAGTTAGATACTAGTATTGAAATAAGTCTAATATAATAAGTTAATAGCACATAATACTAATTTACTAAAATATAATAAGATGTAATTAACATTAGATGTATGTCTAGTATAAAATAAGTTATAAATAAATTAGACACTAGTATAATATAATAACATGTAATACTATAATATAATAACATGTAATACTTTATTGTTGGGCTCCTATTAGATTTACTGTTAATATTTTCTTATAATTAAATATTTACTGTAAACGCTAATGTGGAATGACCATTAACAAGGGCATCTTGTTCAATAAGTTTTAGTTATATTTTTAGTAAACTTCAAAAAGTTGCTGGGATCCTTTTTTGAGGGCCCTCCGACGTTGATGCCCCTCCAGTGTCTGGGTTTTTTGAGTTGCTTTGAGTTGGCACAGTACTAGTTTTTTTTTTAATTGCATTGAGCCTTTGCCTGCGACCTGCTTTTGACTTGATCAACGGAATCTGGCAATTGAGAGTCCATTATGTGGGCACATATATGTTTTTTTACCTTAAGAGGATGAAGCAGAAGCAGTAGAGAGCAGTGGGCACAGATTTGCAGTGAGATTTGACAATGACGACACACGATGTGGATTCGTCTCAGTTAGAAGGTAAGAGGTGGTTGAAAGTGGAATAAAAAACTTTTGTTTTTATGAAAGATGGAGGAAATAATTTTCGTATTTATGAACGTAGTAAAATGATAGCTAAGTTCATGTGTCTATGGGGGATGACAACTTCGTGGGTGGCTAAGGGGATTGAGGATTGTTTAGAACTTATTTGTCATGAAAGTTTCTTCAAAAAGCTAATAATAGGTAATGGAGTTTTTATCATTCAACGTCATGCTAACGCAAGGGGTAGCTTTCTGCAACTCTTAAAATTCCAGAATGGAAGGAGGAAAGGTTTGTTGGTGATTCCGGATGGCACAAATGGCATTGGATGGAAAGGTTTTCCTCAGTCTATTCGAAGTGCTACTGAGTCCAAAACCACTATTCGAAGCAGGGAGTTTGTTGATGGAAAAATAGTGGGAATGCCATCATCAGTCAAAGGTGCTTCATACGCTACGAAGTTGAGATCAATGGTGGGTAGTCCGGCCGAGGTCAACTCAGCGGCAGAAAGAAAGAGTAAGGCACTTGTAGGAGACAAAGGTAGTTAGGTGACATTGGGAGAGGTGGATGGGATATTGTGGGATGTCAAAACTCAATTGAATGGAGTTATAGAGTATGTGAGAGATCTAATGATTAAAGTGGATAAGGGGCTTGACTTAGTCATGGGTATTGGTGGTGGGTCGAGTATGGATGTAGGAGGGCAGGGGGTAGATCTTTTGGGTTTGAAGGCCAAAAGTGTGCAGCAAAGGGCGTCTCAATGCGTCACAAATAGGGTTGTTGGACGCTGGCATCTTTGTCTATGCTAGTGTTACTATGCCTTATGAGGGAGTTGTAGGGCTTCAGGCACCAGATGCAAATGGGGTTGGTACTTCTGTCCAGGGCTCATATTTAGTTGAAGACGGTGGTCCCTCCAAGGTCTCGAGTACTTTAGAAGAAACAATCAAGCCACTTTTAGAAGATGCAAACAAGGTTACAAAATGTAGTGTTTCTCCTACCTGTTCTATGAATGGAGCAGTAGGGTCAGACAAAGTGACACAACAATGATCATCGGGGGGTGGTGCAAAGTCAAGCAATGTTGATGGAAGGGAGGAACCTGCAATGGTGACAGGAAAAATGGACAACAACCATATAACTGTCGAGCAACAATATGGCGGGAAAGAAATTAGCGGTTTGTCGTTGGTGCCTCATGTGAGATAAGGTTTAGAATCGGGAGTGCAGTTGGGTACTGTGGCTGGGGATAATGTCGTTCCCTTGGTTTCTCTTCCTCTGTTAAACGATATAGCGGGTTCACCATCAGATTGGGCAAACCCTGGGGCTTTCATATGGAGAACATGAAGAATATAAAGACCAATTTAAAGCTCTACTCACTACAATTGAGGTGAGTCACGCACTTGAAACCAAATCACATTTTAAGAAAAGCAGGGAGTTAAAGCGTCTTTCATGGCCAATCAACTACGATGCTCATAGAGGTAGCTCAAGTTGAGGGAAGACTAAAGGGAGGGTATTGTGAAGACGATCTCGTAGTGGGATGTTCAGGTAGAGGATTTGTTTTACGGAAACAAAAGGTTAGGGTTGGGGAGTGTTACATTCCAATTCAGTTGTTGTATTTTGGGTAGGTTTTAGGGGATTTTTGGGTCATTCGAGGCTTTCTTGTATAGGCTATGTGTACTTTTCTTGTATACATCAAGTGTATTTGGTTACTCATATTGATATATATATATATAATTAATAATATATATATATATATATAATATTATTAGGGGCTCTGACAAGTCGAATCGAAATCAAATTGGAGCCAACACAAGTCAGAGTTGGAATCAGATTTAGAGAATTTTGACTCCAACTAGGTCTGTACTCACCCCTGTATGTGAATGATATGTGGTGTAAAGACTTTTAAATATAGTTATTGTTAAAGTAATAAATCTTAATTTTCCATTAAATCACAAAATAATCGTCAGTATTATCTAATAAAACATGAGCAATATTTTGAAAATACTTAATAATTGATTAATAAATATTTATTTAATGACAAGTTATTAGTATTTTTTTTATCTTAATAATTCATTTGCGATATTAGTTTTTAAAATATATTTATCTAGAATTTCATGTTATTTCGTGTAAAGCATTTCTCAAATGGTTTTTTCTCACTAAGAATAAGAAACTAAAAATTACTTATATATGAATAAGATAGAAAAGAATATTAACAATTATATTTGCTATTCTAATATGACTTTTTAGAAGAGAAATATTAGGTACAAATTTTAAATAGATAAATTTTATACAAACTCTTTGTAAAAAAGTGAGTCTCACTAATAAAAAATAGTTCTTTTACACTTTTTTAAGCGGAGTCCACTTTTTTACCAAGATTTATATGAGTCTTTTCTATTTAGAGTTTGTATAAATCATTTCTATTCTTAGAATTATCCATTTTCAAAGATTTTTCTTTCAAAGAAATATAAACTGATTTTTTTCTTACTTAGTTGCACCAAAGTGGTAAAATTATCGTGCTAGAGTACACAAGCGGTGATTTAGGTGTCGTTGGATTCGAAGATGAGTTGAGATGAGTGGAGATGAATTGTGAAAGTAGTGAGATGAGTTGAGATAAGTTATGAATAATAGTGAGATGAGTTGTTAGTTGATATGGTTTTAACTTTTTTTGAAATGAGATAGATGTTATTTATAAATAAATTTATAATAAGTAATAATAAATTATTAATTAACTACCTAATTTTTATTTTTTTTAATATAGTGAATAATAATATATTCCGGATTACAATTTTTTTGTAAAATATCAAATAAAAATTTATTAATAAAAAATGTTTTAAAAATGATTTTTAATTGTTTCCAAAATCGCTAAATAATACTAATATATATAAAATAATTTTTTATAAATAATTGTGCTTAAATTTTTTTTCCATATTCAACTACTAATGGTCATTTTGCCTAGCTCTGGTTAGTTTCAATTATGGTAAATGATAATAAATTAAAAAAATAACATCATTAAATTATAAAATCACTTTTTTTTTTTTTTTATAATGTTAGCGGTATAAAATTTACATATCGACCAATCATTACATTAAACTAAATTTACGTATATAGCTCATAAAATTAGCAACCATATTTTCTAAAGAAATTTGGTACAAACTTCCCCATGTATGTAAATAAGTAATATACTGCCACATCAAAATCAAGTTTGTAATACATTTGAATCTTTAACTACACCCTTATAATCCCAATATTTATTACATACATATCAATGACCACCCCTAGCTTCCCACATACAAATGACAATGTCATCCCTAATTCCAGCCATAGCTCGGGCTGATTCGACGGTCATGTCAGGATGATGTGCTAAAACTGCGGCGTCACTATATGCATGACCGCTTGGACTGAGCTCCCTATTTCTCCAGTCCTCGAACAACTAGTCATTCGGCGTCGTTATTCTAATAAAATTGTGTAATGTACAACATGCAATGATCAGATCCCCTTGCCTCCCAACTTTATACGCAGTCATGAGTCTTAAAATTCTAAATCGTGATTTTAAGATCTCAAATGTACGTTCTATTACGTTACGAATGCATAAATGACGATGATTTAAAATAATCTTTATACCCCCTAAATCCCCGCTGACCCTAACGATCACTTTTATGATATCTCTCTCTGGGATAGGGGCATAAATCCCCGAGTACATGGGTACGCCGAATCGACTAGATAATAATGACCTGTTACCCATTAACGGGAAAAAAATCAGGCCCTTACCAACCATTCCCACAGATGTAACAAAATACATATAAAGAGAAAGAATTTGAAGACAAAAATAATTATAATAATATTAAATATTTTTACCATCGAGAGGCATTGGAAATTGGTTACGGTCCTGACTCAATGCATCGATGAATACGCGTGCATCATGCGAACTTCCCTCCCAACCAGTGTACAGGAATGTAAACTTCATGTCCAAGTCACATACACACAAGACGTTTTGGGCAACTCGCCCATGCCTGTTGCGATATGCCTTGCGCACCTCTGCAGGTACAATGACGTCGATCATGGTCCCATCAATTGCACCAATGCATCCCTGCAAACGAAGAACCCATCTAGATATGATTGCATACGGTTCAAATAATTTATTAAACAATGACCTAATATAATCAAAATTATAATTTATTATCTACCATAAACAACTTACCTCAAACCAAGGATAATTTCTCGGATTAGCTGCGATTATTGGGTGCACCCCGGATGTGTGAGTTGGGTAAATAAGATATGTCCCAAGCCTACACAAGGACTGCATAACTTTCGTTACGTGGGAGTTAACAGTTTCTGTTGAATGTTGAAATCGCTGCCCCACTCCCCGTTGTTCTTCTCCAGCCGCCACTACCGATGTGAACATGCCTAATTGTTCCTCGACGGTCACCCCTTTTCTAGCATCCTTAAAAAATCTATTTGAACGTAACAAGCTGCATAATGCGCGGAAAGCATCAACCTCCATTCGGAATAACTCGCAAGAATTCATTGGATTTCCATTCAAAACTACCAAAATATATTGATGTCCCCGCAGACCGATATTATGTTATGGCCGTCTAAGATTCTGTTGCGCTTGTCTACCGGCCCTCTCAAGAAATGCGAGTGTCTTAAGATCATCAGTTGCAAGTTCATCTCCACTACTATCAATCGAACCCATATATGGGAAGATGTCATCTGCATCAAGGTTCACGTTCATCGAGTAGCTTCCTGCTGACCAATTCGCATGGTACACAGTGAGTTAATTCGCACTTTTGTCTTGACAACAATTTTAAGTAATCTCCCAAGTTTACAAAATAATCATGCATTATTATAACCATATAATTATTATGCATTAAGGTGAACAATCATACATAATCCAAACACTGCCTTAACCCTTAAAATCAGGCCCTCATCTACTTCATCTAAATGAATGGTCCAGACAACGATGGTCGAAAAATTAGCAGTACATAAACTCATCAAACCAATAAATCATCTCATGAAAGGTATGAGAATATAAATAGAGTCACAATGGCCTAAAGAATAAAATACAACTCATTACAAATGCTAATTTAACAATTACGGGCTCAATCGTCCCTCCCGGCGGCATCTATTAACAAGAAGAACTGCCGCATATCTGGGTTTAGTAATTCCTTAATTGCATGAACAAGTTGTTGAGATTCCAGCCTTGGGGAAAGCTCGCTGAACAATGTCGCACAATGACTAATCGGATCGTAACCGCCATTGGTGCGATCACTAGGCTGTGATCCTTTGCTACGCTTTGATGAATCCACAGCTTCCTGATCCTCATACTTCCTACGACGCGCGATCTGCGTGCGTTTCACCTCCTCCACGACCTCAGAAAGTTGTACCTCAAACTCGCTCTTTTTCTTCTTCGGCCTACATGATGATTGTGTCGGTGCATCGATTGAAGGTGACCCGATCCCCATCAAGTCAATAAAGTCATCATTGTCAATGGGCAATCCCTGTCGATTGCCAAATGCGGGAGGGCGCCGAACTCGCATCTCCTCATCAAGCCGGCGCTCCTCGTCACTATCTGCGGGCAACTGTGTTGACACATGTTGCATAGTCCCATATGCAACAGAAGCGCCAAATATGGTGCACAGCTCCTCGTACTTTGGGCAGCCAAAAGTACAAAACCTCCCCCATTTGGATTTAACCTAACAATTACATATTATACATACATGTTAATAATCAGATGAGTAGTGAGCAAACTTGCTTTTTGGTTAAAGAAAGATGGTGGGAAAGTTAAGTTTTACCCTGATAGAATTTTCCCAGCAGTCGTCGCTCGCGACTACTGTCTTCGTGTCGGGATCCCAACTCATCCCGGTTTGGCTCAATAAATCGGTAAACAAACGTTATAAACCCTTAAGCCTTGTAAGTTTGCCTCGAACCTGGTTCGCATCAAACACTTTTACACCAACAGCGGTTAGTCGCTGAGCATAAATTGAATGCTCTCTAAACGTGATCTTTTCACCCTTTAATCTACCCTGAAGGGCATCCTGGTATAGCATGTCAATGAATATATTCTCCATGCCATCGCCCCAAATCTCACGATCCCGGATCATGTTTTCCGGATAATCCATTTCGAATAGCTAAGAAATTGGTAATATAACACAGAAAAAGACATTGGTTGTCAAATATGCAATATTACAGGCAATATGCCTTAATATGAGTAATGACCCGAAATTAAAATATGACTCATACCTGTTGATATGGACGATGTCTAGCAGATGAGCGTAAGGAGTATCGCTAGAAGATGAGGGAAGACGGAAGTTTATTAACAAAAGTAAACTTTGTTATATATAAATACACTACAAAAACAAAAAAACAAAAATCATAAATCAAAACACCCCACTAGCACATTCAAGTATGCATACTAAAAACAAAAACAAAACACACCACAATAATAATTTTTTTAAGTGAGTTCAAATGAGACCCCAAACAAACTACCACATTCAAGTATGCAAACCCAAAAAAAAACCACATGCACGGCAGTAGAAGAACAAATAACAGAAAAATCAAAACACCCTACTACCACATTCAAGTATGCATACCAAAAATAAAAACAAAACACAACACAATACTAATTTTTTTAACTGAGTTCAAATGAGGCCCACATTCAAGTATGCAAACCCAAAAATAAAACCACATGCACGGCAGTAGCAGAACAATGATAATAAATCAAAACAACCTACTACCACATTCAAGTATGCATACTAAAAACAAAAACAAAACAGAACAAGAATTTAATTTTTCAAACAATGAAATGAGGCCCCAAGCAAACTACCACATTCAAGTATGCAAACCCAAAAATAAAACCACATGCACGGCAGTAGCAGAACAAAAATTATAAATCAAAACATCCCACTACCACATTCAAGTATGCATACAAAAAAAAAAAATAACATGCACGGCAAACCATAAACATCACAAGATTATGCATTGCTAAATAATCTCATTATGCATCATCATTATGCAATTTCAAACCATAACATCTAAAGAAATGAAATGGGTAAACAGCATAAATATTTTCTAAACAGCTGGCCATTGCAAATGGAAATGAAAATAACATGAAACTTAGCATTGTCGTGCTCATGAGCACAGTTTGCATAATATGGATACACATTTATCTCGATCAGTAACCACTACCCAAAACATTTTCCCAGCAAATTCATCTCCCAACTAGAGTCACGCCAACTGAAATTTGTGCCTTGCATAAATAACAACTAAAAATGCTTTGAGATGAGTTAGATTCACATACTTGGAAGGACCATGTTCTTGGAGCCGTGGTAGTGATAGAAATACCACGTGGGTGTTTATGGTAGGATCGAGTTCTTGAGGTGCGGTGTTTGCAGATTTTTGAAAGGGTGAGTTTCATTTGTGTAGGCGATTTGTGAATTTCTCATGCAAGGGCAACGGAAATAAAATAGTTCTACAGTGTTAAACGCGAATCTCACGATCAAAACCCTAGACTTGTGTTCCCAGCCGAGGGGGTTAGGGGCAGGGGAATCTCTGTAAAAGGAAGGGGGACATGATGTGGTACGCTTACCATGCAATAGATGAAATCGAGCTCGATTGGTGGGGATGGTATCTCTCACGCGATCTGCGGACCTGGGTTGCCTTCGCCGTGGGTCTTGAGATGCTTCCAATACCTCGAGCTGCCTTCCAATTCGTGCGTTTCCAACAGATTGCAGATGAGATGGCCCCCTCGCCTATGCCGTGAAGTGGGTTGAACTGGTGAGGTTTGGAGTCGATGACGGCAGGAGATGGGTCTGCCCAGAGTGAGGAGGTCTACGTCAAGACGAGGGGTGCATGAAAGGGGTGGGTGAGGGCCTTCGAGCTCTGCGTACGTGAAGGGCTTGGGTGAAGGGGTGGGTGAGGGCTTTCGGAGCCTTCATGACACCTGTGTAATGGAAATAGTCAAAAAGAAAAAAGTAACGATGAGTAAGCATTTTGTCTTATACGAGAACACATCAAAATATTATTATTCTTCTCGGTATGAAATGAGTTCAAATTCCTGAAGTCATCTTCAAAGATAAACCAAGAAAACATTTCCGTACGAAATTCGCTGAGATCTCCTCAAGTGACCTTCCAATCCAAACCGCACCTTAGGCTCTGTTTGAATACATAAACGTTTCATTTTATCTCATCTTATTTTATCTCATTATTATAATTTTTTTAAATTTCAACATAAAATATAATAAAAAATTCAATTTTTTCAAATTTGAAAATAATAATATTAAAAAATAATATCTTATTTAATTTTTAATTTTTATCTAAAATTATCTATTCACATCATACATATTTAAATCGTTCCACGCAACGGTCCAGGGGAGAACCGCAGGGGATAATTCTTTCTTGCATCCCAAGATTCCAAAAACCTCGGCAGCCCTTGACTCCTTTTTCTGAGGTCTTTCTGTTCTACGCAAAAATGAGCTTCTTTAAGGGTGTGTGTGGAGGTTAAAGTGAGTTGAGTTGAGTTGAATTGTGATGATAAAATATTATTAGAATATTATTTTTTAATATTATTATTATTATTTTAAAATTTGAAAAAGTTGAATTATTTATCATATTTTATATTGAGATTTGAAAAAATTGTAATGATAAGTTAAGATGAGTTGAAGTGAGTTTGGTAACCAAACGCACCTAAAAGAGTTGCATAGACAGCCCCAACTCGGTACTCTACGTTGGAGCCTGGCGGCGAGGCCACAAAAGCCTCCGTGATCACCAATTTCCATCACTGCTCTCTCTCTCTCTCTCTCTCGGGTGATTCCGTTTATTTATTGTTATGCTTGTTTTTGGTTTTGGAATCGAGCTGCGTTCATGGCTTCCGTTGCGGGAAACGAATCTGCTAACGGTTCATCGGGCTCAAAAGAGGCTGAGAGGCTTCCGATTGAGCCTCTAAGATTGCCCACGGCCGAGGAAATACGCGGCCAAGATATTTGGAACAACTGCGCTGTGCGCAGTGTGGTTAGCGGAGTCACGGGTACGACCAATTACCCTTCTGTAGTTTTTTCTTTAAAGAATTTCCGCACTTGGGTTTGATTTTATTTTTTGCAAATTTCATTCTTGTGTCGCCTTTGGTTGAGGAGAAAATGCAGGAAAAGCCTCCTTTTGCTGAATTTATTCATTTGGTTTTTATCATTGTAGTATTATTGGGTTCGGAAATATGTTTTTTTTTTTTTTTTTTTGTTTCTTTTTTGTAAATGGGAAATATTTAACTACTCTCAAATTTTTTTTTCCCCTTCACTCACGTTTTGTCAGCAACCAAGCAAACGATTCTTAGGATTTTTCTGATAATGATGTAATGCTCTCTAAGAGCTGGTTGTTTGCCTTGTAGCTTGAATTATATTCCTAATTTAGTTTTAGGATAGTTCAGACCTCAGGTCATTGAGTATGACCCTCCCTCGCCCCCAAAAGATAAGGCATGAAGAACGTTAAATTTGAATTCTTTCATGTCCAAGAGAATTGAAAACTCTACTTTCAAAAGACGAAATTATGTTCTTTGTAAGCAACCAGATGGATCTTGCTCTGTTTTTTCGAGGCTTGTGTCTTCATCTACGTGTGGAGTTTATAGTACGTTACTAACAAATTGCTACCAAGTTACTTATAAAAAAAAAAAAAAAAAAAAAAATTGCTACTAAGTATGCTGTGGAAATGTTTCTAGGAGGTGGGCTTGGGCTGTTCATGGGTATGTTTCTTGGGGCATTGGACAACCCTCTAATGCAGGAGGAAATGACTGGTAGGCAGCAGTTCATTTATACAGCCAAGCAGATGGGGCGGAGGAGCTGGAGTTCTGCTAAAGCATTTGCAGTTATGGGCTTGGTTTTTTCCGCAGCTGAATGTGTTGTTGAGAAGGTATTGTCAGAAATCAAGTCTAAAGATATGGTTCTGATCTACTTTATATTGAATTAAAAACAATTATGGATTATGTGATTTCAGGCACGGGCAAAGCATGATGTTACAAATACAGTTGTGGCTGGGTGTGTAACTGGAGGTGTAATCTCGGCAAAAGGTAAAATCTCTCTCCATCACCTGAGCCTTCTTTCTAGGTTCCAGTGCACATAAACTTATGAATTGCAGTCATGGAAGATTTTATGACGTGTCACCATAAAGTCCCACACTTAGGTTGATGTTATTGAAGTCCAAGGTCTTGAATATTTGGGATTATATCATATTGCTTGTGTGCTCAGCTTTAAGTTTATAGCATATATGGATTGAACTTTAGTGGTCATGAAAAAAAATATGGTAGGTTGCTTTGATTTGTATTTTCCCCATCCATCTGGGGAAAACCTATGGCACTCTCTCTCCCTCCCTCCCTCCCCCCCCCCCCCCCCCCCCTCTCTCTCTCTATCTCTTTTTTTGTATATATATATATATATATAAATTTGTACGAATACATCTTGTCCTGTATGGTCTAATGATTATTGTTAAGAACAATTTCAATGAAGCTAGTCTCTATGAACACAAGTACAGAAAGTTGAACTGCAAAGGAGACAAGTTTTTGATCTTCCCTCTTTCTGAAGTTCATTGGATGCTCAAAATTAGCAGCATGGATTTGAAAGTTGGCTTCTCTTTTCTTATTGCAGCATAATTAGGAAGAATCTAGTGAACTTTCGAAGAGGTTTGGCGTAATTATAGGGGATGACCAACTCGAACAGAATCTTTTTCTACGTCATTAAACCTCACCAATGTAGCCTTTTAAATACATGAGCCCACCTATATGGTAATCCAAGGAAAATCCAAGTACAGAATTGAATACAGGATGTTTAAGTCTACTGTTTATCATTTGATTATTACACTACTTCATCCGGTAACCCAAACAGAATCCATTGAGAAAAACATTTGTGATTTCTGGTAATGGCAAATGTAAGCAACAGAAACTGTATAAATAGAAAAACCTTTATATATATATAGGCAGAAAAACCTATTTTCATTCTCTAGCCACTTTCCTTCCATCTTATCCTAGATCCAACCATTGCCTTGTTCCAAGATCTCAAGATGAGTTTGGAGGAATTGACTTTATTTTGGAGTGTTTCTACCTGTTCGTATCTACATTTGGTTAACCCTAAATAAAGTCCAAAATAAGAATAGGTAGGGATCTTGGGAACAAAATTGTTGAGTGATGATATGTGCACAACAAAGGTGATTGCAAATATGTTGAATCTAAAGACAAGGTTGTAATGCCCCAATGGAAAGCCCAAACTACTTGGCTTATACTCCAAAATGACTAGTCAATGATACAATTGGAGCCCCATTGGAACCTTATAAAGAACAAGAACTTCTCATTCCCAAGCAATGCGGGATCCCACACCACATATCCTTATCCTTATCCTTACAAAGTGATTAGTTAAACACAATCTGAAAAGCACAGCCTAATTTTTTTTTTTTATATATATAATTAATAAGAGAATGTTATTACCAAGTAAATAGGCATAACCCAAGTATACAAGAAGTATACAAGAGAAAACACCTAAATACAAGCCAGAACTAGAAATGTCTAAAGCAAATCATGAAGATTATCTCCATTCAATACATGAGCCTTAGCCCAAAAACACAAAGTACTAAAGAAAAACTCCCTAAGTTCTCCCATCGAACGTCCTCTCTCTTCAAAGCACTACCCATTCCTTTCCAATCATAAGCACCACATTAACCACAAAGAGGTCATCTTCCACATGGCTACAACACTTGTCTCCCCTCAAAACTTTGCCAACATGCAAAAAGGTCCACCACTTGCTTAGGCATCACCCAAGCAATACCCGTCCTACCAAAATCTCATTCCACAAAGTCTTAGCCACCTCACAATGATGAAAATGATGGTCAATAGATTCACCATCTTTCTTACACATAAAGCACCATTCTACGACAAATAGTCCTCGCTTGCTCAAGTTACTGTAGTAAAAATTTTTCCAAGAGACACCAACCAACATAAAAAGCCACCTTACTGGGCACCTTAGATCTCCAAATGCATTTCCAGGGTTAATCATTGACACAATGACAGGTTAGAGCCTTATAAAAGGAACTAACCTGGCATTGTGAAGATGATCTCGTAGTGGGATGTTCGGGTAGAGGATTAGTTTTATGGAAACAAGGGGTTGGGGTTGGGGAGGTGTGTTATATTAAAATTGGGGCTTGTTGTATTTTGGGTAGGTTTCATGGGATTTTTAGGTCATTAGGGCTCTCTTGTATGGGCTAGGTTTTTTTTGTATACGTCCAGTGTACTTGGTTGCTCTTATTGATATATATATATATATATAATATTATTACTTATATAAAAAAAAAGAACTAACCTAAAATTTGGAATTTCCAGCTTGAAACCACAAGAGACTATCCTCTCTTCCCTGAACAATCTTCATATCATATAGGTGCCGTTTGGATAATGAGTTGAGATGAAAGTGAAGTTGAATAAAATATTGTTAGAATATTATTTTTTAATATTATTATTTTTTTGGAATTTGACAAAGTTGAATTGTTTATTATATTTTGTGTGGGAATTTGGAAAAGTTGTAATGATGAGATGAGATGAAACGAAACATTTTCACTATCCAAACGGGGCCATAATCTTCCAAAAAAATCCTAAACTACATTCACTTCCCAATCTTGCACATCTTTAGTAAAATCCACAGTTGAAGATTATTATTTACAAAAGGAAAGGAATCAGCCACTGCAGCATCTTGATCCCTAGCAATGCTAAAAAGGATGGGAAAAACATTCTTAAGAGCTGAATCCCCACACCAAATATTATGCCAAAAATTAATCATTGTCGCATCCCCCGCTTTGTATTTAATATGATCGGCAAATTCCCCCCAACCCATTCGAATGGACTTCCACAAACCCACCCCATGTGCTCCTCTTACTTCATTAGAACACCAACTCCACCACATCCTCCCATATTTAACGTCCACAATATTTCTCCATAATGAATCCCTCTCAATATGATACCCTCCAAAACCATTTCCCAAGAAGAGCTTTGTTAAAGAGTCAAATTTTGCACCCCCAAACCTCCACAAGAAACTGGAGAACAAACCTTATTCCAACTAACCAAGTGAAACTTTCTTTCCTCCACACTAGCACCCCACAAGAAATTCATAAATATCCTCTCAATTCTATTTGCCCCCCCTGCAGTAAGGGAAAAGAGAAAGGAAATATGTAGGAAGATTTTTTTGATAAGTGAGAAGTTTGAAAATATGTAGGAAGATTAAACAACATACTCTTTATCAAAGTAACTCTTCCCCCTTTCGACAAGTATAACTTCTCCCAACCAGCCAACCTCCTCTCGATCTTCTCAATCACAGCCTAATTGTTATTAGTTTTTCTCAATTTTGTTGATAGTAATGAATTGTGAAATTTTATTTTTGTTTTGCCTGTGTTTCAAAATCTTTGCTTATTTGGGTTGTTGATAAAGTTGAGTTATACGGATGTATGGATGGGGAAATATAAAGGGAATGCACTTTCAAATAGCCTCAAGAACGTAGGTCAGAAGTAACATACTGTAGCAAACTCCAAGCCAGAGGTGCCTATTTCTGGACGTTTTAGGACCCCTCCTAAAAATTATTGCAGAACCGCTTTATTTTTAAGCTTTGTTATCAACCTTATGGTGGCTTTTGCTACATTTTACTTGTTTAGTATTAATTACAGATAAATTAGTTTGGTTTGAGTAATCATGTAAATAGAGTCCTTTGGTCAGTCTACGCTCGTGAAGGATCTGATCTCCTTGTATCTCCCGTGATCATGTAAGGTTCCATTGTGTCTTGTTATGAACCTTGCGGTTGATGTATAATGTTTTAGACTCAGGTCGGATTCATTACTAGATCCTCTATCATTCTTTGTATGGAGTGGCTTTGTTTTTCCTTTTGTTTTTGAAGAAGTCATGACCACCACCGAATCTGCATAGTTACCATATTAAAGCAATTTTACTTTGTTCTCATTATTGTGATTCTTTCCATATTGTGTTCTTGTTTTCTTTTTCCCTTTTTTCTTTCCATGTTATGCCTTACTCGCCTTCTTAAATGTGGTTC
The DNA here is from genome assembly GCF_004785595.1 of Juglans microcarpa x Juglans regia. Lineage (NCBI taxonomy): Eukaryota > Viridiplantae > Streptophyta > Magnoliopsida > Fagales > Juglandaceae > Juglans > Juglans microcarpa x Juglans regia. The sequence continues at coordinate 5,609,888 of NC_054607.1, forward strand.
TAGGTGGTCCACAAGCAGCGTGTGCTGGTTGTGCCGGCTTCGCAGCGTTTTCGGTTCTGATAGAGAAGTTTCTGGATAGACATGATTGATTTGGTGCATTGCTATACTGCCCCATTTTTGCAAGCGTTATTATTAAAAAAGAAATTAGGGCTCATTCATGATACCTTATTTTCAACCTTACTTGAGTAGCAAGAATCCCCGTTACCGAAGGAATGCATTAGGGAAAATTGATTGAAGTTTTTATGAATTTTGTACCATTTTGTGTATTCCTTATACGCTAGTTACGATTTGCGGATGTATTCGTCAATCTGAGAGAGTTTTAGTGGTTTGTTAGATGTTATATCCACTGACTTTCACATCCAAATAAATCAATGAAAAGGAGTTTTCATTTACTTGTGCTTATATTTAAAGTTCTGAATGTTAACAACTCCTTGATACCAACTTTACTGTTTTTTTTTTATTAGCATATCTTGTGTCGGACAGTAAGCTTGTGACAGTCATCTCAGAGGCTGCTGTCATAATACCCGCGGAAAAGGTTGGGAAGTTTTGTTTACGTAGTATAATTTTGATTTATATTTATAAAAAAAAATTCTATAATTTAATTTAAAAGATAAATTTTAAATTTTGAATGTTATAAATCAATTCTTATCATTTAAGTTATGTAGATTGTGTACTATATACCAATGTTTTGAATACCGTACTGGACGCCGTACCGGTCAAGGTACTGGAACGAAATATTTCGGTACCAGTACCGTTTCGAAATAGCGTTTCGGGATAACGTTTCAGGATAGTCGATATATGAATAAATTATATATATAAATATATATAAAAATTATATTCCAAAATAATAGTCTATATATAAATAAATTATATATAAATACATATATATATATAAATTATAAATAGTCTAGTCTGAATTGGAGATTAAAAAATAAGCTTGTAGTTTGAAAAAACGAAAAAAAAAAAAAAAATACAGGCCGAAATTTAGGCCGGTCAGCCGGTATTTTGGCCGGTACGGAACAGGTATAGTACCTGTACCGGCCGTACCGGCCGGTACGGTACGAAATTTAAAACACTGCTCTATACACCGACTGAAGAACATAATAATCGGTTGATTAAGGCTGCATTTGGATATTGAACTGAGCTCAGTTGAGTTGATTTTTTTATGAATAATAGTGAGTTGAGTAGTAAAGAGAATTATATGAGATCCATCTAAACTGAGTTTAAAATATGTTTAGATGTTAATATGAGTTTAGTACTTTTTATGAGAAATTAAAATAGTTTATGGATTCCACGTATAAAGATGTTTTAAGTTGAAAAAATGTTGTAGGTCTCATGTATAAGAAAGTTTTGAGTTGAGATGAATTTAATAATTTGAGAGTTGAGTGTTTAAATATTAAATTCAGTTTAAAATTAGACTGAATTCAGCTGAACTCAGCAGAAGCCAAACGAAGCCCAAGTCTACCATCATATAGAGAATATCCTCTAACCGGTTGTCTTGTTCAAGACCAAAAATCACTGTCCAATTAAGAGTTGCCACGTCGTCCTCCCATGGAACTTAGATTGAACTGCATGATACAGGATTGATTGCTCTGTCTCCTCTTCCTGGCCCTTGCCCAAGACCCTCTCTCCCATAAACTCAAACTCTCTCTTCTAGAGCCTCAACCAAAGTGGTCTCTTCTAACCGGTCGACTTTCTCTTCCATGACCCCCGAAGCCGATGACGGGATTTGGTGCCGTGAACCTCTTCGATTGAATCCCGCATAGCTGTTGTCGTGACCCTCGAACAAAGAAGGTAGAGCCGGCGCCATTACCGTGACTCATTGTCTGGGACGACGAAGCCGTGTGACTCTGGAAACCGACAAGATCTCCATCGATCTTCTTTGTTCTTAAATTACAACATTTTTTTTTATCTTTTTTCTTTTCTGTTCTTTGCTTTGAATCTTTGTTATGTTGAAAATAAGATCAAAGTGTTGGATCACTTGGGTATTGTTTCTCTCTTCCAGAAAATGAGTGATGGCTTTATGATACGCCAATCGATATACTGAGAAAATTTTCAATATTATCCCCAAGTGATCACTCTGGATGTTGACGCCCAAACAATTCTGACCAATTCTCAGTGTTAGTGCCCCAAACAATTATCTACCTAAATGACCGAGAATATCAACACAATTGCAATAATTAGGGCAATCTACCGAGAATTTTCAGTTGTTAAAAAAAAAAATAATGGTGGGTGGCAGCGGAGCTCGTTTATGACACCTTTGTCCAGTAGTGACGGTGACGGAATTTGGTGTCCGACGGCGGTCTAGATTCTTGCCACGAGGCTCACAGGTTCATAGTCACATATACAAAACAAATGAGTTTCTGAGCTATATTTTCCTTTCACTTATGTCGGCTTTCATCTAAAGAGCATTGTCATTGTACTTTTCAAATTTTGATGAATTTATATTTAAAATTACTGTATTGAATTTACTAAATACTAAAATTTAAAACTTTGAACTAGAATGCATTTCAATTTATATTCAAATTTAAAAACTCACTATTCACATTCTAACTATTATTTTATTTACTTAAATTATTGTTTCCTAATTTTGAGTCACAATATATTTAAGTTGAAAAATAATAATTTAAGTATCAAATTAGATTTTTAATTAACATATAGTTAGTGTAATTGTAAAATATAAAAAAATAAATTAAAAATATAATATTTTGATGAATTTTATGTTTAATCCAATGTGGGATTATGATAGAGAGATTTTGAATTTATGAAAAATATATACTTTTTATTAAATTTTAAAGATGAAAATTATGAATCCAATTCTAATACTCTTAGTGATAAGTCTCATGATCATCTACGTTTGGGTAGTGAGATTAAGGGTATTTTGTTAATAGTAATAAAAAAGTAATAAAAAAATAATTATAGAATATTGAATAATAGTAAATAGTAATAAAAATTAATAATAAAATAATAAATAGTAGTGAGATATTCTGAGAGTACCTGAAATACTCTTTATACTCTTAAATCTCTACACTTGCACTAACGTGAATAATTAGGCCTGATTTGGATAGTTAGATAAGATGAGATGAGATGATTTTAGATAAATTAAGTAAAATATTATTAGAATATTATTTTTAAATATTATTATTATTTTTAAATTTAAAAAAATTAAATTATTTAGTATATTTTATGTAAAAATTAGAATGATGAAATGAAATTAGATAAAATCATTTCTAAATACGATTTTTTTTTAAAATTATCCGAATACACAATGCAAGAGAGGCAAACACCTATGCACTCAAAAATTAGTGGAGAACTTAATTCCTCGAATAAACGTTAGACAACAAAAAGATATAAAACATTTTTTTACTCTATCATCTTGTCATTCTTATCATCTTCGCATCATGAATTTCATGATTTGGCTAGAATATTTCTTTTTCAAACGGCAGACTGCACTCATCGATAACTTGCCACGTAGCAAAAATCGGAAAGCTTATAAAGCTGCCGTCCCTTGACTACACACCTCACTGACCGGTGAGAAAATGGCGAGAGAGGGTGAAGTGGTTTGCGTCACCGGCGGCAGCGGCTGCATTGGGTCCTGGCTCGTCCGTCTCCTTCTCGACCGTGGCTACTACGTCCACGCCACCGTTCAGGATCTCAGTTTACTCTCTCTCACTCTCACTCTCTCTCGTTTCTAGTTTCTGCTTTCGTAAATGCACATTCGTTTATCTGCGGAATTGTCATCTCCTGCTTAATATTCCAATTTGCAGAGGATGAGAGTGAAACGAAACATCTAGAAGCTCTGGAAGGAGCAGAGGCCCGTCTCCGTCTCTTCCAAATCGATCTCCTTAACTCCGGCTCTATCCTCACTGCCGTCAGTGGCTGCGCCGGAGTCTTCCACCTTGCCTCTCCCTGCATCGTCGATGAAGTTCTAGATCCCGAGGTTCTTGATATATTGACCTGAAACTCTGTTAGAATGATCAAAAGCCGGGCCTTGACATAGAACCCTATATTCCAGCAAATTCAACTTTTTTTTTTTTCCCTTTTATTATACATCGTTTTGTTGTGGTATATTCTACAGAAACAACTTCTGGACCCGGCGATCAAGGGAACGCTAAACGTATTGACGGCGGCAAAGGAAGCAGGGGTGAGTCGCGTGGTGGTGACTTCATCCATCTCAGCTATTACTCCGAGCCCTAATTGGCCGGCCGATATGGTCAAGTCCGAGGATTGCTGGACCGACATTGAGTACTGCAAGCAGAAAGGAGTGAGTGCCCCTGCACCTGAATTTGGATAGTTTTTCATAAATTTAGCTCGGACTATAATTGTGGTTCCCAGATTGGATTATGAAGGCATTGCATAGTTGTGTGTTCAGTTTACATTGGGTCTTACGGTTAGGTGTGTGTTTGTTTGTTTGTTGTTTTGTGGTGTAGTTATGGTATCCGCTTTCTAAAACCCTAGCTGAGAAAGCTGCTTGGGATTTTGCCAAAGAGAAGGGTTTGGATGTGGTGGTGGTGAATCCTGGGACAGTAATGGGCCCTGTGATCCCTCCTAGGCTCAATGCAAGCATGTTAATGCTTGTTCGCCTTCTCCAGGGTAAGGATCTATCCTCGCAGCATGTCTTTTTTGATTATATTGTTGTTATTGGGGGATTCTTTCATCGGAAATAAAATCTTGATTTTTCCACCATCGTAGGTGTGGGTTTATGTCAATTGAATTGATGTACTATTGTTTTTAATTTAATCGGAGCGTTTCATAACTTCAACTTGAAATAGCAAATTAATACTCGGGAGTTTTGGGCGGTTTAGCAGATCATGTAGTCCGTGATCTGTGAGGACACATCAGCTGCTCTTTGACTTCTTATTCTAGTTATTACTCATTGGATTTCTAACCTCTAATGAAGACCATAGTTGTATTAATTCTAATTTTCCTATGTCTGGAGCTAATAGATGCACTGATGGTGCCATTTTATTCTTACTTCAGGATGCACTGAAACATATGAGAACTTTTTTATGGGATCTGTGCATTTCAAAGATGTAGCTCTAGCACATATATTGGTGTATGAGAACAAATCAGCAACTGGAAGGCACTGTTGTCTTGAAGCTATATCTCATTATGGTGATTTTGTAGCAAAGGTTGCTGAAATTTACCCTGAATATGAGGTGCCAAGGTAATATAATTTGACTTCCTGCTTCTGCATGTGGGTTTGGAAGTAATAGCTACTTACACGTCTTTTTTTTTAAAAAATGAACATCTGAACCTTCCAAACAGCACCAGAACTATAAATTCTGAATATGGTGGATTGAATTTACATTCCAATGATAGTTATTTTCTAGAGATTATGATGCTTGATGATGATGGATATATCCGACTACCATTTGCCAAATGAGCTTTATTGAGTTTACATTGATATTGTAGTGTCTGCTACAAGTACCACTGAAGTTTATCATCACATTTGGTTTGGTTTTAACTACTTTTTGTGTTTGAGTTCACCCCACCCAATCTCACTCCGATCCTTGGACTAAGTGGGGTGATCAGGCTGGGTTTCCGGCACTTTGAGTTCGCAAAATTCTGGATCTTTTTGTAACCTTTTTCTTAATTTCTGATTGCTATAGGACAGAAATAAGTTTTTATGATGCCTTGTTTTTTATTAATTGTAACCGCCAAGGTGTCTTTAGAGTTAAGGTTTTATGACTCCGTCGGTTTTGCTTTTTGATATTGTCACTGCCAAGGAGTCCTAAGTTGTAACCACAGTATTTCTCCGCCATAAGTGAGGGTTCATAAATAAATTACGGGGTGTCGTCCTCTTCTATAGAAAAAATAGTGGGGTGGATCTGTAGAGGTCCAGTATGCAACTTCTGTTCTTGCTTCTTAATGATGTCTACTGGCTTGTATGCGTTCTATTGATTTTAGAATTTCCTGTCAAGAAACTGAATGCCCCGTAGATATATCTGCTTCAATTCCCAAATGTTTGTTTCTGTTTCTCCAGCTCTGTCGTATCCATTTGATGGAATTATTCTAACTTAAATGCAGTAGAAATGGTCTTATAAATTGTTGATGCTATGATGTCCCTGTATATGTAGGTTGCCAAAGGATACCCAACCTGGGTTGTTAAGGGCGAAGGATGGATCAAAGAAGCTGATGGACTTGGGCCTACAATTCATACCCATGGAGCAAATTATCAAGGAGGCTGTTGAGAGTTTAAAGAGCAAGGGTTTTATTTCTTGAATTCAGCTCCAGGCATCACTAAAGAACTTCAAGGGCCCAATTACTAGCTGCATATGCTCACGAACACCCGGTGACCTATCTATCTTGTAAATTGATTGGGTGGTGAAGACAAGTATGTATGAATAATTCTAGACAATAAAGTAAGCTTATTTACTTCAGCTAGTATGTCCTTGACTCTTGCAATCTTTTCCTGGTATGTAATCGAGAAAAAACTAGATTGTTGTCTGTTTCAAGAAGTTCTGTCCGGTATTTCTTCCAAGTTGCTTCTCGAAAGAGTCGAATTTGTAAGAATTTTTGTAGTAAAAACGGAGGTACTTGGTAAGTTGCAAATGTGTAAAAAAATGATATTTGTTAACATTCAAAATGGCTGGCTCTGCACTCTCTGCCTTGATGTCGGATTCTTAAGCCTTTTCACTGCTGTTACGTTAATTTTGCCTATTTGATGCATATACACCTTTTCCAAAAGCCCCATGAAAAACGGCCTTGTGTTCTCTGTATATTGATTTGGTAATCACCCCGCAGTAGATACGTACTAACAACTCTGCTTTTTCTATATAACAGTGATATACATACTGGTTTTAGCATATTAAGAAAAGACAAACCATTTCCTCTCATTTTGATCTCTCTCTAACTTCTGTCAAACCCGATATTCATCTCACTTTGCTGAGTGAATAAGATAATACGGCTTTGATTTTGTACTTTTACTTGAATGAGAACCTCAACTAGACACAAACAAATATCACAACAATCTGAATTTCTAGTTGGGTTTAGCACATTAAGCGGGGTCGATTCAAAGAACCGCAGGTTCTCCTCGAGAAGAACATGAGCTATTATATCGACTTTGCTCAGGGCATCCTGATCAAACAAGTTTTCAATTTTTTATTGTTGAACCAAACTCAACTCATCACAAACCAATTATTGATGAGACCCGCCCACTACTTTTATAATTTTCTATAAAAAAAAGTTAAATCTCATCTCAACCTTAAAAAGTTAAACTTATCTCAATGGGACCTACAAAATATTACGATTGACAATTCAACTCGAACATCCAAGCATAGCCTTAGAGTGAAGACGTCTCAAATACTAATAATACTACTACGGATCGAGTATAGAAAGGTAGTAAAATATGGCAACCCATATGATTTGAAAGAGAGAATTTTTAAGTGGTCAATATAAATGGTTTTACAAGCGTCTATATATGTTGCTGAGGAAGCTCAATCTCTTCTGATTAACCTGACATACGCTTTCAAGAATCCATAGCGAAGACACAGCATAGTATCCCATCCTTCAGATTGGTCAATAAAGATTTTCTAACTAGCTTATCAATTTAGTGACCTTGTTCTGGTCCTAGAGGTAGTCTTTGGATTTTGGATTTCATGCATACCGAGTTCCAAATGTTAAAGGTTACTCCTAACTGCAGCCAGACTCTTGAGCCCATTATTGACCTTTCCACTTCAAGCTCATCTAAGCTTTGTCTGAGTTTAGACAAGTAGGCCCAATTGAAAAGTGATTCGTTCAAATAGATAAATAAATAAATGTTTTAGACATAAAAGAGTTTTATAAAAATAAATTCATAAATTGACGTGAAGATCTAATGTATTATATGATGTCACGATATTTGTGAGATTATAAATCTAATATATCATATGAAGTAATGATAGTTTATGAATTTGCTTTTATAAAATTCCTTTGTGATTGTAGCCCTTATCTAAAAATATTCTATGAAAGTAAAATTCACAAATTGATGTAGTTAGATGTGATATGTTAGATATATTTTATATGAAAAAGAGTTTTACAATCTGATCTACTATTGCAAATTACGTTTGTTTAAAAGTGTTTTTTTAACCAAATATTTCTATATGAAATTTACTTAAATAAGTTCATGATCAAGAGTACTTGCCAGTTGAGACGAATCCAAGATACACTTATCTTATTCTACTTATACAATTATAATATGATCAATTGGGCATAGCAATATCCCACCAAAAGAAGCCTAAACTTGGGAACTTATGCTGATCACCAAATTCTACCGAAACAGCCCAGCTAGCCCACTGCACCCACTCTTCTCAATCACTTTTAGCTCGATGCAAGCGCATATTCATGCATATAAACATGTCTGTCTGGCTTGGGAACTAAGTCACCCACCACCCCCCCGCCCCCCCCCCCCCCACACACACACACACACACACAAAGGCGTGCACGCAAGACAGTCGATAAAAGCGATTGATCACCACAACAAAGATAACAGGCTGATGATTGCGTTTCGATGATGTCTCTCAAAGAAAACGTGGTCAATGATCGCATCATATAGATCTATCTTTTTCTGCAGCTAGCGAGTTTCAGCAAAAACAAAAGTTAAGGTAAGCTAGCTATCGTAGCAGCCATGGAGAAAATGATGGTTTATCTTGATCTGGGAAATTAACCCTAACTTGCAGATCAGTAGTATGAACATAATCATCATGCATTGCACAGCTGACAGCCCAAGATCATCTGTCAGGAAATCTACGGTCTTAGATATGTTGTCGGTGACCGAAACTACAGTTTGTCAAACTATTCAATTGGGACCCATGCATGCATATCAGTGGGGCCGGGACGTACGTAATAATCATATCTCTGCAGTATTTGCATCACTTCCCTCCCATATAACTTTGGCTCTCTTCTTGACTTTACCCGCTCCTCTAGGTTTTCTTTTCGTCCATCACTTAGGGCCACCGACTGTTTCCCACGACCCTGTCCTGTGGGAGCAGCTAGCTGCCTGCCCAAGTTGACGTTGTCCATAAAACTTGATTTATACTTCACTCCCAACATTCATCCCCTTTGTCAATATCTTACAAAACCAGGTAGACCCCTGATGCATCCGTTATCCCGATAGACACTCGATGTCATGCTAAATAATTTACAAAAAGTTAATGCTTGATACACGAAATTATTGTGTAAAAAAAGAAAAAGAAAAAAAAGATAAACGAACAGTGAATTAAGCTATTTGACGTTGAAATAATGCTTAGTTATAATTTGTGTTTGGAACTCTAGAGTTGATGTGTAGTTTAGTTTATAGTCTAAATTTTTTATATAATGATAAGTTATAGTTATAATTTTGATTTATTAATGAAACAAGTTTATTTTCATTAAAAAATAAAAAAAATTTTATAAAAAGAATAAATATGGTACGTAGTAGATTTAAGATACATATTTATAAATTTTTACTTATATTTCGTCTAAAATCAACCACATGGACCATTGCTAATTATGAGAGTTGATGTGTTTACTAAATTTCCAAGACCCAGCTCAGTGGGTTTCAGTGGCTGGTACGTACACGTACGTTGTAGGGTTAATCCACTAGGTACGGAGTTGTTGGGTAATGAAGATTTTCAATGTCATTTAGGATTTACTGTTTAGCTATTAAATTAAACAATCTTAGATAATTAATCAGTGAATAGTAATATTTTATAAATTTTTTTTGAAATATATTGAAATATAAATAGATTAAAATATGTATTTGAATATATAAAATAAGTTAAATGTTTAGTTTTTTATAAAAAAAAATTAATAATTAATTAGAGATGAACTGTAGTCATCTTGACATCCAGCCGTCGCGGGGAGTACCGCTCTTCAGCACTAGGTAGCTAGCTAGCTTTGCAATCATTAGTTGCAAAATCAGGACCATCCAATTAATCCAACATGCACACTGATTTGCCTCCCTGTAATTCTTTCATTAATGACCTCACGTCATATATATTGAAGTATTTTTTCTGTTATATGGTACTAATTCTCCGTACGTATGGCAAAAGATCAGCGGTCTTTGAAATTAAAAGGACAATTTAAAGCTATTTATATATATATATGTATTTTTGTTTTTAACTTAAAATTAATTTTTATAACTTTCATACAATATTTTTACAAATGATAATTAAGCATTAATAATTAGCTGTAAGTCACACTGATTTTGATAATTTAAGGTGCGGAAAATTATAAAAAGAAATGTGAAAACAGCTTGGAAATACATGTATTCTTTCCCTTGAAAATTATAATAATTAATGTCCAAGATAACAAAGAATTACATTATTGAAAAATATATAGTGATGTACAATAATTAATTAATACATATATATAGGGAGGGAATAATAGCCAGCTTGCAGTTGGCTTGGCCAATGACATGCATGCATGGCATGGCATGGCATTATTAATGGTTTCTTTACAAACCCTTCTCAGCAATTCCAAATGGCGGGTTGGATATTGCTTGATTCTTGATAAGATAGAGCATGTCGATCTCCCTAATTTTTCATACTAGCAAACTGCAGTATAGTTAGATTTAGTTCTTTTCATTTTGTTTTTCATGTATCGATATACATATTATATAGATATATAGAATATGATTTTATGCTTGTTTTTTGAGATTTTTATTTTTATTTGTATTAATGTCGTCCTTATTTCTTTACGGTAGAGCAATAAAATTCGAAGGTACAACAATATTAGGTACATTTGGATCCTCAACTCATCTTAAATCATCTTAACTTATTATTATAATTTTTTCAAATTTCAATATAAAATATAATAAACAATTCAACTTTTTCAAATTCTAAAATAATAATAATATTTTATTATCTTAACTTAACTCGCTAGTAATCTTCTATGTGAGGTCCAGAAATTATAATCTCCCAGAAATTAAAGGTTCAAGAAAAATCCTATTTATAAATTGACATAAACAACAGTAAAAAGTGCCTCCTCCTCACCTACTTGCAAATAATAACAGTAAAAAATTCAATGTCGAAATGTCATTTATAATACTAATGTTTACAAAGGATCTATATATAGAAAGGCGTGTACAGTACATAAGATGCAAATTAGTGGAAAATATTTTAGCCATAAAAGTGATCACACAAAAATAAATCTACAAACTGATGTGGTTTGATGTAGTACGTCAAATTGTAAAGTTATTTTTATTATAAAATAGATCTAAGGAATTCTTTAAAACTATATCGATTTGTGGATTTATTTTGTGTATGTAGCAGTTTCTCTTTGTAAATATTCAGTATACAAGACAGTACACTATTAACATGATAAAAGTACTTCAATTTAAAATATAGATTTACAAATCAAATTATGTACTGGGGTATCTACGACATAGTCAATGTATTTTTATGCCGACTTCTAATATAATTTTTTTTTTTTTTTTTTTTTTTTTTTTTTTTTTTTTTTTTTTTTTTATCCAGAATGTGAGTGCTGTCCTTCCCTGGACGCGAATGGAGAAGGGAAAGGGTATATAAATTAAGCATATATTCCATTCTGAGCTCAAACCAGCCTGCAAATGAGTGAACTATATCAATGCCCACCAATGGCATTAGACAAGCTAGACCACTCAGTGCAGTGCAGGCGCTTTATTAGACAAACAAAAAAACAACCCCACTCAAAGCAAAGCCGTTTCCATCGATCTCTCCCTAAATGAGGACTATATAATATTAATATGATCATACATGATCTGAATGCTTCGTTTTGCACTCCCTATGCCCAGAATTCACTGCCCCACGTACGCAGTACTGTTGCATGCAAGATTCACATCAAACACTAGAAGTACAGACATCCATAATATTTTGTTTATCCTAATTCGACACTTATGTCATTCCTTTCAGACATCCAGGGCCGAGTATCTATAATTTCTACACAAGCTTTGCATTACTCTAGATCAGTGGTTTCTCCTTCTCTCTCTCTCCTTTTTGTTCCCTAATGAATGGAATTACTAAACATTAGGAGATCAGAGGGAAGATGCAGAGAAGAACGTACACCTTTTAAGCAACAAGACAAAACTGAAGGCAATTTAACCGTGGTTTCCTTTTTGACGTTGCAGAGATAAAAATGGTGAAAGAAACAAATGCGTAAAAAAAAGGGTATAAACGTTCTAAAGGAAAAAGAAGGACGGGGCAATAAATGTTGCATCATTCTATGACATGATGTAGATCTAAAACTGAGGATCAGAAATGGGGTTTTTTTGTTTGGGAGTGCCTTGGTGGGTCTCTATGTTATCATGACAAAAGTTGAATATATATATACATATAATAGTTGTAAAAGATAAAATAAGATAATACCATCTAGAATGGTTTAAGAAAGGGTTGGCTGCAAGTCGTTTTCACACTGAGCTGGTGTTTACCTTAATAAAATAAGATCAGCAATCAGAAAAGAAAGGGATTAGTTTTTTCTTTTCATGGATGCTTGCAGGCTTTAGCCTATATCCTCTAGTAGCAGTTGTTATCACAGAAAGAAATGTTGTTTTCCTAGCTATGGAAGATGATGGAGAAGATCACGATCAGGGGTTGGCCATGGTTGAGATCGATCGTCTCAATCCAAACACCAAAAATTATGAACCCCAGATATATTTTAAAATGTAAGAATTAAAACAAACAGATAAAAGGGATCAAGAGCACCTGATCAGAGAGTGGAAATCCATACATCAGAGGCGCACGTGTGCATCATCATAACAGAGATCTTTGAGCCCAGAAAATCGAGATGCCGGGGACCAGATGAACAGTTGCTCCTGACTTCAAACATTTGGCTATAGTGACTGCTATTTTTTGCTTTGCCTGCCCTTCTTCATAATATTATAAGCTGTGGCCTCCACAGTCTGAGTTGGGTACTAGAATCCACACAAGCAAACAGTTTTGCAGATATGGAAGAACAAATACAAATGAAAAGAGAACTGACAGAATAATAGAAAAAAATTAAGACCTTGCTTATTGTATCCTTCTAGAGTCAACCTGATCTGCAATTTGCTCATAATGATATATATATATATATATTGTGGAAGGAGAAATTAATGTACTAAACAAAAGTCATATTACTGTAGATTTCTCTGATATCTCCATTTTCGAACTTCTATTCCATGTTTACTTCTTCTGATTCTGATTTCAGTTGATCAGGTCAAGAGAAAAAAGATAAAAGAAACTGAACAGTGAATTATATAAATGCTGTTTCTTCTTGTACGCAGTTGGAAACTTAGATCATGGAATCATGAATACCAGCCATTACAGAAGGAGAATAAAGGTTAACAAGCTGAAGGAATGAGTACGAGATAGCACTATAAGTTTTATATAGCCAAGAGATAAAAAAAAAAAAAACCCTCAATTATGAGAGAATCACTAGTACTTGTAAATATATATATATTAAACGTTATAAAAAACAGACGAAAATGGAAAATTAAGTTTCTAAAATAAAGAAACTATACGGTGGTCGTCGTCGTCGTTTGAGCAACACCACTTCCACTTCCCTCACCAGAACCCCCAGCATCACCTCCTTGAATCACCTTCGCTGGCACATTTTCCGGCGCCGCAGAAGCTGCCACCACTGATGTGGTTGCCGTGACTGTGTGTCGTTTCCGCTTCTTCTTTTCGTAAGGAATCCCTCTGGCTTTCGCCTGCCCTTCCCTCACCTCCCTCAAGTAAATCCTCACCGCCCTCGCTCCGAACGGGTTCGACTCCGGCCGTCCGCCGTTCTCCTCGTAAGCTGCTCTCAGGCGTCCGATCAGCGCGTCCAGGCTCCCCCACGCTTGCTTTAGCGGGCAAGCACAGGGGGCCGGAGGGTTCGGGTGCCCGAAGTAGGGGCAACCGGAGATGTGCACCTTCGTCTTCCCAAACTGGTCCAAGTACTTCAAGAACTCGATCACGTGCGCACCACTGCACCGGGATAGAGTTAACGGAGGCTTGTGGTTCTTCAGGTACTGCAAAAAGGTGTGCCAGTCTCGCCGCTTCTGTGACTCGTACCGACTCAGTGGCAAGGGCGATGAACCCTCCGCAGCCGGCGCCGAACCTGTTGCGGATGGACCCTCTCCGCTATTCGGGTCGGATGTACCAGCACCTGAAGCTAAATCCATAAACAAGAGCTAGCTATGGGTCTGTACAAGCAACAATTTTACCTAATATTTTCGACAACTGGGAATTGATGGTTTAACTTTTGTCTCTTCTGCCTTGAAAAGAAACCTCAATATCTATAGGTGAGTTTCCTCCCCGCGTCTTTCTCTCTCCAGCTAACAAAAACAAACACCATGACCCTTTCAGTACAGTTTTCTGTATTAACTGCTCCGTTTGGATCGGTGATCTCTTCACTTGAAAGAGCTTCTTTTGGAGTCTGGTATCGCCTCTTTCCCGAGAAAGTGAAGGTAATCTAAGCGGGGGAGGTGGGAGGAAGAGCTATAGCTTGGTGATGGGACGTAAGATGTGTAAATGAATGAATACGGACTAGACTCTCTCCTCTCACTTTTTTAGAGATGGATAGAGAAGACGAGTGCTGCTATATAGCCTATAGAGATAGATTTATTTTTTAATTTTTAATTTATTTTTTAAAAAAGGAGCAATAATCTGTGTAAAGAAAAACAAAAACTACGTGTAGAGAGAGAGAGAGAGAGAGAGTTTTCTTTTCTTTTTAGTTGTGGTGAGAGAGGGAAAGAATGGTGGAAGAATTCACAATTCACGTGGTGGCCCTATCGGACATGACATGCTTACTATTCAACCCGGCGGAGCCCTCAGCTCCTATCCCACTCTCTCACTACATTTAAGTTTCACACTTTCACTTGCCTTTTAACTCCGCTACGATTTGGACCGTGAGATTAGAGAAGATAGTTTTAAATAAAAATTAAAAATTAAATAAAATATTATTTTTAAATTTTATTATTATTTTAAGATTTAAAAAATTAAATTATTTATTATATTTTATATAAAAATTTAAAAAAATTATAATAAGATAAGATGAAATATTTCTACTATCTAAACGGTTAGTTAATATGCTCGAAAGTTAAGAGAATTATAAATTAATTTTAAAATATGAATAACTTAAGAGCATTACCTGTTGGTATTAATATTTTATAAAATTTGATAGATGTTATGCAATTAAAATTTTTCAAATTTTTGTTTGAATTTGGTGATTTAAACTACGAGAAAGACAGATTTTTTTAATTTTCCAGGAACTTTTTTGTTGTTTATAATAATTTTTACATAATTTTAAAAATTTAACTTTGAAATTCTTAATGCAACTTTTAAGGAAATGTTTGGACAATAAAATGAAATAAGAAACTCTCAAAATTTATCATAATTTAATTATCAAAGATCACTTAAATATATATTCTTAATTTAATACAAATAATATTAATTATATATATCCATTTTTCTTTCTCTTAATAATTCAGTGCGTGGTTTGCTTCAGCCACGGTGGAACGTGGACTTAAATAAGGATAGTGGATCGGGTGGCATTTTGGGTCTCTTGGAAGTCAAAAGTTTCGAGGCTACTTAGGGAAAGAGGTTGTATTATAGTACCCGAGAGCTCCGTGGGATAAATGTACGTAAGATTTTTTCTTAAAAATAATCATGAAAATTAATATGAACATTTTAGAGATAAATTTCTATATTTTTTTGTGAAATTTATGGAATACATAAAAATATATTGAATTGAAATAATTTACAAAATCATGCGTTTTCATTGAAGTTTGAGAAAATAGCTAGAGTCCATTAAAATGATATTGTTCGGAAAAGCAGTATTAATTAATAATTTAAGAATTAATTTTTACTGGTTTGTATTCAGAAATGAGTTGAGATAGTTTATGAATAGTAAAATAAAAGTTAAATTATTTATTATATTTCGTATGAAAATTTGAAAAAATTGTTTCGAGATTTGAAATAAGTTGACGTGGGTTTTGAATGCAAATGAAGTTAAATTTTCTGAATAATTTTCTTCATGACAAATTATAAGGCCTAAGTCTTTAGTTGTGACATGATTATAGCTTAATTTTCGTTGTATTTCCAGAAAACGATGATAAAGATTAATATAAGGAGACGTGATCTTGTGAGGACAAGAAGACGAGATTTCAATATATTGGAGTAGTAATTTTAGTAAAGGGAAATGGCAAATGTAAATATAAATAAATACTTGTCATGAGGAAACATGCATCATGTGATTGGACAAAAATAAACATCTTAGGTCTACAATATCTCTATCATTAGTGTACGTATCGTAATAACATGACCTTGATTAGGTGTTATTTGTAGGGTTCTTTTTCCACCTTGTATAGCTAATTAATTTATTTGAGCGCATTAATATGCCTTTGCTTCTATATATTCGAGATGGCCTTCATGTTCTTCAACATCCAAAATGAGTCTCAAACGTCTAAACTTTGTAAAAAGAAGAGAATCAGTTGGATCTAATTAATTACGCCCAAGTTGGATCTAATTAATTAAAGAAAAGTATCAATTATAACTATAATGAGATTGATCTATAAAAGTAAACCTATAAAATGATATCGCTTTATATGATACATTATATTTATTTTACAATAAAAATAGTTTTACAATCTAACGTACCACATCAAATTATGTCAGTTTGTGAGTTTACTTTTGTGAAATATATTTGTGGCTAAAATATTTCTCCTAATTAAATGAGTTTAAGGCATTCTTCATTCTTTTTTAAATTTTCATTTGGTAAAACTGATTTAGGCTAAAAGGGTTACGGTGCATGCATTACTCCAAGCAATGAGAAGTGTTTTAGGGTTTTTGTGAGTTTTTCGTGGAAATTAGAGCGAGAAAGACGATGCTTTAAGTACTAGTGGGGGTGATGCATATGTTCGACCCTTTTTTTAACTTTTTTATACAGTCATGTTTTAAAATGAAGGTAATTTTGTAAAACGATATTGATTTTATAAGTTAATTTTATGAAAATGCTCCTAATGTAAAACATGGTTGTATAAAGAGTTGTAAAATAGTTATATGTGTATCATTTTCCTTTTGTGAGATTGTTGGGACAAAAGATGTGGTCAAGGGTAATAGAATAATGCCCGAATACAGTTAGAGATATGCCAAAATAATGCTTACTTGAGCGCATAAAACCAAAACAAAAGGGAAAGAAAAATGAGAAGAGTAATGCTACAAATTAATCACACACTTAGCGGCCACTTTTATCCCCTAGGTAAAATATGACACTTTTATCACCCTTAGATCATTATTTTTTTAAAAGTATAGACTCAAAGGGTGATAGACAATGTCACATCATTATAATACGATGAAAATAAGATGAGGGTATATAGTTTGTAAAGTTTTCCAAATGAGAAAAGGAAGTTCGAGCAAATTAGGAGGAGAGGAAAAAAGAGTAGATCAACAGGGAAAGTACATACGTCATTACAAGAAAATTGAATATTTGTTATGAGTTATTTGCGATGAGAATATACTTTTTTTTACAGCAAATTGAATATACTTATTTTCGCAATGAGAAAATAAGTATATTCTTATCGCAAATAACTAACAGTAAATACATAATTTTGTCAATAAGCATTAGAACAAGAGGGAAAAAAAAAAGGGAAGGTCATGTCAAGCTGGCTACATGATATTTATCAACAATTGCAGCATGCATGCATGTGTGGCCTGTGCACCAAGGCCGGAACGGGTGGTCGGGGTAAAATGGAATGATATATAGTTGGAAGATCGATGATGTGAGAGGATGCATGGGTTATGGAGAATGGGGAAAGAAGTAAGAAACTCAGTAGATTAGGAGTAGATTACTTCAATCAACCAATGCATAATATAAAGTTTCTCTCTCTTTGCTAGCTAGCTATTGCAAATTAAAGGGAGATTAGCATGATCGTCATGTGTTATTTTTTCATATATAGTAATTATTTCTTTCGATTTTTTATCTATATAAATTTTTTTTTATGATTAGTGTTATTAATTTTCTCTCTCTCATATTTTATAGTCTAAAACTATTAAATGGAGTGGATCCATTAATTCATTTATCACGTGTATATAATATTGTAGATTTAGTAGCATGCAATAAATTAGTAAGGATCATATTAACTGATCAGAGCCCCCAAGCTATCCAACAAAATAAGGAAACACATGATTGTTGTGCAAAACACACACACCAATGATGATAAACTAAAGTAAAAGTAAGCACGATGAAACACATGACAAATAATATACTTGGTTCGGCAAATTGCCTACGTCCACAGAGCTGTAGAAATCTTATTAACCAGAAGAAATTACAATCACTCAATCTCAACTCACACTCTCTAGGGCCTTTTTGCTCTCTCACTCAATATGCACTCACTTTACAATTGTTCTCTCTCTAAATATGCTGAAAAGTTGTACAAAACAAGTCAAATATAATATATTTATAGTAAATGGCGCTGGAAACCCTAATCTAGCAAGAACTACATTCTTCAATCGAGCGCGCCTCGAGCGAATAACTAATGAACATTGGCTCGAGTGGGGTGTCGGGCGTGGTTCCAGGGAATACTAGGGTTTATGTCTTGCTCGAGTCCACTGTCGAGCGCACCTTGAGCTACTACTATCGAGTGCATGTCGAGTGAACTCACTGTTCCTCAATTTTCTACTCACAGGCTAGTCTCCACATGTAACCCAACAATCGTCCACTTAGAGACTGGGTCTCCACATGCCAGCCATTGTTTCCAGCCAAGCCCTATCATCTCTGCAGTTCACAACTCTTGTCTTCATGCTAGAAGATGCACTGAATTCAAGTCTGACTTTAGTTTTCCACATACATCACCCTTAGTCAGCACATCTATTGGGCGACTCATAACTCCGACTACACTAGGAGTATTCGATCTCGAGTCGATCTTGGAAACCTTAGCCAACGTTCCCAGGCTTACATGAGGAGTGACAAAGCTGACTCCCTTTGGCTTTCTTATATGTTTCGAGCGATCAAGCCTGTCTTTTTACACTCTTGTATTTTCCTGCACATCATTGGTCACCCTGATGTTAAATACAAAAAGTTAGATCTCTTACCATGCGCTAAGACCAGCGCACCCTTAATGATCTTCCAAGCTTCTCTAAAGAACGCTACTGCATAACCTCTGTCATCAAGCTGCCTCACAGAAATCAGGTTTTTCTTCAGATCTAGAACATGTTTGACTCGCTGTGAAGTCCACACACCCCTATTTGGAAGTGTGATGTACACATCACTCACTCCCACTACATCTAGTGCATCTTTATTAGCCACATACATCTTCCCAAAATCACTAGCAATATAATTTTGTATGATCTCTTAATGTGAGGTGCTATGTAACGACGCCCCTGAATCCAACACCCAATCATCAATCGGATTGTGCACTGCAAGAATTAGGACATCATAAATTTCTTCTTCCACTACATTCATTACAGTTTTTCTTAATGTGGCCCGGCTTGCCACAACTCCAGAAATGATATGCTGCCCAAATCTCGTCTTACTCTTCCCTTTGCTCTTGAAGTTTGACCTGTCATGTATTCTGCCCCGATTGTCAATATTCAGGACTAATCCTGATCTTGAGAACTCACCCTAGTCTCTTTTACGTACCTCTTTAGTAAGGATCATGTCATGTATGTTATCCTAGTCCAGTTTCATCTTGCCGACTGAACTACTCACAGTCATCCTCATGGCTTCCCAACTATTTGACAGCATTACCAACAGAATCAATGCTCTGATCCCATCATCAAACTCAATCTCTACAGAAGACAGTTGATTTGTGATCGTATTGAATTCATTCAAGTGTTGGGCCACAAACAAATCTTCTGACATCTTCAGATTGAAACAATTTCTTCGTCAAGTGCATTTTGTTATTTTCCGACAGCTTTTCAAACATACCTGACAAAGTCTTCATGACATCCGACGTGGTTCTCTTCTTACTAACATTGTGTGCCACTATTCTGGACAAGGTCAATCGAACAATCCTCAGAACCTGTCGATCTAACAGAATCCACTCAGCATCATCCATATGTTCTAGCTTTTTTCCCAACACTGGAAGGTGGAGTCTCTTTCCATAGAGGTGGTCCTCGATCTACATCTTCTAGTACCAAAAATTAATGCCGTTGAACTTCTTGATCTTGGGTGCTTTCACTTTATCTCTAGCCACCATTCTCTTTCACTCAATATGCACTCACTTGAAAATTGTTATTTCTCAAAATATGCTGAAAAGTCATACAAAACAAGTCAAATATAATATATTTATAGTAAACAGTATTGGAAATCCTAATCTGACAAAAACTACGTTCTTTGGTAGAGCAACATGTCAAGCGCACTTCGAGTGAACAACCAATGAACATTGGCTTGAGTGTGGCTTTAGCAAACTCAAGGGTTGAGTTTTGCTCGAGCGCATGTCGAGCGAACACAGGGGTTGAACTTCACTCGAGCCTACTGTCAAGTGCATGTATAGTGAACTCATTGTTCCTCAATTTTTTGCTCACAGACCAATCTCTACATGCAACCCAATAATGACAATACACTTGTTTTTTATTCTGAGCTAAGAAATACACTGCGCATGATAAATATAAATTTTTCTTTTTGATAAGTAAACGATTATAAATATAAAATATATTTTATTGCCTCATGCATGTAAAATATAAAATACATTTAATTTACATGAGGCAATAAAACCAAAAAAGCATGCAGTGAATTAAGCAGCACCCTTTTCTTTTGTATTTCCATATATCCAACAAAAACTCGGTATATATATATATATATATATATATATATATATATATATTTCTAATAATTTTCTATATATTCGATCTCCATCTTCTATGTTCTCATGCATCATGCAGATCGAAATCAGCATTCTGCAGCCCCACGAAATCCCTTTATTGCCATTAACACAAAAGAAATAGCTCGAATGATGCTCTCTTGTCTGGCGATACTAGAATAAGGAACTCTTGCTAATTGGGCACTTATTTCCTATCTAACCTCTATCTGCACGTGTTCCTGCTCCATCCAAAAATAATAGGAAATTAAAGCAAGTGGAAAACCCTATATACGGCAGTTCATGAATGTTTTTCTCGCACTTATTCGTGAACATCACGCAGAGGATCGATTGCATATATGCATATATATTCTTGGGACTTGGGATGTACCAAGATTGCTAAACACGATCTCTAGCTAGCTTGCAGGTTTCTCCCTTCTTCAATAATAGATAGACGAGCATTTCAGCATATTCTATGTGCGTTTTCATTGAGTGTGGTTCCAAGTAAAAAGGATTTTATATATTAGAATCGATCCCACAGTTATACCAAATATTTTTTTACCTCAAGATAAATCTCTATGCACTAATAATAACTAACAAGAAATGTTAGAAATTGAAAAAAGAAAGTAGGTAATGAAAATGAATTTTGACACGTATCCACATGACTTTTTTTTTTTTTTTTCCCCTGCCATAATATAATGATAGAGAAATGGTGTCATCGATCGCAACATTTAATTCACAATTTCAAAAGCTGTATAAATATGGTTTTTCTTTGTTATTTAGGATTCACTAAAATTTTTTGTACTTTTTATGGGATAAATTTGGATTAATATATAATCTACGGACGTATGGACACTGCATATATAATATTTAATATTGACAAAATTAAAACTGTGCAAATATAATTAATATTGATAAAATGTTATATGGGCCACGCGCATACCATCGTAATTCTTCAAATATTATCTAATTACTATAAGAAAATTACTTATTGATAAAATAAATGTTACATCGTGGTCATAAATAGTCATTTACGTTGTAAATAACTTATCATATATAAATACTCGTTTTTTTGTAATATATATATATACATACACATTTTGTAGCTGTAATATACATATAGTGCAAGTATTTTCAGAATTAAAGAAGTAATTCGCAAATAATTGGATAGTTTAAAACTTAAATATTCAAACAAGTGAGTAGTTGTTATACGTTTGATACTTTAAATGGAGCACGCATGCATGATGGATATATATTATATTATACGGAAATTCCCGTTTCAGCTATATATATATATATATATATATATATATATTTTCTTTTTGAATTTGGCATCTTATAGATTTTTAAAGCTTATATATGATTATGGCCAAAATAAAAGATAAAGTTGGTGGAGTTGATTTGAAATGGTCCGTAGAGGATGGTGCTTCCCTTTCAGATCAATTGACGTTCTTCCCAATTTAAATCAATGCTATAATATATATATATATATATATATATATATATATATATATACACACTTCATTTTTCAGAAACATGCATGCATGCATGCTGTACTACTAACTTACCAGTACTACTACTACTACTACAGGACAACTCGATCATCCTAGCTAGCTACTCCAATTATAACCTTAACCAGCTTGACACGTACGTACGTAAGTCCACGTACCCTTGAAATAATGACATAATCTCTTCACATGATCATGTTTTAATTTACTTCGATCTCAGTGGTTTTATCAAATATAATCTCGTGAAAGTTGGTCGGGGATTTGATTATTGTTCTGATCATCATGATATATACCATTTTTTGAGATCCATGTAGTACTGTTCATGGCATGGATTCTCAGCATCATCATGTTTTGAAATTGCACGCAGATCTTATTCTAAAAATATATATGTATTAATTATTATATATATATATATATTATATGCCTTGATCAGTACCAACTTGACTAATGCGGGTTTAGGATTCTCGACTCTATTTTACGGCTTCAGATTACTATTAATATTCAATTAATTAATAAAGTATATATTTTTACGATTCTATTTTATTAAATATAATATCATAATTAGATGCGTCGACCCGTGATGCATTGTCGCGAATAATATATGTCGCATGCAACTTGCATGTATACATTTATATATATGTCACACACATTAATATTTCTTCAATAGTACCATATCCAACTTATCAATAATATTTTATAATATAATATATTATTAAAAAATATGCTGATGATAATTTCCCACCTTCGAGTCCAGCCAAAGTTAGTAGAACCCTAGAAAGATTCTGCACTAAACTGATCATGACTTATAGCCACCTCCTCGTGTTCACAAAATATTTATTAAAAATTTATAACGTGTATTAACGTAGTCATCTTATCATTATATTTTTTTTAAATTTTTATATAAAATATAATAAATAATTTAACTTTTTCTAAATCTTAAAACAATAATAATATTTAAAATTAAAAATTATCATCTCAATCTCCAAACCTACTCACCCAAATGCCTCTGAAATCTTTTGTACCGGGAGATCTCTGTTCTAGCTTTTCACAGAAAAGAACCATGGCCCATAACATTAATTTGTTACATATTTGGACATCAATTAATGAGTAGATTCTACTAATTAGGGGAAGGAAAGAGAGAGCGCTAATGGACGGGGTAGTAAAAGCTAGCAGTAGCAACATTTAATATATAATTCCTTATATAATTTTTGTATGTGTTAATAAATAAGGAAATGCTTCTAGATAGTCTTGCTATTTACAAGAGAAAAATAACTTCTCAATAAGTATAAGTCACATAAAAAAGTGGTGAATGAAGACAATACACAACAATACAAGTGATTAAAACCGAATTTGCTCTACCTCTAGATTTTCTCTTTCTCGAAATCCTTCCCCCACTGAAATCCTTTCCCACTACACTGCAACTCGTCATCGCCATTGACCATGCACTGAAATCTTGCTATAGCGGCCACCAAACAGAGACCCCACAATTGCAGTCACCCCTTCGAGATCTTGCCGTCACCATCTTCGAGATTTTTCCGTCGCCCATCACACTTCTAGTCACCCACCAAAGCTAGATCTTGCCGTCGTCCACTACACTGGCCAATGGTTTATTTTTGCACTTTATAATTGAATTTATTGGTCTGTTTGTGATGTTGGCTAGCTCAGTTTAGAAGAAAGAAAACAAACTAGGGTTGTCTTTACATTTGAGTCATGATTGTTTGAAGCATTGAAATTGGCAAAAAGAAATTATTGGGTCCATATTGGTGCTAACTTGGTTTACTTAACAGATTACTTATAATTTCAAGAATAAAAATTTCAAAAGTGATGTATAAAACAAGTCTATTCAAAAGGCAAATTATAGACATTATTGGGTCGGCGTGCTCGTCGTGCTCTCTGCCGTCGGGAATGTGTGGGGGTGGGGATGAGTTTGGGGTGGGGATGGGTTTGGGTTGGAATACGAAGACAGGGAAGCACAGTTTGTTGATTTGTTTTGGTGTAGGCAAATGCATGATAATTAATATTAAATGTTTATGTGTCGAACTGCTATTGGAGGGCTGGTTATTGAGGAAGACCAGCGGACTAGTCTCTAGGTTTTCTCTGATAAATATGGAGTGATTTGGACATGATGTCCTTGGCAGGATAGATCTGCTATATCATATATGTGCCAGAAAATCTTGATCCGATAAATTTTCTGAGCAAAAATGATACAAGTAGAAGCGCAACAAATTTTATAAAAGAAAATTCACATAATAGTTTTGAAATTTAATGTACCGCATTAAGCCACAATCAGTATATAAGTTTACTTTTATAGATTTTTTTTGTGTTTAAAACATTCCTCTTTGACAAGATCACGAGTACTTATTTTATTTTATTTTTTATTTTTTTAATGAAATAATATAGAAAAACGGGTGGAGTCGTTTTATTGGCAATATTGGAAGACCTTCAAGTAGCTGAAGAATATTGAAAGAAAATCACAAATGTCTGGATCATGATGTTAATAACAAAGGTGCCCCGGGATTTTTTGTGGACCCAAATATGCACGTACCAAAACCCCAATATCTCTGTCACCAAAGATTTTTGAGTGTATATATTTCTTTCATAGATATATTTGTAATGGTACGAATAGAGTACTATAAAAAAAAATTTAAAAAGTGTAGAGTTCGATATGAATTCAAGATCTCTGTTTTAATATTTTATAAAATTATTATTTATTTTAAAAGTTTAAATTGATAAGAAGAGATAGATTTTATTATTTAATTTATATCTTAACAAAGATACGCAGACAAAACATACACAACATTAATATCTTCAATTATAAATAATATTAAATGCAATTTTAGATTGCATTCATTTTTTTTAAAAAAAAATAAGATTTATTATTAAAAAATAAGTTATTTCATACCGGTATTTATCCATTTGTTTTAAAAAATTAGCTAAATTTAAACATTCTAAAAATATACGAATTATTTTCCATTAGACTAATGTTATTATGCCCATAATTTATTCCATTCATTTTTTCTCTTGATGTGGCACTATAACGTGATGCCACATGACTTATTAAAAAAATTAAAAACATAAATATAAAAGATAGAGAGAATCTTATATTTTAGTATTTATCTTTTTGTACTTTTAAATACTTTTTTTATTTTAAATATATATTTTTAAAATTCTTTTAAAAAAGTAAGAAATGAATTAACTCTCGTTTATTTTTATAGTTAAAATGAGATGAGTCGAGATAAAAGTTGAAAATTAAATAAAATATTATTTTTATTTTGAGATTTAAAAATTTTAAATTATTTATTTTATTTTATTTTATATAAAAATTTAAAAAAATTATAATAATAAAATAAAATAAGAATAAGAATAATTATAAAAACTGAAAACAAACGAGGCATTATTATTCTTGAAAATTAGGACCACTCAGTGAGCTACTCTTAATTAATATTACGTTGCTTGGTGATGATGGTCAAATTGGGGGGACAGTCGTACCCTGATAGTTTTTGAAAGTGGGATTCAGTTTGTCAGCAAAAGAAAGAAAAAAAAAAAATTAATAAAAAAAAAGGAGTTAATGTGATAGGTGGGGAATGAGGTGTTACGTGTGATTCTGATTAAAAGCGGTGTGTTGAGTGAAGGAACCGAAGGGAATAAATACGACGACTACACAGCTTTCTGCTATAAATCTTCATCATGTGGAGTAATGATACATATAATATAATATAATATAATATAAACATTATTAAAAAAAATTATATAATATTTGGAAAAAAATTACTTTGTCTTTCAAATTATACCGTGATCGTTTGGTAAATTTTTTTATTTAGTGATTAAAAAAGTGATTTTAAATATATTGAAATTTTTTTAAAATATTTAAATATATAAAAAAATGTAAAAAAAACCAAAAACCAAAAATAGTAAACTTGAGCGGGCTGCTCACGGAGCGACTCTAATATTTGTATTTGCATATCTTATGAATATAAATATAATTTTTCATTCATATAAGATTTGACTGAACTCATAGTCTTAATCAGTCAGGATTTGTGAACCATCTCTTACAACCTTAGTTATAAAATTTGGAAAATGTTTTACACAATCATAAAATAAATGTACAAGTCTCCTACATTTATAACGATAAGCTCAAAATTGTGAATAATTATTCTTAAATCCGTTTGGATAGTGAGATAAGATAAGATGAATTTAGATAAAAATTAAAAGTTGAATAAAATATTATTATAATATTATTTTTTAATCTTATTATTGTTTTAAGATTTAAAAATATTAAATTATTTATTATATTTTATCTGAAAATTTAAAAAAATTATAATAATGAGATGAGATGAAACTGTTTCTATATCCAGACAAGATCTTAATATGACATATGGTTAGAGTAATGATCTTTTAGGATTCAGGCCATGACTAGGTGTGTTGATAAGCTTACCAAACCTGTCTTCGATCAATTTGTTACATAGACAGTGAGATAGTATTTAGGCCCCGTTTGTTTTTACAGATGAGATTAGATAAGACGAGTTGAGATAAAAGTTAAAAGTTGAATAAAATATTGTTAGAATATATTTTTTTAATATTATTTTTATTTTAGAATTTAAAAAAATTAAATTATTTATTTTATTTTGTGTGAAAATTTAAGAAAATTGTAATGATTAATTAAGATGAGTTAAGAATAGTAATGATTAATTTGATGGTTGTTAGAGAGTAATAGAAGATATGGTAATGATACATGATTGAGTTTTACTATAAAGAAATTTGGTGTGCAACACAACACTTTTTGTAGTCTTATAGCGTGAACTCTTGCTACTAGTTTTGAAAAAGTAGATAAATATGAGATCTATATAAAAAAATATTTTTTAATTGTGGACTTCACATTTTTTAAAGGGAGTGCACAAAATTTGCACACCCCAAGATTGTATCTAACATTACTCATCCCCATATTTTTAATACTGTTTGATTTTTATAAGAGAAATGATATTTATAGTCTTATAGTTTGCAAGACTAGTGCACTCTTTTTGAAAGAAATGAATAATTATGAGATTCACATGAGAAAATTAATTTTTTAATAATGAACACTACTCTTTTTTAAAGGGAGTACGTAAGACTTCACATCCTAAGACTAAATTTGACATTACTTTTTTTTTTATATATATAATGATCATATTTGAGTATAAAAAAAAGTCCGGATATCCAAAGAGATTTGAATTCCCTCTCAACTTCATTTTGTTGAGAATGTGAATGAGAAATGATATATACAAATTCTAAATACACAAGTTTCACGCAAACTCTATATAAAAAATGGACCCCAACATAAAAAAATATGAAAAACTCACTTTTTCTTGATGATACCTATATTTTTATAAAATACTTATATATTTGAGACTTATACCTAGTATTACTCTTTTATTAAAAATTGTGAATTCCCTTCTAAGAAAATGGTAATTTAGATTCCTTCCACTTTAGAAAATTCCTTTTCCCTTGCAGCTAATAAAAATGACAGTGATAACTTTTACATTTTTTTTTATTGGATACTATTATGGTTAGGCAAGAAACTTTATGGGACATATCATGGTTATCTTTTTAATGGTTCTTTTAATTTCTTTGTTTGTGACAATTTGTGAATCTGTATATAAAAGTGAATAATCATTAAGGAAAATCAACATGTAATATATAAAGTCAATACTTCAATGATGTATTGAGCATGCCAATAATGAACTTATTCCTCGGACCAAATGTTATACAATAGGAATATATATTTGAAAGAAATTCACTCGCAGACGTGTTTTTTAACAAAGTAATGTTAGATATATTTATGAGTTGTGTAAGTGTCGCGTATCATCTTGAAAAAAGAATGTGATCTATAATTAAAAAATTAATTTTTTCTTGTGGCCCGTTTCATATTTATTCATTTTTTAAAAATGAATATGCGACACTTACGTACTCTAACTACAAATAACATTTCTCGTTTTTAACACGCTCAATACATTATTGAAGTGGGTTCACAATAATAAAAGTTGAACTTTTTTATAATTATAATAAGTTATATAGCTAGTGCGTAGATAAAAATATAAGTACAATCTTTGGTGCCTCCTTTCCTTGGATGCATATCCATTTTGATAGATGCTTATCCATATTCAATCAACTTTGCTGCTACACCCAAATGAAAGCAACTGATCTTAGAAAGATGACCTGCAACATAGGACATAAATCTCTATATCTTTTTATTCAAATAAATTGAATAAAACACAATGATATGCAAAGGTTAGCGTAAGGGAATCAAGGATTAGATAGTGGTTTTGACGTGCCGTCTTTGAAATCTTTTCGTTTTTTAAAAATCAAATTGATTATGCATCCAATGCCTTTATTCACAATTTCTTCTTGGACCCTAGGGTTCAAGACAAGTGTTAATATCAAAGACCCCACAATTTTTTAGTTATTTAGCATTATCTTATACCTATTTCTAAGTGTTTTTCGTAGGAAGCAATGCTCCCACCATCAACGGTTCTTTTTAATCATTCACAATCTCAAACAATCAACAGTTATACTGAGAAAGTGAGAACATAGATTGCCATTGAATGAGAATACTTATTATTTTGAATTCTACTACTTATAAATCGGTATGTAAAATACACATTCTATACCGTTGACGTGACAAGATTTAATTTATTTGTTTGTAAGAGATTTAAATTTTAAAATTTTCATATAAATTAAGGAGTCGTTTGAATAGTGAGTTGAGATGAAAGTTGAATAAAATATTGTTAATTTTTTTTAATATTATTATTGTTTTGAGATTTGAAAAAGTTGAATTATTTATTATATTTTATGTGAGAATTTAAAAAAGTTGTAAGGATGAGATGAAATGAAATAAAATGCTTTTACTATCCTAACGGAGCCTAAGTCTTGTCATGTCAACGGCATGGAGAATATGTTAATTTACTTATACACCCACTTATGACTAGAATTTTTCTATTCTTTTTGTCTTTTGTTTAATTAAAGTCAAGAACAGTGTCTAGTTGAAGTGAGTAGGGTTGGACTTTCTTGAAATTGTCATGTGGGATTTTTCCTTTAAATTCATTCAAGAACAATGAAGGAACATTTACCTACTTGAAGGCGGTTTTTCCACAAACTTCATGTGGTCGTCCTCCAACTTTCAAAGATTGTTTTGGTTGAAAAAGTACTGATATCATGCATGTGAAAGGCTATAGATTGTAGATTATAAATATTTGTATGAATATGTTACACTCAGATGGCATGCATGAGTTTTTGACACCACTCATATGTTTTTTTTTTAATTAAAAAAATGATAAATATCAGCTGGAATAATGGGGTGGAACCCTGACCATCATCCGAAAACAGTAAAAATATATGAGTGAGAATAAATAAAAAGGAGTGAAAATGAGAAAAGAAAAGTGAAAGATGTTAGTGGAAGAAAATATAATATGATTTGTTCAAATATAAGAGATTTGATTCCTATATTAATATTGATCAAATGGTTTAATTAATTAATTAATTCACTACAAAAAAATAAGTATTTATAACAGATTATTTACGATAAAAATAAACTCATTTTGATAATTAATAATTATTTTTATTAAAAATAACTGATCATAAATAATCAATTATTTTGAAAAAAAAGTTGGTTTTCTTATGGCCATTCTTGTTGGCTTTGGGCTTAGTATTTTCAAACTTTCAAATCAGGACAAGAAATTTGGATGTAAAAACATACACATCATGTGTAAGTACCATATTGGTGGTGTATAATCATGCATTGTTCAAAGCATTGATGTTTGAATGGGTATTGGGTATCTCATATTGTACGTAGTACAGTACACATGTCCTTGTTTTATTTATTGTCTTCTCTTCACCCACCTCTCATAAATCTGCGTTCTCATTCGGACGTAGGGTCAATTTCCTTGTGATCCTCACCTATTATTGTCCATAAAAACTTAGAACCCATAAAAGAAATTTTAATTAAGAGGGCATGGGAAAATAAAAGCATGGATGTGGGCAAATGCTTACCCGGATTTGAAACTTATTTGAGTTTTTCTTTCTTTCTTTTTTTAACTGGACACTTGGGGAATGAAAGATGAGAAATCTGTAAATATTAATGAAATTATTTATGAATAATTGTAAAATTATTTGAATTATGATATTTGATGGGATTTTGAAAAATGAGAAAGAAAATATTGAATAAAAATATTATAAAGTTAAAATATTGTTAGAATATAGTTTTTTAATATTATATTTGTTTTGTAATTTGAAAATTTTGAATTATTTTTTATATTTTGAAAGTTTAGAAAAATTGTAATGATTAATTTGAAATAATGTGTTTGAGTACTATGTTTGGAAAGGAAATGAGATGAGATGAGAAACATTACCAAACATCCACAGAGTCCTGGTTTGGATAGCAAAATCCTCCGAACTCATTCAATCTCATCTCATTTCATCTTATCTCAATATCCAAACACCACAAATACAGACATAAACACTTTTCAATTTCAAATTTTTAACTTTTTCATCTAATCATTACAAATTTCTAAATTTCTAAACAAAAAATAATTCGACTTTTTTAAATCTAAAAAAAAGGTAATATTTTAATAATATTTTTACTTTATAATATTTTTATCTAATATTTTCTCTCTTATTTTCTAAAACTTCATAAAATATATTAATTCAAACTATTTTATTATTATTTATAAATTATCTCATTTCATCTCCCTTTTTAACGTTTTAAACGATGCGACACTTCTTCTTTACCTCATCCTTGTCCATGTAAAGCCTGCCTAACCTTGGTGAATCACATGCTCACACCTGACCGTATAGGATAAAGGGGCTCTGATCGGTGAATTAGCCATTTTAGAAGCTGGTCTAATCTGCTGGGAAATGAACTGATAATGGATTGGAAAAGTGTAACACTAGTAAATCTTAACCAAAAAAGTTGGGCTCCAGAGCCCATACTGTCATTGTGGAAAGTTTAGGTCCTATATGGTGGATAAAGACCCACACCTTGTCTGGTCAGTAGTGTGCAACGGATCCAGATCCGGATTCTAAAATTGGATGGTTATTTATCCGGATTAATCTGAAAATAATTCGAGCGGACAACCGAATTAATCTAGAAATAATTCGGGTGATAACCTTGTCTGTCAAGAGTATTGTTACCACATGCTCCTATTCTATCATAGGATTGTCATATTACTAATTTAACATTTATACGAATATTTTCAAGTCAATGAGAATACAAAGATGATTGATTTTCATTAAAGGGCACAAACGCTGAGTGAGAAAAACTTTCCAAACAGCTTGCAATCAGAACATTTTACAAAGGTACATCAAAAATACAAAATTATCACTATATGAATCAGGGCACCGAAGAATTGGTTCCAATTCCCAAGCTTTAACTCATGAATCAGATTGCTCTCCGGTAACATGGTTACACAGACATGTTAGAATGACATGACAAAAAAAGTAAAACAAAAAGTGGAATCAATTATACATAAAATAAGATTTGCGTAGTTCAGAAACATGTCTATATCTATGGAGCTGTAGAAGATTTTATTCAGATGACAATTATATATACAATACAGCTCCCGCACAATAGTTTAATACAATATATGGTAATCCTTGATTAGCAGGTAGGGATGGATTAAGAACTAAAAATGGGTAAAAAAAAAATCATTTGAAAATCCACAAACAGAACCGGATTACACACATATAGGCCCAACAGGACCTAGTAAAATAATACAATTTGAAGCTTATAATAACCTGAAGATGAGACATCTCTCTCCAACCGAGTCTGAGCAGAGAAGCTCTTCAATGGGATTAATGACAGGCGATGATTCATTCTTCTGTCGATCCTGTGAATTCAGACATTGATGAATACCTAAAGAATTTCCAAAGGCTTTAAAAGCCCGAAGCCGCTCTTCATGCATGTCTTCTGTCATGAGTGGTGCATCCGACAATGACGAGAAGAAAACAATAAATTGCTGTGCTCTTTACAAAATCATGGGAAAACAAACTTAACTTAAAATAGAAAAAACTGAGTAACAAGATTGTAAGTAGTCTGATAATTTTTTACAGCCATCTGAGTGAATGGGACATGCAATCTTTGATTTGACTTCAGAAGTGTTTTAGACCCTATCGTCTGAAAGCTTTAGATCATTCACAAACAACACATTTTTTAAGTAATTCATGAGGTTTAACTCATCTCATAAAATCGATTCTATAAAAAAGTATTGCTCATTTTTTATAAACATGCCTAAAACTTTGTTTATAGGTAATATGAGATTATTCATCAACACCCTTCCTCACATACAGGCTAGTATTTTTTCAGATTTTTATCACGGAATA
Source organism: Juglans microcarpa x Juglans regia (assembly GCF_004785595.1). NCBI lineage: Eukaryota > Viridiplantae > Streptophyta > Magnoliopsida > Fagales > Juglandaceae > Juglans > Juglans microcarpa x Juglans regia. The sequence continues at coordinate 5,642,444 of NC_054607.1, forward strand.
AGTAGTGTAGACTCCCATTCGTACTGTGATAGACTATGATTTCATGAAAAAATTCATGGGTCTAATTCATCTGATAAAACTGGTTCTACAAGAGATAATTATTCAATCAAATAAATAAAAGTATGGTATTTTGGATGATACGATATTATAACTCGAACGAGGTTTTTAATAAGAGGATCCAATCAAATAAATAAAAATTAAAAATCTAGAATAAATCTATTTATAAGTTTATTTTTTTAATACACTAAACGTATATTTAATGCGAAAATTTGTTGCATCAATTTATCTAAAAAATATATTAATTTTTTAATTTTTTCATAATACAATGAGTCCCATAGTAAATATATATTACGAGAAGCACGATATAATTTTATATATTTTATTAAAAAAAAAAATTTATGAAACCCAAACATATCATTCCCAAGCCTACCGGGTAGTGATACGACCCATCTATTACCAAAAGGTATTTTAATTTTTTAATTATTTTCTTTTAAGTATTTTTTTAACATCTTTAATTATTAAAAAAAAATTTAAAAAATATATATAATAAACACTTCTTTAATTATTAAGTAAAATAAAAAAATTATTAAATAAAAAAATAATAAATGAGTAATAGTAAAGTAATATCCTAAAAATATATTTTTCCCTCAATCACGGCCCAGATATTGTCATTTAAAGACTATTTGTTTCCAAATTTGGGCCACATGACTCACATGGCAGACCACGAACGAACAACCGGACCCACTTTCACCGGGTCCCGCGTCCCGCGTCCCCCTTAATTGTCACCGCCCATCAAGGAATAAATAAATGAACAAAATCCATTAAAATTTATTAAATGAATAACTTCCATCAATTTGTTTTCAGTAATATAAGTATAATTATAAATATATATATATATATATTTCTTCTATTTAATTTAATATAATATATCAAAGTATTTTTTTTCATCGAATTTAAAAGTCTTGTTGGTTTGAATCAGACGACAATTTACTTGTAGATGTCTAAAGTTCTCTGATTAACTCGAACATGAATTTAATACAAACTATTTAATTAAACAATTAATTAATTAGTTAAGAGATTCGAATCTCAGTTAATTAATAATAATTCAGTTGGAAGATTGAAGTGTCCATAAACAACATGAGAGAGAGACTAATCTTAAAGACAAACAAACAATTTAATTGTTCATGTACTGTTTGTAACCGTGTAAAATAAAAAAAAATTTATTTTCATCAGTTATTATTCACCAATCAACATACCTTATGAAAAGCACTCTCACACTTTATGAAAAATATTTCCACATTCTATGAAAAAATTATAGGTATTGAGTGTGAAAGTAAATAGTAGCTAATACATAGTATTTCTCGTAAAATAAACATTGTCTGTTGTTTACTCCGTTATTTTTTTTTTCTTTCTTGATAATCTCATGTATTAAGCCTTTGATCTTTAAAATGTTGTTTGAGAGAATTTTGTAAGATATTTTTTAAAAGAAAATTTCTAAAATTATTTTGAGATACAACTTGGATCAATCGTAAAAGCAAGTGTTTTCAATAGTAACCTTGTTTAATTATTGAAAAGTATTATGAATATAAAAAATTATATAAAAATAAATTTATAAATTAATATAACTTTTCTTTGATTTATTTTATAATAAAAATATTGTTATATATTTAAAAAAATTTTATAAAAATAAACTCACAAATTAAAATAATTTTATATAATATATTAAATTTATTTATAATAAAAATAATTTTATAATCTAACATATTACATTAGAGTAGTGCTATAACTACAAATAGATTATGTAAAAGTCATCGCACAAATTGACCTCAGATAAGTTTTATAATAAAAGTAACTTTATAATCTGATAAATTATATCAATTTATAAGATTACTTTTATATAATCATTTTATAATTAAAGTATTTTTTGTTACATTAATCATATTAATGAATTTATTTACTCATTTATTTTTAAGAATATCTATTTATATCTAAAACATTTTTTTTAACGAAGAAAATAAGTTTTGCATCATGACACACGGCTGGTATTTCTCTTATTTATTACTGCGGCAACGCAATGGCAGACTCATCTCACCCTCGGAACAAACGAACCACCGCCATCTCCTATTCCTCTGTTCTGTCACAAATTCCTCTCAGAAAGAGAAAATGATGACAAACACAGCTCGGAAAATCTGAGCGAAAGTTTGGGCTCCGGTATTCAGCCTTGTGAACACCAACATTTGGATTGCATACGTTTGACCGAGCTCATGGCTGCGGCGCTGGAGTGCTGGTCCAGCCGAGCCAGCACGGACGAGGACATGGTCGAGCAGGTGCTGATGAGAACACAGGACCGGTCGGAAGGGTCACCTACGGCCAGCTCCGGTGGTTCCGGAGGGGCATATGGGGCGAAGGAGTCTTCGGCGATGCAGAAGAGGCTCCAGAGGCTGAGCCGGAACGTGTCGGAGGCGCTCGCCTCCCTCAAGAACACTCTGAATCTCGACTCGGCACGTGACTCACCGTCTCCCTCCTCGCCAAAGACCGAGTGCTGTAGGAAGGTCATGTGGGGCAGCGTTGTGCGGAACCTTACGCAGCTCTATCCCGGTAGCCAGCTCCCGGAGAAGCTCGTCTCCAACCTCCGCAAGCATTATGATTCGTTGCCGCTCAGGTTGACTCATTTTCTGAGCCTGGACTCTGTTTGGTTGCTGAGAAAATGTTGGAAAATGAAAGACAATGAGGCTCCAAGAATGAACAAAAAATGAATAAAAACTAAACTCTCCTGATCTATAAGTTCAGTGGAGGTATGGATTTTGTTTCTCAGGAGCCAAACAGAGCATTTAGGTGTCTCTTCGACCCTTTTAATTTTCTTCAGTTACAGAGAATTGATCTAAATTAATTTTCTCATCTATTTATTAATTTGTTAAACTGATGCTTACAGTTACGCTCAAGCGGGATTTGATATGAAAGAAGTGTTTCTTCATATTAAGTTGATAGAGGAGGCATCGGGGGATGACCACCCTGCGGTAGTTATTCAAGAAGTGTCAGATGATGAAGTTCAGGGGTCTGTATTCAAGCTCACATTTGCATGTAACTCTTTGATTTCTTGGCCGGTGATGTCCGGGGCACTGGACAGCGCGTCCATTTGTTGCAAGAAGATACAGATCTTTGAGAAGAAGGGGTTCACTCTTGGGATTCTTCTGGTTCATGCCGGGAAGGAGAGATCGTTCAAAACCCGGATTGAAAATGCACTTAAATCGGCTACAAGGAAGCCAAAGGCCAATGCAGTGAAGCTCACTTTTGGGCTTTGTGGGTGTCAGGAAGAGAGCACTAACGGGAGAGACTTTGCAGAGATTGAAGAAGAACCGGTTGACCAAAATGATAGAAATGGGGATGAATATTTGAACACGAACTTTCAGCTTCAGATGCCATTGCCCACTTCTTCTTTCTATGCATCGGTTGATGAATGGCAGACGATTCAGTCGGGTGGGGATGAGATTGGGAAATGGCTGTTGAACTCAGAAAATCTTGAATTTATCGAACAGATTGGACCCAGTTCGTATAAGGGGGTCTACGGGGGCAAAAAGGTTGGAATTGAAAAGCTCAAGGGGTGTGACAAGGGGAATTCTTATGGGTTTGAGCTCCGAAAGGATCTGTTGGAGTTGATGACCTGTGGGCACAGAAATATTCTGCAACTCTATGGTGTTTGCATCGATGAGAATCATGGGTTGTGTATCGTGACGAAGTTGATGGAAGGTGGCTCAGTTCATAACTTATTGCTGAAGAACAAGAAACTTCAGACTAAGGAAATTATAAGAATTGCTGTTGACGTAGCGGAGGGGATGAAGTTCATGAATGATCATGGCATTGCATATAGAGACCTCAACACACACAGGATCTTGTTGGACCGGCATGGAAATGCTTGCTTGGGGGACATGGGTGTTGTTGCTGTTTGCAAGAGTGTTGGTGAGGCAATGGACTACGAAACTGATGGTTATCGGTGGCTAGCTCCAGAGGTTTGTTCCCTGTGACATTAGTTTAAGTTTACCAAATTCATCGGATAGCTATACAAATTCAACTATATAATCGGTTTTTTTCAAAAAAAAAAAAAAAAAAATCAAATCAATGAAGCTAATTAGTTGAATAATTTCGGATGACGCGTACTGGTATCACTACTACTTTATATGACTAAGCGTTTAGAATTAGTGTACGACTTGAGTTAGTCGTAAAATGCATGAATGGTAATTGTGTCTTTGAATTCTGATTGCCGTGGAAACAAAATGCTATCATTCCTTTCCCATTTGGGCATTTGTAACCATGTTTCACTATACTCCTTAAGGTTTCGATGAACTTGATTGTTTGAGGTTCTTACACCATCTGCTATGATCGAATTACTTCAAATCCATCCGTGTTACACATTTGATTGTTTACTGTGATTTTCTGGAATGTGCTCGGGGAAGAAATGGTCCACTGGTGGATGCTTGCTATTTTAACTTTTTAGAGTTTGCAATTGTTGACGAATGCTTGGTATATAACTTTTACAATGGATTCGAATCAAACTATGTGGGTCAATTATAGGTGTAAAAGATTTGCGCTATCCTTATATTATTTGCCTACCTAGGAAAAAATTGCAACTTTACCTAGATAAACCTTTTGGGTATCCAACTATAGGATTTTCTTCTTCTTTAATTGCACAAAATATAAATGTTATCGTGTACAAAACATTATCTTGGTCCATTGTATGTGAGTTCTCAGGACCACTACACACTTTTCAAGAGACTATGTCACTTATCGAAACATCATTGTTTGAGCATGCCGAACATGTCTTCATAATTGTATTTGCTTTAAGCTTCAATATTGTGTTTACCTTTATCTAAGCACTCCTATGTATTCCCAGCCCAACTAGTGGAGCCCACGTAAGGGAACTTTTAATATTATAGCATGATTTTAGTCCCAAGGTTATAAGTTATTACCTGCTTTGTAAACAAACCCCCCCCCCCCCTCCCCCCCAACAAAAAGGAGGAAAAAAAAAAGACTAAAAACAAAAGTCAAAGATGAAAAAAAATCTACTATCTGTGAGCCATTGTCTGGGCACTGTTTCTTCCTAATTTCTTTGGCTGCCTAATCTTTATGTTGCCGATACCATTGGAAACTATTTAAGAACTGACAAATTCCTATTGTAGATGGGTGGCTAATGTGTATGTTCTATATTATGAAAGTAATGCTGGTACAGGTGTATATTGAAAGTTCAATTTAATTATCTCTTTCTGAATGGTAATCCACTTGGACATCTTTAGTCTGTTTATTTCGAAGTGGAACATCGTAGGAGTTACGTAAAACTTCATAAATAGAATTTAAGTTGGAAATTCTTCTTTAAAGTTCATTTCAACACACCAACTATGTCTATAAAAGTTCGTCTTTTCTTTTCCTTTAGCACATTCCATTCAGTGAGTATTCCAAAGCTGAAAATGGTATTTTTTTGCCCCTTTTTGGACGAGAACAGATAATTGCAGGTGACCCAGAGAGCGTTTCTGAGACCTGGATGAGTAATGCATATAGTTTTGGGATGGTAATTTGGGAGATGGTGTCTGGTGAGGCAGCTTATGCTGCATATTCACCGGTGCAAGCAGCGGTTGGGATTGCTGCTTGTGGTCTTAGACCAGAGATCCCCAAGGACTGCCCACAAGTTCTGAGATCTTTGATGACAAAATGCTGGAACGGTATCCCTTCAAAGCGCCTTCAATTTTCTGATATTCTATCGATACTGTTGAGGCCAAACTGCAACAGCAGCAAACAATAAGAGGTAAACATCTTTATATTTTCTGTGGGACCTCATCTGTTGGGTGCTAGTTCAGGTAAAACAAACCCTGGCCCTGGTTTAGGAGTTGCCATGCACGAATATAGATCCATGAAGCTTATGCAGAAGAAATGAAGATACAATTATCATTTCTGTTGCCGATGCAGATCTACATCTTTATCATATTCTTAACAGGAAAAAAGGAAGAAGAAGAAAGCCTAGGTCAAAATTGTTTTCTTTCAAATATTTTTTTCAATCTAATGATTCAGGTGGTGATGAGTGGTGGTGGTAACATTAAAACATGTTTGCCATTCGTGTTCTTATGATTGACTAGGCATCCCCCGTTTCCTTGCAAAATAGTAGGATCATCTGATTAAAAAGTGGCACATTTGTGGCCTCAAGGCCCTACAATTTTTTTTATGGTTACCGGGAACTTTGTATATAGTTCTCCTCTTTGTTCGTCCAGTGGCTATCTTAAGGGGCCCAAGAGGTGTACCCCTGGTTTTTTTTTTAGATGGCTTTGGTCTCAATGAGTTATGGAAATTCCTATAAAAATAGAAAATGCTCTACCTTTGAGTGCGCGGTTTGAACTATTGATTTACGTAATTGGAAGTAATCAATTAGGTTTACAACGAAACCTAGAAATTGATCGCTCGGAACTTTCTCAGTCAACCAAGGAAATTGTTTGTTCGCTGTGCTACCCAACATTGTACCCAAGCGGCGGTAGGGGAAAAAAAAAGTCGATTGGTAAGTGGTAGGAAGAAATGATGTTTTGAATCTTGATTCCAAACTTGACTGATGAAAAAGCTCGTTATCTTACTTTAATTGCTGTGTACATCTCAAAGATGAAAGTAAAAGGGTATACTGTTTATTTTTGGGGTAAAATATTTCACTCTCGAACTCTCACTTTCTGAACAATATCACAAGTTACTTTTCAAGCCCCTAAATTCGAAACATAAATTATAATTTGTTCATGTTGATGCAATTTCCGTTGATGCCTACAACACTCTAGCCAACCTGTGAACAGAGAAACTGCCTCGAGAAACCTATTTGGATGCCTACAATAATTAAGCTAGGGAGAGATTAGTGGAGAGATTAGCTTGTCTTAATCAAATGAATCCTGTGCCCTAGAACATACTTGGGAGTCTATTATTTATGGAAAAATCTGGTTGTAAGCGGATTTGCACCCAATATGCACACCAATGCTAAGGTGAAAATGTAAACTTTAATGAAATGGTACGGATCTGAAAATGAACATTTGACAAAATAATTCACGTCAACATTGGGAATCTGCTTGTACATAGAAAAGCTCATTATTTTCGTCCTGTTTGGATATAGAAACATTCTCAATCTATCTTATTTCATATCATTTCATCATTACAATTTTATCAAATTTTCATATAAAATATAATAAACAATTCAATTTTTTTAAATTTTAAAACAATAATAATATTAAAAAATAATATTTTAACAATATTTTATTCAACTTATATAAAATTATTTCATTTCATTTCACTATCTAAATGAGCCCATAATCTTAATGGTTGGATTTTGAAGGAATGAGTGAATTGCAAGTTGTATCTCAAACTAATTCCAAGGTACATTAGGGTCTTGTTACAGAAAGAGTGGCCTTTTGCATTTTGTAGGTCTGAATAAATGTTTAGAGATACCGAGAAACGAGTGTGGGCCTGGATCGGGCTTTAGTTTCAATTAGAATGGACATGATATCGGGCTACCAATATCTTTATCTAGATCGTTTTCTTAACAAACCAAAGCATATGAAACCAGGTCCTTCCCATCCAACTCTAAACAAACATTTTGATAAGTCAACAGACAAACATAAACACAGAAATATTATTAGTCAACAAAAGATAAAGATGCTTGAAAAATGAGATGAAATGAGATGAGATGATATAATAATAAAATGGCTTGTAAATAATAATGAGATCATTTGAGTTAATTATTTTTTGGGTTTTGGGAAAAGAGAGAAAAAGTTGAAAAAAAAAAAATTGTAAAGTTAAAATATTTTTAGAATATAATTTTTAATATTATTTTTGTTTGAGAAATTGAAAAAGTTGATTTTTTTTTTTTGTTTGCAAGTTTAGGAAAGTTGTAATGATTCATTTGAAAAAGTTATAATAATTAGTTTGAAAGTATTTGTATTTGAGTGATGTTTGAGAAATATATGAGATGAAATGAGAATTTTAGGATGAAAGCTTTTTCCAAACAAAACCTAAATATCAAAATAAATTATTTCATGACTATATAAGAATTAATATTGAAATTACCAAAGTATTCCTGTAACGCAGCGAAAATATCTACCAATTCACTTAACAAATTACTCAGTCGTCAAGCATGCAATTAATTTAATAATTAAGCAATAACGTAAAGTAAATAAATTACATAACATAAAGATTGGTATCGAATGGAAACCTTTGAAAGAATTCTTTAAATGTAAAATCTTATGGGACAACAAAACCCAAAAAAATCAATTTTATTATTTGAAAATCAATTACAAGTAAAGCTCAATTACAAAACTTTTATCGATTGACACTCTTACTTGACTAGACAAATGACCCATTTGTCTTCTACCATAGTAGCAGTTAAAACCTCTGACGATATTCAAACATTGGCTTTCTCCTGAAACTCTAGTAGCTGAAACTCGACCAATCAATTCTCCAATATGGAGCACAATCACACTCTTTGAGAGAAACAATATGAAAATTCTCTAAGAAATTATCTCACCAAAATATGCACTGAAAAATGTTCTTAAAAAATATCTAGATTTGAATCTATACATATCCTAACCAGTAAGATCCCTTAAATAAACAATCTGAAAGCAATTTTAGTGTTAGTAGAATTCTGCTGACGGTTGCGAAGTCGTCTCCTGACGGAATGCTGAGATTTCGCAATAACTCTTCATTACAATAACATATTTCAGATCAGTTTCTTCTCTGGATAAGTGCAGATTTATTGGAACTCAATTTTCTCACTTATGATTTATATAAACAATTTCTAATACCTCTTAGATAAACTTAATATTGTTATAGGAAAAATCAATAAATAATTTATATTCATCCAAAATTACCAACTTAATAATAAGATAAATTCTATCATTTTAGTCACTTAATCTTATCCATACTTATCAATTTAGTCACTTAGTCCTAACCAAACTTTTATATCTACAAATATAATGACAAAAATAGTATTTGATTTCCTTAATCTTCCTCTAAGCCAAAAAACAAACATTTAGGCCTGGTTTGGATAACAAAACTATCTTCACACATATCATCTAGTAATTACAATTTTTTCAAACTTTCAAACAAAATACAATAAACAATTTTAATTTTTTCAAATCTAAAAAAAAAAATATTAAAAAAAATATTCTAACAATATTTTATTTAACTTTCATCTCATCTTGTTTCAACTCACTATCTAAACTAGACCTTAAAGTTAAGAAATATTTTAGTCACAAAGAGATTTCACAAAAATAAACTTAAAAATTGATGTGGCTTGATATAATACGTTTGATTGTAAAGTTAATTTTATTATAAAATAGATCTATTATATCATATGAAATTATATCAATTTATAAGATTCTCTTCATAGACGAAGTATGTGCCTCACAATAATCTGACAAAGGTTATTCAACCTATGAGTAAGTTGTCTTAACATCACTCGAGGAGGAGGCTGATTGTGTTGATGGTCAATGCTGAAGTCCACACGTGACATTATTTTCTCCAAATACATTCAAACTACTGCCTTGTTATTGCCATTGCCAGCTCTACCTGAGCTTGTTCATATATTTCCTTGAACCAAAAGTCTAGCAAACTCTTTTACATCTAGGATTAAGTACAACTCAAATAAGATTATCACTCACTCATTTCTTCCCAAACTCCTTGAATAGCTTGTGCCTTTAGTTCAACTATTTTTGAATGACAATAAACGACAACCTTAATTAACATTTATTGATGTATTTTTCGATTACGGGTGTAAAACAGTATGCTCGGATGACTCATTTCTCTCATGTGGTGGTTCTTTATGGTAGTGTACTTGGGGGATCCTTGCTTAATGACAAATGACTAAAAATAAAGAAGATAAAAATTTAGGTGATTCAGTTTTGAGGCCTACGTTCATACATATTGAGTGCAAAATCCATTATAAATAGAGTTTAAGGACACGTTTATATATTTAGAATATTTTATAATTTTATAAATAGTAGTGAAATAGGTTTGTAAATAGTAATAAAATTGTTTGAGTTAAAATATTTTATTGAATTTTAGGAAATGAGAGAAAAAAATAAATAAAAAATATTATAAAGTAAAAAGAAATATTTAAAAAATATTTTTGTTTTGAATTTTAAAAAAATTTATTGCTTTTTATGTTTTATTTAGAAGTTTAAGAAAATTTTATTGGACTTTTTGCCTGGATAATAATTATGTAATGATTAGATAAAAAAATTAAAAATTAAAAATTAAAAATTAAAAATTAAGTATTGTATATTTAGATAATGTTTGATAAGAAAATTATGAAAATTTTAAAAATATTTTAAAAATATCTCGTTATCCAAAGAAGCTCTCCCGCCTCACCAAGCTCTCTACGATCGCTCACATGGATTTCTCTTGAATGGTCTAGGAGCTATCTGGTTCTTTTATTCTCCTCTATAAGTCGATCACATCCTAAATGAACACCCCTCCTCCTCTAGTCAAATTCCGTACTTTATGTCATGTCGCTTCAGTTTCATGTCTCAATTCTAGTTTTATATCTAACCAATCCCTTATCATTGGCTGCTAAGGGTGTACATGAACAGTCGAAACTAGCCTTTAACTGATCAGATTGATTGTTAGAGCACCAAACTGGCAAAGAACCAATCGGCAATCGAGAGAAATTGAGAAAAAATCGATATCGGCCGTTTGATGCCGGTTTGAATCCATGGAAAACCGTTGAGTCGACTGATCCGATCTATTTATATATATATATATTTTGAATATATCTATATAAAACAGGGCCGTTTCACTTAAATGAATGAAACGATATCTTTTTAGAGCTTGAAAGTTGTAAAAAAAATATAATAGAATGACGTCGTTTGGCTTAAAGGTGCCATTTCAAAATGAATTAATAACTCCCCCCGACCGCTCTTCTTCTTCCTCGTGTCTTATTCCTCTCTGCAACCTTCTTCTTCTTCCATGGCAATGACGGTGCGGCGCTTCTTCTTTCTTCCTCAGGTCCTCCTTCTTCATAGAAGACGCTGACGATGGATCGAAGACCGCACCGACGCACATCGAGACCGATATGATCGGTTTTCTCTCCCCAAACCCACAGTTTCGGCTAGTTCAATAGACCCATGGTAGACATCGATGGTGTCTCGATTTTGAGTCGAAACTGACGCCGAACCTATCGGTGTACAACACTATTGGCTAGTCATTTATTTCTCACTTCCATCTTAGCACAGTGAGCTCTAATCTTTCATCGCTTTAATTTTACCTAACAATATTGATGTCCTTAAATTTGTAGCCATGAGCTAAATAGTTATGGATACATAGTAATCCAACTTCAATTGTTGTCCTTTAATATGCACGCACGTCAAAAGAGTGACTAGAAAGCAATGGCTTAACTTAATGTTTTCCAGCCAAAGCCTTTAGTCTGATTGGCGTAATTCTTAATCTCTAAAAAGAAAGTCTGGAGTTGGAAACCCACCGACCCACTCAAAAAAAAAATCAATGTTCCCTGGTTCATTAGTCTTTTTTAATTAAATAATTGTTGCTGGCTTTAATGTGGCCCTGCAGCACTACTGTAAAGATAAAAAAGGGCAAGAAGAACAGGTTCCTTCATGTAGAAAAGCTAAAAGGATTCCTTTGTCAAGGGAGCGAACCGACACACAGGTTCTTAAAGAAAAAAAATTGCTAGGTATTATTAAATGTCGTAAGACTCATATGTTATATCTATCTTATAAATCATATAATTTAATTAGATAATTAGAGAAAATCTCAATTCCGCGTTTAATACATGCTTTTATGTGCAGAAGTCGACTTTATTTTGAGCTAATTTAGTGGTGTAGAGTCTATATATGTTTAGGAATTGCTTAAAAACGAAAGGAAGAAAGACATGAGAGAAAGAATAAGATATTAAAAGCACTCTAATTAATTATAAATAAATGATATGATGTTGATAATAATATTAAGCGAGCATTATATATAAAGATATTGTGAGCAGTAAGACTCGGATTTGAAAATTGAAACTGACTTTGTTACGACACTGACAGGTTATGGGCCGGAATGTTTGACTCACTTTGTTTTGTTTGCAAAAGAAAAATTCTACACAACTTTTTAATATTTATACAATCTCCGTACACTATATTTTTTTTATTATTTTTTCTTTTATCAAATATTTAATATATGAATAATGAATAAAATAATTAAATTAATTTAAAAGAATAAATTCAAAATATTTTTAAAAAAATATTAAAAAATTTTAAAATTTAAAAAAATATGGTATATGAAGATTGAGAGATTGTGTAGCATTTATATTAGATCCGTTTTATAATAAAAAAAGATATTACTAAATCAGTTCATTTATACTGCTCACTTTACTCCATTAACGTAAAAATTAAAATAAAACGGATAGAGGAAATCTAGAGTTTCAGTATTCATCTTTTTGTGTTCTCAAATGCCATTTTATTTTGAATATATATTTTTATTTTTTTAGTAAGTCACGTGTCACCACCATGTCAATTGGGTAAAATGAGTGGTATAAGTGGGATGGCACAGTAATAACATTCTTATAATAAAAGTAACTTTATAATTTAATATATCATATCAAATTATAAATTTATTTTTGTATAATATTTTTGTGGTTAAAGCATTTATTTTAAATCTATTTTAGGCCATCGTATGAAATAATTAGTCACTTTTCTTTAAATTTTAAAAATAACAAATATATAAACTCACTCAATTTTTATTATCTATTGACATAAGATGTTCAAAACAAAATCTTGATTAATTTCGGGATACACAAGTCCCTGATAATAAGTTTCGCGTAAATGCATATTGGATAGTTTTAAAAAAAAAGTTCTCCCAATGCGATACTCTTATAAATTATTTCAATCCAAAGTTTGGACAAGTCTCTCAAACTTACATGTGATTTCCAATATCTTACAAAACTACCCTTAAAAAATTAAAAAAGAAAAAAATACCCTTAAAGTTGAAAAAAGGGAGACAAAATCCTTTTAATAAACCAAATATAAAATTAAAAAAAAAAGATAGTATTAACTGTATATATCTCACTCTATATTCTAAAATTCTAAAACTTAGATATAATTTATAAAAGAGAAAAATTATATTTATAAATTGGTACGAAAATAAATTAATAAGCTTTTATTATACACATGTACAATAATTGTGTCATTTAAACAAATTAATTAAGAAAAATTATATTTAAAAGTTGGCGTGTAAAAATATACCTTCCATTTTATTGATATGAAAAAATTTGTTTTGTTAAAGAAATTTAGAAATTTAAATTTTATTATGTCAATAAAGTAAAAAAGTTTTGCTATTTATTATCTTCACGCACTACACACTATACTTTTTTTTTAAAACTTTTTAGTTTTAATTTTTTTGAACTAATTGGATTCTTCTATTCATCATCTATATATTATATATTTAGTAAAAGAAAAAAATATGGTGTATGATGTATGAAAATGATAAAAATAATTTTTCTAAAATAAAAAATATTATCACTTTTAGTCAGAACAACTCAATTATTATATTTAGAAAGAATTTTTTTTTTTATTAGTTATTATTTACTGTACACATTACACATTTTATAAAAAAAAAAAATTATTTGAGATGTGTGAATAAATAGTAACTGATGAATAACAAAATTTATTTAAAAAATATTTGATCTCAACGAGGCCCAAGGCCCATCTATAAATACCCCTAGCCCTACCTTCTGCTTCTATTCCGTGTACGAGCCACCTCAAGCATTTCTTATTTCTGCTCAACAAACAACATTAAAAAAAAAAAAAAAAAAAAAGCACAATCCTCCACCCCAACCAAAACAAATCCGTCCATCCCTCTCCATCTCCTAGATTCCTTTCTTCTTTCCATCCCTCACCGTCCTAATCGGTACGTTTCTTTTTTACTTTTAACTCTCTACGATTAAGGTCTTTAATCTCCTTTGAGTGGAGTTTTAGCCTTTGAATCATGTTGAAATTAGGGTTCTTAGGGTTTATCGTTTCATTTCTGGTTCCGATCTTTATTGGATTCGCGCTTGGAGACTATCTTAATTGTTCTTACAAGTTCTTGATTGCTTTTCTGGTTGTTGTGATTCTTTCGATAATGGGGTTTTCTGGCGTATTCAGCAGCTTACTGCACTATATGCTTCCTAGAAAGCGAGCTTGTGAAGGAGTGGCTGTACACGAAGATACTGATAACAACAACGAGAAAAAGAAGATTCGGATCCTCGAAGCTGCCGATCCAACGGTGAAGATCAGTAGCGACGTCGTTTGTGGTGAGAATAACTGCAACAGCAACAGCAACAGCAGCGACAACCACGGTAGCGGTAGCTTAGTTAAAGAAGAAGAAAAAGAGGAGGCTTCTATCATGGCTTTGGGTGATGCCAATTCGACGGACATCGACGAGGATCTCCACAGCCGCCAGCTCGCGGTGTATGGCCGTGAGACGATGCGCCGGCTTTTTGCGTCCAACATCCTTGTCTCAGGGATGCAGGGTCTTGGCGCCGAGATTGGTATATTTTTATATATATATATATATATATTTCTCTGTCAATAATTTTCAGTTCTCTCTTTTATTAACCAAGATGTCTTTTTTCAACGATAAATCTCATTTATAAAAAAAAAAAATGTCATTTTTCACCGATGGAAAGGTTAAAAAGATGTCTTTCATTCTCCTTATAAGGTCTGGTTCACATTGATTTTGAATATTCACTATGATGATCTAGTTTCATGAGTGATGGGTATTGATTGCTGTTTATTATGAAATAATCTGGTTGTTAGACTGTCCTAGATTAGTTTATTTATTTTGGAGTTTTTGCATACACGTTCACGTATCAGTCATGTCAGTTCAGTTGGCGATTCTTTCCTTCTCTGGCTTCTTTGCACTTGAACATTGTCATATTTGGTTTTGGTTTTTCATCTCTGCCAAAAAAGCTTCGGAGGTTGGTGGACAGTTTTTGTTGTTCATTTTATTCTTTCTCATTCTCCGAGAGAACCAAACTATATGAAAATGATGCAAGAGCGTACCTATCATCTGATACATTATTGTCATGTACACGCTGTATTTGTTGGGATCATCTGCTGCCCCTTTCTCTCTTATATTTTTCTGGCCCCTGATTTTATTTCTAAGAGATATCTTTTACCTCATATTCTTTCCTTGTCCATGTAGCTGTGACTTGATTCTCGTTCTTGCCAGCGTAGTAATTCTGATGTTGCTTCTGTGATCCTTACTCTTGCTGGTGTGTTCAATGTTCCTTTTTTGTTGGTTTGCTGCAGCGAAGAACCTCATTCTTGCTGGTGTCAAGTCTGTGACCTTGCATGATGAAGGGATGGTAGAGTTGTGGGATTTTTCCAGTAATTTCATCTTCTCTGAAGATGATGTTGGTAAGAACAGAGCACTTGCTTCTGTCCAAAAGTTGCAGGAGCTCAACAATGCTGTGGTTGTTCGTGCCTTAACAACAAATTTGACAAAAGAACAGCTTTCTGATTTCCAGGTACTTTTGTTTCTCTTATTTTTTTTGTTGATTTGTTGATTGTTTAGTTATCTCATTATGGAACTTATTGATTCTAACTTAGCCCAAAAAAAGTTAACTATCTTGATGTTCTTGGAGACAATTCGAAATCAAACCTCTGCATAATGGTTCTTAGATTTTGTTTGGGTGCCATTTGGGTATGAACAATTTAACTTATCATAAAGGTATGAAAAATTTAGGACATGGTAACAATTAAGGAAAGAGAAATACTTTAACCACAAAGGGATAACACAAAAGTAATCCCACAAATTAACGTGGCTTGATGCGGTTCGTCAGGTTGTAAAGTTACTTTTATTATAAAGTAGATCCAACGGATCACATAAAGCCAAGTCAATTTGTGGGATTACTTTTGTATAATTCCTTTGTGGCTGTAGCACTTCTCATTGGGCCACCCCCTAGCTTTCTTCTACTATTTCTTATTTCATTGGAATTCTCTAGGTTTCAATTATTAGATATTGTCTTGACGATAGGTTTCACTTATTGGATATTATCCTAATGATAGCAAATTGAGTTTAGATTTCGTTTGGTATCGCGTTGGTTAAATTATTGTTGTTGCTAGATATTCATCATATTTTCATTTGTAGTTAGGGTTTTAAGAGTAAGTTGTCATATGGTGAATTTCCATTTTTAGTAGTTGCTATGGTTCTACTTCCTAGTTGAGTTGATATCACAAATTGGTTGAATAAGGGATTCGAATAATGATGAGGAACAAATTTCTAAATCTTTGAATCGGTGTTCTTTATAAGTTCCAATCTGGTTTTCATTTTTCGCACATAAGCTAGCACCTAAGTAGCTAATTTAGTATGGATATTACTGAAATTGTAGTTTCTAAATCTAGTAATTTACTTGAAACTGTAAAGAGTAAATGATTAGAATATAATTTTTTATTTGATGAACTTCTGATGAAGACTCCTCAAATGTCCATAAAAAGTTTGCTCTAGGGTCAGTTTGGCCTTATCTCTGCATTTAATATAATGATGATATATCATATTCCCGTTAATCTGAATTTCTTAACAATGTTATGGAGATGTAGAGTTAGAAACATCTGTAATGCTGTAACCAGAGACTTGTGTTTCTTCAGAACTAGCGGAATATGATTTTATTTGCCTTCTTCCATTACACCATTTGATTGCAACCCACCATCCTCAACCAGAAAGAACTGGAAAAGGGAAATTGTTTGTTTAAAGCATGGAGCAGGATAAAATGCTTGCGAATAGGATAGGAAGTGCTTGCTTGTTTTGCAGTAACTCTATACTGGTGATGTTTTGGGGTTGCAGCAGCGTAATTCAAATCTTGATTGTTTTATCTGAATATAAGCTGATTTTTTTTTTATACAACGATAGATTTGCTGTGTGTGTGTGTGTGTGTGTGTGTGTGTCAATGCACTGGTTTGTGTTTGTATCGTGATTATTGGATTGGATAAGCTAATGTTTATTCTTTGGTGATGCAGGCTGTGGTCTTCACTGATATCAGTTTTGAGAAAGCCATTGAGTTCAATGATTACTGTCATAATCATCAACCTCCTATTGCATTCATCAAAACTGAAGTCAGAGGCCTTTTTGGTTCTGTGTTTTGTGACTTTGGACCTGAGTTTACTATTATTGATGTTGATGGAGAGGAACCACACACAGGTATAATTGCATCAATCAGTAATGACAATCCTGCCCTCGTATCCTGTGTCGACGATGAAAGGCTTGAGTTTCAGGATGGGGATCTTGTTGTATTCTCGGAAGTTCACGGAATGACAGAATTGAATGACGGGAAACCAAGGAAGATTAAAAATGCAAGGGCTTATTCATTCACCCTCGAAGAGGATACTACAAATTACGGAGCTTATGTGAAGGGTGGTATTGTTACACAGGTGAAGCAGCCCAAGGTGTTGAACTTCAAGCCATTGAGAGAAGCGCTAACCGAGCCTGGTGATTTTCTTCTCAGTGATTTCTCCAAGTTTGATCGCCCACCTCTCCTGCACTTGGCATTCCAAGCACTGGATAAGTTTGTGTCTGAGTTGGGGCGGTTCCCTGTTGCTGGTTCAGAAGAGGATGCTCAGAAACTTATATCTATTGTCACGAACATTAATGAGAGCTTGGGAGATGGTAGACAGGAAGATATTAATCCAAAACTTCTCAGGCATTTTGCCTTTGGTGCAAAGGCGGTACTGAATCCCATGGCTGCAATGTTTGGTGGTATTGTGGGACAAGAGGTTGTGAAAGCATGTTCTGGGAAGTTCCATCCACTTTTCCAGGTTACCACTGATTTTTTCTTATATCATGTTCTGGATAGTTGGTTAAGCTTTCTAATATTGAAATTATGCCTGAAGGAGCCTTTCTATCTGGCCTCTGACCTAGGCTTTTGATGTTATAGTCTCTAATCGTTTATTCTTGGTTGCAATATGATCTTGACCACTTTTTGAGGGGTGAGAGTTAGTTTATATCTTATCTTGATTGCTGTTCTCATAATGTAATGTTGGTTTACTTGTTTTTACAGTTCTTCTACTTTGACTCGGTGGAGTCCCTTCCTACAGAGCCGGTGGATTCTATTGATTTTAGACCATTAAATAGTCGTTATGATGCTCAGATTTCTGTCTTCGGTTCTAAGCTTCAGAAGAAACTGGAGGATGCCAAAGTGTTTATTGTTGGATCTGGTGCCCTAGGCTGTGAGTTCTTAAAGAATGTAGCTTTGATGGGAGTTTCATGTGGCAATGAGGGGAAGCTTACAATTACCGATGATGATGTGATTGAGAAGAGTAACCTCAGCAGGCAGTTCCTCTTCCGTGATTGGAACATTGGTCAGGCCAAATCCACAGTTGCTGCTTCTGCTGCTACATCAATAAACCCTCGTTTCAACATTGAAGCCTTGCAGAATCGAGTTGGTCCTGAAACTGAGAATGTATTTGATGATACTTTCTGGGAGAATTTGAGTGTTGTCATTAACGCTCTAGACAATGTGAATGCCAGATTGTATGTTGATCAGAGATGCTTATATTTCCAAAAGCCACTTCTTGAGTCAGGAACTCTTGGTGCCAAATGCAACACTCAGATGGTCATCCCTCATCTCACAGAAAACTATGGCGCCTCAAGAGACCCTCCTGAGAAACAAGCCCCTATGTGCACTGTACATTCATTTCCACACAACATTGACCACTGCTTGACATGGGCTCGATCTGAATTTGAGGGTTTGCTTGAGAAAACACCAGCAGAAGTGAATGCCTATTTATCCAACCCAAGTGAATATAGCACTGCAATGATAAATGCAGGTGATGCTCAGGCCCGGGATAACTTGGAGCGTGTGCTGGAGTGCCTTGAAACTGAACGATGTGAGACATTCCAGGACTGCATTACCTGGGCTCGTTTGAAGTATGCTCCTTGAATAGTTCTTTTAGTAGCTTTTCATTTTCCTTCTGTAAAAGCTGTGATAGAAATGTTTGTTTATCCCTTCAATAGAATGATATTGTCTTTTAATTCACTCAGGTTTGAAGATTATTTTGCCAACCGTGTGAAGCAGTTGATTTATACTTTCCCTGAGGATGCTGCAACCAGTACTGGGGCTCCATTCTGGTCCGCACCTAAGCGGTTCCCTCGTCCGCTGCAGTTCTCAGCTGCTGATCCTAGTCACCTCCATTTTGTTATGGCAGGATCCATTCTACGTGCAGAGACATTTGGTATCCCAATTCCTGACTGGGTCAAGAACCCTAAGAAGATGGCTGAAGCTGTTGATAAAGTGATGGTCCCAGAATTTCAGCCCAAGAAAGATGTGAAAATTGTAACAGATGAGAAGGCTACCAGTATGTCTACAGGTTCCATAGATGATTCGGCAGTCATTGCTGAACTGATTATGAAGTTAAAGCAATGCCAGAAGTACCTGGCACCAGAATTTAGGATGAAACCAATTCAGTTTGAGAAGGTATACCTTCTACCGTCCATCTCTTTCATTCGATTTTTAGCACTATTCCCATGCTTGTCTCTTGTCACCTGCCCCTAGATTGATCTGTTGTTAATCTAAAATTAGTCTGTAATGGTTTGCTCTGAAATCTTCTGCTAACTAATATTTGAATCAGCTTTCTGATTTTCATGAATTTGATCCCATAAATGTCTAGGATGATGATACAAACTTCCATATGGACCTGATCGCTGGCCTTGCGAACATGAGGGCACGAAATTACAGCATTCCGGAAGTTGACAAGTTGAAAGCCAAGTTTATTGCTGGAAGGATCATTCCTGCGATTGCAACATCCACTGCGATGGCCACAGGTCTTGTCTGCCTGGAGCTCTACAAGGTTTTGGATGGAGGGCACAAAGTGGAGGACTATCGGAACACGTTTGCCAACCTTGCACTGCCTTTATTCTCCATTGCCGAGCCACTTCCACCCAAGGTTATCAAACACGAGAACTTGAGTTGGACTGTATGGGACAGGTGGATCCTGAAAGGCAACCCTACTTTGAGGGAACTCATCCAATGGCTCAAGGAGAAAGGGTTGAATGCCTATAGCATTTCATGCGGAAGTTGCCTGCTTTATAACAGTATGTTCCCTCGGCACAAAGATCGAATGGACAAGAAATTGGTGGATCTGGCAAGGGAAGTGGCCAAGGTAGACCTACCTACATACCGTCGGCACCTGGATGTTGTTGTGGCTTGCGAAGACGATGAGGACAATGATGTTGACATCCCTCAAGTATCCATTTACTTCGGTTAGGTTCTTGTTCCCGATAAGCCGAGTCTATTGGATTGTGAATTTAGGCTGAGAACTCTATATTTTTATGCCTGTCTTTGGCTCTACTGTTAATTTAACACAGGAGAACACGAAAATGGATATTTTTCACCAACATTTTATATATAAAGTCGGGAGTAACTTTGATTCCATGTGCTGTAATAATTTTCCCTATGATTGCTTTATTCCAGTGGTATTTCTATTTTTACCATCAATGTCTAGGAAGGTACTCTCAAAATTTCGTATCTGTGGTTGCTCTTGCTTGAATCGTGTTCCCATATCATTATCATTGCCGGTCTTCCTTCCTTACAGGGTTGAATAATTTCGTGACTCGAAAGGCATTACTGCTCTTTCTAAATCCATCGTAAAAGTAATTAATTATGATGGTCGGACTTTGTCAATGAATTCTTCAATATCTCTTGATGATTGTGAAATGCCTTTTTAAACACGACTAGGAGAGGATGGGATGAACCATCCTGATAGGCTGGGTGATGTAGGGCTTTTGCAGCATTCTCCGAAGCAATCATTCACCCAACGATTTATTTACAAAAATAAATTTATAAATTGATATGTTTTGACATTATATGTTATAGTTATTTTATAATAAAAATAGGTTTACAATTTAACGAATTATATTTATATCAAGTTATGTTAATTTGGAAATTTATTTATTAATTAAAGTATTTTTCTTTTACAAAAAAGGGTAAGAACTATTGCAGTCACCATATCTAACCATATGGTTTGGGACCTAATTAATGGTCCATCTCAAATCCCCTTGTAACCTCTTGTTTTCTCATATGGTCTCTCTCCCCTGGACCTCGTGAGAATTGCCGAAAGTCCCATTCTGATTGGAAGCACAAAAATGATAAAATTGAGTTTTACAAGTGAAAAATCTTTTTACAAGCGAATTGGGGCACTAAAGCATGCAGCGATAATGATACGTAAGATATCCAAAATAATTTTTATAAAATAGATGACTTTTTCTTTTCTTAAAATTTTTCTTTTTAATAAAAAAAGTCATGTTAATACAGTGCGTTAAACCGTTTGCACCTAGCAAGGTTAAGCTGATGAAAAAACAAAGGTAAGAATAAGATGCCATAATTTTGATAGAATGAATTTAGCTGAAGAATGTTATTATTTTTCTGTTCTTTTAGGAAAGTGGCAGTGGCACATCCTATGTTCACGCTCCCAAATAAACTTTATAACGTAATAAAGCTACAACATTAACTTATCCAAAACCTTTTTTTTCGAAAAAGTAAAAAGTAAAAAGTAAAAAGTAAAAATAAAAATCTACTTTTAGTCTAATCGGACGGCTGAGAGAGGCGCGGAGTGACAAGAAGGGCACCTGATCATACCGTTCTCGTTGCACGACGTACAGCTCTTGAACCCGCTTTTTTCCGTGAACAGTTTATGGCTACCGTAACACTCGCCGCACAGAATGAATCTGTAGCCGCCGCACGAGTCACACACGCCCGGTTCCGCTGCGGGCAAGCCTTCCACAAGCTTCTTGAGCTCTCCAGCCTCGTGCAGCTGCCGAATCTCTTCCGCCCCGCCCACGTACCTCCCACCAATGAAAACCCTCGGCAAGCTTAACTTGCTTTTGTTTTGACCGCCCAGGATCTCCTGCAGCTCGGTTAGGAACGCCGAGTCCATGGAGAGATCTCTTTCGTCGAGCGAGACACGAAACCCACGTAGAATGGATTGTACGGCCCTGCAATCCTCGAACGTGGACCTCACTACCCGGAGGCTCGTGAAGTACACCACAATGCGCTTCTCGGTGCCGGGGATCCGAATCGACGGTTTGGATTGCGTTGTCGCAAGTGGGTCGCTGCCCGATTGGTCCGAGACGGCGGCTACATTTGGACTGGACTCGGGTGAGTCTGCGGGTGGGTGAGTCGGTGGGCGAGTTGACCAGGCACGGATGATCGAGTTGGCGACTCGTACCCGGTGGAATATAGACGGTTTCTTGGCGGTGTGTTGAGGGGGCTCCTCGGCGCAGAGCTCTTGGACGTCCTTGAAAGAGAAGAGGGTGGGCGGAGATGACGTGTTGTGAATCCGAACGGTTGATTTGCCCAACTGCCGCCTCATCGAGGGTAGGGATCGGAATTCGGATTCGAAGACCTCGAAACAAAGAGAAACGAACCGGGAAACGAAACAAAAACAAAATAGACACAGAAAATGGGTTTGCGTTTCTGTTTTGATTGCTGCTTAAAAGCGAAGGATTTGATGATAGGAGGAGGAAAGCAAGGTTGGGCTTGCAGGGTTTGGAAATGGAAGCTCAATCTTTTCTCCCTTATTTATTTATCCGTTTATATATTTTCCTTTGAGCTGTGAGAATTGAGATTGTGGGGGGAAAGGAAAGGGTTAGGGAGGAGGTTTGGGGGCTAAGTCGGTTGGTTAAGGTAGTTGACGTTGTCTTTGTGTTTTCGCTTTAATGGGTTTTACGAGAGAAAAAGGGTGAGAGAGGCTGTGATTACACAGATGCATGGGATGATTTGAGCCTAATTATAGATGACATGTCCTGTTTACTGTTTAGTGTATGGATGGGATGATTTACCCTAAAATTACCATGGATTCTTCTTTTCTTCTTTATTTTTTCATTTCTTTTTTGTTGGGTTTCTTTTTTGGGTTGGATTTGGACCAGGTCAATGCAGAGTTTTGTATGTTACCTATGAGAGGGGCTCATGATATAATTTATATATATCTATATATATTTGCATTGGTCTTCAATGAGGACATAATATATCTGCAATGCTTGCTGCTGCTGGCAGGAAAGTGCAATGCTGCTGTTATTGCATTGGCAGAACTATCTTATAGGTTTAAATGCCTTAAAACAACCCAAATTAAAATGGTCTCTGGTCATAGACTAGTGAATTTAAAGCAAACAAACCCAAGGGAAGTGCATTTTCATGGTGAAATGAAGAAAAAGGAAGTGACTCGTGAGTATCTCTGTTTTTGGCAAACTTGAATCACAATTCTTCGTACTTCAGTTGCAATTCTGCTCGGGCTCGGGCTCCTCCTGTATGTGACAGATTGTTATTATATTCACGCAGGTCATAAATTGGATGGAGGATGTGATGGTTTCTAACTTCCCATCAATGGCTCATTGACTTCTGTATTCAACCCTTTTCACCTGCTTTCACTACCACACGGAAAACAAATTAGGCATCCTAAGCTCCATGGCAAGAAGATTAAAGAATAAAGGTGAAGAAAAAGGAAGAGAGAGAGAGAGAGAGAGAGAGAGAGAGAGGGAGCTGCAAAATGTGTATTCTTGGACCATTTTAATGTATGATTACTGTAGGAGGATGAGACAAGGCGTGGGTGGTAGTTCTGAATAAGTTGTCTATTTCCGAAAGTTAAAAGGTTAAAGTCGAAGTGGGTGGATCCTGAAAGTTTAACAGGGAGGCACTGAAGAGTAAAAAAAACACTAAAATGGTGATAAAATACACATGCTCGACTGATTGATTGAACATAGAAGAGGTCTGGCATCTTATTATTCATTCATGTGTGTGAACCACAATTGTTATATTTCTCTGTCGACACCTATGAGTCTAAGTTGAGCGCTGTCAAAATCTGCGTGTCTCACTACTCACAAAGTCTAACTTCTATTGGGATTACAGATTGGCTCAGGATGTTAGTTGACCTGCACATGACATCTGGCCGGAGCTGCAATGTTATTTTTGTTGCTTTTTGTAGAGTAACGATACATTCAACGGTGTTTTTTTTTTTTTTATTGGTAATTTCGAATTTCAACCTCTTTTTTTAAATTTGAGAGTTATGCGAATAAAGTTATAGGCCTTTTGACAATGTTAGATTCAAATTAAATACGTAATTTCTGCCCATTTTTTTTAAAAAAATAAGATTTATCATTAAAAAAATTATTATTTTTATATGATCTCAAATTTATCTATTTTTTTAAAAAGAATGAGTGAAATTTATATATTTTAAGACTGTAAATATAATTTCTGCTCAATAATATTAAAAGTCTTGGCTAGATCACTGGACTTTGACCAATAAATGCCTAGTTCCTTGAGTAATTTCTTGGTAAAGTTTAAAGTCTAGCACCTTTCACACAAGTAAAGTGGTATATTAAGTGTGTTAATAAAAGACTTGAGCCATCCTATGAGAACTCAAAACAATCATAAAGAGGTTGTTTCTTGCTCATCCCATGAAGAATCTCCCTAGTACTACCAGGACATTAGAAGGCAGGCTACCTTTCCTCTAAAATCCCATTATAAGTCTCTAATCGTACAATTAATTTAATTTATAACAGTAACATTAATGGTTATAATGCTACAGCAGCAGTGGACAATTCGAAGCCCTACAAAGATTCCATCTTTGCCTCCCTCCATAAATCGTTGATGTAGCTCAATCTATGGCTGCTATCCAACTATGCATTCCTCAAACAATCATATATGCAGTTGCAAATGGTGACTTTTCAATTGTTTACAACTCACCAAATTTGCATATTTTCCCACCAAACCCAATCTTTCACATTCAGGGAAAAAAAACGTGGCATGCATCCATCTAAAAGAATAATAGTTTATCTTCCAATAACTTAAAATTCTCTGTATTGAGCTCATTAGTTTCAGGTGCCAAATTCTTGTGGAATCGAGCATTAGTAGTGGACTCAACAAAGTTTGGTTAAAATTTGGCTAGAGAATTCACTTTTATAAATTTAGCTAGCTATTTTCCAACAACACCGAATAATAGACTCTCAAAATCTATCATTATTCTATTGAAGTATTGATTTTAACCTTTTCATTTATTTTAATTATTTGAATATTTATTAGTTATTAAAAAAGTACATATTAATTTTCTAACATTCATATTATTCCTAACGGATATAATTTTCTATCGGTATTTTTTTTTTTTTTACAACAGTCATATTCTTTCAATTGTGGGAGATGTCAACGATTGCTGTTCCTTCGTCTAAAGCTGATGTTCCTTCGTCTTTCTCAACTCTTGGCATAAAGCACATTAATTGAAGTTGTTGTTCCTTCGTCTTTCTTTTCTTGCGCGGGAGTAAGATGATTTTTTCTTTATCTTTTCTACTTTTGCGGGAGGAATAGCAGGTAGTGGAAAGATAATTGTTTATGATGAAAATAATATTTAGCCAGCCCATTGCCAGTGACTAAATCTTGGGCTAAAATTACTACTAATTTATTGAGTCCATTATAGTAGATTTTTGTACAACCTAGCTAAACTTTGGCCAAAATTTGACTAAATTGAGTCCACTACTAAAGCTCTTAAGTTCAGTAGATCTTTCTCTTCCTAATTAGAGACCCATGCTTTTCTAGTTTAAGGTAAAAGAAGAGACGACTTGAATAAGTAATATGCACTCAGTAGATTACCAGATCTGTGTGCTCTTGATATTAAACACTTGACTCTTGAGGAGTGATTTACACAAGATGAGGAAAGATGTTTTATGACTGTTTCTCTAAAAGATGGCGCGAGACTTGCTTATTTGAAATTCGTATAGATCATTTCTCTTTTGCATAAAAGAGAGTTGGAGTAGCTAGCAAGAGAATTGGACTCTTTACTTTTAGGATAATGTTATGGTATACACCAAATGTGCACTCTAAATATACTCCAAATGTGCACTCCATATTTTTTTTTTTCTTTTAAACATTTTTTAAACATTCCTAATCATTTAAAAAATATTAACAAAATATATAAATGTATTAATACTCGCTTTTTTAATTATAAAAAAATAAAAAATATGAATAGTGAATAGTGACGTGTAGTAGGCACAGAGGCTACGATTTTCCTTACTTTTATTACGGCTGCAATCTGCAATCTTTTTTGTTTTTTATCCAACAGTTTTTTTTGTTGTTGTTGAGAAGTTGGTACTTCATTGTATTAAACTGTACTATGGCTTTCAACCATTACATGAGTCCCTATACTAAATCTATTATATTCAGCCATAACTAGAGGCTCAATACATGGGTTGATGTTATCAATGTTTATCATTTCGGTACTCAAAATAATAACTTGTTGTGCCAATCGATGTGCCACTCTATTTGCATCCCTCTTGACATGTTTGATAGCCTAGTTTGTATCGGCCAAGATGGTCTTGACATCTTGCACTAGGCAACTCAGCAACCCATGGTTCTGTGTGTGTTGTCTCATTGCCTTCACAACCTGCATTGAGTCCTAGCTTTGTATACAAAATTGTAGCAAATACTAATATTCTTGCTTTTGCTATAGTAGGTTGTGAACAAAAACACAGTGGCTGCATCAAAGTAGCCAGTATTTCACCTCCACTATCTCGAAAAGCCATTCCCACACCAATTCTGTTACATGTTTCTCTAACTGCTATGTCCCAGTTAATTTTGATCCAATTTGCAAGTGGAGCTTCCCATAGTGTGCTGACCTGTTGGTTA
This sequence comes from Juglans microcarpa x Juglans regia, assembly GCF_004785595.1. Classification (NCBI taxonomy): domain Eukaryota; kingdom Viridiplantae; phylum Streptophyta; class Magnoliopsida; order Fagales; family Juglandaceae; genus Juglans; species Juglans microcarpa x Juglans regia. Next base: position 5,669,091 of record NC_054607.1, read on the forward strand.
GAAACTAGTCTTGAGCTGACCTGCCTTCTTTGAATTTGTTGATACTATTTATGTGCCTCTATAGCTCAATTAAACAATATTGATAGAGGTAGAAAGTTGTCCTTAAATAACATTTTATTTCTTCTAGTTCATAGTGATCTTGCAATCACTACAAATAGACTAATATCTGACTTGCCAATTCTTTGAAGTATTTGCATGAAAATCCAGCCGAAGTCTTCCTCAGTAACTGAAGCTTTTTGAAGCTGCCTACTGTCTAGAAGCTATACATCCTATGTAGATGGACAAGTCCATAAAATGTGGCCTGATGTTTCTTCTATTTGCTTGCAAATTGGACATAAAGGGTCTGTGAGAATTTTCCTTTTGTATAAATTCAACCTAGTAGGTAGAGCATCATTTCATGCACGCCACATGAAAACTTTCATTGGATTTATGGTTTACATTTGCCATATCTGTTTCCACAATTCACAATCCTCTCCCTTTGATGAGGATTCCCCTTTATTGTGATCATGCATTTGATTACAAAGATGATAGGCACTATTAACTGAAAAACTATCATTTACAGTATGTTTCTAGACCAACTTATCCTCTGCATTAGTCTGTGTAACATGTAGTTTTATAATTTCTTTCACCCCATCTTCCCAAAAAATATCTTTAAGTAGCTGTAAATTCCACCACCCAGATTGAGGATCAATCAAGTTAGCTCGCTTAGCATTGCTGGTAATATCTTCACAGGAGTCTGAATAAAGCCTGATCCCTTAGTTGGCATCCACTTGTTTTCCAAACCATTATATTTTCCTCATTGCCCATTCTCCAAATTATACCTTCCTTAACTATATTGATGGCTGAGCAAATACTTCTCCATGTGAAGGAAGTCCTTGATCCAATTCTAGCTTGTAAAATAGAAGTATTAGGAAAGTAAATGGCCTTGAGAATTCTTGCTGCAAGAGTGGTAGGATTAGTAAGCATATTCCAAACTTGTTTTGCCAAGAAAGCAGAATTGAAACTGAGTAAATCTCTAAATCCAAGTCCACCATTTGATTTACTATTGCTCAAGCTGTCCCAACCTTTCCAATGAAGTTTAGTTGATTTATCTTGAAAACCCCACCAAAAATTAGCCATCATTGAGTTAAGCTTGTTGCATAGGAGTTTTGGTAATTGGAACACACTCATACTATATGTTGGGATGGCCTGAATAACTGCTTTAATCAAAATGTCCTTGCTAGCTTGTGATGTAAACTTAGTTTTCCAATTCTCAATCTTTTTGCTCACCTTTTCGACAATGCTTTGGAAAGCTCTGATTTTTGACCTTCCTATAATAGATGGTAGCCCCAAATACTTTTCCATATTAGATGATGCTCTCAGTCCAGCTACTTGCATGATGTAGTCCTTTGTAACTTGCTTGGTATTGTTGCTGCAAAACAAAGAAGTCTTCTTCCTATTAAGTCTTTACTCTGAAGCCTGCTCATAACATTTGAGGATTTGATTTAAGGACACCCATTCATTCAAATTTGCTCTACAAAATAATAGGCTATCATCAGTAAACAACAAATGACTAATTCTAATATGTCCATTTGCTAATGGAACCCCTAAAATTAACCCTCTTTGTTCTGCCATCTGAAGGTTTATTGTTAACATCTCAGAACAAATAATGAATAAAAAGGGTGATCATGGGCAGCCTTGTCTAAGTCCCCTTGTAGGCTTGAAAACCTCTTGAGGAACCCCATTGAGTAGGACAGAAAAGAAATAGGATGTTATGCATCTCAGAATTAGATCAGTCCACTTTGTATCAAACCCCATTTTTAACATGCCTTCTTTGAGAAAATTCCATTCTATTTGATCATAAGTCTTGTTCATATCTAATTTCAATGCCATATAACCCTTTCATCCATGTATCTTAGTTCTCATTGTATGAAGAGTTTCATAGGCAACCAATATGTTATCAGATATTAGCCTTCCTGTAACAACGCCACATCGATTTTGGAAAATAATAGAGGGAAGAATCTATTTTAGTCGATTGGCCAACAATTTAGTGATAATCTTGTATAGAACATTACAAAGACTTATGGATCTATATTCAGTAATGTTCACTGGATTATTGCATTTTGGAATCATCACTAGATATGTAAAGTTGATAGGTTCCATGTCCTGGTCAAAATTTAAAAAAGGCAGAATTGCATCAGTTACCTCATCTCCCACTACAGACCAATATTTCTGATAGAAACAGGCCCCATACCTATCTGGACCAGGTGCTTTGTGTGGGCCCATTTGGAAGATAGCCTCCTTAATCTCCTTTCTTGTGAAAGGTGATACAAGAACCTCATTCATCTGCTGAGTAACCTTTTTAGCAATTGCATTGAGAGAAGCTTCCATATTACAAGGTTTTGAGGTTGCAAATAACCTTCTATAGTATTTTGTAAAAGCTTCCCCAACCTGTTTGGGTTCTGAAAAGGTATTCCTAGTGTCATCAATTACCTTAGAGATAGTATTCATCTTCCTTTTTTGACTTGCACATAAGTGGTAGTATTTTGTGTTTCTGTCTCCCTATTGTAGCAATGTTACTTTAGCCATTTGTTTCCACTTCATATGATCCCTTTCAAGCAGGTCATCAATTTTCATTTGTAGACCTTTGAGTTGCTGCATTGAATCTGCTATAGCAGACTGTTGCAAATCTTGCAATATACTTGTTTTTTGAACTAAATTGGCTCTAGACTGAAATTCTTTTCTGTAACTCCATTGTTTTAAAGTCTTCAAGCAAATTTCCTCTTGACAGTTGTTAGTCCTGCATTATTGATTCCAGATTGACGCTAAACCTTGCCAATAACTTCCTCACAATCTGTAAAAAGTGACCACCTGTCTTCATATCTGCACACAAAAGATGTTTTTCTTGACCATTCATTCTTTTGACCTACTAACAGTAAGATAGGGCATTGATCTGATGTAGAGGAAGCCAGTACTTGGACCTCTCCTCTACCAAATTCTTCACACCACTCAAAAGTGGCTGTGGCTCTATCTAGCTTTTCTTTAGTAAAATAATGGTCATTTTTTAGATTAGACCACGTGTACTTGCCTTTGATGAACCCCAGATCCTTTAGGTTGCCGAATTGTAACACATTTATGAAATTTTCCATTTGTTTTTCATCCCTTCTAGCCTTCCATACTTCTCACTGTGATGTAATATCTCATTAAAATTTCCTATGCGAAGCCATCTTTTTGGATTAAGAAGTTTAAGATGTCTCAATATACTCCAACATTCCTGCTTTTTTTCAGTTTCAGGATTTCCATAAAAGCAAGTTAGCATCCAAGATGACTTTTTCTGATCCACCCATGAATTTATATGCCTATGTGAGTAAGTATTAATTCTGAGCTTGACGTCCTCTTCCTAAAACAAAGCCAGTCCTCCACCTTTACCAACTCCTTCAACTGAAAACATACAATTAAAACCCAACCTTTGTTTTATAGCATCTAATTGTTTTTTATGCATTTTTGTTTCTATAAGAAACAAAATGTTAGGCTTGTGAACCTCAACCAAATGGCTAAGGTCTCTAACTGATCGAGAGTTTCCAAGCTCTCAGCAGTTTCAACTTAGGAGCCTCATTTCTCCCGGCGGGGCTAGTTAACAGCCTCCGCCAATATATCCAAATCAGATGCCATTGCCTGTTTTTACCCCTAGCCTTTTGATTATTTTCCATAGCAAACAGAACATTATCTTCTTCATTCTTCCTTTTCCTTGTAGCATAATGAGAAGAAGGTATGAATTCAATATTGTTTTGTCCCCTTGCCCTCCTCTTCCATTTATTGCTACTGGATTCAGGAGCAATCTGTGGTATGCTAGTAGTATATTGATCTTGCAATAGCACATGCCTTTCATCCTGAGAAGTGCTTTCTATGACAGCTGTTGATTTCAGCTCTGATTGGTCCAATGAATCATTTGGTTTGTGCCTTGATAATTCTTTTGGTTCTACTTCCAAAGTTAACAAAGGTAAAACACTTATTTCTTGATTTCCCACCTTGCTTTCTTTTGTGTCTTCTTTTGTTATATTCTGCAACATCAACTTCCCTCCTTCTACCACAAGACTTTCGACAGATTGATTGAGGGTCCTATTACTATTATCCTGCCCTTCAAACCTCCCATACTTAGAAATACTTGCATTTAGATGCCTTGAAGTACTACCATAACTAGAACCTGTTGTTGTGCTAGGAACCCTTAACCATGACCCATACTATTGAGTACTAGTCTCTTTAGTCAATTCTAGTTGAATGTTCTGACCAGCACATCCAGATAGACCATGCTTAATAACCTCACAGGTAAAACAAAATCTAGGGAGCCTTTCATATTTAAATTGTACAAAGCCTCTATGGCCTAACACTTCCACAACCTTTCCTCTTGCCAAAATTTTCATCAAGTCTACTTCTATGAGAGCTCTAACCCATTTGCCCCAACAATTTTCATTATAATCTGCTTCAACCTCTAAAACTATACCAATAAAGGATCCAATCATTGTTTCAACTTTCTTAGTCATGCATCCCAAAGGTAAGTTGTGAATTTGAATCCACAAAGTGATATGAGTAAAGCCCAATTCTGTCGAAGGAGTGAAGCCATCAAAAGTTTTTAAGCACACCGGATTCATGTCAAACAACCAAGGTTGTCCCTCCATATTCTATTTAAATCAGTCTCAGATTGAAATTTAAAGACATAAAGGTTTTCTCCCACTTCAATTATTTTGATACCAACACAGAATTTCAACACCGTAAGCATCGTGTTTTTAAAAACATCTTTGTTAGTCCTCTTGTCAGCTATCACCTTCCCCACTAGACATAGTTTCCCTCTTTCCATAGTCTCTTTTACTTCCGAACCCGTAATTACTATCTCATACATTTCCTCCTCAGTTAGAGAGAATTTATTCCACAATTTTGATAATTCTTCAGCAATGTAGTATCTAGAAGCACTCTCACCAAGCTTGTTTAATACTTAGTAACAAAATAGGAAACACTAGTTAGTCTTGCTTTAGGCAAAGGCACCTTCCACTGAAAGTGAAGGAGTTCTTCCACCTTGCTAGAATTCTCCAGACTCAAGAGGAAACCTGTGTGTTTCAACTTCCCTTAGCACGGATTTTTTTTTTTATCCAACTGTTGTTGGCCTTCTTGGTTGAATCAAATTACCATTGTCTTTTCTTATCTTTATTGTTGACGTCATTATACTGACATTAAAGGATCCACTGTGCTTCTGCCTACTATTAGAAAGTTTTGCTATTTACAAAACAAATGTGTATTCTTTACCTACTTAAATTGGTTGGTTTAATTTGGATTCAATCATGTTCACAAAAAGAATGTAAAGATAACTGCACATAAAAGTTTTGTTTAGAAAATATTAGGGTGTCTAAATTTGCTTTTGTTTTTGAAAAACAATAAATTTGTAATTTATCTATAAAAAAATTAATTTTTTAATCATAGACTTCACTTGTTTTAAAAGAAAATGTTTAGAGTTTAGTTACTATTTTTCAAAATGAGTGTACAAAATTTTCAATATCTAGTATAACTCAAATGTAAAATGTCAGTTTGTGTGTCCAAAGAATTAGTTGGGATAAATATGAACAGAGAAATAAAATGTAAAAAAATGTTTAAAGACATTGTTGTGAACTCTATACAGTTAATGTTGCTGTCACAAAATTAATTTTTTTTTATATTTTAAAAAAAATTAGTAAAACTCTAGGGATTTGATTGCCTTCAAGACCATTTTCTTTTTTTTTTTTTAGTCATTCAGACAATATCATATACGAATCAATAATTCAAATTCCTGAAAGCCTCTAAGCCTTACGCAATCTTGGGTTAGGCTTTTAATTTTGATTATCGACTATGAGAATTTGTTAAGGACAAAGTTTCCCTTGCAAAGACCTTCACAACACAAGGACTTCAGCAATTCCATGTAACAAACTCAGCAACAAATGTGCAGTGCATGCATCGTGCCTCTCTACCTCTGCAAATGAATTTGTAGCATTAGCTCTAGAATATTCCATTCATTGTAACCTATTTGTATAAAAGGATCTCATGTAATAACAATTTTTCAAGTAATGAAAGTCACACAAATTCTTTATTGTAACATGGTACCAGAGCTCTAAAGGACTAAACGTCCATGGCTTCCTCGCTTGATTCCTCTTATTCTCCCACCCTCCCTCAACCCAATATTTCTCATACAATCTCTGTCAAGCTCACCCCCGATAACTACTTGTTATGGAAGGTTCAATTGGTTCCTTACCTTCGTGGCCAATGTTTGTATAAGTATGTTGATGGCTCTTGCCCTCCACCAAAACCAAAACTCGATGATAACACTCCAAATCTAGCCCACGACCTTTGGCATCAACAAGATCAATTAAGCATGTCCGCCCTTATCTCCTCTCTTTCTGAGCCACTCATAGCACATGTTGTTGGATGTACCTCTGCTAGAGTTGTATGGCTCTCTCTTGAATCAACCTTAGTTTCCCAAACCCGTCTTCTACAAACTCAGCTTCAATTAGCCTACCTTAAGAAAGGTTCAGACCCCATTTCATCTTACTTTCACAAAGCTAAAACTCTTGTTGACACCATGGCAGCAGCTGGTCGTCCCTTATCACTTGTAGAATTTGTTCCTTATATTCTTGTCGGCCTTGGCTCTGATTATGATGCTATTGTTACTTCCATCTCCACTAACCTTGAACCTATTTCTCATGAGGAGCTGCTCAGGCACTTATTGGCCCATGAAGCAAGGTTGCTTCGCCATTCTGACGTGAGCACCTTTCCTATGGAACATTTTGTAAATTATACAGCAAAATCTCCTGCTAACTCACTTGGCTGAGGGCCTCGTGGTGGTGGTTGCAACTTCTATTGAGGTCGTAATGGTGGTTGTTCTACTCGGGGGTCGCAGCAGTTACACAAGAAACAATGGTAGCAATTCCTTTTCACCTACTGACCAAAGTTTGGTTTGTCAGGTCTACAATCAATGGGGCCACTCGACACTCACTTGCCTTTATCAATCAAGCCTATACTACTACCTCACCCATGACTGCAAACTTCTTTTCTTCAAGTTATCCCTTGGACATAAACTGGTATCCAGACACCATTGCAACCAACCATATAACTAATGATCTGAGTAACCTCAATTTGCATGCTAATGAGTATCGTGGTGGTAAGCAGCTTCGTGTTGGTGATGGCTGATAAATGGTCAATTATGCTTTATTAATACTCTTAATATCTTGGGTTAAATGAGTTTTAGTTATTAAAATAAGAGTATTAATAAGATAATATGAGTTAATTGGGTTTTGGCATGTGAAATGATTATTTTAATAAGATAATACTCTTTTGCATGTTGCAATTGTTCAGGCGGCTTTTTAGCTTATGATAAATGGTCTCAAGGAGGCCCATGTACAATCTTGGCCCATTGGAGAGTTTGGAGAGTGAAGTCCGTGAGGGACTCTAGACTTGAAGAGTGAAGATTAAACTAAGGCCTAAGGGAAGACCACGTGGTCTGATGGCTGCTTTTTGGGAATGAACGTGCAGTAGGAGAGGAACGCATTCTGTAGCTGGAGTGAAATGGAGCTGCTGCGCTGATGAAGTGGGACGTGCGCGAGTGAAGTGGAGCGAATAAAATGAGCATGCCGACCTGCAACAGTGGGGATTTGGGAGTGGAACGCACAAATGTTGAAGGAGAGACACAAAAGGAAAAAGGAAAAAGGAAAAATGGGGAAAGCTTCTTCTCATTATTTTTATTTTGCTGGTTTTATGTTTGGGGTTTTTTTGGCAGTTCTTTTTGTTCTCCTCCCTTTTTCAATTTTTTTTTTTGGATAGCATTGGTTGAGTTTACTTTTATTTTTCTGGTCTCTTCTTCAGCACATTAGTATTGATTTTCAGTTGTTTTTATTTTTGGTTCTTTTCGGACAGTGGGTTTTCACGGTTTGGATCTATGTTTTTCTTGGTCATTTTGGCCAAGCGTTTTCTTGGAAAAGCTAATCTATGCATTCTAGGGTTTAATTCATTTGGGTTTATTTTGCTCTCAGATTTTGTGATGACTTTATTTAGATTAATTTTTACTGTTAGAAATATCATGTGTAGCTAATTTCTGAAGCTTGGGTTGTGGAATGAGACTTGACTTGTTTTGGATTCTAGTTTAATGCAATATTTTGTTGATGAATATTAATTTCACTTGTTGCTAGTTAGATTTGAATTGAAAATACAGTGCGGCTCTTGCGCTTGATTTGTTGTTGACGTAAGGCACAACAAATGCTTGAAAATTATCAAGGCTTCTCTCAGTTGATTGTTAATGTGCGTTTAGTTAGTAAAGTTGTGAATCCCTTAGGAAAATATTGTAAAAACTTGAGCATAACTTTTTATCTTCGTTTTATCAATGCCTTGACTAGATTGTTAATCGAGAAAATATTCTAGAAACCGAAACAAGGAGAGTTCCATACCTAACTCAAGTGTTTGTTAATTTGCCTTTTTGATTAGAAATTTTAATTTCAGTTTTGATTTAATTTTTACGGGAATTAAATTCATATATATTTTTTTATCTTCTTAAATCATTTTCAAAGAAATATATTAAAATCCTTTTTGCTCATTGTTTATACATACATAAAAAACAAAAAAAGAAAGAGTTTTATACCTCATTTTACTTCTTCACATTTCTCATACATCATCATACTTTCCAATTAAATTTCACAATGCTTTGATAATCCTTTGTCCCTGTGGAATATGATCCTGGACTTATCCTTGATACAACTTGACACTTCTACACCTGGAAGCACATTTGAGACCGAGTCAATGGCTCCACAGTGCCTATCTCACACTTGGGTTCAACCTCTTTCTCATCTTCTTCATCTAAATTTATACTCAATAACATGCTTTGTGTTCCTTCTTTTCAAAAGAACCTTCTATCAGTACGACAATTCTGCATTGATAATGATGCTTTCTTTCAATTTTTTGCTGACTATTTTTCTGTTAAGGAATGCAAATCGAGGAAGCTTCTTCTTCAAGGGACAATCAGTAACCACCTCTACTCCATCCCACCACAATCGGCTTCATCTCCATCTGCTCTCAACACTCATCTCTCGGTTCCTTTATGGCACAATAGACTTGGCCACCCCTCTCTCAAGCTTGTGCAATCTATCCTTCAGCATCATAATCTTCCCTATGAGAATACTATAATTCTTTTTTGTAATGCTTGTGCACAGGCAAAATATCATAGATTTCCTGCTTACAAACGATTACATAAATCTACTATCCATTTTCAGCTTATTTTCTTGTATTTATGGGGTCCTTCCCTTCATGTGTCTACTGATAATTACAGATTTTATATTACATTTGTAGTAGACTATTCTCAGTACACTTGGTTATTTCCTTTAAAAAGTCTCAAGCCTTCGATACATTTGTTAAATTTAAAACCAATATTAAACTTTAATTTAACATAAAAATAAAGCAATTCGAATTCAATTGGGGGGGGGGGGAAGAATTTCGGCCATTTTCTAACTACTTAAACTTGTGTGGTATATCCATAGGATTACATGTCATTAAACTCACATGCAAAACGACATCGTTGAATGAAAACACTGTCACATTGTCGACACAGGCCTTGTCTTCCTTGCACACTCCTCTATCCCATTCCATTTTTGGCCCAATGCATTTCTGCATACAGTTTATTTAATATACATGCTTCTATCTTATACATTACACAACTCTTCATCTTATTTTTTACTCTATAACACTCATCCTGATTACTCTACCTTACGGGTTTTTGGCTCTGAGTGCTGGCCTTTAACTACTCCTTATAATCCTCACAAATTTTCCTTCCATTCACTATCTTGTGTGTTTTTGGGTTTAAGCCCATCTCACAAAGGTTTTATTTGTCATCAAATTTCCACAGGCCGAAACTTCATCTCCAAAGATGTCCGCTTCAATGAGTCCAGCTTCCCTTACTCAACTCTTCCCAAGTCCACGTCCAATACAGAGCCCACTCATGTTATCTTACCTCATTTTGAGTCCAACCCATCTTCAGCAAACAACTTCTTCTTCTTCTTCATCTATTATTGGTCCTCCTCCATCTTCACCACGATTTTCATCGTCACCCACACACAACACACCTTCCCCACCTTCTCAGCAACATGCACACTAGATGGTTACTCGGTCACGTACCCACTCCCTACGCCCAAGTAAGTTTCATGATGGCACCATCAAATGGCGTTTATCCCGTGCCTTTGCCACTGATTTAAGCCTTGTTCCTGAGACTCTAGCAAGTTTCACAATTGCAAATCAGTACTCTGAGTGGCAGTTTCATGCTCTACTTGCAAACCAGACTTGATCTTTAGTACCAGCTTTTCAAGCTCCGAACACTATCACCTGCAAATGGGTGTTCCGGACAAAACTACTTGCCGACGGATTGATTGAACGTTGCAAAGCACGCTTGGTTGCCAGAGGGTTCCTCTAGCAATCTGGGATTGATTTTGAAGAGACTTTTAGCCCCGTGGTTAAGGCTACAACAGTTCGCACTGTTCTTGCACTTGTTGTGTCTCAACACTGGACCATTTGGCAATATGATATGCAAAACACATTTCTGCATGGACCACTTCATGAAACTATTTTTATGTCTCAACCCCCTGGGTTCTCACGTCCTCAATATCTTTCTCAAGTTTGCAGGTTAAACAAAACAATTTATGGGCTTTGGCAGTCACCCCATGCATGGTATCCACGCCTTAGTTCTTGCTTACTTGATCTGGGCTTTGTCATCTCCTCTGTAGACCCTTCTCTTTTTATCAATAAATCTACAGGAGTCACAACCTTTGTGTTAGTCTATGTTGATGACTTATTGGTCACGAGCTCTTCTATGCAGTACATTTCTTAGCTGCTTTCTGCTCTACGCAGTGACTTCCCTATCACTAACCTGGGCAATTTGTACCACTTGTTGGGTGTCGAGGCCACCTTCAACTCTAAAGGATTGTTCCTCACATAGCATACATACATAAATGACTTGCTCCATCGAACCAACATGCAGCTTGTGAGGCCTGTAAAATCTCTTATGTCTACTTTTGAAAAGCTTAGTGCTTTTACTGGGCATCTTTTTGAAGATCCCACCTTGTATTACAGCACCGTTGGTTCCTTGCAATATTTCTCATTCACACAATCGGATCTTGTTTTTGCTGTTGGAAAAGTATGCCAATTCATGCATACTCCTCAGGTGCCTCATTGGCAAGCAGTAAAGCGCATTCTCAGGTATCTCAAACATACCTTTATTGTTGGCCTGCAACTGTCATCCTCGCCCAGTTCCAAAATCACTGCATTTTCTGACGCCGATTGGGCAGAGTGTCCAGATGATCGAAGATCAACAAGTGGTTACTGTATATTTCTTGGTTATAATCTCATTTCATGGTCCTCCAAGAGACAACCAACCATTGCACGTTCATCAATTGAGGCCGAATTAAAGCTGTCGCAAATACAACAATTGAAGTTATTTGGCTTCAGCATCTATGCAGAGATCTTGGGATCAATTTACACGAGGCTACTCTTCTTTACTGTGATAATATGGTTCTTACATACCTCTCATCTAATCCTATTTTTCATGCACGAACTAAACATCTTGAAATTGACTTTCATTTCGTGTGTAACCGAGTTCAAAATAAATCCCTGTGTGTTGCTTTCATCTCTGGTAAAGACCAGATGGCAGACCTCCTTACAAAACCTCTTTCAGCAACTTGATTTACATCACTTTGTTCAAGTCTTTGTCTCCAAGCTTTGCCTCTCGACTTGAAGGGGTATGTTAAGGACAAAGTTGTCCTTGCAAAGATCTTCAGCCTGCACCCATCATAGCACAAGGACTTGAGCAATTCCATGTAACAAACTCTACAACAAATGTGCAGTGCATGCGTTGTGCCTCTTTACCTCTGCCAATGAATCCGTAGCGTTAGCTCTAGAATATTCCATTCGTTGTAACCTATGTCTATAAAAGAATCTCATGTAATAACAATTTTTCAAGTAATGAAAATCACACAAATTCTTTGCTGTAACATAATTAATAACACATGCTATACTTTGAGATGTTCTCGAGTTTTAGGTTTTGCCTCTTAAAATATCTAATGTTTTTTTTTTTTTTTTTTTTTTTTATATCTTTTCATCACTAAAATATATTTCTTTTTTCTTAAAAAATGGAAATGTATATGAATATATATATCGTTTTTGTTAATAAAAATAATATACATATTTTTAAATTGAATAATACCAGATATAAACTCAGAGCCTGCAAATTCTTTTTTTTTTTAAAAAAAAAGATAAGACTTATTACAAAAACTATACACGTTTTTCAGCTTATTCGAAGAATAAAATTTTGATAAATATCAGTAGTACTCTTATTACTTACAAACTAGAAAAACTAGAAAATTAACTACAGCTGTAATATTAACTAATTTTGAAAGCTTTTGTTTTTTTTTTTTTTGGATTGTAGATTGCAACTTTTTGGTAGGTTTGGGAGCACACGATTTTCGGAATTAAAAAGTTAGGAAGGATAATACAACTTGTTTGGTAATTTGAGCTTTAATTTCTATGTATTTTTCCTTTTAAAAAGGCAATAAATATACAACAATTATGTGGCATATATATCGTAGCATAAAGTGGAGGTCAGCCAGAGTTTTAATTAATTTTGGTGGTTGCTACGTCTATTTTTCAACTACTACCCTTAACGTTTTGTTCGTCCATGCATGCCTCTTACAACTTCTATTTGGAATCAAGCACTCGTCTTATCACAAGAAAGATGCAGTTAGCATTATTAAAATTACAAGTTTTTCATATTATGGTATATTAATATATATAGTTTGTCTATATTCAAATTAAATCATCTAATAATTACTTCGTTTATGGTCGCTAATATGATTACCTTGCTAGTAATTAATAATGAGGAGTCGGGAATTAGTGAAATGGTGCATGGCTTCAAGCCGCTGCTGGCCACCGTGTGACCGGGCGTGAAGGAGGCGTTCAGGCGGGGACATAAAATACCGGCGGTCCACTGGGTGGCCGCTTGTAGCTCTGTCGTGCAGTGGCAGGACCGGGTAGAGGAGAAGATATGCCCTTACAGTCTCGTGCACGTGGTCACGCGGCAAGGTCTCTCCTTTGTGGGGCGGGTTGCTGCGGACCGTCTCCGAGAATGGAGCTTTTTAAATCATTTTTTCTTATTGGAAAAATAAGCTCGGCTAAAGTATTTCAACGTCGTGGGCCAAGATATTATTGTTGGAATTAGAACTCGATGTAAAAGGTTATTAATCTATAAATCAAGCAAGACTTAACTTAATCCCTCGTCCTATCTTCTATTCATGTTCTAGTGATTATGGTCACTGTTTACGTGGAAAAAGACTTGCATATGAGGACAATTTATTTAGACAAAAATATATAAAGAGTAATGATAGATATAGTCATGAGTTGTGTAAAAGTTGTGCACTCATTTTGAAAAAGAGGAGGTTAATTTATCATTAATTTTTTTTTTTTATGTAGATCTCTTATTTACTTACTTTTTTCAAAAGTAGTACGCACTCTATGACTATAAATATAATTTCTCTTTCGTAATTAGTCTTATTCCAAGCACCTCTTTTTACACAAGGTTAGAGGTTTTTTAGACAAAATTAGAGATAGATGCGTTATAACAGAGAATTGGTAGCAATGAGTAAGACACGCAATGAGTAAGACACCGTTCGATAAATGAGAGATGTGAGTCCATAAGTCCTGTAATTTCTTCGTCTTCTAATAAATTTATCGTCAGATCCTTAGACGTAGATCGAATCATAGTAAATACTCTCTCTTTTATTTTGTTGTTTACGATTATGTGGTCGGTTCTGCAACAACCTGCAGATACATTTGATACATCATAAACAGACTCAAACTCTATGGACTCAAGTTTAAACGGTCAATATATAAAATGATTTCTCTGCATTCTGTAGTTTTCATCTCCTCAATCTGCAGCAATAAAGCAGACAGATGGCCCAGCAAGCTGGAAAACACTTCTTTTCTGGCACAGTGAAAGAGATGTCCATTTAAAGAATAGCAACACCAAAGATTTCAGGCATGCTTGCGCCCTTCATGAACAAGAAAAGCTTTTCTAGATAAACAAATCTCCCATGCAGCCGAGAAGTCATTGCAGCCTCTGTAGAGTGGTGGGTAATTATTAAATACTTCCAGAATAGAACATATGGTGCTTTCGTTTTCTCATAAGATATCATGCTAATTAAAACCTGTTGTGAAAATCAATATAAGAAAGTAAAGTAAAATAAGAAATTAATCATATGACACAAAAAATTACATGGTTCGGCAACGTGCTTATGTCCATCAATACTATTCATAATAAACATATATATAAAGTTACACAGCGGAAATCCTAACTTTTCAATTATCATGTTAGGTGTTGAGTGAGCCGTAAGCGAACTCTCTGTCCGATGTTCGCTCGAGTGACATGTTGAATGAGTATCGAGTGAAATGTCGCTCGAGCTTTCTATTTAGTGTTTCTCGAGTCACGAACCAGGTAAAAATAAAGAATTTTCTTGACCCCTGAACCCCAACAAAGCTTATCCATATTCGCTTTGACTTGGGCCTATCAGTCCAAGTTTACACTCTATGGTTCAAGTCTCATTTAAACTCTACCAAAAAATATAAACAAATTCTTGTAAGATCGAATCATCAAATTAGATCGTCACAAAAATATACCAAGCTTCACAAACCCAACAAAACCAATGGTTATATAAGCATGTTTAATTACATTGCATGTTGTGAGTTAAGATTCAAGAATAACACCATCCCTAGTCTGAAAATATGTAACAATTTTCTTTCTACGACAGCACTCGACAAAGGAAAATAATAGAGTTATTACTCTCTTGCTATTTATTTACTATTCATTTTATATTTATTTTTTTAATTTTATTTAGTAGTTAAGGAAGTGACTATTAATAAAATTATATATTTTTTAAATTTTTTCTTAATGATTAAGGATGTTAAAAAAATATTTAAAAGAAAATGATAAAAAAATAAAAAATTTAAAATGAACTATGAGCAGTAAATGAATAGTAACCCTATCACTATCTCTCGACAAAATATAAAGTAGGGAGTGGGGTTACTATGCCGTCCTTTTTTTTTATATTTTTTTAATATATTTAAATGTTTTTAAAAAATAAAAAAAATATATTAATATACTTAAAATTATTTTCTTATTTATTAAATATAAAAAAAAAAAATTGGACCAGCGATAATTGAAGCGGTAAGAATAAAGCGACAAAATGGTTTTATTATTTCAAACCTATACACAGCATTCCGCAGAATAAGGATGAGCCCTTTAGGTAGGCTGATTAGTACGTAGTCTCTTAATTACATGCAGCAATGGCATGTGTTGGGCCGGCACTCTCACAGTGAACTATAATTTAGTTGAGTTTGTAGAATGGATTTTCCGACAGGAACTGTCATATCTACATGGAGTAGGCCCAAATATGTGATAAATGCTGTGACTTTTACCAGTACTATTTAAGTGTGCTCCTTCTCGTTCACGTCGTATCCATTATTACACCTAACCAAATTAGTTGTTGTAAATTATCAATGCCCTTGACAGATAGATCAATTAATGCACGTTTTGACTGAAAAGTGATCAATATATTCTAATTTCTCTCTTATTTTTAATAGTAGAATTTTATGTATTAATTAATATTTATTTTTTATATTTTATATTTATAATTTTTTTTTTAACTATAGAGTGTTAGGATATTTCTTACGGAGTTGAAGTAATAAATACTAACGAATGAGAATAATTTTGATTTTTAATATTATATGCATTAG
This sequence comes from Juglans microcarpa x Juglans regia, assembly GCF_004785595.1. Classification (NCBI taxonomy): domain Eukaryota; kingdom Viridiplantae; phylum Streptophyta; class Magnoliopsida; order Fagales; family Juglandaceae; genus Juglans; species Juglans microcarpa x Juglans regia. The sequence goes on from NC_054607.1 coordinate 5,684,904, forward strand.
AATTTCAAGTAATTTGATTTGACATAAACATTTAATATTATGTCTATCTGTTTTTTTCAAATTAAATCGTTAAATTTAGATAAAAATTAGATAAAATCTTTATTATTATCCCCACCCATCTTAAACTTTTGTATGTGTAGGGTGCTCAATATGATGATCTAGAGCCATTTTGCAGTGAATATAAGCTTTTCAGTCTCAATATTTGCATATCACTATCTAAAATCTTTTGAGCACTCGTGTCTTCTCTAATCTCGTTCTCCTTGTGTATATATTTATTGCTTATTTAATACTATTCAATTTAAATATTATAAGACTTATTTTTAAGACTGTTCAATTGGGTCGGGTTTTTTTTCCAGCTCGGTCCGAAATCCAGAAAACCAGAATCCGATTCCGGGTTCCGACCTAGATTAAATCCAGGCCGGAACCCAGGTTGAAAAATCCAGACTTTTCCGGCCCAGATACGGGTTTTAAACTCGGTATCCAGGTCTTTTTTCGCCTCAAAGGAACCCCCCCCCCGAATCTGTCTCACTCTTGCTCTCTCTTGTTACGCTTGCAAGAAAGTAAAACCCTAAGTCCATGCCTCTTCACCGCGACCCCATTGCAGCCGCCACCTCTTCGTCGCCATATCTTCCTCGCAGTATCTTCGTCGCCACATTGGATTTCTATCTCTCTCTCTCTCTCTCTCTCTCTCTCTCTCTCTCTCTCTCTCTCTCTCTCTCTCTCTCTCTCGGATTTCTTGGTTTGGATTTCCAAGAGAGAAAAATATCGAATAGATCTGGGTTTGGGTTTGGATTTCTGGGTTTCTCCGTGAGTTTGATCTGGGTTTGGGTTGAAAATTATTTGAGTATCTTTTGTTGTCTAATGGATGATGATTCCTGTAAAATATGAGTTTTAAGTCACTAGGTTGCATACGGTAGATTTAAATAGAAATTCTGTCCTCCATTCGTTTGATTTTGAGGTCTCTTTTTCTCGGCTTGTTGCATTAGCCTCTAGTGGCTTTAAGCTTTAAACTTTGCTCCCATGCAATGTCATAATACTGTCCCCATGATCATAGTTAAAATATATAAAGGTTTTGGAACTTTGGCAATGACGAAAATGGGTAAATTTATTCATAAAAAGCTTATATAAATTACACTTCAGTTTGAATTAAAAAACAAAAATCAAATAAGTAGGCTTCATACTTCATACAAATGTAAAACTTTTAAACTTGGGCACCCTTGCTTGAAACTAGCTCAACATGGAACCACATAGTGCTGAACAAATAAATAGGTTTCAAACAAATGAAGGTCTTGGACTTGGGTTTATAGGCTCTTTGCCATTTTCTATCAATCCATTATCTCTGTTATGATGTTTCCGAACCTTTTGTTCTGAAACTAGTGCTTTATCACAGTCTACAGAGTTCCTCATTGTTATAATTCAAATGAGACAGATCCATTGACCTAATCATGGAAAGAGAAGAAGCGAAAAAACCAGATTTTTTCATCCATTGACAAGTCATTCCAAACAAGCTTATTCCAATGCTAGAAAATAAATGAAACTAAATAAATTTCCCAAGAGATATTGAGAAAACATTGAATTGCACAAGTCTAACCAGTGTTCTGCAAGCCTGCAGCAATACCCTTCATGGTCAAGATAAGGGTATCCTCAAGACCAGGGGCATAGTCACTTGTTGGGTTCAGCTTCACAAGTTCATCAGCAAACTATGTTCATAGCAATTTATATTTTGTAAGTAGTAAAAATTTTGTTTTTTCAGGTTCTCTAGTTTCTCATGATGTGCAGATGCAATTAATAAACACTTTAAGGACACAAAAGCAGCTGAATAGATGGTAGTTTTAAACTTTCAATTGAAGCATTTTGCAATTTTCATATATTATAATTGTGTTTTGTAATGTAATGTAATGTAATTTAATTTAACATTTTTAATTTTTTTAGTATCATCTGTTTGTTTGACACATTATATGTGGTTGATGTAAACTTTTCTTTGAACTTTTTTAAATGAATACGGGTCTGTAAATTTACAGGTCATTTTAAGATTTGGTGATCTCGAATTACATCTTCTGGGTTTTTTTGATTGATGTGGAAGGGCTCGTGTTTATTTCAAGAATTTTGTATATTTCTTTGTGTTTCTTGACGTGTTTGTTGATGATGAATTAGATATCTGTGGTAATTTGACTTATATGTAGAAATAAAATCAGATTGAATGCTTTGCAGGCTATTTTTGCTGAAAATGGGATGTTATCATTTATGGATCTATTAATCCTTGTTATCATTTAACTTTTGAAATCAGTGCTCAACTTCACAGCATTATTTTTTTTTCCTGAAAAAAATTAGATACTTTAGGCTTTTATTAAAAAAAAAAAAAAAAAAAAAACCGGGTTGAAGCCGGAACCCGGATTTTCGGGTTGCTTAAACCCGGATTCATCCGGATTTCGGCCCGGGTCATAACCCGGGTGTACCCGGGCCGAAACTCGGCCCGGTTTTGAAGCACGGGTTCCGGGCCGGGTATACCCGGAAATCCGGTCCAAAACCCGGTTGAACACTCTTACTCATTTTATGCCTATATCTCTCTCACTGTCAAAGGCCTATGACTTGATTGACATAACTTCCAACTTTCAAAATGAAGGTCGGGAGTTCGAAACTCCATCCCCACTCAAAAAAAAGAAAAGAAATATATATATATATATATATATATATATGTATATCTCTCTCACTTGAGGCCGAATCTTGATCCCATATTAACTATTTAATCCTTGAAACTAAATTGCAATTCGTAGTTTTTCTTTATTTCTATCCTATATTTATATTCTAAATTAATTTTGATTTGTTGGCAAGAATGTAATTTTGGTTTCGTATTTTATACTTAAATCTGATTTCTCTCTGCATTACAGTTCTTATCAAGGGGATGGTCTTGTAAAACTGTCCAACACGAATTCATGTTAAGTACAAAATTTATAGTAAATGACATTTGCATTTACAATATTGTAGATTCTAGGAAGCTCATCCAAGCATTCAAAAAAAAAAAAAAAAAAGTAAAATTATTACTTGTCTTAAAAGTTTAAGCTGATGAAAATAAATAAAATAACTTATATATGATTATATGCTTGAAAAAAAAATGTTGGAGACAAGACCTATCTTTGAACTCAACAGCAATTAAAGCCAGCTAATTAAAGTTTTGATGAGATAAGCTACACAAGTCTCATGGATACAAGAAAATTGAGACGAGTTATAGAAAAGAGTTAAAGAACAACACATTAGATCAGGATTTGGCTTCTCCATCATAATTTTTATCTTCTTCCTGCTCCCCTCCTTGTAACAGAATATAAGAGTGAGCTAAGAGTTTGTATTCAAAACACATTCACAATAAATGTAGATTATTGTGCCGAACCATGCTAAATTTTTGTGTTTCCATTATCACTATACTCGAGTCATACAATGCAAAATAAGTATGCGAGTTGTTAGGTATAAATATGTCTGGTAGGCGAAGAAAGAGTCGTCAGGCGATTAAAAGTATGGTCTTGTGAGATTTGTGTGACAGATGGCGGTTAAAAGATCAGCTATGTCAAATGTACCGTATGAGTTCAAGGACAAAGTCAACCGCTTGTATCCCTCTAACGTCAGGACCAGTTCATAAAGATAAACTCTCGAAGAGCGTAAACTATATGAAAACCTCACTAACTGTATCCCAACGAGATATGGATCTCTGAAATAAGCTCAAATAAGATATCCACTCCGAATGGGCGCCATTAACGGCCGAATCGTATCAGTGAAGGTAACATACCAAAATTGGATATTGAGAGTCATCTATGGATTAGTCCTGTCATATTAGGTCACCTCAACTTTTATAAATAACCCACGAAGTATATATGTACCATTGATGATTCAAAATTGATTAGTTTATACCATTAATTCAGAGATCGATCACCTCAATCTTTATAAAACTAGTATGCAAGCCATTGAACGTCACTGCTAGAATAGGTCGTACTACATTTTCTATTGAATTCTGGGGGTTGCCATGTCTTTTGTCGAGCCAGACCAAACAAGCCCCACTTCATGTCTTGAGTCTGACTCGTCCCTAAAAACAACACCTGCAAAAATTCAAGAGCAAGTGATTTTGGTCCAGACCGTGACATGGTGCTGCTCTGGTCTGGCCCGATCATGGGTCCGACCTCTAAAGTAAGCCCCCGCATTCGGTTAAGTATTAGAATACACACATTAAGGCCATACCTAAACAAACAAAGTGTTCTATATTTATATATTCAAAGTAGGGTGGACTGTCGATTTCTTGGCACTTCTACTGTCCTACTCCTACTCATACCAATTCCAACTCACTTATTCTTATCATCATCCAATCAAATGTAGGTCTTCAAATCAAGATTAACATTTTCTGCTTGAAGAAAAGAAATTCTATCCCAAAAAAATTTGTAATTTTCAAGCGTGTGCATAATGAATTATCAGGCACATCTTATAATGAGATTATTAGAAACTAAATACATTCTTTTGTGGGAAGATTAATGACATTATTTTTCACCCAAACTTTTATCATTTCAATCATATTTGCTGATGTGGCTTTATATGGTCTATCACTTAAATGGACAACTATCTAAATATGTCATATTGACGTGTGTTATGATTAAAGAAGACAAAAAATATGAGATAAATAAAAATATATTTCTTTATGAGAAACATTATCCCTTCACAAATGAGCTCTTTCATCACTAGTTAAACTAATGCAAATCACAAATCACTAGGGGTGGGCAGTGGGGCCCGCCCAGACTGCCTCGTCCCCCATCCGCCCTGCCCCACCCCAATGAGGCGGGGCGAATTACCTCGTCTGCCACTGTGGGGTGCGGGGGACCCCACCCCGTATATACCCCGCATGTTTGTAATATATATATATATATATTATATCATATATATTATATAGAAAAAAATACCTAGGCACGTCGTTTTGTGCCTGGGTATTTTTTTCAATACCCCTGCCCATAACTTTTTGATTATGGGTTAATACCCGGTTGAAGACCCCGAACTCATGTTTCTCTTTTTCCTCACGATTCCTCTTCTCCCTTCTCTCTCTGCGATTCTCAGTAATCTCCAATTTGCCATTTGCCTCACCAATCACCATCGTCATCTCGAGTCGTCGTCGTCGTCGCAGATTGCCATCGCCGTCTCAGCCTCAGCGCCGGGCGAATTTAAATAGGGCTCAATTGCTTACTTCCGAATATCTTCTTGAATCTCCTCCAATTTTTTAATTTTTTATTATTATTTGTAGTTGGAGATTGGAGGATGAGATTGTGAATTGTAGAGGATTTGATTGTGCATGTGGTTTTGTGAATTGTTTGAGTGTGCTCAATGTGCTGTGAATTATTGAATTGCTGTGGAGATTGGAGGAGTAGGGGGCGGATGGTCAGAGGTCCACTCCCGCACCCCTATCAACGGACGGTGTACCCCGCCTTGCATAGACGAAAGTAAAGCCCGGGGAAAAAATCCCAACCTCTGCCCGTGCATGGGCGGGGGGCGGGTAGCACCCCTACAAATCACATGCAGAGTCATTGTAACATGCAAAACATACATGTACTAATCTATGTCCTAATCATTATTATTAGGGAAAGAACAACTAACTAATCATGTGATATTTGGACTTACTATATGTTTTCCTAAGAAATAAAAAAAGGCTCAAATGTGATGTATAAGATACCATGCATAATGCACCAAACTTTGGTCATATATAAAATATATATACAGATGAAATATAGTTATCCATCTCCAGCCTAATTAGTATACTTATCTTCCACGCCATGATTTTCTCTCCTATGATGACCCCATTATCCGCACGAGTTATCATTATATACGTGAGGGCATCCCTTTCATGTACTGGTTTACTCCAACTTCATCTTTTATGTCGGTCCACATGGCACATATTTATATTAGTTGGTTTTGAGATATATATGTATTTTTGAAGAGAAGTGCTACACTGACAAAATATCTCACAAACTGATATGATTTAATATAATATATTAGATTAATTTTATAATAAAAGTTACTTTACAATTAACATACCACATCAATTCACGTCGATTTGTGAGTTTAGTTTATAGGATTTGTTAAAGCATTTCTCTTTTTAAAAATATATGATTATCATGATATTTATATATATACACGTACAAATTATATATATATATACGTACAAATTGTTACCATTTCAACCAACATAAAAATATTTGGTCTGATCATTGTGTTCTAAGTGACATTAGGTCTTGTTTGAATTTAAAACTCACTTTAATTCATCTCAATTTATCTTATCTCATCATTACAATTTTTTTAAATTCTCACATAAAATATAATAAATAATTTAAAATTTTAAAATAATTTTTTCAAATTCTTATACAAAATATAATAAATAATTTAATTTTTATTTTATTATTTATAAATCATTTTAACCCATCGACGAATGTAACCAAGATCCAGTACTGTAATTTGTTAGTGCCTATTATAATGGGGTTATCTTGTGCCGGCCGGCAGGGATCCAACAAACTCAAGAGGTTTCGCTGTTCCTACATTGATAGGACGTACGTGGACCTGGTTAATGAATGCACGTGCAGCTGCTGGAATCATAAATCAACTTTGCCATTTGGATGATCTACGGGATCATTCCATTTAAGAAAATGATTCGCGTAAATTTGAATTGAGTTTAGATGTTGAGCTGAATTAAGTTAATAAAATATTATTAAAATATTATTAAAATATTATTATTATTTTAAAATTTAAAAAAATAAATTATTTATTATATTTTATATTAAAATTTTAAAAAAATTATAATAATAAGTTAAAAGAAGTAAAGATGAGTCAATCATTCAAACGAAGTAGGTGTGCAAATAATTTGAAAAAAAGTTAGAGATTTGAAAATCTGAGTTGTGCAAATAGTTATGCAAATATTTATATAAATTATTTTTTAGTTCACTCTTATTTTATTGTATTGAATTGACATTATTTATCCATATTTAAATTCTTAATTACTATATATATATATATATATATATATAATGTCTCCTAAATGCAATGCTAAGAGCACTCTTAATGGTTTCTTTATCTTATCCTTTAAAATACATCATCAAAACTCATTTTTTCTATTTTACATACTGATTTTTACAATATACCATACATTAGCTTATCTATTTTTTCTTTATATCATTTAAATATTATACTTTTTAATATTTTTTATTCATTTCAAATATTTTTTCTAACTATCAATAATATCTTTATATCTTTTGATATTTGTAATATCTTCCCATATACAATGTCATATAATTATATTATATTTTAAATTAATCTAAATTTATAAGCTAAATTAAAATATAAATTGATTTAAAAAAAAGATTATATAATGAAATATTCTTGTTTTATTTTGTTTTGCAATCAAACCCATTTGAAAGATCCTATTACACAACAAGTATAGTGTTAAAGGAAAGGGAAGAGAGAGAGAGATGATCTTCCACATTTGTAAAATCCCACAAGTCCTTCTTTTTGGAAGAGATAAGATAAACCCCTGCTAAGTGCTTCCTCCGCTATAATGAAGAGGTTAGGGCCGAGCTCTTAATGTTGCTAATGTTTGTTATGAGATTCTCTTTTGGATTAGGGCTAAAATGAATTCCCTTCGATAATTACGTATATCACAATGAGAACCTTTGGATCTCTTTCAAATGCAAGGGTGGACATAAATATTTCCAACATGCTAATGTACTAAGGAGGAGGAGTGAGAAATTAATTAAATATGTTTACATTGATGAATAGAATCTTCTACATCTAGCAATGTCATGTAGCAAAATGTAAAAATGGCTTTAAAATAGAAGATCCAATAGAAAGTGTTTTGAGAGCATTTCTTTATATTTTTTGAGAAAAATATATTATACAACATCCATTGGGAGTGCTCTAAGATAAGAGCAAATGACTGAACTCATTTAGATAAGATAAGAGTATAATTAATGATGGGTAATGCTAGGGATCCTGTTAGAGCTCCTGCTCAAACTTAAGTTTTTTTTTTTTTTTTACATCATTTTTTTAACATTTTAAAATATTTATTAAAAAAATAAAATTTACAATATTATTAAATAACACTTTCTTAATTATTAAGTAAAAAACTAAAAAATAAAATAAAAATTTTGAGCGGGAGCTCCAACGGGATCCCTATCATTTTCTGTTGATGATTGAAGGCAAATACGTCTAGATCTCTCCCGTCCCATTTTTCATTGAAGAGGATACTATTATGATTGAAAAATTCTACTCATCATCTTCACTCATCACATATTATATATAATTTTTTATTTTTTTATTTTACCAAATATGTGATGTATGGATAATGAGTATACCATCTCAATAAACTTATGAAGAATAAAACAAAAAAGAAATTATAAAAAAAATAAAAATAAATGTAATGTGTTGTCTGATTGATTACGCCTTAGTCTGACTATAGCCTCCTACCATTTTTACTTAAAGAAAAAAAAAAAAAAAAAAGATATCCAATTGAAAGAAAAATGGTATTTGTAATTTTGATATATTTCAAATCTTTGAGGGATGTTTCTTCTAAAGCTGAGTTACCAATAAACTATTTCATGTAAAATAGGAGAATGCATTATTGAAGAAAGTTAGGAAAGAACGATCCATCATCCATGTGCACGTGACAACAGGTGGCTTAAACAGAACGTTGCCACACACATATATGAAGTCTGAAGAAGCGTCGCCAGCCTGCACGAGGCACGCCCCAAGACAAAGCAAATTCAACGTTGCTGAATCGCCGCAAAACTGAGAAGCCTGACTATTCAAGCCGCTATATCTGGTTCTCTCTCATTTCCCCGAAACACTGGTCTCCACCGACTCTTCGTGTCCCTTTATCTAGTCACCGAGTCTCTCAAATTCCGGTAACAGTATCGGTGAGTTCTTCGGTCATTTACAGCTTTTTAACGAAAGAGGAAAAAGAAAATGAAAGCTCAATGCATATGTATACATGTTCAGATGTTCTGATCGTTACATGCTATATATAGTTGCTTAGACAGGAACAAAGATAAGGACCGTCTTTGATTTGTCAGGTATTTCGAGTCTTCTTGGAATGGATGGACGGTGGGGAATCAACCAGTTGAAGCTCCGCATGGCAGTGTTCATGGCGGTGCTATCACTGTTTATTAGGAATCCGAGTCAATGTTCGTCTCTGAACAGCGAAGGTACATATACAAGTTCTGCATGATGTCCGTACAGTTCACTTCTCGAGCTGATACTTTCTTTTCGGATATGGAGTTTGATCGCTCTATGACAAAGAGTACTGCATTGAACGCAGGTTTGGCGTTGTTGAGGTTCCGGGACAGAGTGGTGAGAGACCCATATGGGGCTTTATGGGATTGGGATGAGAATTACGGAGCGGTCGATCCTTGTGCTTGGTTCGGAGTGGAGTGCTCGGACGGGAAAGTGGTGACCTTGTGAGTGGCATCGATCTTATGCAGAGCATCTGTTCGTTCTTAGATATGTGTTTTGTGCTTTTGGATCTTAGTTTTTGCTTTTCATAAGGCAATAGACTTCTAAAACTCCAACCAAACACAACTACTTTAAGTGTGTCGGATATGTTGAACAAACTATGCTTTTGATCCAAGTTTTGAGTATTTCTATGCATGAGACCATATTCTATGACTCTGGTGAGATTCATTTTTCGTAAACTTGACCAAGAAATCGTGTTCTTATCTAGATAATGATTTCAAGTTCTTGTGTTCTTACAAAATGCTAATTAGAATGGGGTTCATGGTACTAGAGAAGTGTATCAGTGTATGCAATGGTAATGCTATAAATGCTTTTTCCATTTCAAATCGTTTCCAAACACTCCTAATTTAAGCTTCATTCATTCTTTCGGGAAGAGTCTGGAGATCATTGGTAGCTAGTATGTACCTAAATAGCCACACTGCTTCTGACCATTATGTGTGCTAAATCTAACTTCCAAAAGAAAAGTATATTAGGGAATTCTGTTCATTGTTTAAGTCAATGATCAATTCAATTACAGGATTTCGATCAAGAACCAATTTTTGATCTGCAAGAGTAGTAACTTTCTAGGAAGATACAGAGATTGTTGCTCGACACTCAACTTATAAAACAGCTGAAGTGATACATAGCCAATTTTAAAGAGGCAAGAGGCAAAGTAGTTATAGCTGCATAAGCAAAACTCTTCTTACAGTAATCGAAAGTAATGCTGGTTCTGATAGAATTCTTATTTCTGTTTTCTGCTATTCCTTTTATCCTAGTGGTGGTGTTGATTCTTCCATCTTAATTGTAATCCATGGTTTCTCGAATTTGAAATTTCTATGCTTTAATTTTTAACCCTGCAGTTATGATCGTCCACTTGCAGGACTCTGAAGGATCTTTGTCTTGAAGGAACATTGGCACCAGAACTTGGGGAGCTGGCTTACATAAAATCTATGTAAGCATATATATTTTTTCCTGAAAAACTCTATTTTGATTCTGGAATTATATTTCTCTATTATAAATTGATTACTTGTGCTTAACTTCTACAGAATTTTACGAAACAATTCTTTTACTGGGAATATTCCAAACGAGATTGGGAAATTGAAAGACCTGGAGGTTTTGGACTTGGGATACAATAGCTTTAGTGGACCATTTCCATCTGACTTCGGCAGTAATCCTTTCTTGACTACCCTGTAATATAATCCTTCCACGTTTTTATTTTCACTGGTCCTATATAGACGAGCTTCTACTAAGTCCATCCTATGGTTCTTACCTCAGTTTACTTGACAACAACAAGTTCCTTGGTACCATCTCTCCTGAACATTATGAGCTGAAGACACTTTCTGAGTTTCAGACAGATGATAATAAGCTATTTGATACTCTGAAGGCGTCCTGTAACAGTTTATCTTTTGCTTGGTAAGCAAGTTCTTGATGTTAACCTACCAGTTAATCTTCTCAGAACACTAATACTTTGTATCCGTGATCTGTGAAAAGTAGAAACAAGCTTGAAAATACTTTATTGCGTAGGCATTAGAAAAATGATGATCATGAAACTAAAATTGATAAACTTGCCTTGGTACATTAGCCAGTGGGAAAGAAATTTGAACTCAGTTTTGCCACCTTGGCCACAATTCAGTTCAGTCATCTTGAAGATGGGTATATATATATATATATATATATAAGTGATTATAAATATTAAACGGTGGTTATACTAAGAAGGGCTAGCAGTTGGCTATTACGAAAATATGTTGGAAAACATCATGATTAAAACACAGAGAGGGGAATAGTCGGATCTTATGCTCATAAATGAGTTGATTTGAGTACATAATCTTCACAAAACTTGTTGGTCTAGGAATTAAAACTACTAGAGAAAGCATTAGCCATACTGTTTTAACAGAAGATTAGGAGTTGTCTTTATTTAAGTTTATGGTGGATTACCATGCTTACATTAGTGCGATGTAACTGTTCTAATCAGAAGTTCAAAGCAAGTTTTGATCTCTGGCACTGGAAAACTTTTACACTTGAAAGTACTACATTCCAATAACTTCCGTTAGAAAACTTAGCATATTATTACCTATGATTCCATGCTGATAATTTTTTTTGCAATGTTAGGAAGAAAGACAGGTTTGGTGATGAAACTCACCGTAGGCTGCTGCAGATAGTGGATGATGTCTCAAATCCATCCAGAGGCAATGAAGACAACAAGAGGGCACTATCATCACCATTACCTTCTCCCTTTCCTTCACCATTGGACTATTTGCCTCCGTCAGGATCACAGTCACCATTTTCACCTATATTGGCACCATATAATTGGCCATTGTCTACATCACCATCGTCAATTCCTCCATCGGCATCCTCATTAGAGTCTCCACCATCCTCCCCATCACAATCTCCTTTCAATGTCTTCCTGACTCCATTAACATCACCTGTTGTTGCACCAACTCCTGCTTCAACAATTCCAGAAAATCCACCAGTAATGGTATCTGCACCAACAGTTTCCCATTGGGATCCCAATCGTTACCCTACTTCAAGTCCAAGCCAAATGGTTAAACAGAATTCTAAGACAAAGCGTGATGTAGTTTTAATATGGGCTGGAATTATCGGAGGTTGCTTATTTATTTTGATTTCGGCGATTGGGCTTGTTTTTTGCAGAAGCAGTAAGGTTGTTACTGTGAAACCATGGGCGACAGGGTTAAGTGGGCAGTTGCAGAAGGCATTTGTAACAGGTCATTCTTCTCTCTCTTTAACAACAAAATCTCTGTGTTTGTAATCTGATCTAAGGCTCTCTATGCAATAGGACTACTATACCACTGCATGACTTAATTGCTAGCAAACATACACAGTGTCCACTAGTTCTTCCTGGAAGACGTCTGAGCCATGCATACAAACCAGTTAACTGATGATAGCATCGGAACAAAGGTCTAAGGAAACATCCATTCCTTGTTTCCCACATTTAAGTGTCAACTAAAAGGTTATGATTACCCCTCTTGTGGTCAAACTTCCTATCTAACTCCTTGTAAGAGTAAAACAAGTTTCAAACCTCCATGCATGCATAACAGATGAACAATACTTCATCTTCTAATCCCTCAGATCTGTTACAATCATAAATTATGATTTATTCCCAACCTAGAGGTTTATGTACTGATATTTGACAGTCTGAATTAAGGTGTGCCGAAGCTCAACCGACCAGAACTTGAAGCAGCTTGTGAAGATTTTAGCAATATAATTGGTTCTTTCTCAGATGGAACTGTGTATAAGGGAACTCTTTCAAGTGGAGTGGAAATAGCTGTAACATCTAGTGCAGTGACATCTCCTGGAAACTGGTCAAAAAACTTGAAAGCCCAATTCAGAAAGAAGGTATAGAACAATCAGATCTCACCAAACTTAGGGCATTCATTCTGATAGTTTCTGAGGGTCAATTCTGTTTATTTCTTCAGATAGAGACATTGTCAAAAGTGAACCACAAAAACTTCGTGAACCTCATTGGATTTTGTGAAGAAGAGAAGCCATTCACGAGAATGATGGTTTTCGAGTACGCTCCAAATGGTACACTATTTGAGCATTTACACAGTGAGTACCTTAACTATTCCCTGTATGTTTAACAGATAGCAAATAAATGAAGAGATCAATTTGTCCTTCACTTAGCATTTCAAAATTCTCTAGAAGACCTGTTTCATGTCATTGCTTACATACAAGTTGCATTAACGGTTCCCAAAACAAACAAAAAATTGGCACTTGAATATGCCTCTGTTGCTGCAACTTACACTTATTATCATTATATTATGTCTGCAAGTTAGGAAAATGGCTTAAGATACCAAGTTGGCAAGTACGATAACTGGCTGAGAGGAAAATGCTATATAGTATATATCCTTTTTTTCCTATCTACGATCATTGAATCTGCATGGACCTATTTATGGGTTTACAAATGTTAAAATCTTTTGTGTTGCAGTAAAAGAAGCTGAGCACTTGGACTGGGGAATGAGACTCCGAATAGCTATGGGCATTGCATACTGTCTGGAATATATGCACCAGTTGACGCCACCTATAACCCACAAAAACCTGCAATCCTCCTCCATATATCTGACTGAAGATTATGCAGCCAAAATATCAGATTTCAGTTTTTGGAATCATATAACTGCAGCCAAGAATGAAACAGATGTTATGGACCTTTCGGAAATCCCATCAGTGGAACCAGAAAGCAATGTTTACAACTTCGGTCTAATCTTGTTTGAAATGATGACAGGAAGGATTCCATACTCTTTGGACAATGGCTCTCTTGCAGATTGGGTATCAGACTATCTAAAAGGAGTGCAGCACTTGAGAGAAATGGTGGATCCAACTCTAGAATCTTACCAGGTGGATGAGCTTAAGCAATTGTTTGAAGTGATAAAATATTGTCTCCAACCTGATCCAAAGCAAAGACCATCTATGAATGAGATCACAACTAAGTTGAAAGATATCACAGAAATGGGGCCTGATGGAGCAACACCAAAACTATCTCCTCTTTGGTGGGCAGAGCTGGAAATAATGTCTACAGACTCTAGTTGAGAGTTGAAGTTGATACTTAAGAGCAAATCTCAAAGTCTCCGTGTATCCTTGTTCTGTTTATTTTAGTTGGAGTGAATTGCAAGGTAGATGAGACAGGAAGATATTTGTACAGAAGTGAGAAGGGGTGGCGCATGCTCCTGCTTGCCCTCTTGTTTTGTTCTTTTTTCAATGTTTTTCACTTTTTTGGATGTTCTAAGGTTGTATAACTTCACCATAAGAGATTATGTCATCAACCTCAACATCAATAAATGTCGCTTTTCAAGAAGTAGCCACTCTTAAGTTTATAGTAGGTCATCTCACTCAAGTCAGCGACTACTTTTTATCTTTAACCTGTATCCACCTCACCGTTCTCCCACTCCTTATAACCATTTCCAGAAGCCTAGATGCTTAGCAGTTACATCTTGAAATTACATCAGGGACAAGACAATTATTCCAGCGAGGATGTTGCCTAGGAAACATCTCAAGGGCATATACTTTCCAAGGAATTTGTATCACCTAACCCACCATAAACATGAAAAACAAGTTTTTTGGGTTAGATGTGGTCATTGAGGTAGAAGCAGAACCGCTTAGTTCACTTAAATGATTTCTAGATGAAGGGAAAGTTCCCATTGCTAAATCTGGCTTGAAGGATTTAACCCTTGTTTGATATTCCTGCAGCTTTAGATTCATTTTGGTCATCTATCACATTATCCATACATCTATTTTTCTCTCACTATAAACCATAGAATTCGAACAATAATTTTTGAAAATCGTGGTACATTTTTGTAGAAAATAAAGATAACTGCTATAGACACAAATAGATTACACAAAAGTAAATTTACAAACTGACGTGGTTTTACGTGATCCGTTAGATCTATTGTACAATAAAAATAATTTTACAATCTGACGTACTGTATCAAACTATATCAGTTTGTGAATTTAATTTTATATAATCTTTTTGTGCCTAAAGTATTTCTCTTTTTGAAATTTGAATGTATTGATTGATGCCATCGACACTGAAATGGGAGTTTACTCCGAATTATATTAAGAATTTTTGTAATCAGAAATATTTGTTTGTTTCCCCCTTCTTTACTAAGCAGTCTCGATATATGATTGCAACTTGCAAACTTATCCGAACATGACAATTGACCAAACAGAACATAAACCAGTCATGAGAGAGGAGGCAAACGTAAAGACAAGTGAGCCAAGTACGTAGAAAATTAAGGTGAGAAATCTAACCCCGCTGTGTTTTTCAAATATCAGTTATCGGACGGTGGAAAGCAGGCCAATTGTCATCAACTTGGGCAGATGGGCAGAGGCTATCAGTATTAAAAACCACCAGATCTTTGCAAAGATAAGATACTTGTCTATATACGGCCGTGGTAGATAATGTGCTCGTGCCCGGAAGTAGGACTGTTTGGACGGTGAGGTGTGACGAGATGATTTTAGATTAAAATTAAAAATTAAATTAAATATTGTTATAATATTATTTTTTAATATTATTATTATTTTGAAATTTAAAAAAATTAAATTATTTATTATATTTTATATAAGAATTTGAAAAAATTATAATGATGAGATAAGATAAAATTGTTTCTGTATTTAAACGGGACTAAATGAGATTCTCGGGTTGAAGCCCGAGTCTCAATTCACTTTCTTATCATTTTTACGCTCCAACTCATGAATAATCTTCTCTATCAATTTCATCAGCCACAAATTGGGTTGTTGAATTTTTTTGATATTCATATAATTAATTTACAACTAATGATACTTATTTCATAGAAGAATAAACTCACAGACTGCGGTTTATTGTAATACATCATATTATAATTTTTTTTAATAAATAAAATAGATCTAAGCCCCATTTGAATTTAAAAAGTATTTTTTCTCATCTTATCTTATCATTACAACTTTCTTAAATTCTCACATAAAATATAATAAACAATTCAACTTTTCAAATCTCAAAATAATAATAATATTCTAACAATATTTTTTTTTTTTTTTTTTTCATCTAAACCATCTCATCTCATCTTTGAATCCAATCCCAACAGGATGTATTGAATCTAGCAACATCAATTTATCAACTTTACTTTTGCAAAATCTCTGCATAATCTATTGAAAATAAAGATACCAGGCCAAAATAAGTCCAACTCGCCATTCCTGGCTTATAATTTAATTGATTCGTGCTTTCTCCTTTACAACCTAGTCTTCTTTCATGTTCACATACTCGCATCCTCCAAAAATATTTTCCACACAGAGTAATTGAACAGAGCAATATCATGTTAGAATGTTGAACTTCCAGGATGAGTAGAAATAAGTTGATTGGAGGTTCAATGGCAAGATAGGGTCTCTCTACAATGGTCTTGACATAGAGAAAACAGAACTTACATCTTATATAACCATAATATTCTTCCTCCATCAAGTTCATCACAAAGATTTCCAAAATATACACTGGCACTCTAAATAAAAGAAAGCTCTATAAGTAAAAGAAGGAACAAGAATACAATAATAACGGCTTACAACAGCTTCCTCCTTTACTGTGTACAGCTCTACAGTGCAGATAAATACATGAAAGATGTCCAAAATTTACACAATGTTATTGTAATGCTGTAGTTTTAATTGAACTCTATTTAATTACATTGTGCTAAAACTCTATCATTATGCTTACAAGAGCCACCACCTATCCAGTATTTGTTCCCAAGAACAAGACAACTTTATTCCTAATAGCCTCCATCAACCGGCCCTTCCAACACTTTTGTGCAGCTCAAAGCAATCCAAACTATACAAAATCAACATGTGAAAAGCACCTAGAAATTGGTGCTTGTATTAACATGTAAAATCCCAGCGAGAAGTGCTTGTGCTATAAAAATCTAGACTAGAAAACTATATTTTGGAACAGATCGGCATTAACGAATCTCACTTGTTTGAATAGAAGTTTTCAAAGCATTTTCATGACCCAGAGCCTGTGTTTCTTCATATACAGATAAACAATAGAAGGTCCGATCAAACTTGCATCAGAGAGGCGCTTGCAAAGCTTGAGGTAAGTGTCTACATTTCCAGAACGGTGGATTCCTTTTCTTACTCCCTGCAGTACAGCTGCCCTGTCCAAATACTCTGGATGAAAGCCCAGATCAAGCATTTTCATCAGTGTTTCTGCAGCATCATTGAAATGCCCTCCTTTAATGTAACCTCTCAATAACCATGATAGGCTTTTCTTCTTGCGCAAAGAACTTTTAACCTCAATTCTAGTAAGCAACCGTGAAATAGCATTGGCCTCCTTCTTGGAAGCACAGATGGCTAGAACAATATCATAAAGGTCTCCGTCAGCCTCTTTACCCACAAGCTTCATTTGCCACAACTGCCTTTCGGCCTCCAGTCCCCGACCAGCACAAATATACATAGCAAGGAGCCTCTCATGTACCGCCCCAGAAAGTGAAGAGCTTGCCTCTTCAATCACCCAACTAGACAGTTGTACTCCATCAGCTAAAAGATCAGACTTATACTTTTCAACAAGCCCAACATTTTCTACATCAAGCTCTGCGATCAACCCATCCCTAGCAAAACCTTTCAACCTACGTAAAGCTTTCCCAAGTTCATTCAGCTCTTTAACCACAGCTGTCATTGCAATGAGGTAGCTGTAGACCTCTGGCTTCAACCCAGATTCTCTAATATGAATAACCAACTTGACTGCATCCCTATAGTTACCCTCAACCTGACAGGATGCATCTCATGTTGTTATCCGTAAAATTGAATTTAAGACTAAGAAAATAAGTACGAAGGAAACAAAAGGTTACAAAATAAAAAATTCACCATGGATGAGGCAAAAGATTGTAAAAAATCAGCTAATCTCACAAATAAAGTTGATTAACAATCACTAGATCAAACATAGTTCACTACATGGGTTCTATCCAATTGCAGAAAGTGGTTGGCATCCGACACATTAGACAGTATCTAGCAATTAGTATTATATTCGGAAGACTAGCAAAATCTATGTTTTTTTGTCCCAAGTATGAAGACTTAGAGATTTCAACGCATCTTAGCATCAGAATAGTAATATTTGACAGAAACCCAACAGAAAACGAGTAAAAATAAAAGCTATTGGTGATTGAGCTCGACAATCAAATTTGTCCACCAAACATGAAAGCAAACAATAAGCTTTCTTACCAAATTAAACTACAAGCAAAGATGAATGGAATTTAAAGCCAACATGATATCAAAAGCAGCAAAGACAAAAGTTCATAGATGAAACAGGAATATGCCAAATTCCTCAAAACTCACCATCATCTTCCAAGCAAGGTACCCAGTTGGGCCTCCTTTATGCCCCTCCCCACCATCCTCCTCCGCAGCACGACCAATCCCACGCCTCAACACCTCCTTCACAAACAAAACCACCTTCTCCCTCTCCTTCTCACCCATCTCCCAATACAAAGATATCACCTTCTCCACCATGCTAAACTCGGGCTTCAACCCAACACAGTCCATGTCCACGAGCAAATCCACCACGTCCCCAACATCATGTTCCTCCTCGATCAACTTCTTCACCCAACCGCACATTAAGCCAACCATGAGTTCCATGGTCTCCTTGTCCACCCTATTCTCCTTCTTCAGCCACTCAAACACCTCGAGCGCGCACCACGAGTCCCTCCCCTCCTGCGAGAAGTACACCAGCACCAGCTGTAACTCCCTCGCCGAGAGCCGCTCGTTCATCTCCTCCAGCACATCTGACGGCTCCCTCGCCATCCTTTCCAGCTCCTCAATTGCCTCGAAAAACCCTTCTCCCATTTCGTCCTCGTCGTCGCTAGTCATGAACCGGTCCAGCTCAACTGACCTGAACGACCCGAGTTTTCGGATTCCGCTCGGTTTCGCGACCACGAAGCTAGGGTTTCGGTGGTAATTGCCGATTCTAGTGGAAATTCTTGAACTCCGACAAACCCGAGGAACGAAGAGCCGGCAGCGCCGAAGCGAAAATGACGAACAAAATGAAAAATTGGGTTCGGTCGACGGAGCGAAAGTGAACGCAGAGGCCATTTCTTTTCGCTCAAATTTCGAGAGAATCAAAGTAGTTACGCCGTGTTTGGTTGCCGCCAACGTTTCGAAGGAAAAGAGTGAAAATCAAAATGGTAAAGCTCAGATCAATCGAAGTCAAAACGTTGTGTTTTTAGCTATTTTCTCTGCAGCAAAACAGAGCAGTTAGGTCTCCGCTCGACACAGAAAAATAACTCGAAGAAAGGGCCCAGTGGTGGAGGACAGATGAAGAAACAGAAAACAGGACGAGTAAAGTAGAGCAAAATCGGAAGGGATTGGGAAACAGAACAAGATTGAAGGTGATCGGGACTACCCAATGGTTGTATGGCTCATGAGTGGAGCTTGTCAGCCATGGCTGTCGATTGCCACCGCTGCAAGACAAAAGCCGTCCGTGTGAGAACTTCGAGAGGAAACGTGTTCGCAAGGGGACTTCACACTGTTCACAGAGACTCCAGAGTCCAGAGTAATTAGTATGTCAGTTTACCGAAATCTCCTTGTGACCGGTTCACCGTTCTTCTGTGACTCTGTCACTTTCTGCTGTAATTGACAAATGAATAATGCGCTCAGTTTATCCTCCCATTTTACTCTTCATGTATTTAATTTCTTTATTTTAAAAAAAATGTATTTAATTTCTTATTTATTTATTTATTTATTTATTGATTAAAATATTTAAATATTTTTTATCTTTTAAAAATAAATATATTAAAAAAATATAAAAATAATAAATTTTACCTAAACGATAACTGACTGCACATCACTCTTGACAAAGTAGTTCTTTGTTTTACTTTTTAATTTCTTGTTTTATTTTATTTTCAGAAATTCTCTATTCATTTATTGATGGATGGAATGTCAATGTTGTCAAGTTTTATGGATAGTGATTTATTCCACGTGTCAGTTTTTATTCTTAGTTCTTTTAATTCTCTCATTTCAACCTTTTATATTGTTATATTTCTTAAATAAGCAACCTATTGGAATGGTGGTTTATGCATTCCCGGGTTGGCCAGCCCTATCTGGCAGATCCCATCGACTCTCAGGAAGAAGGGCTCGGGCAAACCCGCTACCAGGAAGCTCGGCCAGTGGTATGCCCCTATCGCCTATCCCGACGCATTAATGGCACCAAGATCTTATCTGTTGAATAATCAAACGCATTAAATGCTTCGAGAGTGGCCTCTCCTGAGGTTGGACCCCAGTACTTGGTGCGGCTGGCCGCATTAATACCATGTCCCGATGTCTCGGAAAGAAGAATGACGACCGTGATAATGAGTTTTACAAAGAATGGGGAACGAATAAATGCAAGTTCGTGACATGAAGGAAAAACAAGTTCTTTGACGGGTAAGACTCATCCTCGCCGTTTTTAGAAATTAAACTCTCATGATAACTAATTTGGGCATCGAAGGCTACATGGCCCCAACCACCCTTTCCTTCCTCCTTCTGCAGGCATTAGACAACGATTACTGCGACGGCTACAAAACAAGCCTTAACACCTATCTTTCATGAATATTGCTTGAGCCGCCAAGGATCTTCACTATTTTTTTTACTTAATGGTTAAAGAATTGTTTTTTTTAATAAATTTGTGATTTTTATTTTTTAATTTTAAGGGATTTTAAAAAATATTTGAAAAAAAGCAGAATTTTCTTTTTTGTCTTCTCAGTGAGGATCCTCTAGCCAGATCCATCTTTTATCTTGCTTGATCCTACTGATGTGATATGTTTTAAATACTTACAACAGGTCAAGATTTGTGTTTTTCAAAAAAGATGATAGTCCCTCAATTTTATTAAAAATACTCATTTTTTACATAGGAATACTATATTACAGACAAATCTGGGATTACAAAAGTCTCTAACCAAGGTTTCAAAAAATTCCTATACCTTTACAATGTGTGAGAATTGAAAGATGTAACTATTCGGAAAAATCAAGACTATATAATAAGAAAACTAAAACTTCTGTTTCCATCTAAAGTTTGGCAAACCAAATTTATCAACAACAAATATTAAGTTGTAAAATTTATTAAATAAGTTGTAAATTATTTCTTTACACGTGTACATTTATGTTTTATATTGTATTTTATGTTTTATAGTTTTTCTTTAGGGCATTTTAGTCTTTGGTCGTTAGCAGGGTTAAAATAGTCTTTCTCTTCCTTGTATAAATAATTGTACCATTTATGTTTAATTCAATTTCTTTTAATGTTCTTAATCCCAGACGACTTCCTGAATACGTTTTGCCTTCAAGGGTTTCTTTGTTCTTGATATGGTATCAACAGTTCTTTGAAATTCTTCTTCTCTTTTCATGGCGCCGACGAATCCACCCCCTCTGCCTCCTCCCTCTTCCTCCCCTGATGCTGCGAGTCCTTTTTACTTCACCCCAGTGATAACCCTGAGGTCGTTCTGGTCACACAGCTCCTCCTTGGCGACAACTTTCACACCTGGTCTCGCTCCATGACCATGGCTCTTTCTGCTAAAAACAAGTTAGGGTTCGTCGACGGTACGATTACTAAACCCGCCACTACTGCCTCTCTTTTCCCTTCATGGTTAAGATGTAATAATATGGTGATTTCATGATTGCTTAACTCTATTTCCACTGAAATCGCTGCTAGTGTGTTGTATGTTACCACTGCTTTTGAGATTTGGACCGATCTAAAGGAACGGTTCTCTCAAAAAAATGGACCTTAGATCTTTCAGATCCAGAAATCCATTTCATCGTTATCTCAAGGACAACTTACTGTTAGTGCATATTTTACGCGATTGAAGGCACTTTGGGACGAATTAGTTAATTACAAGCCGTTTCCATTGTGTTCTTGTGGTGCTATCACTCTCTTGAACTCTTATGTTCAACAGGAACGCATTTTGCAGTTCCTCATGGGACTTAATGATTCTTTTTCTTCGGCTAGGGTTCAAATCTTGTTAATGGAGCCTTTACCGCCTCTCAACAAAGTTTTTTCCCTTGTTCTTCAGGAAGAGCAACATAGAGAAATCCCTGTTCCTCATTCCCTTACTGATGCTCATGCTTTTGTTGCTAACTCTGATTCTTTAAGATCTACAAAATTTTTTCAAAAAAAAGATAGGCCAGTATGTAAATATTGTGGCATAGCTGGTCATGTAATTGATAAATGTTATAAACTACATGGTTTTCCTCCGGGATACAAGCAAAAGCCACGGTAACCAATCACGACCAACACTGTTGCTCTCAATGACAACACTTCCACAGCCTCTCCATTCTCCTTGACTGAGGCACAATATAAGCAGTTACTGTCTATGATAGCTTCCAATCCTCAGCCTAAGCCTGATGATTCCAACCATGTGGTCAACACCGTAGCTTATTCTCACTCCTTATCTGGTATTGTTTCCTCTGCATATTATGCTTTTCATTTTTCTAATAATGCTTCTTGTACTATTTATAACTCTGGTTGGATAATTGATATAGGGGCCACAGACCATATGGTCCCCTCTACTACTTTGTATACATCTTTTATTCCTGTTCAAAATACTTCTGTCCAACTACCTAATGGTCAAAATGTTACTGTTACACATATTGGCACTATTAAGCTTACTGAACATCTTACCCTTAAAGATGTCCTTTTTGTGCCAACTTTTCAATTTCAATTAATTTCAGTTAGTAAACTCACACAATCTCACATTTCTTATTTTCTCTCTTCTAACTTTTGTCTCCTTCAAGACCTGATCACCCCGAGGCTGATTGGAATGGGTAAACAACAAAGAGGCCTCTATTTTTTACAACAACCAGGGACTCATTTTTCCCCTCAATTACCGTTAATTTTTTCAAATAATCAATGTAATGAGACTTCTACTTTACTACCATTTGCATGTTTTACTTCCTCTAAACAATCATTGTTTCACCTCTGGTATAGTCGCTTAGGACATCCATCTGCTTTAGTCTTTTTTGCAAAAATTGGTGCCTAATCTGACTATGTCTAATGATCCATGTGTTGTTTGCCCATTAGCTAAACAGAGAAAGTTACATTTTCCAAATTCTAATAATCTTTCTCATTTACCTTTTGACCTTATATATTGTGAAGTTTGGGGACCTTTCTTAGTCCCAACTATTGAAGGCTATAAATGTTTTTTAACCATTGTTGATGATTGTACCAAGGCTACTTGGGTTTATCTTTTTAAGCATAAATCTGAAGTTTCTTTTCACATTCAAACTTTTTTCATAATGATTAAAACTCAGTTTGGTACTAAGATAAAAAAAAAAATTCATACTAATCATGGTACTGAATTTTTTATGTCTTCCTACCTCATTTTTAAATGTGTTCTCTATCACTATAGTTGTGTAGAAACTCCACAACAAAACTCTGTTGTGGAAAGAAAACATCAACATATCCTCAATGTTGCTTGAGCCTTATTGTTTCAATCTCATTTACCTCCCAAATTTTGGGGTGATGTTGTTTTAACAACTACTTATTTAATTAACAGATTACCTTCTCCCATTACTCACAATAAATCTCCTATTGAAGTTTTGTGTCACTCCTCTCCCTCCTATGATCATTTAAGGATTTTTGGTTGCTTATGTTTTGCATCTACTTTACAAAGGGCGAGAACAAAATTTGACCTGAGAGCTAGGCTCTGTATTTTCATTGGTTATCCTTTTGGGATTAAGGGTTACAAATTGTATGATCTAACAACAAATCAATCTTTTATTTCTCGCCATGTCATTTTTCATGAAACTATTTTCCCTTTTAAGTCTTCAAGTAATGACCTGCCTTCTGCTTCTTTCTCTCTTCCTCTCCCTATTCCTACTCAATCCTCCACTGTTGACATGTTTAATGTCCCTTCAACTACTCCTAATGAAGTTTCTTCCCCTGCTGTTAATACCAAACCTACTGAAGCTTCTCTCCCAAATGATTTTTTAACTACACCTTCCCAACCTTTATCCCCATGAAGATCCACTTGAATTCGAGGTGCTCCTGGTTACTTGCAGAATTACCACTGCCCACTCTCAATCAGCTCTTCTACCAGGTCACATTCCCTCATCTATCAAATATGATATTTCTCATTTTATTTCTTATGATCACCTGTCCCCTGCTCATAAATATTTTGCTTTTGCTATCTCTGCTGATATTGAACCTGAGTTCTATCATCAAGCAGTCAAGCACTCTCATTGGAGAGATGCCATGACTACTAAAATTGATGCTCTAGAACAAAATAATACCTGAAATGTTGTCCCTCTACCCCCTGATAAACAACCTGTTGGTTGTAAATGGGTATATAAAATAAAATATCGAGCTGATGGTTCTGTGGAACGTTATAAAGCAAGGCTGGTTGCTAAAGGTTATACACAAAAAGAATGTTTAGATTATTCTGAAACCTTCTCTCTTGTTGCCAAAATGACCACTGTTAGAACTTTGCTGGTTGTTGCTGCTGAAAAAAATTGGCATCTTATTCAATTTGATGTCAATAATATCTTTTTACATGGTGATCTTTCCGAAGAGGTATACATAAAATTACCTCCTGGGTTCCATATTAAAGGGGGTCCCAAGTGTGCAAACTGAATAAGTCCCTTTATGGCCTCAAACAGGCATCTTGGCAATGGTTTTCTAAGTTCTCTACCACTCTTTTTGAGTTAGGTTTTGTGCAATCCAGATCTGATTATTCACTGTTTACAAAATCTGATGGTCCATCTTTTATTGCTCTTTTGGTCTATATGGATGACGTTTTGATTGCCAGTAATGATATGACATATGTGAGTACTTTGAAATATTTACTTGATGAAAAATTCAAGCTAAAGGATCTTGGGCCCCTCAAGTATTTTCTAGGCTTAGAGGTGGCCAGATCATCTCGTGGAATTTCACTGTGTCAGCAAAAGTATGAAATCTTACAAGACACTGGTTTTTTAGCTTGTAAACCAATTTCTTTTCCTATGGAGCAAAATTTAAAACTTAGTAAAGATACTGGTGCCTTGTTGCCTGACCCTACAGCATTTCGAAGATTGACTGGTAGTGTGACGCCCTGACTCTCACGTACAAAAAACACAGGAATTGTGACGTCAGGATGATGACAACTCGGTCATGCATCCCAACGAAAGTGCCAAGTGTGTGTACATGCAACAGTGTACAGTAAATAACGCAGCGGATAATATAAATAAGTCTACTAAGTACCAGAATTTTAAATACAAATATTCAAAACAAATCATTTTTTTAAAAGTTATACAGTCATCCCAAAATATATTACAAAATAAATACATAAATAATTGATAAAGCGAATTTCGATAAACGGGAGCAATCCTAGATCACTCTTCCAACGGAGCCAAGCTTAAGGCTCGTCATCCTCATCTACATCAAAATCTGCGATACCATAAAATGGTACCACAGGTAAGTATAAACCAAACAACCACGAGATAAAAATATATTGATGCAACCAACATGCATGCATATGATGAAATATGCATCAAATCTAAAATATCATTTTCCCCAAAAATGGATATTTTCTAACACACGCCAAAATCCCATTTTGGCCCAAAAACAATAATCTGTCATTTTCTCAGAAAATGACCCAAGTCAATAAAACATCATTTTCCCAGAAAATGAATCACATAAAATCCTTTTATTCAACATACACTATTTTCTCAGAAAACAGCCCATTAATCCATTAACCAATGCATCATGATCTCCCCTAGGGATCATCCACACGTCCTGGTTTCGTAACGATGCTCAGTTTCGCGCCCAGCGCATTCGTGGCCAAGCACCCACTACCTAACGAGCGGTGCCCAGTTTCGCGCCCAACGCGTTCGTGGTTAAGCATCCTCTATCCCCCGCCAGCAGAGGGGCCACGGAGTCGACACGAGACTATCTCGTCCGATCCTGTTGTAGCCCAGCGACAACCCAGGGGACGTCACTCAGTATATTCCGCTCCCGAGTGACCAGAGGAGCTCCACCAAGATAATGTCCAATCTCGGCTTGGGGTCGTGATACACACGCATCCAAAATCCTTTAACACATGAAAACTCAGTTTTTATGAAACACATGAACATGAATACATGTACACGAAAATCCAGTTTCCTTTACAAACATGATCATGCGTGCAATATGCCATGTATCTTAACAATACCACACCAACAACCAACATTTCACAATACCAATCAAACACACAACTCCGTCCACAATCGATCCAACCCCCGAACTCCTCGGACTCAGTCCGGCATGTCCAACCAGATCACAATGATATGAGTTAGTGCAAAAATATATTTAAATCACGATAATTTTTGGAAAAAATACTTACAGTGCTATATAATAATTTTTGAAGGATCATAGAGCTGCAAGAAGTGGCGGCACAACAACGTAATAGTGCAAAATGCACTGTGGCCATGGGTCTCAAATACCCATTTTTGAATGAGGACAAACCAAGACCCGAAATTGATAGGATATGGCTTAGAGAGGTCGGTGAAGCTAGTGGCGGTAGTGGTTTGCCGTGGGTGGCGGCGCAAAGGGTGGTTAAAGACCAAAAATACTCAAATAAAAAATGGGGTTGGTTGTGCTTCACCGGTGACGGATCGGAGCTGGGGTTGGGTGCATTGGGTAGCTGGGAGGTCGAGGATGAAGTGGTGAAGAAATGGTGGCCGGAGGTGGTGCGACGGCGGCGTTGGAGTGAAGAGAGCATCGCGGCTTGGTGTGGTGCATGGGGGCTATCGGCAGCGAGATAGGGGCTGGGATTGGTGGGGCGGTGTCGCCAACCGGTGGAGGAGCTGAAGGGAGGGGAGGTGTGGGCCACGGTGGCGCGGCAGCGGTGGGCTGGGTGAGGCGACGAGGACGCACGGGGAGAGAGAGGGAGGCTGTCGCGCGGGAAGGAAAATGCAGAGGAAGAAAAGAAAGAAAGAGGAAAGAAAAAGAGAAAGAGAAAAAGAAAAGTGGGGAAAAGAAATGAGGTACAATCCTCACATCTTGGGTCACAAAAAATGATCCAACGAAAATAATTTTAAAACAGCAAATCAATTAAAATAATTTAAACGTAATGATACAATGAAAATAAAATAATTAAATCTCACAATCAATTAATTTAAAAATAAAGAACAATTTAAATGCATCACAATAATAAATATTAAGAAAAGATAACAAATTAATTTTCACAATTTAAAGATCATAAAATAAACCATTTAAAATATTCGATAATTTTAAAACAAGAGAATAAATTTTTGAATTAATAAAAAGAATCATCCAATAAAAATACACTAAAATACGGGATGTTACAGATAGACTTCTTTACCTTACTCTCACAAGACCAGATTTATCTTACTCTGTTCAGAGGCTTAGTCAGTTTATGGATCGTCCTAGAATGCCTCACCTGACAGCAGCTCACAGGATTTTACAATATGTAAAAAATGCTCCTGGTCTTGGTCTTTTTTTTTCCAGCTCATACTTCTCTAACTCTCAAAGCTTTTGCAGATTCAGATTGGGCCTCTTGTCCCGATAGCAGGAGATCAACCACTGGTTTTTGTATTTTTCTTGGTGGCTCTCTGATTTCTTGGAAGACTAAGAAACAACAGACTGTTTCGCACTCTTCTGCTGAAGCTGAATATAGGGCCATGGCATCCACCACTTGTGAAATAGTTTGGCTTTTAACTCTTTTATCTGACCTTCATATTCCTCATTCTCATAGTGCTCATCTTTTTTGTGACAGTCAAGCTGTACTTCACATCGCTGTCAATCCCGTTTTTCACAAAAGGACAAAGCACATTGAGCTTGACTGCCATTTCATTTGAGACAAGCTCCAAGCTGGAATCATCAAAACATTCCATCTTGCATCTCAACATCAGCTTGCTGATGTATTAACCAAGCTATTGGTTCTTAGCAGTTTCACTCCTTGATTTCCAAGATGGGAGTTTACTCTATTTACTTTCCATCTTAAGGGGGTATTAAGTTGTAAATTTGTTAAATAAGTTGTAAATTATTTTTTTACACATGTACAGTTATGTTTGATATTGTATTTTATGTTTTATAGTTTTTCTTTAGGGCATTTTAGTCTTTGGTCATTAGCAGGCTTAAAATAGTCTTTCTCTTCATTGTATAAATACTTGTACCATTTACATTTAATTCAATTTCTTTTGATATTTTTAATCCCAGACGGCTTCTTGAATACGTTTTGCCTTCGAGGGTTTCTTCGTTCTTGATAACAAAGATTTCGTAAAGTTGTTGAGGCAGATATAAAGTAAAAGAAAACGACAAACTAATAATTGTTACTTTCATTGCTAATTTCTCTATATATATGCTAAATATCAAAATCCAGAAATTTATCGAAGTCAAGTATATCTTCCCCAAGATCCATACACCTGCAAGGAAGGCTTTTCTTATTTTTATACTAGTTCACTACCCGCAAAACATCTCATCTTATTCAACAATGAGATTATAAAAACCTAGTTGGTAATACAAAGAGATGCAAGCTTTAACTGTAGAAAGTTATGCAAAAATACTTATACCAGTCCCAAGTAAATGGAAGAGCTATGCATGAAATGACCATAATGATCACAAGGGATCCAACCACAACCAGCAATTTCGATGTTGCCCTTTGAGGCTCCATCATGTTGAGTTCTATTCTATCATTTAAGAGGATTTAACCAACGACTAATATGAGCTTTTGTGTTTTAGTCTCATGGTTCATGATTAATACAAAATTGTGCTTCTCTTTTTTTCGTTGGTATTCTTTGTTAACTTTTCCATGGAAAGTTTTTGTAATCATAGTGTTCCTTCGCCATATGTAAGGATTTATTAGTAAAGCCTGGAGGTCCTTTCCTGCTTCTACCCAAACAAAAAAAAAAAATTGTGCTTCTCTCTCCAAAAATATATGATTTCTTTTTATTGATTAAAGCATCTAACTATCTAAGCATTGGAGAGTTCCTCGATGACCAACCTTTTACTGTCTTTGTTAGGATCAACAGAAAAAAAAAATTAAAGCAAAAACAAAATCAATCACACACGAACACAAAATTTACGTAATTCGATAATGTACTTACGTACATGGAACTACAGATGATTTTGTTCTCTTAAAAGTTGAATATACAATGTGGCAATACATATGAGTGGTAGTGCAATATATACGTGGCAAAGCCCTAATTAGTGTTAGCGGATAATTCCTAATTAAGGGTCGGGTCCAAGGCTGGCTCTTCCATTAAGCAACTTAGGCAATTGCCTTAGGCCCCTAGTGGAAGAAGGCCCCCCTAAAAAAAATTCAATTAAAAAAAATTAACTCAATGAAATTACATCAAAAGTATCAAATAGATATTATGTCATTATTAGTTTTAAAAATATTCCACATAATAATTATTTCACATACTCTCCTTCTAAGAATACAACTCTCTTTTGTCATTATTAGTTTAATATATAATGTGAAAATTATAAATAGTAAAATATAATTTTTGAATGTTCATAAAATTGTTTTCTATAATCATTCGAAGAGGCCACTTTTTCCCAATGTGTAGGTTATTTATAGAATTTTGTTGACAATAATAATTATAGTTGCTTCTGGGGCTCGTTTGGATACTAATAATATCTCAGAATATCTGTAAAAAATAGTGAAATAGTTTGAGTTAATATGCTTTATTAGATTTTAGAAAAGAATAGAGAAATTAAAGTTAAATTTAAAAATATCTGAGAATACATGAGAATAGTTGTGTTTCCAAATGAGCCATAAGAGTCTAAAGCATGTCTTGTAAAATTAGATTTGAAAAAATCCTCTCTAAATCCAAAACTTCCAATAAAGATTAAGTCAGTTATTAGTTAAAAATGTGGTATAAAATCTTAATCAGTAATTTTACTTTGCAAAATAATAGGGTTTTTTAAAAAAATAAAAAATTTAATGTAAAAATTAAATTAAAATAAATTTTTTTAATTTTAATTTTTTTTTTAAATAAAATCTCAATCAAAATTTTAGCCTTTTAAGTCTCAAAATCTATTGAACCGACCCTAATCGGGTCAACCGGTTCAAGAGCTAAAAGGGAGATACCAAGAGTCTTTTTCTTTCCTTTTGCAAGCATCTCAATAAATTGGAGCCGTGCAAAAGGACCATATAAACAGATACGATATTAAGAAATGAAACTTGAGTTTATTGTTCTTATTCATGGGCTTCCTATCATTAGTACCTTTTTGTGAAATTCAGGTTAGATCATGGATTAAATAAAAAACATGCCATGAAAATTAATAATTCCAAATTATTACACAATAGATTAATAACACTGAGCATGAATTTTTAAAGTGCGCTCATTCCACTCCACCTCTATGGATATATATACATGACCTTTCAAACCATATAGCATGATTTCTTCTATCCATTTTAACAACCATATATAATTAGATAAAGAGGAATGCTAAGCATGCTACAAGAAAAAACGAGTATTTGAGACCATTTTTTGAAACCAAAAGGACTATTTGCGACGAAAATAAACTCATTTTAGTTAGAAATAGTCTTTTCACTGAAAATAACTGGTCGCAAATAAATAATTCTCTTGAAGGCGCGCGCTCGCATTAGTCACTATTTACTTTTAACCCCACACCTATAACTTTTTCATAGGGTGTGAGAGTATTTTTCATAAAGTGTGAAGATACTTTTTATAGGATGTAGATTGATGAATGGTGACTGATGAGAATAATTTTGATAAAATGTTGTAAAACTAATGGGAAATGGTAAGAATTTAAAACTCTGCAGTCTTTCTTCGTGGGCCTAATAAATGTAAAGATTTTGGCAATGAATTACCTCTCTTAGGCCCATTCTAATCGAATCTAACACATTTAACCAAAAGCCCATACAAATTATGATGACATCGATGCATGCATGGTACCAGAATGCAAGCTTACCATGCATGCATGCTATGGTCTCGATCGACCCATCCATGGCATGCATGCATGCATGCATGAAGTTTGATGTATGTAGCATGTTGAGCACAGAGACAGAGAAGGTGGTGGGGAAGATGATGTTGGGTCGGGAAAGAAGACAAACATACTCATTCTGAAATGATGGGTTCGATCCGCATTAATAGGGATAGTATTCTATCTGCACTTGAAGCAAAATTATAAAATATTTCGTGTTATTGTGGGGACTGCACTGAATAAACAAATGGTAGGGATTTTGAGGAGTTGACCCTAATTCAGTACGTACTGGCAATTAGGCAATGGTTTTTTGAGCTTTACGAGTCTCAATGAGCATATGAAAACAAACAAGCTTCAAGTTTAAATATTGGTCACATGCTGCACTCTGCAACTTTCGATAGCTACGGAATGCCTAATTAATTCCCTCAATTCCTTGTGAAGATTAATAATATCTACGTATTTTTATGAAGTTGCAGTTATTTATTGTCAGTGTTGTAGCTACGTACTATATATATATATATATATATATATATATATATATATATATATATATATACTAGTACTGTATAAATTGCTTTGTAATTATGAGGTTGATGGTGTGTGATGAGTTCTCATACTTAAAACAAATACTATTAGTAATTAATTAATAAATAATTCACGCATTGGCTGATGCGACATATATTAAGTGATTTATAGGTCAACTTAAGGGTGTACATGAACTGCTAGAACCTGCGGGAACCTATCAGATCGGTCGCAGGAGCAAGGAACCGGTCGGCAGGCAAGAGGATTTGAGGGAAAACCGATATCGGCAGTTCGATACCGGTTTGAACCTCTGGAAAACTGCTGAACCGGCTGATCCGAGCCTTTTTTTTTTTTTTTAATATATGTATATAAAACGGCACTGTTTCACTTAAATGAGTGAAACGACATTATATTAGGGCCTAAAAGTTAAAAATATATATATATATAATAGAACAGCCTCATTTGGCTTTTAAGCCAAACGGTGCCGTTTCAAAATGAATTAATAACAAAAGCCAAATAGCACCGTTTCAAAATGGATTAATAACACCCCCTTCTTCTTCTTCCTCAGTTCCTTGTTTGCAAATTTCTTCTAAACTCTTATGGCAGACGACGGCGTGACGCGTCTTCTTCTTCCTCAGTTCCTCCTCCTTCATAGAAGACGCCGACGATAGACCGAAGACCGCACCAACGCACGTCGAGACCGATATGATCGGTTTTCTCTCCTCAATCGATCGGTTTCGGCTGGTTCTATAGACTCATGGCAGACGTCGACAGGGTCTCAATTTGGCACCGAAACCAGCACTGAACCCATCAGTGTACAGCCCTAGGTCAACTATTTATATAAGGGAAATGCCACTCCTACCAAGAATTCTCACATGTTAGTGTTGTTTTTACATAATGGTTAAAGAAATATTTTTTTTAATAATTTTGTAAATTGTTTTTGAATGTTTAAGGGATTTAAAGAAATGCTTGAAAAAAAAGCTAAAAAAAAAAGAAAAAGAAAAAGAAAATTTTGACCATTCGGTGGATGTAACATCGCCCTTTATATAAAGAATCACTTCGAATGTGTCACAAGATTTGAAGTGACTAGACATGATAAAATTGGAGATTGATAAAAGAAAATCTTCTCTCTTTGTAAATATGTACTAATATATAGTAACCACTAATAACAACTCCTGATTGGCTGAAGGTCGATGAACCATTTACAAAGGCATCTTTTGGTAAAGGAGGCCGGCTGTTTTCCCTGCTATTTTAGTTCTTTTCATGCTCATTATTAATTATATAGCTAGGCAGCTTAATTCATGTCGTGCATTGTTGAAAACATCAGAATAGATCTGGAATATATATATATATATATATATGTGTGTGTGTGTGTGTGTGTGTGTGTGTGTGTGTGTGTGTGTGTGTGTTAATTTTCTAAGTAGTACTACTCAAAGTTGAATCCAACAACACTACTCTGCATATATTTGAACCATGTATTTAGTTTAATTTCCTCTAGTCAGTAGTTCTTATCAATAACTATTATATAAACTATATATATTTCTTCTATATGTTTCTATTCTCTAATGATCTCAGCTTAATTGCTTGACTCATGTTTTTCAATGCCCTCTCTAGAAGTCAAAGTAATTAATTCGTTAAAAAAGGAAGGGAAATATACTACTTTGAATGCTCTTCTATCCGATCGATTAATTATATGCAGAATAATAGCTTGCTTAAGTATCTTGAAGATTTTCATGACCACGAAGAAGTCAGGTTAATTTGCAGGCAAACTCAAAATTAAAACACCTATGCAGGCTAATTAACTTCGGTGCAACAGATCAGATCAATCATGCATGCATGATCATCCTCAAGTATGATAAATGGTAGCTATCGAAGAAGGCCATTAGGTTAGGAAAGAGCACTGAATCCAAAAATAAATGTCAGAATTACTATAGATATAATATATATATATATATATATATATATAAAACCTGGCAAAGGATCAGGGAATCTTCGAGAAGTGTAAATACAAGTTTTGTTGTTATTAGGTGTGGTCATCCATGGTGATCGATGGGCTCCCCCCCCCCCCCCCCCCCCCCCCCCCCCCCCCCCCGATCACCGACAATGGGAATAGTCTCAGCACGGTTCTCTCAACAATGCCTAGCTTTGCCCCAGTAACGTTTGTAAGCTGGTTCGTGTCTGAAATTAATTATTGATGTTTTCATCCACTCTCTAGCTTTATAATGTGTGGCGTGTATAGGTACGTAAAACTGTCAGGTGTGTGGAATGTTGAGGTAAATAGTATCTGATGTATAGCGAAACTCTTTCCACATACAATGAAAGTAATTCTCTTTCTGATCATCATGTAGATGACTAAGGATCCGTTTGAATACAGAGGTAAGATGAAACCATATTACCTTATCTAATCTCATCTCATATAATTTTAATTAATAATCTCATCATAATATAATTTTAATTAATAATCTCATCATAATTAGTAATTAACAAAAAAAAAAAAAAAAAGAAGAAAGAAGAAGAAGAAGTTGAAGAAAAGGGAATGTGATACCAACGCGCCACGTTGGAGTTTCGGTCTAATTCAAGGTTCCATGCAGTTAATTTCCAGTTCTCGAGCTTGTTTCTAATCTTTCACCTTACCCCAGATAACAACTGGTCAAGGTTCTTACTATACATTACATGAGTACTATTCCCATCTGATCATTCATACATGATATGACGTTTATCCTACGTGCATACATAGAAAATCGAAGTCTGTGTGCAGAAAACTCTGTACGATAAGACCAAGATCATCCATTAGGGTTTTTTTATTTGTTCAAATCCTTGAGGATAGAACCAGCTGCCGGCTCGGGAAGATTTGCTCTCCAAATGGAAATTATGTAACCCTTTTTGCTATCTCTGGACAAAGGAAGAAATCAGACCAGTGGAGGAAATTAGTGATCCTAGCCACGAAAAAACTGGCCCTCATGCTTAAATTTTCAGCTCTGTCAGAGGCGATCAGTTCGAATTGATCAGAGACACACTTTCCAATTTAAAGATTTTCCATAGCTGGGAAAGAAAGAATTAATCAAGATGGAAAGTGGGTCATGTATCGGTGGTTTGAAGGTGAAATCTTCTTCAGACAGGAGTACTGATCAGGACGAGGCCGGATCAGCAGGAGATGATGAAAGTAAGACCAAAAACAGTGCAAGCTCGAGCAACAGCATAGTTGAGGAGACTGAGAAGAGCGGTAGCTGTATTGAGGTGCGGCCATATGTTCGATCCAAGGTGGCTAGGCTAAGATGGACTCCTGATCTTCATCGTTGTTTTGTCCAGGCTCTTGAGAGGCTTGGGGGTCAAGAGAGTAAGATCAATCGATCACCAAATTTTCTAATGAATTAATTAATTACATCTACTGCCTTTTTTTCTTCCTTCTCAAGAATGAATTTTCCCCCTTCTGATATATATTATATAAATATATATATATATATATATGTATATATAGGAGCAACTCCGAAACTGGTTTTGCAAGTAATGAACATCAAGGGACTAAGCATCGCTCATGTCAAGAGTCATTTACAGGTAAAACATGTGTTAATTAGCTGTGTATACTCGTATACTTTTGAAAAGAAATCAATTGGATATATATGCAGTGTGTGAGATTCGCTTCATTGATTGTAAATTTCTTTTTTTTTTTTTTCCCGTTTGGTCATGTTTTGGAGCAGATGTATCGGAGCAAGAAGGTTGATGATCAGGGTCAAGGTACGTACATCAGTTAATATAGCTAGGCAAATATTTATTGATCTAGACTGTAGCAATTAGGGTTTGTTTGATAACACATGCTTCTAATATATGAAATTCGAACGTTTAATGTTAATGAATTTGTAGTTATAATCAGTAGAGGACATCTTACGAGAAGTGCAGATCACTTTTGGCAACAGTCCATGCTTCGAAGTATCGACCAAAGGGTTAGCCCCAAATACAGGTAATTTTACTATCCTCTGAATCTATGATTATATCTTCAGTACTTTTATATATATGACAATTCATGATCTCATTTTAAATTAATAATCAAGTTCATATTTGTTTAATCTGATTTTCAAAATCTTTGATCTTTCTTCTCCCTCAAGATATGGTGAGCTTTACTGGAGTGGTCAAGGGAGCTGCATATCCAGGCCGCCTTATTTCACCGATGACATGAACTTAACAAGACGTGTCGGCCTTCATGGATCAATAGCTGAAAGGATTTCTGGAGGTGTCGATTTGAACATGATCAAGAATAACAACATTGCCTTTGAGGAAGAAAGTAGTAAGAGATTAGAGGAGTTCCAAAAAGAATTTCAATGGCTGTTCAATCACACTTACACCAAAACCCAGAAAAGCTCAACCCCCTGCATAGAGAAAAAACCTAATAATATTAGAGAGTCAAACCCGCAGTGGATTTCAGCGAATATTATTGGAGAAGAGCGAAACACAGGGAAAAGAAAAGGTTTCCACGACGACAATCATGATTTGAGTCTGTCACTGGGCATAAGGCGGCCGTCAAGACAAGCAGAAGCTGCGTCTAAGAGAAGTACATGTTGGGTGGATGAAGAAGTGGATAGCAGTTTATCTCTTTCCTGTTCCTCTTCTTCAAAGAAGAGAAACTATTCCATAGATCTGAATATGCCATCAAAGCTTATATGCAGGTTGACAGAAGATTATAATGTTGCGAAAAGTACAGCTCCGAAATTGGCGAGTACCCTTGATCTGACTCTATGAATCAGAGAATTCTAGTGAGATCCTGTTGGTACTTGTACAAGAGGAGCATACTAAGATTGTTGCTATCATCGAAATTTGAGTCATGGTGAATGCTTCTAATCTTGCATCTTATCCGTTTCATTTTCAAATGCAGTTTGTGAGTTATCAATTTCAGCTCATCTTTCAGTTCTTTCAATAATGATTCATCAGAAATGCCTTATGATCATGGATTTACACCCTCTTTCTCTCTCTCTCTCTGATCTCTCGATCTCTCAAACATGTGATTAATGAACATGTGATTAATGCAGCTGAGTTGGGAATTTTCTTTGATCACCCCCATTTCTTGATCAGGACTAGAACCAAAACCCTTCATGCTTTTAAGCCGTCCTTCGAAAATAGACAGATAATTCAAAGATCATGTCTTGTATGCACAGGGGTATATATAATAATGCTCGTGGCTTTGATCGATCCATGTATAGTTATTAGTTTTAATATATTTGGATCATTTGTCCAAAAAAGAAAAAGGTTCTTTGACCCCGACTCATTTATTAAGCTCATCATCTCATGCCCGCTTTTATTCCTTGGTCAGATAACCCTTTCTTGCAAGGTATTACTCGTCTTCCACAAAGAGAGGCGTACAATTATCTAAGTAAACTTCAAGATACATCTAAACCTCTGTTGTAAAAGATTAGTTATGGTTAAAATTAGAGTCTAATTAGAATCATAAAAACTTCTCAGTTCTCCCTTTCCCATGCAAGTAATATTACAATGTGTGAATATTAATTAATTAATTCCCATATTCATACCATCTTCTCATACTAAATTCGATCAGAGTGGTACAATTCATTAATTTTCTAAATTATCAACACTCCCATCTGACCATTCTGATATAGGTGGCATGACTCATATCCAACCCACACATTTCTAATATTGGAGATTAACTGATCTAATACTACTTTCTTTATAAAATTTTAAGAAAAACTCAACCCATATGGGTATATATTTCAAAAATAGTAGAGTCAAGATTAATTACAATTGGAGATACCGAAAGCAATCATTATAAATCAGAAGAACTTCTTATTCTCAAGTAATATTGAAATAGTATCCCAATCATGACCACCTTAATTCTCGTACTGCAACTAGAAGCTGGTCGTGTCAACACTGTTTCTAGTCTGCAAGTTGCAAGCTGTTCCAACTATATATATATTGTCTTGAGAACGGGACAATCTATCAAAACTTGTCCAAAATCACATAACAGTACATTATATAGAGGACGGAACCCTCAGTCCGTGCCTTTTATTGCCATGCAATCAAATTTTATACCAAGAGCCATGAGTATGTACGCATCGAGACGGTCTTAGAACTGACGTCTCTCGGCATGCTCAGGACATTATAATGACTAATGCGCGTGGGCATGAGAGAGAAACATCCAAACCTAAAGTCCAACGTCGCATCTCTGACTTTAAGATAGATTTAACTCGTGTTTACGAATGCTAGCTTTTGGTTTGCTAAGGTACTGTGTGCAATGTGTATATCGATACATAAATTCTATCCCCATTAGGCATTAACTAGATCCTGATGACACTACAACAAATATGTTCTTTTCCCACTACTAGTTTTGCGGCAGCCTCAAAATGGTAGTTAAAACTGAAAATTTAGTGTTGATTTGAGGCAATTGTCATAAGTTTCTTTGCGGCCAAATAAAAACCGCTGTAAAAAGTGATTTTCTCATCCATTTACACTCTGCGCAAAAATATAACGGCGAATGCGATATATTTATCTTTTTGTGGCGATTAAAAATTGCTGTAACAAATCGGTTATAAATGCAGTCTCTAAAACCCGGACTTTTCCTCTCTCCTCTTTCTTATTTGTCTCTCCATGTCACCTCAAACTTCCTTTTTAGGCAAAACCCACAGGTTGCTTAATTGAGAAAAAAGAACAATTACGGATAACAATTGTAGCTGTCGAAAACCTTGTACTCGAGCAGCAACCACAGATTAGTCTTCGACAGTGCAGATTACTTATGGGTTGGGGCTGCAGTTTTCCGATCAAAGAATATTATCGGGGGATTTTATCCCTAGTTGTCACCGTTCAGTCCTCGCCATCCATTGACTAAGTAATCATTACACTAGTTGTCGTTACCTTTGATGTATGCACAGTGTGGAGTAATTGGAAGCTAAGGAAAGGTAAATCTCTCTCTCAATTTTCGATGGGCCCCGTTTCGCTATATCTCTCTATTCCTCCCAATTTATTTGATTTCCATAATGAGGGGATAAGACCATCATAGTAGATTTATATCACAGAAAAATCGCTAGTGGCATTTTATATCTGGAGAAAACTCTACAACCCATCGGTTGGAATACTAATGTAAAGAAGTAGTAAAGGATCTCTTTAGTAGTGAGGTAGGGTTTAAATGCTTGATTCCTTTCCACACCTAACACAAAAATTAAATAACAAAAGAATAGTCTGCTAAGTTTCTCACACCGAACATAATTTAGATTAATTCTGATGGTTAGTTTTAACAGATAATCAACACAGAGAAGATAAGAGATTCGTCCAAAACACAGGGAAAACTCTAAAAATTATTGGTTAATAGTAAAATTTGAAATTATTTTATGAAACCCACAAGCCACACTTAAATATTTGCAAATTTTGAAATTATGATGATTTTTTCAAAAATGAAAAAACTATAAATTATTGTATGAGAAATAAATTAATACATAAATAAACAAGAATCCTACCAAAAATTTAGCCAAAATTAAAATCAGAATCACTTCCAAAACTTAAAACCAAATATTTACTAATAAGGCAAAAATGAACATAAATATATGATTTGAGAGAAAATAACTAATATTGCCCTTAATCCAAGGAAGATATTAAGTTTTTCCTTCCATATTTGTATAGATTCATCTTCTTAAGGTAGTACTTTAATGAAATCAACGTAGAATCTAGATACCCATATCAATTTTGGTTTGCATCGGTTTCCCATTCCCCCAATATTCACATGTTGCTTTCCTCGTGAAAAAGCCGATTCTCTTCCTTCCCTTCATCATCATGTTGGATGTATAACATGTTCACTTCTAGATCATTTTAATATTCTGCAAGTTGCATTAAGTAAAAAGAAAATATTTTATAATAGATTCTTCTATGTTGACTAAGATGAAAAGACTCGTGTTTGTTTGAGTTTTGCTCACTTTGCTGATAGTCATGCTAATTTGTGTCTCAGTAGGTAGGAACCTCTTAGAATCTTTCTCTGGCTCGTAAGTTAGTATGAATCCCATTTTTTACATTGCCATTTAAACTAATTCTTATGGATTTCTATTAATGATTAAGGCTTTCTATTTTTTTCTATTTTATGACTTTTTGAAGCATGCCAGAAATCTAATTTTCCTGTCTGCCTTTATTGATGGTTTAGACCACTGACTATTTGAACTATGTAATGGAAACTTTCTACCACCTTCTACAAATATGATTTTAGGAGTTGTATGTTGGTATCTCATTTGAAACTGTTCTTTTGTAGAGCCTTTTTAAAGTAAATCAATTTATTGAGGTATGCTTTGGGATTGTTGTTAAAGATCATGAGAGTGGGAACATAGGTGCACACCAATATATTCTAGAATAGTTTCACTGTATGCTGAGCAAGATGAGCTGCAATTTTCTGTACCTGGAGGTCTCATTGGGGTCGGCACAACAATGGAATGAGCATTAACACGTGCTGATAGGTTGGTGGGTCAAGTTCTTAGTGAAGTTGGATCACTCCTGGAATTTTTTGTTCAGCTTGAGGTAAGAAGATAGTTTGATAGCTTCTTTTGATGATCTCTTGACCTTGGTACTTGTATCAATGTGCAAATGTCATTTTTTTTCTTACTTTGAATTTATTAAGCAAATGATATGCAACTTTCCTAATTCATCTCATACTTTCCTTGCCGCTGTTGAATGGATTTGTTCAAACTTTGAACAGGCAAGATACAGAATATTAGTGGTAATGAACACAAGTGTGTCATGGGAAACCCACTGATGTGCATCTATCATATTTATAACCACATTTGAATGAACTTCTTTAGGGCTCAAGATTCTTTCTTAGATTTTAAGTGGTGATACTCTAAGGGTAATTCTTATGGCATTCCTTTAGTTTAAGTAAGACCTAGATGTTGTTGGATTGTTTTGTTACTCCATGTGTTGTCGGCTCTAAAAGGTTGTACATCGGCATTTGTGGCAAAATCATGCATGATACAATAATGACGCATGTCAATCACAGCGTTATCCTTTATCTGGTTCAATTAACATATCTTATTTAGTTTTACTATCACATGACATCACTTGAACCTTCAAAATACTCTCACTTGAACCCCAATGGTCACCGAGTAGAAATTAATTTATTAAAATATATTTTTCTTCAAATTTGACCTCCTCTAAAGTACTTAAATGGGTCATTTTTTACACTCCTAGCAAATTTCTTTTTTTTTTTTTTTACATAGATTACAATATTTGTGCATTGATAACCTAGAATTGGCATCTAGATGTTGGAACTGAAGAATCTGTACAGTTCCCATATTTTAAATGGTATTGAAATTTTCTATGATGCGATAGAAATTTTTTTCAGTCACCCTGAAGAAGTTAAAATCTAGCAATTGCTGGTTACATATGGAGATTCGCATAACACACTCATGTTTTATTCTTTTTTTAACTAGTGTATGCAACTAACACTATTAGGTTCATTGTTTTTTATTGACGAACTACATCTTATAATGCTTGAGTTTTTTCCTTACATCTTCATATTTGAGTGATTTTTTACTTTCACTTTTTGAATGAGTTTGGAAGTCTTGCGGAAGATAAGACTTTACATTTCACCTATACTATTAATATTTTGATATCTATGGTTTTCATGATATAACTACTACTAATTTTTACTTAAAACTAATTATAATTTTAGTTAAAACATTTGTAAGTACATTAGTAAGGGGTTTTGGACTTTGGTTCTTATTTTCATGTTTATTGTTGATTTGATGGGACAGGAAGATGGATAAATCCTAAATGCATATCACTGATAGGTTTAGATCCAATAAATATGATGAAAGCATGAGGATATTCATGGCTATGGCAGTGGACAATGCACATGGAAGTAATACGATAAGGTGTCCATGTTGTCAATGCCGTAATAGGTACTTCCAACTAATAGCGAATGTGGAGGATCATTTATTCATAGTTAGGATTGGTCCTCATTATACAGAGTGGATTTTTCATGGGTAGGAAGAATTATTTAATACTACTACTAAAGAAGATAGTGACATTGTCTATAGTTTTGGAGAATATATTGACGACATGGATGATATGTTAAATGACCTTCACGCTAGAGCATTTATGGATAATTCTGCAACGGATCATGAAAGTACTCAAGGTCCAATGTTCGAAACTGGTGAATCTTCAACAATGCAACAATTGTTGGATGATGCATCACGTCCCTTATATCCATTTTGTCCCAACTTTTCCATATTGTCATTTATTGTGTAGTTACTTTATATCAAGGCCATTGGTGGTTGGAGCATCAAATCATTTGATATGGTTATAAATTTATTGAAAGTTGCATTCTCTAATGCTCTTTTGCCTAACTCGTATAGTGATGCACATCGTTTAGAGTGTGGGTTGGACTTCAAGATAAATGCATGCCCAAATGATTATATTCTTTTTTTTTTTTATCTCAACACAATGAGAGACAAGAATGCCCTGTTTGCAAGGCATTAAGAAGGATGTCAAGCATGGACAAAAATTCATGTGTACCTCAAAAAATCTTGCACTATTTTCCTTTGAAGGTGAGGCTCCAAAGATTGTTTATATCAAAGAAGAGATCTGATGCAATAAAATGGAATCATGATCAACGTGTCGATGATCCAACTTGTTTGAGGCATCATGTAGATTCTAAGGTATGGAGGGATTTTGATGTCAAGCACACATGATTTGCTGATGACCCTCGCAATGTCAGATTCAGGCTCGCCAGTGATGGTTTTAACCCGTTTAACAATATTGCAAAACCCTACAGCAACCAGTGATACTTGTGCCACATAACTTACCTTCTTACAGTTGTGCATGAAAGATACATACTTCATGTTGTCCTTGTTAATTCCTGGCCCTAAAGCACCCGGAAATAATATCGATGTGCATTTGCGTCTCTTAATTGATGAACTAAAAGATTTGTGGGAAACAAGTTTGGATACATTCGATGCATCTAGTTCATGTGTCTTTCGGTTACATGCAGCATTGTTATGGACTATTAATAACTTCCTTGCATATGCCAATCTTTCTGATTGAAGCACTAAAGAAAAATTGGTTTGTCTTACGTGTAATATTCACACGGAGTCAATAGGGGTGAAAACATTGTTATATGGGTCATCGGCGTTGGTTGGCCTCGGAACATCCATGGAGAAGGAAAAAAGGGTTTGTTCAATGGTCGCGAAGATCACCATAGTATACCAATGGAATTGTTAGGAGATTTTATTTTTGAACAATTAGAGAATGTCAGAGATGCTTAATTTGTAAAAGTTATCAAAAAAAGGAAGCACATGATGCAGAGTTGAACTGGACCAAAACAAGTATATTCTTCCAATTACCCTACTGGTTAGACATAAGATTGATACATAATCTGGACGTAATGCATATTGAAAGGAATA
This sequence comes from Juglans microcarpa x Juglans regia, assembly GCF_004785595.1. Classification (NCBI taxonomy): domain Eukaryota; kingdom Viridiplantae; phylum Streptophyta; class Magnoliopsida; order Fagales; family Juglandaceae; genus Juglans; species Juglans microcarpa x Juglans regia. The sequence goes on from NC_054607.1 coordinate 5,727,660, forward strand.
TTTGCGACAATATTTTGGGAACCCTGATGAATATTGAAGGCAAAACTAAGGACACTATCAATGCTCGTAGGGATTTGGCAAATCTTGGGATAAGGAAAGAATTACATCTACAACATGATAGTAACTATTGGTCAATGAAATTTGGATGTTACATGATAAATCCGACGAAGGGGCAGAGTTTTTGTGAGTGGTTATCACAAGTTAAGTTCTTGATGGCTGTACAGCATATATTTCCCAATGTGTTAACGTTAGTGAGGGAAAAATCTCAAGAATGAAAAGACATGATTGTCATATTTTCATGTAGCAGTTGCTCCCCGTTGTAATTGAAGTGTACTTACGGCCCAATATATGCCTTGCGCTGACTGATCTGAGTACATATTTTAAAAGTTATGTGCCTGAACATTGACTCTAGATGTGTTGCATCGACTGCAATCTGACATTCTCATAATCCTATGTAAGCTTGAAATGATATTCCCTCCCACCTTTTTTGATGTAATGGTGCACCTTGCTATTCATTACCTCACGTGGCATTGCTTGCAGGACATGTACAATATAGGTGGATGTATCCTTTTGAGAGATATATGGGTAGGTTCAAGCGTTATGTTTGAAACAAAGCTCACCCTGAGGGTTCAATTGCCGAAGGATATGTTCATGTTGAGTGTTTGACATTTTGCTCAATGCATCTAAATAATGTTGAGACTAAACATCATCCACAAGAATGAAACACTGACCTAGGTCAAGATCAAGGGGTAAGGGGCTTATCTGTTTTGTCACAAAACATTCGTCTATTGGGTTTGCCAATATCTCATATGTTAGAGCCCAACCTTTTAGTAAAGGTTCTATGGTATGTTTTTAATAATTGTGTAGGACTGATCCTTACTTAGAGTAAGTTTATCAATTTCCTATTTGTTTTAAGTTCTTAAATGCATACACTTGGACATGATCAAGTTAATAATCACATTGTCTTATCATATAGAAAGCATTGCAACAAGATGATAGAAGAAGGCCCAAGCTTTTAGAAAAAAGTCATTAGCGGCAAATGATTTTAGCATGTAAAAGAATTTTTCGATCAGTAGACAGTGTGACACATGAGTAATTGTGGAAATCTCATCCCTAGGAAAAGAATACTTTCAGCAAAATACTGTTGTAGATAAAACTGTTTTTCGACCAAAACATAGGGATTTACTAGTAGCATTTTTACAGTATGGAAAACTATGTTGGGCAAACTCGATTGTTAGAAAAACTTGATTAATTGTGGCCACTAGATAAATGGTTGAAAAAAGTGGTGATTCGGACAAAAATTAAGGGTTGAGCCAATGACAATCAGAAATGGTCACAAATGACCTATTGCGACCTTTTTATGCACCATTTTTGGCCAAAACTGATGCAAAAAAATCCACATTTGTTATAGTGTAATTATAAACTCATTGCAGAAGAAAAGATTGTCATAATTAAAAAAATATTGTAAACTCAGAATACCACATTGAAATAAAGATATAATTTATTTTTGGTTGGAGCTCCTATCAATTAAACATAGAGAGGACAAACGGATTTCTCAAAGAAAAAGGATTGGGCTACACAAATTTATATTAGGGTTCTCAAGCCTACTATTAATTATATGGCGGGGTTCATTAGATCATATGCATATATGGGGACAATTACATCCAGTGAAATATTGAATTAAATGGATTGTGGTACGTCCATGTGACATTTAACAGCATCCCACTATTGATACAAATTGAAGAAAACCGAGCATAGCTCTATTTAAAGTTTTTAACCGGTCACGTATGTTGTTTTTAAAATAAAAATGTTGTGTGTGTGTGTGTGTGTGTGTGTGTATAAATATGTGGGATCATGCATTGATCTCTTTAAATTATTAGAAAACTTTGGAGTATAGATTCATGGTACATCCATTCGATCACGATCTCGATACTATATTATTAAAAATAGTGTTTATATAAATAATATATACTTAATAACGTATGTGATATAATAAAATATTTATCATGCCATTAATATTGTTTATAGGGTCACGGTGTATTAAGGTTTAGTCATGGATTACTCTCCCTAGTATACATATGGTACATATCGCAGCCATATGTACTGTGTCACAATCAATCTAGAACAACATATAATTTTTGGTCGCTTCCCAAAAATCTTTGAAAATAAACACAGTCTAACAGGCATACAAAATCCATAGAACAACATACAATCATAAGGTTACAACAAACAGACAATTAAACTGAAAAGAAACAGGAAAATCCAATTAAGAGACGACTGGTACATGCACCGGCCATTTCCAAGGTTCATATATGCATACAAATTATAATATATCAATTGTGAGCTACATGATCTGGGTTCAAAGTATTGTAGCCTAGCATCGCCTCTATTCCACCAAGGGTTGAGTTAATGTTCACTTTCTGTTGCATCCCAGTTTGATTTAAGCTTGGGCTTATCATGATCTCGCCCAAAGGAAATTCCCAATTACTTGGTATCCATGTCTGTCCAATTTGCTGTGGTTGTTGATCTTCCTGCTGTGTTAAATTCATTTGGCTTAGCCTATTCACTTGTGTTGTGTTTTCTCCGTTATTCTGGGCTGCAAGTAACAAAGAGTCCATTTATTGACATATAAGCCCTCTTTATAAACAATATGCATGAATTATATAGGGTTTTGACCATAGAAAACAAGTTGAAACAAAAAACAAAGTGATTCTTCAAAAGTAAGGTTGAAGCAAGTGCAAGAAAGAATTATTTTTTTCACTTTTTAGAAGCCCAAATGATCTCATGATTCTAAGGAGTTTGTTGAGAAAAACAACCACAATCGAGAATTTTCCAAAACTTCCTTAGCTAAACAATGATAAATATGAAAATAATAAAGAAAAGAGAAAGCAAAAATGTATGTTTAGGCTCAACAATGTAAGAAGAGAAGAAAATGGAATGTTATGAGTTGCTATATAGGCTTGACGAGGATGATAATTTCAAGGTCAATAGTTAAAAGGATGATAATCTTAAGGTCAATGGTTGTGGGGCTTCAAGTAAGAAAGAGTTGTTGCTTTTTAGAATGGAGTCTTATTGGAATCTTATATAGAGTAATAACTTCTCTTTCTTAACCAATGTGAAATCCTATATAATACATACACTCATCATCAATATGGAGTATCATAATTGACTTTTAAAATTACTTGCAACTCTTTTACAAATGCAGAGCAAAAAGGTTAATTTTCAAGACATTTTGTAGTGTCATTGCAAATTTTACTACAAAATCGATGAAAAACTTATCCAAACATCCGTTAATGTCTGATTAAGCATTAAAATCTTCTACTCCCGGATTCCATTCCCACCTTTTCCTATGGAAAATCAAAAAATTTAAAGATATCATACAAGTATTCACCATAAATGCCATTGAAATTCTTGTTGAGAAGGGAGTGTGTCTGATAATGATTGTAGTTTGTATTTATTGTAGATATGGTTTGATTGGTGTGGTAATGCATGAAAGAGACCAATTGATGAAAGGAGAGAAAGTTTATTATATATTTGTGGAAGAGAAACAACAATTGGCTAAATGGATGAGCACCATTGTGGAAGATCAGGAAAGGCGAGTGAATGAAATCCTAAAAACCGAAGCCCACAAGATGATCAAGGATCAACACCTGGCATTAGTCAATGACTTTGACCACACGAAAATTTTTTTAATATAACCAGAGTTTTTTGAGAAAAATAGGAAGAAGAAAAATAAAACAGAAAGGGTTTTGGGTGATTTAGCCACACAAACCTACATCCACCACTGTGGTTACCCTAAGTTTTGCATTTTATTATCTTATTTCGTAAATGTACATACATCACAAACAAAATGTATTTACGTTACAAATGAGTCATAATAATTGTAACTCAAGGAAGGTCGTAACGACAATACAAATATGGCAAGTGGAGATAATGTCAAAATCAAATCGATCCTAAAATGCAGGAGAGAATAATTTGATTATAATTGTCCTAAACATAGGAGATAATTCATAACAAATCATAAGATTTGATCACCCTTATTCTCTTTATTTTGTATGACGTTACATATATAAGATTAAGACAGATTATAAGTAAATACTTTTACGAATTAAGATCCATCAAGGTTTTCCCAAATTAGAGTTTTGTATAAAAGAAAACAATATTTATTAAGGATATAATGTTACCCTAAAAGACTACGCATAACTCTTTTCCATACTTCTACATATTACTTATTTCTTTTGTCCTATTTTTGAGCACTTAGATTGAGCCAAAGGAAATCAGTCAATATGTTTGGGATGAAGATAAGATGTCAAATCTTGGCCACCATGTTAATTAATAATAACTACTTATAATGCATGCCATCTCTGTTTCTGTCTCTCTTGTGAAGTATTACATAATAATTCTTTTTAAAAAAAATTAAACTATCATGTAGGATGGAATTATTAAGTCTTCCTTTCAAGAATTTCAATAAGAAATGACAATTCAGATGTAGATGATGATCTATACAATAGAGAAATTATATTATTTGTTTATAGGGTTGCTTTGCAAATTTATGTTCCTTGATTTTTAAACGCATCGCAAGAATGGAAAGAAAACTTACTCTAACCATATATGTATATGCATGGTTATGGACTCTAGAAATCAAGCAAACATAGAAACATGAGTAAAGGCCGGATCTAGTAGTTAATTCGCTGCTATCTAGCTAGGTTAATTATTTAAAGTGTGATTTTACCTTGGGTTGAGTTCGCATAAACCATTTCTCTCATCCGACGTTGATTTAAGTTTGGATACACCATCTGCTCTATCCCAACTGTTTCCCAATTAAGGAAGCTTGTCTGCGTGGCCTGGATTTGCTGCTGTTTTTGGCTCAAATGGAGTTGCCTCAGCCTATTCACTTCTGTTTTGTTCTCTTCAATTTCGGCTACCAAAAGAGAAACTACCATTAAAGATGCAAGTAAAGGAAGGCACACAGACATATATATACACTCAATGAGATCAAGGACGACGCGTACGCACCATCTCTAAGAATCTTATTGGTATTGAAATGGAGCATTTGTTGGTTCAAGCTTCTTTGCTCCATTTGCAGCAAACATTGCTGGTTTTTATAAAGTGCAACTTGAGGAGATAAGACTGCAATTTGAGCCTGCATATAATATATATTTCATCGTTAAATCAACACGTATTTAAGAAAAATTTCATATTGAAGAGCTACCCGTTTCTGATGAAGATCGTACTAATGAGCTTCATGGTTACCTCTAAAGCTTTCACCTTCCTTTCCATATCAGTAACGTATTGAAGCTTCTTCATTCGAGATTTCTGTGCAGAAACACGGTTTGATATAATCCTACAAAAAAAAAAACATGTCCTAGAATATCATGAAGAAAATATATTATATGTGTATATATATATATATATATATATTATATATCATGGATTCAACTAAGATCATCATAACCCGCATGTAAAGAGAAAGAATTAAAGCATTATTAATCATGCATGAAAGGATCGAAAATGGCTCAGTACCGTTTCATCTTTTTGGGTTCCATATTTGGATTTAGGTTTTTACCCCATCTGATTCGCACAGTGCCATTCAGAGTCTCAGCTTTGGAAGGGTCACTTGCGCTAGCAACAATGTTTACAGCAATAGCGTCATCGGATGAAAGAGATGCGTTCTGGGTTTTTTTGTTACGATCATCGTCTCCTTTAGGTGCAAGAGAGGAGCTGGCAGCAGGTGGCCGGAAAAAGCTCTTCGTCTCGCTGCTAGAACCAATATTGTGGCAGCCATGGTTGGTGAGGATTGCAGGTTTTTTCCACACTTGAAATGATCCATTACTGCCTAAAGAAAGATTTGGTGGAAACGTCGGAGAGAAGGGCGGCATCGTTTCAATTGACCTTTTAGGCCATATTGGTGTCACGCCCTGCGGCTGCTGGCCATTATCGCCAGTACTGATGACCGTTGCGTTGGTATCTTCCATATTTCAATAATATTAATGCTTTAATTTGCTCCTGCAAAAGAAGAAATACAAACAAGCTGTAATATTAGAACAAGATTATGCCGATGATGATGATATTGAAACCTTGTGAAGGAAATGGACTTTCCACTCACACTTATAAGCCTAATAAGATGAATGACTAAATGGGCAATGAGATTAAGACGCTTGCCTGGCCCTTGATATATAAAGTGAAAATACACTCAAAATTACCAAATATTTCCTTACCAAACTTGACCGAATTATTTGTCATATCATGAAATATGTTACTTACAAGTCGGTGTGTGGATACATGACCAATTATTATAATACTACGACAGTTATAAAATATATATATATATATATATAATTTGAATTACATATATTCAAAGAGAAATATTTTAGACACAATTAAGAGATTACACAAAAGTAAACCCACAAACTGATATGGATTGATATGGTACATCAGATTGTAAAGTTATTTTTATTGTAAAGTAGATGATCTAACGGATCCCATAAAATCAAATCAGTTTGTAAATTTATTTTTATGTAATCTTTTTTGTGTATATAGCAGTTCTCATATTCAAATTAACATGTACATAAGTAGTGTGTTTGGCGTATCAATCAATAGATTACCATGTTGTTAAAAATGAACATATTGGATACCAATATATATTAATTATATGCATCGTGTGTGTGTATATATATAATTTAATCATGTCATTGCATAGCCGCATTCGATAATATTGATGCTCACTATATATGTGTGTTTCTTTCTAGTCTTCACGCTTATCTGTATTGAGACCTCTCCAATGGTAATTAACAGTACACGTTAATACAAAATTTGAAGCTGTCGCTTGTGCCAATTAAATTGAGTGCACGAGAAAGCAGCAGCCATGCATGCATGAGTTTTTGAAACTGAATTGGGGTTAATATGGAAGCTTAATCATTACAATAACAGCAAAAATCTCAGCTAAATTTTTACACGTGTAACATCCTGATATGAATCTCAGTTAAACGTAAAGTTTTGATAAGAATGCATTGGACAAACTTGAAGATACCTGCAGGGTTTGAAGGAGTTAACACAAAAAGCTGTTTGAATTGTATCGAATGTCTGAAGAAGAGAAGTCATATTTGGTTTTGTCATTAATTACAGGTAATTAAGTGGGTAACTAAAGGTCTACCTGGCAGGAATAACCAAAATAAATACTATCTTTCACATAAAATGAAGAGATTCTTATCTTGCGGCCAGCCAAGAGTGTCGGAAATTAGTGTATATATATATATTTATATTTTTGCTAGTATTGTAGGACTCAAAAAAAATTTTGAACTTTTTTTTTAGCTTTATATGGCACAAAAAGACCTCATCACTTCAATTCAAGTGCAAACCGGCCTTGTAACACCCAAGCCGAACACTAGGCCTGCATTTTAAATTTTTTTGGATTTATACGTATGAAAAGCCTACTTGAGATTAACGATTAATTGTTGGGATAGGCTATGTGTTTAAAATTTTACTTTTGTAGGATGTGGATTCTTATTAGCCTGATAATTAGGTTAAAATCATTTGATATTTTATAGATTGGGTGGAAATTTTTTTTATTTAGTTATGGGTTGAAAGAGTCGAGGCCCATTAGTGTTGATTAAATATCCGACCCATGGAGATACTGTTAAACCAAAGAGATGATTGGAACTACGCTAACTAGTCTAGCCCATTTACTATGTCCATACACTATCTAAGACGTTGGATCAAATACTTTGGAATGAGTAAAAAAGCCCAAGCCTATGAGAACCAAGAATTAGACCCCACGTCATGCAAATTTCATTTTTCACTAGGGTTTTCAGCTCCTATATATATATATATATATATATATATACATGCTACGCACTTCACACTTTACACACACACCCTTCATGTAAATCCTCTTCAACCTAAGCTAGGGTTGTCGCCGCCTGAGTTTTCAGTGAAGCAACTCCTCCACGTAGCTACCATCAACCACAGCCCAAGGCCTAGCCTACTACATCTCCACAAGCCACCAGCCCACGCTACCGTTAACCCATACTCCTCTGTCGCAGCAACCCACGTTCACAGTTTCTCCACGCCTCCTTCCAGAGCCATAGATAATGCCAACCAGCCGTTCCACCTTGTTGTTGCACCACTATGGTATAAACCATATATAACCAAAACTCCTCCACAAAGCTGTCTTGCACCACCAGACCACACTCAGCCTCCATCTCACAACATAATGGCCCCGAACAGAAACCACCCAATGTGCCGAGATCCTCCACAACGCTGCCCTACACCTCAGTGCCCATCCACTGGAAATTTCCAATGGGGTTACTCTATTTGCACCACACCGAAATAGAGGAATTATTCTTCCCCACTGTGAGCAACAAACCAGCCACCCCACATCGCCAGCCCCCCTCCACATCATCACCACCTACACAGAAAGCGTCGTCAGGCACTTCACATCACTCCAAGTCTGTCGTTCTCCTCTTGGTAAGCCCACACCAAACCTTCCCCCACTGTCTCTCTTCGTCCCTCTATGTAAGTAGGCTGGTTATACGTTGGGCTTGGTTTTAATTTGCTCTGTGAATGATTCATTTTAAGTATAAATATTATTAGAAAAGATAGTTAGGGTTTTAAATTATATTGCTTATTGTTATATTATTTAGTATCAAAATTTTTATAAATAAATCTCAGCAGTAAGTGTTTAATTTTATTTCTTTTTAACGCTTGAGATATGATTATGTCTATTTTTATTAAATGAAGCTTTGATGTTTACTATAATAGGCTCAGTTATAATCATGTAAAGTAAATATTAAGTTGGATGTGTCTTTGCATGTGTTCTGAGTAATGTGTATTGATCAAATAACAAGCCATTCTAAATGAAACCACCTTCTACTAGATTCATGATTCCAAAAAAGCATACCAATAAGCAAGCTTTTTTTTTTTAATCTATTATTCTATTGTTCTCTTTTTTTAGTACCAATTCAGACCAAAAACTCTCTTGCTAAACGCTGATGTTTGACATTAAGAATTTTATCATGATAGTACTCCATCAAACCATTTTCAAATCATAGAGTTCTTGCCTTTCATAATGATTCCAAAGTACTCGAGATGCAAAAAGCTAGTGTGTGTATAAAAACCTACAATCTCTCATTTTACTAATTTACTTTGATAGAACATAAAGCAACTCTCTCACTAAAAAATGTAACCATGACAAAGGAAATACTATATTAGCAACGGACTTGTACTTAACGCTCTATTTTTAGATAACACATATCACATACGAAGTGGAAATACCTCGTATTCTTCAACTATCTATATTCAAAATATTATTCAAAATCATCTCTACATGAAGAAAAAAAATTATGTTAAAAATATAATTATTAGAAAAACACATGAAAATATATGATATTTCAAAATAAGTTTTACCATTTTCCAGCTTTCGGCATCTTTCATCAAGTCTTGGGAGTCATAATTAATGGGGGAGTTTTCAACAATTTTGAGTGCAAATAAGAGTTTCAACTATTTTTGGGGTCAAGCAGCTTCGAAATGAATCTAACACATGACCCCCAACGTTGAATGCCAACTCAGAAGCAATAGTAGATATCGGAATAACCAGCACATTCCATACTATATTGGCAAGGGCCGGATATTTGCTTGAGTTCATCATCTTCCACCACATTACAATATAAAAGTCGGGTCTCAATCCTTCAGGGCCTCTCATGAAATAATTATCCAATTCTAATTTGGGCTCTACAACACTTTTTTTACGCTTGATATTGGCGATACCTACTATAGAGATCATCCTCATCATCATAAGAAGTGTTGTTTTGGGCCTCACCAGCACTTGATTGGCCCCTACTTCAATACTGATTATACAACCGCTCAATGATTTCCCTTAGTTGTGCAACAAGCTCAGATGCTCACTCGGGGCCAAGAAAGTCAATATATAAATTACCAAAACTCCCAATTTGGAGCCTGGGTCAAGCATAGTTACAATGAACAAGATTTTGTTCACCTTCTCAAAATCACCCCAATATTTGTTATATTTCAATAGCATCCTCTCTAACATGGTTTCCATCTTCTTATCAACACTTAGAAAATTTGTTCAGATGACTATATAGCGTAACAACTTCTTTAATGAACAAATTCGAAGTTGTATAAGTTGAACCCAAAATCCTTAAAGTGACATCATAGAAAATCTTCAAAAACCGTACAAAGGCCTCAATGGTTTCCCAATCATTAGATTTTGGTTCCCTCCTCCAACCTCCAAGAGACGTGGTACAAATTGATTGTCTTCATCTTGCATCAGGTCAAATGTTGCACAATACTTCAAAGTCGCACTCAACATTAGATATGTAAAGTTTTACCTGGTTGGAACATCAAGACAAAGTAGCTCGCCACCCAATATATTTTGCTTTTGCATCTTGCATCAGCTCATAACTTGAATTTATCGAGTCTTGCAGGGGAAAACTTCACATACTTAACTGCATCTTGGACCTTCACAACCGATTCATCAACTTCTTTCAACCCTTCATCGACAATAAGATTTAAAATATGTACATAGCATCTTATATGTACAAACTCATTATCTAATACAATACAATTTCTAACTTTGGCCCTTCTCCTCAAATAATCAATAGTTGTTTGATTGGAAGATGCATTATTGACTGTAATGGTAAATATCTTCTTTATACCCCATTGGATAATAGATGACTGAATTTCTCATTCTATTGTTGACCCTTTATGATAAGAAACTTTCATAAAATTTATTATTCTCTTATGCAAGTTCTAATCATTATCAATGAAATGAGCTGTTATGTACCTATAGTTAAGATTTTGAATCAATGATGATGCAAATCTTATAACTAGATGTGATAAACATTTATGTTAACTTGTCCTTCTCTGACACATACAACTTCAAACAGTCTCATATAACAGTAATGCGAAAAGGGATTGAAAATCTAGGCTTAATTATGGCCATAAACTCTTTAAACCCTTGACCTTTGACAACTCTAAATGGCATCTCATCCAAAATTATCATTTTAATTACAACCAATCTCATCTTCTATTCATTATACTTGACAAGTCCAACACTAGGATTGATAGTTGTGCCATCACCCCCTTCCTAGCTCGTGTCGTTTTGGATTGGGGGTTATCCCTTCTAATCCCACTACCAAGAAAGGATTTACATGTCCCATTATGGTACTTCAAGGATGAAGTACCTTATTTTTTTAGGATGATATGATAAAACCTTACCACAATAGTTGCATGCCGCGTGCTCATTATGATCCTCATCTTCGATCCTACTAAAATGTTACCATACTTCTGAACTACTCCGAAATATTTTCTGTTTGAGAGGAGGGCGACCACTGGGACTAGTTATAGGCAAAGGGCTATCCAAACTTGGAGGCATAGAGCTATCCAAATGCATCACATTGGAGATTGATTTAGACATCGACGAAGGTATAGTAGCACTGGGTTCCACCAAGCTCAACTGCAATGAGATAAATAAAGCAAGCATCATTAACAGTTTAAAGAAGAAAGCACCATGCAACAGAACTACAACATGTTTTCAGACCATAAGGAAAACACATGCACATGAAAAAAATTTCAGTACAGAAAATTGGCATTAATATATGGTTTGCTGCATATTGAAAAAATATTGTATTACTGTCAAAACCTTTATGATATAATAATAGTAAAGTGAAAGAAGTTTGAAATTTAGGTTTTAGACATTTTGAGAATGAAGTCTCTTCAACAATTAGAACTAGTCCAAGACAATGAAGTGCAGCACCGCCCAGCATGTCATGATCACGGCCTACAGTCGTACGTGACTTCACAGTTCACACGTCGAACAGTATCAGAATTCAAAAACCACTATTTTAAAATGAAGAATGATCGGGACCAATCCTTTGGTTATATATCCTCTACTTTTATTAGTATATTATAAGATTGTATTCAGCATTTTACATATAATATATATGTGCGCGCGCGCCTTTAGACGAAAAAATAAAGAAAAACAGATGACGTTTGGGTTAGCAAATTCTAAAAAATTTTAATCCGAATCCCATAAACCGCGAGAAGATCACTATACTACATGAACAAGCTTACAGTCCTCAACAAAATCGTAGATCAAACGTACTGTCGGATTCGTGGCCGATGATCAGCAAATAAACGCATGGATAATTGCTTCAGATCGAGGGTTTAAAAGCTTTAAAAGAAAATGGGGATTCGGGACCATAAAGGTCATCATGACCCCTTCCCTTTTTTCACAATTCTTGACACTAATGCCTTCGTATTCTTAGCTACCTCACCACATTCTGCACGATAAATTAACGGGTGCGGCTACATCGCCGCCCCATGTTGACCGCTGGACGTTACGTTCAGTGTAAAGTTTTTTTTTTTTTTTAATATATTTAAATATTTTTAAAAAATAAAAAAATATATCAATACACTTAAAATTACTTCTTTAATTATTAAATAAAAATAAAAATAAAAAATTTTGACCAACGATCAAATAAGTGGACAAAATAGAGAGGCAAAGTAACTTTTTTCTAAATTAACCGATCTGCCTGCATCACGGTCGTGTTTCCTATTATCTCAGAATTGGAAAGATCTTAAAATGACTAATACTTTCATTATTATATATATATATAGTTTATTTACATGCTATCCAAATATTTTAAAAAATAATTTATGTAATTAAGGAGTCTTCTGGAAAAAAAAAAAAAAAAAAAAAAAAAGTGAGATCCAATTGAAAAATTCACATTTTTTTAGTGAATTAATCGACTTATAATTTTTAAAGGTTTTGTAGGCCTGAACTTGAACGTCAAACACCAGCTTTGTTCATCTGTGTCATGGGCAGCTTGCTAGCTAGCTTATTATCGTCAACTTCCTCCATTCTCGATCCGTTTACTTGCTCTTGATAATAGCTGCATATATATGCATGTTTCTTATTATCGTTAAATGGGACAAACCAACAGGCATGTACCTTAATTGTTCATCTCATGTAGATCAGCGTTGGAGAGATAAAACGAAGTACTCAAAGCTGGCTTCGATGTAACAGGTCGATCTCAAAACATCATCTTTAACACAAAAATTAATCTTAATTTTGGACATAGCAATTAATGTTATGTTAAACACTTATTTTGATTACATGAATTCTATCACACGTACGTACGTACGGGAAGCTGTAAGATAAAGTTTTTGGAGTTACATGCATGCATCAATCTGGTTTCATCTTCAAAAGTTCGGAACCATAATGATTTCTCCTCTCGAAATCGATCATGTCCATACATTTACAAATATCTCTGTCCCCTCTAAGATCTTTAGAGAGAGAGAGAGAGAGAGAGAGAGCTTCTAATTATTTACTGAGGGAACTGCATTAATCCAAACAATTGATGAAAACACAAGCTGATATATAATACACGATAACATATGCAGAAATAGAGAGGCTCACAACCACAAATTAGCTAACTAGTGATACAAATTACAAATATATGGCTTTGCTGTAGACCAACTGAACCTAAATACACGCATCAGAGCTAAAAACGTTTCATGATCCATCGGTTTTTACTTTTTAGAACAGAAACAAAAAATATGGTCGATCTTGAAACAATATTTAATCTTCAAGCTATATATCATGGTTAAGATACCTGTACAATAAATGGAAGAACTACAGCTTTTTGTACGGAAATTAATTAAGCTCTTTCAAATTAACCAAGTAATTGCTGGGGACGCTTCTGGGTGTGCGTCGATCCGTTTAATTCTCAGCCTTGACTAAGGGACATCGTCGCTCAGTACAGGGCCTTCCGACTCATGATGGCTAACGGGCCTGAGATAAGGAAGCATGAAGAAGAAAACGATGCAAAGAGCTAAGATAGAGACAAGAACAAGCATCAAGATCGCTCCATGTAACTCGAAGTGCTTGTCCTGCAAGAAGGGAAGTCCATGATCTTCCTGTGTTGAATTGCCGGGAGCCATGGCAGGCGAGATAGAGTAGTAGTACCGTTGCCTGGAATCTTCCCATCTTTGTGTCATTGCTTCCTTCTTCATCATGATATCTTTTTCGTTAATTTTGGTGCTCATAATTTCTTGCTTCATATCTAGGCGTTCCAAAGGAAATGTGAAGTTTTGACCAACGCAGAACCGCCAAAATCTACGTTTCGGTATTTCCAGCCCATTTTGTCCTAGGGTGGATATATGTACGTACGTGTGGACCTTCAAGCTCAAACTTCTTTTCTATTTACTTTTTCAATCCGGCCGATAGCTAAAAAATCAATATGAATACAGAATTTTAAATCGAGAAAATTCAAAAATTTATACATGAACTCGTCCCGACACCATTTGAGAAGCTCAAGCTTGTTTTGTTGACTTCGATCTGACCCTTCGTCCCAGGTGTTTTAGATCAACGTGATGGTGTGATTCCTTAATTCGTCATGCGTTGCATGAGGGTCCTATTTACGAAACACAATGATTGTACAGTACAGGGTCCTCAGCTTAACGTTTGGTATTCATGGAGAATATATACAGCTGGAATCTTAGCGCCTAAGATTAAAGTACTAAGCCAGGTTTGATCATAGGGCTAGCTAGCAAGCTGGCATATAATAATATAGTTTCCACGTGGGGTCTATATTGCCGCATAAAATACCCAGCGATGATCATGTGGTACGTACCATATCTATATATAGTATATACACATGAATCTGGGGGCATGCATGGATTATTGTCGTCTTATCCCTGCAGTTAGGTAGCTAGCCAACAAAAAAGAGTTAATGCTAAGACAGATCATGTTTCACACAAGCATGACTTCATTTCGTAGAAATTAAACAAATCAATGGCCATGACTGTAACATATATCTATATTTGGATTCATGCACATGATCAAATAAGCTACTCTAGCTTTTTCCCTTTTTTTGCGATTAAAAAATTTGACCAAACATTTATATATATGAGTGTGAAATCACGTTCGTTTCAAAATGTAGATTTAATTATTTATATTATATTTTTAATATTTTTTTTTAATGAGTAGATCTGATCTAACTTCATATAAAATATTTAATTAAATAGAATAGAGTATTATAGAGTTAGGATTTAAACTTAATACCTCTAATATGATGAAATTATCACTTATTCTAAAAATTTAAGTTAATAAAAAAATATAAATTTAATTATTTATATTATATTTTTAATAATATACGTGTGATATACATGATGATAGAAATGATCAAACTTATTGTAGTTTTAACTCAAGGTTGTGTTAAAATAGTTGATTTATCACAAACATCAATATATTTGTTAAAAGATGAATTTTATACATCAATTATTATTTTTTTCATACTTTATATTTATAATTTTTTTTTTTATAAAATATAAAGGGTGAAATAATAAATAATGACCGTTAACAAGAATATTTCGGGTTAAAAACGAATGCATAATGCCGTGAGGATGCTTACAAATATAATAATTAACCCCAATTGCCGATAGATACGTACCCAATTTAGCTTTTGGATTATGTAGCACTTGAGAGGTAAGAAAACAGTAAAAGAATATGAACTCAGGCTGGGGCGAAGACCTCCTCGATGGGCGCGACCTTTCTTAATTAATTTTCATGGTTATGCTGATTATGTTGATCAAGGTACGTACGTACGTACGTGGCCCTATTTTGTCCACGAGATTCTTGATGATCAGTGTCCAATTAATTCGCTGTTAAATTACTCGGAAGAATGAATGATTGAGCAATTCAAGGCTTGACTTTTCTTTGTATTGATAAGTAAGTTAACTTTGGCCTTCTTTTACAAGTGCTCAGTAATTAATTATGTGCAGGTATATCTGCTGTTGTACTTTACGTAACAGAAACGATAAAATTAAACTTACAGAGACGGTGAAATAAGAACTTGATCATCTCTTTGTCATATGTAATACAGTACTAGTACTTGATCTATTTATGCAATTGCAATATATATAAAATACCACCAATCTATCTGATTATAAATAGATAATATTGGATATAAATTTTAAATAGATATATAAGTCTTATATATGTAAATTTTTTATAAAAAAATGAGTTATATTAATTAAAAATAATTTTTATTACATCTTTTTAAGGTAGAATTTACCTTTCTATAAAGACTTATTCATGATTTATATATTTAGAATTTATACAAATTATTTCTCATTATATATATATATATATATTTCAATATTGGATAAACACAGCTTAAAAGTGATCATCGCAAAGTGATATGTAGATCGGGGAACTTGATGACCAGTGCTCTACATGTGGGTTAGACTGCAAGGCTTTGACTTCAATGCATGCCCATGATCATATATATAGCATCAATCCATCCATCCATTTACGTGATTTGCAGCAGCTTGCTTATTTAAAAGAACAAGGCTCACCGGGCAATGCAGTTGCATGCATTAAATGAGAGAAGCAATTGGCCAGGTGTTTGGTTGAGCAATATATCATATATATATATATATATATATATATATATATAATGTTAGAGAGAAGTTATTGTAGTAATGCATACTTTGTACTCACTATATGACTGCTTTTAATTATCTATTTTTTTATTTTAGATTTAAGAGATATATAATTTAGATGATATCACATCATGTATACAAAATAATTATTTTTAATAATAACTTCTATCTATATTTATTCTTTATATATATATATAGGACATGATTGTTTGGAGACATTTTGGACATGGATGTATCAGCACGGGATGTATAAAGTAATCATGGGATGTGATATATATGGTTTGGGATAACAAGAGATGGGAATGATGGGGCATTTCAGGTGATGCAGAAGAGACCGGTGGTGTGGCAGAAGATCATGATGAACAAGATAAGGTCATGACGTACATGCAGGCGCCTGATGGACATGGCTGGAGGTTCGGTTAACAAAATGGAAAAAGCTATTTTGCCGTCAAGGTGTACAGCTCAAATATATTGGATAATTTTTTTTATTTAATAATTAATGAAATAATTTTAAGTGTATTTATATATATTTTTTATTTTTTTAAATATTTAAATATATTAAAAAATATAAAAAAAAATATTAATAATTATTAAAAACAGTGCTACTCAAACGACAGAATACGACTTCACAATGAATTGCAAGTACGTATTTTGTTAAATGTGATTTACATATCAACTTAACAATAGAATTTTATATATATATATAAACTATTCTATTTATAAGTCGATTAGTAAAATATAGTATTCATATCACAAGATTTGATTTTTAAAATTTAAAATTTTTCTTCAAGTCAAATGATGTTATATAAGTATTTTATTAGGTATCTAAATGGTTTGTGTGTGTATATATATATATATATATATATATATATATATATATATATATATATATATATCTCATATTTTAAAAGTGTCTATCCTCATATAAACACTAAGATAAATAGTTTTAAATAGTATTTTCTTTAGACACTTTTATTTCATATATATCCCTATGTAACTGACTATAATTATAATTGTACCCTTTTAGGTCTTCAGTTTTACAAAAAAATACATAAATAACTTACTATAATTACAAAAATTACCATTAAAAATCCTTTGCCGTGTAGTATTCTCATTGAGTAATTTTATATACAATCGTGAAGTAAGTGAATGTCGTATAATCGATTTGAAAAAGAGTAAGGTCTACTATTAAAAAATTAATTTTTTTCATGTGGGTCCTACGTTTTATTCACTTTTTTCAAAACGATTATGCGACGGTTACATAATTCACAATTGTAAATATATTTTCTCATCTTCTAAAGGTTTTGAATTCTTTTAGTATATTAATAAAAAATGACCCTGATTTTTTTAGATGAGTTGGCGTACGTGCAGTATGATATAGTCACATAAGCTCATACGTATATATATATTAGGCATGCACAATTGTTTTTGAAAAATGTTAGTCTTCTTGTTGCCTCTGGAATTTTTTTGTATATTTATTTTTATTTGGAAATTAATGAAATTTTTTTTAATGATGTTGTCTATTTTTTAAAAAAAATACTGAAAAATGTTAAAAAAATGCATGTGAAAAAAAATAAAAAAAAAATACATGAAATACACTAGCGGGAGCCCTCAACAAAGCAGCAGTGGCTGTAGAGCTACTCTTTTTTTTTTTTAACTACAGCCAGTGAAAAAGTAAAAAAAATAAAAAAAACACATGAAATACACTAGCGGGAGCCCTCAACAAAGCAGCGGTGGCTGTAGAGCCACTTTTTTTTTTTAAATTGTAGCTACTGAATAGTATGTCTTGTTAAGAATAAAGCTAGCCATGTTATCATGTATATATTTATGGAGAAGAGTCCAAATTAAATTAGAAAAAACTAGCTAGCTAGCATATAATTATGTATATCATGTGGTGACGATCAAATCATGCAGCTAGCTAGCTAACATGCACGTAATTGGTGAGTGAAACCAAATTATTTATTTAATATTGCATTATTACTTGATCTCTATCTTATTTACGTTTTTATCTTTTTTACCCTGTCCTCTAGATTGCCATTTGCGGCGTCGATCGGTTTATTAATCTGACCTATACTACACGGCTCACTAATCTTATTTCTATCCGACTTTTTTATTGAACAAACAAATTTGGATTTATTAATTTTTAGTTACTACATACTGTACGACATTATACACATGATGCTATGCATATATTAGATAATTATATTTGATTGTAACTTCAACATGCATTATTATTATTATTATTATTATGTTGCTTATAAACTTGATAATATTTATGTAAAATTGTGTTTATAAACTTGATAATTTTAAATATACGATTCTCATGAACTTGTCAATTGAATGGTGATTTTATACGTTGGCCCATTTATATAAATAATGATATTTTTAATTAAGTGTTGTTTAGAATCTACTTTTAAAAATCTTTTATTTAATTAAAGAATTGTTAATATGCTTTTGCAAAGAAATTTTATTTTTGTACAGATTTTTTTTCCCTCGAACCGGACGCTACGTACAAGGGCTACGTGCTCCTTACTGGTATATTTCTATGTGCGTAGTCATTAGAGTGTTCATCAAAGCAGTGATTTATTACGTTGGAACTTTATTTGATCAAGAGGTAAGTAATGTATTCTGGATAGAACTAATTTGAACGAGAGAATTAAAAAATGTACAGAAATGATGAGGGAACATTTTATCTATATATAAATAAGTAGTGGTTATCACCATTCCGTTGTCGTCCAGCGGTTAGGATATCTGGCTTTCACCCAGGAGACCCGGGTTCGATTCCCGGCAACGGAATTGTTTTCTTCATGTTTCTATTATCTGTTAAGGCGATATTCTTGGCGTTACGAAAAGCATCTTCGAGTCGTCCTTTCTCGCATTCGTAACTTAATAACACGTTGTCTTTGTTAAGGCCACACTTCGGAAAGTGGCCTTAACAAACACATGTCGCTCAGCACAAATTCCCCATCCAAATTCCCAACCCGACCTCGCCCTTCTCGTTCCACAGTACAGACGGCAAAGCGAGCTAGCTCTCTCTCCGCGCTTCAATAGTTTCTTGGTGAGCTCTCTCTCGCTCTCTCTCTCTCTCTGTCTGATACAAAAGCAACTACTTTTCTGGATCTGCAAAATCATTTTGTAGTGTTTATGCTAGTATCAATATTACATGTTAACGCGTATTTGGTTTCATTAAGATTGTTACGATGCAAACGATTTTCCCTTTTTAGGTGATAATCTTCTAAATTGATTCCTACCGCTTTCCCTTTCATACAAATTTCCCAGTTTTTTTTTTTTTTTTTTTTCTTGGGGGGAAGTTGATAGAGGGATCTTTTACTTTTGCTTGTGACCAATTATTTATTAAATTATCAAATGGGTTTATATAGTGATTGTTACAGGAATTCCTTGAAATGGATAAACTTTGCATATATGTGCAACTTTTGGAGAAGATTTTAAAAGGAGGAGATCTCTTTTTTTTTTTTTTTTTTTTTTTTTTTTTTTTTTTTTTTTTTTTAAATAATTATCAAAAGAAGGAGATCTAATATAAAAACTTGTGTATCAATATCAATCATGAAAAACTATTGAAGGATGTTTGCATCTTAATCATGAGATTCTGGATTGCTCGAACGATTCATCATTTCCTTATAAGACAGTTGCATCTCTGCTGCTTACATTCATGTCAAAATGAATTTTTTGGTTAGCCGGCGTCACACTGGACTTGCAATTCTGCTCTTCATGTCAGGGTTTAACGAGGATAATATGGGTTCTCATGCTCAGGTATCCCTTTTCATTTATAGAAACACAATTTTTGTTTTGTGGCTTAATTGTTGAGCAATGGAAGATAAGATGAAAACCTCCAAAATATTAGTTTCAGATCAGATTGATTCTTCTTGCACATAATAAGATTAAAGACCTTGAGTTTTCTGAGTTAAGACCTATCTTAGGCTGAAAGCAGGGCTAAACAAAACGGAAGATATTGCAATACCCCTGTATGCCAAGCACGTTGGAAGAAAGGGTGTGTTTGTGGCCCTGGGGTGTTCAGAGCATCACTATCTCCTTTGAAAGATAATTTTTCTTTTTTGTTCATGTAGGTCATCAGGTTTTTGTTGCGTTTTGAGTCTTTTTGCTTATTTTCCCTTCTTTTGTTGCGATCTTTTGGTTTTTCTAAAAGGAATTAAATATATCAGATGAGTCATTCTATAAACTGACATTATCTTTTCTTGGTTTGACTGCACAACAAATGTATGACCCTAAATATTGCAGATTGGTTTGATTCAATAATTGAAAGTAAAGATAGTTCCGACTCTTGCTTGATTTCTTATTATAATAAAGTTTAGAAACTATGACCAAAAGTAAAGATAGTTCAGGCTCTTGCTTGATTTCTATATTACAATAAAATTTAGAAACTTGTTTGCTTCTGTAGAAATCTTTCTGTGTTATGTTTGTCACATTTCCTTGCTCTTTCTTGCTTTTTGCTTGCAGCTTTCATCTCAGTTTTTTGGGGATCTCCTGGATTCCATTATTGTTGATGTGGCATCTGAGTGTCATCGAATAGCAAGGTTGGGCCTTGATCGTAATTTGGAAGAAGAGGAAGAAGAACTGAGACTGTCAGCACAAGCCCGGGTAAGGGTAGCTGATCCTAGTAATAGTGGTGAAGCTAATAGCAAGTATGTGGTTGACATATTTGGACAAACACATCCTCCTGTAGCAAATGAAATATTTGATTGCATGAATTGTGGTCGATCTATCATGGCTGGAAGATTTGCTCCTCATCTAGAGAAGTGCATGGGGAAGGTGATCCTTTGTCCCCTTGATTTGGTTGTCACAGTTGTCTCAGCTAACTGTAAACACTATTACGTAAAAACCCATGCAAGGCCTTCTTCATGAGTTCCTGTTTTCCTTAATGGTTTCACTTCTGTACTCTACTGCAGGGTAGAAAGGCTCGACTCAAGGTAACAAGAAGTAGCACGGCTGTGCAGAACCGGTATTCACAAGGCAGCCCGGTTTCCACATACTCTCCTTATTCAAATTCCACCAGCACAAGCCGGTTATCAAATGGAACATCCGGTGGTGCAGGTGAGGAGTACTCAAATGGCACATTTCAAGAGCCATGAAACGGATGAACTTGTCAGGCTAACTTCAGGAGGATAAAGGCAAATGACATGATTTTTTCTGGGCATGTCTTCTTGAAGTATAGTGAGTTCATGTTCAATATTATATGCTTGGTCCTCAACCCTCAATGGTGAATGGCTTGTGTACCAATATTCTTGATCAAGTCCCACTGATTGATTTTTGTTTGAATGCCAGCAAGAGCAAGAAAGGCAAATGAAAAATCTTATTTTGATAAGAAAATGGTATGTATTGAGATATTTTCTTTGCATCTTTTAAGTCCATTTTCCCTATCTCCGCCCATCTCAACCCCAGTATAAATGAAATCCCACTGTATGGTTTTTGCCCTGCAAGAAGTTTTCATGAACCCCCTGAATCTATCTTATTTAAGTTGGCAGCTATAGCTTTTGGAAGAAAGAAGCATAGAGTTGAAATTTGAAAATGCAAAGCACATTAAAAACAGTCCCAAGTGGGTTAGTGGACTCTGAAGCTTTGGTGAAGGAGCATAAAATTGCAGTAATCCCCAAGGATACTGCTATGGTGCACACCAACTATTCACACTAGTGCAAATGATTTTCTTTTTCTTTTTCTTTTAAGCATTTTTTAAACATCCTTAACTATTAAGAAAAAATTAAAAAAATATAAATTCACAAAATAATCACTTCTTAACCATTAAGAAAAAAATTAAAAATTAAAAATTAAAATATGAGTGAGCACATTTGAGAGTCATATTAGCATTTTTCAACCCCTAATATGACATATTTCACCAACATGATGACCTGTTGATTTTCATTTTTATATGCATGAATAGAATAATAAATATTTAGTAGGAAAAGAAAGGCAAATATTACTGACATTAGAAACTCGTGTATCATGTCTAGTTTTTAGCTCCCTCACAGACGATAAAGCCGTGTTGTTCCAATATAAATGAGTACTCAATTACACGAACTACAACAGACTTAATCGAATAGAAAAGCACCTTAATCTTTCATTTTAAACCATGCTTACACACCCAAAGTTGTACAAATATAAATGGGTTCCGGCTTCTATGAAGATGGTCTTCCAGCATTGAATATAAAAACCCATAAAACTTCAGTCAAACATCCATTTAGTCGAACACTTCCCAGTCCTGAGTTATTTTGGTTGAGGATTGCAGTGGGGTTGGGGCATGCAGGCTTCCCAATCCCGACTCAAACGTCTCCCATTTGGTATTCACTGACGCCACATCCTTACTGTTGCTAAAGGGATTGGAGTTTTGTGCCTTGAGCTTGTCGAGCATGTCTACAAAGCTCTGGACTCGACGAACCTGTGCAACAAAGAATCAATGTCAAGTTCGCCATCTTGTCAGACATGTTGTTTGCTATATGTATCATCTTTTCTCTTCTTTTTTCTCTCTAATAAACTTGATTACCACCCCCACAAGAAGCTCAGTAGATCAGACAGAAATGGCTGTCTGTTCCTGCTCCCAAATCAGAAAACCTCGATCGTTTTACATATATTTTATTACTGGACAGATACTTTATAGGCAATCTCTTGCTCATCTTCTGTTTTAAGCACAGAAACATAACAAGGTCTAATAAATATCATCCACCTAAATCGTGTTTGGCTTGAGCAGAGAAGCCATAAGACTCTTATTCGAAACAATCCGAATCGAAGTAGGTTTTCATAATAATCTAACTTCCATAGCACTACCCAACTACAATGATCCCTTCAATCAGGACACAAGTTCAAAACCAGCATTCTGAATTTCTGACTCACTAAACAACACAAAATATTTCATGTCACAGTGTTAATAGGAATAATGGCATACCTCAATCCGTCTCTGCACTTTTGCTTCTCCATCAGCCTCAATAGAATCCAATTTAAGCAACTGCATCATGAGCAACTCCGTCAAGACAACAAATTCCTTATCCATGATCTTGCCGCCACTGCGAACGGTTGCCTCCAAAGCAATAATCTAAGAAAAACATTAACAAACACTAAAATAAGTCTTTATGATGATGATGATATAGGAGCATTCAGATAATGGACGCCAACCTTCTCTGAAAGCCTCTCAACCTCTGCTCTCACTTTGGCAACTGCCTCACAGGCCTTTAGTACAAATTGGTTTCTCTGCATCTCCTCGAGCTTCTTCTCTTTGCTAGCCGGGTCCTCCAACAGTATAACTTTGGACGTATCTTTTACACCTGCCATTTCCAAGCATTCCTCATCCTCCTTTTCTTTCCCTCGAAACAGCAATCTTTGCTCCTTAGGCTCCAGACCAGTCTCATGGGAAAGAACCATTTTCAAATCCCCTTTTCAGTGAACATAAACAGAGATTAAGCATCAGATACAGGATTGAATTATGATAATCCCAACAAACCAATTAATGAAGCAAAATTCTAAAGTCCTAATGAATATCAAATAATAGGTTTAAGAGAGAAGGGAAAATAAATGACAAATAAAGCAGACAGAAACAAGATTACTAAATCTCAAGAGGCCAACTTCGAGAAGCAATTGCCTATTGAATTATAGAGGTCAATGTTGAACTCATGGTCTTCATGGAGAAAGATCAAGTTCGAATTCCTTCTAAACTTGCTGAAATGCAGGACAAAAAATTGTAAGACTTGCTTTTATGGCAATGACCCAAAGACCAAAAGGTGAAAGTGAAATGCACCAAACTAGGAAAGGGGCACAAATACTCACTAAATTGACACAAATAGAGTAAAACAAAAGGAACCCAGAAAGTCTGTATGTTGATGATTACCGAAAGTGGATTGGGCGGGGACAGTGATATCATGATGATAAGAACCATGGGAGACTTTGATCTTGACCATATGCCCAGAAGATGCATCCCCAACATCTCTCTTTTGAACAAGCATGCCACCCGGCCTGAGCTCCCAACCAATCTCTCTATTAAAGCCATCATTCACTCTACGCTTTGAAGTTGAGCTTTTCATAGTCACCAAAATTGGTTGAAATTCATGGAATATAGAATGGGGTAAAAGGGCGTTGGTAGACACGGGTCAGAGAGCAAGCGGTTTGAGTAAGCAAAAGTAAAAGAAACTTTAAGATAGGGACCTCGTAATAAGAGCTAGCGGTTGGTCGGTTACAGCTTATAAAAGTTGGTGCGAGGAGTTGAGGGAATTTCATAGTTCTTCTTGGTATTTATTTATTTATTATTAATTGTAAAATTTTTACTTTGAATTTTGATGCTTTTACAAGTTATGAGTTCAATTTTTAAGAGAAAGGTTTTAGCCACAAAAAGATTATATAAAAGTAAACTCATAAATTGACGTGACTTAATGTGATATATTAAATTATAAAATTATTTTTATTGTGTAAAGTAGATCTAACGTATAACATAAAGTCATATTAATTTAAGTTTATTTTTTTGAAATCTTTTTGTGGTATAGCTCTTCTTAATTTTTAAATTGTACAAAGTTTATTCATGAACTTCAAAAGGCTTGCAATTAGGTGCATCCATCAATGTTCTGCTAGAATATTATGGATGATTTTCATCTAACATATTTGTAAATGTAAAAATAGTTGGCTAGGATTAAATGACTAGGACAATCGAGATTTATTTAAGTTGGGAGATTGTTAAGATTGGATGAATGTAAACATTTTATCTTTATCTAAGAACATTTAATTTGAATTAAACGGTTATTAGATAATATCTTAGATAAGTCATGAGAGTGTGTATCCGAAGTTCAAGGAGTCTGAAATTATTCAGTTGAATGAAAACTATATCTGATGAGAAGACTTAGCTCCAGGTGTCAACAGAATCGTTAGCAGAATCGTTTCCCAGCAGAGTCCTTTTGTCGGCAGAGTCCTACTGCAGATCAAATTCCTACCAGACTCATTCCGTCAGCAGAGTCCTATTGCAGATCAAACTTCTATCATATTTGTTCCATCAGCAGAATCCTACTACAATTGAAATTGATTTTCAGATTGTTTATTTAAGGGATCCTATTGGTTAGGATCTGTAGAGATTCATATTTGTATATATTCTAGAGCACTTTCCAGTGTATATCTTGGTGAAAAAATTTCGTGGATAATTTTCATATTGTTTCTCTCAGAGAGTGGTACTTGAGTGTGAGAAAATGATAATTTTCTCGTGTTTTATCTCTCTTTTTGAGTGCATGCATACTCTGTGTCAGAGTTAAAGTGATCGAGTTCAGCCACTGGAGTTCTAGGAGGGAAGTCATTATTTGAAGATCGTCAGAGGTTCTGGCTGCTACTGCGATAGAAGACAAATGAGTAATTTGTCTAGTCAAGTAAGAGTGTCAATTGATAAAAGTTTTGTAATTAAACTTTACTTGTAATTGATTTTTAAATAATAAAATTGACTTTTCTGGATTTGGTTGCCCCGTAGAGTTTTACATTTAAAGAGTTTTTTAAAAGATTTTCCTTCAATACCAATCTTAATGTTACGCACTTCGTTTATTTTATATTATTGCTTAATTAATAAATTAATTGCATGCTTGACGACTAACCAATTTGTTGAATGAATGGGTAGATATTTTCGTTGCGTTACAGGGGTACTTGGGTAATTTAAATTGGCATCAAAGCGTGGTTCACTCATCCAAGTGTGATCCGTGTCCCTATAGATCATGTCGTTGTCATTATATGTCCCGTTACACTTTGATGAGGAAAATTATGCTTATTGAAAATTTCGTATGAGGGTTTTCCAAAAGTCTTCATATGAACGTGTGTGTGGCATTAAGCGATAGGACTACTTGTATATTCTTGCATTCCTTGCATATCATTAGCTTAGGACATGCATTTTTGTTTAGTTTTGTTTTATGTTTCCTTTTTTCAGTGTAAAATACATTATTTTTCTTGTTTTTGAGTCTATTTTTTGAAGGAAAGTACATACTTAGTGTGTCAAGGTTCAAGCACTTGAGCTCTCACATAGTAAATTTTTAAACTTATGCATCTCTTTATTTTGTGTAGTCAACTTTAAGCTTACTAACCCTATGGGTCATCTTGACAAAGCTCATATTCAATCACTGTGTGGAACTTATAATTATGCTTATTATAATTATGTTCCGTTTTTACTATTGACATGCTCACCGTAGAGGGAGTCCATGTCTTAAATTGATTAATACTAGTTGAACATAGTACTAAACGCAAGAGATCTCTCCTTACCAAACATAAATGGTTGATCCATATAAAAAAAAAATGGTGTTTAATCATTGCAGAAAAAGACAAATACCCTATACAAATCTGTCTCTTAAGTCCTTATAGAAAAAATTATTACTCTAGTCATTGTGGAAAAATATGAGAAATAAAAATGGACATATCAAAGGTTTGTGCAAATTAGTGTTTGGAAAAGATAGTCTTTCAAGTATCTAGGCCCTAGCATAAAATTTGATTTGTAAGGTAAAGACAATCTCTTGGGAGTATCTATTGAAAGAAAGAAATTAAAAAAAAAAAAAAAAAGTGGTGGAAAATATATATATATATATATATATATATATAGATGATTCCTTGGAATAAGTATTCTCACTCACACACTCACATGAACTTTGATATTAATGATCTTATGAGGAGTGAATAACTATTGTGATTGTTACAAATATGAGAATGTATTTTATTTTTCTATGTGAGTGGCACTATGCTTAAACTGATATGCATTTAAGTATGCACATTGCTTATTTTTTTAAAGAAAAAAAAGGGAAAATATAAAATATATTTTACATTCTTTTTATGGTTTTATTTTTTATTTTTGGTCTTACTCAATTTTGAGTAGTTCAGTGTATGTGCATAAGTCTGATTGTTTATTTGGGAGTGGGTTTATGTTTTAATAGCTTAAGTCCCAGTAGGGACTTTGCTTTAAAAAGGAGGGTCTCGTGGATAGCACGTTCCGTGTCTTAAGTGACTTAAGTCACTCACCCAGGCTGATAAGCCCAAATTCATTCATTCCCAATATCCATTCTCCACGCCTCTCTCAGTTTCTTTCATGCCATATCCCATTTTGAGCGTGCATTTATCCACCAAGTGAGTACGAAATCAAAGAAGACTCTTAATCTGCACTACTCCTATTCAAGGTATGTGTTCCATACGACTCTCCACTGTTTTTCCAGTTCTAGGGCACGGGATTCTCGATTGGGAATGTACATTGGTTTGTTGGGTGTTTGTGTCATTGATTTAAAAAAAAAAAATGAGGTATGAATCACTAATTTATCTGAGTTGGGATTGTATTTTATTTGTATTGAGGAAGGATTTTGTGTGGGTTACGACATTGTTCATCTCAGTTTTCAAGTAGTACCCACCAAGTGTTTGGCTTTATGTCTCAACCAGGTTACTTTCATTATTTGCTCACTATTTGACATGCATTCATACTCATATATTAGGTTTATCAAAATGTATGGTTGAGTTAAGATCAGAGAGAGTTTTAGCAGTGTCAAATCAAGATCGCTCTTAGTGTTCTCATCTCGGCACACATATGCTTGATATGTATTCTTTTGATTCTGATGAGGAGAAGCTTTAAGCCTTGACAAATTTGTGACAAAAAGGGGAAGAGTGTATGGTTGAGGGGGAGTTAGGAGATTTAAGTGTGTTGTTGAGGGAGAGTTAAAGTTTTTGAATTAAAGTCTTTTGTGAAGGGGAGTAAAAACTGAGGGGGTAACAGTAGAAGACTGAGGGAGAGCAACACCAGTAAAGCAGTGCAACTGAAATTCCTTTGTGGCTAATGATAATTTTCATATTTTGCGAAATGTGGTTTAATTCAGTTCCAAGTCTAAATTCATTGTTTTCAAGTGAATGGTTTGAACTGAACTTTTAATATTAGTTAAAGATGCTTCACGAGATCTTGGTCTGCTAGTTGTTTTTGTTTCAAGTATACACTACATTCATCAATTGAGTATTTTGTCACCAATCCGTCAAAGGAGGAGATTGTAAATGTAAAAGTGGTTAGTTAGGATTAGATGACTAGGACGATAGAGATTTATTTAAGTAGGGAGATTGTTGAGATTGGATGAATGTAAATATTTTATTTTTATCTAAGAACATTTAATTTGAATTAAGCGGTTATTAGATAATATCTTAGATAAGTCATGAGAGTGTGCATTTGAAGTTCAAGGAGTCTGAAATTATCCAGTTGAATGGAAACTATGTTTGATGAGAAGACTCAGCGCCAGGTGTCAATAGAATCGTCAGCAGAATCGTTTCCCAGCAGAGTCCTTCTGTCGGCAGAGTCCTACTGCAGATCAAATTCCTACCAGACTCATTCCGTCAGTAGAGTCCTATTGTAGATCAAACTCCTATAAGATTTGTTCCGTCGGCAGAGTCCTACTGCAGATCAAACTCCTACTACAATTGGAATTGATTTTAGATTGTTTATTTAAGAGATCTTATTGGTTAGGATCTGTAGATATTCAGATCTACATATTTTTTAGAGCACTTTCAAGTGCATATTTTGGTGAGAAAATTTCTTAGAGAATTTTCATACTGTTTCTCTCAAAGAGTGGTACTTGAGTGTGAGAAAACTCTTTTAGTGTTTTATCTCTCTTTTTTAGTGCATGCGTACTCTGTGTCGGAGTGAAGGTGATCGAATTCAGCCACTGAAGTTCCAGGAGAGAAGTCAATATTTGAAGATCATCAGAGGTTCTGGCTGCTACTGCAATAGAAGACAAATGGGTCATTTGTCTGGTCAAGTAAGAGTGTCAATTGATAAAAATTTTGTAATTGAACTTTATTTGTAATTAATTTTCAAATAATAAAACTGACTTTTCTGAGTTTGGTTGCCCCGTAGGATTTTACCTTTAAAGTGTTTTTTAAAAGATTTCCCTTTGATACTAATCTTAGTGTTGTGCGCTTCGTTTATTTTATATTATTGCTTAATTAATAAATTAATTGCATGCTTGACGACTAACCAATGTGTTGAATGAATTGGTAGATATTTCCTGCATTACAAGAGTACTTGGGTAATTTCAATATTAATGTCACGTGGCAGTCCTTGATTGTCTAACACATGGCATCACTATGCCACATCAGCAATCCAAGACTGACATGTGGCAATCTCTCCTTGATTTATTTATTTATTTATTTATTTTACGTGAGATTGACTAAAGTGTTAATTGAGAGTTTTTAGAAGTTCAGGTATCAATTTTGCTAAATTTAAAAATTTAGATCTTGATTTGTTAAAATACAAGAAACCTAGGTACTAACTTAGCAAACATTAATTTATAAGAGAAATTTAAGAATTAAATTTCTAATAAATCAAATTATGTCATGTCAGCAATTTAAAGAGTGTGCCCTCTAAGCCGGCCGCTTGTGAGCATAAGTGTTTTTTTCAAGAATATGAGATTCTCATGTTTAGTTTATTCTTAGGCACTGTATATAAATTATATATGCTTTCCAAATATCTTTATATTTCTCTCTTAAAATGCATCAAACCGTATGATAATTTTTTTTTTTTAAAAAAAAACATACCTAAAATCACAAGAAACATTTTATAATGTTTTATAGAAGAAGAAATATACAGAATCTATGGTTTTTCTTAGCTGCGTTTAGATGTTAAGTTGAGTTGAGTTCTTTATGTATAGTAGTGAATTGAGATGGTGGAGTGAGTTTTGTGGGGTCCACCTAAGATGAGTTTAAATGTATTTGGATGTGATTATGAGTTTTGATGTATTTATAAGAAATTGAAAAATGTTGTGGGTTCTGCATGTAAATAAGTATTTAATTGAAAAATGTCTCGCGTGTAATGAGGTTTTGAGTTGAGATGAGTTCAGTAATTTGAGAGTTGTGTGTTCGGATATTAGACTCAGTTTAAAATTAGACTGAACTGAGTTGATCTCATTGAATCTAACAACCAAACGGGGCTTAGTGTCTGAAAATAAAAATTGTATATACTATTTTCTTTATTTTTATTTTTATATATAACTAAATAAAACTTGTTTAATTCTGATATTTCTTGTGCAATACATGAATACTTCTTCACTTTTATATAGATGTTTTATGAATAATAATAATAATAATAAAAACAGCAAAGAAGAACGAAATTAATAGGCTTTAATCAAGCAAAACATGATACACTAGACAATTATAGACTGAATATCATATCTAAGAGGAAAAATATAGAACCAGGATTAAAAGAAAGGCACTCAAAACTAGAGCGAGGAAGCATATATATGCTTTTAGAATACAGCCTGAAATCCTCCTTTGGAAATTTTAAATATAAATATATATATATATATATATATATATGGACATTTTAGTCTTATTTTAATAAATTATTTGGCGCCCATAAGACGTGAAGAAGAATATTAACAATATAATATAAATAATTAAATATATTATTTCCTTAAATTTGCAGGACAACTTATCATTTCACAATTATTAATTATTTGTAAAAGCTCATCCATATATAATGTTTACCCTGGATTTCTAATTTATATATATCACGATCGAGCCTTTGATGAGTATAATGCTGCATATAAAGCCGAAATGCAGTAGATCATCACCTGATATGGGACCCATATTAGTCAGCAATCGATCATATATGTTTGAACCTTATGAGATTTAGGGACAGCCATTGCAGGCTAGCTTTTTGGTCTTTAGCTGTTGGAAGGAGACTGCCAGGGAATTTCCAAGTTTACAGAGGAAAAAAGTAAAAAACATTCTAGCAAGGAACCACAGCCATTGCATCGGGGGTTTTTTTTTTTTTTTTTTCATGTCAATTTCGTTGTGGTTTCCATATAGGTTTTTGGCAATATGATTTTGTTCTCAGGTAATAAAAATGCTAATAAACAATATTAATTAAAATCTAACCAAATTAGGAGGAACATTTTAAAAAAATTATATTCAACTAATATTTTGATGAGAAAATATAAGGAGATGTCTTAAAGAAAAGGGTCCAGATGTTACTGCAGATAATATAATAATGAGTTATTTTATTCTCAAGTAGGTTTGTACAACATACCATTTATGTCACTTAAATGATAGAAACTGATTTGTAAGACTCAAATTTTAAAACTTATTAATTTCAAATCAAAGTATAACATTTGGACGTTGGATCATATTGAATAATTGAGATTAACTCAATTTAATCTAATTTTAAGCTGAGTCTAATATCCAAACACTCAACTTCTAAATCACTAAATATCTCTCAACTCAAAACTTTTTTACACATGAGACCTTTCAACTTCTCATAAATACATCTAAATTCATCTTAATATCCAAACACATTTAAACTCATATTAGGTGGGCCCTACAAAACTCATTCCACCATCTCAACTCACTACTATTCATAAATAACTCAATTCATCTCAATTAACTCAACATCCAAACAGGCCTTAATTAATACTTTTCTAGGTGTGTTATTAATTATGTGGATTAAGAAAATCTATCTAATGATATAAAATAAAAGGATTTATCTCCCCAACCCACTAATTAATTATCAATGTTTACAAAAATAATTAATAAAAATTAGATTGTCAAGTTTAGATTTAGATTTCTTAAAATTTTTGATCCAAATTTCAAAGTCTTTATATATTTATCTTTCTTTATTAGAAATAAACACATGTTAGCACACACACGTATTAATACATGATAGGTTAACAAGATTAGTTGATTAGTTTTTGGTTTTCTTTGTAAGTCTAGAGCTCTATAAATAGCAGAGTTCATTTTTTCTCTGTAACTGGTTGAATATATTACATTTATTAGAAATAAAGAGTTTTCCTTATACTCTAATTGTAACATGGTATCAGATTAGGTTTTTCCCTACAAAATGGCCTTTTATTCATTATCCTCCACGTTCGACGACTTAGCCATTCCATTTTTTTTTTTACAAAATGGAGATTCTCCTAGCACAAATCTTATAACTCACATCCTCACGAGAGATAACTACTACACATGGCGACACTCAATGCAACTAGCTCTTGCTACTAAAAACAAGCTAGGGTTTGTGAATGGTATAATTTTGGAACCAGGTGATGAATCATGCTCTTCTTATGCTGCTTGGTATGGATGCAATATCATGATTAATGGTCTGAACACTGCAAGAGAAATATGGCAAGAATTGCAAGTTTCTTTCACATAGAGCAATGGTCATAGAATTTTTCAATTGGAGAATGATCTTTTGTCTCTTACTCAAGGAAGTTCATCTGTTAGTAATTTCTACATTCGGTTCAAAGGTTTATGAGATAAGCTACATGCATACGGTCTACTTCCAAATTGCAGTTGTAGTGCTCAACAAATTTCCTTGGAGCATTTCCAACAAAGGCATGTTATACAGTTCCTCATGAGACTTAATGAAAATTTTTTCTCAAGTAAGGGGACAGATTCTTCTCATGGATCTTTTACCCTCAATTGCAAAAATTCACTCTTTGGTTGTTCAAGATGAAAAACAAAGAGAAGTTGGTGCCTCGGTCGTAGTACCTAATGACCTAATGTTCAAACAACAGCTTTTCTCAGTAAAAGAACAAATGCTCCAAGGGTAGATGCTCCAAGATTTGTTAATTCCAAGCAACAACAATACAAAAAGTATCATCCAGTATGTTCTCATTGTGGACTCAATAATCACACAGTTGAGAAATGCTATAAATTACATGGTTTTCCTCTAGGGTACAGATCCAAAGATAAGCTTTTGGCTGCAAATCAAGTGTCTGGCTAGCTTGCAAGTACACCTCTTGACAATAATTTGCCTATGACTTTTTCCTATGAACAATATCAGCAAATCTTGAACTTGTTGAACTCACAAAATAAATATGAAGACAGTTCGTCAAATCACAAAGCAACCATGGTCTTGCCTTATTCTGCTGATAATGTGCCTTCTGCATCAGGTTTTTCTTACTCAGTTTTTTCTTCCAATAATCTTTTTATTCAAGATTTATCTCGCTCATGGATCATTGATACATGAGCTACTGATCATATAGTGCATTCTTTAGATCTCTTTACTACTATTACTTCTATTCTTCACACTTAAGTAAAACTTCTCAATGACACAATTGTTGCTGTTACTCATCTTAGTAATATTTGATTATCAGATTCCTTGATATTGATAAATGTACTTTGTGTACCTTCTTTTTTGTACAATTTACTATCTGTTGGCAAACTTACATCTAATTAGAAATGTGCAATTGTCTTTTTACCTGATTTATGTTTTATTCAGGACCTTGTGGCATGGAAGATGATTGGGACGGGTAGAAGATGTGAAGGATTATATATTTTGCAACAGCCACTTGTTTGTGGACCATCAAAACCATCCATGAGTATTATCAATTCCATTTCTGTAAATACTGTAAATTTTTTCAAATTTGGCCTTTGGCATTGTCGCTTGGGTCACCCTTCTTTACCAAGAATGTCTCTTATTTCTCAAACATTTCTAATAATTTCCTTTCTAAATTCTCATACATTTCCTTGTACTATCTGTCCTATGGCAAAACAGAAAAGATTACCCTTTTCTCATAGTTTTAGTGTTTCAAACTTATCTTCTCAATTAGTTCATTGTGATGTTTGGAGTCCTTTTAATATCTCAACTTTTAATGGTTTCAAATATTTTTTTTAACTCTGGTTGATGATCATTCGAGATGCACATGGGTTTATTTGATGAAATCAAAACCTAATGTTAAGCATATTTTTACATCATTTTACAACATGATAGAAATACAGTTTAAAACCAAAATCCAATCTATTAGAAGTGACAATGGTTCAGAATTTTTTATGATTGATTTCCTCTCTTCAGAAAGCATTCTTCACCAAATTTCTTGTGTTAATACACCATAATAAAATGTTGTAGCTAAAAGGAAGCATCAACATCTTTCAAATGTAGCTAGGGCACTTAGGTTTCAATATAATGTTCCTCTACATTTTTTTTAAGAAGAGAACAGTATCCCAATTTTATTGATAGTCCTCACTTATGGCGGAGGAAAATCGTGGTTACATCTTGACACCTGAGGGTTATACATATTCAAAACTAACTAGAAAACCAAACCCAGGCATCCAAACTAAGTAAACACTATACCGTGCATCAGAACAAAAGTAGCAAACTAACAAAAGTATCCAAAGTAACAAAATAACAAAAGCAACAAATGATAAAGATAAACAAAAACAAAATTAAAAGTCCAAAAAACACAAACATGTAACCAACCTGTTATTTCTGATGGAGAACGTGTAAACCAGCTTTATCCATACAAACAGCTCCCAGAATTTCTTTCAGTAAGTTGTGAGTGGACTAAAAAAAAGCCTCATTTCCACTTGAACCTAATTTGGCAAGTCTGTCAGCTATGTGATTCGTTTCTCGATAAGAGTGGGAGATCCATATCACAATCGAGCTTGCCATCATTTTAGCTTGTTGCCAATAAGCCTGACTCCTCCACGGGACAGGCCCACCTTTATCCCACCTTTGAGTCACAAGTTTAGAATTAGTTTCTACTTCAATATGAGTTATATTCATCTGTGCACTAATGATCAGCCCATCCGAAAACACTCAAATCTCAGTAATATTATTTGAGCTAATGCCATAATGTTTGGTAAAATCACAAATCATATGACCCTTCATATCTCTAAGAATTCCTCCACCTTTGCTTCTTCTTGGGTTCCCGATGCTACTACCATCCATATTCAATTTCATAAAGTTCTGTGTAGGCCGCATCCTTTGCCGAAATTGAACTTTCTTTTTCCTGACAAGCATAGACCGTAAGCCGAGTTGCTGTAAGATAGCACTATCTGAAGCCTTGATGAACTTTTTATTCGATTTAGTATATAAGACTTGAGCAAGGAAGTGTTTGATTTTATTGTATACTTGTTCCTCTGAGATCACAGTTCCCTCCATGCGGGCTTTGCATTTGAAAATCCAGAGAAACCAACTGATAATAAACGGTACAATACCAATCACCACATTGATATGAGAAACTGCTTGAGCCGTAGATAACCATTGGTGTATTCCCCCTCCCCCCCCCCCCCCCTCCGCACAAGCAGGCCCAATATTCAACCCCAATATTCTACATTTTTCTTTCAGTTGATTCTTCATTACACATTAAAGTCTTTACTGATTCTGATTGGGCAAGCTGCCCAGATTCCAGAAGATCAATTTCTGGGTATTAGGTGTTCATTGGTAATTTTTTAATTTCATGGAAGTCCAAAAAATAACAAACAATTTCTCACTCTTCTTATAAGTCATTCTTTAATTTTTCAGCAGAAACAGAGTATAGATCAATGCCTGCTGCTGTATGTGAAGTTACTTGAATTTTGTCTTTGTTTAAAGTGTTACATCAGGATCATTCTCATGCTGCCCTATTATTTTGTGATAACCAAGCTACCCTACACATTGCAACTAATCCAGTATTTCATGACCGTACTAAAAACATAGAATTGGATTGTCATTTGATTCAAAAAAAAATTCAATCTAGTTTATTGCACACTTTTCATGTATCTTCACAAAATCAGATTGCTGACATTCTCATTAAGCCTTTAGGCTCGTCCTTGTTTACTTATTTGCTTTCCAAGATGGTATATATGATTTATATACTCCATCTTGAAGGGGACTATTAGAAATAAACACATGTCAGCCCACATACATGTTAATACATGATAAGTTAGCAAGATTAGTTGATTAGTTCTTGGTTTTCTTTGTAAGTCTGGAACTCTATAAATAGCATAGTTCATTTCTTCTCTGTAACTTGTTGAACAGATTACGCTTATCAGAAATAAAGAGTTTTCCTTCTTCTCGAATTGTAACATTCTTTTGTTCTCGATCTCAAAGTTCTAATAAGAACTTTAAGGAATCTAAATCTAGCTATTACTTCCAGTATCCCTTAATTATATTACAATTTGTAACTTATGTACTTGCACAAATCTTGTGTAGAAGTATATATATTCGTTAATTATTTGTGTCTATTAATAATTCTTTTATATTTTTGCCTACATTTTAACCATAAGTTTTTTGCATTCTTCATTCACGTGGATAAGGAGCTTTCACCAGGTGATCAATTCTTGCAAGAGTGTCAATGGAGAAAAAAGCATCAAGTTTAAATATAATGTTTTTATTTAGAGAATATTACAACACTAAGAAATCACACAAAATTAAATCTACAAATTAACATTATTTGTTAGATCTATTTTACAATCTAATGTAACACATCATATCAAACCACATTAATTTATGAATTTACTTTTATGAAATCTTTTAAGACTAAAATATTTTTCTTTTATTTATGCATTTTAAAATTAAGTATTTAAATA
Organism: Juglans microcarpa x Juglans regia; assembly: GCF_004785595.1. Classification (NCBI taxonomy): domain Eukaryota; kingdom Viridiplantae; phylum Streptophyta; class Magnoliopsida; order Fagales; family Juglandaceae; genus Juglans; species Juglans microcarpa x Juglans regia. Next base: position 5,764,404 of record NC_054607.1, read on the forward strand.
GTTCACGTGGTTTGCCTTTTAAATAAATCAGTCCCTATCAATTAAATCTATCTAATAAACTTTTTATGCTTTCAATATTGATGAAATTTGTGCTTCCAATAAAATATCCTTAATAATTCATTAATATGAATGTCAACACCAAATTAATAATTAGATGGTACATGTTATCTAAAATCTAAAAATTTAATAATCATTAAAGAAAAGATAGATAATTAATGTCAACCTTGGGTCGTCACCTAATAGCTCAGTCTGTGTCATAACCAAGGTTTTGAATACCGTACCGGCCAGCCGGTATTTACCATGCCGGAACAATAACTGGCACAGAGAGATATGTGTTTCGTACCGGGTTAAATACCGGTCATTTCGATGCGTTTCGGTCAATACTGGCCAGTTTTCAGTATACCGGTAGAAATTTTATATTTTTGTATTTTCAGTGTATTTTCATAATCTTCACTTTAATTCTCACATCTGAAGACTATTTTCTTAACTTTTTTTAATCCCCTTTTCTCAAGAACTGAAAATCAAATCCCTACTCTAATTTTCGTGATAAAGATGAGTGATTATTTTTTTTAATAGTTTGATTGAAAACTTAGAAGTATTATTGAGTTTTATAAATATGTGTTTTAACTTTTTAAGACTTGCATTGATGTTATTTTGGAATGTAATTTATACATATATAATTAATTTATCTATATATCGACTATCCCAAAATAGTACTGGTTTTGAAATATTTCATTTCAATGCGTTAACTGAAACGGTATTCAAAGCTTTGGTCACAACCCTGTTAGATGCTTGGGTCTCTATGATCTATCCCTTTCCTTCTTTAAGTTGTTTTTCAAATGATATTTTTAGAATTTTTTAATTGTTTAGATTTCACATGTCATCCAATTTTTGATGTTACATTTAATTTTAATTGAGTATTGAAGGTATTTCAATGGAATGACTGTTAAAAATTATATATGGATAAAATGTTCAAAATTAGAGTATAGGGACTAATAATTTGTCCAAAAGTTAGGCTGCGTTTGGATGTCGAGATGATATATGAATAGTAGTATTTTGTGGGTCTTATTGAGATGTATTTGAAATAGGTTGAGATATGTGTTTAAATGTATGAAATAGCTAAGTTAAAATGGGTTTCACAATTTTATGAAAAGTTGAAAAAATAGTGAGCCTCGTCAACGATTGGTTTGATATGAGTTTGTGTTTCAAAAATAGCATTAGACTACTTTTAAAGTTTAATCCTATATATCATAGACGTTTGAACTCAAGATAGGCAATAATATTCCCTGAATTGAATGGTCTAATTCTAGAGTAAGATAAATATATCATTTGAGTTATAAACACCTACCCGCATCGTGAACATTTTTTTTTTTTTTTTTTTGAAATGAAGCTTTAACTTTATTGCTATGAAAAACTCTATACCAGAGTAGCAATACAATTTGGGATTTTCTCAAGCTCAATAAGTACATCATCTATATTAAGAGCATTCTTAACTAGACAATGAGCCACCTAGTTGGTGGCCCTCTTGGTGTGATTCATTGCCCAGTACTCAGAACTTGCTAGGGCTCTTGTTCACATCTGATTTTATCAAATCAGATTAACCGCAATGTTCTCCATTCCAATCAGTAGCGGAACTTAATAGGGGCAGGGGGCCATGGCCCCCCACCCAAAGTTTGGAAAATATATATATATATATATATATATATATATTAGTTTTTTATAATTTAATAGGATGATATTAATTTATCTTGTGTTGGCCCCTCTCTAAAAAATTATCTTGACCCCCCTTTTATAAAATTATTTTGTTCTTATAGATTAATTACTTATAAGTCTAATTTAAAAAAAAATTAATCTAATTTAAAAATATAATAAATAAAATATATTTCACATAAAATAAAATGATCTAATAATAATATGATCACACGTTTTTGCTATATATAAAAATTATAAAAAAAACAAATTTGATGGTTTATAGCCTACAATTCTGCAGACTCTAGCCTCTCTTTCCATTTTCCTAAGCACTACAAGTCTACGTAATTATGCTACTGTAGTCTGCCATTGCAACTCTCCATTTTCCAAAACCTCTTTTTGACTCTTTTCAATATTTCCATCGTCCATTGTCACCATTGCATTGATTGAGTTGGTGAAGTCCCAAGTTGAACTCTGAATACTCTTACTGAGTCATTTCCTTTCAATTTTCATCCATTGATGAGTGCTTCTTCGACAATCGACAACGACGCCTTGTCCTACTCTCAGTCTCTCCCACTCCCTCTCTGAGTCTCTAGAGTAGTCTCCTTCAGGCTTCAAGGTATTCTTCTCTATTGACATTTGACAACTCTACTCCGACTCAATCTCAATAGACTCAATTCAAAGTGTTTAAGTGATATATGATTTATGATATATCCCTTGTTTCAAACTTATGTTTCACTATGTTAAATCAATGCCATATTTCATTTTTGTTTATGGTTCTATTTAGTTTTTGCACTCTTCGATTAGTTTGATAGTCTGAGTCTCTATGTTCAAGTATATTGTATATTATACACGGTTTGATTTTTGTTGATTTCTCATGTTTTACTTTTGATAGATTATGTGTACTGATTTAAATTGCTTGATTTTAAATTTGATTTTAAATTCAGGTTAATGAATGATGTCTAAATTAAAAAATATCGACTCATTCTTTAAAAGAAAAGAAGTTGATATTTCAGAAAATTCTTCAAAAATTCCAAGGATTGAATCTGAGGAAAATCCTGATCTTAACTCTCCAATTTTGGAGTCTGAAGAGATTCAGTTTACATTGTCAACACTTGATTCTAAAGAGATAAATATATATTCTCTATAACGAAATATAGGATTACGTCCTCCTATGTGGGACTATTCAGTCAATCAACGTGATGAAATAAGAAGAGCTTGCTTGAAAATGGGTCTATATCAAATACGTCTATTAAAATATCCATTTTCTGGTTCTGAAAAGCATCCTCGTCGCTTTCAAGCTTCTTGGTTTGTACAATTTGCATCTTGGCTAGAGTATTCTCCATCAAAAGATGCTGCATATTGTTTACCTTGTTATCTTTTTACAATGAAAGTATCTCAACGTTCTGGATGGGATGTATTTACTATCAAAGGATTTAGAAATTGGAAGAAGATTAATGATGGAAAACATTGTGCCTTGTTGAATCATATTGGGGAGAATCCTTGCTCTTGTCATAAGAATGCTGAGAAATTTTGTGAGAATTTATTAAAACAATCACACCATATTGATAAAGTAATGAATGCACAAAGCTCCGAATAAATTCTCAACAATTGACTCCGAGTAAAAACATCTATTGATGTTGTTCGATGGCTTGAATTTCAAGAATGTGCCTTTAGAGGTCATGATGAGACCCCTGAGTCAAAAAATCGAGGTAATTTCCTTGAGATGCTTAAACTCTTGGCTTCGTATAATGACAAGGTTGGAAAACATATTTTAGAAAATACTCATAAATCCTCAAAGTATACTTCAGCGAAAATTCAAAAAGAGATTTTGGAAGTTCTTGCAAAAAAAGTGCGAAATAAAATTCGTGAAGATGTTGGAAATTCTAAATTTTGTATTATTGTTGATGAGGCACGAGATGAGTCTAAGAGGGAGCAAATGTCTATAATCTTGAGATTTGTTGATGATGATGGTTTTATTCAAGAACGATTTTTTGATCTTGTACATGTTAAAGATACATCAGCATTGACTCTAAAGAATGAAATATCTGCAGTTATTTCTCATCATTGTCTTGATATTCCAAAATATTCGTGGGCAAGGATATGATGGTGCTAGCAATATGCGTGGTGAATGGAAAGGATTGCAAGCATTATTTCTTAAAGATTGCCCATATGCATACTATGTTCATTGTTTTGCTCACCGATTACAGTTAGCATTAGTTGTTGTATCTAGAGAGGTAGTTTATGTTTATGAGTTCTTCTCAAATTTGAATTTCATTATCAATGTGGTGGGCGCTTCATATAAACGTCATGATGAACTACAAGCTGCTCAGGCAACACAAATTGCACATATGATAGCTATTGATGAACTTGAAAGTGGAAAATGAGCTAATCAAATTGGCACTATCAAACGAGCCGGTGATTCTTGTTGGGGTTCTCTTTTTTATTCTATTTGCAGTCTACTACGAATGTTTGGAGCCACTTGCTCGGTGCTTGAAAACATAATAAAAGAAGGATTCACTTACTCTCAACGCGGGGATGCAAATGCTACTTATAAAATGATTACATCATTCCAATTTATATTTATTTTGTATTTAATGAAGGAAATCATGGGTATTACTGATATTCTTTGTCAAGTTTTGCAGCAAAAATCTCAATACATCTTGAATGCCATGAATATGGTTTCTACTACAAAAGGACTCATCCAAAAGTTAAGAAATGAAGGTTGGGAAAATTTGATTGAGAATGTTGTCTCTTTCTCCAAGAAATTTGATATTGACATTCCAGAATTGAGCTCTCGTTATGTCCAAGGTCGTGGTCATCATCAACAAGATTATATTACGATAGAGCATCATTATCATTTTGAAATATTTAATGCTACTATAGACTTTCAAATGCAAGAGCTTGACAGTAGGTTTGGTGAAGGAGCGACAAAACTATTAACCCTTAGCTCAGTTTTGGATCCAAATGATGCTTATAAATCCTTTAATATTGATGATATCTTTCATCTTGTGGAAGAGTATTATCTTCTGGATTTTTCTGAGAATGAGAAAATTAATTTAAGATTTCAATTGAAGCATTTTGAAGTTGATGTGCTTACTAATCCGAAGTTTCAGAATTTGTCATCCATTACAGATTTATGTCGAAGATTGGTAGAGACAGAGAAATCAAAAGCATACTATCTTATTGATAGATTGATTCGTCTTGTTTTGACTCTTCCAGTATCTACAGCGACCAATGAACAAGCATTTTCAGCTATGAAGATTGTTAAAACAAGACTTCGCAACAAAATTGAAAATGAGTTTTTAGCAAATAATTTAGTTGTTTATATTGAAAGAGAAATAGTTAAGAATTTTGATTTAGATTCAATTCTTGATGATTTTGTTTCTTTAAAAGAATGCAGGTTACAATTTTAGACACTATGTTTCTTTTGTTTGATATATTTATATGAGCGTCTTTATGTTATTTCAATGATATATTATTCTTGACACATGATACTTTTTTAATACATAGGTTATATTAAACGTATTTTATTTTTATTTTAGATTTTACTATCTGATTGCTCTATACTGCAGAAAAAATTGTATAGAAATAAAATAAAAAAAAATCTTATTATACTTTTAGCTTTACTTAGCCCCCCTAAAACAAATTCCTGATTCCGTCACTGATTTCCATTGATCTCGTTGACAACATTAAGTACATCTCTCTCAAGAATTATATATCTTGTTTAGACCAATATCTGAATCTAGTAAGACAAAATGAAGAGCTGCATACACCTCTGCTTAATACTATATCTATCTCTCTGTATTAAACCATTTATTTCGATAAAAGAAATTAGATAAGACGTGAATTAGTTTTGCAGGATACTTTTCTGGTACTCTATGAAGTGAGGTCGGTACCCTAGCTATCAAGTGAGGTCCCTTCTGCCAAATAAAACTCAACCGCATGTAATAGTCGATACAGCTCCAACATATATAGTTCTTAGATAAAAAAAGCGAGTCCTAGCAGTAGTACTCATGAAGCATCTCTAAAAAGGGTTTGAGAGAAATGGACAAAGTTTATCAATTATCAGGTACTGGTCCCTGGCCTCTATTCCAACATGGTAAACATATCTAAAAGGCTTCGAGTGACATGATCATGGATATAGAGAGTATTGATTAGTTAGAATCGAGTACATGCTACTTTGAAGCAACCACACATGCATTGTAGCTAGCAAAGCTCAAATATACATGCATATACATATATACATGCATATACATATATATACTATAAAAAAAAAATGAGTATTATGACGGATTATTTACGATGAAAATAGATTTATTTTAACAAGAAATAGTCATTTTCGTAAGAAATAACTAATACATATAAGCAGTTTTTTTTTTTTTTTTTTTTTAAGTAATTGACATATATATATATGTGTGCGCCCGCGCTCTCTCTCTATAATTAACAGGTTGCTGTGTTTCTCATGCAGTGAAGAATCGTTTGGGAACCTGCAGAAAACAATCAAAATCCCGCAAAACCTGCACAAGTGCTGTGTGAGAGAATGTGGGACACGTTATTATAATTAGGGGATAGCTCCAACGTATCCATCCAAAGAAAGAAAATGTAGAGTCGGAGGGACAGCATAATGCAATGCAAAGAAAAACACAAAGAAGACAGATTGTACACTTTCTTGGAGGAGCACTTGTGGAGGGCAGCAGATTCATCAATAATAATAATAATGAGTGAAGATGGCCCTTTCGTAAAGATTAAAGAAAAAAAAAAGAAGAAGAAGAAGAAAAGGGAAAAAAAAAAAAAAAACAAGGAAAGAAAGATGTCAAGTAGCAGAGATCACATCCTTTTGGTGGTAGTGGTAATGGTGGTGGGGGAGAGGAGCCTGCAGGGGATGGCTTTTTGCCCACGTGTATACTTTTGCCATGGTTAATATTGGGGCATATTTATCTCATTATTTCTTTCTAGTAATAATGGGAAGCCCAATGATTAATTTGGAAAGATGATCTGGTAGGTAGTTGGCTGGGAACTTATAAAGTAGGTGAAAGAATATTAGCTAGCTAGGTCTCTCTCTCTCTCTCTCTCTCTATATATATATATACACTTATATGCGATGGGGATTATCGGTTTAATGCTTATATTGATGATATTTTCGTCATTACGCTTGTCAATCAATGATATTTACAGTCTTAAAATATGTAAATTTTATACATTTATTTAAAAAAAATTGACATAAAAAAATCATATTTTAATAGTGATCTCTATTTCTTTTTTTTTTTTTTAAAAGAATGAGTGCGGAGTTTACACACTCTAAATTAAATTGTATATAGTATTACTCATTTTTTAATAATACAAATCATGATCAAATCACTCTATAAAAGACCGAAAACAAATAATTATAATAGCAAAGGACGCAGGATTAATTGGTCGTGACTCGATCTAATTAACGGATTTAATACTCATCAGATCAAGAGAATTATAGATTTAATGGAGTTTTGGTAGTAATAATTTTTTTATTTTTTTAAAAACTTCTGTATCAATTTATATATATATATATATATATATATATATATATATATATATATAATATGGTTCATGCAGTACTTGTGATGATCTGCAAGAAGCTCATCATGAGGCCATTAATTCAGCAAATAATTATAAAATTTACCTAATCAGCAGAAAGCAAATGAGCTAGACACAAGTACTACTCTTTAGTGGGGTTTCACTTTCACTACCGAATCTAAGTGTCTAAAAGGGAGATGGAGTGATGGACCACCTAAACAAGCCACACACATTATACAAAACAACACAAATCATCATAGTTTAAAAATAATCCAAAACGCATAAAGATCAGTGCTAGCAGAAAAGGACATCCTTCCATAAAGCTCGAACTAACATCCCCTAAACCCATTTATTAATTTAATACCCCAAATAATTTATTTTTGTTACATATATGCATGACCATATAAATTTAATGCATCTTGATCTATATATAAATACATAATAATTTAATATAATTAAGGTTATTAATTAGCTAGAAGGTGGAAAAATTAATAAATATATATATATATATATATATATATATTTTTGAATGACATGATAACAATTTTTGTAATTTGGTCGATAGGACAACACCACATGAGAGACTACTGGCTGGTTAGCTAGGCGTGTGCAGTACCATGGCGTGAGCCTGAGGTTATCATCCTAGCTAGCTTATAAGGTAGTGGTGTGTGGTGGATAGACTTTTTATCATCAAGTGTTTAACAAGTGCAAAAGATAGATAGATCAGACAAAATACGCATACTATTATTGTAATCACCTTTTGTCTAGAATTATTGTCGAGGCCGAGGTTGATGTTGATGATATTCATGATAGACAACATTCCTATTGCCCCCCCTTTCCCTCCATACATATATATATATATATATATATAATGATGAAAAAATATATATATATATACATACACATATATAATGATGAAAATAATGGAAGTAGTTCAAACCAGGCATATATATATAGTCTATTATATATATATATATATAATACATGATATATATAGATAATATTATGGTCATCGTCGTCCTCTGAGCTCTCATCCCTATATATCTTAAGCAAGCCACACTCTTTCTGTGTGGCGTGCTTTTTTGACGTATTTTGGCGGGGGGTGCTAGGTGTGGAATCGAAGTGTATATTGGATTTAGAATTATGGGGTTTGAGATGAGGGCTATAATTCGAAGCTATGACGGGGGCCAATCCGATAGAGCTCAAGTGGAAGATCTCGAGAGAAGATGCGAGGTAGGGCCAGCAGAACGAGTTTTTCTCTTCACAGACACTATGGGCGACCCCATCTGTAGAATTCGAAACAGTCCGATGTACAAGATGCTGGTACAAGTTTATTTTTCTCCATTATTATTATTATTATTATTATTATTTCATCTTCTTCTTTCCTTTTCTCTGCACTATGATCATTGATTTTCTAGACAAAGAGTTGTTAATGTTCTTAATTCCAGCCTCGTGACATAGACAACGTCTTAATTGATAATGTCTAATCGAAGAAAACTTACTGATGATCATGATCATGTTAGGTGGCGGAGTTGGACAAGGAACTGGTTGGTGTCATTCAGGGTTCGGTTAAGGTTGTCACGATTCATAGGCATGATGATCGTATGGATCTAGCCAGGGTTGGCTACATCTTAGGCCTAAGGGTTGCACCCGTTCATCGGCGACGAGGGATTGGCTCGAGCCTGGTGCGCCGGCTGGAGGAGTGGTTCATTGCCAATGATGTTGATTATGCGTACATGGCCACCGAGAAAGGAAACGAGGCCTCGGTTAAGCTCTTCGTGAACAAGTTTGGCTACAGCAAGTTCAGGACTCCGGCTATACTCGTTAACCCGGTTCACAATCACCCATTTCATATTTCATCCAACGTTGACATACAGAAGATCAAGATAGAAGAAGCTGAATTTCTGTACAGAAAATTCATGGCGTCCATGGAGTTCTTCCCTCATGACATAGACAACGTGCTGAGGAACAGGCTGAGCTTGGGAACATGGGTGGCTTATCCGAGAGGGGAGTCTTTTGGGTCAAATGGGCAAGTTCCAAGTAGTTGGGCCATGCTTAGCGTATGGAACAGTGGAGAGATATTCAAGCTGAGGTTGGGGAAAGCACCTTTATCCTGCTTGATATACACAAAAAGCTCAAGATTGATGGATAAGTTTTTCCCCTGCTTGAAACTGCCATTCCTGCCAAATTTTTTCCACCCATTTGGATTCTACTTCATGTATGGGGTGCACCGGGAAGGACCGATGTCTGGAAAGCTGGTGAGGAGTTTGTGCCAATTCGTGCACAACATGGCAACAAAGTCGAAGGACTGCAAGGTAATCGTAACAGAAGTTGCAGGTGACGACACTCTGAGACATCACATCCCGCGCTGGAGATTGCTCTCATGCCTGGAAGATTTGTGGTGCATGAAAGCCTTGAAAAATGAAGAGAGAAACACACTCCATGAATTGACAAAAACTCCACCAACGAGAGCTCTTTTTGTAGACCCTAGAGAGGTATGAACCCAAAAAAGTATCCTGATGATCACCTGTCCATATATGCCTGAGGAAGCCAAACCCCACCTCATGGTAATGTATGATATGTCCAATCTATCTCTCCTGGTGGGGGTTTTCCTCTTGTTCCTTTCACATCGGTGACACAAAATCTCACAAGATTTCCTTAAATAGGTGACACTCTTTGTTGTCCTTGTTCACAACTAGATTTTGCTCCTCATGATTCAGACTGATCAATAAGCGCGGTGGTCCAACTTTTGTCCCGTCCTCTCAGGTAAAAGTTTTAGCTGGACCATCCCCTCCTTTGTTGAGTCCCATCACACCATATATCCATCTCCCTAACATGCCACAACATACTGACAACTGAGAATTTCATCGAAATGAGAGAGAAGATGATCATCATCATCATCATATGTATGAACAAAAGTGGTTTTCTAAAGTGTATTTAGACCACTCAATGTATTAACTCCTACAAAAGTAACTGATCTCAAGTTGGAAATTTTGAACCCCTTTCCTTGTTACAGCATTGTCGCCAGCCAAATGCGGAATCCCCGCATTATTCAGAGCCCTAGTTCATGATCGTGGCCAAGATTAGATAAAGCTAGCTGCATGAGTTAGGTGCGCATTCTGTCCTGCCAAACAAGATACTAAGCCCCGGCCTTTACTGCTGGCTAGGACTAAAAAAGATGATAAAAAAACGCATAATTGCCAGAAAAAGGACCCTGTGCCCTTTTGTTAACGATGATCATGATTAGCATGATGATAAGGAGGAAAGTATTGATATTGATGGTGATATTGCTATTTTTAATTGGCTAGATGAAAGCTGGGGGAGGATGGAGAAGTCCAATCACACACCCAGCTAGCCAATTAACTATATATCATACTGAAATGGGCTTTGATTCTTCAAATAGCCTTTTTATCCTTCTGATAGAAAAAATTCTCAGTGAGCGGAACATGCGGCGTTCGATCATTGGCAATTAAGTACTGGCACTTATAAAGGGCATTGATAATGATTTTTGTGGATACAAGGTTTCATGATCTTTATTGTTGAATCTGTGCATTACCTTCAACCTACTTCAGTGTGTACACACACATATACACGTACAGATCAGAAAGCTGGAGATAAAGTGAAAAATTCATACTAGGTAAAAACTAAAAAGCTGCCTAGATGTTTACGCTAGTTAAATCAGATAATTTTCTGAGATTTTTAAATCTTTAATTTGATCCTTCTGTAAAATCCAGGCTGAATGATCAAGAATGAATCTGTTATATATGAGCAGCATTTCACTTTCCGAATAGATGTCCCGAATAGACATTTCACTTTTTTATTTTTATTTTTCTTTTTTTCATGTATTTTTTTAATCATCGTGAACATTTTTAAAAAATAAAAAAATTCACAACATTATTAAAAAATATTTTCTTAATCACTAAGTAAAAAAAAATAAAAAAATTAACCTCATTCGAGACACTTTTTGGATCCCGAATTCGGGACCCAAAATATTTCTCTTTATATACATATATATATATATATATAATTAGGTGAAGAGTACTCATGCTCACTTGATCAAGAGCCAAAAACATTATAAATATATATATATATATATATATATAAATTGTTCCAGTCATTTTCTAAACGATGGATCAAGACCCTTGAACGATCCGTTTTGCAGAAATTTGCATTTTCATGGGTTGAGCTTTGTGGTTATGATGAACCACTTTTGTTCAATGATTTCAACGCATGAACAACTATCTTAAACTTTCCGTGGAAATGAAAATCATAGAAAAGGATATATAGTTAAGCTAAGGGTTCATATATTAATATACGTACAAACCAAAAGGCGTGATGATTTCTATGTAGAAGAGAGTTCTAGTGCATAAAGGTTTGACTAATCGAGGATGATTAGATCAGTTGGTACGAGGAGTTGGTGTCGCGTTGTAAATTTGTTTTTGTTTTATATTTAACTGTGATATTGTATGCCAACAAGGTCCCGTAGCTCAGTTGGTTAGAGCGTTGGTCTTATGAGCCGAAGGTCGCGGGTTCGAGCCCCGCCGGGACCAAATATACATTGGGAAGGTTTTTAGTTTTGCTGTTGCAATGGGCTTTTTGCTTCAGTCTAGAAGAGATAAAGGGCCTTTCTCACTCTTTAGATCAGGCCTCATGATTCCGGGTCATAATGAGCCCATTCCACACAAAACATGAAGTGTCCTCGTTTAACTTTATGATGTTCATGGAGGAGAGAGAGAGAGAGAGAGAGAGAGAGAGAGAGAGAACGAGCATTATGATGTTCACGTAAGTGATCATTTTGTTACATTTATTATAATTTATAATTTTGGAAACCATTAATATAATTTTTACTATGTAGTACTGATATCTTCCAATTTAAAGCCCCAACTCCTCCAAAAAGGGAAAAAAAAATGTAAAAACAATAAAAAGAATACATCGAAGAATGGGAAAATGAAAATTGTATTTGCCTCAATTTTACATGTTTATTTATATACACCTTGTAATGTAAAGTCTAAATATGTAAATACAAGATTACAGTATCAAAAGAATATATAAGGAAAGAATAGAAACGGCATGATTTTCTCCTTCAAATCTGGATCATATCACAATCAGTGTTGTCCTTGATTACAGCAGTGATTTCTTATTTGCCAACTTGATCTTGGATGGCAGATTCCTTTTTCATGTCTGACATGATTGCAGCATAGTGGTTAACATCCCCCCTCAAGTGCATGGGGAGTTGACGGACCAGGAGAAGCTTGTCTCTTAACAATAAGAAGTGTGTTGTGGTTAACCCTTTTGTAAACACATCAGCACTTTGATCAATAGAGGAGATGTATTTCAAAGAGATGTCTATGTTGAGGACTTTCTCACGAATGAAGTGGTAGTTTACCTCTATATGCTTGGTTCTAGAATGAAATATGGGGTTTGATGCTAGAGCTATTGCACCAACATTGTCACACCAAACTGTAGGAACTGTAATGAGAAGGATATGTAAATCTTGAAGTAACATTCATAACCAATATAGTTCTATAGTGACTAGTGCCAAGAATCTATATTCTACTTATGTGCTAGACTTGGAGACTACAACTTGTTTCTTAGCACTCCAGGATACTAGGCAAGGAACTAAGTAAATACCATAGCCTATTATGGACCTTCTATCATTTCTGGATCCTGCCCAATCTGAGTCACAAAATGCATTCAACTGTAGAGATCATTGAGTGAAGTATAGTCCATGATTAAGAAACCCTTTAAGATATCTAAGAACTCTCTTAGCAGCTATCCAATGTATAGTGGTGGGGCAATGCATGAATTAGCATAATTGGTTTACTGAGAAGGTAATTTCAAGTCAGGTTAAGGTGCAGTATTGAAGAACACCTACAATTTGCCTATATTCAGTGCCATCTTTGAGAATTACTCTATCAGTTTGAGAGAGTTCGGAACTAGATACAATGGGAGAGTAATAAGGTTTTGCTCTTGCTATTTTGGTTCTGTTGAGAAGATCCATTATGTATTTGGCTTGATTTAAATGAAGACCATCATTGTCATCATGCACTTGAATGCCAAGAAAGTAGGATAAAGAGCCGAGATCCTTCATTGCAAGTTAATAACTAAGTTGTTGAATAAGCTGCTGAATATGATTCAGATTTGTTCCCGTGATGATAATATCATCAACATACACAAGCACAAAAATGTGAATGGAGTTGATGTGGAAAGTAAGAAGTGAGTGATCCATTTGAGATTCATTGAAGCCAAGAGTAGTCAATACTTGTGACAACTTATTAAACCAAGCCTACTGGGCTTGTTTGAGACCATGGATAGACTTTTGAAGTTTGCATACATGATCAGGAAAATGATTATTGACAAAACCTGGTGGATGTTCCATGAACACTTCCTCATTTAGTTGATCATGTAGGAAAGCATTTAAGACATCTAACTGACAAATTGGCCACTGATGATGGACTGCAAGAGTCAAAACCACTCGGATGGTGGCTGGTTTAATGACTAGACTGAAAGTTTCAATGTAGTCAATACCATCTTGTTGTTCATATCCTTTAGCAACAAGTCTAACCTTATATCTGTCTAGAGAGCCATTTGAGTTTTGCTTAATTTTAAACACCCATTTGCAGTTGAGGACATGTTAGGTTGAGGGTCTTGGACATAATGTCCAGGTTTTATTTGCTTGTAATGCAGTGAACTCAGATTTCATAGCATCAAGTCACTAGAAAAATTTGGAAGCTTGTTTGAAAGTGTTGGGTTCAGTATGCAACAATGGTATGTGAAGTGCCATGATGGGATGTTTGCTGGAGTAGTATAACTAGTGTCCAGGAAAGGACTTAGGCCTGGATGTTCCAGCTTGGACTTAAGTGATCATTGGGTGAGATGGTTGAGTGAATTCTGCTGAGGCTGGTGGAGGTGGGGATGGGTTATTATATTAAGATGTTGATGTAGGCTCTGTAGTAGGAAGGTCTGAAATTGTAGATGTTGCTGAAGAAAGAAATGGCAATGAAGGAGGAGAAATGAGAAGTGCATTACTTGATGGCTAAATCTCTAATTGGGAAAGAATCTTCATAAAAAATTACGTCTTGAAATAAAAACTCTATTTGTTGATGTGTCAAGACACCTATAGCCTTTTTAATTTGGACTGTAGCCAATGTAGGTGCACTGTCTGGTTCAAAAATCTAACTTATGCTTGCTGTAAGGTCTGAGCATAGGGAACCAAGCACATCCAAATACTCAAAGAGAGGCATAATTAGGATCATTGTGCATCATTTTGGTGTAGGAAGAAGTGAAGTTTAGGAGTGGAGTGGGGAGCCTATTGATCAAATAAAGTGATGTGAGAAGGGCATCAACTTAATAAGATTTTGAAAGTCCAGAGATGGTTAAGACAACTAAACTTGTTTCCACAATATGTCTATATTTGCACTCAGCCACCCCATTTTGTTGGACAGTATGTGGACAAGAGATTTTCAAGGAAAGTCTTAAACTGATTAGAAAAGTATTCTCCTCCCCTATCTTTTTGTAAGATTTTGATCTTAGAGTATGACAGATGTTCTACTAGACATTTGAATTTGACAAAGCATGTATAGACATCAGACTTTTGTTTAATTGGAGACAACCATGTGAATCAAGAATAGTCATCTACAAAGATGACATAATACTTACAGCCACCATGTGATGGAATGGGAGATGTCCACACATCAAAATGTATTAAATGAAAGGGAGCATTGCTTTATCGAATGGAGTTATGAAATGGTAATTGTTTGTGTTTTGCAAGTTGACATCAAGAACAAAAAGGAGTTTTATTAATAGAATCTGTAACTGGAAGATTAAAATATTGCAGTACTTTTCTAGTTACAAAGAGATAAGGGTGGCCTATTCTAAGATGCCAAATTGAGCTAGAGGTCTTGGTGCCAACTACCAAGTAGAGCAGTGATTTGACTAGTCTTATTTTTGGAGATTCTTCCCAGTTGAATAGGATAAAGTCCATTCTCACTCATTTCTTGCAGTAGGATCTTCGTTGTGGTGATGTCCTTAACAAAAAAATGATTAGAGGTGAGTAAAGAATAGCAAGAATTATCAGTATAGAATTTTTTAATTGAAAGAAGATTTGCAGAGGCTTTTGGATAGTGTAATATGTTTTGCAAGTGAAAAGATGAACCATTGGCTGGAAGGGTAGCTGATCTAGTGTTTGCAATGTTAAGATTAGAGCCATTGCATACAGCTATAGAGTCAATGCCTTGAAATGGATGTTGTAGGCTCAGATTTTCAATTGAGACAGTGATATGCTGGTTTGCTCCACTATCTGTAAACCAAGAGTCAGTTTCCTCAATTTGAGCAACCATGACAACTAGTTGGTAAGGAGGATGACGACCTTAAAAAGAGTAATCCATCCTGTGAAAACAATCAAAAGCTTGATGGTTAGTTTTGCCACATATTTGACAAGGTGTATGATGCTGTTTGAAGGCTGCTGATTTGGATTCTTAGGAGGGAAAGTTTTGGAGAAGGTATTGTCTGAATTTTCAATTATTGAAATTCTTGTTGCCTTTGCTAGTAAATAGAGCAAAAGTACCAGTTTCATGTGGAATAGCTTTTTGCGGAGAATCAAGTAGAATTTCATAGTTAAGTAATTCTGCTTGAAAATCATCAAAGGTCATTGGAGTGGTACGAGTGGCAAAGGAAAAGGAAGTAACAAAAGGAGTATAAGATGGATGTAAGCCACTGATGATGAAGAAAATCAAATCTTCATCATCCATAGGCTTGTCAACTGCTGCAAGCTGATCTGCCCAAGATTTGTCAAGTTAAAGATATTGAGTGCCGGACTTTGAGTTCTATTTGAGTGTTTGAAGTTGCCTCTTCAAACGAGTAACTCGAGACCTTGAATGAGAGGAAAATCGAGATGCCAAGGAAATCCATACGTGACGTGAGTGTTGAGACCAAAAATAGTAGAAAGAACACTCTCAGTTAGAATCGCATTAATCTAACTCAGAAGGTACTAATCCTTTTTATTCTAATGAGCATAATCTGGATTCAAAGTGGGTGCAGACCCATCTTGAGAAGGAAGGAATTTGGTAGGACATGGCTTGGATCCATCTATAATTCCTACAAGATCATGGGTTCTTAACATTGGTAGGAATTGTGAAACCTATAACAAATAGTTGTTGTCATCTAGTTTAATGGAGATGAGTTGAGTGAGATTTGGAATGATAAAGGAAGCAACAGATGATGTATTTGACATGATGAATTTCGGTGTTAGCTTTTGTGGCTCTGGATACTATGTAAAAATAGTAAAAAGACAGTAAAAAGAACATAGAGAAGAATGGGAAAATGAAAACTGTATTTGCCTCAATTTTACATGTCTATTTATATACACCTTGTAATGTAAAGTCTAAATATGTAAATACAAGATGATTTTTTCTTGTGTTGTATTAGTTGGTTTGGGACCTATCACCATAGTGGTTAACAAAAAAAAACTAATTTTGAAAGAGAAATTGTCACGTCAAAGTTTGAAAGAATTTGATATAGATCACTCTACTATTATTTAATATTTTATCATTATTTTTCACCTATTTATACTATTTTTATTACTATTCACTACTATTCAATATTTTATCATTACTTTTTTATTTTTATTTACAAATCATCTGAAATTACCACACTATTCAAATGCAGTCTAAAAAATAGAGAGAAAAGAATTTAGTGTGTTCTTGTGAAAAGTGATAGTCCAAATAAGTTTTTTATTGTATACATCCCAAAGTGTTGGTCCAAAAAGTTCTCTATTTTTTAATTATTCTTCCAACTCTCACATTTTTATTTCATATACATGGATATTTTTCTTCTCGTTCTAAGTCCTTTCACTTATAAGCTTATACAAAAAACACACCATCCACATCTTAACATTTGACATTATAGGATTTTATTCATAAAAAGAATTGTAAATTAAATTTTTATACAAATTAATTAAATTACATCATATATAAAGTGTGTTCTACACATCAACTTTTAAGAAATAAATTTCATTTTCTTACATGAGGTCCCATTAAAGGCTCTCTTTTTAGACATGAATATAGGTCAGGTCATGCTATTGGAAAGTTTTGCTTAGACTGTCTAGACTTCTCCAGCTAGATGATAAAGATGTCAAGCATTCTTTATCGAACTTTGTTATTATCATTTTTACACACTACACAATACATTTATTTTATTTTTAGTTTTTATTCTTCTTAAATTAATTGAATTCTTCTACTCATTATCCATATATCACAAATTTAATAAGAGAAAAAAATAAAAATAAAAATAAAAAATAAAAAACTATAAGTAGTGTGGTATGAGGATAATGAGTAAAAAATTTTTTCATATAGTTTATCTCTTGTTTAATCCGTTTTGATGACTAGGATCTGCTCACCAAACCATTTTTATTTTCTTCAAAACAAAAGCAAAAAATAATTTATATTCGAACATAACTTACTCTATTTTTTATTTTAAATTTTATCGTTTCAATTATATTTATTGATTTTATCACATTATATATTACTTTATATGAAGTAAACGGGTTTTATATATGGTACTTATCTTTCGTTTTATGAGAAGTATTAAAGTTATTAAAAAATTATAAAATAAATTGATATAATTTAATACGATAAAGATGAATTTTAAAATAAAAATAATTTTAAATATAACGTACCACGTTTAATTTATAAAATCATGGCTAAAGCATAACCTTTATCTCCCCCCGGGGCCACGCTAGTTCATGCATATATCACATCAGAGGCTAATTATATTTGTCGTTGGCAGCCTCTTTAAAGAGGCTAATAGCAGTCTGTTTCATAAATTGGGTCTGTGACTTGATAGTTGATACCATGCATGCAGCTGCTAAACGACACGGCCTTTTGAAAGATGTTCGCACCATCTCCCGTGATACACAATTCTGAGCAGCTCTCACTTTTTATGCGTGTTGTAGGAAGGCATCAATACAATGAGAAGGGTTATTTCTGCATTAAAGAAATTTTATATAGGAAAATTTATATCTCATCATATCTATATTATAACAAAAATTACTTTTAAAATATGACGAACTGCATTGAATCAAGCATTTCTCCAATGAAATTGTTATATGAGATGAGATGGTTTTAAATGAAAGATAAAAGTTGAAAAAAAATATTATATATTATTTTTTAATATTATTATTATTTTGAGATTTTAAAAAATTAAATTATTTATTATATTTTGTGTGAAAATTTAAAAAAATTGTAATGATGAGATGAAATAAAACATTTTCCAAATCCAAACGAGTCTCCTTGTATGCTTGACACTAAGAAGGTAATGATAAGCCAGAGAAAGGATGCTATTGGCCATCAAAGATAATTGCTTCATCTATAAAAAAGATTTTATAAAAGTACATTTATAAATTAATGTGATTTAATGTAAAGAGTCATATATGCTTTACTATAAAAAAATTACAATATGATGTACCATATCAAATAACATTAGTTTGTAAGTTTACTTTTATAAAATCTTTTATAAATGTAATTTTAAAGGTATTATCTTTTTTTTTTCTCGGCATAAGGTATTATGTTCTTTGGTCAACTTTATTTGTTATTATCTACTTTGAGTAAAAGCGGGTTTCGATTAGAATTTTTTTTTTTTATCTAAGCAAGTAAATTATATATATTAAACAGTTATTAGAATTTTTGTGGAAGATCTCAAAAATCATCCCAAACCAACTAATACAAAAAATAAATAAAAATAAAAGAAGAAGAAAGATATGGAGCCAATGACTAGGCTCTCATAGTGGTGGGCAGCGCCCCCCCCCCCCCTCCCCCGCGGCCACTACCACGCCCTCGTCCACCCCTCCCCCGCATGGCCAGGTGGGCATGGAACACCCCATGCTGGGGGAGGGGCGGGTTGGCCCCAGCGGATTAACAGTAAGTCCCACATTGTTTAAGTATGATTATTATATTGTCTTGGCCTCCTATATAATGGTTGGTTTAAGAGGTCAAGACAAACCAAAATACAATTCTAATAAGTTTATATTTTTTTTTGAATGTATAAATTTCAATTTATAATTTCAATTATATTATAATTTGGGTATAAAATTTTTTTAGACCTGATGTGTCATTGGGTTGAGCAGGAGGCGGGGTGCGGTTTCAACTCCACAACCTTTTTCAATTTTTCATAAATACATCTAAACTCATCTCAACATCCAAACACATCTAAAATATATTAGGTGAGCCCTACAAAACTCATTCAACCATCTCAACTCACTAATATTCATAAAGAATTCAACTCAACTCAACTCAGCTTAACATCCAAACGAGGCCTAAATGTACTCACTCATATATTTTTATTTTTTTAATAATTAAGAAAGTGACTATTAGTAAATTTATATATATATATATATTTTAATAATTAAAGATATTTAAAAAATACCTAAAAAAAAAAAAAAAAAAAAACCATTTGCATTAACGTGCATATTTAAAGCGTACATTTAACGTGCAACCTATCATTGTCCTTAAGTAATGTCGTATTAGGTTCAATAATTTGACAGATTCGTAGCTTCAACTATAAGGTAATTGTCTTCTTCCTCCTCCTCCTCCTCCCCTTCTTCTTCTTCTTCTTTTATATATATATACTAGGTCGGAACAACGTGCAAAGCACGTTTGCCTAGTTCAGTAAAACATTAATATTTATAAAACATTAGTTTATAATATAACATAATCAAACACATATTTACAAAACTAACTAAAATATCAGTTCATAATATGAGTCATTTGATATTTTTACTATGATGCATCATTTTGTGTCATTTTCTACTGCATCAATAGAGACGACATTGAAATTCTTGTATTGCTGCTGGTTGATTCGATTGGGATCTGCTAAAAGTTGGATCATCCATTCTTTTTGCGAAACTTCTGCTACAAGATTTTCAATATATGGTAGATGCTCCTGTAAAGAAAATTTTTAATAAGCTTCCATGATTAATAAAAATTTAAAGAACAGAAATATGGGAAATTAATATAAAACTCAATGTGCTCATAGATAATGTAGTAAACATGTCAAAAATTCTAAGATGAACTTTTTTACTAACAACAATAAATTTAATGAAAAATAAGAAAACATACATCACCAGTGTGATTCATGAGTTCAACTGCCGAACAACCGAATGCTTGTTCTACAACTTCACCAAACATAACAGCAGATAATTTTCCTGTACCATCGTCGAGTTCAACATATGCTCGAGAACTATAAATTTGATGGAAATATCATTTTAAGTTAGAATCAATAAAAGCTACACATTAAATCTATTACGTAAATCATCAAATAAAACAAAAAATTTGAAAGATACATACCGTGGTTGAGAAATGCTTTGATGTTTACAATGGTAACAAAGGAATGTATCATTGTAATCATACCCAGTTCCTTTATTGCAGCCAATACATGACATGTAAAAAAATATCTGGCGCAAGTCAACCACAATTATCTTCGCCTTTATCCAAAATCTTGCTTTCTACATTACATTAGAAACAATTTTTTAGGTGAATTGATTGCATAAATATTTCAATTTGCTACAAAGAATAGGATTTTACCTGCATGGGTTGTAAACTTTTAATAAACTCAGCAACATCACAATTCTTGATAATTTCTCGAATACCAACAGAAGATAGAGATGTTGACGGGTATGTCAACCATTTTGCAATAATACTCTCAAGTAATAAGTCATTAATCACCGCCCTTAAAATTCATAAAAACAAATGCAACATAAAAAATAAAAATATGGAGATTTCAATATTCAAGTGGCATGAAACAAATAATGACTTATATTTGTAATAATTACCACTCCTGCAATGAAGTTGCTTCAGGAAGAACAGGATTGATCACAAATTTACTTTTCGGACGCGATGAAAGAGACAATCCTTCATTGGAAATAGAGATCATAGTTAATGCAAGCATATACAATATAAAAAAAATATAATATTGTTAATTATTAAAAATACCATTGTAAGAACCAACTCTTATTCCTGTTCCAAGTATAACTGGCTTTGTCTTTATTATTTCTGAGATTGTTTTGCATTCATCTTGAACAAATTGACCCCACATAGTTAAACATATGGGGTTTAAGCTACAAAATTGGAATAAAAAAAAGAATTAACAAAATATGTAAGAAATAAAGAATGAAACATAATTCTAAAAGAGTAACCTACCCAAAAAAATATTTTTACCTTTGATCAATGACGTAAATTTCCTGAATAGTTGTAGGTCCATGCGCTGAAGTTATCTCTCTACATGGCTTGATGTGGATTGCAACAGCCAAAATATCTGAGAAATAAGATTTAAATTTTTAATATATTCATAATCAAATATTCTAAAATAAAGAGTCAATTACCTATTTCTGCAATTGAATTTTTGTAAGCATCTAGTTCATTGAATGGAACGAGTTGGTACTTCGGTGGCTCCAATTGTTCTTCATCTTTCGGAACTTCCTCAATTATCGTTCTAGAATTTAGGATCCATTGATATTCATATTTTTCAATTCTATACTTTGGATCAAGCGGCTTCACATATGCATTACTGATGTAATATGACTGGAAAAGATGTAAAGTATTATCTCGTGAGTCAATATCTTTATCAAACATTGTGGCTTGGACTCGATTTCCCTGTACAGTATAAGAAATTGAAACGAACAAAAAATTATTGTGAATAATTGAGCATAATAATTTTGTTTAATTTTAAATTGTTTTTGGGTTTTAAAAAAATAATTTCTTTTAAATGTGTTATAGGAAGAGAACTAAATAAACGGAACATCATCTACATTTATATAATATGAAACGATTTAAAAAATGAAACAAAAAAAAAACCCAACAAATCAGTAGTAAAAAAACAAATAAACAAATTTAATAAATAGGATGCAAGAATAAGAAAATCATTTACAAGTTTTTAGTATATGGAAAAAAATAAAAGATGATAGATAGAAATAAATATTATACCTCTGGATCAATCAACGTTAGGTTTTGGTACTTTACTGGCGAGCGTTGCCCTGTTCGTTTGGGTGACTTGTCTGCCACGATCATTTTTATTTTCCAATTTCTTATATTTGGAGTGATATCTTTTATCGATGTATAAACCGTCCTCATCTTTAAAGCTGTTCACATACAAATATATTAAACGTATAAGTATGATAAACCCAATACTAAATTTAGAAAGGAAATTGCAAAGAAAATTAAAGAATACAATAAATATTTCAAGAATATAATATAAAACTCAAATTATGCAATTGAATCATTACCCATATAATATTAATCTGAACATCCCAATCTTAATAATTCTGTATACACAATATTTTTTGTGCAGTTCTTTTCTGATCGTTCAGTCGACACTGGCCGTATTAAAACCTTTACTGTAGATGCAGTCTTAGCCCTTGATAAAGCCACATATAATTGACCATGTGAGAAAACAGGCTGAGGTAAATATATCCCAACAAAATCCAACGTTTGCCCTTGTGACTTATTTATAGTCATTGCAAAGCTTAATCTGATAGGGAACTGGGTTCGTTTGAATGGGAAACCACTATTTTCATCAACAGTTGGTAAGAATGGGATCCTTGGAATAAAGACTCTTTTTCCGCAATGGTGTCCAACTGCGATTTCTGCATCAATGACATTTCGATCAAAAGCTCGACAAATTAGGCGTGTTCCGTTGCATAGTCCTTCTGAAGGATTGATGTTTCTAAGCAGCATGATGGGACAATTTATCTTCAGTAACAATTCATGAGGAGGAAGTCCATTTGGGGTTAGAGTATTCAAAAAATCCTCCATGATTGATTGTTCAGATGCATCTATTGCTTCATCAAAGCTATAATATTGCCTAAGCTCACCAGGAAATCTATGAATTAGCGATGCATTTATTTCATCAACATAACTGTTTTTCGGTGTTAATATGGCCCGATTCATCATAGCTGAAATATTTATTGAATATTCATGAATATCATGAAAAACGGCATCTATTAAATGATCCAAAGAAGTGCAGTCATCTTCATACGAAACAAGCATACCATCAGGAATCTTTATAGTTTCATCAACTGTGATTGGTGGCATTCCGTTGCCTAATTCTAAGATATATTCTGAAAAAATTGGATCCAATCTTGCTCGCATATTTTGAGTTAAATGAAACTTGATGAATGTAGGCCACAAATAGGAAGAAACCAAACTGGCGTCGATTTGTTCTTGTCTTGTTCCTTTACGAACCACAGGTAAAACCTGACGAAAATCTCCACCAAAAACGATAACTTTTCCACCGAATGTTAACTCTGAATCATTAATGTCTCGTAGCATTTTATCTAATGCTTCGATGTGTTGTTTTCTTGACATAGGGGCCTCATCCCATATAATTAACTTTGTTACACGCAATAGCTTTGCAATGGCACTTTGTTTACTGACACAACACATGCTATGTTCATCAGTATCCAATGGAATCTTAAAGCGTGAGTGTGCTGTTCGACCTCCAGGAAGGATAGATGCAGCAACACCAGATGAAGCAGTTGCAAGAGCCACTAATTTTCTTGATCTCACTGCTGCGAGAAGTGCCTTGTACAAGAATGTCTTTCCTGTCCCACCAGGGCCATCAACGAAGAATGTTGCAGCTCTATTTGAAAAAACCTTTCCCAAAACTTCATTATAAACATGTCGTTGTTCACTATTAAGGGATTCTAATGCAGCAATATCTTCTTCTGGAATTTCAACAGCCAATTCATCATCAATTTCTCTAGATTCGAATTGGTCTTCATCGAAACAAATATTGTCATCAAGAAGATGAAATGAATTAATGTCTTTTCCCATTGATTCAAGTGTAAAAGAGATTGAGCGCAAAACTTGCATTCTTATATTGAACATAGAATCTTCAGTTGACCTAAAATCAACCGACATATCTTGCTCAAAACGTTCCCAAAGCTCTCTCGGATTGGTTGGATTGCAATAAACCAATATAGTTGCGAAAAGTCGCCTCAAACTGGATGGTATTTGATATAGAGCTGCTTCATGTAAACAATCTTCTAAGCCACTGTCTCTCTGTAGCAAACCACGCATAGTCGCTGCTTCACGAAATGTTGGAGCCACAACACCATCAACTGTCCTAAGATTTTCAAATGACAAAGGCCCTCTTACATGATTTAGTAATATCCGTAGATAATACCTCTCACCTTCAAATGGATTTGCTGTAATAATTCGACCTATAACAGTTTTATTTTTTCGACAAGTCCACTCTTTGTATTGTTGGTTCCAAACATAGAATTCTGGAAATTCTTTATACAACAACGTCCTGGCATACTCGTCCACTCGGTTTAATGCAAAGAATTCTGTTAACATCGATTTTGCAGACCGATCAGAGTTGAGAACATTGACTAAGTCTTCATTTGCTCGAAAAGTTACTTGGTGTTGATCCTCAAGATGTAAATGTAAGCTATACACTGCTGGATACATTTCATTAACAATGAAGCCATATATTCTCCACATAGCTTCAGGCGGAGCAATCCATCGAGCCGATTGGAATTGTTGGATTTCATCAATTTGTGGATTATTTTGTTCAGAAACCAAATTGAAAGCAACACGATCATGCCCTTTGTAAATGTACTTATATAGATATTTGACTGCTTTTACCGTAGAACAAATCTCGACATTAATGTGACAGTCAAATGTTGCAAGCAAATACGGATTATATGGAACAACCCAACGATTATCCAAATTATGACCTCTCACGTTGACAGTTATTCCATTGTCAGAACGCCTATATATTGGAAAGCAGTCATTTCCAACAGTTGTACGCGACGCAAAATTTTTTGGATAATGGTTTTTGCAATAACCATTTTTTTTCATGCAAACATTTGTTGGATTCAACACCCCACATGGTCCATGTATCATATGCTTGACAACAGCATTATGTAAGTGTAAATTCGTATTTTTATCAGGTATTTCTGCCGACACAATCTCATCAAAAGATTCAGGTGCATAGAGTTTCCAATCCCTCTGTAATATGATTAAAAAGTGAGCATGTGGAAGCCCTCTTTTTTGATGCTCAATAACATAAACATATGCTGAAACTTTTCCAAATATCTGTCGTTTGAATAAACGATCCTTTAATTCTTCTAATTTTGCACGAAACACCCGAGCAACCAAATCAGGCCGATTTTGACTCTCCTCATGGACGCGTAATTCATTTGAAATTTCTTGCCAATTTGGATTGCATGTCATTGTTAAAAAAATGTCTGGCTTACCATAACGCTGAACTAAAGCCATTGCTTCCATATATCTTTTTCGCATGTCTCTTGGACCTCCAATAAACGACGAAGGCAGAATGATTCGTTTTCCAACATTCGAAGCATTAGTTTCCCCAAGTGTTATAGTATCAACAATACCTTGATATAACTCAGATCGAATATGTTGTTGTTTGGTACGAAAATAATCTAATCTTGATGTCTCGATCTTAACATACATATCAACAACAAATTGCTGCAATAGACGACCAGATAGTAATAAAATCGATCTGACATTCTCTCTGATTTGCAATTTGTAGGAATAATATTCACGACATGAAACAATGGGATCCTTCGTTTTTCTGTTTGATGCTACAAAAGTTGAAGAAGAATGAAACATTATAAAATTGGATATCTACAAACTAAGTACAAAATGGGAAGATTAAATTTACACTCTCACCTCGTTGTTCTCTTCTAAGCAACTCTTCTGCTGATATTGATTGGTGAGGATCTATTGATTGGGTTGTTTGATCACGTATTAATATGCTTCCTCTATTGACCTTTCGAATGCCTTGATGCCAACCAGTATCCCCAAAAGGAAATAACAGCGGATACTGAAGTGGATCATAGCAGCCAAAATAGTACTGAACTATATGACTTCCACCGGAATGATTGAAGACACAAATGTCCCGTCCTTCCAACTGATCTGCATCTTCATTTTCAACCCATATTGCTGCAACTTGTGAAGATGTCGGGGCATTGAATACACGCTGATCTAGGCCAGCATCTGATCTTATATGGATTACTTGATTTTCCAAATTTGGCAAATCACCAAGAGACCGGAAAAACACAGAGTATGGATTGATGCGAAGAATATCAATGAGTTGAGCTATAATTGATGGATTCATTCTGCCAGAATCAGAAATGCGATTTTCCAATTCATGCTCAGTATCATAGAAATACAGTTGGAGATAAGAAGGACGGCCATTTAAAGGCACTAAATCATTGATATAGTGATAGATTTGTCCCTGAGTTCGGAATGTATAAATCCCTCTATTCCGTCTGCAAAGATTTCTATCGAATTTAACTCCAAAAGATGTAAATGCAAACTTGTTATTATAAGTTCGAACATAGGTTTTAAAATGCACGGCTTCATCTGTGTTGGAGGTAAAAAGATCATAAAGCTGATCAGGGACATCATTTGCGACCAAAGAAATTGTCCCATCAGCACAACAAAATCCGTTTGTCTCGTGATAGAATCGTTTTGCTTTACAATGTCTGCAACAAGGGACATATGGCAAAGAATATGCTTCATATGGCACGACTTGTAATAACTGTCGAAGTCCAACAGAGCGGCGATGACCCCCACCTATTCAGTAATAAAATGAACACAAGACAATAGGCGTAAACCCATCGAATTCTTTGAATGATTTGACTAAGGACAATATTGGGAGAGTGACAAGAGTTGACAAAAGAATCAGAAGAACGAATAATATAATTATACTTGTTTCTTACCCCTACACGGTGGCGGTATACTTGTTTCAAAGCTTGACTCTTCTCGAATAACATATGGAGCCTATTTGAATAGGATGTTTTCAAATTTCAATGAAAAAGAATATAAGGTTGCTTGAATAAGAAAGATAAAAAAAATATTTTCAGGAAAACCTGTTGAATTAAAAGCTGATTAGAGACGGTTGTTTCATCTATATATGTGTTTCCCGATTTGCATATCAGAGAATCCATAGAATCACTCGGACAATCAGAATGATTCGTCACATTGTTTAATGATGAAGTTGCCTCAGAACCAACCATACAGACATTAACACCAGGAGGAACACATACTTCATGAGATGAAGTCAATTCATTGATGTCAACATTAGCGCGAAAAATTCGTTGTCTCTTTGACACCTTCTGTAGAACAGCGAAGTCCTGAATGCTGTTTATATGTTGGACATCATTATTTGAAGGTTCATCAATTGACGTAGTCATTTGATCATCCCCAAATAAAGTTGAATCTTTTAACTGGATGGAATTGCTTCTAAACGCTTTTTTTTTAGCATATCTTTCTCTTTGTTTTCTACGGACTTCTTCCTTTTTCTCTTCTGGTAAATCTTTATACGGGATTTTCTTTGCTGGTTGTTTTCCATGATCTTCAAAAAAGAGTTTTCAAGCTTAACTTTTACAAAATTAATATTACTATTTAAAAATAAATGTTACATAATTTATTAACACAATCTTACCACTTCTCATTATGTTAATGAAGCAAACAATTCTTCAAAAGGTTGGATACTGTTCCACACAACGAAGACTAAATGAATAATTAATAACTACTTAATGCGAAATGCATACCTTCATGTCGCATTTTAAATGCTATAAACAATTAATTTGCTATTAGTAAGTACCTACTAAAAAGTACAAGTAGGGTCTAGCAAAAGAAGAAATATATATATTATATAAAAAGGCACTTACATGTCTTGTAACGAATAGTAGAGAGTCTTTTATATATTTAGATCTCTTGACAACGACGATAATTCCTGTCTAGACACAAAATACATTGTAAATTTTGATTGTATTGTACACATACACACTATTATAAGCACAAAAAGACTGTTCAAATATATCATTTTCAAACATTTTGGAATGATGCAAAAAATTTTAAACAATTTTTAAAATTTGTTTATAGTATTTTATTCAAAACTTTCTCATTAATCCCAAACCTAATGAGGATATGAGAATTATTTATATACTTCTCCTGTTTTGTCATAATAATATATTAGATAAATTTCAAATTTTTAATAATATTTTATATTATTATTCGCTCTTTAATTTCAATTTATTGTTATTATTATTACGAGCGTCTTCATTATTTTATTTTACTATTATCAAAATTATTGTGTATTTTATATTAAGGTGTTTTTTTTCGGATTGGACCGTGTGTGTCACAATAATATATTAGATAAACTTCAATTTCTAATAATATTTTATATTATTATTTTCTCTTTAATTTCAATTTTTTATTATTATTATGATTGTATTCATTATTTTATTTTACTATTGTAAAAGTTGTTGTGTATTTTATATTAATGTGTTTTCTTATATATTATTTTTATTTTTCAGATTGAGCTTCATGTGTCACATTAATATATGATATAAACTTCAATTTTCTAATAATATTTCATTATTTTATTAGTAAAATAACATGAATAACATTTTAAATAACAACAATAACATTTAAATACAGTAATGAATAACTATTTAACATTTTAAATAGTTAGGTTGGAAATTATTTCTAACACTTATGTATTTTTCAGATCTAAAGGGAAAAAAAAAAAAGGGAAGTTCGTATAAGGGATATATAATGATTTATTTGTCTGAGAGTGTGTTTTTTTTTTTATTATTATGAGCATCTTCATTATTTTATTTTACTATTGTCAAAATTATTGTGTATTTTGTATTAAGGTGTTTTTTTGGGATTGGGCTGTGTGTGTCTCAATAATATATATTAGATAAACTTCAATTTCGAATAATATTTTATACTATTATTGTCTCTTTAATTTCAATTTATTATTATTATTATGATTGTATTCATTATTTTATTTTACTATTGCAAAAATTATTGTGTATTTTGTATTAATGTGTTTTCTTATATATTATTTTTGTATTAATGTGTTTTCATATATATTATTTTTGTTCTTCAGATTGAGCTTCCTGTGTCATAATAATATATGATATAAACTTCAATTTTCTAATTATATTTCATTATTTTATTTTACTATTGTAAAATAATAAAATAATATGAATAACATTTTAAATAACAACAATAACATTTAAATACAGTAATGAATAACTATTTAACATTTTATAGTTAGGTTGGAAATTTTTTCTAACACTTATGTATTTTTCAGATATAAAGAAAAAAAAAAAAAAAGAAGTCCGTATAAGGGATATATAATGATTTATTTGTTTGAGAGTGCGTTTTTTTTTATTATTATTATGAGCATCTTCATTATTTTATTTTACTATTATCAAAATTATTGTGTATTTTGTATTAAGGTGTTTTTTTTCGGATTGGACCGTGTGTGTCTCAATAATATA
Organism: Juglans microcarpa x Juglans regia; assembly: GCF_004785595.1. Lineage (NCBI taxonomy): Eukaryota > Viridiplantae > Streptophyta > Magnoliopsida > Fagales > Juglandaceae > Juglans > Juglans microcarpa x Juglans regia. The sequence goes on from NC_054607.1 coordinate 5,793,973, forward strand.
TATATTAGATAAACTTCAGTTTCTAATAATATTTTATACTATTATTGTCTCTTTAATTTCAATTTATTATTATTATTATGATTGTATTCATAATTTTATTTTACTATTGCAAAAATTATTGTGTATTTTGTATTAATGTGTTTTCGTATATATTATTTTTGTTCTTCAGATTGAGCTTCCTGTGTCACAATAATATATGATATAAACTTCAATTTTCTAATAATATTTCATTATTTTATTAGTAAAATAACATGAATAACATTTTAAATAACAACAATAACATTTAAATACAGTAATGAATAACTATTTAACATTTTAAATAGTTAGGTTGGAAATTATTTCTAACACTTATGTATTTTTCAGATCTAAAGGGAAAAAAAAAAAGGGAAGTTCGTATAAGGGATATATAATGATTTATTTGTCTGAGAGTGTGTTTTTTTTTTTATTATTATGAGCATCTTCATTATTTTATTTTACTATTGTCAAAATTATTGTGTATTTTGTATTAAGGTGTTTTTTTGGGATTGGGCTGTGTGTGTCTCAATAATATATATTAGATAAACTTCAATTTCGAATAATATTTTATACTATTATTGTCTCTTTAATTTCAATTTATTATTATTATTATGATTGTATTCATTATTTTATTTTACTATTGCAAAAATTATTGTGTATTTTGTATTAATGTGTTTTCTTATATATTATTTTTGTATTAATGTGTTTTCATATATATTATTTTTGTTCTTCAGATTGAGCTTCCTGTGTCATAATAATATATGATATAAACTTCAATTTTCTAATTATATTTCATTATTTTATTTTACTATTGTAAAATAATAAAATAATATGAATAACATTTTAAATAACAACAATAACATTTAAATACAGTAATGAATAACTATTTAACATTTTATAGTTAGGTTGGAAATTTTTTCTAACACTTATGTATTTTTCAGATATAAAGAAAAAAAAAAAAAAAAAGTCCGTATAAGGGATATATAATGATTTATTTGTTTGAGAGTGCGTTTTTTTTTATTATTATTATGAGCATCTTCATTATTTTATTTTACTATTGTCAAAATTATTGTGTATTTTGTATTAAGGTGTTTTTTTGGAATTGGGCTGTGTGTGTCTCAATAATATATATTAGATAAACTTCAGTTTCTAATAATATTTTATACTATTATTGTCTCTTTAATTTCAATTTATTATTATTATTATGATTGTATTCATAATTTTATTTTACTATTGCAAAAATTATTGTGTATTTTGTATTAATGTGTTTTCGTATATATTATTTTTGTTCTTCAGATTGAGCTTCCTGTGTCACAATAATATATGATATAAACTTCAATTTTCTAATAATATTTCATTATTTTATTTTACTATTGTAAAATAGTAAAATAATATGAATAACATTTTAAATAACAACAATAACATTTAAATACAGTAATGAAAAACTATTTAACATTTTATAGTTAAGCTGTAAATTTTTTCTAACACTTATGTATTTTTCAGATCTAAAAGAAAAAAAAAGAAAAAAAGAAAAAAGGAAGCCCATATAAGTGATTTATTTGTTTGAGAGTGGGCTTTTTATAGTTATTTATTTTAGTTAGATTTTGTGGGTGACTTCGGGCCCAGCCCGTATAAGAGTAAAGGGAAGTAACCCAGCCCTTCGGACGGCGCCGTTTTGGCACATCTGAAATCAAAACCCTAAGGGTTTCATAATTTCCTCACCCTCATATCGCGCCGCACGAAGCCATCCCTTCTCCCATTTCTTCTTCTTCTCTTCTTCTTCTTCTTCTTCTTCTTCTTCTTGCTCAAACCCTAACTTTTTTTTTCTTCCGCTTTCCTCACCCTCATATCGCGCCGCACGAAGCCATCCCTTCTCCCATTTCTTCTTCTTCTCTTCTTCTTCTTCCTCTTCTTCTTCTTGCTCAAACCCTAACTTTTTTTTTCTTCCGCTTTCGTCACCCTCATATCGCGCCGCACGAAGCCATCCCCTTCTCCCATTTCTTCTTCTTCTCTTCTTCTTCCTCTTCTTCTTCTTCTTGCTCAAACCCAAACTTTTTTTTCTTCCGCTCTCTGATGTGCCGCACGAACCCTCCCCTCCCTTCTCCCATCTCTTCTTCTTCTTCTTTCTTCTTTCTTCTTCTTCTTTCTTCTTCTTCTTCTTCTTCTTCTTGCTGAACCATGCGCCGCCATACCCATCTCGCCGAACTCATCCACCCTTGTTTTCGAGTCTCTCTGTTTCTCCCACCACCACGTCCTCTCTCTGCTTTCCACTCTCCGTCGCACACAACCTAGCCGCAGCCTACCAGTGATACCACTCACGGACCGTCGGCCTCACCTCACTCTCTGTCTTCGATTCCCCATTGTAAGTTTTTTTGTCTTTTTAAAATTACTTTGAAATCTCAAATCTGCTTCATGATATTATGTAATTGTTTAATTAGGGTTTTTGGATCCGAAAGTTAGGATTTTTGTGGTTCTGTTTGTGTTATTAGGTTTTGTGTTTAGACTTGTGTTGTTAAAATTACTTTCAAATTTCAAATCTGAAATATGTGGAGATTTACAAACGAGAAAAAAATCACTTGATTTTGGGAAATTAACATTCATCTGTAATATATTTCTGCTGGTTGTTGGGTGAATATTGTGTGTATTGCACTGGTTGCTTTGATCCGATTTCATGTAGAGTAATTTTATACTACTAAAATTTACTTTTAATGGAATGAAACAATTTTATTGATTGTTTGAGAATGAGTTGTAAAAATTTTATGCTCTGGAAATTTTTTCTAACACTTATGTATCACTATTTAACATGATTTTCATTATCTTATTTAGTTGGATTGGTAAAATTAGGAAATAAATGATATCTTATATTATATTTGTTACTGTGCATGTAATAATAATACAATAATTATAAACTTTTTAGTCCTAAAGTAACAGGTTTAAACCAACCTGTTAGAGTCCAAAATGTATCACTATTTAACATGATTTTCATTATCTTATTTAGTTGGATTGGTAAAATTAGGAAATAAATGATATCTTATATTATATTTGTTACTGTGCATGTAATAATAATACAATAATTATAAACTTTTTAGTCCGAAAGTAACAGGTTTAAACCAACCTGTTAGAGTCCAAAATACTACTTGTGCTGCTGCAATTTAAACCCATCTCAATGATGTTTGCTACTTGTGCTGCAGCAATTTTTCCTTCATTTTCAGCTTATATCTTCACTATGTAAGGCATGAACTTTGGCTTAAATTTCATTTGCTAGATGACTAAGTTTAAGTTAGTTTAAAACTTCATTTTTTCCCCTCTTATTTCACATTCAGCACCTAGAAAGATAGCAACAACACACTTCCAAAATCTGAAAACAAATCACTAAAAATAACTCACAGATAATATTAAGCAATCTGAAAACAAATCACTAAAAATAACTCACAGATAATATTAAGCAATAATCAATGAATAAAAAGGGGAAAAAAAAGTAAGTCATAAACCACTATACTAAACAACTATCAGAAAATATTACACTAAACAATCATGCACTCACAGTGATTAAACAACAGAAAGTTGCAGCTTTTTAAATCTCAGGCTGAGAACACTTTAGAAGAACCTGAAAACAAGCCAGAAAAGAAGCAGTAAAAATCAGCAGATCTGAAAGTTATCAACTAACAAGTTCTGAAAACAAACCACTAAAAATAACTCAAAGGCAATACTAAGCAATAATCAATGAATAAAAAAAAAAAAAAAAGTTAGAAAGCACTATACTAAACAACCATAAGAAAATATTACACTGAATAATCATGCACTCACAGCAAGTTCAGTTGATCCACACCCAAGAACACCTCACAGAACTGGGAAATCAACTGAAAACAAATCACCAATAAAAACCATCAGTAAACATAAAAAAACCAGCAAAAGTAAAAAATAGAAAGAAGAGGACTTTTGCTCAAGATCAACACCCAACCAGTAAAAGATGAACACTAAATTTGCTTATTCACCTATAACAATTTGTTTGATCCTTAGCAAAGACAAGAATTTGTTTACTTGGAAGTGAAGTTGCATGAGGAGCAAAGAGCAGAATTTGTTTAGTTGGAAGAAAGGCTGCATAGACGTGGATTGGTTTGGTTAGGTTTGGTCTCTCAAAACACATTATATTTATAAACTGCAGTGTCCCCTCTCCTCCCATGCATGTGTTTTTTTGTGTCTAGTGAGGGGTATGATTTTTTTTTTGTACAGTTTTTTTATCCACTTAGATGTATTGTACTTAAAAATCTTCCTGACATGATTTTTATTTTTCTTTTATTTTCTGTTTTTTTTATTGCTTCTTTCTTATTCCTTCTTATTCCCTGTTCTTCAGTGAGGATGTAATTTTTTTTTTTATCCGTGAGTTTTGTTTTTAAACAGCACAATTGAAATGAATACCACATTGATTCAACCTGCAGAGCAGGACTGCTTCAACCTGCAGAGCATAAAAAGAAGAAAAAGTATACAACTAAAGAGGAACTGACATAACTGTCAAAACTTAAAAGTAGAAAAATAATAAACCCAAAATAATCTAATGAAACTGCAAAATTGACTAAACATGCACTGATATTCCTTTTTCATTGAGAACGATTTTATTTTTATCCGTGAGTTTTGCACTACTTCAACCAAATTGATGGATGTGATTTTGCTGTGATGACAGAGTCTGAGACCGTTTCATGACATAGATAGGCTTGCTGTTTCTGTTACTGATAACTGCAAAGCCAACAGGATAAGAAAAAGGTCACTTGCTGTAGTGTCTCAATCGTTTTCTTTTTCTGGTTTGGGACTGGAATTTGCAGGAAAAAAAGGTGAAAATTAGTAAACTCAAAATAACTATTATCTGTGTTTTCTTTTTCTGGTTTGGGACTGGGATTTGCAGAAAAAAAAAAGGTGAAAATTAGTTAAGCTCAAAATAACTATTATCTGCCAAAACTGCAAAGCCAAAAGGATAAGGATAAGAAAAAGGTGACTTGCGTTTTTCTTTTTTCGTTTGGGACTGGGATCTGCAGACTTATCACGCATTTGAGTCCACAGTTTTCCTTTTTTGCTTCAACCTGCAGAGCATAAAAAGAAGAAAAATTATAAACCCAAAAAGGTGACTTTAACAAAGAACTAACAGAAAGGTGACTTGCGTTTTCCTTTTTTCGTTTGGGACTGGGATCTGCAGACTTATCACGCATTTCAGTCCACAGTTTTCCTTTTTTGCTTCAACCTGCAGAGCATAACAAGAATAAAAATTATAAACCTAAAAAGGTGACTTTAACAGAGAACTAACAGAAAACAAGGTTTTCCGTTAGGTGGCGTTAAATAGCCACTTATATAATAGAAGAGATATATCTCTTCTATTATATAAGTGGCTATTTAACGCCACCTAACGGAAAACCTTGTTTTCTGTTAGTTCTCTGTTAAAGTCACCTTTTTAGGTTTATAATTTTTATTCTTGTTATGCTCTGCAGGTTGAAGCAAAAAAGGAAAACTGTGGACTGAAATGCGTGATAAGTCTGCAGATCCCAGTCCCAAACGAAAAAAGGAAAACGCAAGTCACCTTTCTGTTAGTTCTTTGTTAAAGTCACCTTTTTGGGTTTATAATTTTTCTTCTTTTTATGCTCTGCAGGTTGAAGCAAAAAAGGAAAACTGTGGACTCAAATGCGTGATAAGTCTGCAGATCCCAGTCCCAAACGAAAAAAGAAAAACGCAAGTCACCTTTTTCTTATCCTTATCCTTTTGGCTTTGCAGTTTTGGCAGATAATAGTTATTTTGAGCTTAACTAATTTTCACCTTTTTTTTTTCTGCAAATCCCAGTCCCAAACCAGAAAAAGAAAACACAGATAATAGTTATTTTGAGTTTACTAATTTTCACCTTTTTTTCCTGCAAATTCCAGTCCCAAACCAGAAAAAGAAAACGATTGAGACACTACAGCAAGTGACCTTTTTCTTATCCTGTTGGCTTTGCAGTTATCAGTAACAGAAACAGCAAGCCTATCTATGTCATGAAACGGTCTCAGACTCTGTCATCACAGCAAAATCACATCCATCAATTTGGTTGAAGTAGTGCAAAACTCACGGATAAAAATAAAATCGTTCTCAATGAAAAAGGAATATCAGTGCATGTTTAGTCAATTTTGCAGTTTCATTAGATTATTTTGGGTTTATTATTTTTCTACTTTTAAGTTTTGACAGTTATGTCAGTTCCTCTTTAGTTGTATACTTTTTCTTCTTTTTATGCTCTGCAGGTTGAAGCAGTCCTGCTCTGCAGGTTGAATCAATGTGGTATTCATTTCAATTGTGCTGTTTAAAAACAAAACTCACGGATAAAAAAAAAAATTACATCCTCACTGAAGAACAGGGAATAAGAAGGAATAAGAAAGAAGCAATAAAAAAAACAGAAAATAAAAGAAAAATAAAAATCATGTCAGGAAGATTTTTAAGTACAATACATCTAAGTGGATAAAAAAACTGTACAAAAAAAAAATCATACCCCTCACTAGACACAAAAAAACACATGCATGGGAGGAGAGGGGACACTGCAGTTTATAAATATAATGTGTTTTGAGAGACCAAACCTAACCAAACCAATCCACGTCTATGCAGCCTTTCTTCCAACTAAACAAATTCTGCTCTTTGCTCCTCATGCAACTTCACTTCCAAGTAAACAAATTCTTGTCTTTGCTAAGGATCAAACAAATTGTTATAGGTGAATAAGCAAATTTAGTGTTCATCTTTTACTGGTTGGGTGTTGATCTTGAGCAAAAGTCCTCTTCTTTCTATTTTTTACTTTTGCTGGTTTTTTTATGTTTACTGATGGTTTTTATTGGTGATTTGTTTTCAGTTGATTTCCCAGTTCTGTGAGGTGTTCTTGGGTGTGGATCAACTGAACTTGCTGTGAGTGCATGATTATTCAGTGTAATATTTTCTTATGGTTGTTTAGTATAGTGCTTTCTAACTTTTTTTTTTTTTTTATTCATTGATTATTGCTTAGTATTGCCTTTGAGTTATTTTTAGTGGTTTGTTTTCAGAACTTGTTAGTTGATAACTTTCAGATCTGCTGATTTTTACTGCTTCTTTTCTGGCTTGTTTTCAGGTTCTTCTAAAGTGTTCTCAGCCTGAGATTTAAAAAGCTGCAACTTTCTGTTGTTTAATCACTGTGAGTGCATGATTGTTTAGTGTAATATTTTCTGATAGTTGTTTAGTATAGTGGTTTATGACTTACTTTTTTTTCCCCTTTTTATTCATTGATTATTGCTTAATATTATCTGTGAGTTATTTTTAGTGATTTGTTTTCAGATTGCTTAATATTATCTGTGAGTTATTTTTAGTGATTTGTTTTCAGATTTTGGAAGTGTGTTGTTGCTATCTTTCTAGGTGCTGAATGTGAAATAAGAGGGGAAAAAATGAAGTTTTAAACTAACTTAAACTTAGTCATCTAGCAAATGAAATTTAAGCCAAAGTTCATGCCTTACATAGTGAAGATATAAGCTGAAAATGAAGGAAAAATTGCTGCAGCACAAGTAGCAAACATCATTGAGATGGGTTTAAATTGCAGCAGCACAAGTAGTATTTTGGACTCTAACAGGTTGGTTTAAACCTGTTACTTTCGGACTAAAAAGTTTATAATTATTGTATTATTATTACATGCACAGTAACAAATATAATATAAGATATCATTTATTTCCTAATTTTACCAATCCAACTAAATAAGATAATGAAAATCATGTTAAATAGTGATACATTTTGGACTCTAACAGGTTGGTTTAAACCTGTTACTTTAGGACTAAAAAGTTTATAATTATTGTATTATTATTACATGCACAGTAACAAATATAATATAAGATATCATTTATTTCCTAATTTTACCAATCCAACTAAATAAGATAATGAAAATCATGTTAAATAGTGATACATAAGTGTTAGAAAAAATTTCCAGAGCATAAAATTTTTACAACTCATTCTCAAACAATCAATAAAATTGTTTCATTCCATTAAAAGTAAATTTTAGTAGTATAAAATTACTCTACATGAAATCGGATCAAAGCAACCAGTGCAATACACACAATATTCACCCAACAACCAGCAGAAATATATTACAGATGAATGTTAATTTCCCAAAATCAAGTGATTTTTTTCTCGTTTGTAAATCTCCACATATTTCAGATTTGAAATTTGAAAGTAATTTTAACAACACAAGTCTAAACACAAAACCTAATAACACAAACAGAACCACAAAAATCCTAACTTTCGGATCCAAAAACCCTAATTAAACAATTACATAATATCATGAAGCAGATTTGAGATTTCAAAGTAATTTTAAAAAGACAAAAAAACTTACAATGGGGAATCGAAGACAGAGAGTGAGGTGAGGCCGACGGTCCGTGAGTGGTATCACTGGTAGGCTGCGGCTAGGTTGTGTGCGACGGAGAGTGGAAAGCAGAGAGAGGACGTGGTGGTGGGAGAAACAGAGAGACTCGAAAACAAGGGTGGATGAGTTCGGCGAGATGGGTATGGCGGCGCATGGTTCAGCAAGAAGAAGAAGAAGAAGAAGAAGAAAGAAGAAGAAGAAAGAAGAAAGAAGAAGAAGAAGAGATGGGAGAAGGGAGGGGAGGGTTCGTGCGGCACATCAGAGAGCGGAAGAAAAAAAAAGTTTGGGTTTGAGCAAGAAGAAGAAGAAGAGGAAGAAGAAGAGAAGAAGAAGAAATGGGAGAAGGGGATGGCTTCGTGCGGCGCGATATGAGGGTGACGAAAGCGGAAGAAAAAAAAAGTTAGGGTTTGAGCAAGAAGAAGAAGAGGAAGAAGAAGAAGAGAAGAAGAAGAAATGGGAGAAGGGATGGCTTCGTGCGGCGCGATATGAGGGTGAGGAAAGCGGAAGAAAAAAAAAGTTAGGGTTTGAGCAAGAAGAAGAAGAAGAAGAAGAAGAAGAAGAGAAGAAGAAGAAATGGGAGAAGGGATGGCTTCGTGCGGCGCGATATGAGGGTGAGGAAATTATGAAACCCTTAGGGTTTTGATTTCAGATGTGCCAAAACGGCGCCGTCCGAAGGGCTGGGTTACTTCCCTTTACTCTTATACGGGCTGGGCCCGAAGTCACCCACAAAATCTAACTAAAATAAATAACTATAAAAAGCCCACTCTCAAACAAATAAATCACTTATATGGGCTTCCTTTTTTCTTTTTTTCTTTTTTTTTCTTTTAGATCTGAAAAATACATAAGTGTTAGAAAAAATTTACAGCTTAACTATAAAATGTTAAATAGTTTTTCATTACTGTATTTAAATGTTATTGTTGTTATTTAAAATGTTATTCATATTATTTTACTATTTTACAATAGTAAAATAAAATAATGAAATATTATTAGAAAATTGAAGTTTATATCATATATTATTGTGACACAGGAAGCTCAATCTGAAGAACAAAAATAATATATACGAAAACACATTAATACAAAATACACAATAATTTTTGCAATAGTAAAATAAAATTATGAATACAATCATAATAATAATAATAAATTGAAATTAAAGAGACAATAATAGTATAAAATATTATTAGAAACTGAAGTTTATCTAATATATATTATTGAGACACACACAGCCCAATTCCAAAAAAACACCTTAATACAAAATACACAATAATTTTGACAATAGTAAAATAAAATAATGAAGATGCTCATAATAATAATAAAAAAAAACGCACTCTCAAACAAATAAATCATTATATATCCCTTATACGGACTTTTTTTTTTTTTTTTCTTTATATCTGAAAAATACATAAGTGTTAGAAAAAATTTCCAACCTAACTATAAAATGTTAAATAGTTATTCATTACTGTATTTAAATGTTATTGTTGTTATTTAAAATGTTATTCATATTATTTTATTATTTTACAATAGTAAAATAAAATAATGAAATATAATTAGAAAATTGAAGTTTATATCATATATTATTATGACACAGGAAGCTCAATCTGAAGAACAAAAATAATATATATGAAAACACATTAATACAAAAATAATATATAAGAAAACACATTAATACAAAATACACAATAATTTTTGCAATAGTAAAATAAAATAATGAATACAATCATAATAATAATAATAAATTGAAATTAAAGAGACAATAATAGTATAAAATATTATTCGAAATTGAAGTTTATCTAATATATATTATTGAGACACACACAGCCCAATCCCAAAAAAACACCTTAATACAAAATACACAATAATTTTGACAATAGTAAAATAAAATAATGAAGATGCTCATAATAATAAAAAAAAAAACACACTCTCAGACAAATAAATCATTATATATCCCTTATACGAACTTCCCTTTTTTTTTTTCCCTTTAGATCTGAAAAATACATAAGTGTTAGAAATAATTTCCAACCTAACTATTTAAAATGTTAAATAGTTATTCATTACTGTATTTAAATGTTATTGTTGTTATTTAAAATGTTATTCATGTTATTTTACTAATAAAATAATGAAATATTATTAGAAAATTGAAGTTTATATCATATATTATTGTGACACAGGAAGCTCAATCTGAAGAACAAAAATAATATATACGAAAACACATTAATACAAAATACACAATAATTTTTGCAATAGTAAAATAAAATTATGAATACAATCATAATAATAATAATAAATTGAAATTAAAGAGACAATAATAGTATAAAATATTATTAGAAACTGAAGTTTATCTAATATATATATTATTGAGACACACACGGTCCAATCCGAAAAAAAAACACCTTAATACAAAATACACAATAATTTTGATAATAGTAAAATAAAATAATGAAGATGCTCATAATAATAATAAAAAAAAACGCACTCTCAAACAAATAAATCATTATATATCCCTTATACGGACTTCTTTTTTTTTTTTTTTCTTTATATCTGAAAAATACATAAGTGTTAGAAAAAATTTCCAACCTAACTATAAAATGTTAAATAGTTATTCATTACTGTATTTAAATGTTATTGTTGTTATTTAAAATGTTATTCATATTATTTTATTATTTTACAATAGTAAAATAAAATAATGAAATATAATTAGAAAATTGAAGTTTATATCATATATTATTATGACACAGGAAGCTCAATCTGAAGAACAAAAATAATATATATGAAAACACATTAATACAAAAATAATATATAAGAAAACACATTAATACAAAATACACAATAATTTTTGCAATAGTAAAATAAAATAATGAATACAATCATAATAATAATAATAAATTGAAATTAAAGAGACAATAATAGTATAAAATATTATTCGAAATTGAAGTTTATCTAATATATATTATTGAGACACACACAGCCCAATCCCAAAAAAACACCTTAATACAAAATACACAATAATTTTGACAATAGTAAAATAAAATAATGAAGATGCTCATAATAATAAAAAAAAAAACACACTCTCAGACAAATAAATCATTATATATCCCTTATACGAACTTCCCTTTTTTTTTTTCCCTTTAGATCTGAAAAATACATAAGTGTTAGAAATAATTTCCAACCTAACTATTTAAAATGTTAAATAGTTATTCATTACTGTATTTAAATGTTATTGTTGTTATTTAAAATGTTATTCATGTTATTTTACTAATAAAATAATGAAATATTATTAGAAAATTGAAGTTTATATCATATATTAATGTGACACATGAAGCTCAATCTGAAAAATAAAAATAATATATAAGAAAACACATTAATATAAAATACACAACAACTTTTACAATAGTAAAATAAAATAATGAATACAATCATAATAATAATAAAAAATTGAAATTAAAGAGAAAATAATAATATAAAATATTATTAGAAATTGAAGTTTATCTAATATATTATTGTGACACACACGGTCCAATCCGAAAAAAAAACACCTTAATATAAAATACACAATAATTTTGATAATAGTAAAATAAAATAATGAAGACGCTCGTAATAATAATAACAATAAATTGAAATTAAAGAGCGAATAATAATATAAAATATTATTAAAAATTTGAAATTTATCTAATATATTATTATGACAAAACAGGAGAAGTATATAAATAATTCTCATATCCTCATTAGGTTTGGGATTAATGAGAAAGTTTTGAATAAAATACTATAAACAAATTTTAAAAATTGTTTAAAATTTTTTGCATCATTCCAAAATGTTTGAAAATGATATATTTGAACAGTCTTTTTGTGCTTATAATAGTGTGTATGTGTACAATACAATCAAAATTTACAATGTATTTTGTGTCTAGACAGGAATTATCGTCGTTGTCAAGAGATCTAAATATATAAAAGACTCTCTACTATTCGTTACAAGACATGTAAGTGCCTTTTTATATAATATATATATTTCTTCTTTTGCTAGACCCTACTTGTACTTTTTAGTAGGTACTTACTAATAGCAAATTAATTGTTTATAGCATTTAAAATGCGACATGAAGGTATGCATTTCGCATTAAGTAGTTATTAATTATTCATTTAGTCTTCGTTGTGTGGAACAGTATCCAACCTTTTGAAGAATTGTTTGCTTCATTAACATAATGAGAAGTGGTAAGATTGTGTTAATAAATTATGTAACATTTATTTTTAAATAGTAATATTAATTTTGTAAAAGTTAAGCTTGAAAACTCTTTTTTGAAGATCATGGAAAACAACCAGCAAAGAAAATCCCGTATAAAGATTTACCAGAAGAGAAAAAGGAAGAAGTCCGTAGAAAACAAAGAGAAAGATATGCTAAAAAAAAAGCGTTTAGAAGCAATTCCATCCAGTTAAAAGATTCAACTTTATTTGGGGATGATCAAATGACTACGTCAATTGATGAACCTTCAAATAATGATGTCCAACATATAAACAGCATTCAGGACTTCGCTGTTCTACAGAAGGTGTCAAAGAGACAACGAATTTTTCGCGCTAATGTTGACATCAATGAATTGACTTCATCTCATGAAGTATGTGTTCCTCCTGGTGTTAATGTCTGTATGGTTGGTTCTGAGGCAACTTCATCATTAAACAATGTGACGAATCATTCTGATTGTCCGAGTGATTCTATGGATTCTCTGATATGCAAATCGGGAAACACATATATAGATGAAACAACCGTCTCTAATCAGCTTTTAATTCAACAGGTTTTCCTGAAAATATTTTTTTTATCTTTCTTATTCAAGCAACCTTATATTCTTTTTCATTGAAATTTGAAAACATCCTATTCAAATAGGCTCCATATGTTATTCGAGAAGAGTCAAGCTTTGAAACAAGTATACCGCCACCGTGTAGGGGTAAGAAACAAGTATAATTATATTATTCGTTCTTCTGATTCTTTTGTCAACTCTTGTCACTCTCCCAATATTGTCCTTAGTCAAATCATTCAAAGAATTCGATGGGTTTACGCCTATTGTCTTGTGTTCATTTTATTACTGAATAGGTGGGGGTCATCGCCGCTCTGTTGGACTTCGACAGTTATTACAAGTCGTGCCATATGAAGCATATTCTTTGCCATATGTCCCTTGTTGCAGACATTGTAAAGCAAAACGATTCTATCACGAGACAAACGGATTTTGTTGTGCTGATGGGACAATTTCTTTGGTCGCAAATGATGTCCCTGATCAGCTTTATGATCTTTTTACCTCCAACACAGATGAAGCCGTGCATTTTAAAACCTATGTTCGAACTTATAATAACAAGTTTGCATTTACATCTTTTGGAGTTAAATTCGATAGAAATCTTTGCAGACGGAATAGAGGGATTTATACATTCCGAACTCAGGGACAAATCTATCACTATATCAATGATTTAGTGCCTTTAAATGGCCGTCCTTCTTATCTCCAACTGTATTTCTATGATACTGAGCATGAATTGGAAAATCGCATTTCTGATTCTGGCAGAATGAATCCATCAATTATAGCTCAACTCATTGATATTCTTCGCATCAATCCATACTCTGTGTTTTTCCGGTCTCTTGGTGATTTGCCAAATTTGGAAAATCAAGTAATCCATATAAGATCAGATGCTGGCCTAGATCAGCGTGTATTCAATGCCCCGACATCTTCACAAGTTGCAGCAATATGGGTTGAAAATGAAGATGCAGATCAGTTGGAAGGACGGGACATTTGTGTCTTCAATCATTCCGGTGGAAGTCATATAGTTCAGTACTATTTTGGCTGCTATGATCCACTTCAGTATCCGCTGTTATTTCCTTTTGGGGATACTGGTTGGCATCAAGGCATTCGAAAGGTCAATAGAGGAAGCATATTAATACGTGATCAAACAACCCAATCAATAGATCCTCACCAATCAATATCAGCAGAAGAGTTGCTTAGAAGAGAACAACGAGGTGAGAGTGTAAATTTAATCTTCCCATTTTGTACTTAGTTTGTAGATATCCAATTTTATAATGTTTCATTCTTCTTCAACTTTTGTAGCATCAAACAGAAAAACGAAGGATCCCATTGTTTCATGTCGTGAATATTATTCCTACAAATTGCAAATCAGAGAGAATGTCAGATCGATTTTATTACTATCTGGTCGTCTATTGCAGCAATTTGTTGTTGATATGTATGTTAAGATCGAGACATCAAGATTAGATTATTTTCGTACCAAACAACAACATATTCGATCTGAGTTATATCAAGGTATTGTTGATACTATAACACTTGGGGAAACTAATGCTTCGAATGTTGGAAAACGAATCATTCTGCCTTCGTCGTTTATTGGAGGTCCAAGAGACATGCGAAAAAGATATATGGAAGCAATGGCTTTAGTTCAGCGTTATGGTAAGCCAGACATTTTTTTAACAATGACATGCAATCCAAATTGGCAAGAAATTTCAAATGAATTACGCGTCCATGAGGAGAGTCAAAATCGGCCTGATTTGGTTGCTCGGGTGTTTCGTGCAAAATTAGAAGAATTAAAGGATCGTTTATTCAAACGACAGATATTTGGAAAAGTTTCAGCATATGTTTATGTTATTGAGCATCAAAAAAGAGGGCTTCCACATGCTCACTTTTTAATCATATTACAGAGGGATTGGAAACTCTATGCACCTGAATCTTTTGATGAGATTGTGTCGGCAGAAATACCTGATAAAAATACGAATTTACACTTACATAATGCTGTTGTCAAGCATATGATACATGGACCATGTGGGGTGTTGAATCCAACAAATGTTTGCATGAAAAAAAATGGTTATTGCAAAAACCATTATCCAAAAAATTTTGCGTCGCGTACAACTGTTGGAAATGACTGCTTTCCAATATATAGGCGTTCTGACAATGGAATAACTGTCAACGTGAGAGGTCATAATTTGGATAATCGTTGGGTTGTTCCATATAATCCGTATTTGCTTGCAACATTTGACTGTCACATTAATGTCGAGATTTGTTCTACGGTAAAAGCAGTCAAATATCTATATAAGTACATTTACAAAGGGCATGATCGTGTTGCTTTCAATTTGGTTTCTGAACAAAATAATCCACAAATTGATGAAATCCAACAATTCCAATCGGCTCGATGGATTGCTCCGCCTGAAGCTATGTGGAGAATATATGGCTTCATTGTTAATGAAATGTATCCAGCAGTGTATAGCTTACATTTACATCTTGAGGATCAACACCAAGTAACTTTTCGAGCAAATGAAGACTTAGTCAATGTTCTCAACTCTGATCGGTCTGCAAAATCGATGTTAACAGAATTCTTTGCATTAAACCGAGTGGACGAGTATGCCAGGACGTTGTTGTATAAAGAATTTCCAGAATTCTATGTTTGGAACCAACAATACAAAGAGTGGACTTGTCGAAAAAATAAAACTGTTATAGGTCGAATTATTACAGCAAATCCATTTGAAGGTGAGAGGTATTATCTACGGATATTACTAAATCATGTAAGAGGGCCTTTGTCATTTGAAAATCTTAGGACAGTTGATGGTGTTGTGGCTCCAACATTTCGTGAAGCAGCGACTATGCGTGGTTTGCTACAGAGAGACAGTGGCTTAGAAGATTGTTTACATGAAGCAGCTCTATATCAAATACCATCCAGTTTGAGGCGACTTTTCGCAACTATATTGGTTTATTGCAATCCAACCAATCCGAGAGAGCTTTGGGAACGTTTTGAGCAAGATATGTCGGTTGATTTTAGGTCAACTGAAGATTCTATGTTCAATATAAGAATGCAAGTTTTGCGCTCAATCTCTTTTACACTTGAATCAATGGGAAAAGACATTAATTCATTTCATCTTCTTGATGACAATATTTGTTTCGATGAAGACCAATTCGAATCTAGAGAAATTGATGATGAATTGGCTGTTGAAATTCCAGAAGAAGATATTGCTGCATTAGAATCCCTTAATAGTGAACAACGACATGTTTATAATGAAGTTTTGGGAAAGGTTTTTTCAAATAGAGCTGCAACATTCTTCGTTGATGGCCCTGGTGGGACAGGAAAGACATTCTTGTACAAGGCACTTCTCGCAGCAGTGAGATCAAGAAAATTAGTGGCTCTTGCAACTGCTTCATCTGGTGTTGCTGCATCTATCCTTCCTGGAGGTCGAACAGCACACTCACGCTTTAAGATTCCATTGGATACTGATGAACATAGCATGTGTTGTGTCAGTAAACAAAGTGCCATTGCAAAGCTATTGCGTGTAACAAAGTTAATTATATGGGATGAGGCCCCTATGTCAAGAAAACAACACATCGAAGCATTAGATAAAATGCTACGAGACATTAATGATTCAGAGTTAACATTCGGTGGAAAAGTTATCGTTTTTGGTGGAGATTTTCGTCAGGTTTTACCTGTGGTTCGTAAAGGAACAAGACAAGAACAAATCGACGCCAGTTTGGTTTCTTCCTATTTGTGGCCTACATTCATCAAGTTTCATTTAACTCAAAATATGCGAGCAAGATTGGATCCAATTTTTTCAGAATATATCTTAGAATTAGGCAACGGAATGCCACCAATCACAGTTGATGAAACTATAAAGATTCCTGATGGTATGCTTGTTTCGTATGAAGATGACTGCACTTCTTTGGATCATTTAATAGATGCCGTTTTTCATGATATTCATGAATATTCAATAAATATTTCAGCTATGATGAATCGGGCCATATTAACACCGAAAAACAGTTATGTTGATGAAATAAATGCATCGCTAATTCATAGATTTCCTGGTGAGCTTAGGCAATATTATAGCTTTGATGAAGCAATAGATGCATCTGAACAATCAATCATGGAGGATTTTTTGAATACTCTAACCCCAAATGGACTTCCTCCTCATGAATTGTTACTGAAGATAAATTGTCCCATCATGCTGCTTAGAAACATCAATCCTTCAGAAGGACTATGCAACGGAACACGCCTAATTTGTCGAGCTTTTGATCGAAATGTCATTGATGCAGAAATCGCAGTTGGACACCATTGCGGAAAAAGAGTCTTTATTCCAAGGATCCCATTCTTACCAACTGTTGATGAAAATAGTGGTTTCCCATTCAAACGAACCCAGTTCCCTATCAGATTAAGCTTTGCAATGACTATAAATAAGTCACAAGGGCAAACGTTGGATTTTGTTGGGATATATTTACCTCAGCCTGTTTTCTCACATGGTCAATTATATGTGGCTTTATCAAGGGCTAAGACTGCATCTACAGTAAAGGTTTTAATACGGCCAGTGTCGACTGAACGATCAGAAAAGAACTGCACAAAAAATATTGTGTATACAGAATTATTAAGATTGGGATGTTCAGATTAATATTATATGGGTAATGATTCAATTGCATAATTTGAGTTTTATATTATATTCTTGAAATATTTATTGTATTCTTTAATTTTCTTTGCAATTTCCTTTCTAAATTTAGTATTGGGTTTATCATACTTATACGTTTAATATATTTGTATGTGAACAGCTTTAAAGATGAGGACGGTTTATACATCGATAAAAGATATCACTCCAAATATAAGAAATTGGAAAATAAAAATGATCGTGGCAGACAAGTCACCCAAACGAACAGGGCAACGCTCGCCAGTAAAGTACCAAAACCTAACGTTGATTGATCCAGAGGTATAATATTTATTTCTATCTATCATCTTTTATTTTTTTCCATATACTAAAAACTTGTAAATGATTTTCTTATTCTTGCATCCTATTTATTAAATTTGTTTATTTGTTTTTTTACTACTGATTTGTTGGGTTTTTTTTTTGTTTCATTTTTTAAATCGTTTCATATTATATAAATGTAGATGATGTTCCGTTTATTTAGTTCTCTTCCTATAACACATTTAAAAGA
The DNA here is from genome assembly GCF_004785595.1 of Juglans microcarpa x Juglans regia. NCBI lineage: Eukaryota > Viridiplantae > Streptophyta > Magnoliopsida > Fagales > Juglandaceae > Juglans > Juglans microcarpa x Juglans regia. The sequence goes on from NC_054607.1 coordinate 5,812,291, forward strand.
AATTATTTTTTTAAAACCCAAAAACAATTTAAAATTAAACAAAATTATTATGCTCAATTATTCACAATAATTTTTTGTTCGTTTCAATTTCTTATACTGTACAGGGAAATCGAGTCCAAGCCACAATGTTTGATAAAGATATTGACTCACGAGATAATACTTTACATCTTTTCCAGTCATATTACATCAGTAATGCATATGTGAAGCCGCTTGATCCAAAGTATAGAATTGAAAAATATGAATATCAATGGATCCTAAATTCTAGAACGATAATTGAGGAAGTTCCGAAAGATGAAGAACAATTGGAGCCACCGAAGTACCAACTCGTTCCATTCAATGAACTAGATGCTTACAAAAATTCAATTGCAGAAATAGGTAATTGACTCTTTATTTTAGAATATTTGATTATGAATATATTAAAAATTTAAATCTTATTTCTCAGATATTTTGGCTGTTGCAATCCACATCAAGCCATGTAGAGAGATAACTTCAGCGCATGGACCTACAACTATTCAGGAAATTTACGTCATTGATCAAAGGTAAAAATATTTTTTTGGGTAGGTTACTCTTTTAGAATTATGTTTCATTCTTTATTTCTTACATATTTTGTTAATTCTTTTTTTTATTCCAATTTTGTAGCTTAAACCCCATATGTTTAACTATGTGGGGTCAATTTGTTCAAGATGAATGCAAAACAATCTCAGAAATAATAAAGACAAAGCCAGTTATACTTGGAACAGGAATAAGAGTTGGTTCTTACAATGGTATTTTTAATAATTAACAATATTATATTTTTTTTATATTGTATATGCTTGCATTAACTATGATCTCTATTTCCAATGAAGGATTGTCTCTTTCATCGCGTCCGAAAAGTAAATTTGTGATCAATCCTGTTCTTCCTGAAGCAACTTCATTGCAGGAGTGGTAATTATTACAAATATAAGTCATTATTTGTTTCATGCCACTTGAATATTGAAATCTCCATATTTTTATTTTTTATGTTGCATTTGTTTTTATGAATTTTAAGGGCGGTGATTAATGACTTATTACTTGAGAGTATTATTGCAAAATGGTTGACATACCCGTCAACATCTCTATCTTCTGTTGGTATTCGAGAAATTATCAAGAATTGTGATGTTGCTGAGTTTATTAAAAGTTTACAACCCATGCAGGTAAAATCCTATTCTTTGTAGCAAATTGAAATATTTATGCAATCAATTCACCTAAAAAATTGTTTCTAATGTAATGTAGAAAGCAAGATTTTGGATAAAGGCGAAGATAATTGTGGTTGACTTGCGCCAGATATTTTTTTACATGTCATGTATTGGCTGCAATAAAGGAACTGGGTATGATTACAATGATACATTCCTTTGTTACCATTGTAAACATCAAAGCATTTCTCAACCACGGTATGTATCTTTCAAATTTTTTGTTTTATTTGATGATTTACGTAATAGATTTAATGTGTAGCTTTTATTGATTCTAACTTAAAATGATATTTCCATCAAATTTATAGTTCTCGAGCATATGTTGAACTCGACGATGGTACAGGAAAATTATCTGCTGTTATGTTTGGTGAAGTTGTAGAACAAGCATTCGGTTGTTCGGCAGTTGAACTCATGAATCACACTGGTGATGTATGTTTTCTTATTTTTCATTAAATTTATTGTTGTTAGTAAAAAAGTTCATCTTAGAATTTTTGACATGTTTACTACATTATCTATGAGCACATTGAGTTTTATATTAATTTCCCATATTTCTGTTCTTTAAATTTTTATTAATCATGGAAGCTTATTAAAAATTTTCTTTACAGGAGCATCTACCATATATTGAAAATCTTGTAGCAGAAGTTTCGCAAAAAGAATGGATGATCCAACTTTTAGCAGATCCCAATCGAATCAACCAGCAGCAATACAAGAATTTCAATGTCGTCTCTATTGATGCAGTAGAAAATGACACAAAATGATGCATCATAGTAAAAATATCAAATGACTCATATTATGAACTGATATTTTAGTTAGTTTTGTAAATATGTGTTTGATTATGTTATATTATAAACTAATGTTTTATAAATATTAATGTTTTACTGAACTAGGCAAACGTGCTTTGCACGTTGTTCCGACCTAGTATATATATATATATATATATATATATATATATATATTGATTGAAAGAGGCGGAAGAGACAATGATCGATCTTAAATGTAGAACATCGCAGTAGCAGTCGGTTTGACCATTCTCATTCACATATATAATTGGTGCGAGACTCAAAAACATTGGCCAGAAAGCACGGAAAGCTGAGACACTGCTTTTTGTCCTTCTCTCCAGTGTCCCCCCATATTACTCTCCAGTCAACGACATCAGATCCGACTTTTAATCATATTCACCGGAGATAACGAATTTATAAGAAAACAATTTCATGCAAACATGTCGTTTCTGATTTGAACGGGTAGATATGTTGTGCAGCTAGGCACCTTATCATTGAACAAATTACTAGCTTGCTTTTTTCTCAATACTTGAGATATATAGCATATCAATCATTTTGTATAACTGATTTTAAATCAAATTATTTGGTGAGAGAAATGCTTTAACTAATTTTTAAAAATAAATTTACAAAGTGACTTGACGTGGTACGTTATATTATAAAATTATTTTTATTATAAAATAGATCTAATGTATCATATGAAATCATGTCAATTTATTAATTTACTTTATGATTATAGCATTTCTCATTTGGCGATTAAAGGTGCCAAGATGGGTACATAAAACATACAATTACCACTTCTGTAAGCCAAGTTGGGGGCACAAGGATTGATAAATTACCACTTCTAAATATTGACCAGATGATCATCAGACGTTAGTGATTAGGAACACAAAGTACAGGGTTCTTTGGATCATACCATTAGTGATAATTAACACCGGAAGAACTAACGTTTCATCAACATGTCCAATGAGAAAAATCTGGCAAAAGGTGATTACTTTCCGAGAAATCTCTATACAACAAAGAGCTTGGATATTGACATTCACAGTGATCTCTCTCTCTCTAGCTCTCTCTCTCTCTCTCTCTCTCTCTCTCTCTCAAACATTCACTTCATTCATATTAGACGATGGGAAAACCTTGCGTTCTGATGATCTGTTCCTGCTCAGCATCCTCTTCAGCGAACAACTCAGGGACGAAGATGATGATGAAGTTACTGATACAGAATCTCCCATCACTGCATTTTGATCACTCTGATTTTCACAACCCGGAATATCAATCACAAACTCCATTGCAGAATCCCCATCACTGCCCACAGTTCCCAACTCAATCCCTACCCCCTCCGAAGAATCAACAGCTGAATCAGTCCCTGCATTCGCTTCCGAACCAACCGTCACGACCTTAGCCTCGCACACCACCGGAGCTCTGCAAATGGGACAATTCGTATGAGAACTCAACCACGTGTCAATGCACTCCACGTGAAAACCGTGGTGGCACTTGGGCAAGTCCCTCCCCATCTCGTTTTCCTCAAACGGGCTCAAGCAAATGACGCATTCCAACCCATTCTTGTGCTCCGCTGAGCTGTATAGAAAGAGAGGGATCGTAGTGATGAGTGACGCGTCGAGACCTTTCGTTGGAGGACTGGGAACAGAGGTGTCGAGGTTGAAGGTATGGAAATGGTGGAACCGAGAGGGTCGGAGCGCGTGCGAGACCGTCATGGAGCGTCGCCGCCGTTGCTGGGCTTGGGCTAAGAACCATTTCGCATAGACGTGGAGAAGCAAGACGAAGAGGATGACAAGGAGTAGAGATATTACGGCCGCGAGCATGATGTTTCCGTCGTAAGAGAATATGCTCCGGACTATGTGGCTGAGTGTGTTGGTGGCTTGCTCTGGCAACTCAGGAGGGCTGGAGCTGGACATTGTGATCAATGAGCAGCAAGATAGAATGGTGGGTCTCTCTGCAATCTTGTGTCTATGAGCAATCTTGTGTGCGGAGAAGGTGGGGGATATAAGAATAAAGATAAGCAATGGAATCTTCTTCTTTCTTTTTCTTTAGCGTGAGAGAACGTTTACGTGAAAATAAAGTCGTTGCTAAAGGTTTTATATTTTGGAGATTGTGCAAAAACTCTCTCTCTCTCTCTCTCTCTCTCTCTCTCTCTCTCTCTCTCGTGTGTGTGGGGTTACCCTGAAGTCAAAAAAGAAATCCCTTTATTCAAGGAGATAATGAGACTCATATGCATGGGAGAGGAGAGAAAGGGGCAGAAATGAAGGACTCGTGAAGGCGACGGCAGTAGAGGGTGTTGGTGGGTGGGTGGGGTTATTTGATTCATGTGGTATTTGATATTTGTTTAGTGTGTGGGGGTGGAGGTACGGATCCCAATGCCAGATAGGTGGGGTTCCTTTGAGGCCCCCATCTTTTTCAACTTCTTTCTGCGTCTTAGTGTCTTTTATTAGTTTTTGGTGTTTCTTGTGTGGTACATTGGTAGTAAGGTGTGGGGACCCCCCACTCAGACTATATTGGATCAGAGGTCCCATGTGAATCCAACCAGTAACAAGACAATGTCTTCTTTTGACTCTCTGCAAACACAACCATCTGCTTCCTCTTTTTCCCTTTTTTTTTGAGTAAATGGTCATACCCATGATCTACAACCACGACCATCTGCTTCTTCTACAGTAGGTCCTTTGCTAGCTTTCTTCCACCTTTTCTTGCTGCATGTTTTGGGCAAGTGATCAAACTTTAGGTGTTAATTCTAGGCTCGTGACCTGGGACCTATCTCAGGGTCAAATGTACCACCACCCCATACATGTGACAGATTTAAGATTCAGTCGTAGCCTCGTGGGTACACAATCTATAGACCCAATATCCAAAAACCATATGAGATTTGGAGCCATTTTGGGGGTTCTGGACTTTGCAGAGAAGAAGACTGCACATCACATATTTGAACCATTTTGGATTTGATGATTATTTGATATGGTGAACCCAATGTTGCATTTATATGCTGATGCTACTACATCATCTTGTTGACGAATGAGAATCAAAAGAATGGAAACTTGCCTCAGCATTTTGGGTTTATAAAATTACAAAGTTCTTGTGAGCTTTATTTAGTCCATGAGTTTGTATCGTTTCTCTTGGACACCTGTAACTCCCATTTGAATCTCAATTATAGTGTGGAGTGGCACCTGAAATCCAAAATGCTGATACTATTAGGATGTAACTCCACAATATACACCCACCAACCAAACGAAAATAAAAATCCGAGATTAATATATGCTAAACTGCTCATTTGCAGTATCACAATCCAAATCATGGTTGGCATCTGTAATTCTCAGTATTTACCATCACTTACAACAGATGGTTCTTTGAAATCCTAACACTGTCGTGGAGGAGAAAGAGCTTTATCCAACTTGTCCCAACATATTTGCATGACATATGGAGGGAGCAAGCATTAGTCAAGTCAACCATAGAAAGAAAATTACCTCAATGTATGGAATTTCTTTCAGAGGCCTGTCAGCAAAATAAGCATATAATGCTCTCAAAACTGCCTGCAACAATAAAGGAATACAGAACTTAGTTGGATCATAATTGCGACATCAACTATTGATACACACAGATGCTCTATATGATATATATATATATATATATATATAACCTGATCAGATATCACTACAACAGGTGCTCGTTGTCGTTCAAGCTCAATAATTACAGGCTCTAGCCTGCATTAAGGGTGGGCGTCAATACAATTGCATTTGTTGCATAAATATGTATTCAAAGACTAAATTCATGGGTCCTCAGACTTCAAATACAGACCTTTGAATAACATCCAAATAAGACTCCCCACGAGGATACCGATACCTAAGCTTGTCCTTCTTGCGTGCCCTGCAATTTTGTAAGTGACATAATTATCCAGCACACATCTCAAAACAACCACAGGTTATTCACACCAGGAAAAAATGTACCAAACAAACTGTTTGCAGAGAGATTAAGAAGTGTGTACATTCTTTATTTTACCATATAAAAAGAGAAAAAAAGATATGACAAAATTGCAACATACTCATATTCCTCAGGCATGTTCTTGTTTATCTCTTCATAGGTCATTCCATCACAAACCCCAGCATTTATCTCATCCAGTGCACGCCATTGTATCTACCAAATATGTAACAAATTACACAGACTCCTATATGTATCCTAGAATAAATTCCAAAACCTATCACCCACCAAAATCAGCTAAACATATCTACATAAATGGATTTGCAAATCCAATGACATTAATAAAAATAAAATTGGGCTCTCTGAGCTCTTTCAAAAAAAAAAGCCAACGACTTCCACATAGACCAACACAAACCTTAGGAAATCCAACAATGGGACTTGCTGTCAAAATTGTTCGTTGTAACGTGCTTGTCCAAATCTAGACAATAACAAATTCAAAATGAAAGTACCTTAGTCCAAAGAAGTTCACAAACTAATAGTTGGAGTTCAAGGTTGTTCACAAATTAGCAGTTGACATTCACTCAATATATTGGTAAGTAACATATTGAATGCTGGTATTTGTGTCGGGACCTGAACCATTTTTATCCATTGAGCGACGGCCCTTCCAGTCGGCACCGTCGGATCACTAAGGCCAACTTTTGTCCCTGCTCGACAGGTGGGTCTTGCAGTCAACTTATAAAAAAAAACTGAATCTTAAGTTGACTCCATTGATGCATTAATGACCCAGTAAAAGGTAAATTAATCCTTCCCCCCCCCCCCCCCCCCCCCCAAAAAAAAAAAATGGGGTCGAAAGATCATAGACAAGTAGCAAGATCAATTCTAGACTACTTTCTTTCTTAAACTTATTTAACAACACTGAAGCCAAGACTTACAAGCTGGCCTAAGACCTCAACAGTATATTACTGCTAGCTTAACATCTTGAAACTACTTTCTGGCTTCTGAGGACAGCAGATACCAATTTGTTTCTTAAAGCAAGAAAAGAAATTTCAAAATGTTAAACAAAGGAAGTTAGTTTCCCAAATCTATCAGCGGTTAGGATTTAATCATTGTAATAGACTACTTTGTTTGCAGAGAAAAGGGGAGGAAAAGATGGTTCGTAACTCTCAAACTGAAAATCGGATGGGTATTGAATGAGATCTCGTGTTGTCTAAGAGGGAGAAGTTATTTCAGTTCATAATGATTCCAAGGAGATCCTATTGTAACCTTGACTAGTACTTTTGAGTATAAGTCTAAGGCCTCGTTTGTTTTCGCAGATGGGATGAGATTAAAGTTAAAAGTTGAATAAAATATTGTTAGAATATATTTTTTTAATATTATTTTTGTTTTAGGATTTGAAAAAATTGAATTGTTTATTTTATTTTGTGTGAGAATTTGGAAAAGTTGTAATGATTAGATGAGATGAGATGAGATGAGTTGATAGTAACTGTGAAAACAAACAAGGCCTAAATGTGACTTGGGATTTTCCTTGTGTCATTTGAGAACGGCCTAATGAGAATGTCACCTCAGGAACTACCTAATGAGAATGTCAGGGATTTTAGTGTGGGAGATTGCAACACACAAAGTTGAGTATAGGAATGGTGGTGAATCAGATCCTACAATGTCTGTGAAGGAAAAATTCTTGCTGTTTATAATGATTCCTAGAAATTCAATTGTAATATTGACTTGTCCTTTTATAGTATAAATCCATTTGGCTTGCGCTTTCCTTGGATCACCACAAAGGTCCTTTATAAATCAAGAATAGACTTACATATATTGCTTCACAGTAAAAGAAACCAAAAACTTGAACATCACTATCATTCATATTGATGAAGCTTACAGAAGCAGCCCTTTCCGACTTCAGTCGCTTTTCGACAAAGTTTGCAAGTTTTTTAGCATAAACTTCTCCACGATTGCTGTACAAGAAGTTGCAGTATAAATGGGTGAGTCACAGTCATTATATAAAACCAGTTGTAATTGAAGAACGAAAGTTCAAAAGTATATTAAAATGCATAACTAGGACGACTAAGTGGACAGGACAAAGAAAAATATTTCTGCATCAAACAAATGAATCCAGCTTTAGATGGACACGGTGCCACTTACGACAGGAAAAAAAAAATCCAAAAAACTAATTATATGCCAGAAGAAGATTAGGTACAGAAAAAAAAGCTACATAATGTTAAATAGAATTTTGGCATGTCCTTGTAAAATTCTACCACTTAATATTCACTTCAAACATCGAATCAGGAGCATATATTATGACCTTTCATTTTTTGGCACGTTATGAAACTCTTATGATGAAGGGCAACAAGGTTTATTTCAGTCCTTTGTAATTTGTACTTGCAAAAATGGCATTCTTATCAATGAATACCAATCTTCAGCAAACTCAAGTTGGATGGCAGGATTTCAATGTGATGGCTTCTGTGTCCAAGTCTGCAGTGTGTCCCTAGTGGAATGGCTAGCAGTACCTCCAATGAAAGGAAAACAAAGGGGAAGATTCTGAAGTCTATCACCAGATTGTCAACACCAGACTAATTCCTTGTAAACAATTTCCCCAGAAAAATAAATTAAATAGGCTAAGAGAATACCATGTGTGAACAGATGAAAATTAAACTATCAAAACATTTAGGTTATCCAAGATAGAAGACACAGATTACATAGGCAAGTGTTTTATTTCAGAAACACTTCCAATTTCTTCGAATAACAACAAAACCAGTAAACTATTCTTGAATGTTAATAAAAAGATATACCTCAATCCAGTGTCACCTCCAATCCTGCCTCTAACATTGTCCTTACTCTCCCCATGCCGAGTAAGAAAAATTGGGCGGGGCGTGAGATGGGTATTAACCTGCAAAAGAACAAGAATATTAAATCAATATAGTAAACGCAGAAAAAGACCTTGTATCAAACAATAAAGCTGCACCTAGTTGCCTGTAGTCCCTATCCCCTCCCAATGGAAACCATGCTCCAGTTTGCAGAACCTTAATCATAGTGCATTCTTGTTCTATTTCACTAAATTTGGCAATAAGAAACAAATAACAACTGATTTGATCTACGATTGAAGAAGGAAAAAAAAAAGGTTTTATAATTTTCCTTTTATAGTTTTTCCTTACCAAAAAAAGAGAATGCTTGATCCGATCTCATACCTAAAATATAAACCCAAGATATTTGATAAATCTGATAATATATTGATTAATCTGATACACAATTGATCCCATACCTAAAATAAAAATTAAATCTAATCTTTTGATAAATTTTTCCTTGAAAGAACAGAATATTAGTAAACTGATACCCCAAATAATAAATCTGATCTGATTTTTAATGGTTTTTTCATATAACCATAATACAATTGATTACATGCTTTGATCTCATCCAAAAGTAGAAATCTGATCTAGTTTATATAATTTAATTTTCAATGTTGTGCTAACACAAACTGCTATGATATTATTTTATCCTTCAAACAATTGCATTCTGATTCCTTTTCCTTTGCATTTATTTATGCCACATACTTTAAATCCATACATATACATATCTGCCAACAAGGATACATGACACATACAAAGCTACATGCACGCACACATGCATGTTCACTACCAGTCCGCATGCATATACATACATACGTACAACATACTCAACATGACCCAAATTAGTGTCCCAATGCATACATACCACAAGCTTAAGTAACAAACCAACTAAGCCTGCTCCCATCACAGTGATCACACCACATTACAGGCACTAGCATACCAAATTGGCATAGCAATGCCACCGAACCAAATGTGCCAGACTGCAGGTAACCTTGCTCTACACTCATTCAGTACTAAGTGCAGTGATGTAAAAGTCAGTCCCTAATTACAAGCTGAAATTTAGTTCAAGAAATCTGTTGGAAAAATGCATGGAACCTTTTATGAGTAAGTTAGGTATATCTTCAGATAATGCAGTTCCTCTATTAATCATCTCATTTTACACTTTTTATTCCTCTAAATTTGCTCTTCTTCAAGCCAAGATGCTTATAGAAAAATCATCTTATTCAAGCCAAATGGTCATCGCATATTACAGATAAAACATGGAATGTATCATATAGAAATATGGTGTCCGGTACATCCTAAAGCTACCTTGGAAACCAACAGGCATGCCTATTGGTTTACATAGTACAGCCACAGACACAGATGTTCATTAAGAACTCAAAATATGACAGTTTGCACATGAATGAAAATATCCCCCATGGCTAATTAAACATTCCTTATCCAAATGCAAAACCCCAGGCTAATCCATGCAAGATTAACATTATGGTCTCGAATTCACATAATTTGTGAATACCACTTTGCATTATATAAAATGGCTAAGATTAGAGCTTGCCATGCAGTTGACCGAATTGCATCCTAAAGAACAAACAAGATGAATTACGATGATAAAAAAGCCTAATAAAAGAAGCAAGATATAAAATATGCTAGGACCATATCTTTCATAGGACAACATACCAAGAAAAAAACAATCCGCCCAGGAAGATAGCCACTGATATTGTTCACCTGAAGAAATAAAAAGCATCTTCACTAATTTGGAATTCATAGGTCTATATTACAATAGGAAGACTACAGAGATGCATGATCATCTAATGAAGAATTTTCAAAATAAAAATTAAAAAAAAAAACATAAATAACAACATCTTACAATAAATTAAAAATGTTTTAATGGACAAGTAGCATCCTATCCCAGTTCCCCCTACATGGCAGGGAGGTGCTAATGCTATGAGCTAAAGCACTATTTAAGTGAAAAGTTCAAATAAAAGGTCAACAGTACCCAACAAACACAATCATACATAGCTATCTTCAAGAATATGAGGAAGTAAATGCATCAAACAATACGCAACTCTACCACATTCAAAATTTCCCAGTAATCATCAAGCAATTTTCTTTTCAAGAGATTAATGATGTGCACAATTAAAAGACAATGCATTTAACAGGCACACAACATTCATGAGATTCTTCTAACTAATAAATTCAGCAAACTAACTTGTATTTGTCCACCATGTCCACTGACGGTGTCGATCATTTTGATGTACGATCCTTCTTCCACTGTCTCATAAACCTAGTAACAGAGTGCATTGCATATTGTATCATGATACTAAGCTGTCTAATAACCAAATCTCACCTAGCCCAATTCATAGAAGTAGGATTGAGGCAATTACTTTTTCATAATTGGATAGTCTATCCTTGAAGTCTCGTAATCCAGCCTCATAATCTGGCCTGCAAGGGGAAAATTTATTAGGTATACAAATCAAAGTAAGAAGTAACTGGTTTCCAAGAGCAACCATACTCTTCTGCATAATCAGGGCTTTGTTGAATTTTAAGACGTATATTTCTTTCAATAATGCGTTCATCATTGCAAATTGTTTCCAGAAAAATAATCTGCATCAAAACAAAAGTAATATCTATCAACATTCTATCTATTTATGCTACTTTTCATGCATGGGACTCCTAAACTTTCACCCATGCAATGATCAAGGTACCTTGCATTTGCCTTCAGCCATTTTCATCAACATATTCCTTCGTTTCTTGGTACTATTTGTGGCATCAAATATCCCTACCTAAAACCAAATTCGGGTTAGTGAAAAAAATGGATTGTACAGAAGCCACAGCTATATAAAAAAAAATAAAGCATAAATTTACCTGGCCACCACCTTCTTGCATCCAATATATCATGTCTTCCATAGCCAAAGCTGCTACCTAGTAGCATGTGATATATTAAAACTATGTACAAAGAACAGGGTTAATATGGCATTAATATTACCAACTTCCAAAAATAAAATAAATTAGAAACAAAGTATTAGAAGCCACCACAGAGAAACTTTAAGAAATTAATCATTCTGTCCAAGTTACCAATTCACTCACAGAAATGGCATCAATTTGTTTAATATACTGGGAGGTAATAAGAATAAAGAAAACACAGAAAAAATGGGTACTTCTATGATATACTTAAAGCAATAAATCACTCTGGTGAATATTCACCTCATTACGTGCTTCCAAGCCTTCTGGATTGTCAGCTCGGAAAAAATCTGCAGACTGCACAAGGATATTTGTCATCCATCAAGAATCATTCCCGAGAGTTAAGAAAACTAATGCAATCTTCTTCAGACAGACAGTTCTACAAGGCATTCCAAAAAGGAAACTTCTGCCTGATGAGAAACTATGAAAACCCTGACGTTTGAAAGACGACACCATCCCCGTAAAAACCTGAGCTCCCTCTCTCCTAAACTACAAAAGCCATAACATTTCAAAGAGATAAACGCTTCCTCCAGCAAAATCTTCCAGACTAGTTGATTTAAAAGGGCCACAAAATCAGACGCCACCACATTTATACCCCACCACCAAAACCCAATTCCCTCTTGCTTTAAAATATAGATCCCAACGTTACATCATGACAGACCCACATACATGTGATTAATATATTGAAGTGGACCAGAAGAGCAATCACTAGCTATCAATAACTTGGGGGAAATTTCCATGCACACCAATCAGCTTTTTGAAAAAAAATTCTCAAAATAGTTCTTCTGATATCATCTATGTGTTGTGCATCATTTTCACTGTTGTGACTCGTGCGAAATTAAAGATTGTGAGCCTGTGACCACTTAAATTAGTATCACAAAGCAAGCGGTGAAAAATTGTAGAAAGTTCTTTTTTCCCAAAAAATAATATATAGATATAGTGAGGCTGGCAGGGAAGGAATATCCAACCGTGTTTATCACACAGCCAGGAAACCACTCAACAGATTATAATCAATTGTGCAGCCAAAAGTATGCATGAAATTAATTGTGCCAGACTTTAGACAACTTAAATGTTTATATTAATAAAGGAAATCAGTATGAAAAAGTGGTCAGTGATGTACCTGATTCACCCCATGCTTAAGCCTCCGATACTGTTGCAATAAAATAGAATAAACAAATTAGAATGATCTTTACCTTCATATTTTTCTCTTTTAGATCTGGAGAGCAAATGGAATAGTCATGGTAAGAATATAAATGACCTTCCCAACATTGAAATGCTTGGTATGATGACCCAACCAGCGAAGATATCTGGTAAGTTTAGCTGCAGTGAAAGTCTTGCCTCGAGCTGGCAAACCAACCTAAAGTCAAAACAACTCTACTTATAATTATTCAATCTCAACACCTCTCCTTGTGAAGCAAGAGAAACTGATGATGTTGAAAATTATTGCCAACCCCAATTTTCAGGCTATCAAGGGTCAAATTTTTTTTATCAGTAAAAATGATGGCTATCAAGGGTCACATTTTGAATTGCAATTGATGAAGTTCACAACTGGGAGAACAGTGATTAATTTTATTAGCAGTCTCGACAAACAATATTACAAGGAAATACCAGGACAATTGCCAAATGTCTATCCTCCTTCGGTCCAAGCATCTGATCAGCGACAGCTGCAGCTGCAACAGCTCCAGCAGCTGCTGGCATTGAATTCTAACAATTAAAAAGAAGAAAGATTATTCATAAAATAACGCCACCAAAGCATTAATTTAACCTGCAGAATCTTCACTAATCAGAGAAAATGAAACCTTTTACAAACCTTTGTTTCTGTGTCCATTTTGAGATCAATAGTGAAAGTACTTGCACTAGCAGATTTACCTCGCCTAGGAGATCCAACACCCCTATCTACAAGGAGCTCCCTGTGACTATCCTGCTTTTGAAAAGGCGAAAATGTCCCAACTGACTTTGATTCAACCATTCCAGAACTTGAATACATCCTGGATGAATCAGGGACTATTACCTCCATGTCCTATGTAAGAAGTAACACAAAACATTAGCCGCAGGATAATATAGGATTAATGGAAGAGACAGATAAATTTGGGAGGCATGTGCAAGTCTGACAGGTTTATCAACCATAAGTGTCTTCTCTGACATCTTAAGCAATAATGTAACATTGCTGCTGAATCAACTAGTAAGCCCAACATAAATACGATAGCTGCACAAAGTAAGTTCCATTTCCATTATGGACGACATAACACCCAAATATCAATGTTACATCATGATGGTGATACAGCTTACTATTATTCCAAAGCCATAATAAAGTCAATCTACATATAGCAAGATGGGCCACCAAGAAGAACCTTTTTAGATGCAGGTTGATCAACAGAAACACCGCCATCTTTAAAGGAATGCAAAACATTCCCAGAGCCATCCATGTTGTTAAACACACCAGCACAAGTTAATGAACTTGGAGTCTCGGTGTTGTTAGCTGCATAAACCAAACCTGAATTGGCAGAAGTTGACGGAGCTGGTATAACATAATGTTCCAGATCAAGCTCCAAACTAGCTGAAGAGCCATTCTGCAGAGCAAATGGAACCCAAAAAAAATCATATTGAGCTATATAAGAAATTTCAAAATAAATGTCATAACTAACATTTTCAGCAAAGAATGCCTCATTGGCACTTCAAAACCAATTGGCTTAACCCAATATTAAGCCAAAAAATTATTAAGCCACTTTGAATATAATTAGAGACATCCATAGCTTCACAATTTTTCTTAGGAAGAAAATTAAAATTATCCCAACTATATAAAGTTAGAGAAATGCTTTAGCCACAAAGGAATTTCACAAAAGTAAACACACAAACTAACATGTCTTTATGTGGTACATCAGCTTGTAAAGTATTTTTATTGTAATGTAAATCTAACGGATAACAAGAAGCCACACCAGTTTGTGAGTTTACTTTTGTGAAATCTTTTTGTGATTGTAGCACTTCTCATAAAGTGAATCTGATGGAAAAGGAACAAGCTCTCATCTTTATTTATTTATTGCGGTTCAATTGAATTAATTGCTTCTTGCACATGTGTACATCTCTCAAATTTACTCACCGTCAGAACACCTCTTTACTAAATAAAACAAAGAAGGATTAATGGTAAATGGTTGCAAGTCAAAATGTACCTCGGCTTCCAACTCTGGCACTGAATTAATACTAACATCAGGAATGCCACGAACAGCTGAAGGCCGAAGGTTCTCCTGATAAGCCCTCCAACTAGCCGCAAGATAAAATGGAGAGACCTTATCGGCATGAATGAATACCCGAAACTCAAAAATCTCGTCAGCATTAAGCCTAAACAAAGCCAGCCTTGCATCCCCTTGCAAGGTTCCCCTGGTGAGCAGTCGATTTGGACCCTCCTCAACTATACAGGGAGCATTATCGTACATAGGCTTCAAAAGGAACTTGAAGTCCAAGGTTTCTATATCCGGAAAATAAAATATAATAAATCAAATACACCCCTAGATTTTATAGCATGACTGTTTGCCGCAATATTTGAAAAGTGAAACAACTAGGTTTCTTTTTTCTTTCATTTTTCAACATTTGAGACCGCATTAGCCAAACCAACCGAGGGGAGAGGATAATACCAATCGTCTCAATTGAGATTTTTTTTTCCCCTTCATGTTCTATGAAACAAAAAATAAAAAATACTCTTACAAGCGCTGTTTGCTCACTTATTGAGCAAGCATGACTACTTTTATGCTTTGAAAGGCGATCAAGTAACTTCTCAAGTAATCAAAGTGATTAATTCAATAACGACGTTATGGCGAAAATACGGTTACCATGATTAGGAGGAACAACAAAGCTCAATTCCCACGTAGACTGCGACTCGCGTTCCATCGGAAGCTACAAAAACCAGAGTTGCTACGATCAAACATAACAGAATTGAAAAGAAGAAGAACCAATACGAGATAGCCGAGAGGAGAGGGAGAGAAAAAAAAAAAGCTGTATAGTCATATAGAGGAAATTAAATACCGCTTTAGAAGAATCCCAGGAGCCAACGAGAGGGACGGAGCCGTAGACGTGGGGAGTGAGGTCCCCCTTGCGCTTGTAATTCTCTATCTTCAAGGACACATAGAGCTGATCGCCGGCTTGGTCCAGGTTCTCCTCTGGCTCCTCCTCGCCCCCATGGGACGCGCCGTCAGTACTCTTCGACGCTCCGGTTCCCATTCCGATTCCAATTCCTCCAAAACAAAGTTTCTACCTTGTTGTTTGGGGTTCCTGTCGCCTGTGTTTTAAGCGAAGCGACTGTGAAACATATATATGTGTGTGTATTGCGCGCGCGCGCGCGTGTTCAGAAAGTTTCTATTTTCTGTTTCTTTTGGCATTGGATGGTGGGGAAGATAGATGGGGATGAAAACAGTGAACACTCATAAAGTTATAAACGGGGAGGAAAAGAGAGTTTATGAATAAATAAAATAAAAGTATTTTCTTTTTTTATTTTCTTTTTAGATTTTCATATAACATTGTGTTGTTTTCTAACATTCTAGAAAAGTATTTTGTTTTTAATATAATTTTTAATAAAAAACACTTATAAGGCCTGATTTGGATAATAAATTAAGATGAGATGAAAGTTAAAAATTAAATAAAATATTGTTATAATATTTTTTTTTTAATATTATTTTTGTTTTGAAATTTGAAAAAGTTGAATTATTATTATATTTTATTTAGAAATTTGGAAAACTTGTAATAATAAGATAAGATGAGATAGTTTAATGGTTCCGTTTGGATAATGAAAGTATTTCATCACATTTTATCCTTACAACTTTATCAAATTCTCATACAAAATATAATAAATAATTAAACTTTTTCAAATCTCAAAATAATAATAATATTAAAAAATAATATTATAATAATATTTTATTCAACTTTTATTTGATCTTAACTCATCTCATTTCAACTCACTATCCAAACGACACCTAAACAAACCAAGTCTTACATTTCATATCTCAGTCCGTGATAATATGAGATTATTTATCAACTCATAAATTAGCCATTCTAAAAATTAAGAATTAATAAAATAGTTGATGGATATTGCCACATCAGCATAATTGAATGAAATTGAGATGAGAATGTAATATATAATATATTTCAACATCGGCCATATTTATTGGAGTTTTTCATCCAAAGTTTAATAAAATAATTGATATATTATATAGATATATTCACATACCTATGGGCATAGAAGTTCAAAATCAGATAATAAAAAACTATGGCTATAGATGCAAAGTTTTTGAAAATTCTCAATAGGAAAAGTTCAAAATCTCTACCGCCGATGGGTATTGAAGTCCACGATGGTGTTAATAGACTCCATCTACACCATGGTTCTAGATGCGAAGGTTTAAATATCGTTTTAGTGATCGTTTTGATTAAAGTATTGAAATAAAATATTTTGATATCAATATTATTTTTAAATAGTTTAGTTATAGATAAATTAAATATATATAAATTATATTATAAAATAGCATCAATGTAAGTCTTAAAAAGTTAAAATACATATTTATAAAACTCAATAATATTTCTAAGTTCTCAATCCAATTATTAAAAAAAATAATCATTCATCTTCGTCACGAAAAATGAAGTAAGGATTTGATTTTCAGTTCTCGAGAAAAAAGGATTAAGAGCACTCTTATTGGATTAGCTAAAGCTAAATTATATTTTTTATGAATATAAGATGAATTTAACTTTTAGCTATTTCATTTACATAAGTCTTCACATTGGAATAGTCATTTTTTTTTATTATATAACAATAAAATAATATAAGATGAATTTGATTTTGACTATTCACATCAAATCTCTATATTGAATTATCTATTTATTCATTATATAGTAATGAGTAATTAATAATTTCAAAAATATTTTTTTTTTAATTATGAATTTATTTTATTTTATCATATTTTACTATTCATAATATTATATATTAATTAGTAATCATATTCTAATTATAGTTTTTCAATTGTCATTTAAAAGTGAGAGATAAATCATTAACATAAAATGTATTTTATGAATGAATAGTTCATTTCAAATTTAGCAATAATTTTAGAAGTGACTGTATTTGGAATTTAATTATTCCAATGTGATCACATTTTATGGTTTAATAGTCAAATCTTCAATGGATTTAACTTTTAATTAATCCAATGAGGGTGCTCTAAAAAAAGTTAAGAAAATAATCTTCAAATATGAAAATTGAAATGAAAATTATGAAAATATACTAAAAATATAAAAATACAAATTTCAGCTGGTACATTGAAAACCACTCGGTACATCGAAAATCAATTAATATTGATCGAAATCACTGTTTCGAATCTCGTACCGTACCAGCCGGTACGGTTGATATTTTTCATCCCAGTCGTTTGGCCGGTATAGATACTATATCCGTTTCGTACCAGCTTAAATATTGGCCGTATCGGTCAATACCGACCTATATTTCGGCCTGTACAGATCAATATTTCGGCCTTTGTTTTTTTTTTTCGTTTTTTCAAATTACAAGTTTATTTTTTAATTCTCAATTCAGATTAGACTATTTATAATTTATATATATGTATTTATATATAATTTATTTATATATAGACTATTATTTTGAAATATAATTTATATATATTTTTATATATATAATTTATTTATATATCGATTATTCTAAAACGGTACATGAAACTATACTGGTATCGAAATATTTTATTCCAATACCTTGACCGATACGACGTCCACTACTCAAAACATTGATCGGAATGACTAATACGTGACCCGACACGAAACACTTACCTTCCCTTCGCCGGTTATTAGTCTGCATTTAAAACTTTGATCTGTCCCTAGTTCCAAAGGTGAATACCATTTATTTATGTAAAAAATTATAAATATTTATCAAATTTTAATTATTATTGATATTCTGTCATAAATTCTAACATTATAGATATTGTCAGCATTTGGGCTTTTGGCTTGTCCTAAACCTCATAACAGTCCCAATGATATTTTTATTTTATTCTTGAAAATATATTATCAAAAATTCATTTTTTATATTTTAATCAACGATTTTTACAATACATCCTACATTAATTTATTTATCCTTTTTATATATCATTTAAATATTATTTCTTTCTTTCTTTTATTCCTTATTCATTTTAAGTTCTTTTCTAACTACGGTAAAATATGTAATATTCTCATGTTTTTCAATATATTTATCATCTATTAATGTGAACACAATATCCTTTGTTGCCAAAATGACATCGATAGCCCAATAATAAATTAAAAGAAAATAAAGATGGTCGTCTTGCCTTTGTGAACTTTTTACCCTTTTATCATGTTTTGAGAAATTTGTAACGTGAGTTTTCTTTTATTAAAATAAAATGCTCTAATAATATTATAATTTTCATGTTTTATAAATAAAAGTGTAAATGTGAGAAATATAAAAACAAAATAGGAAAAAAAAAAAAAAAAGGAAAACAAAATGTTTAATGTTAAAGGTATAGAAGCATTTCAACACATTATGTATTTTATATTGATTCTACCTAATCTAGTGGAAGCCTTATTTTGAGATATTGTTAATTATTTTATAAAAAAATTACAAAATAGAGAAGAACCAAAATTGATTTGTCATCAATCTTTCAACATTGTACTCAAATGACATCACTTGTGCTAAAGAACTTTTTTTGTGGAAAATTCTCTAGGATTTACTTCCAACTAGAGGAAGGCTAAAGAACTTTATACCATCAATGCCTTCACTTAGTTGTCCTTTGTGTAATGAGAAAGAAGAAACACTACTACGTCTTTTTTTGGAGTGTCTTGTATCAAGAATCCTATGGAGCCAAAGTAAGTGGCCACTAAATCTATCTTCTTTGGCAATTACTACACAACAGGATTGGATATCTTTCATTCTTAATCCAGGGCTAAAATTGGGATTAGGTTTACAGGATATGCACCCTTTTCAATTGTTTGCAGTTCTGATATTGGATTTCACTTGGAGATTGAAAAATGATATAATCCATAATCAAACAGCACTATCTATTAGGAAAGCTATAGATCAATCAGATTTCCTTTACCAAGAATATCTATTTGCTTGGCAATTGAAACTGAAAGAAAAGCAATCACAACTATGACAAAAACCTCATCTCAACACTGTAAGTATTTCCTTTGATGCGGCAATTAGGATCTCGTCCTCTTTGGCCTCTGCAGTAAGTCGTGATTCTGAAGGAAGTGCAATTGAAATATGGACAGAAGAAATTGGAACAACAAATCCAATAGTAGCAGAAGCAATTGTGACAAGACTGGCAATCAATATGGCTAATCATTTAAATTTTACAGATGTCACAATTGAAGGCGATTCCCTTCTTGTAGTCTCAGCAATTCATGGGTCATCATTAGTCTGGCAAATTTCTTCCATAACCGAAGATATTGATCTTACCATGTCCTCTCATAGAGGATGGTGTTTTAAAAAAATAGATCGATCTCAAAATCGATTTGCGCATTCTGTGGCGCAATTGGTTGCAACTAATAGTATAATTGGTCACATTCCAGTAGCTATTTTACCTTTTAGTATTGTACTTATTGATAGTAGCAATGATCTTCCTTGTTCTGTAACTAAAACCTTTTATTTATAAATATGCAAGCTTGATTAGAAAAAAAAAAAAGACTTCACTTGTGCTTGGCATGCCATTCGTAGTGGACACGTGCGGTTCTTTCGAGAGAACATAGGCTTCATTTTTTTTTATAAAAAATACTGTTATTTTAATATTTTTACATCTTACGCTGCTTATATGACGTAATTTAATTTAGAATATAAATTTTATAAATCAAATTATATTATTTTAAATAATGAGAATAGTGTAATCAATATGTTAGCTTGAAAATAGAATAATTATTTTATATATGTATTCGTACACCGATCAATTTAACACGGATAAGTTGGTATTGATTAGTGATTAAAAAAAAACTAAATTAAAAATAAGAGTGATAAAAGTGAGTGAGTTAGGTATTGACTTCGTCACAAACTAAGATTTTATTTTTTTAATTTGTTGTCGACATATTTCATTTTATTTGGAAAAAGGTATACACTTTATGTCCTATAATTATTTTTTTATAAAGGACTGAGTGGTTTGTTTCTAGATTTTTCATTGAAGAACCAGACTATATGACATCATGTTCTTGACATATAATTATTAATTATAGAGTTGATACTATCTACAAATAATATTTAATATCAAAGTTATATATTATGCTTATCTTTTTCTAAATTAATTTTACTTATCATCCTTTTCATTATCACCCTTTTATTATTCTATAATATAGTTTTAAATTATTAAAAATTATTTATTATGTTTTACAAGTGAGTTTATTGTTTAATGACACATCTAAGAATGTTGAGAATATAATCATAAAAAATATGATAAGTAGATTTTTTAAAAAAGTTATTTAAAAAAAAATATTTTTTGGAGATTGAGATCCTATGCTATTCTCAATTTATAAATTGTGACATGTTAATGGGTGACAAATGACCGTCAGGAAAAAAAAACAACAAATAATTGCATTATTGGAATCAAGTTATTTATTGTAAAAAATTTATAAATATATATTTAATATATATATATATATATATATATAAAGCAAAATCTTTGATTTAAAAAGGGTAATATTGAATATAGTCACATAAAATGAGTAATAAGGTGTGTAAGTCTTGTTCACTATTTTTGAAAAAGAATGAGATCCACTATTTAATATATATATATATATATATTTCTTTTTTTATTATGTAAGTTTCATATTTATTTTTTTTTTTTAAGAAAAATGATAAATTCATAATTATTCTACAACAGTTTACAAGTCTACAGAAAATGGAGAGTAGTTTGTAATATTAAAATTTATTTTTAATAAAGAGGTATGATTTCATTGGTTGTTTAAAAATAAGTTATAAAATAATTTTAGATGTATCATTACTATTTTTTAAAAAGAATATACAAAATTTATCCGACATTATTCGTATTGATATGCTGATCCACAATGTGATGGGCCCAGTGACCACTCACGTTTTTAAACCCGGCCCAGTTAAAATTGTAGGGCTTGCATATAAATAACGCTAAGCCACAGCAATCTGACTCGTAACGCGGCATTCGTTTTCCTCGACTGCGCAGAGTTATCTAGGGTTTTGGCAGGCGGAGGACAGGGTTTCTATCTCACTGTATCACCATGAGAGCCAAGGTAACAATCGAACTATGTCGAAATAATTTTCATCGTCAAATAATTTCCACTGCGCTAAATTACAACGGTGGCGGTGTATTTTTTTTTTTTTTTTTCCTTCAGTGGAAGAAGAAGCGTATGAGGAGATTGAAGAGGAAGCGCCGAAAGATGAGGCAGAGATCAAAGTAGAAGCAGATCAACAGTGGGGTCATTTCTCACTCGAGTTCTTTACCAGCTTTAGGATCTTACTGTCTGCCTTTTCTGATTTCATAGCTGTCATTTACGTCTGCTTGAGGAAACATCTCGTAACTTTCTTGTTTTCTCAAGTTATATGTCATGACGTAGTGATTGACTCTGTTGAGCGTTTGATTTTGCATTTATGAGATGGTTATGTGATATTGACGTTGCTAATTTATTATGCTTAGGTTTGGTGGGTGTTTCTGTGAATGCGATTGGTTTGATTTATTAGTATTTTGACTCACTAGTTAATTGTGATGGCGTAAAAGTTACAATATCTGCGCAAGTTTGTTTTGCCGGATTTGATCCCTAGAGTCGGAGAGAGAGACACGTTGGAGGAACCATTTCGACTGATAGGTGGTGCTAGCTTGTATGTTAGGTTTAGGATCAATGTGAGGTTTGATGGGCTGGCATAAATTTTCATGTTGAGCCTACAAACATTCAGAATGGCTCTCTCCTGAAAGCATTTCTGTGCATTCTATTGCGTTTAGATGTTGAGTTGAGTTGAGTTGAGTTGAGTTGAGATGATAAAATATTGTTAGAATATTATTTTTTAATATTATTATTATTTTGAAAATTGAAAAAGTTGAATTGTTTATTATATTTTATATAGGAATTTGAAAAAGTTATAATGATGAGTTGAGATGAGTTTGGGATCCAAACATCTAAGCAAGGAAAATAGAATGTCATTTGTAAGGAAAATATGATTTCCGCACATTTTATTTATTCACCTATTTTTTGGGGTTAAAGACTCCCTAGGCAGTCAAGGAAGGAATGGATCTCTAACAATTTTGAGTCATTAGTAATAGATTCCATGTAAAATGAATGGTAATATTTTTGCAGATGTAATGTGTACCAAAAAGATAGTAAGGATTTGCTTCATCAGCTTTAAGGTTACCAATGTTTGCCA
Source organism: Juglans microcarpa x Juglans regia (assembly GCF_004785595.1). Lineage (NCBI taxonomy): Eukaryota > Viridiplantae > Streptophyta > Magnoliopsida > Fagales > Juglandaceae > Juglans > Juglans microcarpa x Juglans regia. The sequence goes on from NC_054607.1 coordinate 5,835,350, forward strand.
CAACATTGATCGTGTATCATCATAGAGTTTGTTACCCAGGTTGGCAATCAATGGAACTTATGTTGGTACTCAAGTTAGTAACCAATGGAACTTACCCTTGTCTAAAATATATACCCATATATGTAATCATTGAAAAACTAACATGAATAAACTAGTAAGGATACCTCACTTGCCAGTGGATTTATAATATACCAGTAAAATGTTTCAATATTCTAACTTGTACGGAGCAACTCAATGCAATCATTTTTCACTATCCAATCCAGCTTTCTTTAATTTTTCAAATGCTTGTATAGCCTCTGCATCAAAACCACCTGCAAACTGAAGATTCTGATGGTTAGTAAGATAGATATTGAAGGGTGCCATTCATTTTTTGGAGTCCGTTGTACCTGGTGTACTCGATATGCATATCGAACTCCTTGAAGCTTAAGATTCTCTTCACATGAGCATTCATCAGCCTGCAGTTCGTTAGCTATCCTTTTCATGTATTCCCTGGCGAGCTTCAGTGAACTTAGTTTCATCTGCTAATTGTAAAAAGAGTTAGGTTTTGCGTTTATTATGATTGTTGGTTTTGGTGGAAGTGGAGTTATTTTCCAATATGAACTGATGGCCGATCTGGAAACCCTAGTGTAGATTATTGAAATGAATACAGAGATAAGACTCGGTGGATTGCTGGCCGTTTAAGTAATCCTAGCTTGATTACTTATCAAAAATAAAATAAAAAAGTAATCCTAGATTGATCATTTAGCTATGAAGTTTTGGCATCTTTTGACACTAAACAATTGTGCCAGAGAGTTTTCTGATTAGTAGAACTTTGCTTGGTTGATAGTTGGTGAGATAATTTCCATTGCAGTCATTCTATTTCTATTTCTATTTCTATTTCTATAGTTGGTGAGATGATAAGCCATTGTTATCAGTGGAACCTGTAAGCTTTGGGTAAAGATCAACCAGGTGATCCGTACCTGACCGAGTAGACCTGTGTCCAGCATCCACTCCCAAGGTATCTGGAGATCCTTGTATCTCTTGATTGTGCTTTCCCTCATCCTTTCGATATTGTCGATACTTTGCTCCAATCTTTTGATTGAAATAAGATAGTTGAATTAATGTATAATGTGGAACGAAGTATTAAACTTTTAACATAATGGTATATACATGCTCGCCTGTCTTGCAATGCCTGTATTCTTCTTAGAGCCTGGGTCAAAGGCTCTTTTGGGTTGTCCACAAAACGTGAAACTTCAGATTCAAGGCTCTTCAGATCTCGGTAGGTGCAAGCTGCTTCCCTTAGTGCATCTGCTTTTCGTTCTGGCCATTGTGGGAAATGCTTCAGTACAGCTCTTTCATCAACCAACGAAGACAATTCCCCATCTAGCCATTTCACAAACGCCTCCACATCGGAAACATCTCTATAAGTTGCAGACTCTACCTCTTTAGTGAGAAACTTGATGAATTCCCCACGTCTTTCCACATCTGACTTTATCTGATCAGGAGTTTGTATTATATCAGCAGGAGGAAATTGTTTAGGAGGTAGGCAGGTAGCTAAAAGTTAAGAGTAGGGTGCAACCATACTTACAGCTGAAAGATATCTTGAGCGGTTTTCAATTTCTCCAATCATGTTCTTAGTAGAGGCAACTAGTGGAGACCCTGTAGGATTGGTTCTGTTCTCCTTTCGGGGATCTCTCCTGGTTAGTGAACGGTACAACTCGATAACCTCTGGCACACGGCGCACTGCTCTTGATCCAACTAGCAGCTTTGATGGCAGTGGTGGTGGTGCTGGTGCTGATGGAGCTTTATTTCCATTGACTTCCTTTGATGAAGAGAGTGTGACTGAATTAGGCCTTGGTGGTGGAATTGGTATCCTCGTTGGTTTTTTCTGCTGTTGATTCTGGGAAATCTGTTCTGGTGCATGATTTTTCTGCTTCTGGACTTTGTTCTGATAAATTGACAAAAGTGGATGGTTTGTGCTGAGGTGCATCTGTGCAGTTGCCATCCAGGGAGCTCTGCAGCTTCTTCCATAGAATGGTCTTCCTCTCATTGTTGTATGCTCTGAGGGAACTTATTTGCACTTTTAGACGGTTTGCTTCCTGTTTTAGCTCTTGGTTTTCTTTCTCCAATGAATCAATTTTTTCCAGAGAGGCTTTAAGTTTTTTCTTAAGAAGGTTGATCTCTGATTCATCATCCTCTTGTAGCATTCTCTCGAGCTCTGCTTTAACTCAAAGGATGACACAGGCACAGGAGTCGCACCCAACTGCTGTCTCTTTTCCCTTTTATCTCAGTGATCTTGCTTTTGAAGCAAGGTCTTCATATTCACCTAAGACTCATGAATGATATTCAAGAAAATGCCCCTGGATATTCTAGTAATGGCGCTCTAGGCATTAGTGTACATTAGTCTAGACAAGGATGCTTTCGACATTTGTAAGTTTTGGTCTCTTAATGTCGAGAATTATTGTTTTGTTGGTTGCTGCCCTTTGTTTTTTTCTCATCTTTCAATTTGTATTTAGGTGAGGGACTGCCTCTGCTTGCTGGTGATAATTTCACCTGAAGATATTGTCAAGTACAGCATTAAAATTTTGTGGAATTTACTTAAAAACTCTTTTCTTTTTCTGTTCCTGCCATTTGTCAATTTACGTTCGTTCAGCTATCAATAATAGTCATGGTACGAAACCGTAAGCCCAGCAATGGCGTAGGTTAATGCGTTGATGGGATAATCCGCCGTAGGTGTGGTGCTACATGTTCAATTGAAATATATATATATATATATATATATATATATGTATATTTTTTCTGACTCAATTGTATGGTCTAATTTTTAGGAAAAATAGTTATAACATTTATTGCTCGGGCGGGGCTCATTATGTTGGAAAATTTTATACGGACAACATTAAATATTGTAGTATATACATGCGTATGTATCTCTCTAGAATCCTACTATCTAGTTCAATTAGGCAATTGAAGGAATCTATATTCCTTGCCCACAGCAAATGAAACAAGACTAACATAAAACTAACAACTTCCTCTGTTTGAAATCAGTTTGTTTTATTTATGCTGTTCCCAAGGCAATCTATGCGAGTTCATGCAGTGTTTCTGTGGATTTAATTGGCTTTTGCTATTCCTTGCTTGTGAAGCAATGGGAAATAAAGAAAAAGGGTTTTGGGAAATGAATAATATATTTACAGATGCCGACAGTGAAAAGTAAAAGAAAAAGAAAAACAAAGATCCTGACAATTACAGCCTACCATATTCCAGAATGAGATCCTCATTGCAATTGCTTGATGTTTGCTCTTAACCCTCAGCCCCTTCCCCATTTTTATCTATTCTATTTTCCCCACTTTCATTGTTGATTAAGAATGCCTTAATTGTATACATAGCTGTTTCCTTTTACACTACAAGTTTAATGTATTATTGGTGGGATTGTAGTGATTGATATGATGAGGCTAATTATTTGAGTGTGGTAACAATAATTTGATGGCTAAATTGTGCTTTCTGTGGTAGTTGAATCAGAGAGAGAATTCAGCAGAAAAATAATTGTGGTAAAGAAGTTCAAACAACATAGAATGAGAGGTTGCTCAATGCCCCTCAACTCCTTTCGCTTGAAAATATAAGGCACAATTACTAGGGTCTAGAGGAATTAGATCTATCTTTACAACCTTAAAGGACTACCATATTCTTTTCGATTTTTGAAAGTTGAAAAGCAAAAGTGTCTTAAATGGAGTAGAAGCTGGTGTAGATTTGGAATTTGGACTTTACTTTTTGGGGGTCCCTTGGTCATGTTAGGGATCGTTTTGATAAAGAGATGAGATGAGATGGTTTTAGATGAATTGAATAAAATATTGTTATGATACTATTTTGTTAATATTATTATTGTTTTGAGATTTGAAAAAATTGAATTGTTTATTATATTTTGTGTGGAAATTTGAGAAAATTGTAATGATGAGATGAGATGAAACCATCTCTGTATCCAAATAGGGCCTAGTCTCTAGCTGCCACTCGTACTCCTACTACTACTTCCCCATTGGCAAGGGAACTTTGTAATGTGATAGGCTAACAACTTGATTGCTGAAGGGTCAAAATTGGTATAAGGAAGGCAGATGCAAATATGAATATGGTGTCGGGACCTTATAACTTTAGGACTAATAATGTAATGACTCAAACAAGACTCAAGTTACGTCTAAATCTATACTCTGGAAGGACGAGTCTAGACTCTATGTTATGAGTAGAGCATTTTGAAATCATTAAATAATAATATTTGAATATTACCAATAATAATAGAAAAATGCATAAATAGCCTAGAGAAAAAGGTGGGTTGGGGTGTGAATGAGGAGAAATTTCTGTGGTAGGTATTTCAGATATAGTTGTGGTTTATGCCCCAAGAGAAAGGGAAACTAATCAGCCACAGTTTAGTCAAAAAACAATAATATTGATCTTGCAGTCGTTGTTATCCTTCTGATCCCACAACGCAAGGCTGTGATATTTATTGAGGTGGTTGCCGTCCATTCAAATCCTAATTGCCCATGCAGTTCATTATTGATTGCATGTTCTTTAACATATAAAGTGGAATTTGTTTTGACTAGTTTAAAACTCAGAACCTCTAGGGATAGGATCATGATCTATCTTTAAACTCCAGGTCCATCAGGGTGCACATGATTTTAACATCCCTCACATGTTTGCAGGCCCATATGGCTTCAAAAGGGTAGGCTTCTGGTTAGAAATGCAGAAAAAAAATCTAGAATGTTAGAATCAAAGGCATACTCTCATGTAGTTTGCATAGACAATCAGAGCAATCCCTGCAAGTCTGGATTGTGTGATATTTTTGTTGAAGTATATGCAATGAATGGCTTAGTTTCATGAAATTCAAAAGCTTTGAATACGAAATTGAATCCAGATATATTATATCTATCATTTAATTTTTGTAACTCTTAGCTCATCTTTTCTTTTATTTACACCTATCTGGATTAAATTGTGAGAAACATCCATGACAGATGCTTCATTGAATCCTTTGATTAGAATCATGCGAACTCCCCCCGCCAAGCATTGTGATAGTAAGTAAATATCTGTGGCAAGGCTGTTCAATTGGAAGATAGAATTATCGTTGGGTTCTTGCTGCCCTATCAAGTTAGGAGAGTTCATCACCTTAATTGACCTGCACCCCCCTTTTGTCGCGCCCGCGCCGGTTGGGGGGGGGGGGTTTGAGTTGTTGTTATTAACCGAAAAAGAATGCTATACACCAGTTACTATTCACTTTCGCATCCTATATATACCTACAGTTTTTTTTTCATAGGGTGTATGGGTGTTTTCATAGCATGTGGGGTGGTGAATAGTGGTTGATGAGAATAATTTTTTTTAACCGAAATGCAGAACATTTTTTCTTTCACCGGTTGATAATGGCACAGTCCAAGTGATATCAAATAAATATGATTGAAAATGATAAAATTTAAGATAAATATTGGTGTGTGTGTCTCTCTCTCTATTTATGTTCGGGAACTAGAAAAACATATTATAAGTTTTTTAGAAGACAGGTCTAAGTCATGGGATAGACCTAACATGGCTGGTGAAAAGTCAGGCTTCATTAGGCTTGAAGAATGTACTAGTCCAAACATGCCTCTGAGAACTTAGCCCATAAGCTGGATAACAGGACACGAGTTATTCTCAGCGACAGCACATTACAATCATCAGTTATAACTTAGTATTCATGGTCACGTCCAAGCATTATTATGTGGTTGATTAGTCAACCAATTTTGAATAAAATGAAGAAAAAAAAAATGATCAGTTTTCCACATGACACAAAATATAAACAAAGATCCCACATCGATTATATTGGAACATATCAAAGCATAGATAGCTTGAACCAGACATTACATCTTATTTGTAATTTCAAAGCTTGGATCAGCAGGTTTGTAATTAGATAGTTTAATTTCTCATTGAGGATTTGGTGGGCGGCTATTGGCTGCACTGACCCTGGAACCCCATTCCAACAACTCTTTGCTGGTATCATCTTTGTGCACAATCACTTCTATGAAGCAGAAGCAGTCTTTCTTCCCTGAAGCTGTTTCAATTGCTTCGATAAGCTCCTCTTCGCAATAAACCTGATAAATGGATTAAGAAAGAATGTCAGCTGAGTTTGTTAAATTCACTATATACCCATGCATGCAGATCAGTGTTGAAATAACTTGGCCCCAGCTCATTATAAACAGTACTAAACACATTATATATATACTTCTTAATTACCTTTTTTGTCCAGCACTTTCCATTCCCATTATGTATTGCATCCACTAATCCAGTGTAGTTCCAGTTCTTGATCACGTTGTAAGGCCCATCATGGATCTCGACTTCTATGGTGTATCCACCATTGTTTATTAAGAAGATGATGCTCTTTTGGCCACATTTTATCATTGTTGAGACCTCTTGTCCAGTCATCTGAATTAGGTCATAATATATCAGAGAATCTTCATTTTCTTTTTAATTTAACCTTTTAGATTTATATATTGGAAACATGATGATAATTAACCTGGAAGCTCCCATCACCAATGCAAGCAATGACACGTTTATTTGGTACTGATTGGGCATAACCGAGCGTTGCACTAACAGACCACCCGATTGAACCATACTGCATCTGGAATTCATACCTGCAATGTACATGACCAACTCTTGTATTCAGATTAATGTTTATAAAACTCGATTAAAACCAAACAAACGTGGTAGCTAGAGTTTTTGTTGCTTAATTACCCACATCCTTCTGGCAATTAAACCAGGAATCTCCTGTCTCAGAAATTACAGTAGTGTCGCTTGAGATCATTTTCTGTATATGCTGAAACAGAATATTAACCCTCAAAGGCTCATTAGGCTGGCATTTAAGAGGAAGACCTTCTGGAATATAGATCCTGTGGTAGTTTTCATAAGCTGTCGTGTTGGGGTTAAGCCTATTTGAGAGTGCCTGAAGGAAGTCCTTCATTAGGACACACCCGAAAGTGGGGCCGTTGGCGACAATTACACGATCAGGCTGCACAATGATTGCTTTCTCCTTCTTGAGGAGAAGGGAGTAGCCGCAAGAGCTGTAGTCGTTGAAGATTGGCCCAGCAAACAGGTATGCATCAGCAGATTCTACAATCTCAGCACAGAAGGCAGTGCTTACTGCACCCCAATATGTCCCAATAAAGTGGGGGTGGTTCTCCGGTACCAGCCCTTTTGCTGATGGCATCACGGAAATGGCATAGCCACAAGCATCGGCCAATTCAACAAAGGCTTCACAAGCCTTTGCCACTCGGAGTTTCGGCCCACCCACCATGACTGGCTTGACTGCCTTGTTCAAGAAGGCGGCTGTCGCCTCGACGGCAGCTTCTAGCCCCATTTTGTTACTCAATCTGTGAAAATAGATCCCAACAAAACCGCAAACATTAGTTGCTACCCATATACCTCAGAACCAAAAACCAAAAAACCGCAACTTGCTATATATCCATATACTAGGTTCTCAAAACCAAAAAAGAATTTGGAAGGTAGCAGATCAAGTTTTTACGTACCTGGGTGACAAAGCAAATGGAATAGGCTCCCCGCTAAAAGTTGGATGCGGGATGCCAGCCAAGTTGCAGCTGATGCTGATGTAGACAGGCTTGCTTTCTTTCAAAGCAGTAGAGATGGCCCTATCAATCAGTTCGTGTGCGTCTTCCAAGTTAGTCACTACAGCCTATAGCACAAAAATGGCCATATATAGCCATCACCGCATTACCAAAACACAACCGGGTAAACTTTATCATTACGTAAAACAGAAGTGTTTTGCATCACTTATTGGTATGAAATACTTGCACCCACTCACCCAACTCGACCACCTCACCCTCCGTTGTAAAAGATTCAAAATTTGGTAAGTAATTGCATCTGACGGTCCATGGCATATTCACTGGCATGGCATGCTAGAACCCTACCCCCGATGCCGTGAAGAAAGATAAAATATTACTTACCTGAAAACAAGTAACAGGCTTGAAGCATTGCTATTCTTGGCCGAAATCCGGTGACCCAATGGTATGGTGAAGAATCCTGTTTGTCCCAAAATCGTTCGAATTCGGGCCACCAACAATACAAATAACTGGAAGATTCTCACTGTACGCTCTAGCAATAGCGTTGAGAACGCTAAGGCCGCCCACAGTGAACGTGACAACGCATGCACCGACCCCTCGAGCCCTGGCATAGCCATCGGCTGCATATCCAGCGTTGAGTTCATTGCAGCACCCAACGTTGTTGAGACCAGGCTCGGCAATGAGGTGGTCGAGAAGGGTGAGGTTAAAGTCACCGGGGACAGAGAACACGTCGTCGACGCCGATCTGAACAAGCCGATGACCGAGGTGGCAGACGAGGGTGGCCTCGGAGGACGCCATGAATGGAGGAGGATGAGTGTCTTGAATCGAGGCCGTGCAGTTCAGGCCGGGAGGGCAGGCCATGTCGTTGTTGCAGGGTTTGCATGAGTCTAGCATGCCATTGCCGGCCATGATCATCGTGGTGTCCATGTGAGAAAAAACCACAAAAAAATTAAGAGAGAACTGAATCAAGGTTTAGGCAATTCAGATCGAAAGGATGTCTTAACTCAGCTTGATACTGCTGAATATCAAGAAAATCAAAGGAAGAAGGAATACTGATGAGTGAGGGAGTAGTACTACTGAAGAGTGATCAGATATATATATATAGCTCATAGCTGGTTAAGCGCGAAAGAAGGCAACCATATGATCTATGAGGTTTCTTGGGGAAGAATCAGTCTCCAAATAAGGTAATTTTTGTGGCTGGATTTCTTAATTATTTGACTTACTTAATAAAAACTTATTGTCAATTAATGGTTCTGTGCGAAAATTTATAAATTGTTAATTGTTTTAGTCGCGAGATCGCGCAATGTGCATGAATTTTCTCAATTGTCTAGCAATAATACAAGGATGTCAGCAGTGTGTCGCAACTAGGGGTGACCATTCGTATTTTTGAGTAGTGTTCGTGCTCTATTAAATCAGGAATATTTGACTATATGTATCAATCTGAACCTAACTCATTAAGCTAAACGTTCAAATTCTAATTCAACTCATTCAGATAACGGGTCGTGTCGTATTATCTGTTTTAATCCGTTTAATAATTAATTAGAAATATATCAACATAACACGATCCATTTAAACTCATTTCATGTAAATAGGTTGAACTAACATGTATTACCCATTTGATCCAGTTAACATAATTTCACATAAAAATTAAAATTTATATTTATTAATAGCCGTAATATCTTAAATTTTAATATACAATAAAACCAATATTACAATCCCAACAATAATAAAATTTTGATTTTGAAATAAAATCTAAATGAGTTAAAACGAATTGATTTCGTAATAAGTGGGTTGACCCATTTATAAATTGTCTCAACAAGTCAATCCATTTTGAACCAAACTCATTAACATCAAATTCAAATTTGTTAATTATTTCGTGTCATGCTGAATTCACGAGTTGTATTACATATTGTCACCCCTAATTATAACTGTAATATTTTAGATGACCATGAGTTAGTGTAGTCAAATTTGGTAAGAACCCATAATAATGCACAGTCTAAGAATATATTGTAAAATGAAAAAAGAACGATATTCCTGTAATTTTATTTATATGTCTTCGCTTACTCATGTGCCGGGAGGAATACCTTGATTACTGTTGTACCAAAACCACCCAAAATACACCCAAACATAAGATAGAGACAATATGTAAGTGGTTCGGCAATTTGCCTACGTCCACTGTAGTGGAAACAGTATATTTCAAAGTATTTGTATAAAATATACAAATTTCAACAACATTATCTCTATCCCTACAAATGGCCCTTTTCTATGTATTTCCCACAGACACTGTTTCGTTTACAATATGATCTCCTTTAATAGGAGAAGCTTCAGGAGACAAACAGACAATTAAAGGGGCTTTAAGAGACAAGCTTGATATTTGGAGACAAGCTAGATATTTGGAGCAGCTATCTAAGACTGTTGAGGAGTTACTGTTCACACTTGGGTTGATATTTAACAATCACCCCTTTTACCCATGTGTGCCATATTAAGCTGCTGCAAACTATTGATTCCTCTAAATGATTTCACCCCTTTATTTGAAATACTCGTTATATCTGCTATGAGAGATTTCCACTATCAAATGTGCTCTAAGGCTCCAACGCACACGAAGGTGCTCAGTAGTATGAGATATTGATCAATTCCAAACAATGTTGGAAGTTGATCCCTGTGACGACTTTCGTCAACATATCTGCCAGATTGTCTTCAGTGTCAATCTTCTGAAGTAGAATGTCCCCTTCATCTAATATCTCACGTATGAAGTGAAAACGAACATCTATATACTTTGTTCGAGAATGATACACTTGATTCTTGGCCAGATGAATTGCATTCTGACTGTCACAATAAACGATAACCTCTTGCTGTTTAAAGCCCAAATCTGTTACCAATTCCTGTAACCAAATGGCTTCTGTCACGGCTTCTGTCACAGCCATGTATTCAGCCTCTGTTGAGGATAGTGCAATTGTAGACTGCAAAATAGATCGCCAACTAATTGATCCTCCAACCATAGTAAACACATATTCATCGTCTTTTGTCAAGATCACCAGCATAGTCTGAGTCAACATATTCAGTTACTAGATTATCTTCACTCTTCTCGAACTTCAAACCAAGATTTACTATCTCTAGAATGTACCGTAGAATCCATTTAGCTGCATGCCAATATGTCTTTTCAGGATTATGCATATATTGGCTGACTAAGCTGACGGCTTGGGAGATATCAGGTCGTGTACACACCATGGCATACATTAAGCTTCCTACAACACATGCATACGGGACATTTTTCATCTAGTCCCGCTCTTCATCACTTTTTGGAGACTGCAATGTACTGAGTTTGAAATATGGGGCCATTGGAGTACTTACATGTTTTGTTTTCGAGTTCATGTTGAAACGTTATAGTACTATCTCCAAATACTGCTTTTGAGTAAGGTGAACTGTATTTTTCACCCTATTTCTGTTAATCTCTCTCCCTAATATTCTTCGTGCTTCTCCTAGATCTTTCATTTCAAACTCTTGACTCAGTTGAGCTTTCAATCGATCTATCTTCACCTTACTTTTACATGCAATCAACATGTCATCTACATATAAAAGCAAACATATGAAAGATCCATCTGCAAGTTGTTCGAAATACACACAGTGATTGTATTGGCAACGAGTGTATTTCAAGTCAATCATGAAGTGGTCGAAATGTTTGTACCACTGACGAGGTGACTGCTTCAAACTATAGAGAGATTTCTTCAGATTGCAAATCAATTTTTCTTTACTAACTTCTTTAAAACCTTCCGGTTGAGACATATAAATCTCCTCCTCCAAATCACCATGTAAAAAAGTTGTCTTCAAGTCAAGCTTAACCGACAAGCTTGTGGTACAATCTGTTTGTGCCTTGCCAAAGATCATAAGTATTTTGTCATGAGAGAGACAAAAGCAAGTGAACTTTAGCAAAAATTAGAAGAAAAATACTTGACAAAAAGTATTGAGAATCGCTTATACTTGAAGAAGAAGCTCTTCAGATTCCAATTGCGAGAAGGTATGTCTATGTCTGAACATTTCAATAGTTTCAATCAGATACTTGCTGATTTGTAAAACTTGGATGTAGAAATCCAAGATGAAGATAAGGCTTTACTTTTATTAAATTCTTTGCCTGATACATATGAACATTTGATTACCACACTTTTGTATGGGAAGGAAAAAATTAGTTTTAACGATGTATCTAATGTTTTGATAAATAATGAGTACCGCAGAAAAGATAAGGGGGTACAACTAAATACATTAAATGAAGCCTTTACAGCAAGAGGGAGACCGAAGTCAAGGTATACAGGAAAGAAGAAGGATTCTCAATCGAGAACACGGGCCACATCACGTGGTTCATCAGTCAGCAGAAGACTTGCCAAATATGAATGTGCTTTTTGTCACAACAAAGGGCATTGGAAAAATGATTGTCCCAAGCTAAATGAGCAACAGAAGAACCAACCCTCCACAGCCAATGTCACCAACAGAGATGAAGATGCAGATCTTGCCTTAATAGGTTTATCATTTATTTGTCATTCTGATGAATGGATAATGGATTCCGGGTGTACCTATCACATGTGTTCCAATCGGGACTAGTTTATTGACTTCACAAAGATTAATGGAGCAATACTTATGGGCAACAATAATGCCTGTAAGACTCAGGGAATAGGTAGCATCCGGTTGAAGCTACATGATGGAACTGTCAAGACATTGACAGAAGTTTGATACGTTCCAGACTTGCAGAAGAATCTTATCTCACTTGGGACTCTGGATTCAAAGGGATTCAGAATCACCATAGAAGATGGAATTCTCAAGGTGGTAATGAGAATTCAGGTGACAATAAAGGGCTCAAGGCGAGGAAACGGTACTTCTTGCAAGTAAGTACTGTTAGTGAAAGAGTTTCCACAGCCTGTGAGAAGCTAGATGAGACTGATGTTGACACCACCAGGCTTTGGCACATACGTATGGGGCACGCTAGAGAAAAAACTTTGCAAACCTTGTAAAGCAAGACTTACTCAAATGTGTCAAAACTAGTAAATTGTCTTTCTGTAAAAACTGTGTATTAGGGAACAGACGCGAATCAAGTTTGGAACCGTAGTCCATAGTACACATGAAATACTTGACTATGTACACTCTGATATTTTGGAGACAAGCTTGATATTTGGAGACAAGCTAGATATTTGGAGCAGCTATCTAAGACTGTTGAGAAGCTACTGTTCACACTTGAGTTAATATTTAACAATTACATTATAGAATCTTTGGCCATCGTAAAATACCAAAAGCCATGAATTGTAATTACCTCTCCTATATGGATTAAAAATTAAAGGCAAATTAAAATCTAACCCAACCCCCACTTATGGAAAGTATTTCCAAGATCAAACTACAAAATAACTATGAACTCAAGTCATTTTTAAACCTTTGAATATTGTTTTCACTGGGTTTTTTTAATGCAGTAGATCATGATGCTTTGGCTCCAATTAAGCATAATCTTGCCTCCTCAATGATGGATAACTTAATAGTTAATACCTTAGTCTTAAGAAGGTATACCCCATGGCTTTGTGACTTTGTCCCCTTGCCAATTAGGAGCACATTGCCCAATTGAGTTGCAAACTCGTGCCCATGAGTGGCATCCTCAATTCGGATGGTCTCAAAGCTCCCTTTGTAGTACTACTCCCTATTCTTGATGAATCCAACATGTCCCATATTGTTTCTTCCAACGGCCTATCACCATGACTAGCTAGCTAGCTACATTCCCAACATCAATATATCGAACTTGATGAAGTAGTACTCTGTGATCTTGTTGCTCTCTAGCTAGCTAGGTCTAGCTCGATTGTCATTTCATTGACCTGAATAAGAGGATTTGGGTAGTGATGGTCAATGGTTCGTCCATATATACACATATATTATAGGTGTCTAGATATAAATGGAATAACATTTTTATTATAAGAAAATTACTTATTTAAGATAAATTATTTTTAACAAAATGATTATTTTCAGTTAAAATGAATTTATTTTCATCGTAAATAATTATTTTTGTTGTAAAAAAATTCACTAATATCTATTTTTCTTGTAATGTTTGCCACAAATCGATGATCGGTCTATAGAGTTTTTAGATCTTAAAAACCTTAATTGCCTCTTCATCCGTGATTGAGTGGAGGCAAAATAAGTCGACCCGGCCATGGTGTAGTCGGAAGTTCTCTCTGTGTTGGGGATTTGATATAACATACATGCATGTAATCTGGATGTATGCAGGATATGTTTTATCAGTCCCGTTCCATGTTAGCTTCCATGATCAAGTTTTGTTTAATTTTGAACATGACCCATTTATTAGGCACCACGTACATTATAATTATGGCGAAAGGTCTCCAGGTTTGGTTCGTCATTAAGGCATGCATGCACCAAGCATATTCACTTGATCTCATTGCATCAATTAAACCAGTAGTACTCAGGTTTAGAATAATTAGCTGTCAAACGAAAGCTGGAAAGTGCAAGAGAAATGATTCAATTGGAGTAGTATGGATAATAATAACAATATCATGATATGTCTGGGTGGGTACGTATTTAATATTGGAATGATAAAAATTAAAGTTCAAAATTTGGTAAGGATTTTGGCTCATTTGGATAGACGAGGAGATGAAGTGAGTTTGAAATAGAGAGGAGAATGAGTGAGAAATTGAAATTAAGAATATATATATATATATATATATATATATATATATATATATATATATATATGTTTGAGTGGGATTAGGTGAAATAAAAGGTGGTGCAATTTAAATTCGGAAGTAATTCCAGAAAACTGAGGTGGAAGGATTTAGTACGAAACTTCCAGGTGATGATCTTGCAGGAACCAGCTTGTGGGATGTGGGACATTACCCTTTGCTGCAAAATTTATAATTAAGCTGTGTACGTACAAGAGGTGTGAGTTTTGAGAGATTGTGGGTCATAACTGCACCTCTCCCTCTCTCATTTTGCTACTTATTATCTCTAGGGGGCGGCTACTATGCCGCCCCATTTTGACCGCTGGTCATACCGTTCAGTGTAAATTTTTTTTTTTCACATTTTTTTAACATATTTAAATATATTTAAAAAATAAAAAAAATACACTAATATACTTAAAATCATTTTCTTAACCATTAAGTAAAAAAAAATAAAATAAAAAAATAAATTTTAACTAGGAGTCAAATAGAGGTGTCAAATTAAGGAGGTAAAATAGACTTTCTCTTATCTCTATAATACCGCACACATTACATTTATTTTTATATTTTTTATATATATATATTTTTTTATTTTTTTATTCTTCTTAAACTAATTAAATTTTTTTACTTATCGTCCATACACTACATATTTAGTAAGAGAAATAAATAAATAAATATTGTTGTAGTATAATTTTTTAATATTATTTTTATTTTGAGATTTAAAAAAGTTAAATGATTTTTTGTGTTTTATTTGAAAGTTTGAGAAAGTACTTGTAATGATTAGGTAATCATTAGATGAAAAAGTCAAAAATTTGAAATTGAAAAAGTATTTATGTTTGTAGTGTTTAGATATTGAGATGAGATGGAAGTATCTTGTTATCCAAATTAGGCCTTAATTGTTTCCACTTTGTGCTTAATTCATGTGTTTCCTCCCAACAATAAAATTTTGGTAAGAGATATGAGGGCATATGAGCCTAATTAAGAAAAATACATGCATTTTCCCATGTTGGTTTAGGAATTGCTTAAATTGATTTGAGAGGTACTCCATCGCTTCTATTTTCTTATTGAAATTGTTTGATGGAATGGCAAAATTCATGTTTTGAAATGAACAATTTGAATTTGATAAAAATTTTTGTTAATGTAAAAATAAGTGTGTTGGCATGTTCTTGTGAAAACTTTTGTAAAATTGTATTGTAACAAGTGCTGAAGTGTGTCAAAGTGAAAAGAGGGTCAAGTGAGCTCAACACGGCTCGAGTAGAACACATATAGGAAGTTTGCTCAACCTACGTTCGACTTGAGCTCGAGTGGAACTCAAATAGAGAAAAAGTTCGCTCGATAAACGCTCGACACACTGCTCAAGTGAAGCTTAAACAAAGAGTTTGCTTGACAGGCGCTCGACATAGCACTCTAGTAGAACACAAATAGAGAGTTCACTTGACAGATGCTCGACACATGGCTCGAATAGAACTCATCAGAGTTCGCTCAACATGTGCTCGAGCAAAAGTCATCCAGAGAGTTCACTTAACCTTCGCTCGACACTTTGCTAGAGTTAATGTTCAGAAAACCTAATTTTTTCTAGGGTTTGAGCGCCTTACTTCTTGGGAGGTATAAATAGAACATTTTGTTTAGTCATTTTTGCAGAGGTGAGAGAGCCAAAACAAAGCCTCCTTCCAAGAGCACTTGAGAGAAACTCCCATCCACATTCAAAGTTGAATATCTTTTAGAAAATATACCTCAATCATATCACACTCAAGATTAAACACAGTTGAGTCCACTGGTGTGGACGTGGTCATTAGTCGGAAGGTTTCTGGAGTTGCTGTTGCTGCAGAGATCGAAAGGTTTTCGTAGGACACTATAGAAAGGTCAGAGTTCCAGTGCACTACATGCATGTAGAGATTGAGTGGGTTACTTATGGTGTTGCAGGCCAAGTTTAGGAACTATAAAGGTTTTGTGAGTGTCTCTAAATTGGTTGTAACAAACTAAAGTTTCTATAGTAGATTTGAGGTGGTGTCTTACATCAAGAGTGACTTTAGATTTTGAAAACGTTCTTTAAATGAGTTTTCACTTTGTGACTAAAATTACTATATTGATATTTGTGTGATTTGTTTCATTGATTAATTTTTTATTTAACAATATTTTTGAATAGATCCTAAAAATCGTTTTATACCTATTCACCCCCTCTAGGTGTTGTGTTGGGGTAGAACCACTGTTTTTTTAATTGGTATTAGAGAGGGTTCACTTTGCTAGGATTTAGTTCCTAAGTGTGATCTTGTTATAGTGGTTAAAATGGATAGGTCTCAATCACTCACATCGCCATCATATTTTGATGTTAGTAATTATATGTATTGGAAAGTTCGAATGAGAGTTTTCTTGAAGTCTATAGATGAACGAGTGTGGGTTTCCATTACAAGAGGATCGAAACAACTAGTTACAATCGTTGAAGGAGTTGAAATTCTCAAAAATGTGGAAAATTACTGTAATGATGAAGTCAACGAGTGTGATTGGAATAGTAAAGGCTTGAATGCGATTTTCATGCCTGTGTCCCAGGAAGAGTTCAAGCGAATCTCTATGTGTAAAATTTGCAAAGAGGTATAAGACATTCTTGAAATTATTCATGAAGGTACCAAGGTTGTGAAGAATTCTAAACTTTAAATGTTGATTACCAACTTTGAAGGACTTAGAACAAGGGATGTTGAAAAATTACAAAATAAAGAAGAACCAAAATTGATTTGTCATCAATATTTCTCTTACTCTTAATATTGTACTCACATGACATCACTTGTGCTTGGCATGCCATTCGTAGTGGACACGGGTGGTTGTTACGAAATAACCAGTTCTTCTATATACAGTCGTTAGATACAGCCGGCATGCAGTCGTCCATGCCACGTCAGATTTAAAATGAATTCTTCCTCTCTCATCAGCTCGGTTTTTCTCTCATCAACTCTCTCTCTCACCAGCTCTAACAGCTCGGTCTATTCCTCTCATCAGCTCGGTCTCTCTCTCATCAAGTGTCTTCACATTAGCCACGTTTGCACGCCGTTTGTACCAGGCGCTTGCAACAAACGTTTTTCCGAAATAACATAGGCTTCATATTTTATAAAATATTACGTCTTACACTACTTATGTGGCGTAATTTAATTTAGAATATAAATTTTAAAATTTAAAATTTAAAAATTAAATTTTATCATTTTAAATAATAAAATAGCGTACTCAATACATGAGTTTAAGAATAGAATAACTATTTTATATATGTACTCTAGAAAACGCATAAGTTGGTATTCATTAGTGATAAAACAAAAATTAAATTAAAAATATGAATGATAAAAGTGAGTGAGGGACTTAGGTATTGTCTTCGTCACAAACTAAGATTTTTTTTTTTTTTTTAATTTGTTGTCGATATATTTCATTTTATTATTTTATTTGGAAAAAGGTATACAGTTTATGTCTTATAATTATTTTTTTTTTATAAGGGGGTGGGGGTTTGATTCCAAATGATCTATTTGGAGAACCGGACCATATGCCGTCGAGTTCTTGGCATATAATTATTAATTGTAGAATTGATACTATCTATGAATAATATTTAATATCAGAGTTATATATTATGCTTATCTTTTTTTAAATTATTTACTCATTATCTTTTTTATCATCATGGTATTATCATTTCATGATGTGATTTTAAATGATTAAAAATTATTAATTATGTTTTACATATGAGTCTATCATTTAATGATATACTAAAAAATGTTGAGGTGATAATCATAAAAAAATATGATAAGTAGATTTTTCTTAAAATTTATTTTAAAAAAAAATATTTTTTGGAGATTGAGATCCTCTGCTATTCCCGATTTATAAATCGTGACATGTTGATGGGTGACAAATGACTGTCACAAAAAAAACAACAGAATAATTGCATTATTGGAATCAAGTTATTTATTTGAAATTTAAGTTTAAAATAGAAGAAAGACGTATGAAGTAAGTTCAATATTATTTTCGATTGACCGGTTAAATTTATCACGTAGCATTAATTTCTTTATTTTTTTTTATACGGGTGGGATTTTTGAACCCAGGTTTTTTATTTAAAGAATTAAGTCATATTTCACCAGACTATCAGACTCTTGACATATTAATTTCTCTATCTTAAACCCAAAGACCAAAGAAGATCTTGAAATTCGAACAAAAATTTTAAAAACTTTATATATAATAATATATAATAATATATATATATATATAATATTACTGAAGTATTTTGGTAAGCATTGATACCAGAATTGTTAAACATGAGCCTACTACTCCAGCCACCCCTTTTTTCATTATTAAACCAGTTTCCTTTTTAACTGCTCTTAATATGCCCTATGATCCCTACACCAAACCTGTTAATTGTACTCAATATTACCATGCTTTCAAAATTGAGTACTTCAAAAAAATATAATATAAGTTTCACATTTACCTATTTTTTAAGAAAAATGATAAATTCATAACTATTTTACAACTATTTACAAGTCTAGAGAAAATAGAGAGTAATTTTGTAATATTATAATTTATTTTTAATAGAGTAGCATGATTTCATTGGTCTTTTAAAAATAAGTTGTAAAATAATTTTAGGTATATAATTACTATTTTTTTTTTAAAAATGCACGAAATTTGTATATTTAAAATTGTATCTACCATTATTTATATCAAATATGCTGATCCACACTGTGATGGCCCAATGACCACGCGCGTTTTTAAACCCGGCCCAGTTAAAATTGTAGGGCTTGCGTATAAATAACGCTAAGCCAACGCAATCCCACTTGTAACGCGGCCTTCGTTTTCCTCGACTGCGCAGAGTTATCTAGGGTTTTGGCAGGCGCAGGACAGGGTTTCTGTCTCACTGTGTCACCATGAGAGCCAAGGTAATAATCGAACTATGTCGAAATAATTTTCATTGTCAAAATAATTTCCACTGCGCTAAATTACAACGGTGGCCGTGTATTTCTTTTTTTCCCTCAGTGGAAGAAGAAGCGTATGAGGAGATTGAAGAGGAAGCGCCGAAAGATGAGGCAGAGATCCAAGTAGAAGCAGATCAACAGTGGGGTCATTTCTCACTCGAGTTCTTTACCTGCTTTAGGATCTTACTGTCTGTCTTTTCTGATTTCATAGCTGTCATTTACGTCTGCTTGAGGAAACATCTCGTAACGTTCTTTTTTTCTCAAGTTATATGTCCTGACGTAGTGATTGACTCTGTTGAGCTTTTGATTTTGCATTTATGAGACGGTTATGTGATATTGACGTTGCTAATGTATTTTGCTTAGGTTTGGTGGGTATTGTTTCTGTGAATGCGATTGGTTTGATTTATTAGTATCTTGACTCACTAGTTAACTGTGATGGCGTAAAAGTTAAAATATCTGCGCAAGTTTGTTTTGCCGGTTTTGATCCCTAGAGTCAGAGAGAGAGACACGTTTGAGGAACCATTTCAACTGATAGATAGTACTAGGTTGTATGTTAGGTTTAGGATCAATGTGAGGTTTGATGGGCTGGCATAAATTTTCATGTTGAGCCTACAAACAATCCGAATGGCTCTCTCCTGAAAGCATTTCTGTGCATTCTTTCGGTGTAAATCTAAGCAAGGAAAATAGAATGTCATTTGCAAGGAAAATATGATTTCCGCACATTTTATTTATTCACCTATTTTTTGGGGTTAAAGACTCCCTAGGCAGCCAAGGAAGGAATGGATCTCTAACATTTTTGAGTCATTAGTAATAGATCCCATGTAAAATGAATGGTAATATTTTTGCAGATGTAATGTGTACCAAAAAGATAGGAAGGATTCGCTTCATCAGCTTTAAGGTTACCAAGTTTGCCACAGCATTGATCGTGTATTATCATAGAGTTTGGTGCCCAGGTTGGCAATCAATGGAACTTATGTTTGTACTCAAGTTGGCAACCAATGGAACTTACCCTTGTCTAAAATATATACCCATATATGTAATCATTGAAAAACTAACATGAATAAACTAGTAAGGATACTTCACTTGCCAGTGGATTTATAATATAGCACTAAAAAGTTTCAATATTCTAACTTGTACGGGGTGTTTTGCAACGCATGCAATCATTTTTCACTATCCAATCAGGCCTTCTTTAATTTTTCAAATGCTTGTATAGCCTCTGCATCAAAACCACCTGCAAACTGAAGATTCTGATGGTTAGTAAGATAGATATTGAAGGGTGCCATTCATTTTTTGGAGTCCGTTGTACCTGGTGTACTCAATATGCATATCGAACTCCTTGAAGCTTAAGATTCTCTCCTTAAAGCTTAAGATTCTCTTCACATGGACATTCATCAGCCTGCAGTTCGTTAGCTATCCGTTTCATATATTCCCTTTCGAGCTTCAGTGAACTTAGTTTCATCTGCTAATAGTAAAAAGAGATAGGGTTTGCATTTATTATGATTGTTGGTTTTGGTAGAGGTGGAGTTATTTTCCAATATGAACTGCTGGCCGATCTGGAAACCCTAGTGTAGATTTCTGGTTAGAAATGCAGAAAAAAAATCTAGAATATCAAAATCAAAGGCATACTCTCATGTAGTTTGCATAGACAATCAGAGCAATCCCTGCAAGTCTGGATTGTGTGATATTTTTGTTGAAGTATACAATGAGTGGCTTAGTTTCATGAAGTTCAAAAGCTTTGAATACGAAATTGAATCCAGATATATTATATCTCTCTTTTAATTTTTGTAACTCTTAGCTCATCTTTTCTTTTATTTACACCTATCTTGATTAAATTGTGAGAAATATCCACGACAGATGCTTCATTGAATCCTTTGATTAGAATCATTCGAACTCCCCCCACCAAGCATTGTGCTAGTAAGTAACTTTCTGTGGCAAGACTGTTCAATTGGAAGATAGAATCATTGGGTTCTTGCTGCCCTATCGAGTTAGGAGGGTTCATCACCCTAATCTTGACCTGAAGCCCCCTTTCACCGGTAGATATGGCACGTTCCGAGTGATATCAAATAAACATGATTGAAAATGATTAAATTTAAGATACATATTGTTATCTCTCTCTCTCTCTCTCTCTCTATGTTCGGGAACTCTAGGACCTAGAAAAACATATTTAAAAGTTTTAGAAGACAGGTCTAAATCATGGGATAGACCTAACAGGGCTGGTGAAAAGTCAGGCTTCATTAGGCTTGAAGAAAGTACTAGTCCAAACATGCCCCTGAGAACTTAGCCCATAAGCTGGATAACAGAACCCGAATTATTCTCAACGACAGCACATTACAATCATCAGTTAGGACTTAGTATTCATGGTCACGTCCAAGCATTATTATATGGTTGATTAGTCAACCAGTTTTGAATAAAATGAAGAAAAAAAAATGATCTGTTTTCCACACAAAATATAAACAAAGATCCCACATCAATTATATTGGAACATATCAAAGCTAGCTTGGATCAGCTGGTTTTTATTTAGATTGTTTAATTTCTGATTGAGGATTTGGTGGGCGGCTATTGGCTGCACTGACCCTGGACCCCCATTCCTGCGACTCTTTGCTGGTATCATCTTTGTGCACAATCACTATGAAGCAGAAGCAGTCTTTCTTCCCTTAAGCTGTTTCAATTGCTTCAATAAGCTCCTCTTGGCAATAAACCTGATGAATGGATTAAGAATGTCAGTGACTAATTAACGCCCTTATAGTGAGATGATATGAAACAGTCTTAGATGAAAGTTGAATAAAATATTATTAGAATATTATTTTTTAATATTATTATTATTTTGAGATTTGAAAAAGTTGAATTGTTTATTATATTTTTTACAGAAATTTGAAAATTTTGTAATGATGAGATGAGATGAGATGAAACCGTTTCTATATCTAAACAGGGCCTAAGCTATACGTATGTATAAGAGATGTGAGTTTTGAGAGATTGTGGGTCATAACTATACCTCTATATATAGAGAGGGTGCTTTGCTACTCATCATCTCCACACAGTACCACACATCACACTTATTTTTATTTTTTTAATTTTAAATTAATTGAATTTTTCTATTCATCATTCAAACACAACACATTTGGTAAGAAAAAAATTAAATAAATAAAAAAAATATGATGTGTGGTGTGTGCGAATGATGAATAAAATTTTTCATATATTTATAGCCACGTTAATTGGTTTGCACAATAACCTAACAAAAAGAAGGTTTTAGTACTTCTCATCAGTGCAAACACAATTACCAGAAATCCAAGAGAAGTGGTTTGATTTGGATACTGAGATAATTTATGAATAGTAGTGAAATAATTTATGAATAGTAGTAAAATAATTTGAGTTAAGATGTTTATGAGGTTTTGAGAAAGGAGGGAGAAAAAATTGAATAAAAATATTACAAAATTAAAATATTGTTATAGTATAAATTTTTAATATTATTTTTGTTTTGAGATTTAAAAAAATTGAATTATTTTTTATATTTTGTTTGGAAGTTTGAGAAAGTACTAGTAATGATTAGATAATCATTAAATAAAAAGTCAAAAATTTGAAATTGAAAAGTGTTTATGTTTGTAGTGTTTAGATATTGAGATGAGATGAGATGAGATGAAAACATCTTGTTATCTAAAGCAGGCCTTAATTGTTTCCACTTTGTACTTAGTTCATGTGTTTCCTCCCAACAATATAATTTTGCTAAGAAAGAAATGAGGGCATATGAGGCTAATTAAGAAAAATACATGCATTTTCCCATGTTGGTTTAGGAATTGCTTAAATTGATTTGAGATGTACTCGATCGCTTCTATTTTCTGATTGAAACTGTTTGATGGAATGACAAAATTCATCTTATGAAATGAACAATTTGAATTTGATAAAAACTTTAAACATCACATTTATTAAATTATATATGGATACAACCAAGAGATCCATAACAACTCTGGCAAAAATCACACCCACTCATTGAGGGAATTGGTGAAGACGTCCACACTGCATCCGATCGAGTGAATCAAAGATAAATTGGTTTATACATGTTGTTTTCATGGTGGTCGGATTATTCCGGTGGCTAGGTTTACACCGAGTTTTGATAGCCGGCCACCCACTCAACATTTATACGGTTCATTATAAATACGAAATTTGTCAATATAGTTTTTTTAAGTTCATATCTTATATATAAATACCAAACATAGATTTTAAGATCTAAACATAATTAAGAACTATATAACTGCAAAAATAAAGTTATAAATTACTGAGTTCGTTATTTCTGAAAATAATAAATTAGCAGAAAACTTATTGTAACATTAATAAAAATGGAGTAATGGTACGTACAATCGTGGCGTGCATAAGTGCCGCACAATCGTTTTAAAAAAAGTGAGATTTAATATTAAAAAATTAATTTTTTTCATGTAGATCTCATATTTATTTATTTTTTTCAAAGAAATTGTGTGGTACTTACACACTCTACAACTACAAATATAAAAATGCATGTCAATAATATGATCAAGCTCGGGTTGTAATCAAATATAGATAAAACGAAGTCTATAAGATATATGAGCAATATTACACAACATCCCCAACCTCCACACTATATTTTTTAAAATTTTAAAATTTTAAAATTTTAATTTTTTTTTGAGTTTATTTTTTTAAAATTAATTCAATTCTTCTATTCATTATTCATATATTAAATATTTGATAAAAGAAAAAAATAATAAAAATTAAAAAAAAATGTGGTGTTTGAAAATTGTGTGAATAGTAAAAAATTATGTAGATTTTTTCATCTTATATATATAATTTTTTAAGAGCTTCGCTTCTATTAACTCACGTCATCTGATCTTGCATTCAATAATTGTTAATCAACTCAATTAAGTTTAAAAGAGTTTTAAGAGTTCAAACTAATCGTATGGAAGTTTGGAACACTTTGCCATCTTTTTTTTTATATATATATATATATAATGAGAAATAATACTTGCTGTCATGAGTATGTGTAAATACTGCACAATCATTTAAAAAAAACAAAGAAATACAGAATTTACATGAAAAAATTAATTAATTTTTTAATAATAGATCTCTTTTTTTCAAAGCGAGTACTACACGACACTTGCACTCCACGACTGTATGCTTACATATCTTTCCTTTATATCTATTTTTTACAGTTAATAATAAAAGAAAAACCAAATTTAGAAAACTCTACAATAAAGTGATAAACAAAACTAATAATTAATAATTTGTCACGACTAGTAACAAGCATTCAATAAAAAGCTAGCTTGACTTCAAGCCCTCTTACAAATAAAACTTGTCATTAACTCTAATATCTATTACTTATATAATTTTAAAATATCTTCTTTGTTTTATATTAAGCCATCTATCTAACTATTCTTGTAATTAAACTTATTTTTTAAATAGTCTTAAAAGCATTTTTTTTTTAATTGCAAGCAAGTTATTGCTTTTTACTCTTATTGACAAAAGACCCTTGATTTTCTATTCTATTTTATTTATTTATCCAACTCTCAACCTCTTGCTCTTTTGCTCCCTCTCATGCATGCATCTCATCTGCATCTCATCTCATCTCATCTCATCTCTATCCAGGTCTTAACTAAAGCTTTTCAATCTACCATCCAGTTTGCTTTTCTCCTCCCTCTCATGCATCTCATGATCTCTATCTACATCTAAGTTTTTTCAATCTACCATCCGTTCTTTTAAATCTGCAACCAAGCATGTTGAGCTTTCAGAATGAGCCCACTGTCGAACAAACCTGCAGTTTCTTTTGGGTAACAAGCCTTATAGATCGTTTGTCCAAATTATAATAACTTTCCACAATTTCTGGTAGAAATGGGTTTGTAGCTTTGGTCACAAGTAAATGAACTAAAACTTCAAGAAAATTGATTGACAACAAGACAACCTTTAGTTCAGACTCTGCAGAAAACAAGAGATTATACCCCAGCAAAACTCTCAATGTTTATAATAGCTCTTTCCTACAGCAGCTCCTGAGCTTAATGACCCGGAGCAGCATACAACGTAAATAAAAGTGTAGAAAAAAAACCCAAATCGCAAAAACACAACCCCTCAAATAAGCAATCAAGAAACAAAGTTCGACCAAATGTTGAAAGGGACTCCAACTGAAGGACGCACAGGACGAACCAAATCATGCCCATAAATCACAATCCAATAAATTGCATCGTTTAATACATGGATGGGAAAAAGGTCAGCCAACCAACCTCATCATATTGCCAGGTATTAATGTCATTAAAATCACATCCTCTTCAAGTGGAGGAAGCAGGCTCCTCATCTTTCTTCTCAGTTTTTTCTAAATCACTTTTAGTTTCCTTTTCAGCTGCAACGGGCACCTCTTCCTCTGCTTTATCCTCAGTTTTCTTTTCTTCAACGCTCAACTTCTCAAGAAGCCCAGCAGCTACAGATGCATCTTTGTTTTCCTCTGTCTTCTTTTGGGATTCAGCAACTTCTTGAAACTTCTCCATGAAGGATTTGCAATCTAATACAAAGGAAACATTAATAGTCTAAGTTAAGAGAAAATTTTCCTCAAAACAGATTTAGTCATCAAGAGAACTTAATAACAACAATAAAAAGAGGCACAACAGACTATATACTATTTTTTTCTACGCTATAGGAGATTAACAGTGATCAGGGCACCCAGCCAACGGTAAATGGAAGGCAGGGAATTTTTTGCACAAAAATATACTTTAGAATGAGATTGTTGCAGGAAATTATCATAAATACATGGAGTTGACTGCAGAACATACTAGTTGGCTAAAGCAGTACTCTACTGTCAATTCAGAATTGATCATCTGTAAATATGTAATAATACTTTCTTGAATCTAGTACAACTAGGAATCTGCAGGAAACGAACCATTTTCTCACACATATGGTTGTCAAGTACAAAGAGATGTCATTCTTATGCAACAAATAAGAATAAAATAATAAATAAGTTTGGGAAAATTAAAAAATAAATAAATAAGTTTGAGGATGATTGACCTTCAGATTTTGTATCTTCATGCATGAATTTACAGCAGGCAGTTCTTAGCCTTGTTTAGCAAACAAGTAATATCCAAAACATTGCTCCCCAAACTATATTTTGTCACTTCATCAGCATTACTTAACCACAAAATTTTCAGAAAATCAAACCATGCCAAGTGTAAAATACAATCAGAGACTTAAAGCAATATGTAACTTCTTTTTTTATGAATACAAACCAATATGAAACTTAACCCTTAATTTGAAACCCATATTGAATATAATCTTAGAAATGAGACTTCTATTTCAATAACATAACCCTCAAGCAATTTGAGATCATATTGGCTAAATCAAAGGAAAACAGGGTGTGATAGTGAAAAATTACAATTCAGACACTTGAGATCATATTTTCATTCCAAGTCATTTCTAGGGGCAATCAAAATCTCTAACTTCATAAAGTTTTCGATCACTTGTGCAACACAAACGTGAAAGGTTACAGTGCATAAAATCGTTTCCTGACGCCTACATAAATCATATGGCAATAAGAAAACCATGTGAGTTCATTCAAATTATTAGAACTAACATATACTGACCAAAAATCTTCAACACTCACAAAAGTAAAATATACTATAGTCTGTCGCTCAGTTAAGGAGATCAAGACTCACTCTCAATAGAAGCAAATCTAATGCAGAAAAGCTCGTCCTTCAATTCACCATCGGCAAAATCAGTGGCGTGCCAGACACACGACTTCTCGTTTCCAGCGTGTTCCTGCACCGACATTGTCGGAAGAACTGGAAGAAAAAGTACAGAAGCCCGCGTCAGACTGGAAGAGAAAAAAACTAACCCTAGATCAAAAAATAAAGAAAATAATTACAAAGGTAACAGACCGAGATGGTTGGCGCAGATCTTGAGGGTCTTGGACTGTCTCATAACGAGGCGAACCTTTGCGGTCTCCTTATGCTTGAGGAGCTTGACGGTACCAGCGCCTCTCTCCTTCCACTGATTACCATCTTTATCGAAACGGTAGAGCTTCGATTTCCTACAGATGATTTTAAGAAAACACATCACCGAAATCAAATCAAGAACCGAATCAAAGTATAGAAAAAAAAAAAAAAAAAAAAAACTAGAGTTGGTTGGAAGAACAAGGGAGGATATATAAAATGAAAATCGTACAGATCCAGGATGGGCTCTTCGTTCTCCTCTCCGGTGGAGACTGCGACCTCCTCGAGCTTGACGATCGGGGCTACCTGAGCGCCGGTGTCCTCATCCTCGTTGGCGGGAGCTTCCTCGTCCTCTCTGTGCTCGTGCTCGGGTTCGGTGCTCGCCATCTTCTTTCTTTCTTTCTTTCTTCTAGAAAATGAGAGAGAGAGAGAGAGAGGAGAGAGAGAGGGGCTGGGAATTCGGCCGCTGGCAAGGGAATTAGAGAGGTTTTATACCACCAGAGTGAGCGCACCAACAGCGTATAAAAGCGTCAGGTTTACGCATTATAAAAAGAGTAATTAATTGTGCACTATTTCGACGCTTTTAATTCAACAAATGACATAATTTAATTTTAAAATTTATTTTTTAAATGTGTTTGGTTTAAAAATATTTAAATAAAATTATTGAATTGAGAATAGTACAAATTTTATTTTTTAATAATTAATTATGATTTTATATTAATGAATACAAAAAATTAAACCGAATCTAAATTTATAATTTCAAACAATTTATCAAATAATCTTATTTATTTACACTCTTGAAAATTACTGTTGGAAATTCGGGCAAATTCAAATTTAGAAGAATGTCTGGGGCTAGAAGAATTAGGGATACCTATTTTCTTCTACTTTTCTCATAATTGAATGAAGAAATGATGTTTTTCTTCTCATATATTATTTTTTAATTTTCCAGTCATGTCTTATTTTTTCCCTAACTAGATTCCTTTATTGAGAAAATGAGCGATTAGGGTTGCATCAGTGTTTGAAGTTTCTGTGATTTTAATTGGAAATTTGACTTGGGTTCCGCTTAACATGACATTAGTGGAGAAAGCCATATTTATTTAAAATTTTGAGAAAATTGATGATTTGAGAAAGAAAATAGATGCATAGAATTAAAAAAAAAATGAACGGAAAATCAATAATGAAATTCAATTAAAAAAAAAAATAAGCTTTACTACAAGGAAGTAGTGCCTACAAAATTTTCTAAGCCCTAATTGGGAACCCGAAATGCATGTCTTTAAAACAAAACAAAGATAGCGTTGAAGATAGAAAAGAAACCTATACACGAGGTAGGCTTGGTCACACCCATTACAGGAATGGAGCTTTTGTTTATGCAACCCAAAGAATCTTCAAAAGAACGAAAACCACATAAAAGATGTACTGGCAAGAGCGAGAGAGTATCCGACTGGCACGACGGCTTTAAGTTTCTACCGTTCTTTAGAACTGGAAATAGTAAACAGGAAATCCCGAACTGGCTACTACAAGTGGTACTCACATTTATCTTCAGCAACACAGATATCAGTAAGTGGGGCCCATTGGTGGCATACCGAAAGCTGGCATCGGAGGCATCCCCATCCCGCCCATTGGTGGTGGTGGAGCAAAACCTCCACCCATTCCTGGCATTGGTGGTGCCGGCAAAGCAAGAGGCAGCAACTGGGCATACATGTTCTGCAGATAATGGAAACAGAAAATCAGTCTTTTCATTGCTATTATCATTATTTGACTCAGGTGCAACTAAAGTACTACATCTAAGCAACGGTAGCATTTATATTATTTGTCAAATAGCAAAATAATTCATCAGGACAACTTAAATTCCGAGTATTTAACTAATTCCTCGTCAATTTCATAGTGACAAGGCCTAAAAAGTGGTCCTACAATCAGATCAAGGCAGCCAAAGCCGACCAACCACCAGGAGGTGCTTTTACCAAGAGATATCAAACTTATAAAAACCATCATGGTACATGTAAGTATTTTTGTTTCTGATCAGGATGAACTCTAGGCCAAGATATTGACAGAACAAAAGGTGCCCAAGTAGAGCTGAGCACCGACCCCTCAGGTCGGTAGACAGTTTTTTCTACTGACTTAGGGGTCAGCTATCAAAGCAAACCCCATTTGGTAGGTCGACAGTCAGGCTACCGAACAGCCAAGCCGGGAAGAGAAAAACACAATACATAACAACCAAAAAAACCCAAAAAGCCATGTCTTTTCTTCCCTCTTGTACGAGTAAAAAAAAAAAAAAGGAAGCAGAACCAATAATACATCACCACCACCACCTTCAGAATTCCTAAATAACAAAAACATGAAAGAATTCTTTAAGGGCATCCTCCAATTATTCTGGTCCATCACGTGGGATATTTCAGGTATACCAAGTTACCAACCCCCTAAACCCGACACTTGAGCCAATAATGTTGGGTTCCCTTAACCACCGACTAGGAGAGAGGAAAAGCCTTCCAACCAAGTCTGTTTGGGTCAGTTAGTTTGGGCAAACCTGATGAGCACCCCTATCCAACCACAATTTCCAGGCACAGAACAGTGCTCCTTAATGACACAAAAGGATGGTGAATAGCCATACCTGCTGAGCAACCAAGTCCTTCTCCTCCTCCTCTTTAGCCTTCACCTCATTTAAAGCTTCAAGTTTGTACTTGACAAGATCATCTACCTTGCTTGTGTACTCTCGAATAAACTTTAAAAAAATAATTATAAAAATTGGATGTTAGGAAAAGCAAACACTTAACAGAAGAAGAACAAGAAGAAAAAAATGGTGTCAGACATAAAAAGGTTACCTGCAAGAGGTATGGAAAGGCAAAATCAATCATATTGTTCATCCATGCAAGCTCAAGAGCAACGTCTGGCCGAATTAAATCATAGCAAACAAAGAGGCACGATGCAAAACACTCTTTCTTTCCCTGCATATACACATAAGGACGCATATTACAAAAGAACACGGCAGTTTTCAAATGTGAACCTAAACTTCAAGTAAACGCATCTGGAAAAAGACATAAAACAGAAAGTAGGAGAAGATTTGCCCCCCTCCCCAAGAAAAGACATACCCCCCAAGCCCGCAAGCCACCCCAAAACAAAGATCTGATGTAACCAAGCAAAAAGAATGGTAAAATGACAGCAAGAGCAAAGGGAACATCTATTCCAGATATTTAAAAAAAAAAGGGTTGACTACAGCTCATAATTTTTCAATATTCTAATCCCAACATCAAAATCTAGAAAAAAAAATCCAGAAGGTGGGGAAGGTGAGGAGACCAAGTATGTGTCAATGGTATGTGGGCATGTAATTGACTCCTTGCTTTGTTTTAGAACCATGTACCATCATAAACCAATAAAGCTTTAAAACAAACCTGCTCAATGAAATATACAAGCAACTCCTCTGAAAGTTCACGGTTACCAGACTGTGAACATGTTTCCATGGCATCCTTGTAAAGATTATCTTTCTTTGACAATGCAATAGACTGCTTCCATCTTCCTGCTTTCTTATAAATATAAGATGCAACACGCCTCATCTCAAGAAGCTCATGTTTCTCAGTCTGCACAATTTTCTCATTCAAAATGGGTTAGTGTTAATTCCACCATCAAAAAGTTACAGTAATTAAAAGATTTTAACCTCACCTTCTGTGCAAGGCCTATCTGATCAAAATTATCATGCAGATCGATTGATTCACGTAATCTGTCATAGTCCTCCTCCTCCATATAAATCTCATTCAAAGCTTCATTTACAGCAGCAACATTGTTGCTCTGAACTGCAACCATGTATGGCTTCACAAGACGAAGGTGACCAGCCTGACACCCAAAAGGATACCAAACAGAAGAAGAAATTACAGACAACATTTCCCAACTAAAAATCACCTCCCTACGAGGAGGGGATGAGGGACCGGGGGGCGGGGAGGGGGGGGGGGGGGGGTTGTGTTAGTATTAGTAATGACATCATACGCAATATTCATACCTTCCGCATTATATCCACTACGCGGGTGTGGTCCACACGAAGCGCAAGCACATTGAGAAGGTCATTGATAAGATCAGGATGTTCTTGCAAGTAGAAATGCACAGCCCTATAGTAGAGCTCAACACTTGCAACTTTGACTGTCACATCCTTGAATTGCATGTGGTCCCATGCTTCTGGGGAGTGGTTCATTATGGTGGTTGCAGCATTGTCAAACTCATCATACTGGATGTACAAATAAGTTAACTCCTTCCAATGCTGCTGTTCATCACAAGCTCGTATGAGCTTTGGAATGTTCAGACGGGTTGAGAACAATTTGATGTGCTCCATAAGCTTTTCGTGACGATATCTTGCATATAGAACTCCCAATTCAGTAAAGATACCCATATGTGCACGTTCCAACCCAAGTCCACTCTCCATGAGAGAAATGAGCTCATTAAAGCATCCCCGGTTCTGGTAATACTCGCTTACCTCTTCCAGATCATCCACCTTAAATAACAAAACACATAATTAAGTAGTAAAACAAAAAACAGAATTCTAAAATGCGCAACCAACTAGTTATATTCTACAACAGCGGACCAAAAGTAGAGGTGCCACCCCAGGAATGTGCACATCCTG
This sequence comes from Juglans microcarpa x Juglans regia, assembly GCF_004785595.1. NCBI lineage: Eukaryota > Viridiplantae > Streptophyta > Magnoliopsida > Fagales > Juglandaceae > Juglans > Juglans microcarpa x Juglans regia. Next base: position 5,867,066 of record NC_054607.1, read on the forward strand.
GGGGTCCACAAGGACCAAAGCTGTATTCAATCACAGAAGAGAGAGAAGGGGGGTCTGAAATTTGCATCATGTAGTAGAATATAACAACAGTGAAATTCACTACAGATTTCCCTCAATTTTGTAAACATCTTGTACCTGAGTTGTTCAAAGATTTGCGCCAGTGTGGCCAAACACTCATACAAAACCATATAATGACTATTATAAACAAGAAGACACAAACATTATATGTACTCCAAACATGAATGGCACCTGTATGATGATGTTCAGACCACATATCTGAGCCAAGCGGAATTCCTCAGCATCAACACAGGCAAAGCAAACTTCTTTCCATGTTTTAGAGCTGTTGGCTTTCCGAGCTGCATCCACAGCACTTTGAAACTGTTTTAACTTCACCAGAGTAACTGCCAGCTTAGCCCAGTTAGAAATAAATGCATATATGATCTTTGCTGCCTCATAGAGGGCTTCATCATATAAGCGGTCTCCAACATTCTGGAGATTGGCAACATTTGGCATGAGAATGAACTCTTCAATGTCACTGAGCCGATCAATCTTAGCATAAGCATAAATGAGTTCACTGTCCACCTTGGGCTCTTTGGTCTTTTGTCTAACCATTAGAAGGTACCTTACCAAGTCAGGGTACACGCTTACATCCTCAGCAGCCCTTATGACATCTAAAAATTCAGTGGCATCATCTGCACGGATAAATGACTCGATAGCATCACTCACTAACCCCTCTCGTAGTTGAGCCTTGGCCACTTGGCTCCAAACGGCATCTTCTTCTACCCGGAATGCAAACTCTACAGCTCTTTCAATGCTACGAATATTATCCAAGAGAACATTCACAGCCTGAACATTCAAATTGAACTTTTTAAAGATGGCAAATGCTTCTTCATACAATTGAGCTTCCACAGCCACCTCCCCAACAGCGGGTCCATCGAAATTGTCCAACCTATTAATATAATCCATAACTCTTGTTGGGTCAGCTTTTATGGCAGTGAGGATCAGCAGATTCTGAAGATTAAAGTTGCCACTAAATGCAGAATTTTGGAGCACAATCTTCTCAAGAAGCTCAATTAGTTCATGTGGAAGATCTGCTGTCATAAAAGCCTTTACAGCTGCTGACACTTGCTCAGGACTATTGCTTTCAGGCAAAGCGGTAGACACAACTTGGTCAATTATCTGTCTTCTGTACTCATTTTCAGGATCAAGAACTTTCTCCCAGAGCTCACCATCCATCCTTTCCACCACATATCTAATGGAAAAAACAATAGATAAATGTAACAAGCATGCTGAATAGAAGTTCTAGGATGTAGGTTATATCTAGAAAGAAGTAACAATGTACAAACCTGGCCTGCAGTTTAAACAAGGAATTTTTATTTGTGACGTTTATAAGTTCATCATCACATTGCCCTCTGCGGTACGCAACAACCGCAAGAGTTGGATCCCTTTTCTCACAATATTTTCCCACAACACGAGAATCATAGTATGGGTTGGTAGTAAGAAAATGCTCTGGGTTATTGTTGCTGTCTATGATGATTTTACCCAGAGCATTGTGAACATGTACATCTTGGCTTCCCTCACTCACAAGATGCTCTAAGAACTGAGTCAGCAAGCGGAGACGGTTCCTACCAAAATGGAAAATCAACGGTTAAACAAAATCAAAATGATTATGAAAACAGGGCATGAATGAGGAAACAGCGCACCTCTTCTCACATTCCTCCACTAGGGGTTCAACAGGAAGAAGAGAACGGACAGAAAGAATTAGACCTTTGATGAAATCTTCAGGGCACTCGTCATCTAACAGCTGCCCTACAACTAGAGGAGCATTGCCTGGATTGACCTATCAAGCAGACCAAGGACTATAATTCTCTCCTTGATATTGACTCAGCTTTAAAAGAAATAACAAAAATAAAAGTCACAGAAAATATTCGTACACATGTCCATGTGTGTGTAACATGAACTTGTCAAATATTTACCTTTTGAACATAACCTTCAATATATCGAAGCATGTTATTTGTGTACAGGTAATGGGTGAGATCAGGAACAAAACCAAAGCGATCACAGACATTAATCAGAGGACGTGCATCTGGAAGCTTGGCTTCCATCAGAAAGTTCTTTGTCTTTTCAGCATCATAAAAGTTTGATTCCCGAGTCACACGCTCTACCTCCTTAATTTGGCCAGTTTTTGCAGCAGCTTCAATGTACTTGAAGTGGATATCAGGATCCTCACTATAGCAAAAGAAATGAAAAGTAAAGAAAAAATTGCCACCCCACATATATAGGCACCTAAGGTCGGTATTTCTCTTTTCTTTCAGCATAAAGAGGTTATTACCTGGAGCTCAAATATGACCCTAAGAAAAAATACAATCCTTCGTAAGACTTGAATTGATCAAAAAGTTTTATGCATGCCTCAACACCCAACTGATCAGCATATTCTTTGGCCGTCTGCATAGAAAGTATTCCGGTAAGCCTCATTCTTAGAAACGTCAGTTACAGCAATACTTATTGAAAGAAAAACTAGTTCACCTGCACAATTATCTGAAGATTGCCTCTAAGATTGACCACCAGAAGATCTTTCATGCACTCAAGAGCCCATTCTTTGGAAAGAGTTCCAAAGAACTCAACAAGAGACTGTAGAGCACCAAGTGATTAGAAAATTTCAAATATTCACTTTTGACCAAGTATGAGCACTTGAGACCAAACCTGTGGTTCAATTGCATGTGTGTTCACAATGACACGTTTAATATCAGGCAACTCAGTATAGTGCTGCACAATGAAAAAAGAATGTCAGAACAGGAGAGAATTCATTATCATTGAAGAATTTGGTTATCAAAGTTCAAGAGGGGGTTGTACCTGTAGAGCCCGCAAATATAAACCAGCTTTTTCACAAAGCTGCGCAATACGTGGGCGGTCATAATGACTGAACATGCCATTCGCTAATATAGCATCTGCAACATTTGGAAATGTCACAAGATTAATTTCCAGAACCTGAAAAGAATAGAAGATAAAACTGATATAAGCAAAGACATGAAAGAAATTATAAAATAACACAATAAGCTATTAAGAAATCAATTACAATAAGGAAAACTGAACCTTTGTTTGAAGGTGTCCATGTTCAGGTAGATTGGGCTTCAGCACGTCCAACAAGAAAGCTGTTGCCTCACGGATTAAGTTCCTCTGAACAACAGAATCCTTAGTAATGAAAAGTCTAAGGTTGATAATTCCTAGTTTAAATCAACAATGATAATACAATAATTTTCTCGTGGTTGAAAATCTGATCATGCCAAACTGAGGTTCAAAAAATGAAGAATAGGAAAATAGCCTGCTATCTCTCCCTTCATATTCAATATATATTTTTATCTTGGAAAGATAAACATAGAATCATAAACTATTAAAATGAAAAATGAAGAAAACCCTAATTGAACCTGAAGAAACAGATCAGTTATCGTGTTATAGTCAATTGGGCAGCCTCCCTCCATTTGAGACATCATCAATGCAAAATTAACAGCCCCTGCAATCAAGAAAGTTGCAAATCATCTAATATAAAAAAACACAGAAAAGATCAGGCAGGTATGTGCAACACAACTACACGTTCAACATTTTTTAAACAAGACTTGCTATTTGCTAGGAGTTGTGACAAGAACAAAACTGTGCTTTGAGTCATAAGGGAATGAGATATATTTCTACGAGAAGCGGAAGATACAGTTGACTTCAAATTTTCTTGTTTTCCTAATTAGGATGTTATTTTTAAGTTGGATGGAACACTTACAAAAATATGTTGCACCCAGGGGCGGAACTAGGATTTGGTGCGTGGGGGAGCGATTAGTAAAGTGTGTCGTATGTATGGGTGAACAGTAACCGACATTTAAGGTAGCAAAGTGTGTCACTGATATTTAACATTAACCATATAAGGTTATTATCTAGGGACAAACTAAATTATTAAAACCACCCATCTAAACCTCTTACTTGAGCTCCATCAAACCCAAGTGAAAGATAAAAATTAAAATAGAAATAGCCATGTAAGATTTTTTGAAGCAAATGATAAAAATTAAGTAAACAAAGATAAATTTTTTTGTTGAATCTAAGATTGAATATTGTAAAGTCTCTATAATATAGATAGAAATAGCTATGTGAGATTTGTTGCATTCACTCCTAATTGTTAACTCGATGGTAGTTATATATATAATATATATGTACTTATTAACAAAACTAATCCAAACAAGCTAGCTAGTAGAAGACTTAAAAGGAAAAGTGTAACTAAATAGGAAAAATGAGGTTGTAAATTTACCAAATAGCTTATAAAAAGATACCAAGATATTTTATTGCCACTTATGAGATGTGGAAAAAAAAAAAAAAAAAAAAAAAGAGAATGTGAGATTTTATTAATGACAAAAAATAGGTGTAATTATGAAAAAATTATTAAAAAACTAGAACAAACCTAAACAACTAAGTACTAAATGAGATTTTTGAACGTGTTTTTTTTTTTTGGGGGGGGGGGGGGGGGGGGGGGGGGGGGAGGGGGTGAATTATCTTTATATTAGGATTTCTTTGAAAAAACCATATATTACACCATATTTTTGAAATTTTTTTTTTTTTTTTTTTGGGGGGGGGGGGGGGGGGGGGGGGGGGGGGGCGAATTATCTTTATATTAGGATATCTTTGAAAAAACCATACACTAAACCATATTTTTGAAAAAATTTGGGGGGCTATCCACCAACGTAGGTCCGCCCCTGGTTGCACCCAACTTAAAAATAATGTTGGGTGGAACACTGACAAGAAAATGTTGCACCCAACTTAAAAATAATATCCATTAGGTAAACGAAAAAAAAAAAAAAAAAGCCTTGGATTTTCTTTGCAAAATAATCCACACACCTGGGGGTCCGATCGCAAAATTGTTTGTAGAAGGAACAAATAATCAGGTGTGTACCCAACCTGCATTGGTAAGGAAAACCATCAGTATGATGACCATCAACATGTACTGATTTATAAATTGTACTACAATGATATGATAAAAGTCAACTATATAGCTATCAGTTTACAAATAATAACTATTCCTGAAATAACATTTGAAGATTCTGATTTCGAAATCACCTGCTTTGAATATATTAAAATCTTGTCAAACTCCCGCCTCTCAGCAAATGCAGCGACAACTTTTGGAGTTGCCCTAGCTTTTATATATATCTTCAGCGCAAGATCATTATCCACAGTCTGCAAAATGAACCATTTGAAGATATTACAACTATCAAAAATATAAAATGGATGACTAAAAAGACCCAACTAAACAGGCAAACTGCAAAAGATCCAAGGAGACAACTTCCATTTATAAGTGAAAATACTAATGTGATTTTCAAAAGTTAATATGTTCCTATAAAAACCATGAATCCTAACCTACCCTAGCCAATGAGCAAACATACAAGCTTTGCCAGCTTGAATAATTCTTGAAAACTTGTAAACAAGTTGCAACGCATAAGGTGTTACAGAAAAGAGTCAGAAAAAAAGTTCCACACAAACCTTCACAAGATCTCCAAGTTCCTCACTACATTCCAGCTTGTCCTCTGCCAACCAATTCTCTAAAAGATTCTTCTTATTCTGATTTACAACAAGGCGTGACAACTCCAACGATTCAAAAGCATTGAGTTTTCCTCTCGTTAACAGGGTTCCAAAGTACTGCAACAATGGCGGTGTTTGCCCTGCTTGCACAGGAACACTCTATAACAAATGAACACAAGCACATTAAAACCATGCCACAAAGTCACATGAAAATCTTACAGAAGAAGAAGCATCTTGCTCTCAGGAACTTATCAGAAGTGAGAATTATGCAAAATCTGACCAAACATGCCAAACTGAAATACACACCTGAAATTTAGAAACGGTATCAGGGGTACGGAGTATTCCCTGAGGAGATTCTGCAGCAAGCTCTGCAGCCTCCTTATACTTAGTCTGAGTGAACAACTCCTGAAATCGCTGGATAACCTAAGCATAACGAACCAAACAAAAGTCAAGTATGAAGGACTCAGACCTCGGTCGTATCACCAATGATAGCTCAAAAGCAAAACCAGTATCATAAAATTAAATCACAACCACCATTAATTTACCAGCTTTTACTCCAAGCACACTAAATATGCCCCATGACAGCTCAACAGCAAACAATTATGAGAAATAAAATCAAAATAAATGTTAATTTACCATCTTGTCTGCACCCGGAAGGTTTCCTCTTTTCGCAAGATTAACAGCAAGTTCCAAATTTTTCAACTGCAAACCTCAAAAACAATAGTTCAAAATACAATATTATTTTGTTCTGGAAGCCAAAAGAGGGAAAATTTATAAGCATACCGATTCACTGACAAATTCTACAATGGTTTGTTCATTTACAGTGGCAAGCAACACCTGTCCTCGTCTATTGATGGCATAAAAACCCCCAACAGATGAAGCTTCTGTTGTCAAAAATATAGGATCTGGACTAATTCGATTTCTATACACTGCAGCAGCCGTCTCTAGGTCATACACGAAAAGAAGTCCAAGCTTCGTGATCACGTATATTAAACCATATTTTTGTGATATCTGCCACACAAAGGATAGCAGCTTAATTTCTGATATGCCTACACAGGACTAAGAAATTTAGTAAGAGACACTACTGACCTGCATTGACACAGGAAAGTCATCCGCGAAGTCTGGAGGAAAGAATAGATCTGCTTGTTTCTTGGTAAATGACGGTTTGCCTGAGAACACAAATCCATAATCAGTACAGGAAGGCATGATAGACAGAATCAAAAAACGTTAGGCTTTTTGAAAATCGAGTGCTTGTAGTTTTGTATGGCATGCAAAGCATGCATCTGATAAACCATTCGTAGTAGTAACAAAAAAGCTAGCATGAACTTCTATGTTTAGGTAGATGCTAATGTTCACGGACCTGACTGGGCACCGAGTTCAATAATATGCAGCTTTGATGTAACCTGTCCAGCATTCAAGGTCTTCGAGGCAAAACAAATTAGAATTGAAGGATTTTCATTCCCTGCAACCTGTATATAACATGAAGATGAAGATTTTGCAGTACCAATCAGCACCATAACACCATAATGAATATTAATAATAAAGCCCATATGAAAACAAAGGAGAATCATACTTTAAATGTGGCAAACGATGCAGCATGTGCTTCTAGAGCTTGACTACGTTGCTGATCCACAGAGAAAAGCTGCATACTTCCTTTGACCAGTTGTGGCCTCTATGGACAAAATTTTAAAAATAGGAAATATATCAATGCTGATGATATTGCCTGAACAGGTAGTTTTCTCACAGGTACGTGCAAAATAAAACACACACAACACTGCCACTTAGCATAAAACAATACACTAAAGGGAAAACTGCAATAGTAGGAACAAAATTTTTATCTATCATAAGAGAATAAAATGCAAAATTATGACCATGTTTGACCATTCAAGCAATAATTTGAGATAAGCACAGTATGTGTGACTCCACATTTTAAAGATATATAATATAAACAGGTAAATGGCATAACTCTTTTAAGTGAAGAGCACAGAATACAAAGATACACGCATATAAAAAAGAAAACATTGACAATACATACCATAGACTACAAATAAGGATAGGACAGCTTACCTCCTGTGAACCAGGAGCAATTCCAATCAAAATCAACCACTTTTCCGTAGGATCACACCGATAGTTGATTATTTGATTGTTTGCCAAATTAGCAGTTCGCTCAAACATCTTCAAGGGCTCAGAATCACCTAAAATACCAGATGCACCAAGAATGATATATGAAACAATAGCCGCAGTGAGAGAGCATGGTGCGGAAGGGCAATCATTAAAATAAAGCAAAAAAAAGGGTAAACAACGTGATCAAGAAGAGTTAAATGTCTTGCCTTCAATCGACCAATGATATACTGAGGTCTGTGTCACAAGACCTAGCATCTTGGGGGTGATCCATTTCCAAAAGACTATCTATTCATTCAAAGAGGAAACCACATGACTTAATACTGTTTAGCAAATTCAAAGTCATAGCACAGTGCAGGTTAAAAAGTGATGTCAAACACTTGGAATATGCTTGAACAGAACAAAATCGTCACCTGCTCAGGCATCTGATGCGACTTGACCTTTGCTTTTAGTTCAATGTTGAATATTTGTAAATGATCCTGAGTAGTTCCCGCAACTTGAGCTTCAATCAAATATTGTTATTCATTAGCCTAACATTGTTATTACTACTTCGTAGAACTGGATCCAGCACTGATTTATGGGACAAGTTTTAAAAAGAAAAATATGAACCATACAGAGTACACATATTGCTACCCTTTTCCAAACAAAGAACACTAAACCACAGCAATAACATCAATCCGTACCATAATCTCAAGTTTGCACTTGGCAAAATAAAATCCAATTGTGTCAACAGCTGATTAGCAAAATGATTGTTATTTCAATGCACAATGCATGAGATATCCCTATGAAGATAAATAATATCTTTAATGACAAAACTCAGGTTAGCTTCCGTTTAACAAAATCAGTGTTTTAATGGTAAAATAAAAAAAAATATATTAAGATTCATCTACCTTGAGGGCCTCATTACATATAGGTTGTTTGTATAAAATCTATTCATTTCGATGAGCCTTAAATTTTTTATATGGACACTCATTTTCATCACAGTATTTAATACAACTCAGAATGTCAAAAAGTCTAATAAACTTCAGTAGAATAGTAAAACTATACGTTATATTTCTAAATTTACAAGGATAAGCTCCTCTAGATTTTCTAGGATAACTCCACGTTGGGGTTCTTAAAGTTCAAACAGTCTTTTCGTAAATTAAAGTTGTTCAGTTTTGTCATCACGACATTATGGTTAAAATTCTACATTATTAGCAAGTACCATCGGACGATCCATCATTTTTTCCATTGCATTTAAAGAACAACTTTAGAACAATTAATTTAAAATAATTAATAAGATTTTAATACCCCGCCGAATAATGGCAGATCTGATCAACTAAAAAACACGAATGCAAGAGTCAATTCCGATCTGCAATCTAGAAGTTTTTTTTTTTTTGATAAAGCAATCTAGAAGTTGACATATAACAAACAAGCAAACTTTACGCAAAGTCTTGCTCTACAATTTCTGCATTATCTCCATACTACAAATTCTACCGCGGGAACGTAATCTTCAGTGCCAGTACACTAAAATGACAATAAAGAAAAGAAAACTGTAAATGAGAAAACGGAATTCACAATTCACAATTCAGGGGGTACATATTTCCGCACCTTTAAGAGCGAGAATTCGGGAATTGGGGTTCATCAATGCGGAGTCGGCGGTGATGGGTCGCCTCAAGGGCTGCATGGGCATGTTCATGTCGACGATCACCACGCTGTTCTGCGGCGCCGTCTCCCTCACGCAGATGTACTTGTCCGACTCCATGGTCACGTGCGTGAACGTGATGAACTGCGGGTTAATCCCAATGCTCGGTAACTGCAACAACCACGAAAACAAAAAATAAATCAAAAGTCCAGTCGAATCCCACACTCACAGACACAGTCGTAAGCACAATAGGATCTAGAGAGAGTTGATGGCACGGGGGGATTTACCGTTAAGGTCTCTTTCATGGTGATGGGGGCATTGCCGGCCGGCATGGGGGCAGCCATGGCGGCGTAGATCGGTGGGAATGACCCTCACAGAGAGAGAGAGAGAGAGAGAGAGATGCAGATCTAGGAAGGAGGAGAAGGAGAGGGAGGGTCGTGCGGTGGAAGTGGCTCTTCTGCGTGTTTCTTGAAGAGAATTTGGGAAATGAAGCTGTGAAGAGGTTGTACATTTTTATTTTTATTTTTTATTATTATTATTTTTTTTTAAGGTTTTTATTCAAATATTCAAATATTGTTCAATTGTCAATGTCAAGGGCAGCTACTATTCTTCTTCATGTTATACTATAATTAAACACATATATTTTATTTAACTTTTTAACTTTAATATCTTTTAATATATTATTTTTTTTTATGATTAGTCTGATCTTCACTATTGCTGATACTTCTCGATTACAGTTTGGACTAATTTCAAAAGACTTCGAAATATTTGACGGCCTACTAATTCAACATATTTGTCTATTTTCAGCAACAAAGATCATGTCTGAAAGGTCTGGTAGTGGCGAGTTCGATGATCTGGTGCCTATGTCGAAAGAGCTGCCGAAAGGGGTGGCACATTTGTCTACCAATTTCGGTAGACTTCTTGACACAGGGTCTGGTAATGGCGAGTTCGATGATCTGGTGCTTGTATCGAGAAGAGCTGCCAAAAGGGGTGGCATGTAAGAACCATGCGAGATAATTTTTGCAAAATCATGACTTTCCTTTGAATGATTTTTTACTTGTGAATATGTTTGTGCACGTGTGTCTCTCGGGAGTTGCCAGAAAGCTATATATCTATCTTTTTCGATTTTGAAGAAAGCAAAATAAAATTAAGAAAAAAAAAATCTTGATAGATAAGGTGGGTGAATGGAGGAATGAGAGAATGAGAGGGAGGGAGGAGGGGGGAGGGAGGAGTTTTCCAACGAAAATCAGATCTGAAACTCTTATTTTTTGTGGTGGGAGGGGGGGGGGGTGGGGAGAGACACTTAGGATTTTTTTTTTAATTGTCGAGCTCTTCTACCTACAAGCGAATTCGTGGATCAATCTGTTCATCAATATTGACGTGGAATATTTTTTCAGATGTTAATTAAAAGAGAGAGACCATTTTATTAAAGTCTATATTTCTACCTCAGCATTGGTGTGTATATTAGTGCACAAATCTGCTTACAGCTAAATTTTTTCCTTAATTTTCCTAATTCGGACACATTGGACACATTTAAGTTTTAAAACCAAACAAACATAACACAATATATATATATATATATATATATATATATATCTATTTTGGATATGCTATTAAACTATTAAAAATAAGATTTTAGATTCTCTATTAGCTATGAATTTGTATTTTAAAAAAAAGTATATTTACGATTCGAACCCTCTAAGGGCAAGTTTCAACACTTTGAAATATTTCATAATTTTATAAAAATATTAATAAAATAGTTTATAAATAGTAATGAAATGATTCAAGTTAAGATATTTTATTAGATTTTGAGAAATGATAGAGACAAAATTGAATAAAATATGATAAAATTAAAAAAAATACTTAAATATAATTTTTTTAATTTGAAAAAATTACATTATTTTTTGTATTTTGTTTTGAAGTTTGAAATATTTATATTAGGTTTTGTATTTGGATAATGATTAGATATAAAAGTTAAAATTTTAAATGAAAATTGTTTTGTATTTGAGTGATGTTTGGAAAAAAAATTATAAAAATTTTTGAAAATATATAAAAATATCTAAGAATATCTCGTTATCCAAACAAGTCCTAAATTGATGAAATCACTAACCTAACATTACTTCAATTACATGAGAATTTTATTTTAAACAAGCTTTTTCAAAAATTCTTAATGAGTCAAAATAAGATATTTTACTTAATTGGAAAGCTTTAAGACCAATCAAGCAAATCCAATTGCACTGAGAAGATACAGAAGAGTGTGAAAGCACATAAATGATAAATCACTATTACAACCTATGTGCCAAAATGATATATGCAAATAATATCTAAAGTAAATTAAACATACATATATAGTTAATTTTTTGAAGGGCATGCACAGCCCTTTCTCATTGGCATATAAAAAATTATAAGAAATATTATCGTTATAAAGAGATATCAGAAAAATAAATCTATAGAGTTGGTTTCCTTGAATTAAGTTGTTTGTGGTCGAAATAAAAAAGTCTCCTCTCTAGTATAGCCCTTAAGCGATTCTAGAGGTGGTGTTCTGAGTTTTCCAGTGAGTTTGAGTGCTAGTTCTCCAGTAAGTACGATGGAAGATTTGGAAGTTCGATGGAAATAACTATGCCTCTCAGCGGAGGAGGTGGTGGTTCTCGAGTTTCCTTCTAGGGAGGACGAGGAAGTGCAACATAAGGGTGAGCGTAGTCTTATTGTGAAAGTACATAGTGATCGTGTTGTTGGGAAGGATCTTATATTGAATAAGATGGTCAAAATTTGGAGGATTAGCAAAAGAGCTATGTTCCAAGAGGTGGATAAGAATGTCTTCGTAGTGACTTTTGCACACATGCAGACAAGGATAGAATTTCAGAAGGACGGCCATGGCTCTTTGATAATATGTTGTTTCCCATTCGTCCTTATGATGGTAGGCTACAACCTGCTCAGATTAAGTTCAAAACTGAGATTTTTTTGTTACAATTGCATAATTTTCCTTTGGGGAAGATGACAAAGGGGTGTGGTGAGCAGATAGGTGCCTATGTTGGCAAGGTTTTAGATGTGGATGTAGCAGACGATGGCGCAGTGTGTGGGAGATTTCTTCGAGTGAAAATTGATTTGCCTCTTTTTAAACTTGTTGCTCGTGGGAGATTCATTCATTCTACGAGTAGGAAGTTATGGGTGCCTTTTCAATATGAGAAACTGTCAGGGGCTTGGGAACTCCCGAACAGTTCAAAACCTTTGCTCCTTAGTAAAGGCTAAAGTGCCCGAGGTGGTATTTGTTATGGAAACTAATTAATTTGTTCAACATGCAAGATTCATTGCAAAAAAAGCAAGATATGAGAATTGTCTCGAGGTGGATGCTATTGGTAGAAGTGGTGGCCTTATGCTTATGTGGAAGCAGGATCTAAATATCGAGTTGCTCAATTTCTCTAGTAGGCACATCAATGTCATTATTGCTTGTGGTGAGAATAAATGGCTGCTTACATGTTTTTATGGTCACCCAGAAGTCAGTCAAAGGAGAAGACCTTGGGACTTATTAAAATCTTTTAAACATGTTCTATCAGGCTGGTATGTCATTGGAGACATTAATGAGATTCTGTCCAATGATGAGAAGGTGAGAGGCAGTGTGAGAAGTGAAAGTCAAATGGAGTTGTTTAGACAAGTCTTAGAGCAAGGATGGTTATATGATTTGGGCTAAAAATGAGAGAAGTTTTCATGGAGTAATCGACATTAAGATGTTACCTATACCAATGAGAGACTAGATAGAGTTCTAGCTAATCAGAATTGGATAGACAGTAACAGTCACTATAAAGTTGAAACTATTGCTGCCATTTGTTCTAATCATCTTCCTTTATTACTAGAATGAGGCTTGAGTAGAGGTGCACAGAGATGAGGTCCTAGTAGTTTCAAATATGAGCTCAATTGGGGTGGAGAAGCTGACTGCAGTGCTCTAGTAGCATCAGAATGGAAAAAAGGGACTGCTAGGGTAAACATGTTAGAAGATGTGCAGGCTAAGCTAGAGAATTGCAGTAAAGGGCTTAAAAGATGGAGCAAGAATTTGGATAGTGAGAGAACTAAAGTCATTAAAGAAAAATCTAAAGTGTTAGATTAGCTTCAACAAAATGAAGACTCGAGTTCTATGTTTGTTCAGAAACGACTTCAAAATGATATTGAGTTTCTACTAGATCAAGAGGATATCAAATGGAAGCAAAGGGTCAAGAGACATTGGCTAGAGAAAGGTGATCGAAATACTAAGTTTTACCATGCTTGTGTCAATCAAAGGAGGAAGAAAAATACAATAAAAAAGGTTGTTAATGATGATGAGGTGCTACTGACAAACTCTAGAGATTTTATGCATGGCTTTTGGCAACACTTTTCTTAGGTATTCCTCTCTACTCATCCTTCTAGAGATTGCATTATTCAGTGTTTAGCTGGGGTGGATACTAGAATTTATGACGACATGAGATTAAACCTGGAGAAGGATTTCTCAAGTGAGGATGTACTGTTTGCTTTAAAACAAATGTCTACATTCAAAAGCCCTGGGCCAGATGGCTTTAGTGCAGGTTTATTCTTAGATCACTAGGAAATTATGGGTAGAGATATTTCTAAAGTTGTCTTGGATTTCTTAAGCAATGGAATAATGCCTACAGGTTTAAATCATACTCTTATTGCGTTGGTGCCCAAAGTCAATACTTCTTCCTCTATGCATGAATTTTGACTAATTAGCTTATGGAAATTAATGTATAAGCTAATTTCAAAAGTTTTGGCTAACAGAATGAAAAATGTGTTGTCTAAGGTTATTTCATGTAACCAAAGTGCATTTATTCTAGGTAGGCTCATCACTGATAATGTTATGATGGCCTATGAACTCTTACATGCTATGTAGTCTCAACAAAAAAGTAAGGTATGAAGTATTGACTATAAAATTGAATATGTCCAAAGCATATGATAGGGTTGAGTGGGATTTCTTGGAAGCTATGATGTTGAAGCTGGGATTTGGTGACAAGTAGACAGGCTTGATTATGACATGTGTTAAGTCTGTTACTTATTCTGTTAAGGTAAATGGGGTACCAGGCAATATTATTTTCCCATCTAGAAAACTAAGGTGACCAATTGTCTTCTTATTTATTTATTCTCTGTGTTGAAGGACTTAGTTCCTTATTTCAACAAGCTGAGAGGAATGGTCTAATTAAGGGTGTTGCTGCATCAAGGGGTGGTATGTCCATTAATCATCTTCTATTTGCATACGAATGTGTCATTTTTTGTATAGCAAAACAAGAAGAGTGGGGTTATGTAGAACAAATTCTATGGTTGTATGAGTGTGCTTCAAGTTAGACTATGAATAAGCAAAAAACTTCTACTCTTTAGTTCAAACACAGACCCTGCAACAAGAGAGTTGATTACTGAGTCTACAAATAGGGTGCTATGTGTTGTGAAATGTTATGCAAACACTCACACCAACAATGACAAATAAAGTAAAAGCAACAAAATCAAGAACACGACGCACAATATAAGTGGTTTGGCAAATTGCCTACGTCCATAGAGCTGCAGAAATTTTATTAACCAGAAGAAATTACAATCACTCAATCTCAACTCACACTCTCTAGGACTTTTTGCTCTCTCACATAATATGCACTCACTAGACAATTGTTCTTTCTCAAAATATGCTTCAGGTCGTCCAACACAAGTCTAATATGCAAACACGAGCGGAGTGTCGAGCGAACACTAGGATTTGTGTCTCGCTTGAGCGGAGTGTCGAGCTGATTCTTAGACTTGATCTTCACTCGAGCGGAGTGTCGAGCGATGTCGAGCGAACTTTGGCTCGAGCCAACTTTCAGCAAACATTTTTTAAGCTCTAAAACCAGTCTCCATATATACCCCAACAATCTCCCACTTTGAGACTGAGTCTCCACATGCTAGCCACTGTTTTCAGCCAAGCCCTATCATCTCTACAGCTCACAGCTCCCGTCTTCAAGCTAGAATACGCACTGAAGTCAAGCCCGACTTCAGTCTTCCACATACACCGCCCTTAGTCAGCACATTCACAGAGCAATTCACAACTCCCACTGCACCAGGAGTATCCGGTCTCAAACCGATCTTGGCAACCTTAGCCAACTTTCCTAGGCTTTCATGAGGAACGACAAAGTTGACTCCTTTTGGCTTCCTCACATGTTTCGCGCGATCAAGCCTGCCTTTTTACACTCTTGTATTTTTCTGCACATTACTGGACCCTGATATTAAATACAAAGAGTTAAATCTCTTACCATGCGCTAAGATCAGCGCACCCTTAGTGATCTTCCAAGCTCCTCCAGAGAACGCTACTACAAAACCACTGTCATCAAGTTATCCCACAGAGATCAGATTTTTCTTCAGATTTGGAACATGTTTGACTTGCTGTAAAGTCCACATGCTCCTGTTTGGAAGTGTGATGTGCACATCACCCACTCTCGCTACATCCAGTGCCTCTCCATCAACCGCATACATCTTCCCAAAATCACCAACAACATAATTCTGTATGATTTCTCGATGTAAGGTGCTATGGAACGAAAACCCTGAATCCAACACATAATCATCAATTAGACTATGCACTACAAGAAGTAAGGCATCATGAATTTATTCTACCACTACATTCACAGCATCATCATCAGAACTTTCTTGATTCCTGCAATTTCTCTTGATGTGGCCCGGCTTGCCACAACTCCAGCATGTGATCTGTTGCCCATATCTTATCTTGCTATTTCCCCTGCTTTTGGAGCTTGACCTGTCATGTCCTCTGCCCCTATTGTCAACAATCAAGACAGATCTTGATCCCGAGGACTCATCTGAGTCTCTCATACGTACCTCTTCAACAAGCACTATGTCACGTATGTCATCGTAGTTCAGTTTTACCTTGCCGGCTGAACTACTCAGCCATCCTCGTGGCCTCCCAACTATTTGGCAAGGATGCCAACAAAATCAATGCTCTGATCTCATCATCAAACTCAATCTCTACAGAAGACAGTTGATTTGTGATCGTATTAAATTCATTCAAGTGTTGGGCCACAGACATACCTTCAAACATCTTCAGATTGAACAATTTCTCCATCAAGTACACCTTATTATTCGTAGATGACTTTTCATACATACCTGACAAAATCGCCATAAGATCCACTGTGCTTCTCTCCTTACTGACATTGCGTACCACTATTCTAGACTAGGTCAGGCGAACAAGTCCTAGAATCTGTCGATCTAACAGGGTCCACTCAGCATCAGCCATGCTTTCCGGCTTATTTCCCAACAGTGGAAGGTGGAGCCTCTTCCCATAGAGATAATCCTCAATCTGCATCTTCCAGTACTCAAAATCAGTGTTGTCGAACTTCTCGATCTCGGGTGCTTTTACTTTATCCAGCCATCATTCTCTTTCAGATCCAAACTTAGCTCTTGATACCAGTTGTTGTGAAATGTTATGCAAACATACACACCAACGATGACAAATAAAGTAAAAGCAACACAATCAAGAACATGACGTACAATATACGTGGTTTGGCACATTGCCTATATCCACAGAGCTGCAAAAATCTTATTAACTAGAGGAAATTACAATCACTCAATCTCAATTCACACTCTCTAGGGCTTTTTGCTCTCTTACACAATATATACTCACTAGACAATTGTTCTCTCTCAAAATATGTTTGAGGCGGTCCAACATAAGTCTAATATGATATATTTATAGTGAGTGGCATTGAAAACCTAATCTGGCAAAAACTGCGTACTTCGCTTGAGTGGAGTATCGAGCGCGACTCGAGCGAACAACCAAATGAATATTGGTTCTAGCGGAGTATCGAGCGAACATTAGGATTTGTGTCTCGCTCGAGTGGAGTGTCTAGCGAGACTCGAGCGAACTCTCGAACTTGATCTTCGCTCGAGCAGTATGTCGAGGATGTCGAGCAAACTTTGGCCCGAGCCAACTGTCGAGCCAACTTTCAACAAACACTTTTTCAGCTCCAAAATCAGTCTCCACATATACCCCAACACTATGTGGCAATTATAACAAATATTTAGGCTTACCTACTATGGTAGGCAGGTCTAAGTACAATACCTTCAGATGTTTGAAAGAGAAGGTTTGGAGAAGAATTAATAGTTGGAAAGCAGAAATGTTATCATCAGCAGGAAAGGAGATTCTCATTAAGAATGTGTTGCAAGCTATTCCTACGTACACTATGATTGCTCTCTATTTTATTAAAAGAAATATAAGTTTTATTCTCTCAATTCTGGTTGAGTCATAAGAAAAAAGAAAAGGATATTCATTGGAAGAGTGAGGAAAGATTAGGGGAAGTTAAAAATAAAGGAGGCATTGGGTTCAGAAATTTAAGTAGCTTCAATAGAGCTATATTAGCTAAACAAGTGTAAAGATTACTTCAAAAACTCAATTCTTTGGTGGCTCGGCTTTTAAAGGGAAATATTTCCAAAACTGTGATATTTAGGATTTTAAACCTGGTTCTTCTCCTTCGCACATTTAGAGGAGTATTTGGTCTTCTATTAAATTGGTCAAAGAAGGTGCAGTTTGGAGGGTAGGGAATGGACATAGCATTCGAGTATGGCATGACAGATGGCTTCCACAGCCAACTACTTATAAAATTCAAACTCCTATCAATAGGTTGCCTGCAAACTCAACAGTTGCTGAGTTAATTGATGCTGATAATTTCAAGTGGAAGTCTGATTTAATAGAGGAAGTATTTAGCTTAGAAGAGGCACACCTTATCTGCAGTATCCCTATCAGCTTGAGGAATGACAGTGACAAATTGATTTGGGTTAGAAATGCAAAGGGTATCTTCTTTGTAAAGAGTGCTTATTTCCTGGATTGCTTCATGACAAAATAGTCTATAGGTGAAGCTTCGAGTCGAGAGGCAGCTGAGGTATTATGGAGGAAACAATGGCAGTTATAGGGTTCAGGGAAGATTAAACAATTTTTATGAAAGACACTTATTGATATCTTACCTACAAAATAATTGTTAAGGAAAAAAAAAATTGTGGAGGATGGATTGTGTCTTGTTTGTCAGAGAAGTAAGGAAACTATCATCCATGTCTTTTGGAATTGTCCTGCTTCTATGGATGTCTGGGGGGAGAAAGAGATAGTCCTCTCAATAAATGAAGTTCTAATTATTAGGACTTCAGATTGTTGTGGTTGGACTTGCTTAGCAGGTTGGATGCTGTGCAGCTAGATCAGGTAGTTGCTATTCTACATAAGATCTGGGCCAGAAGGAATTACTTTGTTTTTAATAACAAATTTAGTAGCTCATTTGTTTTAGTTAGATCAATATTGAATGACATAGAAGTTTATCATGATTTACATCTGAGATTAACTACTGATGCAAATAGACTACCTAGACAGATTACTGACATGGGATGGAGTCCACTATCAGATCCTTACTACAAGTTAAACTTTGATGTTGCTTTTGATTTTGAAAAGTGGTTGATGGGTATTGGCATTGTGAAAAGAAACAGTATGGGTGAGGTTTTGGTTTTGGTTTCTGCTCCAAGAAGTCATATTTGTTCTGCATTTTCTGCAGAATGTTATACACTTCTAAAAAGCATTAAATTGTGCCAATATATGTGTTTATACCAGGTGGTCTTGGAGGGTGATGCCAAGGCAGTAATTGAGAGTGCTAATGGTTATAATAACAATTATTCTTGGCAAGGGCAATTGATTGATGTTATACAATACTTATTAAATGGACATGCTAATTAGAAGTTGAATTTTATTAAGAGAACAGGCAATAAGGCTGCTCATATTGCAGCAAAGTTAGACATGTATCTAGAGAGTGAGTCTGTGTGGATAGAAGAGGGTCCCTTAAAGTTTTGTCTGCTATTTTGCTTGAGATGCCATGTACCAATTGATTTGAATTAATGGAATTATATTTCCTTTCAAAATAAAAATAAAAATAAAAATAAATCTATAAACTTACGTGGTTTTATATGATACGGTATATATACTTTATAATAAAATTAATTCTATAATTTATCGTACCATATAAAGCTACATAAATTATAGATTTAATTTTATAAAATTTATTTATAATTAAGATATTTCTCCAAAATTATACACAGTAGAAAGATGAGAGATAGAGAGATAGACTGACCAAGCTAGTTGAGGATGAGATTGTACCAATTAACCTAGGGATTGATGATTTGGGCTCCTTACTTTGCGGGTTAGCGGTCCAAAACTCAGCCCAATACTAGGTAATATATAATAGTCCGGCCCAAATTTTGGTACTATGCTTGGAGTTGGGGCATTGGAATCCTTAACTTTTAAAACTGATGCACAAGTGTATTGTCTAAAGATACAAGTTACAATCGATGATTAAAATCTTGATGATGGTCAGATTTTAATGAAATTTGTACATTGCAAATTTTTGTTTGAGAATAATGTGTCACTTTTCCTAATTTAAAATGAAAATTTTAAAACTCTTAATAATTTAAAGATATTTTTTTAAAGAGGGCTATACCCAATTTTTAATAATTTATAGATACAAAGAGTATTTATTCTAAGAGAAAATCTTATAAACGGTTCGACTGTCCACCAAAAAAAAAAAAAAGCCTTCCAATAAAAACTTGCCATGTACGCTTTTCGTTTTAGCTACGTTGTGACCGCACCCCAGTAGAAAACATCTCTCACACTTCAGATCTCAGTCCCCTTGATTCCCCTCGCTCCCCTCGCATGTGCCGCAACCCCTTGTCCACCTCCTGGAAAACTCTCAGCAAAACTATTTGTCACGATTGTATATCTTGGAAAAAGAATTCATGAGAAAAATTCATGTTTGTTGTAGTGACGGTAGACTTATAGATGTGTCATAATTCTAATTGAAGGCATTAAGGCTGAAAAAAAAAAACCCGACCGCTCTAAAGCAGTTTTGTTATTCTAATAGTTGAAGAGGCAAAAAAAAAAAAAAAAAGAAAAAAAAAAAAGAGGGCAATATAACACTTTGGTTGAAATGAAAAAGGGTATGGTCTATTGTCATATTTACCATCGTCCAAGGGAAGTTGACTATAACATTTTAAAGGTTGTTGTTGTTGTTTTTTTTTTTTTTTTTTTTACCGGTGTTTAATTTTTTTTTATTTTTTCAGTTTTATGGATTTGCCCACTTTTTAAGAGTATTGTTAGGGACACAGACACAAATTTATGAATTGATTTGGACATATTTGAATGTCGATCATGGACCGTCAATATTGACATGGCGTGACATATGGCACTCCACATTAACAGTCCACATTAACACAAAAAATACCAATGTGCTAACAAGACACTGTTGGCCGATCAATTACCAGAGTAGACCAATTGATGTGGCGTGCCATACGGCTTTGTGTAGCACGCCACGTCAATCCATGCATAGTTTTATGTCCACAATGTTCACATATTTTATAATTTTTTTCAAGAAAAAATAGTAGTCAGCTAGGTTTGAACATAAAAACATATGGTTCGAACCCCCTATTAGCAAAGATGAATGAACCATGCAATTTATTTTGAAGTTTTAAATTGGCAGAAAGAGTAAAAAAATGTTAATTTTTATTAAATTGAATTTATTTTTAATTAATTTACATGATTATACTAGTTGATTGAATTTATTTTCTTCTAAATTATACAAGAAAGTTATGTTCTGAGATTTTTAATCCAAATTCAGAGAGTTAAAAAAAAATCAAATAATAAAACAATAATAAATGAAGTATAAAGATATGATTATACACTATCCATGCTTTAAACCACGTGACATCAACATACGGGTGATGAAATGCCTACAATAATTTTACGTCTATTTTACAAGTAACTAGTATGATTGCGCTACTTTTAAAAAAAAAAAGATATTAATTTTACATAATCAGCCTCTATTTCAAATAGAGTTGTACAGTAATCATAAAATAGTTATATCTTTATCATATTTTAACCCAAATTTTAAAGCAAAAAATATCTCACGTTCGACTAAACAAAATATTTCAGCTTTGTTGTCGTGACTAACCGGATGTAACAATCATTGTTACAAGGCCAATGATTATTGTAAAGGATTATGTACAACATGGATGAAAATCCTTCAGCTGGAGAGCAATACTAGGGTGGAGGGAGGTGTTCCGACTCACTCTTCACTCTTAGAGTATTCTTATTGGATATAAGATGAATTTAATTTTTAATTATTCCATTTACATAAGTCTCCATATTGAAATAGTCATTTTTTTTATTATATGACAATAAAATAATATAAGATAAATTTAGTTTTGACTAGTCACATCAAATCTTCATATTGGATTATCTATTTATTCATTATAAAGTAATGAGTAATTAATAATTTTAAAAATATTTTAATTTTTTTAATTATGAATTTATTTTATTTTATCATATTTTACTATTCATAATATTATATATTAATTAGTAATTATATTCTAATTATATTTTTTCAATTGTCATTTAAAAGAGAGGGAGAAATAATTGATATAAAAGGGAGAGAGAAATAATTAATATAAAATGTATTTGATGATTTTAGAAACGATTTTAAAAATAATTTTAAAAGTGACTTTAGCTAATTTAGCTATTGCAATATGATCACATTTTATGGGTTAATAGTTAAATCTTCAATAGATTTAACTTTTAACTAATCCAATGAGAGTACTCTTACTCTCCAAAAACTCTCTTTACACCATCCAGTAAGTAGCTACCACATAAGAGTTCCATGGAGAAAAATATATAACCGGCCTCACTCAATTAAAATAAATCCCCTTCCCCTCAAACCCCCCTACTAGGATTTTTTGTTTCTCTCATCTCTCCTTTTTTCTTTATCTCATCTTTCCCTCTCTCTCATCGAAAGAAAAATTCAAACCTCTCTCTCAAGCCAAACCTCCAATTAGGGGTGCTACCCGCCCCATACGGAGTGGGGGCACCCCTTCCCCGCACCCCGCCCCATGCGGGGCGGGGGCGGGGTTCCGGGCGGATTCTCCACTTCTTTTCACTTAAAAAAGCACTACATTTATCTTATTTAAAAATTATTTATAAGTGTAAAAGTAATTAAAAATACATTTTTAGATCTAAATTATAAATTTAAATTTTGTAAATATGACTATAATTTAAAAACTATGTAATTTTTAAATTTACTAGTGTATATTTTGTGTAAATTATAGTGTATTCATTTTTAAACTATGTAGTTTTTAAATTTGCCAATGCATATTTTGTGAACAAGTCTAACAAATTGTAATATATATTTATATATACACAATTTGTAAAATATAAATATATATTTATGTTTATATATATGTATATAAAAATGGGGGCGGGGCAGGGCGGGGTAGGACCCTCCCCGTCACCCGCCCCCGCTAGGGCCCTAGATGCGGGGCTGGGGGCCCTGCCCCCGCATGGGTGGAGCAAGGTTGCCCGCCCCGCCATGCAGGGGCGGGGCAATGGGGCGGGCACCCCTACCTCCAATATTGGTCTACGCTCTTTTTCCTTTCTCAAGCCGCCTCAGTCTTTCTCTCATTGAGCGGACGAAACACTTAAGCCCAAAGCTTTCTCTCGGTCGTTCTCTGTCAGTCGATTGATTTCTCTGTAACTAAACTTAATATTTATTGAATCTAGTGTATTTTAGGGTGCAAGATCCCATTCCTTAGGGTTAGGAATGTCATGTCTATACGTAACTAAAGCTAGGCAAGAGAATTGCATAATTTAATAAAAACATTGTTTATCCCAAAAGAAAACTTAATTTAAACCATTGTCTAAAACATAATCTTATCCAAGTTCCCAAACCAACTAAATGAAAAAGAAATCATAAATATAGTCTAAGGTTCATTAGTCCACTCCTAAACTTAGCCCGCCTGCTTGTAGTCCTCATTCTCCTCACTTGGGTGGTAAAAAAATGAAATAAAACTAAAATGAGTCGAAGACTTAATCAGAACTCATCACAATATAAATATAATAAATAAAAGGCTTTCATAAAACTTTCATGCTGAAAGAATAAAATTCATGTCATATCATGTTGATGTTCATCCTATGCATGACTGTTTTAATTTAACTAAATTAACTGTCTGATATGATTTAATTAACTGATTTGACCGACTCACAAACTTAACCATGTGTGCAAGGTTGTGCATCGACCTCCCTTCTCGTTGCAGCAAGGAGAGCCGTTGAGTAGTATTCTGGCATACTACGGTGGACAACGCTTGAGTTCGGGGCTTGCACATCCACCCTGAAGCTGAATTGAAAGGCCATCTGATTAATTAATTTGATCTTTTCTTGCACTTGAATTTAAGATAACTTACATGTCTTATGTGACATGAAATGCATGATATACATGCTAATATAAATAACTGTAAATTTATGAATCTGAACATGATGCTAGGGGTGTCAAATCATGTTAACGGGTCGTGTCAAGATATGTATATTATACTATATAGGTCAACCCTAACTCGACCCGTTAACTTTATCGTGTCAAAATCTCAAACCTTGACACGACTCATTAACATAACGGGTCGTGTCGTGTCAACCCATTTATATAAATGGGTTGAACAGACCCAAAATTAACTCGTTTGATCTAGTTAAATTTAGCATAATTTTATATAAATGTTAAAATCACAATATCTATATAAAATATAAAACTAACTACAAGTCTAAAATTACAATTCAAACAATAAAAATATCGAAATTAAAATCCCAAAAATTTTATTTTTTAGGTATAAGGGTATAATTGTAACTTTAACTTTCTTAACAGCTTAACGGGTCAACCCGTTTTGACCCGAACCTGTTAAGACTAAACACTAACCCGCTTTTATCGTGTCATGTTCGTGTTGGGTTAACGGGTCGTGTCACATATTGTTACCCCTACATGATACTGAATGACATGATCGTGTGTTGTGCTGGGTGACATGCTTGTATGAGTGGTACATAAAAATGGTTGTCAAAGAACTGGTTCCAACAATAATTTATATAAGTTAAACTGTGATGATTCTAATTTGTGATCAAATTACTTACCTTATAATGCAACTTCCATAATCTCACTTTGTAATTTGTTACCTATATGAAGCACTAGTTGTGACTAATTTTCTAGAAAAGCGTGTCATCGCATTCCACTAAATTAACCATAAGGAAAGCAATTTAAAATATTTGATTATGTACTCCTAATATCATATAATTATTTAAACACTAATCTCATATTTAATCTTCCAAGTATACTTAGTGGCATAATTTAAACATAATCCAAATTTCTTAGACAAGTCACAGAAGTCTCACTTTATAACATAGGCTTAATTGCGTTCAAAATGATTAAGAAATATAATCCGAATCCTCATAAAATACTGTTGTAATCTAATTTATAAAAATATTAATACTAAATGACATAATTTAACTCCTATGTATTTTCTGAAAAAATAAGATTTCTGGACTACTTGTTTAAAATAATGTTTCTGTTATGACTTTAAATAAATTAACCCAACTTAGAAATAGTTTTGTGTTTTAACAACTAAATCGGCCCAACATCAGAGCGCATCCCATCTAAAAAAACACTACTAAAGAAACTTTTACGTGAAACTTAACAATATGTGTTTAAGGGTAGAATTGGAATTACACAACAATGAGGCTTCTAGAGGCTTTCTATGGAAGGTTTAGATTCCGTTTGAATGTTGAGATGAGTTAAGTTCTTTATGAATAGTTGTGAGTTGATATGGTGGAGTAAGTTTTGTAGGACCTACCTAAAATGAGTTTAGATATATTGGGATATTAAGATGAATTTAGATGTATTTATAAAAAGTTGAAAAAGGTTGTGGGTCTCACGTGTAAATAGGTTTTGAGTTGAGATGAGTTTAGTGATTTGAGAGTTGAGTGTTTGAATGTTAGATTTAGCCCCCGTTTGAATAGTAAAATGAGATGACATGGTTTTAAATAAAAGTTAGGACGGCGGGTAATCCAAACAATTTGTATTAGTTCCAAACAGAACCTAAATTGTATTGTTTGAAGGGCAATTTTGTGATAAGCAAAACATGCAGGGGCTTTTATTGTCCCAAGCTGAAAATAAAATAAAGTTTGACGCACAATGCACAAAAGAATAAACTTAAGAAACAGAACACTTCAATAGAGAAGAAAATACTGTGCAACAGTGAGGAAATCAAGCTCACCGTGAGAGGAGGCAGATGCAACAAATTCGGTGAAGATCAATGACAGTGCAGTTGAAAGTGGGCTCTGATCATAGTAGAGTACAAAGAGAGAAAATAACTTGCTACAGAGAATCAAAAGAACATAGAGAGAGAGAGAGAGAGCAAGTCGCTGAGGCTTACCGCCTGAGAAAAAGAATGTCGAGCACGAACAGATTTGGGGGGCCGGACAGACTACAACGACAACGGAGTAAGCAAATGATTTTGTGGCAGTGTGGAGGAGATATGAGGGGTGAGAAATTGTTTTGTGTTGTTTAAACTAACGGAATTAGAAAAGAGAGAAAAAGCAATGGAGATCACTAAAAGATATAAGGGTAGCAGAACTTACCGCGAGAAAATTCGCTTGGTTCTATAGGACGAAAACAGGGAATCAAGAAGATGGGTATTTGCTACTCTGCTGAAATCACTGAGAATATGGAATATAGATTGAAGGATTCGGCTCTTACATTGTAACCATATCAAAATCAAGGAGATCGTTTGAGGAATTTAAACAGAAACAACGGCTGAAAATCTGAAAATTTTTAAGGAAATAAATTAAGAATTAAAATTAGTAATAATAATGGTACTACTAAAATAAGATTAAAAACAATTTAAAATCCTTAATTTAAAATCGTGGTTGGTACATAAGGGCTGGCATATTTTATATATTTAGGGGCTAATATTGTGTATTTATGTTCTTTTTGTCGACATAGATTTTCTGTGGAACGAGAAAAATTATGTAAATAATGCATGGATTTTTTTTTTTGGTGAATTTAGACCATATAGATTTGTGTGTTATTAAATGTAATATTCTGCATGAGGTGGTTCACTTCAGATAAATTGGTAACTGCCAGAGAGATATTCACGCCCTTGATTATGAAGTGCTAGTCAGTTTCATCTAGTCCTTGTATTATTGCAAAGATACCATCAGTGTTTGGCATGTTCAGATGAAATATCCATTGTATCACTGTTCCTTATAGGTATCATTGGCAAATATTGACACTTTCTTTGATTTTAAAATCGGTTGTTGACAGATTATTTTCTTTTTGTTTGCAACAATATGGAAACTAGTGGTGCAAACAACATATCTAGTTCGCAGTCTATGAGGACAGAAGATGAAGTGATCTCAGAATGAAAAGCACCGTATTATTGTGGCATTTCCTCCAAACTTAGGACGTCGGGTAATCCAAACAATTTCTGTCGGTGGTTTTTCAATTGTCCATATTATAATATTAGATCAAACTTACATTTAGCTTAAATTCAGTCTCAAAGATTTGAGCAACTGGCATTTCATTCTCAAAGATCTATAATCATATTCACAAGGCCTATGATAGACAAGAGTAACTACAAACAATGCAAGCCCAGGCAGCAAAGTAAGCAAATATCAGAGGATCAAAATGAACCAAATTCATAAGGAATAAGCTTTGAATGTATTTCGTCTTGACATCAGCTTTGAGAAAAAAATTCATAAGCACTGCTGCTATTCAATATACAATTCCAAAATCAGCAGTGACTACACCAGTCCAATTCCAAAACCAACTAACATACAAACGTTTTTTACAATGAACAACATATTGAATGAGACTCATCGACACCGGCCCATAATTAATGATTATGTGACATGTGAAAATTCCATGAAGCATCCAAGTCTTGAGACATGTCAAATGTAGTTGTGTTACTTCCTGGCATATTCCTGCCAATAAAAAAAGAAGAAGAAGAAGGTGATGATTTAAAAAGAACGAAGTGAATAAAAAAAGTCAATAAAATACACTCAAGAACTACATGTCAAATGTAGTTCAGAAAGTGGCCGGGTATGGAGATATGTCAAATATAATTGCTTGTATCTCCCATATTCCTAAAAGAAAAAAATCATCTCCTTCAAATAAAGTTGAAAGTTACATTTAAAAAGCCTAGATTAATTAGAAACATAATCAGGAAGTTCTAAGTACCTACGTGGTGAAAAATTGCTTCAAACATGCCCCTTTTTCTTACAAATATTGCATCACTGCTTCTTCATCGATACATTTTCCTTTGGATTTTTTTGTCATAGAAATTTGAGCCTTCATTTAGACGAATCTACAGAGGATCTTGTAACAAAAAGTTTGAGAGTGCTTGGCTATTCACTGTAGGTCCCTCAGTGTTTTTGTCATCAACAATCATCAAGAGAAGCTCTTATTGGATATTCTCTATGCCTCTAGAAACATGCTGCCATTTCTGGACAGACTGTGACCCAACTCAATAATTTCATTAAACTACCTCATTAAACGATGTTTCATGACTAATGTAGTTGGGGTCGTCTCCAATGGCCCCTCATCGCCATATATCTATATACCATGTGACTCTTTGTATTGAATGTCCACCTCTCTAAAATATATGATTGCAATATGTTGTTCATTATAGATTCTTTGCTAAAATATGTAGGTTGTGCTAGTATAAAAAACTAATAAATCCAAATTTATTGCAAGTACAATAAACATTCTGCCTGTCCCTCTCAAGTATTACTTCATATGTCGAACTTTCTTTCCCATCAAGTGTCATCAAATATATTTTTCTTCCATCTTCCTCATGAGTTTTAGAGGCCTTGTATTGTTGGCTATTAAATAACTCTTATTGAAAGATAAAAAATAATTTTCTTGTATAGATCTTGATGCCTTCCTCTTCAATGTAGGATATTCTCATAATTGGATTAGTAGTTTTTGTCTTCGCATCTTTCACTTTCTCGCTGATATAATAGTGTCCAATGCTTTATCATATTGGTGGACTAAATCACTAACCATCGTACTTGAACGGATAAAGTCTTTAAAAAACTTTTTCACACTCTCACTTTGTTGAGTTGTGGACATTTCAGTGCAAAATATGCCCCTCAAGTAGGCCGACACCGACTTTGTTTGCCTATTATAAATATTTTGCAACCGATTATTTTCTTCCAATTTGTACTTTACTATCATTTCAGTCCATTCCAACTCAAGCTCCTCAATTGTTAGTGCTTCATGAATACAATGGTGAAATCGCCTTAAAGTTGTGGGTATCTTTTATAGACATATGCTAAATTTTCAGACACTTTTAGTAAAAGATGCTATAAGTACAATTTATGAATTGTATTGGACAATTCCTCAGCAATAGCCTTAGCCATTACTTCTTGAGAGAGCACAAGCAAGCATCGGTTCTAGCCACATTTTCAATAACCATGTATAAGACTCGACGGTCTCATTAATGAGTAAGGCACATCCAAACTTAATAGATTGATGACGATGGTTAACTCCAGTTAATGGAACACAAGATATCTTGTAGTGATTTGTGAGGTACATCACATCAAAAGTCACAACGTCCTAAAATATTGGTATGCAGCCCGTGATGTAGCATCTGCCCAAAAACAATCCCCCATCGACCCATGTTCATCGACTTGGATCATATACACAAAACCTAGATTATTATGTTCGCTTTCCAAAAAGTAAGTATGCAAGTTTTGTGTGTTTCCCTTTCCAAGAAGTTGTCTCCTTCAATTGCCCAAATAGTTCTAAATGTCTTTACCAATACAACCAATATTGTAGTCACCACCAAACTCCTTACTCAAAATCGATATTATTTTTCGTGTTGGTATCCCTAATTCATTTAGCATGTCTATTAAAGTTGGGGGTTTGGGGGGCTATATTTTAATTGAGTGAGATCGGTTGCATCTTTTTCTCTATAGAACTTCGGCGTGGCAGCTGCTTATTCAAGAACCGATACGGTACCAATTACCCTCCTAAATCGGTAGTCTTGGTTTTACCGGTTCCGGTCCAGTTCAGTCTAATTTTTCGGTTTAATATATAACTCTTATAATATATTAATATATACTAGTACTATAAATTATATTATATTATTATAGTGTTACTACTACATATATTATACTAATACTATATGTTATACATTATGGAATATAATAATACATTGATACTAATATTATATATTATACTAATAGTGATATTAATACTATACATAGTTATAGTGATTAGTATAACTATATATAAGTATTAGTATTATATCTATATATTAGTATTAGTTATAGTGATTTAGTATAACTATATTAGGCTATTAGTATTAGTATAAATATTAGCATTAATTATAGTTATTAGCATAACTATATATTAGTATTTGTTATAGTGATTTTAATTTAGAATAACAATATAATAGTATAACTATTAGTATAATTATATCACTTATAGTATTAATACTAATACTATTAGTATTACTATATCACTACAGTATCGTATAGTGATATAGTATTAGTATAATATTAATAATGATTTGTATTTATATATAGTCTTAAAGTGAATAGTATTAGTATTAGGCCATAAAATGTAATTAATAATATACTTTAATTTAAAACATATGATTAAACAAATGTTTATGTTTAAAATTTAAATTTTATGTTATAAATTATAATATAACATTATTTCATATATAATTTTGTATATTAAATATATAAAATTATATATAATATTAAAATAATTTATATAATATTAAAAATTAATATAAAAATATATATACGAACCGGTTTGGTCCAGTCCCGGAAAACTTAAAACCGGAATCGGATCGATTTTGATCGATTTTTAAAATAGAGGAACGGGTAGAAGTGTAAATTCAAACTGAAAAATCGGAAAATCGGTCCGGACTGGACCGGTTTTGAACCGGTCCGGTTCGGGACCGGTTTTGAACCGGTCCGGTTCGGGACCGGTTCTTAGAATGTGAAAACCGGCTGGTTCCGATTTTAGGATTTTTCGGACCGGACCGAACCGGTTGATAAAAAATATATATAAAAATAATATTTATATTGTTGTATATATAAGTTTTATACAAAATATTATATATATTAATATATATAAGTTTTATATATTATGTATAATTATAAATTTTTATGTAAAATTTTTATATATAATATATATAATTATATATATTCATATATGAAATAATTTCTTATTATAATTTATAAATTATTATATAAAATGTTAATACTAAATCACTAAAAGTTTATAACTAATACTAATAATCTAATATATACTAATGACTATAGTTATACTTATAATTAATACTACAAGTTTTTACTAAAAATTTATAACTAATACTAATATATAACTTATAACTATACCAATAGTCTAATATTAATACTATTATATAGTCTAATATATTAATAAAAGTATAAAATAGATTTTTTAAATTATTATTTTTTAAACAAATTTTTAATGACAAATTGTGAAATTTACATTTTAAAAAAATAGAAAAACCAGACCGGACCGGAAATCGATAAAATTGGAAGTACCGGTTTAGAAGAGTAACCGGTGCGTAATCGGTTTTGAAAAATACAAAACCGGTACATATCGGTTTGGTCTTAGATTTTGTCCAAAACCGGACCGGACCGGGCTGGTTACACCCCTAGGAACTGGTCCCGAACTGAACCGGTTCAGAATAAGATCGAACCGTCCGATTCGGGCAGGTTCGGTCCGATTCAGGCCTGTTCTCCAGTTTATTTTTACAGCCATACTTCCAAACATTCCGCCTTCGCTAATCGCTTGGGCATCAAATTTTGGGACTTTTTGTTCTTTTATTATTTTATTATATGCTTATTTGTTTATGTTAGATACAATCGCATACTCTTTTTAAAAAAGTGTAGAGTTTATTATTAAAAAAATTAATTTTTTTAAGTTAATCTCATTTTTACTCACTTTAAAAACATGCACAATATATGTACATTTTATAACTGCAAATATCATTTATCTAGTTCAAAACATGAAGAAAAAAATTTCAAGACTCACAATTCCAATTAGGTCTTATTTGAAATTTTGAATGTTGATATTGTTGGGTTGCATGTGGAGACTATTCTGCTCACAGAAAATTGAGGAACAATAAGTTCGCTTGACATGCGCTCAACAATAGGCTCGAGCGAAACTCAACCCGTGAGTTCGCTTGAGGTGCACTTGACAGTGGACTCGAGCAAGATACAAACCCTAGCTTTCATTTGAGCCACTCTCGACACCCCACTCAAGCCAATGTTTATTGGTTGTTCGCTAGAGGCGCACTCGAAATGCTGCTCGAGCGAAGAACGTAGTTTTTATCAGATTAGGGTTTTCAGTGCTGTTTACTATAAATATGTTATATTTGATTTGTTTTGTATGACTTTCATCATATTTTGAGAGAGAACAATTGTCAAGTGAGTACATATTGTGTGAGAGAGCAAAAAGTCCTAGAGATTGTGAGTTGAGATTGAGTGATTGTAATCTCTTTTGGTTAATAAGATTTCTACATCTTTATGGACATAGGTAATTTGTCGAACCACGTATATTGTGTGTCGTGTGTTTTATCGTGCTTGCTTTTACTTTAGTTTGCCATCGTTGAGGTGTGTGTCTTTTTGCACAACAACTGGTATAAAGAGTTAAGACCGGATATGAAGGAAAGCGATGGCTGGAGATAAAGTGAAAGCACCCGAGATTTAGAAGTTCGACGACACTGATTTTAGGTAATGGAAGATGCAAATCGAGGATTATCTCTATGAGAAGAGGCTCCACCTTCCACTGTTGGGAAAGAAGCCGGAGAGCATGGATGATTCTGAGTGGATCTTGTTAGATCGACAGGTTTTGGGGATTGTTCAACTGACCTTGTCCAGAACAATGGCCACCTTGTCTAGGCAATTTGCTGAATCACGTATACTGTGTATTGTGTGCTTCATCATACTTGTTTTTACCTTAGTTTGCCATCATAGGTGTGTGTATGTCTTTTTGCACAATAGATATAAAATGAAAAATTTGTGAATAGTGATAAAATGATTTAAATTAAAATATTTTATAGAATTTTGAAAAATAAGAGACAAAATTAAATTAAAATTAAAATATAATTTTGTAATATAACTTTTATTTTAAATTTAAAAAAAATTAAAATATTTTGTGTTTTGTTTACAAATTTAAGAAAATCATAATGTTTAGATGAAAAAGTTAAACATTTAAATTTAAAAAATATTTGTGTTTGAATGTTTGGATCTTGAGATGAAATGAGATTAACTTGTGTTTGAAAGATGAAATCATCCCAACCCATCTCAAACCTATAATTATAAAACCCACTTATCATTCAATTTTCAATTTAATACATTGAAATACATATATCAACTTATTTATATTTAAACACATTTCAATAGAATCTATAAAATATTATTATTCAAAGATCACCTCAGCATCCAAATACAACCTTACTCAACATCCAACCCAGCCCTTAAAGCACTAGTAGTGGACTCAACAAAGTTATATTTTGACCAAAATTTAATTAAATTGCATAAAAACTTGCTGTAGTGGACTCAACAAAACTATAATATTTTTAATTTTGATTATTTTCACTAGCCAAATGTTGAGTCCAAGTTTCTGGCCAAATTGCTATTCATTTAATGTGAGCTCAAAATTCTAGAAAATTCTTGTCTCAAAAGCAAAAGACATCCAAATCTCAAACTCAAGGCAGCCAATTTCTATCGATCATCTTTTCAATTATGTGGTATCATCTTGTTAGAATGTTTCAAATTCTAGTTCTGCAATATTATAATTATTTGATACTAATTTTTTCTTTTAAAATCTAATATCAACGTTAGAAAATTAATATGTACCTTTCTAATAACAAATAAATATATAAATTACAATTAGAATTAAAATAAATAAAAATGTCAAAATTACTAATTTAATAAAATAATAATAAATTTATAGAGTCTACTATTTAGTTTTGTTAAAAAATGACTAACTAAATTTATAAAAATGAATTCTCTTATTAAATTTTAGTCAAACTTTGTTGAATTCACTGTTAATGCTTTTGCTCTTCTTTTTCCTGCCTTTTCTTTTCGGTTCATATTGACAAATCATCCGTGATGATCTATGATCACAGAGCAATGCAGCGATGCACGTCAGAACAAGTAAATCGCATTACCATTAATATATGTTTCAAATATTCAGAACAAGTAAATCGCATTACCATTAATATATGTTTCAAATATTCATTCTGGTTCTATTTCAGTGGAGATTAGCAAATCATTTATTCGCAATATCTTTAACTCTGTTCCAAAAAATTGGTCCTTGATTTCGTAGGAAAATAATTCCGAGCTAATAAAAATCTGCAAATCTATTCGGAACGCAAATGAATAGTTTCGATAATTTAAACCATATTCAAACCATTCGATTACAATTCAAATCATTTCAACGGATTACAATGATTTTTATTCATTTTTAAAGGTAAAGATGAATGTAGTTCTCCAACGTCCTAATGCAGCATGAATGGAGCACTGGATAGCGAGGAGAACATAATTCTGGGCTTCAGTTTCACATAGCCAAAACACATACAGAAAAAAGTTTTCTAGTGTAAGCCAAAATCAAGCAAATTGCATGAATAATCGAAGCCCGCAAGCAAGAAATTGAAATGAAAAATCAGATTACGAAAAAGAAGAAGAAAGACAATATACCGGGGTGCACTGAATCTGTTTTGGAACTCAGTCCCTTAGATGTTCTATAAAGAGTTGCGATCATCACCGCAAATCATTACAGGTCTGTATGGCTCATCATCGTTGAAACATACCACAGTTCCCCATAAAATACGAAGATTAAATGAAATTTTAAATAATAAAAAAAAAAATCTAGTTGCTCCATTGTTCTCCCAAAGAAGCAAAGAACTGAGGGAGAGAGACTCAAAAAACGCAGCAACACAATCAATATCGCTTCAAGGGAACGAGTCATGAGGGAATTTGATCTAATCCGCACTGACCAGATGATGAAGCGTTTCCAAAAAACCAAAAAAGAGGAAAGGACTTCAAAAGAGAGCTAAGTAAAAAAATTGTTTCCGGAAACAGATTAGAGAAGCAGAGAGCCAGAGGCATGGTATTGAAAAAGAGATCTTACAGAACCGAAGGAAATGGAGAAACCCTAATCGCCCATCAACGAGAGAGGAGGCGAACTGATCTGTAGACATCTATTAGGGCGGTTGCTTTTATAGAGGGAGGGTGAGGATGGATCGGGCGGTTGATATTGCAAGTACTTTTGTATTTCCCTAGTTAGGCCTAATACTGACTGAATTGACGAAAGCCCATCACTGTACCAACTAACGGGCTTACCAACAGTTGACAAAAATGAGCTACCCACATTTTTCCATACATTTGGGGGCCCATCAAAGATGCTCATGACTAATATACCCCTTACTTTTCTCTGGGCGCAAGCGACGACCAAGACCATAGATTGTTACAAATAACAAAGTCTCCAGTGACAATAATTATGCCAAGGTCTATATAATGACACACTATCTAGGACAATCTCTTCCCAACTCACACCTTGCAAAAGACCCCATTTAAGTCATCTGAGAAAGCCAAAGACGGTTTTCATTCTCATTGCATCACAATGTTATATTATTAAAATTGCTTATAAAAATTGTTAATGCAATTTCCAGCGATGCATGCAATGTACTTGATCAACCTGCAAATCTCGATTTTAGAAGAATTAGGTGTTGCGGTTTCGACTTTAGAACGATTCCTTGGGGTCTGTCCCTAGGGTCTGTCCTTGACTCCCTGGCACCCTACTGCGTTTTATTAAGATCTGTTTGGATATAAAAATACTCTCAACCTCATCTCATTTCATCTCATCTTATCATTATAAGTTTTTCAAATTTCTTTATAAAATATAATAAACAATTCAATTTTTTTAAATCTCAAAATGATAATAATATTAAAAAATAATATTCTAACAATATTTTATTTAACTCATTTAAAACCATATCATCTCATCACACTATCCAAATGAACCCTAAGTTTTATCTTTTAATCGTCATACTTCACATAGATTCGTCGTGACTACGTCTTTAGTCGCTTGCTATCCTTTCCTCGCCGACTATGCACTCGAGATTTCTCATTAGTCACCCTTTTTTCCCATCTACATTTGTAATTAAACCCAACAAAAGCATCAATTTTAATTGGCCAGATTAGCATAAGAATGGACTGTTAGAATATTATTGTACTTACTATAAAATATATTCATAATATTCTTTCATGAATGGTAGTATGACTTATTATTTATCATATTTAGTGTATTACATAAATTAATTAGTATATCAATCAGTATCACTAATTTATTATATTTTTATAATTTCTCTAACATCGTTCACATATAAATAGAGACATATATTATGTATTAAAAAACAAATGAGGATAGCAAAGTAGACCTCAAACTCTTTCTTCCTCGTTCTCCCACCTTTTCTATTATATTTTATTTTCTTCGTGGATAAGGTTCTCAATGTGTACTATTTTTTTGGATAAGGTTTAGAAAAATCAGATTAAACGTGGTGTACGTAGTCGGTGCAGTTTTTGCCGGTCAATAACCGGGGCCGTGTTGCTGCATGCAGACGCAACTTCATCGTGTCGCCGCACGCCATTGCATGAGCAATGTGCACTATTATTAAAGAACAAGGTCCAGCTAGCGGCTCCAATTAGTCTCATTGCAGTGCCATTCTATTGGAGCTTTATAGCATTGGCAATGGTCCAAGTTTAAAATTTGGTTTAAATCTTAATTTTTGGTTATAATATCAATTTTTAATTAGGTGAGTCCATATTGAACTAGTCATTATAAAGTTAAAATAATAATATAATATAATTTTTTTCATTTTTTTTTAATTTTTTTTTACAAATACAATTTATATATTTCTTAGATCTTCATATTTTATAGAAATAATGTGTCTACTCTATCAATTATTAGAAATAATGTGCATGTCATGCATGTTTTACCATTTAAAGAGGAAAGTAATGAAATAATTAAATATTACTTTCCATTATGAATAGTAGCTAGCCATATTTAGAGATGACTTAAGATTTACAATTCATCAAGTCTTAAGCTTTAGACTATTGACTAGTCTAATATAGAGATTTTTTCTCACACCTAACTAAAGTTTAGACTTGTATTAACATTTGACTAATCTATTACCGATCTCTGCCAAACAGACAAACGTTGCTAGCTACCTCATCCATCAACTTCTTTATTTCTATTTCACCTTCAAAGAATTATAAAGAAAGTTTTCATCGAAAGCAAGATGTATGGTAAATATAGTGGCCGCGTGTGGTCAACCTCAACATCACATTCTCCACGCCATCCATACATATTTCTCCTACAGGCTACAATAATGGAATCTTTACTATACCTAGCAAACCATCTTTGTCCTGATCAAACATTGCGATAAGATAGATGACTGTACATGCTACTTTGAAAGTGCTATTTTCGAGTCTCAAAATAACTTAACACATGAGCTTAGACATGGTTTTGGATGGTAAGAATGATCTCTCATCTCTTTTCATCTCATAATCTCATTTTATCTCAATATCCAATCACTCCAAACACAAATATTTTTTAATTTCAAATATTTGATTTCTTCATTTAATGATTATCTAATTATTATAACTTTCTCAAACTTTCAAATAAAACACAAAAAATAATTCAATTTTTTCAAAACTTAAAATAAAAATAATATTTTAACAATATTTTAATTTTATAATATTTTTATTCAACTTTTTCTCTTTCATTTCTCAAAACCTCATAAAACATCTCAAGTACTTAAACCATTCACTACTATTTACAGGTCATCTTATCTCATTTCATGTCTTCCTGTACTTTTAAATCAATGATTTGTTTGGTATATATGTCAATAAAGGCGACGCTTACAAATAAATTTGTTCACCACTATAATGGTTGCATGAGAATTATGTGAGATCATATTAGATGGTCGAGTCGGTGACAAAGAGACCTGAATACACATGCAAGTGACATATCATGCCAATCAATTACATTTAGGGGATGTCAAATGTCTGTGACTTAATTGACATAATCCACATCCTCCAAAATGAAGTTTTGGAGTTTAAAACTCCCAATAGAAAAAAAAAAAAAAAACATTTAGGAGACATTATTTGATGGCAAAGTGACTCAAAGACAAACTTAAAATTATGGTACCAAAAGCAAGAAACGTGTAGGGAACTTCACCTTAGTTCTCTTGCTAATACTATATATATATATATATATATATAGTAACGTGATTTGCTATAGAGAGTACTTTGTGCCATGCAATCTTTTAACAATTAATTTGCTTGCTTGCTGCTATACGGTAGTAATGGGGTTTGCCTATTTTGTGGGAACTCTTATCACTTGTCAAAGTGTCCGTTCACAAGTTTTTTTTTTTATTTATTAAGTTATTGGGTTTAGCAAAAAGTTTGACTTGGCTACAATTATAGACGTTTGAAGCCATCGTTTTTTTTTTTTTTTGAGATATCAAGTCATGATGTGAAATGTTTATATATTAAACGGACGTCACGTGCTTTAAACAGTAAAAATATTGCTCATAAAGTATTTTATAATGACATGAGCATAACAAACAAGCTGAAAATTAAGAAACGTAATCTACCCATGATTTTGTCATATTCATTTCGTTGAAATTCTGAAATTTGCCAAAATTTCAATAAAATTAACATGCT
Source organism: Juglans microcarpa x Juglans regia (assembly GCF_004785595.1). NCBI lineage: Eukaryota > Viridiplantae > Streptophyta > Magnoliopsida > Fagales > Juglandaceae > Juglans > Juglans microcarpa x Juglans regia. The sequence goes on from NC_054607.1 coordinate 5,904,982, forward strand.
GAATAGCCTGTTCATATTTGAAAATAAGGGTGTGTGATCAGATTTGGATCCTAAAAATTGGGCGGTTAGCTGCCCGGATTAATCCAGTTATGATAATTCGGATTTGTGATATTTACTTCGCATTTTTTTTTAAAACAACTTCAAAACTTTTAAAAAAAATTCATAGCACTTGTCTTTTTAAAAAAATTCTGAAATCAGGCTTAAGTTGTCTAGTTTTTTTAAAAAAAATAATTTAAACACTTTTTATCATCTCAAATCCTTAGTAAAGATTTCTATTTCTATTTAATTAAAACGAAATGGTAAAACTTTAAAAAATTCAGTAATGGTTAGTACTGGAACTCGCGAAACTCGCAAAGAAAAACAAGGTAGGCGCATGCGCGCGGGGGTAGAAAGCCAAAGCCAGGAAGTACGTATTTGTTGGTTCTCTGCAGTCTGCAGTCTGCAGACTGCCCTTTGACTGTCGTCGCCGAGTCCGAGTCCAAAACACCGACATATTTGCATTTGTCGGTTTTACAACACATCCGGGGCTTCAGTACTCCGCAGACAGTACTTTACATTTTTCAACAGAGAGAAAGAGTCGTATTTGTAATGAAAAGTCTTGCACTAAATTGGATATCGTAAAATATTTATTTAATAAAATAATATAAAATAAAAATGAAAATAATTTTTGTAAGATAAAAGATTTTATTTTTCTTTCAAATTTTTTATGATAAAAAAAATTATATAAATATTAATACACGATTTGATACATCAAATCACTTACAGCTAACAAATTCTATTTGTAAAACATGCATGCAATGTGGTGTGAGTTGACACAACATTGCTAATTGCTAGAAGGTTTTAGATGAGAAGTAAAGAGCCTCGTGCTCGTCGTGCATACAAAAACAAATGGGGCAATTTTTTTTTTTTTTTGAATGACCAGGATATTGATAATCGGGTCACAAAACTAGATTTATAACCGGATTTAAATTCTTCTCACCCATTCGGGTGTACTCTGGACAGATAATCATCCGGATATATTTGGATTTCCTGATTCTGGACCGGTCCGATTGCATATCCCTACTTGAAAATAACTTCCATAAATTTGTTTGTAATACTAGATATAGTTTTACTATAAGCAAATCTCGCACACTTCCTTAAAAAAATTAATCTATTATTAAAAAATAATATATTTTTTTTTATGTGAATTCTAAATTTACATATTTTTTTAAAGAAAGTATGTGAGACTTGTACTTCGATTCTAAAATTATAAATATTATTTTTTATAACTAATATATATATATATATATAGATTATAGAAACAAATCTTTGGTCCATATATTGAAAGGTATCATATTTAAAGATTTTAGCAAATTACCAAATTTGTAATTAATTTGAAGGAGTGGATACTATAAGTAGGACTTATCTTGTAGATTTTGACCACACTTTTGGCAAAAGATAAGAACAATATCGATTCTTGGCATGCGCGCAGGACCTAATCTAGGGTATCCCCAAAGTTAGGGTCCATGTTCGATTTCCCAGATTCTTTTACCCCTGCATGATAATCATGTGCTTCTTTGCTGTCATCCTTAGCCAAATTATTCACCATCCACCAATCGAACCATGCCATCTCTCCCTGTACTATGTCTAGATGTATGGACAAGATAAGATCTGATCTCTCCAAACCCTTTGCTAGTTGTTGCCGATGGTGATGGTCTAATTATATATCTGAATTTCTTTTGAGTAAATTACATTATTTTCTTCAGCCTTTTGGTTTTTAACCTTATCTTCCCTACCTTAGGTGATTTTGTGGGAATCTTTTATCTGATTCACCTCCAGAAATCTTATCTTTTATCTTATACGTACGTCTATCGTACTGTATTTGCCATTTTACGTATTAGAAAATTATATTTCCAAATTCGTATATATATTGTAGAGAGCATACTTAATAAAATGGCTGCGTTTAATGAAATAATTTGATTTAAAAGATAAATTTTAAGATTTAATTTAATTTATGAATCAAATCTTATCATTTAAATGATGTAAATGACGTACATACTTTACGTGCCAATTTAAAAATAAAATAACTCATTACATATATTTAATTTGAGAGTCATAACACGCACTATCATGATCAACATAATCTGACATGTTTGATGTGTTATCTAATTAAGCTTATGAAGCGTGATCGATTTTAATAATACATTAAATTTATATCTACTCAACAAATTAAACACGTAAGTTAAAAGCTTAATATTTTAACTACCCAACAAAGCACTATGGTAGGCCCTCATGTAGTGAATGTACCATCTCTCTATAACATCAAAACCTTGGAATGATCTCATCATATATAATATACCAATGTTTCATATTCTGCATGTGTTGTCATGTCCAATCACAAGATAACATATCATATATTATCAATAATGCTCTTCTTCATCTTAAATATTATTATTCTCAATCATATTAGCTGATGCGACACATTTAATAGTTACAATTTAATTGATTAATAGAAAAAATCACTTGAGATGTACAGCATAATTACTAAGTATGTTAGATATAGAAAAAGGTTATTTATAATTTTTTAGTGTGCAAGTATGCATTTATTTTTTTAAAAATGAGTACATTTAAATTTATATAAAAAAATTATTTTTTAATAACGAATCCAATTATTTTTTAAAAAAAAATATGTAAAAATTATATACTCTAAGATTGGATTTAACATTTATTTTACTCGTAAATTAATGTCAATTTCCATGATGATCGAGACAGAGTGAAAACCCCAAGCATGATTTCCAATATGCCAAAAAGTCGAAGCATGGGAGTCTAAAGCCGAAGCCGCTCATGTAAAAAGAAAGCTTTTGGATACCTTGCAGCTATCAGACAGCTTTTTTTAGCTTTTGGTTTTTCGACGTAATCAAGTAACTATCAGCAAGTTGGAAGTTAGAGAATGACCATACATTTTGGTTGACATTATTTAGTTTCTAAATTTATAAAAAAATATGCACATTCAGTAGTTCTACACCACATGTCTGTTGATAAAAATAAAAAATAAAAAAAATTTTCTACTCAGCAAATTTGTGACGTAAAATTGTTGAGTAGAATAACTCTATTTATAATATTTATATTTTCAAAAATTTTATGTGTAGTCACTTTTGTGTACTTTTTGCGTACTCCACTATTGTGATTAGCTGATCTGCAACATCCTACAATCAACCTAAGAGATAAAGTCAAGAAAAGATAGGACAAGTGGACTCAGACTCCTAAAAGGAAGTAAACACAAACTCCTAAGAGGAAAGACACACATACTTCTAAGAAGAAAGAGACTTAGACTTCTAATAGAAAAAAACTTCATAAGGTAAGTTGGACCTCTATATATATAAGGGAATCCCCCACAAATCAGATGAACTCTCGATAGACTCTCCACAAGCTTTCTACATAGAAGCTCCCTTTGTCTAAGCTCCATCACACCGCCAAAAGATCTTCCCTAAATTTTCCTATTATATTGTGAGATGTGTGAGGTCATGAGAGATTGTAAAAACACCAATTATAGTGAATTTTGCCCCCAAACAACCCGTGAACGTAAACATTATACCAAACCATGTAAATATTTGTGTCTCTCTTTATTTACTTTTATTCGCTTATTTATTATTTATGTTATTGATGAATGCGACAAGCACCGTATCGATGCTCGAATCGTCTCGTGGGCTGGGATGACTCTTTCCTCTCTTTCGATTTGTTGTGTAATTTTTGACATTAACAGTAGCGCCGTCTATAGGATTGATTTATTATTCTTTGAACCGGAAGGGGGAGTAGGATGATTCTCTGCTTACGAGATTGTCTTTTAACTTGTCATTGGTATTTCCTCTCAACTTTTTATTGCACGTGGAAAAAAAAAAGTACTAGGCTGCATGGCTTGAACGGTGCACATATGCACTATGCATGCCATGCACAACAAGCATAGCGTGTGCACGCTAAGGTGCACCCAGGTGTTTAACATGGTGGGCTTGCTGCCCACCACCCCGCCTTGTATGACGCGACCCTCGCCCAGCCACCCGGTCGGACGGCCAGACGGAGCAAAGCTCTTCCTCACTGCCAGAGATCACGAAACAAATGGGGAGCCGCCGCTAGAGGATAGGGAGCTTAGAGAGGCTACCAACGACCTCCACCTGATCAGTCGATGCTCTATGCCGGCATTAAGAAGGAGCTTGACCACGGAAGCTCTTTTGCCGGTATCCTCACCACCAGTCGTCCTAATATTGGATGGGAAGAACCACGTCCAAACGGTTGCGAGCCGCAGACCACCACCAGCCCCCATCGGCCGTTCACCACAAACGGCACGCTGTGCACACCTTGCATAGTGGCTGGAGGCCCACACACCGGCGTCCATAAGCTAGTGGGGCCGCCACCAGCCATCACCCGCACCACTGGCGATTTCTATCCCGGGTGACACCAGAAGCCAATCGCGTCGAGCACAACATGGGCAGAGGATGCATGTAGTTGAAGGACCACCAAACGAGGAGTCCATGCGCCAACCAGTCCATCGCCGACCACCACCTTGCTCGTCGGCGTCGTTTGTCGTTGGCTGGGTGGTTCCCGACCACAACAGCGTTCCTCGCCATCGACCCTCGCTGTAGTAGCACACTGCCATTTGTTCATAGAGAATTCCTCACCTAGTCATGAAATAAAGCTAGCTCAAACAAAACAAAGCAGCAACTAAATTATTCTGGTTTGCCTTCCTCAAACTTGCTATTTAAATTTTATTTTTACTAACTTTTGGAGATTTTTCCCACCGAAACTCCTCGAGCTTTCACAAGAATCCGAGTGGCTACATGCCCCGAAAATATACTTTGCAAAAATTGCCCGCATGGCACAGAGCACTGGCTACAAAGTCCCTCCCAGGCGCCACGCATGCAACTTAATCTGTCTTCATCAGAATAGACAGTTTGGTATTGCGGGTATCCCGGGCCTTCATCGATGCCAAATCATGGTTGCTCGCAGGCATCACCCGTGTGTCATCGGCTTTCACCACACTCTAGTAGAATGACTCAGGTTTACAAATCTTAAACTTGTAAATTGTATTACACTAACCTATTTACTTTTTAGTGAAAACCTCACAGGGCAATCGAACTCAGCCTCCCGCCACAACCAACAGTTAGCCACCAAATGTTGAGTATACACTTGCGGTGCAACCAAAAAAGGGCGCAGAGATCAGAAGACTACGATCCTCTCAATAAGTCAGTCACCAAAGGACGAGTACACACTCGTGGTGCACCCAATAAGTTAGCCACCAAAGGATGAGTACACACTCGCGGTGCAACTAAAAAGGGCGCGGAAGTCAGAAGACCCTGCAGCCCTCTCAACAATGAGCCACCAAAGGACAAGTACACACTTGCGGGGCACCCAATAAGTTAGCCACCAAAGGTCAAGTACACACTCGTAGTGCAAATCAACGGGCGTGGATGTCACAAGACCCCACAACCCCTACAAATAGCCACCAAAGGTCGAGTACACACTCGCGGTTCAACCAACAAGTGGGAAAGGTCAAGGACCGCTCAACCTCCCAGGTGTAACAGGCGGGCAACTCTCTGAACTACCCGACCTCTCTCACACGGATAACAGTACAAGCAGAGCATCTTCTCCAGCAAAAGCCTAGTGTTTATGCTCGTGCTACAACCGCCTCGAGTGGGTTACCTTCGAGAATGAGCTATCAAGCTCTACAACCGCCTCGTGGGGTTGTCCTTTGGGAACGATTCGACGGGCTCAGTAATCGCCTAAGATGGATCCATGGGGTCGACGGGCTCCCTGACCATTTAAGAGCGAGTTATTACCAACAAACACCAAACATCAAAATGAGAACATAACAGCAAAACGAGAACACCAACAGACATTTACACCGAGGGGTAGAAAATCTACCACTACCAACAAAAGCAAAAAGGATAATAAAAATAAACACAAAAAATAAATCATGGAAATATGCACTCTTCGTCAACAATAAACGACCTCTCATGGAAAACGTCTAAACAAATAAAAAAACTCATAATCGATCTCCATGCTCACGCTTAATGCGGTCGAGTACATCTCTCGCAAAGAGCTCCACACTCACACCTAATGCGGTCGGGTACACCTCCTGCTTATCTCTCCAAGCTGAGCTCCTCACTGCTTGGCATAAAACAAATAGAAAATCAGGAAGCAAACAGAAAATAGGGGACCAGACAGGAAACCATGGATCAATTTTAAATTCATTCTGCAGATTATTGACTTGAAGATTCTCAAGGCCTTCTTGTACAGCAAATCGTCTTTAAGAATCATGGTCATCTGTAGGGGTCAAATCAACAGCCTATAATTAAGTGAAGAGATAAAGTCAAGAAGAGATAGGACAAGTGGACTCAGATTCTTAAAAGGAAGTGGACACAGACTCCTATGAAGAAAGTGACTCAGACTTCTAATAGGAAAAGACTTCACAAGGTAAGTTGGACCTCTATATATATGAATGGATCCCCTACAAATCAGATGAACTCTCCATAGACTCTCCACACAGAAGTTCCCTACGGCCAAGCTCCACCACACCTCCAAAAGGTCTTCCCTAAATTTTCCTATTGTATTGTGAAATGTGTGAGGTCATAAGAGATCGTAAAAGCACCCATTATAGTGGATTTCACCCCCAAACAATCTGTGGATGTAGGCATTATGCCAAACCACGTAAATCTGTGTCTTTCTTTATTTACTTTTATTCGCTTATTTATTATTTACATTATAGATGAACGCAACGAGCATCGTATGACTCTTCCCTCCCTTCCGGTCAGTTGTGCAATTTTTGGCATTAATAGTGGCAGATCATCCGGACAGTTGGTGGTATGAAACATGTCTACATAAATGTATGTAAAGATCAAGTGTAGTTCAAGTGAAATATTTGTTATCTCCTGTAGGCTATTTATATACGTTATCTCCTTGGAGTGATAGAGTCCAATTTACCTTATGAAACTTTTTCCTTTTAGGAGTCTGAGTCAATCTCTTATTAGGAGTGCGAGTCTATCTCTTATTAGGAGTGCGAGTCTATCTCTTACTAGGAGTCAGGGTCCCTTCTTGACTCTATCTCTTAGCTAAACCATAGGCAGTGAGTCTCTTGGCCATGGATCTCCTAGCCCCAAGCAATATCTTGGACTGATGCTCTGGTTGTGGGCTTTGATACTGTAAGGGCCCAAATATCCCTTCCAGTTATCTCGCTAATTTCCTTTATGCTAGCACATAGAAAATTAAATACTTTGCATTCCTTGCACCTTCCTTTTACCATGTTGGCTCGTGGGCGCTTACTTGCTTTTGTTCTTCCTTACCCCGTCGAGGATCCATGCTAGTTAGTGCATGTGGGTGTCTTCACTCCCTTTTGGTTAGCTAACAGTTGGCTGCATCTTGAGTGAGGGTCGACCTTTTGGTTGACTTGAGAATCTTCAAGTCAACCGTGATGGAGGTAATCTGCAGAAAAAAGCAATTGTGGTAGCTGGTTCATAGTCTTTCGCTGTTATGCAAGGGAAATCTCCATGCATTTTTTCGTTTTGATGTGGATGTAAGAGTTTATTATAGTAACCCGCGCTTAAGTGGTCAGGGTGCCCATCGACCTCCTAGATCCATCTTAGGCGGTTGTTGAGCCCATCAACTCATTCCCGAAGATACCCGCACGAGGTGGTTGTGGAGCTCGGTGGCTCATTCCAAAAGGTAACTCGCTGGCGATGATTATGGCGCAAGCATAAACACTCGGCACTTGTTGGTGAAGATCAGTATGATGGTTGTGGCGTTTGCTGACCTCCACGCCCTTTTTGTTGCACATCGAGTTTGTACTCGACCTTTGGTGGCCAACTTGTTGAGTGCACCGTGAGTATGTAACTCGACCTTTAGTGGCTAACATTTCTAGAAGTTCATGGGGTCTTTTGGCCTTCATGCCCTTTTTTTATTGCACCGCGAGTATGTAACTCGACTTTTGGTAGCTGACTTCTGAGAGGGTCATGGGGTCTTCTGACCTTCACGTTCTTTTTTATTACACGGCGAGTATGTAACTCGACCTTTGGTGGCTGACTGTTAAGTGCACCGCGAGTGTGTAACTCGACCTTTGGTGGCTAACTGCTGAAAGGACATCGGGTCTTCTGACCTCTACGCCCTTTTTTATTGCACCACGAGTATGTAACTCGACCTTTGGTGGCTGACTGCTGAGAGGGTCGTGGGGTCTTCTGACTTCCATGCCCTTTTTAATTGCACCGTAAGTATGTAACTTGATCTTTGATGGCTAACTGCTAAGAGGGTCGTGGTGTCTTCTGACCTCCACGATCTTTTTAATTGCATCATGAGTATGTAACTTGATTTTTGGTGGCTAACTGTTGAGAAGGTCGTAAGGTCTTCTGACCTCCAAGCCCTTTTTAATTGCACCGCGAGTCTGTAACTCGACCTTTGGTGTTGATTGCTATTTGCACCGCGAGTGTGTAACTCGCCTTTTGGTGGCTAACTGCTGAGAGGGTTGTGGGGTCTTCTGACCTCCACGCCTTTTTTTATTGCACTGCGAGTGTGTAACTCGCCTTTTGGTGGCTAACTGCTGAGAGGGTTGTGGGGTCTTCTGACCTCCACGCCTTTTTTTATTGCACTGCGAGTATATAACTCGATATTTGGTGGCTAACTGCTGAGAGGATCGTGGGGTCTTCTGACCTCCACGTCCTTTTTTATTGCACCGCGATTATGTAACTCGACCTCTGGTGGCTGATTGCTGAGTGCATCGTGAGTGTGTAACTCGACCTTTGGTGGCTAACTGCTGAAAGGGTCGTGGGGTCTTCTAACCTCCACGCCCTTTTTAATTGCACCGTGAATGTGTAACTTGACCTTTGGTGGCTAATTGCCGAGAGGATCGTGGGGTCTTCTTACCTCCATGCCTTTTTTTTTTTGGCACTGCGAGTATGTAACTTAACCTTTGATGGTTGACTGCTGAGAGGGTCGTGAGGTCTTTTGACCTCCAAACCTTTTTTATTGCACAACAAGTATGTAACTCAACTTTTGGTGGCTGACTGCTGAGTGCACCGCGAGTATGTAACTTGACCTTTGGTGGCTAACTGCTGAGAGGGTCATGGGGTCTTTTGACCTCCACACCCTTTTTAATTGCATTGTGTCCTGAAAATTTCTCACCAAAAACAAAATAGGTAAGTATAATACAAATTACAAGTTTGAGATTTGTAAACCTGAGTCATTCCGCCATAGTGCGGTGAAGTTCAGTGACACACGAGCGATGCCTGCGGGCAACCTGGGATGCTCGTGATACCGAACGACCCATTTTGTTGATGACAAATTGAGATGCACAAGTGGAGTTTGATATGGACTTCATTGTTGGTATTTCATGCCATGCGATTCATTTCCAGTGAAGTATAATCCCAGGAAATGTAGCGGCTAGGTTTCTCGTGGAACCTTGAGGATCAGAGTAATTTGGTTGCCGCGTTCCACTATTTCCTGATTGAGATTATTTGATGTCGATTTTTTTTCCTTTTCTTTTTTATGCATGTTAGGTTGATCTTCATATTGATTGCTCTCTTTGTCGACGTAACTAGTTGCTTGTCACGGAATGATCATTCGCCATTTGTTGCTTGCCATATTCCATCAGATAATAATTCCTGCGCCTAAACTCATTCTCATAAAGGTTGGTTGCTCGCCACTTTTGCTCGTCGTTTGCATGGTCTCGCTTGTTGCTCGCCTATAGGTGTTGGTCTGGTTCGCCCAAGGCGTTGGTCTAGTTGCTCGTCCAAGGTGCTAGTATTGTTGCTCGCCCGAGGCATTGGTGTGTTTGCTCACCCAAGGCTTTAGTCTTGTTGCTCGCCAAGGTGTTAGGCATTATGTACGCAGCTAATAACCGAGAGATATTATCTGCACTTGTGTGACTCTGGCGAAGTGTTGCTTGCCATGGGGGTGGCAAGATGCACTACAGTTGTGTTGGCCGCGGCGTTGTAGTGGAGTTATGGTTTCGATTTGTTGGGTGCAATGAATCTCCCGAAAGTCCATGGGTACACGACTCCGATATGCAACAGTTGCCAACATTGTGCGTCCCATGCACATTGCAGGTTTTATATGGGACATGCATGTACATGCATTTTGGCCTGTAGGGCATGCATGTACATGTAGTGTACATCATGTATATGCTCTACTCCTCTAATATTTTCTCATTATTTCACATATGTTAGTAAAATAAATATAAAAGGGAAAAAGTAGAAAAACTTATCTAAACTTTCATAGATGATCAAGTGAGTCAGAGAATATCTTTCTCCCCATTTTGGTGTATTGACCTGTGGCAGGGAGTTTTTAAGCAGGTGGAGTTTACGTGGGCTAGCACTAGCGAGGAGCTGTATCTTCGGTGCCGGCACTGGTAGCGAGGAAGTTCAGTGGCCAGCACTGGCACTTTGGTGGTTGAGGGTCTTCACACCGACGACAGAAAAATCTGGCAAGTTGGGGGTGGTTGAGTTGGTTCCCTTAGGATGCTCACCATTAGGCTCCCTGTGTTTGCACGGTACACAACCTTTATGGTGTGCTGCCACGACGAGGGTCATGGTGATGACTATGGCAGAGATCGTTGGTGTAACCGTGGGTGGCTCCACGAGCTCACGGTTGGGTTGCACCGATGAACATATTGTGGTGTTGGCTTCAAGCGGCTTCTCGTGGTGTGTACTGGTGAGAATGGCGAGGGACAACGGCGAGGGGCTACAGAAAGGTTGGGAACCACCACGCCGGTGACAGACGACACAGACGAGCAAGGTGGTAGTCGGTTGCTTGACCTTCACGAACGAACTACAATGGAGCTATCTTCTTGTGGTGCGAATGGCGAGGAACAGTGGTGAGAATACCTGGGAGGTTGGGAACCACCACGTTGGCACAAAAGACGCCGAAGAGAAAGGTGGTGGTCAACGTTGATCCAGTGAGTCGGAAAATATCTTTCTCCCCATTCCGGTGTACCAATCTATGGCGGGGAGGTTTTAAGCAGGTGGAGTTTTCGTGGGCTAGCACTAGCGAGGAGCTGTATCTCTGGTGGTGACTGGTGAGCATTGGTGGAAAGAAAGTATAGTGACGAGCGCTGACACTTTGGTGGTTGAGGGTCTTCACATCGGCGACAGAAAAATCTGGCGAGCTGGGGGTGGTCGAGTTGGTTCCCTTAGGATGCTCACCATTGAGCTCCCAACGTTTGCACGGTGCATAACCTTCATCGTGTGCAACCACAACGAGGGTCATGGTGACTGCGACAAAGAACATCGGTGTAGCTGTGTGTGGCTCCACGAGCTCATGGTTGGGCTGCATCGATGAACATATTGTGGTGTTGGCTTTGAGCTGCTTCGCGTGGTGTGTACTGGTGAGAATGGAGGGGGAGAGCGGCGAGGGGCTCCAAAAAGGTCGGGAACCACCACGCCGGCAACAAACTACGCCGACGAGCAAGGTGGTGGTCGGTTGCAGGACCTTCACGACGAACTACAATGGAGCTATCTTCATATGGTGCGAATGGCGAGGAACAATGGTGAGAATACCTAGGAGGCCAAGAACCACCACGCTAGCGCAGAAGACGCCAGAGAGAAAGGTGGTGATCGGCGATGGATTGGCCGGCGCATGGAATCCTATTTTGGTCGTGGTCTTTTGAAGTGTTGCGCATTGATTCTCTCTGCTCACAGCGTCATGGCCGATGTAGTTGGTTCCTAGCATCAAGGAAACACCTTACCAAAGACAGAATCTGCCGGCGGTGCAGGTGGAGGCTGGTGGCGGCTCTGCCAGCTCACAGACGTCTAGTTTATGGACCTTCATGGTGATCGGCAACATGCTTCCTTTGCACGCACTGTGGCCGATGTGAGTGGCTCCCCGGTGGGGGAACTAACCAGCCAGTGACAGACAGCGTCGACAGTTTCGGTGGCTGCCAGTGACATCTCCGCCAACTTATAGACGCCAATGCGTGGGGTTTCGGTAGCTGGCGGCCTCTAATCGCAGCGCACACAACGCTCTAATCCGGTGAGTTACCGGTGGAAGTATCCACCGGCGTCCTATCTCCGACACCGTCGCATCACGGTGGATTACCGGTCTATCAATGGTGGCCACAGGTTTCGGTGATGGAATTGGGTGCACATCGTGCATCCCCTATGTGCATTGTGCATGGCACATGCGTAATGCATCTTGTACATGCAGTATGCTTCCCGTGTTCTTTCTCTGTTTTTTTTTACCATTCACTGTAGCGCTAGGAAAATAAATAATAGGAAATAACAAAGTTGAAGAGATCTTATATGGTTTTTGGAGAAGATCTTGTGAGTTGCAAAATTCCCATACTCTCCTTTCCTAAGAAATCGTGGTTTGCGTACAATTGCGTGATAGTTGGCATGTGAAAATCACGTTGAAATCTGAAGAGGATGAGTTTCACACCACCAACCGTCCGAATGATCAACAGTAGTAAAAGGATGGCACTGGTTGCCCTGGGTAGACTCCGATGCTTAAGTCAGTAATAGTATGTGAATAAATGTATGTAAAGATCAAGTGTAGTTCAAGTGAAATATTTGTTACCTCCTGTAAGCTATTTATAGAAGTTATCTCCTTAGAGTGATAGAGTCTAATTTGCATTGTGAAATATTTTTCCTTTTAGGAGTCTGAGTCAATCTCTTATTAAGAGTCTAAGTCTATTTCTTATTAGGAGTCTGAGTCCCTTCTTGACTTTATCTCTTAGCTAAACCATAGGTAGTGGGTCTCCTGGCCATGAATCTCCCAGCCCCAAGCACTAACTTGGATTGATGCTTTGGTCGTGGGCTTCGATACTGTGGGGGCCCGAATATCCCTTCTAGCTGCGTCACTTTTTTTAATACAGAAATGCTTTGGGTCTTGAATTCAGAATCCAAATAGTGTCCTGAATGGTTTTTTTTTTTTTTTTGACTTAGTGATTAAAGAAGTGTTTTTTAATGATGTTGTGAATTTTTTAATTTTTTTAAATGTTTATGATGATTAAAAAAATACATGAAAAAAAAAGAAAGATGAAATATACTATTCAATAGACTTATTCGGATTACTTTTTCGGTAACTGTAATACTATTCTTTTTACTATAAAATAACTATTTTAGCCGTATAGTACATAAAAAATACATAAAAGTATTATATATAGCATAATTCTTTTATTTTTAACTATTTAATTGAGTTGAAAACTAAGAACACGAAGTTATAAAATCTGTGCTAATTGCGGCCTATTAATTAACGAAAACGCGCCCCCCGGGGGGGGCGCTCTAATTAATTCCCATGATCTGAAACTCACGTAGAGACGTTAGAAAAAATGCAAAATCTCGTTTTTTGCTTTTATCTTTTTGTATTTATTTTTATCCCATTATTTCTGTCGCAAATTGATCCCATCGATATCATCACCATTCGCCGCAAGGATCGTACAAGTAAAAGACATGATATTTGTAGTTGCGAGTTCGCAATCGTCGTCTAATTATTTAAAAGTAAATAAATATAAAATTTATATAAAAAATAATAATTTTTAATTATAAATCTTATTATTTTTCAAAGTGACTATATGACGTTTACGTATTTCACGATTATATATAACATTACTCATATTCAAAAGATCAATAATCTACATATATGCATACGTACATATATACAGACGTAATGATCTCGATTGAAATTATTACTTGTTTAAAAAATTTAAATTATTAAAAAAATTAATTTAATTATTTATATTATATTCATGATACATCTGTTTTGATACGGACAATAACGTATAAAACCTAATTCTTTTTGTAAGTTGTTCGATTAGGAAAAAAAAAAATTGTAGTAAGAGCACTCTCATTGAATTAGTTAAAAGTTAAATCTATTGAGTATTTAGCTATTAAAGAGTAAAATATGCTCACAATGGATTAATTGTATTTAGCTGCAGTGACTTTTAAAAGTTTTTTCAAATTTGAAGGTTACTGTATATACATCAAATACATATTTTATTAATTATTTCTCTCCTCCTTTTTTTCTATCACATATTTTATCACAATTAGTATATTAATTTGAGTTAGTGATATATTAATTTAATAAGAATATGATTATTAATTAATATATAACAGGTAGAATAGTAAAATATGATAAAATAAAATAAATTAATAATTAAAAAAATTAAATATTTTTGAAGTTATTAGTTATTCATTACTATATAATGAATAAATGTATACTCTGATGTGAAGATTTGATGTGAATAACCAAAACCAAATTTTCTTATATTATTTTATTGTTATATAATTAAAAAATAACTATTTCAATGTAGAAATTTATGTATCAAAAGTTAAATTTTTCTTACATTCATAAAAAAATATCATTTAACTTTAGTTAATCCAATGAGAATACTTTGAGTCGTTATCATGGTCGCATCCAAACTCACTTTTTGGTATATCATTGGATGATTAATAATTTGCCATACCTTTTGTTCTATTAATTAAATATTTTCTTAAATGAATTATTTATTTGTTTCTTCGATTTTAATAATTCAGACAAAAGGGGGGAACATGTGGGATCTTGAATCACTCTAGAAATGTTTTTTTTCTTAAGAAAAGTAAATTTGTCATAATTCTTTCCCAAGAAATAATGTGTTGATCTTTCGAAAAAGAAAAAAAAATATAATGATGTGGACGGCCATGCAAACTTTAATGCAAGATATAATTAAGATGAGAAATGTCGTGATTATAACAAATTTTATAAAAATAAATTCATAAATTGATATAATTATATATATATAATATGTTAAATTTATTTTACAATAAAAATAAATTTATAATCTAACGTACCATATCAAATCAAGTCAATTAAGATTTGTAATAATAGAAAATACAGAGATAAATCGAGGTGATTCAAAAAAGATGGGAGAATATTGGTAGGTGTACTAAAGCTTCTTTGAAATATGCCAAAATATGTATAATAAAAGTGAGACATCATGTATATATTATCTAAAACATGCAAGAACTTGCATAGGAGGTTGTCAATTTGTCTTGAAAATGACCCTTCTAGGGTTTAGTTAGTATCGAATTATTAAAAACATTGTTGTTTCTATCGGACAAATGCTTAATTATCAGAAATACATTTGGTATTTATATATATTTTTTTAATTTTTATTATTTTATCATCTCTTTATGTGTCGTCTAGATATTATATATAAAAATATGATAATTAAATAATAATAATAAATGTTATTTTCCGTGTATATATTTACACATACTTAATAATTGATTTGACAACAAACTAAAAGATTGCATTTAGAAAAAGATAAATGATATTTATAATTTTATAGCATAGAAGTCTGGTATATTCTTTTTTTGAAAAAAGTAATTAAATTTTAAATTCACATAAAAAATTATCTTTTAATGATTGACTATATATATATTTTTTAAAAAGTGCGTTAATCTTTTCAATCCTATAACTAGTGATCAGCAAGATAAAAATGGATCAGATCATTATTATTTGCAAAAATTATTTTTGGTAAGCATTTTAACCCCTATGGTTTCATCATTTATTTTATTAATATCCCTATCCTCAAACATCATGAGTTTAATAAATTACTCAAATAAAAAAATAAAATTATTTTTTAATCCCTCACCAATCATTAAAAAAAAAAAAAATCTTATGATTTTTTTGAAAAACTCTTCCTTTACATATATGCAGTGTTTTTATACAATTTGTGATGAGAAAATGATATAATTACAATTTTTTTTATAATTTCTATACAACCATGTGTTAAATAGAAGATATATTATTTTATCTAAATACCTTCAATTTAACTATAAAAATTATAAAAGATAATTATAAGTGTATTATTACTTATGTTACGTTTGAATGTTGAATTGAATTGAACTGAGTTGAGTTGAGATAATAAAATATTATTAGAATATTATTTTTTAATATTATTATTATTTTAAAATTTAAAAAAATTAAATTATTTATTATATTTTAAAAAATTTTAAAAAATTATAATTATAAATTGAGATGAATTTATTAACTAAACATACCGTTAAGTTAAAAGTAATCTACGAAGGCCACGTCATAATCTGACTAAATATGAGGGCCCACCATTAATAATTGACACGTATACAGTTAAAAATATAGTGACATTAAACGGATATTTTATATATCAACATCAATATACGGTTTAGTGTAAACTCCATGCATGATTTGATTTGATGTACAAACTCAGAACACTTTTTTATTAATAATTATATGACTTTTACAGTTTGTTTTTATTTTTCAAAGAGAAAAAAATGAGAAGAGAGAGAGTGCTGACTCAGCAACTCCGCTTCTCTTACACGGATAAACCCAAAGAAAAGCTTTGGAAGTTCAGAAAATTGAAACAACAGCGAACCACTAGATGACACGGATTATCGATTGGAGGTAACCGACGATTGAAACGGTGTCGTTTTAGCTCCATTTTCACCCAATGGAGCTCCTTGAACTATAAATAGAAGTGGCCGATGAGAAGCGGAGAACAGCTTGCTCCTTTCGTACCATAACACGTACGTGTTTTCTCTTCCTCCTTGCTTCCAGTACTTCCAGGTTCTCTTTTGCCTTCAGGCCGGTTCTTTGACTCAAAATCATGTGTGGAATACTTGCTGTTCTTGGCTGCTCCGATGACTCTCTGGCCAAAAGGGTTCGCGTCCTCGAGCTTTCCCGCAGGCAATTTATATTCCTTAACCCTTCTCTAGTCTCTCTCTCTCTCTCTCTCTCTCTCTCTCTCTCTCTCTCAGTTTGTTTCCTTATCCCATCAAAACGTAAGTAAGCACAACAGAAAAAGCAGTAGGTTTGAGATCAATTCATTGATCTTTCTCCAATGTTTATTTCATAGTTTGGAGAAGAAACCATCATTATCTATTCTCTATATGCAGTGATTTTACTTTGTGGCCTGGGAGTAATATTTTCCCATCAATGTCTGATTCTGACCATGTTGACGTTTGGTCCCACGTTTACGTTAACCTCAAAGAGAGTTAACTCGTTCCTCTTCAGGGGAAGGAAGTTCATACTCCATTAACATTAATTATTGCTATACGGGAAGGGCGACCATGTGCAAAAAATGACTAAAATTACGAGGACAAATGAGATTAGAATATTGGAAGAATAAGCATCTTATCATGGTACGCATGTGGGTTGTAGGTCCATGACATAATGCTACGGTTAATGGTGGTTTTCGATAAAAAAAAAAAAAAAAAAAAAAATGTAGCCTATTCAAGTTTTAATTATTGAGTGAACTGTAAGAGTTGGAAAAGACGTTATTTTATTTTAGGTCTTGTTTGTTACGTAGTTCAAATAAGATGAGCTATTTTGTTGAAAAAGTTAAATTATTTATTATATTTTGTATAAGAATTTGAAAAAATTATAATAATTATATGATATAAGAAGAGATAGTTTGATTTTATATAACCAAACCGACCTTACTATATAAAACCAGCTCGGTTTAAAAATTTATGCCGGGGGAAAAAGATATATTTAATTCTTTATATTATCTATTAATGATTTAAATTGGTATCCATTTTGCCTTTTACAGACTGAAGCACCGTGGTCCAGATTGGAGCGGGCTGCACCAGCATGGGGATTGCTTTTTGTCCCACCAACGTTTGGCAATTGTTGATCCCGCTTCTGGTGATCAACCTCTGTTCAATGAGGACAAGTCAATTGTTGTCACGGTATGCCGTTCTTTCATTCAGTTTCAGGAGCTTTTACTTTTGTTTGCATAGGTAGTAGTGTACAGGACAAGAAGATAACATCTGATCTTAGTTCAAGAATGTTTCCCCCCCCTAAACTTATTGTTATCTTGGAAAAATTGATGGAGAAGTTTGTGATGAAAAACACAGGTGAATGGAGAGATTTATAATCATGAAGATCTGAGGAAGCATCTGTCGAATCACAAGTTTCGAACTGGCAGTGATTGTGAAGTTATTACCCACCTGGTGGGTCACCTTAGCATTTCTTTGTCACCAATTGAAATGAAGCTTGTTGATATAACCTGGAACTATATAACATATAATAAAGAACAATTTGTTCTTGATTAATCAATGACTGACAGTATTGCTTAATCTGTGTGTAGTACGAAGAGTATGGGGAGAATTTTGTGGACATGTTGGACGGCGTGTTTACTTTTGTTTTACTGGATACCCGAGACAACAGTTTCATGGTAGCCCGTGATGCTGTAGGGGTCAATTCCCTCTATATTGGTTGGGGTCTTGATGGTAATGTTATAGAGAGAATCCTGTTGTTTTTTAGTGCAGTCATGGCTATGAACTTGGTGTTGATAACTTGATAACCTTATTCTGTTTGTACTGATCAGGCTCCATTTGGATATCATCAGAGCTTAAAGGTTTAAATGATGAATGTGAACATTTTGAGAGCTTTCCTCCTGGTCACTTGTACTCGAGCAAACAAGCTGGACTTAGGCAATGGTACAATCCTCCTTGGTTCTCTGAGGCTATTCCATCAACCCCATATGATCCACTTGCGCTGAGACGTGCTTTTGAAAGAGTGAGTTACTAAAACTCTTCACACCAACTGATCATGTGATACATTTTAAATGATTTTACTACAAGTCAAAAAATAAAAAGCCAATGCTAAAACTTAAGGCGAAGACTAATATTTATCTTTTCATTATTCAATGTAATCCTGTAAGCCTCATGACAGAGTTCAAGACTTGGATTACAAAGCTTGAACTCAAAGAGACACTTTAAGATTACAAACCTCGAACTCATAGAGACATTCGTGATTTTTGCTCATGTGCTGAGTTTAATATTCATGTGCAGGCTGTAATCAAACGGCTGATGACCGACGTGCCTTTCGGTGTTCTGCTGTCTGGGGGCCTTGACTCATCTTTGGTTGCCTCCATCACTGCCCGCCATTTGGCCAGGACCAAAGCTGCAAGGCAATGGGGAGCACAACTCACCTCATTTTGTGTGGGCTTAGAGGTGAGTTCTAAATTTTCAGGAGAAACCAATTATACTGCAGCTGTCGGTGAAATTCCTTTTAGCCTAAAACTAGTGTTTCTGATAAGCAGGGTTCTCCAGATCTGAAGGCTGCAAAAGAGGTTGCAGATTATTTGGGCACAGTTCATCATGAATTTCACTTTACCGTTCAGGTGTTAAGATAAACTTAGTATTTTAAGCTCAAGAAATTGGCCCTGTTTTCATTATTATCCAAAAAAAAGTAACACTTTTCATCTTTGTTTTGTGACAGGATGGGATTGATGCCATTGAAGAGGTTATCTACCATGCTGAAACCTATGATGTTACAACAATAAGAGCAAGTACCCCTATGTTTCTTATGGCACGTAAGATTAAATCGCTAGGAGTGAAGATGGTGATTTCTGGTGAAGGTTCTGACGAGATTTTTGGTGGGTATTTGTACTTCCATAAAGCACCCAACAAGGAAGAGTTCCACCGAGAAACATGCCGAAAGGTACCATAATCTCTCACTTCCTTAAAGAAATTTCTGACACATGGGCTGAGATTGTGATAGATTCTATGTAACATTCTGTTCTTGTAATATGCAGATCAAGGCACTCCACCAGTATGATTGCCTTAGAGCCAATAAATCGTCATTTGCATGGGGTTTGGAAGCTCGAGTCCCCTTTCTAGACAAGGAATTCATTAATATTGCCATGGATATTGATCCTCAGTATAAGATGGTATGGAGTTAAGAAATGGAATTTTCTTGGTCTTTTAGGTTGTCACCCAAAACCATGAAATTACCAAATCAAAGGGGTGGAGTCTCACCATGTTTTTCATTCCTCAGATAAAACGAGAAGAAGGACGCATTGAGAAATGGGTTCTGAGGAAGGCCTTCGATGATGAGGAGCATCCTTATCTGCCTAAGGTATTTGCATAAGTAAGTTTTAAGCGTGCTTATCAGTAAGGTGACTGCATGGCTAACATGTCTTGTTTGATACCCTGCAGCACATTTTGTACAGGCAGAAAGAACAATTCAGTGATGGAGTTGGCTATAGCTGGATTGATGGTCTCAAAGCCCATACTGCTCAGCATGTAATAATATTAAATTATTTTCTTTCAGTTTTCATTTCAATTGGAGGCTAAATGATGTTATATGACTGCCAAGACTGATGATGATTGGTGCTCAACTCATACTCTCATCTCAGGTGACTGAAAAGATGATGGTTAATGCTGCACGCATTTTCCCACACAACACACCCACCACAAAAGAAGCCTACTACTACAGGACCATTTTTGAGAGGTTCTTCCCACAGGTGATCAAATCAAGTCTAATTTAACCAGCAGACATTAATCATCAATGATACTGAGAAGTAAGAAATAACTTGGTTTGCTTACTTCCCACTACTATTTGGTTTTGCAGAACTCGGCCAGGCTTAGTGTCCCCGGTGGAGCGAGTGTAGCCTGCAGCACAGCTAAAGCTGTTGAGTGGGATGCTTCATGGTCCAACAATCTTGATCCTTCAGGCAGGGCTGCTTTAGGAGTCCATCTTTCTGCTTATGACAGGCAGGTCTCCTCAGTTAGCCCTAGCATACCAGAGATTATCGATAATGTACCTCTGAAGATGGAAGTTAACCATCTGGGAGTTGCGATCCAAAGCTAGTAGGGCTATGGAGAATATATAATGTTAAGAAAGAACAATTATGGTGTTCTAAAGATGATATATCATCTATATATATATATATATATATATGTATATGTATATATATTGTACTTTTCCTTATAAATAGTTTTCAAGACTGTTATCAATGTCTTTGAGTTATTTTTAAGCAGAAAAATGGAAAACCTTCATTTCCACTTGCTAAGGTAGATGGTAATTTATGTTGGAGCTTTTCAGGGAGAAGGATCTCCACCTTCAAATACTATTTGAAGTCTGATATGATTGGCAATGCTGATAACCAATTGGCAGAAACGGTTTATAGAAGGATTCCTATGTATATGCTTTAGTCCAATTGCCAAGGTAAGCATAAAGACCTAATGAAAAAGCCCCTGCAACAAAGGGAAAAAAAAAACACAAACCTAGTTACACTTGTTCTATGTTACATTACTCTGCTAGTAAAAAATATTGTGATCATCTTGAAGGTACGGATGGGAATTCATGTTTGCGGATCATATTCGTGTTGTGTTAAGTCATGAACATTTGACTATATAGGTTAACTTGAACACGATTTGTTCAACTAAACGGATCATATCTTCAAACTCTAATACGACCTATTTAAATAATGGATTGTATCGTGTTATCTGCTTTGATCCGTTTAATAATTAATTAGAAATTGGTCAACACAACATGACTCATTTCAATCATTTTCATATAACTGGGTTGAACTAACACGCATAACCCATTTGACTTGATCAACATAATTTCACATAAAAATTAAAATCTATATTTATTAGTATCTATAATATCTATAAAAAAAAAACTACCTACTAACAAAAAAATATCAATATTTTACAGATTTTAATCTATAATAAAACCAATATTACAAACCTAACAATAACTAATATAACATAGGTCCAAAATAACAATCTCACTAATAACAACAAAAGCATATTGAAAAATATCAATATTACAATCTAATAATAATAAAATTATAATTTTGAAATAAAATTTAAATGAGTTATTGCAGATTAAGCATGTTGACCCGTTTATTACAAGATAATATGTTTTGACTTGAATCCATTTATTTCAAATCTAAATCCACTAATTTTGTATTATGTTCGTATTAAATTTACGATCGTATCACATATTGACATGTTTTGAGGTCCCAAAGAGCTGATGCATAATGCTTTTTTGCAGTTGTTTCTGTAAGTAAAATACTAAAAGAAAAAGAGCAAAACTGTGGCTGCTGGGATTCGAGCCCAGGTCTCCACGGCCACAACGTGGAATTCTTACCACTAAACTACAGCCACTTTTGTGTCTTCTCCTATTATTCTGTATTATAAATCAACATATCCATATTCACCTCACCATCCTTTTTTCCCAGGAGTAGATTCCGAGAAAAAAAATAATGAGACTATTCTATAATCAGAAGCAAAGAGAATAAATGGGGTTGGGTCTTGGCAAAAAGCTGATCCGACTCATCTAAGCATAATTTATGGAACATCGATCAAATTTTTTGGCAGAGGAGTTTATAAAGTTGTGTCAGTGATTTTTAAAATTTTTAGATTCTGTTGTAATTTATTTTTATTTTATCGTGAGATGCATTCCCTGGGCATGAGATTGTGAAGTCAAAAATCAATACTGGCATGCACCTGCAACTCATCAATCATAATCTTCATGAATGAAGTCATCCATATTGTATAGCCTTAAATGCAAATTGAAGCTAAGAAAGGGGAGATTTTGCTTCTCTATATCAGTTGTATCATAAAAATTAAATGCCATAGCCTAATAGCAAACACGTGCTTAGAAGAACAAAGCAGTATATAACAATTGGTTCCATGTATCAGGCAATCCAGGAAGGCACCAATGGCTACAATCAGCAGACCGAGCCGGGTTGGCTCGTTGCTCGGGGCTCAAATCGCCGCTATAGATGGAAGGGTGGCCGTCTTTCCTCAGCTCCGACAGCATGGTTATGTCCAGCAAGTATGCAGGGTATTGCATGTCCCTAAGCACACTGTCCACCACCCTCATTTGTTCAGGGTATATGCCCCCGTAAGATGTTCCACTAATTGGTGCCGTTTCTCCATAACAATTCCTCGTTGTTGTTGTTGTTGATGTTGTTGTTGCAGCAGCACCCAAATTCCATTCATTTGTGCTGTCAAAGTCATTCACCCACATAGCAGATGTCTAATTAGCTGAGGAGCAACATTGGGGAACCGAACAACTTTTACTAGTAGAATTTATGAAGCAAAAAGAAGTAGAACTAATTCAATGTAGATAATGACTATCATCACTTTCGTGTATCGACCTCTAACCTAATTTAAGCACGGCCTCATTTGGATTTGAAATTCATCTCAACTCATCTCAACCAATCTCATCATTACAATTTTTCTAAATTCTTATACAAAATATAATAAACAATTCAACTTATTCAAATTCCAAAACAATAATAATATTTAAAATAATATTCTAATAATATTTTATTCAACTCATCTAAAATCATTTCAACTTATCTCTCAATCCAAATGGTGCCTAGTTGAGAGTTCTACTCCTTACAAGTCATTGTATAAACACATCACATGACATTAATGAAGCGAATTTTTGGTGCTTGGAGATAGCAGCTGAGCAATCCAACACACATTAATGAAGCCTAGAATTCCACTCAACACATTTATGAGAGAGAGAGAGAGAGAGAGAGAGAGAGAGTCACTCGTAGTGTGTGGGAGAGATGGACTGAAAGAAGACTTGGGTTCTGGTGCTGTCAATGTTGGTGTCTACCCAATTGGCCCATGTTTTAAGTGCCTTGTCCAAAGCAACCAAGCGATCCATGTCTTGGTAATATTTCCCTCTGATTCCATGTAATCCCACCTGCAAAGTATCACCTCGTAACCTTTAATTAAACTAATTAAACCCTTGAATATACATGTCATGATATACAGATACAATTGCAGAAATTTGTTTCAAGTTCAAACAAGGGTAAGAATTGCCAACCCTTGGAGGGACCCTTGGTGGCTCCACCAGTGACCAGTGTTGAACGACAGCACATCAACGCCCTGCCAAATGTCGCCGTTGCCGGAGATTTTCTCCAGCTTTAGAACTCTCTTTGCATGTTCCATCTCTATGTCAACCAGATATGGAGCTCGGTAAAATGATATGGACAAACTGTAGTCCTGCAATAATGTTGTAGCAAAACCAGATTATAGTTGATCTCATAGACTACAATTTTGGGCCAAAAAAGGGCCGGAGGGAGGGAAGGCCTAGTATTTTGCAGTTGCTGTATTATTTCAAAAATTCCCTTCAATTTGACTTTGACTTATTTTGAAGTTTCTTCGAATGTGATTTTTTATAAGTCCCACGATCAAAAGATAAAACAAATTTTTAGTGGTTTATAAGGGATTGAGTTTCACAATATAAAAATTAGAATATAAGGATAGACATACAATAGTAGTGTCACTCAGTGCGAAGCATTGACCACACGTCACTCACATCGTCGTTGGTGACGAAATTAGTTTAATTCAAATGAAATGATATATTTTTTCATTTTTGTTACTGTTATTAATATCTGTCAATGACAGTTATTTTACAACTTTTTAATACAGACTTTTTTATTTAAATTTAAATGAAATATTATAACTATTGTATTACATCTATTCGTTTTAAAGTTAGTGTTCAGAATTTACAATCTATAAACTTGACAGATTCTCTTTGGCAAAACTCAATTTTATCAGTGAGACGCAATATTTTTCTAAGAGACATTAACCATCCCGTCACCGTTTGCTATATTGTTTGTTTACTGCAGTTAGCAACAACTTGCCGAAGACAATGCCGACAGCTTTTTTGGTCCCCAAGAAATTTTACCGACTGGTTTTGGCCTATACGAAAACGATATCGTCTCTCTCTAGCTTTAATTCAAGGATTCGTGAGTCGTGACGAAAATGATGACTCGTGGGCCATGGCCACCAGAAAATCATACGTTATTTTTTCTTTTTTACTTTTATCTCTTGATATTTATCAAAGTTGAAAAAGTAACTGATAATGAAGTTGAAAAATTATTGAAACAAAACAGAGAGGATCAAATACTGAGACTGACCAAGAACTTAAAGGTTGAGAGAGGGTCGCCTCTGAAGATTTGTGTTGGGGTTGTGGGAGCTGCAGCTGAAACCATGCAAATCAAAGACTCCCATTGATTCCGTCCAAGTGAGTCACCCACAAACATCACTGTCTTCCCTCTCATTTTCAGCAAAAATTCATATCCATTGAATCTACCATGAATATGCTACAACAACAGTCATAAAGGATGTACAACAATGGAAAAACCAATCATCCCTTTGTTACTTGAAAAAGTTAAAAGTTTTTTTACCTTGGAAGCTCACAGTTGAGGGGCTGCCATCGATATTTGAGGTAATCGGAGTCCGGCCGACCGAACATTTGGCAGTCGAACTCGGGGTCTATGATTGGACAGTTAGAAGATTGGTATATTGGGTATGTGTCATCACGAACCCAGGTGCCAGCAAACAATGCACAATTGCTTTGGTTGGCTTGGATCATGGGTCGTATTTGGTGATTGTGGTTATGGTGGTTTTTGAGGCTGTATAGGAGAGCTGAGAAAGCTAGATGGGGTTGAACCAAAAGTACTAGACATAGAATGGTTAAACATGACACAAAAAGACAGCAACAATTTTGACAGGAAAGAGCCATTATGGAGGCTATTTGGCAGGGATGAGAAAGCAAACCAAAAAGAGAGAGGGAGAGAGGTACCACTTGCTATAAAAAGGCCAGGAGAGATGGAAAGCTCTATTCAAATCTCAAGATTACGTATACTTGGGTCCTTGAAATTCTATCCATATCTCTTCGAAATGTAGAAATTAATATAGAGTAAAAAAATTAATAAGGAATTGTGATTCATTGTTTAGGGCCTAAAAGTTTGATTCCCAACCCTCATCAAGCACGAAAAGGAGGCAAAAGAAGAATACTTGCTGCATCAGCAGGTTTTTTTTCTTTCCCCCTTTCTAACAGTAAAGGCAATTGCTCAAAGCAAATGTTCTTTGCTTTCCTTCACCCACATACGTAGAACATCATTCTCTGTCCCGCTTCTTTTGAATAAACCCTGGTTGAAGTATTGCATCATCATCGTCATCAACCTCCAATGATACAAATTTGGGGTGTGCTCCTTTTGCAGTCTCTAGATGAATCTGTGTAAATTCACGACAGGATTGTGAAGAAATACCCTAAGTTGAGATTCAAACCCCCATACAATCAGTCAAAGATAACTGCTATGATTGAAAGTGCCTAAACTTGATGGGGTTCAAATTTAAAGATAGCCTCTCCACAAAACAATGATGGTGGGTATATTAAAGAAGAATAATGCTAGTTTATTCTCTCATTTGGTTATTTCATTTTGACTATTCATATGTTTAAATTTTTTTACTTATTGATTAAATAAGTGATTATTAATGTATTGATATTTTTTTTTTTACTTTCTTAAAATGTTAAAAAAATGTGAAAAGAAAAAATAAAAAAAATATGAATTTTACCTAAACGGCCGCCTAGCATCATTCATTAAAGAAGACACTATCGCTTTAAAGCTTATCATGATTTTATTGAGGAGAAAAAGAGAGTTTTTTTGTGATGAGTTCTTTCAATCGATCATTTTTTTTTGTGGAAAATAATTTATTTTTTTCATTATTCTCAAGTCAATATATATTACACTTAATAAAGTATTATATGATATAATTTGATTTGAACAATAAATTTTAAAATTTAAATTTTATAAATTAAATTTTAATATTTAAGTGACATATATGGTATATTGTATACATCAATTTAAAAATAGAATAACTCTTATTTTACCACGGATACAAAAGAGGTTCATGTGCATGTGTAATTTGTAGCCACCATAAGTTGTTACAAAATTGGATTATTTGAATTATATTATATTTTAACATTTTTTTTCATGTGTTGGTTAGACGCCACCTTAAGAAATAAAGTTAATATATGAAATATTTAATTAAATTAGCAATGAAGACTTCATGATCTCTAATATATGAGATAATACTTTTAATTCCTTTAGTTTTTTCTTGAATTAAAAAATTAAAAAATAACTGTGAATTAGTTGTAAATCTCTCGCAAATGAAAAAAATAAGTAGGGGTGTAACCGTTCTGATTTTGAACATATTTTATAACCGAACTGGTATATATCAATTTTGAGATTTGGAGAACCGATACTGTAATGGTTACAGTCCTAAACCGATTTTACCAATTTGGTTTGGTTTTTCCGGTATATTATATAGTATATAATAATATAGCAATAATACATTTTAGTATATTATAATATATATTATAGACTATAGTGATATATTATAATATATAATATAGTCATACATTATAGTATATTATAATATATAGTGATATAGTATTAATATAACTATTAATACAATACATTATAGTGATAATATATAATTATCTATATAGGATTTTAAAATTATTATTATATTAATTACTAATTTATCATATAATACAAATTTATTTTATATATAATTATATTTATTATATATGAAAACTATATATAATATAAAAGAATTATACAATAAATTAAAATATAAATATATCTATGAACGGGTCCGGTCTAGTTCGGTCTGGTATTAGAAAAAAGCAATCGGAACCGGATTGATTTTGACCATTTTTGAGAAAAATAAAATTAGTACCGGACCAAACTGAACCCGGTACCGAACCCAACCCACCTATTCGGTCCGGTTTACCGGTTCACCGATTTTTTTTCACCCCTGAGAATAAGGCTTCTTTAGGATATATATCTTAATAGTGAAATGATTTGTAAATAATAATAAAATGATTTGAGTTAAGATGTTTTATTAAGTTTTAAGAAATAAATGAGGAAAGAATTGAATAAAAATATTATCAAGTGTTAAGAAGGAAAAGAGAGAAATAATGGACTGAATTGTTATGTATATCGTATTGAGCTTGTCAAATAAAGAGATGTACAATGAGCTACGTGTGGAAAGATTTACATAAGGCA
Source organism: Juglans microcarpa x Juglans regia (assembly GCF_004785595.1). Classification (NCBI taxonomy): domain Eukaryota; kingdom Viridiplantae; phylum Streptophyta; class Magnoliopsida; order Fagales; family Juglandaceae; genus Juglans; species Juglans microcarpa x Juglans regia. The sequence goes on from NC_054607.1 coordinate 5,932,583, forward strand.
AGTGGACTAATGTGATTGAGTCCTAGAATTAAGCTAATTATAAGATTTGTGCAAGTCTTGATGTTGTGTATTTTTGGTAAGAAATCTGTCAATACTCTCCCTCAAGTTGGCACATGGAGGTCTATCATGCCCAACTTGCGCGAAAAATGGTGAAAAAGTTCATGTCCCAAAGCTTTAGTGAAGATATTGGTAACTTGCTCACTAAAGAAGTGTGGACAGCTTTGAGGAGGCCCGAGCAGATTTTGACGCGAATAATATGACAATCAATTTCAATGTGTTTGATGCAATCATGAAATACAGGATTGTGTGGAATATACAGTAGAGATTGATTGCCATATTATAGATTGATTGTCACAAATAATATGACAATCAATCTCATTGTGTTTGGTGTGCTTATGAAACACAAGATTATGTGTAATATACAGTACAAATTGATTGTCACAAATAATATATCAATCAATCTCATTGTATTTGGTGCGCTCATGAAATACAGAATTGTGTACAATATACAGTACAAATTGATTGTCACAATATAAAATGAAAAGCTCAAGATGAGAGACACCAATAGTAAAAAGTTATTTTAATCAAACCCCTGAATTAAGATTCAAACCTCCATACAGTCAGTCAAAGATAACTGCTATGATTGAGAGTGCCTAAACTTGATGGGTTCAAATTTAAAGATAGCCTTCTCCACAAAACAATGATGGTGGGTATATTAAACAAGAATAATGTTACTTTATCTTCTTAGGTTTCGTTTGTTTTCAAGAAACATCTCATCTCATCTCATCTCATCTCACTTCATTATTATAATTTTTTTAAATTTTCACACAAAATAAAATAAACAATTTAATTTTTTCAAATCTCAAAATAAAAATAATATTAAAAAATATATTTTAATAATATTTTATTTAATTTTTTAATTTTAATCTCAATTCATCTCATCTCATCTTATCTCTAAAAACAAACGAGCCCTTATTTTATTTTCTCATTTTGATCATTTATGTGTTTAATTTTTTAAAAAATTTTCTACTTATTAATTAAATAAGTGACCATTAGTGTATTAATATTTTTTTTTACATTTTAAAAATATTGAAAAATTGTAAAAAAGAAATAAAAAATATAAAAAATATGAATTTTACCTAAACAGCCGCCTAGCATCACTCATTAAAGAAGACACTACATCGCTTTAAAGCTTATCATGATTTGATTGAGGAGAAAAAGAGTGTTTGTGTGATGAGTTCTTTCAATCCATCATTTTTCTGTGGAAAATAATTTATTTTTTTCATTATTCTCAAGTTAATATATAGTATACTTAATAAAGTGTTATATGATATAATTTAATTTGAACGATAAATTTTAAAATTTAAATCTTATAAATTAAATTCTAATATTTAAGTGATGTATATGGTATATTCTACACACAAATTTAAAAATAAAACAATTCTTATTTTACGGTGGATTTGAAAGAGGTTCATGTGCTTGTGTAATTTGTAGTCACCATAAGTTGTTACAAAATTGGATTATTTGAATTATATTATATTTTAACATTTTTTTTCATGTGTTGGTTAGACGCCACCTCAATAAATAAAGTTAATATATGAAATATTTAATTAAATTAGAAATGAAGACTTTATGATCTCTAATATATGAGATAATACTTTTAATTCCTTTAGTTTTTTCTTGAATTAAAAAATTAAAAAATAACTGTGAATTAGTTGTAAATCTCTCACAAATGAAGAAAATAAATAAGGATGTAACGGGACTGGTTTTGGATATATTTTATAACCGAACTGGTATATATCGGTTTTGAGATTTGAAGAACCGATATCGCAATGGTTACAGCCCTAAACCAGTTTTACCAACAGTTTGTTTTTCCAATATATTACATAGTATATAATAATATAGCAATAATACATTGTAGTATATTATAATATATAATATAGTGATAAATTATAGTATATTATAATATATATAGTGATATAGTATTAGTATAACTATTAATACAATAGACTATAGTGATAATATACAGTTTATATAGGATTTTAAAATTATTATTATTTTAATTAATAATTTATCATATAATACAAAATTATTTTATATATAATTATATATAAAAAGTATATATAATATAAAAAAATTATACAATAAATTAATATATATATCTATGAACAGGTCCAGTGTTAGAAAAAAGCAATTGGAACCGGATTGATTTTGACCATTTTTGAGAAAAATAAAATCAATACTGGATCGAACTGAATCCGGTACCGGACCCAACCCACCGGTTCGCTCTGGTTTACCGGCTCACTAGTTTTTTTTTTTCACCCATGAGAATAAGGCTTCTTTAGGATATATATCTTAATAGTGAAATAATTTGTAAATAATAGTAAAATAATTTGAGTTAAAATGTTTTATTAAGTTTTAAGAAATAAGTGAGGAAAAAATTGGATAAAAATATTATAAAGTGTTAAGAGGAAAAATGGAGAGAAATAATGGACTGAATTGTTATGTATTTTGTACTAAGCTTGTCAAATAAATAGATGTACAATGAACTAAAGTATGGAAAGATTTATATAAGGCAAGTGGACTAATGTGATTGAGTCCTAAAATTAAGTTAATTACAAAAGTTATGCAAGTCTTGATGTTGTGTAGTTTTGGTAAGAGATCTGTCAATATAAAGTTAAAAAGAAATATTTGAATATAATTTTTATTTTAAGATTTAAAAATGTTGTATTAGTTTTTGTATTTATTTTTAAGTTTGTAAAAATTGTAATGACTAGATAATTATTAGATAAAAAAGTTAAAGACGTAAAATTAAAAAATATTTTATATTTAAACGAATATTTGAAAAAAGAAATCTAAAAATATCTTGTTCACAAAGAATACCTTACATGTTTCCAGTGGTCGAGAAGCATCGGATTTTATACGTCAGCATTGGCTGTCTCATGCATATTGCACCATAATTCATAATCTGATCCCACGTGGTCAAGAAATTAGAAAAAAACATTTCCCATTGGAAGTGGGACCTTCGATATTACAATCGATTTTCAGGGTCGGTAAGTTGACTTTCGGTATTATTTTACATTAATAACTAAATTAACTAACGCCTCGTTTATTTTTATAAATTAGATGAAATAAGTTTAGATTAAAATTAAAAATTTAATAAAATATTATTATGATATATTTTTTTAATATTATTTTTCTTTTGAGATTTAAAAAAGTTAAATTATTTATTTTATTTTATGTGAGAATTTAAAAAAAATTGTAATGATTAGATTAGATGAGATAAGTTGAGAGAAATTGTGAATATCTATAAAAAAAAAAAAAAAGGTGTGAATTCCAAATATAAAGTAGTTTAAGTATATGTTTGGATAGTGAGATGAAATGAGATAATTTTGACTTAAAATATGAAATACTGTTTATTTACTATTCATTTAAGTGAATGTTTTCAAAACTTAAAAGATGAAATATATTTGGATAGCCAAAACTACTACTTTAGATAAAATGTTTTCATCTGAACTGACTATCTAAATCCACCCTAAGCGCATTGCAATGAATGGCTCATCGAGAGAACCTGAAACAATCTACTAATGGGCAAAGGAAAGGTAAACGAGGAAAGTTAGATACAATTTTAAAGTGTATATTTTTTTTCATTCTTTTGAAAAAGAAGTATGATTTATTATTAAAAAAATAATTTTTTTATGTAAATTTTATATTCAATTTTTTTAAAAAAAATGTGCAAAATTTACACATCACTGTAAATATCATTTGTTAAACTTATTAATAATAACAAGAAAAAAAAACCTCCTGATTTCAATCAACAACCATAAAAAATTAGAAGTTTTTTTTTTTTTTTTTGGTAACGTACTGCATTTAAAAAGCAAAAAAATGCAATAGCAAGCGAAGTTGGCTCGCTGAAGTTATAGATAATTTGTTTTTAAATAAAAGATTTTATCTATATTATAAAATTAAAAGAAATGATTTATACCGTCTTAAAGTATGCAAGTTTCGTATACTTTTTTTTTTAAAAAAGTAAGAAAAATCTAAAATATATATGAAAAAATTTACTTTTTCTTATTAGATCTATTTTTTTAAAGATAATATATGAGACTTACACTCTTTAAAACTGTATATAACGTAATTCTAAAATTAAATAGTATTCAAGTATTCATTTTGGCAGCTATATATATTTATTTGATAACAGTTAATAAAAGATTTTTTTTTCATTTTTGTAAATTTTAAATTTTTCTTAAATGAAAAAGTAATGATAGGTATAATTTTAACATGAATAAGTTTTGTTTACTATCTTTAAAAATTTAAAAAGTATGAGATGTATTATTAAAATAATTTTTTTATGTAAATTTCAAATTTACTTATTTTTCTTAAAAAAAATACGAAAAACTTGGACATACTAGGTACATCAAGTAACATTTCTCCAGTAGCCTTAGAGCATTAACATTAGATTCATCATTTTTATTTTCAAAATTTAATGAAAAGTATATATTTTCTATAAATTCAAAATCTTCCTATCCATAATTCCACATTAGATTAATCATTAGATTCATCAAAATAATAATATAATATTATTTTTTATTTATTTTTTTATATTTTACAATTACACTAATTATATGTTAATTAATATTTTAATTTGATATTTAAATTATTGTTTTCCAACTTAAATATATTGTGACTTAAAATTGGGAAATAATAATTTAAGTAAATAAAATAATTGTTATAGAGTATGAATAACGAATCTTCAAATTTGAAGATAAATTAAAATACACTGTAATTCAAAGTTTCAGATTTTAGTATTTGGTGAATCTAATGCAGTGATTTTAAACATAAATTCATTAAATTTTAAAGATTAAACTTATTTAATGAGTCCAATGTCAATGATCTTTGAGACCAAAATTAAATAGCATTAATTTGGAAGAATTGTAGTGGCAGGTAGGAAGAATTATTGACTGAGGAAACAAGAGAAATATATTTTCCGAGAGAGAGAGAGAGAGAGATGGAAGAACAACCTCAACAGAGAGAGGGAGAGAGACTTGAGTCTTGTCCACAGTCATCAGCTATGGCACTCGAGTCTTCATTTCTAAGCCAAAGGTAACCCACAACAACACAGCAGCCTTTCTCTTCGACTTCATTCTTTAGACCAACAAGAAACATGCCATGCTTTCTTGTTCTTTCTTTCGTTCCTTACTTGTTTTGTTGTGACTGAATCATTTTTCTTTTACTATCCAAACTGGTTTATGGTATTATGTCTAGTTGTCTTTAGACCTGAGTTTCTATTAGATCCATTGCTGGAAAATCATTTAGGTAGGTTCACCACTTTTTTAATAGTAATCTTAGCACCACCTTGGTTTTGATTTCATCTGGGTTTACGAAGTTTTCAGAGTGAAAAGGAAAATAGTGACCAGGATGCTGGTAACAGCCGGTTGGACGTCTCTCTGGGATTTTCCAAATGCTTGAGGTAGGCTATCTTAGGACATATCGAGGTACTTAATTTTGTGCATTTAGGATACATTTGGGTAACGATACAACAGAGTCGGTGAATTTCGACTCTGACTTGTGTAGGCTCTAATTTGACTCCGATTCAGAATTGTCGGAGCGGAGTCAGATTTGAGATTTTTTGGACTTTTTTTAAGTCCATTTTTAAAAAAGATTTTTTTTTTCTTTTTTTTAGCTTTCAAATTTTAGTTTTCCAAAAATTAAAAATTAAAAACTAAAACTAAAACTAAATTATAATTTACTTCTATACTAATTATCTAACTTATTTGGATACTAGATTTATATTATAGTGTCTAATTACTTTTTATCATACTATAGTATTACATATTATTTTAGTGTCTAATTACATGTTATTATATTAGAGTATTATGTGTTATTAACTTTTTATATTAGACTTATTTATATACTAGTGTCTAATTTATTTCTATACTAGACTTATATTATAGTGTCTAATTACATGTTATTATACTTTAGTAAATTAGTATTATGTGTTATTAAATTATTATACTAGACTTATTAGTTATTTCTATACTAGTGTCTAATTTATTTCTATACAAGACTTATACTATAGTGTCTAATTACATATTATTATACATTGGTATAACTTGTTATTATACACCAGTATAACATGTTATTATACTAATGTCTAACTTATTTCAAACTTAATTGTATACTAGACTTTCTAATTTTTATTACATGTTATTATATTTTAAGTAAGTATTTTATGTTATTAACTTATTATACTAGGCTTATTTCAATATTAGTGTCTAACTTATTTCTATACTTGATTATGTATGATAGTAATACTATGATGTTTACATATATTAAACTATTATTAATTTATTTACATTATAGTATAAGTATATTATTTTATAATAATTAGCTCATACTAATATATTATTTAATTTAACTATATAAGTTCTAGTTATATAATTATATAAATCTACTAGTATATATGATAAATATATATTTTTATAACATATATACAATATTGGAGTCGGATTGGATCGGAGTTGAAGGCGGTCCAGCGTCACCTTTGACTCCAACTAAAAAATGAAAAAAAAGACTCCGACTCCGACTCTGTTTTTTCAGAGTCAGAGCAGAGTCGGATTTTTGAATTTTTGCTCAAGCTCAACCTTATTAACGAGATGAGAAATTCTCAAAACTTCTCACAATTTTTTTTTTCTAAAATCACTTAAACACAAAACACTTTTCAATTTCAAATTTTCAAATTTTACAAATTTCAAAACAAAACACAAAAATTACTAAAAGTTTTTCAAACTTCAAAATAAAAATCATATTTAAAATTTTTTTTAACTTCATAATATTCTTATTCATATTTTTCTCTATCATTTCTCAAAACCCAATAAAATATCTTAAATTTTTCTGCTCATCTCAACATCCAAACACAACGCAAAATAAACACTTTTCAATTTCAAATTTTTAACTTTTTCATCTAATCATTACAATTTTTTCAAACTTTCAAACAAAACATAAAAAACAATTCAAATTTTTTAAATCTCAAAAAAATTTTTTTATAAGTAAATCTCAAAACAAAAATAAGATTAAAAAAATATATTCTAACAATATCTTAAATTTATAATATTTTTATTTAACATTTTCTCTCTTATTTTTCAAAATCTCATAAAACATCTTAACTCAAACAATTTCACTATTATTAACATATTTCTCATCTCATCTCATCTCAACATCCAAATGAGGCCGTCATTTCATCACTACTAAAAGACTATTTTACTACTATTCATAGAATTCTAAGATACTCCAAGTCCAAACGAGCCCTAATCTTGGTGGACTGGATAAACCTAGTTCGTTTATAACATTCATGGATGTATTTATATTCTATTAAATATAACCAAGTCTGACAATGGTTGCTGTTTTGGTGTGTGTTAAGTGTTATGACTTCTAGCTTCAGATTTCTGAATATATCCCTCATTAGTGTCAATTTTTCGAATTACTGCCAAGCATTTCTTGCTTTCTCACTAGCGGTGACTAATTTTAAGATAGAGACTTTGTCACGAATTTGTAGTATTTCAGTACTCCTAACTATATACAATTGTCTCTATTGGCTGTTTGGCTTTCCAAGAGACTAGAGTTTTTCCCACCAGACCTTAAGCTGTATTCTTCATTTGGATATCACAATTTCCATGGCAAGACAGTAATAATCTCCAGAATTTGCCACACAGGAGTGTCTGATAGTAAATATGAATGATCTATCATCTCAGGAATTCTTCGGGAAAGCCACAACATTTCTAGAGGATTAAGTAGTTTCTCTAAAATTGCCTCATTTTTATATGTTTGGTTATCTTTTGCACTTTACCAAGTGTAAGAGAATTTTGAGGACTTCATAACGCAATAAGATTTGTTAATAAGATCAATACTTCAACCCCCCCTCCTCCCTTTCAGATTATTGGGGAAAGTGGCATTGGTCACTGGTGGAGCCATTGGTATTGGAGAGAGCATTGTGCAGCTATTCCACAAACATGGTGCAAAGGTTTGCATAGCTGACGTGCAGGACAACCTTGGCCAGCATGTCTGTGACGCCCTGGGTGGTGAGCCAAACACATGTTATGTCCATTGCGATGTCACCAAAGAAGATGGTGTTTGCCATGCAGTGGACTTCACTGTAGTAAATTTGGCACACTTGATATCATGGTCAACAATGCTGGTTTATTAGGCTCACAATGTCCTGATATCCGCAATGCAGACATGTCAGAATTCGAGAAGATATTTGATGTAAATGTGAAGGGAGTCTTCCATGGAATGAAACATGCAGCTCGGATAATGATCCCACTAAAGAAGGGCTCAATAATCTCTCTCTGCAGTGTATCAAGTGCCATAGGGGCTGTAGGTCCACATGCCTACACAGGGTCCAAGCATGCTGTTTTGGGGCTCACCAATAATGTTGCAGCTGAGTTGGGGCAATATGGGATTCGTGTCAACTGTGTTTCGCCTTACGGGATTCCGACAGGGTTGGCTTTAAGCTACTTGCCGGACGAGGAGAGGACTAATGAGGATGCCATTGCCGGTTTTCGTGCTTTTGTCAGGATGAATGCTAACTTGCAGGGGGTGGAATTGACTGCTGATGATGTGGCTAATGCCGTGCTCTTCTTAGCAAGTGAGGAAGCAAGGTATGTAAGTGGGGCTAATCTAATGGTTGATGGGGGTTTCACTTGTACTCATATACCATCCAAATGGGAAAAAGTGGGATATGTACTCAGATAGTGCCCACATTAACATCTTCCTCAACAAGTGGGAAAAATTATTATCATTCATTATCAATCACTAGAAATTCATGCAACAAGAGGAGTTTACCAGGCAAAGGAAAGAGGAAAATAATTAGTACACTATTTCTAAGACAATGTAGCATCGACCTTGGCATCTCCCTCGGTATGATACTTACAATTAAGATTGGAAACAGGTTGAAAATGTTATTTACTAAACATTCTTCCTAATCATCCCACTCTATATCGTATTGTGTTGATATGATGTTATTTATCAATCATAATTTAATAAAAGTTTATAAGATGGTTAATAAGTAATATCACATCAACACAGTGCGAAAAGATTAGGGCAAAGATGTAGTATATTGCACAACTCTAAAAATATATTACGACATTGCATTGCATTTCTACACCAATCCATGCACCAAAGAACAATAAAAGTAAGCTCTATAACCACATCTGCTGATCTACCGACACATTAATTAGGCTTAAACCTAAACCAAACAACATCCAAGTTCTTTATCATGTATTTTGTACAAGCTTCTAATGAAGCAAGATTTGAGTTCCTTGACAAAGTCTAAACAACTACCTCATCAATCTTTGAGCCTCACCCCAACACAGCTAGAATAATTTCACTTCACTACGCTCCGATCAAATTTAGGTCAATAACTTTAGCTTTCTAGGCAAAAAAAATACAAGGAAAGAAAAGAACTCAGCTTGTAGTATTACCCTCTGCTTTTAGCATCTGAAATCAGTACAATTAGCACCTTCAAGCAAGCACCCTCGAACTGGTTTCGCCAAGACATTTTTGATCCACAACCTATGGTCAAGAAGCCAGTCAAAAAATCCTCTTTTCGTGAAAAAAAAATATAAATTCCAGAAAAGCAAAGGAAAACAGAAAAGGGCAGAATGATGGATGAACAGATTTGTTCAGAGGGTAAGATATCTTGACAACCAACCATATCAACTGGCTTGTTGCTATCATATCTGTTGGTGCCTGCAGTAATCACAAAAAATTAGCATGGTCAGCAACACAACCAGCACCACCACATATATAAATACAAAAGAGAATTCAACAACAATTCCTATTTTTCATTCGAGAAATGCACGAGGAAAGAAACAATCAATCATATAGGAGCGAAGTTTCTGATTTCCAGAGGAGCAGAAATAATGAAACTATCCCCATCAACTAGATAAAAGTGAGTAGAAGGAAATGAAGAGTAAAAGGAAGGAAGGAAGACAGAAAAACACATGCTCAACAACGACCTAGCATGTTGGTATGGGGTAGGCACTAGGCAATATGGGTTGATGATAGTGGAAAAGAGAGCCCGTTTGTTGCCCAAACAGAGGGAATGGCATTGTAAGACCTGAGAAAAGATGATTCTGCTTTCGAGTAAAGAGGAACTCAACTCTAGTGTCAATCAGACCAGCGTGTGGCATGCAAAGGGTGGAGTGGGTTTAGACTCAGATATGGATCTAGCTATGATACCAGTAGGATGGTGCCAGCTTGGCTCATAAGGCAAAGGGTAATAAAGGGGTTCAGGGTTGAGATGGGTTTCTCCTACTCTTTGGCCAAACGACCTTCAAACAGCCAACAAGCTATATGTAAAGGTAGGCAACCAAACATCAGGATGTACAATTAGTCCATGCAATGCACCATGGTTAAAAAGATTCTAAAATAATCAGTCCCAACCCAAAACCGCCCATTCTGTAAGATAACAGAATGTTTGATCTATGAGATACATCATGCACAAAACTTTTATAAACTACTTGCCTAAATTGTAAGATCAAACTCAACTTTCAAGTACCCCCTGAAGACAGATGGTATATTAATTCTCACTATCTGACTTCTTACCAAATGGGACTTCCATTCAGAGCTGCAACAACTAAGAGAAAGGGCTCTCACACATTCTTAGGCCTTCTTCTTCTTCTTTTTTTAATGCAAACAACCTATTTAACAGGAATGCCTTAGTTTTATAGACCAGCAACCCATTTCTAGTACAGAAAGAAAAATATAATATATAAATATATATATATATATATATATATATATATACGCACACAACCCGTTCTAAAGTTATAATAATATGGAGTTTGATTGTCCTTGAAGATAGAATCCTACACTTATTTTATTTAAAGAGGAAGTGAGAACTTAGACATACACCACCAATCCCTGGTCCAAAACTCTGCTTTCATTAACTTTTTCTGATTGATATACTTCAGAGATGGCACCAGACAGATCCAAATCACTGTTATCCCTGTTTCCACAGACAAGATCATGCTGCGTTCCTGCAAAATGAAGTATTTACAGTAATCTAATGAATTTGCTTCCCTTTGAATATAATATACATGAATGTTCAAGATACCTCTTGATGGTCTTGAATCAGTCAGAGGGTTGGTTCGTAAGAGTTTCTGGCACATAATGGTGTCTGGGAAATCCAAGAAAGTAGAATCCAAAAATTGAAATCTCTCAACATCTGTCATCTTTGTAAACCCAAAAGAAGTCGTCCATGTGTTCAGCACACTAGGAATTGCAGGCAAAAGAAGCCTCTCAACTTCTAATTCCTTGAGCCTCTGAAGAAAAGAAAAAAAAAATCAAAATAAAAAAAATTACTAATTAAGTCAATGTTCTGCCCTTCCAGCCCCCTATCCCACCAAAAGAAAAAAACTGAGAAAAACGTAAGTTTCCTTTTCCAGCTCATTCATCAGTATGCGACACATTCCACGACGACGATATCGGAACCTTGTACCAACAAGAGGCATTTCTGCCACCTTCTCTCCATAGATCCTGTAAAAGAAAAACAACCATTCAGTATGCCACACTTCGACCAAGCAAAAACTAAGGGATTTCAGACTCACCGTACAGTAGCCACAGCAATCATCTCATCATTTCTCTCCAAAAGCACTGTGTAGAACCCTCTAAAGTTCAAACGATTAAGCTCTGACCTGCAATGTTTCGCATCACAAAAATCATGCTTCTGTACTGAAAATAAATGAGGGGGGGAAGGGAGCAGCATATTGGCAGTTTGATAGAGGCACAGCTGCCACAAAGATCCAAATTTTAAGATTTTAGTGCTTTTTGCTTTTGAGTATAATTAAAGTCCAGATTCAGTAATAATTCTCTCACAAATTTGCATTCATTATTTGAACAAAGGTAACAGTAAATGATAGTATTGTTAGATGGGGCCTTAAATTAAGTAGATAGTTGTGTTACTATGAAATAAAATAATTATTGGATTGGTGTGGTTGATGAACACAACAAAAGCAGAAGAAAGTTCTTACTCTCTACTGAAAATAACATCTTCAACAAGATCTCTGCGAGTGCGAGGTTCCTTCATAGGTATGAAACACTCATGCATCACACCAAGAGCAACATTCAGCTTGCTGTAATTCTCTGACAAGGCCTCTAAATCATGACTATCAGGTGTCATAGGCTTTAACAACATCCAAGTCAGATTGTCCTCACCCACTGGAATTGGTTTGCCTAAAATATTTTGGAGGCCCCAAAATATCTGCAAAAACAATACGATCCTAAAACCCGTGTATTATGTGATTTAACATGGATAAAGAAAATACTTTTCCTCATGAATAACACACTATCCACACCAGCTACTGAAAGAATAAAATGAGCATGAAATTCAAATCATGCATGATTCGCATCCCATTCCAAATAAAAGATAAAGGCCACTTATGCACACTCAATTGCTCTTTTAATATTTTTATGAACTGAGAATATCTCTGTAACGAATATTTCTACACATTCAGATCACATTAATGATATCATAAACTTATTTTTTCAAAAAAATAGAAATTGCAAACATGGACAAGAAACTGCAAAGGAGCCAAGACCTCTAATCTTCCATTGCTTCATAAACTCTGGCACACATATTAGAGGAACAATGAAAACTTGTAAAAAAACCAATTTGGATTATTCTTTAGTTCTACCTTTTACATTTGGTTTTGAATTGACTCTTCAAGCCTATCAATATAGAGTTGTAACCCTATAATTACTTTGCCATCAGGCTTGGAATGATCCAATTCTTTAGTTTTCTTTTCCTCGAGTAATACCTCCTCCGATTTGAGGCTTAAACTTCAAATTTGACATGAAAACAGAAGCCATAAGAGAAAAGATACAGAAGAACAAGTCTTTCACGTTAATTTTGGCATGCAATGCCAGGTTGCAATTTGTAGAAAATTATCCTGAGAAAGCTATTATGAGTTCACATGAACCAATAAAAGCACCGCGATTATATCATATTTTTATATATGAATTAAGAGATGAACTGCAAAACAAAACAAAAAAAAAAAAAATTCAAAACCAACACTTTCCGACACAAAATATTAGTATTAGAAAAAAGTGGGTTTAAAACCTGCTCACACTTTCTGCAGCAAAACCATTTTTCTTCAGGACAAATTTCCATGCCAGCAGCCCCTCTATTTTGTAAGCAGTAAATGTGATCTAGATCAAATTGAGAAAAAAGGTATTAGAAGAATGTCAGAATATGCATTTGCAAAGCCTTGAGTTATAGGCAATTGAGCTACAGATAGATTAAAGTTATCCTACATTTATGCTCACACTGATAGCATGTGAGAACAATATCATCAACTTGATGTTCACTGTTGCCTCCGAATTTCTTTTGTCCACAAATTCCACAACAACATGATGGGCAGAACCAATCACCATCTGGAACATCCTATATGCAGTCCAATACAAGAAAGACCTCAATCATATAATTCCTAATATATGCCTTTGGGATAAAGAAGTAAAAGGAATCAGACAACAAGGTGATATTGAGTGGAGAATCAGGAGAAAAAAAATCTACCTTCAAATTGATGCAACTCTTATGGAATGCAGACGGACATTTATCACATAATATCAATTCACCTCCATAGTGACAAACAGTACAAATGCTGTCATTCTCGCCTTGACGAGAACTTCTCTTCATTCTAACATGTGGTTTTCTTGTGAAGTTTTTAAACTTCTTAGCACGTATCAATTGCATTTGGCAATCTAACAGAGACCTTCCATCTTCCAGAAAAATACTAGCAGCTGGTCTGTGGTTTTTGCTACCAGCATGAACTTCGAAGTTATAAAGAGTAAACACCTTCTCACAACAACTGCACTTAATCCCATCACGAGTTATCTGCCCTTCAGCCAATGAACGGTGGTTCTTATAATAGCGTACTTTTGCTCTCGGCAACACCACATTGTTGTCTATCAACCAAGAGAGTACAGTTCGAGGATTGCGATGTGAGGATCTAGGAGTAACCACCTCCTGTACTCTTTTCCTTGATAGCAGCATACGAGTTGGGCAAATACTTCCTAGATCATTTCTCAAATTTGGCAATGGTCTAGAAACCTTTCTTCTTTTTAATTTTTGGGAGCTCTTAACTTGTCCATGCATATCATTATCCACAACAGCTTGATGACAAAATTTTGGTTTCTCTCCAAGTTTATCAGACTGCGTAGACGCCATAGTTTGAGAACAAAAATAAGGATCCTGATTTGCTTGAGGTTGTTCTAGGAGCAAAAATGAAGGTGTATCATCTTGAGATATATGAAAATTTCTCTGACTTTCCGAGAATGAAGAGATCGTCTCTGTAGTGGATCCCCTCATTTCTTGACAGATCTGGAGAAGTGAATAGTAACATCTCCCAATAGGTGAGGTATAGCGTAGTCTATTCTCACCCTTATATCTAATAAAGTCAATCTTCCATCCCAGGTATGAAAGATGCTTCCGCACATCTGTGGCTAAAGAATTCCCCGGCTTCTTATGTTTCATTCTCAAAAGTGCATACTCGGTAACAGCATGCGCGCAGAATGCAGGTTCAGGAAGCACGTTGGGCCCAGCAGGTAGCCAATTTCTTTTGCGTGTAAAACATCTGCGCTTCCCATTGACCTTAACCGAATTAGTACTAGAGAGTTCTTCACCAATGGTCACTAAATTGGTGCTAGAAGGTAATGCCGACAATCTCTCAGCTATCAAAGACACTGCTTTATTGTGGCAGGGTACATCTGAGTCAGCCAAAAGATTCATATCAGAGAATAGTTCATCCATAGGAGGAGGCTTCTCTTGATCAATAAATGGATCACTGCACAATTCCTCAACAGGGACGATGGCATGAGAATTATCCAAATTTGATTCAGGGCTTGTATCAGTGTCAACAGGAGTTCTAGCTGATTTCAATCCTCCACTGGTTTCTTGTAACAAGCTCACGGAATGATCAAAAACCTGAAACACATCTTTTAGGATGATACTTAAGTTATCGTCAATGACCTCCAACATTAACTCTTTCCACAAGTCTTCCCTGTTACAAGTCCACTCCTCAATCTCATCAAAACCTTTTTTTCCCCGCACGTCATACCAAATTTGCTTTACTGAAACACCAAGGTATCCTTCTTGCTCATATTCCTCAATCAACTTGAGAAATGACCAGATCCCACGAGGCTGCCAATTATCTGTAGACTCACTCCAGTCCTGAGTAATTCTCAACATGTTAATTCCTGTCTTTAATTCATCGCCCAAATCAGGAAAGAAAATCCTTCTCTCATCCGAACCGTCATCGTGATCAAAAATCACACCTTCCCACCAAGCCTCCTGGTAATACACATCCACACAAAGACCATAGGAAAGGACCCATTTATTAAACTCCACATGAGGTGGCGTCGGCCTTATACACCCACGATACTTGCAGCTGTTTGCATCAGTAGAACCAATGCCATTCAATGAACGTGAAACATACACGACATCCTCAAGATTATCAGACTTATCATTGCATAGGAGATGGTCGTACTTTACACGACGACCTTGGTTATAACATGCAATGACACTCCCAGGGTGCCATGAGCCTTGAAACCCATCTTCCTCACTCCTTACCTGCAAAAGTTTACATCTTTTTTTAACATAATACCTGGAATTCTCAACAAACCAAAAAAAAAAAAAAAGGTCCACTCTTTCTTCCCCAAAACAGAGCCTCGACTGAAGGCTTTCATGAATGCCATACAAACCATAAACCGGCCACATATGGGGACAAGAATATTATGAGAAAAATCAAATAATCAAAATATGCCTAAAATGAATCGATGTAGAATAAAATAATCAATATACCGAATGAATAACAAACTCAATTGGGTATTCACAAAAATTATACTAAGACAGAAAATCACAACCCATGAATTGCTAACAAAAAACAATGAAGACAAGGAAAGACGCCTCAAACAAAGGCAGAGCATTGTATCACCTCCACTCTTTCACCTACAGTGAGCTTTTTTTGGGAGGCTAATCTCTTTCGCTTTCTCTTTCTACCGAATTTTGGAGCATCCGCCGGTATTGCCATTGAGGTGTAAACCAAGTTTACAGAACTTCTAAGGAGAGAGTGAGAAAATCAGAAACTTCAATTATGTTTAGGTCGCAACGATTTGATTACACTAAGAGTAACTTGCTCACCAAGAAACACGCACTGAATCTCCTATTGTCACATGGACTTTATTGGGGTGGGCGTTTCTGTTAGCCTTACAGAAAAAAAAACCAAACTTTTCTTATGGAGTTGCATGGCTCAATTTGAAGCGTTAAGGATTCAAGACCACCGATATCACAGAAAGGGCGTAACATCTAAGAAACTCAAAATAAAACATTCCTAAAACAACTCCACAAATACAGACCAGACTTGACCGAAATTGATTTGGTTATATAAATGTGATATCAGAATCCGAAAGAAAAGGTCAAATGCATGAAAACCAAATAATTATGAACTTGGGGACCCCATTTCAATAATCTATAAATTGAGGACATGTCCAGGACTAGAAAAAAAAACAAGTGATTTGGATCATTCTAAATGATTTATTGGAACAAAAAAAAATAAAAAATAACATCGTACCAAGGTGACAAACTAGGACGTGCAGGCAGATGCAATGATTGGCCTAAAGTTTGATGATCCATAAAAATATTGTTTTGGCTTTAGAAAATCTCCTGTTTCTGTTGTGATGATTAGCCGACTAAAAAAGTCTTATCTTTTGCTCATTTCTGGATTTCTTTTCGACTTTAGCAAATTGGAAACAAGCGTCTCTATTTTTAATATCAAAACCTACTTCTCCAATGTCTAACTTGTGAGATTTCCATGAACAACAGACCGTCCTTGCTATATTTTGAACTTCCAATTATAAAAATTGCTACATATACAAAAAGATTATATAAAATTAAACTTAGAAATTAATGTGGTTTAATGTGATCCGTTAGATTTACTTTACAATAAAAATAACTTTTACAATTTAATGTACTATATCAAACCACTTCAATTTATAAATTTATTTTTATATAAGCTCTTTGTGTTATAAAATATTTCCCTTCAATAATTATTGGATTACTGGCTATGACTATTCTATAGCCAATGTGGATGACCCCTTACATCTGGCTACTCCGAAGAGACAACACATGTCAATCCATGTTAATCTTAAATAAAATTAAAAAGAAATATCAAATGTTTTCAAAGTCTGGATAACCTGGTATTTTTATGGCAATGCTAATTGCACTCACAAGTGATTTTTTCATCTGCAGATTATTTTCACTAAAATAAAATAAAACATAAGGAAAAAAAAGGGTGAAAAGCCAATAGATATAAGTTTTCTGTACATTTTTTTATGAGTACATTTAGTATTTTTCTATTTTTATTATTGTATAAATAAAATTACTTATATAAACACTATTTTAAGACTGCCTTATAATTACTCCAAATTTAAATACATATAAAGCTAGAACTTTGTTTCATTTCAGATTTATGCCGGAGAAGTCTGAATTACTAACATACAAAAGTTACTTGATTTTTTTATCACTAGTATTTTTCGATTTTTTTTTTCTTTCTACATCTCTATCTCCTAGGCGTAATATATAGACTGATAAATAACCTATTTTAATTTCTTATATTTGCATCAATATATATATAACAAATAAATTAAAATACTCCGATAATGGACATTTTATCGGATTAGCACAGCTATATATATATATATATAAAATTATATTCATACATTTTCATTCTTTTCTAATAATTCTCTGAAATATTCTCAAATTAACTTGTCAGAGCTTAATCTAGGCATAATAAATGATATTATGATACTCAAAAGTCAAATATGTGCTTCGGTTAGTAATATATCTCTATTTTTTTATTATATTTAAACACATTAAATCAAAATTTAAAATAAAAATTAAATTTAAAATAATATTATTTTATTACATAATTATATACAAGTTGTTTGTTACAGTAACTTTATAATTTTACTCTGTATTATGCAGGTCAAGTCCATTAATTTTTAATTGTAGGAAAGAAATCATGATAAATTTCATGACTGAAAGACAATATTACATTTTTGAATAAGAATAAAAGTAAAATAAGAGTATTCTTAATGATTTATCTAAATTTCTATATAAAATAACTAATAAAAAACTCACTTTTAAAAAAAAAAACATTAACTAACTATTTTTTGTAATACACCATACTTCTACTTATTTATTATTTCTCTACATCATTTAAATATTCTCTCTATTTTTTTTTAAATTTTTATCAAGTTTTGCAAAATTGCTAACACGGGTATACTTCTTTTTATTAAAATAAAATATTCTAATAATAATGTAATTTTATTATATATGTTTATAAATAAAAGTGTAAATGTGAAAAATATAAAGAAAGATTATGAAAAATAAATAAAAAATAGAAAAATGCTTACATAGATGAATAATGGGTGTTAAATGCAGATAAACACCTTAGCTCATATAAAGCTAGAACTTTGTTGCATTTCATGTTTAGGCCAGAGAAATTTGAATTAATAATAGACAAAAGTGAATAGACAAACACGCCAAGATTTATGCGGATTAGATCACCAGAGTTACTCAAGTTTTTATTCACAGATTCCTTCCTTTTTGCTGTATATTTGAGCTATTATACGTCACATACTTGTACATTTATTTCTTTCCTTGTATGAGCCTCAAGTGGCCAAACGTATACTCTGTAATTCTGTATTTTAAGGTCAATATACGGCAATTCACGTTTACATGGTATCAAGAGCCAATCATAATTACATTCAAAATGTCATCTTCTTCAACCTCGTCAATCTCGGTTGTGAGCAATATTTCATCTTCTGAATTTTTCTCCACCAAAGCAAACCTACCTAAAATTTTTATCAAGTTGGCATCTATAAACTACTTACTCTAGAAAGTAAAAGTTGTCTTTGTTCTTTGAGGACATGGTCTTTTCAGTTATGTTACAAATGAAGTACCTCGTCCACCAAACACCATTGCTGACGAAAATGGTGTTCAAAATCCGAACCCAACAGCAACAATGTGGCTGCGTATTGATCAACTGATTATGAGATGGATCAATATTTCACTTTCAGATATTCTACTCTCACAAGTGATAAATTGTGAGACTGTAAGTGATGCGTGGGACGCACTTGAGACGTTGTATGGTCGACATACATGTGATCGTGTATAACAGATGCGAGGTGAGTTGCAAGTACTCACAAAAGGAACCTCTTCCATGGAGGAATATTTGCACAAGGCCAAAGCTTTGGCCCTTTCTCTGTGTGGTGCAAGGAAGTTAATGGATGATGAAGATTTCATCATCTGCTTGCTACAGGGTCTAGGACCTGAATTTGATCTAATTGTGGCTGCTATCAATGCACGAGACAATTTTCTAGCACTTGAAAACGTGATTAGCAAATTGAGAGACTTTGATATACGTCTCTCATCCTCTCGCAATAATTCAACCTCTGCAATGGCGTTGAATACAACTCGGAACACAAGTTTCAAACAACGAGGTGGTCTGTCATCTCGAGCTCGTGGAAGAAATCTAAATTCTCGTGCTCGTGGGAATAACAAGTCCTATGAAAAATTCTCCCCTGGACGTGGTCAATAGCATATCAATCGTGGCTCTACTCATGGTTGACATACCTCAAGAATTACTTGTTTTTGGTGTGGAGGACCGAATTAAAAACTGATAATTGTTGTGCATCTGATGAAGAAGTGGAAAAATACCAAGCATTCATTGCAGTCAAAAAGGAAAAATATCACAGTAGCAAATCAGCACATGACTCCTGTTCAAACGAAAAAACAATATATTCTTCCATATAAGGGTACTAATATGGTTATGGTTGGTAATGGCTCTAACCTCTATATTTTTTGTATTGAGAATACATATGTGCCTAATACAAAGTTTTTCTTAAAGAACACACTTATTGCTCCTGCTCTCCAAAAGAAATTACTTTCGGTCTCTCAATTTACAGCTGACAATCATTACTCTTTTGTGTTCTATTCATGGGGCTTTGTCATCAAGAATCTAAAGACGAACCAAGTTATACTTAGAGGACTCGTAAAAGATGGATTATACCCCTTGCATTCTTGAATATCCAATACATCTCTAGTTACTTTCGTGTCAACAAAGGTGTCGGCAAACTTATGGCATGCTAGACTCGAACATCCAAACACCAGAATTATTCAACCTTTGTTGCATTTGCTTCCAACTTTAAATAAAAAGATCTTGCTTTTTGTGAGAGTTGCACTTTAGGAAAATCTACAAAATTGCCTTTTCATGCTCGTCAATCTCATGCGTCAACTTTTCTTCACACCTTACATATGCATGTATGGAGCCCTGCGCCTATTATTTCATCAAATGGATTTGGATTTATTTGATCATTGTGAATGAATATTCTCATTACATTTGGCTATTTTTGATGTCCAGAAAATCTAATGTGATTTCCATTCTTCCAAACTTTCTTAACTTAATGGAAAATTAATTTAAAATATAGCCAAAAGTTATTCAAAGCGATGGGGGCAGGGAGTTCGTAAATCAAACTCTAACAAATTATTTCTTAACTCAAGGAATAATTCAACGTTTATCTTGGCTTGAAACTTTGAAACAAAATGGTTTCGCAAAGAATCGTCATCGTCATCTTGTTGATACTGCCTTAACTCTAATGTCACATACTTCATTTCCAAAGAATTTATGAGCGGATGCTTACGGCAACATTCTTAATAAATAGGTTGCCAACTCAAACTCTCAATGGTAAATCTCCATATTAGATAGTGTTTGATACTACTCCTTCATACAAAATCTTAAGAGTGTTTGGTTGTGCATGTTACCATTATCTTACTCCATTTGGTAGATTAAAACTTGATCCCAAATCCATTCCTTGTGTATTTATCGTCTACTCCTCTCATCACAAAGGTTATCGATACATGGATTTAAAAACAGGCAAGGTGTATATATCCATACACGTAGTCATTAACGAAATCAGTTTTCCTTTCTCCTCATTTGTGTAAGCCCAATCAACTAAGAATTATTTTTTTTTCAAAAAAAGGACTCTACCTAAGAGTCTTATACACTAGCAAAGTCACAACATCTCTAATTCTATAAGGCAAGAATCCATGTCAAACATGGTTGTAGACTCAGGACATCTCACAACTTCAATAGGCTAGCCATTGATCCCTGCTACCAAAAGTCAAGAGCAACAAGTGCCTTAACAAGAATCTGTCAACATAGATAACAATCAGGTCACTAGAACTCATCACATGGTAACTCGATCACAGGATGGCACAAGAAGACCTAAGGTTTTTCTATCAACAAAACATGTTGTGCCTCAATGTTTTCTTGCAGATTTGAAATCAATACTAGTTGAGCCGAAAACATATAAAATGGCATTGAAAGATCCGAACTGGCAGCAAGCTATACAATTGGAAATTAATGCTCTCCATGAAAAGAGAACATGGACACTTGTGCTTTCATCATTACAAATGAATCTTGTACCAAGTAAATGGGTGTTCAAAGTAAAAACTATACCAGATGGCTCTCTTGAACGATACAAGGCATGCCTTGTTACAAGAGGATTCAATCTGTTGCAAGGACTAGATTATGAGGAGACATTTAGCCCCATTGTTAAATCAGGAACCATTTGATTAATTCTTACTTTAACTTTATTAAATGGGTGGTCCTTGAAGCAGCTCGATGTGAGTAATGCATTCTTGCATGGAGACTTGCAAGAGAAGGTTTTTTTTTCTACTCAACCTCAAGGTTTTGAAGATCCAATGCATCCGAAATATGTTTGTCGTCCACATAAAACAATATATAGTTTAAAACAGGTACTTCGAGCATGGTACCTCAAGTTCAGCAATTACATATGTCAAATGGAATTTCAAAGATGCCCCTATGATAATTCCTTTTTTTTCGACTAGAAGGTTTAGAAATTATCATTCTATTAATATATGTAGACGATATAATTTTGACAAGATCATCAAGTTCATTTATTGAGAAGATCATTGCTCATTTATCTACAGTTTTCCATATGAAGAATCTCAAAGATTTACATTTATTTCTTGGAGTACAAGTTACTCGAGAATTGGACTCAATGAGCTTATCTCAAACCAAATATCTATTAAACTTGCTACAAAAGTATAGTTTTGATGGAGCTAAACCAGTGACAACGCCACTAGCAGCTAATGTATCTCTGACTGCGCATAAAAGAGATATTTTGGATGATCCAACGCAATACCGCAAGAAGATAGGCACACTACAATATTTAACGTTGACAAGGTCGGATGTTGCATTTGCTGTGAACTATGTTTGTTAATTCATGCAAACACCAAGAGTTCCTCATCTAATTGCCATTAAATGAATTTTTCAGTTTCTCAAAGGAACACTAAATCTGAAACTTCGACTCACAAAAACATCGGCTAATTGCATGCATTTTGTGATGTTGACTAGGCTGGATCAAATGATGATTGAAGGTCAACCACTAGGTTCGTGATTTTTCTTGGAGATAATTTGCTATCTTGGTGGGCCAAGAAACAAACAACTATCGCACGATCAATAGCCGAAGCAGAATACCGTGCACTGGCTTCTACAACTGTCGAAATCATGTGGTATATGAATCTGAAAAAAATATATATATAGGATATAAATTGTCACCACCGATTTTGCATTCGGATAATATAAGTGCCATCAACATGACCAAGAACCCAGTTTTTCATCATTGAACAAAGCATATTGAAATAAATGTATATTTTGTTCGAGAGCAAGCTGTAAGAGGTCTAGTTGAGTTACATCACATTCCAGGAAACAATCAAATAGCATATAGCTTTATGAAGCCACTTTGCAATCCGAAGTTTGACAATCGAAGCAAGGTCTTCGTCGAACCAATTCTTGAGGGGGAATGAAGAGACAAACACGCCAAGATTTATGCAGATTAGATCACCAGAGTTACTCCAGTTTTTATTTACAGATTCCTTCATTTTTGCTGTATATTTGAGTTGTTATATATTACTTACTTGTACATTTATTTCTTTCCTTGTATGAGCCTCAAGTGACCAAACGTATACTCTGTAATTCTGTATTTAAAGATCAATATACCATTAATGCCAAACACGACAATTCACATTTACAAAAAGTTTATTCTTTTGTCACTTGCTAGTATTTTTTTTATTTTTTATTTCTCGTTCTACATCTCTATCTGCTAGGCATAATATGCAGATTGATAAATAATCTATTTTAATTTCTTATATTTGCATCAATAAATATATATATATATATATATATATATATATATATATATATATATATAAAACATTAAAGCCATCGATAATGGATTCTGACAGTAGATAGGTTTTTTTTTTTACTCGGGACATTTTATCGGATTAGCACGACTATATATTTATAAATATATATCTATAAATTATATTCGTACATTTTCATTCTTTACCAATAGCTCTCCGAAATATTCTCAAATTGACTTGTCAGACGTTATCTAAGTGTAATAAATGATACTCGAAAGTTAAAGGGTTTTATTATACATCAACTATTATTCATCCTTACAGCTCACACCTGACAATTTTTTCTTTCTTTTTACATAAGATGTGTGGTGTGTAATAAATCTATTCACACCTGACAGAATAGTAAATAGTAACTGATGGGAAGATTAATTCAAAGTCAAATATATGCTTTGGTTAGTAATAAATCTCTATTTTTTTATTATATTTAAACACATTAAATCAAAATTAAAAGTCAAAATTCATGATAAATTCCATGACTGGGAGACAATATTACATTTTTGTATAAGAATAAAAGAAAAATAAGAGTATTCCTAATAATTTATCTAAATTTTTATATCAATTAACTAATCAAAAACCCACTTTTTTTTAGAAAAAAAAAAACTTTAACTAATTAACTATTTTTTGTATACACCATACTTCAACTTATTTATTATTTCTCTACATCATTTAAATATTCTTTCTATTTTTTTTAACTTTTTATCTTTTTATCACATTTCGCAAAATTGCTAACACGGGTATACTTCTTTTTATTAAAATAAAATATTATAATAATACTATAATTTTATTATATATGTTTATAAATAAAAGTGTAAATGTGAAAAATATAAAGAAAGATTATGAAAAATAAATAAAAAATAGAAAAATGCTTAGATAGATGAATAGTAGTGGGTTTTAAATGTAGATAAACACTTTAGCTCATATAAAGCTAAAACTTTGTTGCATTTCAGATTTATGCCGGAGAAATCTGAATTAATTATTGACAAAAGTTATTTTATTTTTCTATCACTAGCCAATATTTTTTTATTTTTTCTCTCTTTCTACATCTCTATCTCCTAGGCATAGTATACGGACTGATAAATAACCTACTTTAATTTCTTATATTTGCATTTATATATATATAACATTAAAGCCACCGATAATAGATTCCGACAATAGATAGGTGTGTTTTACTCGGGACATTTTATAGGATTAGCACGACTATATATATATATATATATATATATATATATATATATATATATATAAATTATATTCGTACATTTTCATTCTTTTTCAATAGTTCTCCAAAATATTCTCAAATTGACTTGTTAGATGTTATCTAAGCGTAATAAATGATACTCAAAAGTCAAAGGATTTTGTTATACATCAGTCATTATTCATCATTACACTTCACACCTAATAATTTTTTCTTTATTTTTTCATAAAGTGTAAGGTGTAGAGTAGTAAATAGTAACTGATGAAAAGATTAATTCAAAGTCAAGTATGCACTTCAGTTAGTAATAATCTCTATTTTTTATTATATTTAAACATATTAAATTAAAATTCATGATAAATTTCATGACTGAGAGACAATATTACATTTTTGTATAAGAATAAAAGTAAAATAAGAGTATTCCTAAAATTTATCTAAATTTCTATATAAAATAACTAATAAAAAACTCACTTTTTCAAAAAAAAAAAAAAAATTGAACTAACTATTTTTTGTAATACACCATACTTCAACTTATTTATTATTTCTTTACATCATTTAAATATTCTTTCTTTCTTTTTTTAAACTTTTTATCTTTTTGTCACGTTTTGCAAAATTGCTAATACGGGTAGACTTCTTTTTATTAAAATAAAATATTTTAATAATACTGTAATTTTATTATGTTTATAAATAAAAGTGTAAATTTGAAAAATATAAAGAAAGATTATGAAAAATAAATAAAAAATAGAAAAATGCTTACATAGATTAATAGTGGGTGTTAAATGTAGATAAGCACTTTAGCTAATATGTAATTTACATTATTTTGATATATAATTCATCATTTTACTTAAATTTGAAAAATAATAAACGAGCCATTGAAAGTACTCTAAAATATTATGAATGTATCATTTTCCACCCAAAAAAATAATTTATTCGTGAAATATTACATAAAAAAGGGACAAAAATAAGTGAGATTTTTCATTGAGTGGAGACGTACGGACAACAGTGATATGTTCAATAACTGGCCAATGTTCTCATGAGGCCTGCATGCTCAGCTCTACTCGGCCTGTATTTGTATATTATATAAGATAAACACCAACTTGTGCTAAATTTATGCTAAACGACGATTCCTTTTATAGATTCCCACCAACTGATTCATTTGTTTAATTGTGAGCAAAAATAAAATAAAATAAAACACCTTTGTACCAATTGTCAATGATCAGCAGCCCCTCAGTGCTAGAGGAGGGCTAGCTGATAAAAATAATTCATTTTTATGTTAATATTTGTGGAAAAATTTAAAAAATTTATAATGATGAGATGAGATGAGATGAGATGTTTTCACTATCTAAACGGGCACCAGTGACCTTTATTTTTATTTTTATTTATAATGGTACTCTAAATTAGATTTGTAAACTTAAAATAAAAGCTTATAACTAAATGCAGCTTGATATAGTAGTATATATTAGATTATTAAACACTACTTTATGTAAAATAGATGTGACATATCATATTAACTCACGTCAATTTATAAACTTGTTTTTATAAGATTACTTTGTAAATCTAGCACTTCTCCTCAAAATATTACTGTGATTAGAATCAATAAAATATCAAATGTAACAGAATCTTGAACTTTTTTTTTTTTCCTACTTTTAAGCATCTTCTAATGTGTTTGCAGATTGGACACCATCAAATAAATGTCAAGGAAGTGAGAGTAAGGTTGTGTTGGATATTGAGGCATTCTTAGGTATTCTGTAAATAATAGTAAAAAAGTAATAATATAATATTAAATAATAATAAATAATAGTGAAAAGTAAGTAAAAAATAACAATAAAATAATAAATAATAGTAAAATATTTTGATAATATTCTCACTAAAACCTTCTTATTCATGTTATCCAAAAACAAAAAGAAAAGAAACTATTTTTTGCATGTCCTATTGAGCATTGTTTGCAAGTCCATTGGGCTTAAGAGGCCCGAGTAAGCTTGAAATTTCTAAGCCCAACTTTAAACCCAAGGGTCTTCAATTCTTCTTGCACTCGTGCTCGGAAATCAGTGTATGTAAAGGGCTTGTACTTGGAACTCCGAATCACACTGCCTTCATCTGGGAACACAAAGTAGCAGATTGAGATCCTCTCTTTCTGTTTGTTTAGCTTGACTCTGTGCTCCGCACTCTTGTACTCGTCGTTGCTTATTGCCTATAATCAAATCTCATCATCAACCAAAAACAAAATAATCCAATGAATCATCGATGAATGTATTTTGTTTTATGTTAGAAAAAAACGTTTTAACTACAAAGAGATCTCACAAACTGACGTGATTTCATGTTATCTTAAGAGCGGTGTTATTCATCATCTTGAATTTTATCATCTCAGCTATATCAACTGATATGTCACATTTTAAGCATCTCCATACCACGTCAGCTAATGTTATGTACCGAAGATGATAAAATTCAAGATGAAAAATAAATAATCTTCTTTATCCTAAAAGAAGCACTTAGGATTAGGAACCTGCATCATATCTCCAAGATTGACGAGTAGAGTGTTGGACAAAGGTTTAACTTGGAGCCATTTATTGTCTTTGAGGACTTCGAGTCCACCCACTTCGTATTGGCTCAAAATGGACAACACTGAGCTATCTGTGTGCGCGTCTAGGCCCCATGTGGAGTTAGCCATGGAGTGTAGTGGGTAGCGGTAAATACGTACATATCCTGTGGATTCCGATAGATTGGACTTGACTTCTTCTAAATTCAGATTGAGTTTCATCACCATTGCCTCAAATATGGTGGTAGCAAGTCTAGCCAGATGCTTTCCATATTCTTCTAGCAGTAATCTTCATGTGACGCATATAGAATTAAACATAAAAGAATAATGGAACTAAATAAATGATGAAAAGTTTATATTTTGAAGCCGGTGTGTGGAACACGTACATCTACTAAAGTACTTACATGACTTAATTTATTTAGAAGATACATTTTAAAATTTAAATCTTACAAATTAAATCTTATTATTAAGTGATATGGATGGTTTGTTCTACACACTGTCTTGAGAATAAAATAACTCATAAATCATATTGAGCATTAAAAAATAAAAAATTGATAATGCATTTAGACAGCTAGATTTAGGAAGAGAATTTAGTTTGGTTTCCTTTAAAATTCGAATCTCCTATTTAGATCATAGATTAATATTTGAAGAGTCAAATTTAAACCATTATTTAACATTGATTTCAAATTCCATTAAATTTAAAAATTGTCATTTCAAATTTATTTATTTAAAGGAAAATGATATAGTAAGACGACCGATATTACAATCCATTTACAACTAAGTATTAAATAATTATTTTATCATGTATTGTCAGGAAAATAATTTTGAATTAAAGTGACAGAAATAATTTTTTAATATAAAATTGTAGATAAGTTATAGAGTAATTGGTATTGCATCTTGCCGTTATTTAAAACCTAAACCTAAATCCAAATACAAACCTATCAACAAATTTTGCTTTATCTCACTTCTTTTCGTGTTGCATTGAAAAATGCTATTTATATTTATAAGTACATAACAATATGTCATGTATCAGTATTGGATATGTTCAAGATTAAAAAATTTAAAATTTGAATTCAGAAACAAAATCCGATAAAATGAATCTTGTACGTAAAATTATAAATATACGTAGTACAATTCTTATTGTATTTATACATAAATAGTAGAGAATTGCTACATACATAAAGAGATTATACAAAATAAACTCATAAATTAATGTAATTGCATAGAATCCGTTAGATTTACTTTACAATCTCATGTACCACATCAGCTTGTGAGTTTATTTTTGTATAACCCCTTTGTGTCTACAATATTTCTCTAAATAGTAACATCTTAAGATTCTTCCGTACATATCCTTTGACAAAGATAAGTTAGTTTCACTTCACTAGTTATCGCAATCAAACCCGTGAGAATTAAGGATTCGTTTGTTAGATGAGAGAAAATGAGATGAGATAAAAAAGACATTTGAACCGTCTAATCTTTCTACTTTATTGTCCATCAATATCTTTCCCATGCAATCACCATTTACGGTAAAAAAGAATGAAAATTGTTATTGCTCCAACGAGAAAGGTGTACCTGAAAGAAGCAAGTACGGGATCTTCAGGTTCCAGCTGCGAGAGTGGACCAAGAGGAACATTGAACCCTTCAACCCAGCTAATACTCTTCTGGGGGCCTCTCAGTAGGGCTGCACCCGATGGAGTAAGGGCAGGGGTGCCCCAAAAGTACGACAAAGGGCTGCCAAAGAGGCTCTGCTTGAATTCGAATGAAAGAGAAAAAAGCTTGCTGGCATGGTCTTGAAGCTGGCTCAAAAGAGCAGGAGGAATCCCATGGTTGACTAAACGAAAAAGACCCCAATCTCTGCAAGCTTCTCCGAGACTGTCAAGGCTTAAGCATTGGAGATCGATGACAGGTATGGGGTCGGAATCTGGGATGTCGACGTTGTTGATAGCATCAGCAACCGCGGTGTCGAAGTTCTGGTTCTGGCTCTCCGGCCGCCGGCGAAAGATAGGAGGGTAAGACTCAAAGTTAACTTCTGCAGAATTAGATAATTCAGACATGTTTTGCAGTTTTCACTCTGCAAAACTCTTTCAACCCAGAATATATAAGAATATTGGTAGCAAGGAAAGGGACTTCATAGTACATACAAAAAAGGTCAAGTTTATTGTAGGAAAGGGACCACGACCACGTTGGATGCAGGCCCATACTTTTGATACGTGCCCTCCAGCTGGTCCCTCGCTCCCCATATCTTGGCTTTAATCGAATACAGCGTTAACGGTTCCAAAAGCTAGTTCCATCTTTAGTACTTTCTGAATTGCGTGTGAAGATTCAAGAATGTGAAATGGCCATATCATATGATGCCTATATGCATGATTGCTGAGCGCAAGTGGGGATGGTTAGGTGAAATTTGGAAAGGGAAAGGGGATGGAAGATTTTGGGACCTTGTTATTCGTCATGAAATGATATTTGTAATTTTGTAGTTTTGTGCCTCGTTTGGATCTTTAAATGTGTTCAGCCAATCGGGTTCTGTTTTAGATCTATCTAAATATCTAAACAGACAACTTTCAAATCACTAAATATTACTCAATTCAAAACCTTTTTATACATGAGACTTATAACTTTTTTTAACTCAACACATCTTTACCACGTAGGACCCACCACCTTTTTTAATTTTCCATAAATACATTTAAACTCATATTAATTCAAACACATCTTAGCTGGTCCTCACGAAACTCATACTACCATATCAACTCACTACTATTCATAAAGAATTCAACTCATCTAAACTCAGCTCAACATCTAAACGGAACCTTAGAGTGCAAGTTTGCTGTTTTACACTCTTTTATTTTTTTAAAAAAGTAGGTAATTACTCATATGAAAAATCAATTTTTAATGGATCTAACTTTTTTCAAATAGAATACACGAAGTTTGCATCTAACTTAGGATTATATCTAACATTACTCTTATTTGATAGAAAACTACTATTATCCGCTCTAGTTATCATGTTCACTTTGCCCCATTTACGTTGCACCACCACTTGGTGCCAAACAAAATGGAGGCCATAATTACAAAAAAAAAAAAAATGAAGACCGGATCTTAGGTTTTATTTATTCTTTTTATGTTTGTGTTTTTAATTTTTATTATTTTTTTAATAAACCACGTGGCACTATATCACGTTAATATTGAGACAAATGGAGCGATATAACTAGATCAACGACATGGTAGCATTTCTTTATATGATATGTAATGTATGAATAGTTGGATGTATTAGAAAATAATAATAATAAACATATTACCTTTAATATGTAATTAAGTAATTTAATTCATTTTTATATGACCATAAAGCTAAAACTCAATAACAATCAATTAGATTGCATTTGGATGGAAGAATTTGGATGAAGGTTTCAAATCAACCATGATGTCAAATCTAAACCATTCTAACTACTGTTATGATCTAAAGGTAAAAGGTAAAACTAAATTAAGAAAAATTGTTATTTATTATCTTTTCAATTATCATCTTTCTATCGATATTAAATAAATAATGATAAATATTTTTTTAATAATTTGATCAATTCATGGCTGCTCGTAACTATTCATGGCACTAACTTAAATTTTCCTATTAAAAATAGATCTTTGAATTTTGATCTTTTTTATTTTCGTTAGTTTAGTTATCATTCTCAATAAACTCAGTCCCCCTTGACAAATTGCAATAGCTTTCGGGCCTCGTTTGCATTCAAAATCCACCTCAACTCATCTCATCTTATTTCATCATTACAATTTTCTCAAATTTCTACATAAAATATAATAAATAATTCAACTTTTATTTTACTATTCACAAACCATCTCAACTCATCTCAAAATACTTCTGATCTAACTCTTTTGATTGTTGGTTATACAAAGTAGAACATAAATGTTACTTCTCATCTTCAATTTTATTATTTCAGCCATATATATATATATAGTAATGTCATGTATTTTAAGTAATATTTTATATCAACCATTAAAATGGAAAATCACTTAAAACACGTGCGCATCAACTGTTATGATATTTGGAGATTACAAGTTTAAAACGAAAAATATCTTCTCCATATAAAGGTGTAACTGGTCCAATCCGATTTTATATAAATTTTGGAAGGTCCGAATCGGTACATACTAATTTTAAAAATTGGATCAATTCATCACTAAAACTGAAATTTTTGATTTTTTCAATTTCAATTCGGTCCGGTTTAACCTTTATACATGTGGTACTATATAAGTTTATTATTATAACTTTTCTAATACTAAATTTAATTATTAGAACTTAGTATTTATTATTAACAATTACTGATTCATTAATATCCAATTATATTCGTATAGTATCAGTAGTAGTGCATGTCTAACTTATTATTGAAATTAATAAACTTGAATAATAAGATTAAAATTTTATATTATATTAATTAACAATTTAGCATATAATATATATGTATATATATAATATAATATAAAAATTATATAGAATATAAAAAATTAAAAATATATATACTAATCTGGTTTAGTTTAAATTGATTTTTGACCAGTTTTAATTCTTGAGAATCGATCTTACACTGGAGCGGTTACAAACCGGATCGAATCCATGGATACGATCCAAGTCAACTGGTTTCGATTTCTTTTATACCCTATTTCCGTACCATGAATTATTGAGAAGGGATTGGTCAAAAGGAAAATAATTAACTTACAGCTCTTACAACTCTCTCTCTCTCTCTCTCTCTCTCTCTCTCTCTCTCTCTCTATATATATATATATATATATATATATTTTTTTTTTATAACTTACAACTCTATATGAAATATGAAAGGTAAGTTTTATAAAATTAAAAGCTATATTTAATGAAGTGACATATATACTTTGTATTGGTTGACTAATAAGATTATTCTGCACAAAAACTATATATTCAAGCTGTAAATCTTTTTGTTGGTTGACATATTTATCAGGAAAGGCATTGATAGACCTACCCAGGATTTGACTTATCCTAACCAACGGTCAATCATTCATTTTCCCATTACTTTTATTTTGAGAAAAACATTTTTCACCATGTTAATCATAAATAATGGATGTTTCAAATTTTGTACTGCATCGATCAGCATGGTTGAAATTTTTCGTATCGACAATCTGATCGGTACAGATACTATACCTATTTTGTACTGGCCTAAATAACGGTAGCACCGGCCGTACCGGCCTCAATTTCGACATGTACCGACCTATATTTCGATCTGTACCGATTAATATTTTGACTTTTTTTTTTCAAACTACAAGTTTATTTTTTAATCTTCAATTCAGACTAAATTATTTATAATTTATATACATATGTATTTATATTTATATATAATTTATTTATATATAGATTATTATTTTAGAATATAATTTATATATATATTTATATATATAATTTATTTATATATTAATTATTTTAAAATGATATTAATATCAAAATATTTTATTTTAATGTTTTGACCATAAGGGTGTCTGATACGGTTTTGAAAACATTGGATTGGACTATTTGGATCTCGTTTCACTGCAGGAAGAAAACAAGGTACAATTTTTATTGAAAAAAGCCCCACCAATACGCTGGATTGTTCTACCACATTCCATGTTATTGTAAAGCAAAGTGGAAGGATAACATTTCTACTTTCCCCACTCCGCAGCTGCTTCTATATTACTACCGAAGGAGCTGAACAGCGTCATTCGCCCTCGCCGCACGTCAGAGACTCGTCGTCGCAGGTCCGTTGTGTATAATGAATATGATTCTTTTGTTCTCTTTCTCAGTATGATGTCTCGTTTTCGTAGCACTCTGGAGATATTGAGGTTTTGAGATCACAATCCTAGAAATTGCACATTGATGTTTGAATCAGAGAAACTAGCTGAATATCATCAAAAGATTTACGGAGGTCATAAAACCCAGTAGTATCTGTAGGTATATGCAAAACACGTGTATGCTGTGCGTGTCCTGCAGACACATACGTACGTTTTGTTGCGTTTTTAAGTATGTTTTGTGCTTGTGCATGCCTGTTAAATATCATTGTTAGAGTTTGAGGCAGTACCGTTTAAATATTTTCACTTTAGTTGGAGGAGATTAGATATTATTATTTCGTCGGGGCGGTAAATTTTTCTCTAAAGCAGAAGGTAAATGATAGGCGACAAGTGTTTGATGAAGTGCCGCATTGAAGGTTTGAGGTTAGATATGGTTGTGTTTAGGTTATTCTGAAACTAAATGTGTGGAACTAGACTGAGCGTATTGAGTGGTGTTGAGCACAAAAGGGGAAGAAGCTGGGAAAGAATGTTAGTGGTTGAGCGGAGCTTTTGGGACGTTGTGGCATGACGTCTTAGAACTTAGGTTTATAGGATTCTTTACAATCTGATTCCAAAAATTAAGGGAGTTATACGAGCTGTCGAAAGTTATTTGATGATTTACTACTACTGATTGTGGTTCATGTACTGTTAAGGTTGTATAATTGTTTTATTTCGGACACCCATTGTCCATGTATTGGACATGGTTAACCAAAAGAAAATAATATAAACTGGGTTTTCATTTAATCAAATTTTAGATATAACCATCAAGTTCTTTTTTTGATAAGTAATAAGATATAAATAAGACAGCATTCAAGTTCATCAACTGCTGTGAACTTGAGGACCTAAGAAGATCCTATTTTTCAATTTTTGTTATTGGCCCAATAGAAGAAGGAAAGATAATTTTTTTCCTCCATACCTCTTATAGGTTTTGTGTCATAGGAGTTCTGTCTTGGACCATGCCGATCAATGTATGTAGTAAATCTTTGTTTATAAGTAATTAATATTCTATTAATTTCACGGAGGGGCCCAGCCCGAGAATGCAGTAAGTTACAAGAGATTGCACCCATCTTGAGGGAAATTAGGAAAATACTCATCCTTAAAATCTACAAGGTTAGGAAAGTGAAGATTGTGATGTGCCGCCACCCAAAAATAGAGGCATTTAAATGTAGTTTTTCCAGCTCTGACACCATCATCTCCCATCATCATAGCACTGGACATTGCATTCCTCATAGAGACGCCACATTAAGTATAATGGAATCATTCTCCAATTTTTTTAAACAAAAAACAGTACTTTTCTGCCATGCAAGCCATAAACTCTACCGTCCTTTGAGGCATAAGCCACTCTATGAATGTCAAATACCACACAAAGCTCGAAGCACATCACAGTGAAGCAAGAGATAGCCAATTGATTCACTTGCATTTGTAGGTAAAAATAGTGGCACTGATCTGAGCCCACTATTTTCATTTTCTCTTTCCCTTTTCCTTTTGGAAAGCATTGAGTTTACTGCTGAACGGCAGTAGACTTCTGAAGGAACACACTCATTGACAAATAAAAATATTAAAAAAATCCATAAGGAAATTGCTTGGAGAAGAGCCTGGGTTTTGTTGCCTATACCATTTTTAGCCTCCTGTGAATTTCAGTTGGACTTTTTGACCTCTAGTTGTTCCCTACTTATTTTCTATCGCTAACTGTGGCTTGATTGGATAATTAGGGGGAAAGTTAGAAGTTTTATATTGAGCTATGTCATCAGATGATTGTCAGCTGTCTATCCAAGCAGTTGATGTTGCTCGATGTGTGTCCAATTTTACATGTTTTTTTTATTGGCACCGGGCATCTGAGAACAAAGTCAATGCTACATGTTAATATGCAAGGATTTGTTTGCTGGGGGACATACTCTGTCTTTTCTATTTCGAAACTGAGATGTTGATAAAAACATTAATATTTGCAATGTTTTTCTTTTTTGTTTGTATTTGAGATTTTCTTTCTTTTTGATTATATAATTCTACTAAAACATTCAATGCAGGGATTTTTGTCTGCTCTTTGCTTATTCCTATTCAGGAACTAAGAGCTTGTCGCAGAAAGCATGGCCAAGCATCATCCAGATTTGATTATGTGCCGAAAGCAGCCGGGAATTGCTATCGGACGCCTTTGTGAGAAATGTGACGGGAAGTGTGTAATCTGTGACTCCTATGTGCGCCCTTGCACACTGGTTCGCGTTTGTGATGAATGCAACTATGGGTCCTTTCAGGGTCGCTGTGTTATTTGTGGAGGAGTGGGAATTTCTGATGCCTACTATTGCAAGGAGTGTACGCAGCAGGAGAAAGATAGGGATGGATGTCCAAAAATTGTTAATTTAGGGAGTGCAAAAACAGACCTATTTTATGAACGCAAGAAATATGGTTTTAAGAAAAGATGATGAGTAGTGGAAAGACATATATCCGTCGCTTTTAAACTGCCTTGCTTTTCTGTTGCTCTGCTTGAGATGATGATCCTTGATGTGTGTTGATCCTCCAGATGACGAGCATAGCATAAACATATATGCTTCTTTTTTAGACTACTTTTATGTACTTCAATATCGATGAAGATGACAGAATTTGAAATGTTGGAGCTTTGTTAAGGTCTTGTGTGTATGCTCATAGACATTACCAAGTTTTCATTTGCTGAACTCTGAAGTTTTCATTCCCTCATCTTTTAACTACCTGTTACCTCTACAATATATCTTTGTTGGTGAATGCTCTCTCTCATTTAGGACTATTTTCCTGTGTGCGCGAGCTTCCCCAATATTGATATATTGACTATCGTTGTTAATGCTTAAATTTGTACAACAGGCTAGTACATGAGAAAGAGTCATCCCCGGCCCATGATTGAGATTCAGGCGTCAATACGTTGTTATGGTCGTTCATCCATGGCAATAAATAATATGCGAAATGTAAATAAGAGAGAGACACGTAGATTTACGTGATTTGACATAAAGGTTTACGTTCATGGGTCGTTTGGGAGTGAAATCTAATGGATGATTGTACAGTCTCTCATGACCTCACATATTTCCCAATACAATGCAAAAAAGTAGGAAATCTGGAGGTTGAAGGAGATGCTATCCTTCTCAAGATAGAAGATTTTTTGAGTCATTATGCGTAGTGTCCTCAAATCTGAGGAGATCCCCTTCCTTTATTGAGGTTTTTTTTCCTTCTTTGGAGTGATTACATA
The DNA here is from genome assembly GCF_004785595.1 of Juglans microcarpa x Juglans regia. Classification (NCBI taxonomy): domain Eukaryota; kingdom Viridiplantae; phylum Streptophyta; class Magnoliopsida; order Fagales; family Juglandaceae; genus Juglans; species Juglans microcarpa x Juglans regia. The sequence continues at coordinate 5,968,683 of NC_054607.1, forward strand.
ATACTTGCCTTATGAAGTCATTTTCCTGTATGTGTTTGAGTCAACTTGTTTTATTTATTCTTGGCCTTATATGTGGTCTTGATTCTTGGCCTTATCTTTAGACTTGATTCTTGGTTGTTGATTTTTATGAATCCACCCCCATTTTTTTATTGTATTTTGTCCATTAGTTACGTCTTGCGCCTTAAGTTAGAAACTTGTTCTGTTAGTCGAAGGGTAGAGTGTTTACTTTTGATTTTCTGTTTTCTGATTGAAAATGTAACACCCCGGTCTCGCACGGGTCGGAGAGTTACTTCCTAACACTTAAATTCACCTTTCAACAATATAAACAAAAATAGACTCCAAATTCCCAATATCATATAGAAAATTCGATTCAATCTAATTTCCTCAATATAACAAATTTTTCAAAATGCTAAGTCATCATAACACAATAAAATTTCTTAATAAAAATCGACAATACTCATAAAAAACTTCCTATGCTTAAACAACTATACCTAAATCATCTCACCTAATGCTTCATAATTTTGATCTTCAGGTGAACCATCAAAATATCTGAAAAAAATATTGTGGAGATAAGGGGTGAGTTATCAACAACTCAGTAAGCAGAGAGCATATACTAGCATGTAAACATGAGCATTTACAAAGTTCGGGATACAAAACAAGACATTTACGTTCAGAATGCAGAAACAACATATTTTCTTTTATAATGCATAAACAAAACTTGTTACAAAACATCAGAGTGAAATTTTCAGGAAAACAAACTTGTTCCCAAAACGAAAATCCTTTGGCATATCCAAATTGAAACATTATATTCATATCATCTCATAGCATCACATCGGGACAAATACCATGTTTAACCCCTGTGGTAGGGTTATAAACCACCATTATACCCGTGGCTGGGTCGTATTCTATGTTTCACCCCGTGGTAGGGTTATAAACCACCATTATACCTGTGGCTGGGCCGTATTCCATGTTTCACCCCCGTGGTAGGGTTATAAACCACCATTATACTCGTAGCTGTGCCGTATACTATGTTTCACCCCGTGGTAGGGTTATAAACCACCATTATACTTGTGGCTGAGCCTTAACAGAAACATAACAGAACATCATCGGAATCATATCACATTCAGATACATAATCAGAACTTCATGCCAAGGTTTTCAGATGACACATCCCTACAAAACAAAATACTGAATAGCTTCAGATCATTTCACATGTTCGAAATAAACAGAATCCAAAACGTCTTCATTTATTCATAGCAAAAACTTTAAGATTTTCATATTCGCTCTTTTGTATAGTTCAGAAACAGAATGAACAAAATCAGCTCATGTCTACACTAGTCATGACAGAAAATAATTTCTCTTATATAGAATTTATACATATGCAAAACAAACATCTGAGGTCGTTTTCAGATTTCTTTTCAAAAACAAATATGCATATTTTCAAAGTCAACCTCATTTTATATCTTTTATGCAAAACTAGTATATGAATCCCGCTTACCTGGACTTCTTAACTTTCCACAATTGTACCGAATGAATGCCAATCATCACCGTGAGAGCAGCTATGAAGCGGCGGCGAGGTGGCTGAGGCAGCGGTAGTGCACTGTGGACGAAGAGAAAAAGTGGTGAGAGAGAGAGAGAGAGAGAGAGAGAGAGAGGTGGGGAGGAGGTGGTTTACGTACGCTCCATGCATGCAACATGAGGGCTGCGGAAATAGTGCTGGAGAACCAAAAGGGTGGCATAAGACGGTGGATTGGGGCGGCGTTAGCCTCAGATGGTGGTTTCCATGGGCGGTTGGCGTGGTGCCGAGAGAAGTAGGTGCTATCCACTTCGTGTTGCATGTCTGCGGTGGAGAGGAGCACGACGACCGAGTGGTGGGGGCTGCAGTTCGAACGTAGAGTCTTGCTTTTCGGCATCTTCTGTTTGTCGATGAAGGCGCATGAGGGTGGTGGACGATCGTGCGGGAAGTATCGGGGCTGAGAGCACTTTATTTGCTCTGTTTTCTTACTTAAAAACAGAGGCTTTGCTTTGGGATGGTTACGGTGTCACCGTGTGGGCTGGTGGAGCAGGGCAGAGCAGCGGTGGCTAACTCGAGTTGGGCTATCACGGGGCATGGTTGGTTTTGGCGGCGGGGCTAGGGTTCACTATGGAGGAAGCGCGACGTTTCGGTCTTGCAAAACAGAGGAGGGCTTGCGGGGTTGACACGCGGAGGATCTGGGGCTTCCGTGGTGGCTAGGTGAGAGGAGGTGACGTCGATTTTACGTGCAGATGGAGGCTGGGCAGCTTTCACACGGTGGCTAACGGGGTGTTGCCATGCATGGGTTGAGGCCGTGAGTTGAGGAGTTTACGGTGCTTTTTTCGACGGGAAGGGCTTCGTTACACGGTTTGCATGGGAGGAAAAACAATTCTGTGTTTCATGGCAGTGAGACCAACCGAGATAGGCTTGAGCAGTGATTGGATCGTGGGGTGGAGAGAACTTACGGAGAAAAAAAGGAGCAAGAGAGAAAGTTTGGAGGATGACTGATCATCTTGTAGTGAATTGAACGAGTGGCGCCGTGCGTGAGTGAGAGTCTGAGTGTGTGATGGAAGAGAAAAGAAAACCACCGAGACGTGGGGGAGAAAAAAAAGATTTGAGGTGGAGGGATTTTCGGAAGTGAAGAAATTGAAGGAAAAGCAAATAAAAGAAAAGAAAAAATAAAATAAAGTAAAACGGTCCGGCAAGAAAATTGCATTAAGGAAAATATCAAAACGACATCGTAGTGGGCTTGGCCTCCCTTCTAGTTTGTGCTTAGGCCCTGAGTTTTACATTCTTCTTCCCTTAAAAAAATTTCGTCCTCGAAATTTGCTAGTACCACAAGTAAAGCCTAAATATTTTTCCGCTACAACCATTCCATGCCTACCTCCATCATCCATCATTTTGTCGAACCTAATATTCCAAATTCTAACTATCCAATATTGTCGATCATATTCTCTCATATTTCCCCTAGCCATACACGTTTGCGCACACTGCCATTTCAAGTCTAAAATATAAACCTCAATAATGCAATTAAACATCAGATAATAAATTTCAAATTCTTCACCTAATATAAAAACCTCAATAATATAATTAAAAACCTAAAATAATTGTTAACTCTCCCATAAATCCATGAACCTCATACCAATAATGACATAAACTCTCAAGCTAATATCACCAACACCACGCTTCTGCTGTGCACTCTAACAACTTGTAGTCATAAACACATTGCAACTCACTCACGTACCTCTAAAATTAGCTAAACCCCACGTTTAACTAGTCCATACATTTTTAACTCACCAAAATCAAATTCATAAATTATACCAACATGATTGTAGCCTCTAAAACATCAATTTCACAAGTCTAAGCCTCAAGATCCTAACCAAAACTCTTTCCAAGAAGTCAACCTGAAGTCTAAACCTTAAATCTTGTGAGAATTATTTCCAACAGTCCACAAAATTACGCCTATCGGAATTAAAATCTCAAATGTCTTAGAAATCGTTTTCCTAAAATATGCAAAAATCTAAAATCTGAAATTTTAAATATCATCACGCTCCTCATTATGGTCTGTAGAATCTCACACCTTGAATTTCATCACACTCATTTATACTCTTGAACACTCTCTTTCATTTTCAGTCGCATTCAGATCCGAAATGTTTCATAACTGATGACGAGGTGGAATATGGAAAACTTGCATTTTAATAAACGTTTCAAAATATAGAGTTCATATAAACATATGCAAATGGTTTTAACCACAAAATGAATATGTATAAAATATTTTGAATTTATAAAAACACCTATATATATATATATATAAATGTACCCGCAACCGTAGTAACAATATATTTTTAAAATCTAAACCTTCAATCTTATCCAAATCAATTTGTAAAGTCCATAGCATGAGTCTACAGAGTTTAAAATCTCATTCGTCATGAAATCAGTTCTAAAAATCTATAAAATCCAACACCTCAAATTCCATAAAACATCTTTCCTAAAGCCTGAAGATTCGAATACCTCTAATACCAACAAGTTTTTTTTTTTTTTCCTTGCAATCCGCAAAATTCTAAACATCAAAACTGAAAATTATTTCCTATAGTTCCTGATAACCCAAAACCCCATTACTATAGTCTATAGAACTTCAAACCTATCTTTCAGTCAAACTTATGTCAACTACAAAGTCTAAACCTTAAATCATATTCAAGTCATGTCCGAGTTACTTCCTAACACTTAAATTCACCTTTCAACAATATAAACAAAAATAGACTCCAAATTCCCAATATCATATAGAAAATTCGATTCAATCTAATTTCCTCAATATAACAAATTTTCCAAAATGCCAAGTCATCATAACACAATAAAATTTCTTAATAAAAATCGACAATACTCATAAAAAACTTCCTATGCTTAAACCACTATACCTAAATCATCTCACCCAATGCCTCATAATCTTGATCCTCAGCTGAACCATCAAAATATCTGAAAAAAATATTGTGGAGATAAGGGGTGAGTTATCAACAACTCAGTAAGCAGAGAGCATATACTAGCATATAAACATGAGCATTTATAAAGTTCGGTATGCAAAACAAGACATTTACTTTCAGAATGCAGAAACAACATATTTTCTTTCATAATGCATAAACAAAACTTGTTACAAAACATCAGAGCGAAATTTTCGGAAAAACAAACTTATTCCCAAAAAGAAAATCTTTTGGCATATCCAAACTGAAACATTATATTTATATCATCTCATAGTATCACATCAGGACAAATACTATGTTTAACCCCCGTGGTAGGGTTATAAACCACCATTATACTATTATACCCGTGGCTGGGCCGTATTCCATGTTTCATTCCCGTGGTAGGGTTATAAACCACCATTATACCTGTGGCTGGGCCTTAATAGAAACAGAACGGAACATCATCGGAATCATATCACATTCAGATACAGAATCAGAACTTCATGCCAAGGTTTTCAGATGACACATCCCGTCAAAACAAAATACTGAATAGCTTCAGATCATTTCACATGTTCAAAATAAACAGAATCCAAAACATCTTCATTTATTCATTGCAAAAACTTTTAGATTTTCATATTCGCTCTTTTGCATAGTTCAAAAACAGAATGCTAATTAGCTCATGTCTACACCAGTCATGACAGAAAATATTTTCTCTTATATATAATTTATACATATGCAAAACAAACATCTGAGGTCGTTTTCAGATTTCTTTTCAAAAACAAATATGCATATTTTCAAAGTCAACATCATTTTATTTCTTTTATGCAAAACTAGTATATAAACCCCGCTTACCTGGACTTCTTAACTTTCCACAATTGTACCGAATGAATGCCAATCATCACCGTGAGAGCAGCTACGAAGCGGCGGCAAGGTGGCTAAGGCAGCGGTAGTGCACTGTGGACGAAGAGAAAAAATGGTGAGAGAGAGAGAGAGAGAGAGAGGTGGGGAGGAGGTGGTTTACGTACGCTCCATGCATGCAACATGAGGGCTGCAGAAATAGTGCTGGACAACCAAAAGGGTGGCGTAAGATGGTGGATTGGGGCGGCGTTAGCCTCAGATGGTGGTTTCCATAGGCGGTTGGCGTGGTGCCGAGAGAAGTAGGTGCTATCCACTTTGTGTTGCATGTCTGCGGTGGAGAGGAGCACGACGACCGAGTGGTGGGGGCTGCAGTTCGAACGTAGAGTCTTGCTTTTCGGCATCTTCTGTTTGTCGATGAAGGCGCATGAGGGTGGTGGACGATCGTGCGGGAAGTATCGGGGCTGAGAGCACTTTATTTGCTCTGTTTTCTTACTTAAAAACAGAGGCTTTGCTATGGGATGGTCACGGTGTCATCGTGTGGGCTGGTGGAGCAGGGTAGAGCAGCTGTGGCTGACTCAAGTTGGGCTATCACGGGGCAAGGTTGGTTTCGACGGCGGGGCTAGGGTTCACTATGGAGGAAGCTCGACGTTTCGGTCTTGCAAAACAGAGGAGGGCTTGCGGGTTTGACACACGGAGGATCTGGGGCTTCCGTGGTGGCCAGGTGAGGGGTGGTGACGTTGATTTTACGTGCAGATGGAGGCTGGGCAGCTTTCACACGGTGGCTAACGGGGTGTTGCCATGCATCGGTTGAGGCCGTGGGTTGAGGAGTTTACGGTGCTTTTCTGGACGGGAAGGGCTTCGTTACACGGTTTGCATGGGAGGAAAAACAATTTTGTGTTTCATGGCAGTGAGACCAACCGAGATAGGCTTGAGCAGTGATTGGATCGTAGGGTGGAGAGAACTTATGGAGAAAAAAAGGAGCAAGAGAGAAATTTTGGAGGATGATTGATCATCTTGTAGTGAATCGAACGAGTGGCGCCGTGCGTGAGTGAGAGTCTGAGTGTGTGATGGAAGAGAAAAGAAAACCGCCGAGACGTGGGGGAAAAAAAAAGATTTGAGATGGAGGGATTTTCGGAAGTGAAGAAACTGAAGGAAAAGCAAATAAAAGAAAAGAAAAAATAAAATAAAATAAAACGGTCTGGCAAGAAAATTGCATTAAGGAAAATATCAAAACGACATCGTAGTGGGCTTGGCCTCCCTTCTAGTTTGTGCTTAGGCCCTGAGTATTACAGAAAAAAAATCTATTCATCATCCTATGATGTGATATTAGATGATAGGTTCACAAGTGAAATAGAATAAATAGTCTTCAATCATTTAATGCCTCATCATGGGATGATGAGAAGATGATGAGAATTACGATAATGAGTAGCATTAATCTTACAAATCTTAGGATGATATCGATGTTTAGATGACTATTTTTTCCTTAATCAAGTTTATTTGTCATTACCATTTTCTCCCTGTGAACATGGTTCAAGTTTATTCACAGAAAAAATTACAGCCATGTTTGGTAATGGAAACTGTTGAATATATGAAATTTTTGAGAATTATCTTTAGATTGGGTTTTTAAAAAGAAAAATGATAAACACATCATTTTTTGCAGAGAAATTCTATGTGCAGTTTCCAAGTGGGGACCGCATGTGCAGACACATTATTAAATGAGAGAAAACATCATTTTAGGAGGGATAGTTTTGTAATTTTTAAAAATTTTAAAGCTAAAATAGCCTAGGCTTGCATTGCAGTTCCCAAATGGAGACTGTACCTAGCATTGCTCTTTTTCGCAACATATTACACAATCATGTTTTAAAATGAAAGGTAGTCTAGTAAAATATTTTATAAAAGTGACATCACTTTACGTAAATATCCTCACTTTTAAATATGTGTTGTAAAATGTATTGTGTGGATATAATTACTCTTTGAAAAACGAGAGAAAACTTGAATACTTTTTTTTAAAAATAAGTGTTGTATTGAAGTTTATAGATAGAGTTGAAAAATTGGTTGAATATAATTTTTAAAGAGTTTTTGTTTTTGTTTTTGAGTTTATAAAGATTGTATTGATTTTTATATTTGTATAATGATTAGTTAATAATTAAATAAGAAATTGAAATAAAAAATATATAATTTTTTTAAATTTAAAGATGTTTGGTTTGATTTAGAAAAAAATTTGTAAAGAATTTTGCTTTTGTTAAACCAAACCGTCTCATACATGTCACACGGTGCACGTTTATCAACTCTTAGAAAAATAAAGGCCAGTGATTTGTAGCACAATCTTCGGTCAAGGAGGACCTAGTTTAAGCGGCTTTACAGATGATTTATTGGTAAGCCAAGTTTACACTTCGGCTTCCATATTATCTAAAAAGATATTATAAAAATAAATTTATAAATTGATATGATTTTATATAATACATTATATATCTATTTTACAATAAAATTAATTTTACAATCTAACATATAACGTCAAACTATATAAGTTTATAAATTTATTTTTTTGGAATCTCTTCGTGGTTAAAACATCTCTCTTATAAAAACAGAACTCTCTGTCCACAATCATGGTGCTATAAACCTGTTGTGAAAATAACAGCACCACAACCACACACACAATATCGAGACAGACAATGAAACAATAATTCAAAAACACAAGAACAAGCACGCACACACGACACAGTATTTAATGTGGTTTGGAAATGTGCCTTCTACGGAGTTGCATGAAATTTTATTCCAAAAAAGATTACAGTCACACAATGAGTTATAAGAGCTTTCCTCTACTCACAAATCTTAACTCTCTATCTCTAGGGCTTCTTTCTCTCTCTAGAGCACTCAACATGCTGTTCCTCACTTTTTCACGTTCAATTTAATGTATATTGAACATAAATATTACATATTTATAGAACGATGTCAGAAACTCTAATCTAACAAAATTGGGTTATTCGCTCGAGTGGAGTGTCGAGCATGTCTTGAGTGAAGAACCTATCCAACATTGGCTCAAGCGGCCATTTGAGTGAGCTCTAGGGTTGAGCTTCGCTCGAGCCTAACGTTGTGCATACCTCGAGATTCTCTACCCAAGCCTACCATCATGCATCTCGAGCGCCATGTTGAGGGAGAGTCGAGTGAACTCTTACTTGATGTCTTCTTAGCTCAAAACAACCAGGCTCCATAACCCAACAATCTCTCACTTCGAGATTGATTCTCCACATGCCAACCAATATCTTCAGCACATCTCACCTCCTGCTGATAACCAATTGTCTTTATGTCCATCTCTCGTGTAATCTCTGGTCCACTTTTTTACAAAAAAAAACTTGTGCCAAATTCGTACATTTAAAATTTGTCCCCAACACTACTCAATAATAAAACCATTAACAAAATCAATACCATACAATTACAAATCAGCATCGAGCATGTCAACTGGGTCAAACATGTCTCGAGGCAATCTGGGACAAGGCCAACTGCAGCTTTCGTCAAGAAGAAAGAGCCAGTTGAGAAAGCGAAGAAGTCGGAGTAATACATTCCACGCTCGCTTTGGCTTGGGCTTCACAAACATATATAAACACCCAGAAATTAACTGAGCGTAATACCCATTAATTTTGGTTAAATCCTCACTCACTCCCTATCGACCGGAGCAATCTCCCACCCAATGGATCACCGAGAAGATCAGGACCAAACCACCACTCCCAGACTGAGGCGCTGGAAGCAGAATCTCTGTTCACTTTTTCGAGTCGGAACTCTTATGAGGGCCCATTATTCAGCCATGGATAACAAAAAAGGTACCCTTTCACCGTCCTCACACCTTGAGTAGATATGATTTCTCTTGCGTATGTATATTTTGCGTATGCTATGGCTGGATTTTCATGCATTATCTGTTGTTGGAAGTTTAAACAAATCCAACCCAGACTTTTGGGTATTCGTTTTTTCGGAGCGTGTTTTAGTTTTTTAAAGTTGTCTTTTTATTTATTAAAAATGTCGTCTTTTAATTTTCAAGAGTAATTTAATACGAATCTTATAATCTTATGTGCGGGTATATATAAGTTGCTGTATTGTAATCAAGAGAGTGAAAGAAAGTAAGAGAGTGAGAAAAGTTGAGATAAATTTATGCCTTCGTTATCCTGTTCTATCCCTCTTATAAACTCACAGAATTTGTCTCCATTCTCAGTCCATTCCAAATCCACGACAAGAATTAGCACCTCCGCTTCCATGACTGCCTCAACCCTGCCATCATCTTCCGAACTTCATTGGGATTACGACTTATACATGAGTTATAGTACTGGTGGAGACACCCGCAAGACCTTCGTTGATCCCCTCTGCTCTGCCTTGGTACGGGCCGGAATTCACATCTGTTGGGATGACATTGAGCTTGTAAGGGGGGAGGAAATCTCTAGTAAACTACATGATGCTATTCAAGGATCAAGGATCTCCATTGTGGTTTTTTCCGAAAGCTATGCTTCTTCCAGGTGCTGCCTTGATGAGCTTGTGGAGATCCTGCACTGTAAGAAAACCAAAGGCTGCTTTCTTCTTCCAATATTTTATCACGTGGATCCCTCTAATATCAGAAAGCAGAGTACTGGAACTTTTGCTGAAGCATTTGCAAGGCATGAAGAGTGGTTTGGGAGGGACATGGAACGGGTGCAGCGGTGGAGGGAAGCTCTTGTGGAAGTTGCGAATATTCCGGGCTGGGATACCAGCGATGAAAATGGGTATTGTATATGCTTTCGTCTCTTGTACTTCTTCATACATTTTTCAGTTTCAGTTTTTTCCTTTCTTTCCGAGTTTTGCTCAAAATTATGAAATGACAGAATATCATTTCGAGTTGATAAATTTAACACAACTTAATTGCTTTACACGACGTATAAATTTTTCTCTGTGCTTATATTGTTTCTCTACATTCCTTTTGATAAAATGATCAGGATTGATGAGTCCATGCTCGTTGAGAAAGTCGTTTCTAAAGTTCTTGATGTGATGAATGCCGTTCGCTCGGATGTTGCCATGCACCCAAGAATAGAGGATTCTCCTGTTGAAGAGATAAAAACTTTACTAAGTCTTGGAACAAGTGATGATGTTCGCATTGTGGGCATCTATGGAATGGCCGGCATAGGCAAGACATCCTTAGCAACAGCTGTTTATAACCAAGTGCATGCTGGATTTGAAGGGAGCAGTTTTTTATCAAACATTAGAGAAATTTCAAAAGAGCCTAATGTTTTGGCTTATTTACAAGAACAACTTCTTTCTGATATCTTAGTAACGAAGAATTTGAAGATTGACAATGTTGTTAAAGGAATCATTTTGATGAAGAAAAAACTTAAATGCAAAAGGGTTCTTGTTGTTCTTGATGATGTGGATCACTTGATACAACTAGAGGTATTAGCTGGATGTTCCAAATGGTTTGGCCCCGGAAGTAGAGTCATTGCAACAACTAGAGACGGATGTTTGCTAAACCAAATGCAGGTAAATGCAAAATATAGAGTTGAAGCGCGGATTCATTTGGAGTCTCTTCCACTTTTTGGTCGGACTGCTTCCAATATTCCCCCTCTAATAGAAGATATCCATGAGCTCATGATTGCTGAAGCTGCAAAATACCATTCTGGCTGGCATCTCAAGAGTGCAGCAACTGGGTATTATGCCAATTTTCATGCACTTTATGATTAATTTTTTTTTTGGTCCTTGCTTTTCTTTTAAATCTTAGGTGAAAACTGATCTAATTGGGTTAAAAACATTAGTTTTTGAGCTGGATTAGTTGATGGTTTTCTATTCCATGTCCACTCTACCAGTACATAAAAATAACGTGACTTTGGAGACAGATCTCAGTTCTTGAATTATAAAATCTAGATAAAGTATAAAACACTTGAGAGGAAATTAAACAGATCATGCCTTTGCCCATTATGGTATGCCATCTGTGTAGTAGGTTAACAAATTATATATGTAGAAACATATATAGTTAAACCATATTCATAATAACATTGATATTAGTTATATGCTTGATATATCATATGAGGGGTATTAGTCTCAAATGACTAAGATAATAAGATCCTTTCCATGCCAATTCCAAAGATTCTCAAGTTTTTTCTTTCTTCTTTTTCTTAATTTCCTTGTGCTTATTTTATTTTCCTTTTGACAATGCTCAGACATGAATCAACTCCACAACTGATCAAAGCCTTCCAAGATTCTCCGAATCTAATCCGATTCGTTGGGATCATGATGTCTTCTTGAGTTTTAGAGGTAAAGACATCCGTAAGACATTCCTCGGTCACCTCAAATCTGCCTTGGAGCTAGCCGGAATTCGTGTCTTCCTAGACTGTGAAAAGCTCGAAAGAGGTGAGAACATCCCTACCGGATTGCTCAAAGCTATTGGAGGATCAAGGATTTCCATTGTAGTTTTCTCCAAAGGCTATGCTTATTCCAAGTGGTGCCTTAATGAGCTTGTGGAGATCCTGCATTGTACAAAAACCAACGGCCACTCTCTCATTCCAATATTTCACATTGTGAAACCAACGCATGTACGGCACCAGACTGGAGAATTTGGCCAAGCATTTGTTTTGCATGAAAACGATTCTCTAGTGGATGCGGAGAGGGTACGTAGTTGGAGAGAAACTCTTACAGACTGTTCGGGCCGGGATCTTGAAAGTTATGCAAATGGGTACGTATTATGCTAATTAAGTCTTATGTTTTTTTTTTTTTTTAATTCTAATTTATTATTTTCTTTAAATATTAGCGAAAATAGACCAAAAAAATAAAAAAAACAAATCTGAACCAAAAACAAGATTGAAAGGAAAAAAAAAAAAAATAGTTTTATGATGTGCCACAAATGATTGACATGACAAGTCATTTTGGACCCTATTACTCGAGATTTTCTTCCCTTTTGTTGTGTTTTGTTTATTTTCTTAATTATATTTCTCATTTGAATTTGACATGATCAGATACGAAGCAGTGTTGATTGCGAAGGTTCTTGAAGATATTTTGTGTAAAGTGAGCGTAGTGGGAATAGATTCTTCCACAAAAACGATTAAAGATTTATTGAAGCTTGGAACAACCGAAGTTCGTACCGTGGGCATCTATGGGAAGGCTGGAATGGGAAAAACAACCTTAGCAAAAGTCTTCTATAAACAAATCTGTGATAGATTTGACGGCAGTAGTTTTCTTAGAAACATTGAAGAAATTTCAAAACAGCCTGATGGAGAAATTCAGAAACGTCTTCTTCGTGATATCTTGAAAATGGAGAATTTGAAGATCGGCAACATTCATGAAGGAATCGATTCGATTAAAGAAAGTCTGCAAGGCAAAAAAGTTCTTGTTCTTGATAAGGTGAATCACATGAAACAACTACATGCATTAGCTGGAAATTCTGAGTGGCTTGGTCCAGGAAGTAGAATCCTTGCAACAACTAGAGATGAAGTATTGCTAACTCGACTGGGCGTGCATGGAAAATTTCAGGTTGAAGAATTGAATTACTGGTAATCTTTAAAGTTTTCAATTGGTATGCCTTCAGGACGGTTGATACAAGAGAAGGTTACCTAGAGCTTTCGATTCGTGCGGTGGAGCATGCTGGCGGAGTTCCATTAGCACTTAAGGCTTTGGGTTCTTTTCTACTAGGAAGAAGTATTGATGTGTGGAAAAGAGTATTAGAATATTTAGAGAACAAGTCGTCACAAGGAGATCCCTTGCGATGATTTGATAATAAATATATACAAGTTTTGATTCCAGATATGGGAAGGAGATCCTGTTCAAACAGAGTCATGGAGTAATCATGATTCCACAGTATGTCCTAAAGGAGCAATGGGAAGCCAGATAATTTGATTTCCATATACGGAAGATGAAAAATTTACGAATATGCTCCAAAAGGCTGACATTATATAAGTAGTAAAAGCTGTCTATGAGAGAAACATGCAAGATAACATCTTAATACACAGGAAAAACTCTATTCTAAGATTTTTACAAAACCAATCTATTCCATTATATTCTATCCAGACCTATGCAAAAACAATCTAAATCACAAGTCCGATGACTCAGACACATTTTGCACCTTCAATCAAATTGATTTTTGACCCTCTAAATCTGGCTTGTGAACTAGGACCATGAATTTCCGAGGCCACCTACATTAATTCCCGACTTATCCAACCTGTTGCTGATGATATCTTTCAATTCAATTTCACCTGGAAACCTGGCTTCCTTCAGTTTGGAGAAAACCTAAATGCACAAAAAGTCCTAATTGGTGAATACATCAAAATCTTGGAGCACAATAATGTAGCTAGCTGTCTAAAGAAGAAATCATTAATCAGGGTGAACCCCCATGTATGCACATCATATCACATGTAAATTGAACAAAGCAAATGCATAAATCTTGACCAACATGATCATCAAAATTCAAACACAAAGCACCAAAGATAAAACATCATGATTGAAATGGAATATAAACACAACATAGCATGTGAGGTTTAAAATGCTCAGTAATTCAAAGAGAGCTGGTTGTAAAGACCAATAAGCGTATTCTAGATGGTTAAAGACCCTAGATTTCTGATGTACAGGATGTGGTGGATACTACTGTTGACTAGACTATGTATACATTTAAAAATGCACCAAAGGCATGATGTATTTACCAGAATCTCTATATGGACCTGCAATGACCAGTGGTTTGGCACGAAAATTGAGTATCAATGAAATTCTCGGTTAAACGAATATTAGTAAAAAGTTTATAACAACGAGAAAAGGTCACTAACCAATTCACTGTTGAGGTAAACTTCAAAAGCCCCAGAGCTTTGCAGAAAAGACTGGGCTGCATTGCCAAGAAGCCAGAAGGTTGCAATGGTCCCAAATTTATTTGCGCGCAAAGTATAATACCAACGAGGTGGTGTCACAAATCCAAGCATTGGAAAAATCTGTTCACCCGCCACTACAATAGCAATAGCTCCTATCTGAACAACTGGAACTACTTTTCCCAGTAGACGCTTTGGCAAGCTCGGTGGATAATTTGCAAGTAGAACATCAATTCCAGGAAAAGCCATCTCCATCATCTTCTTCATTGTCACTGCATTCCCTCTACAGAGTGAAACAAAGCAGCATATTAGAAACATAGATGAGGTTTTTACAAGGGAGGAAATACGTTTAAAAGTTTCCTGATGCAAGCACAAGGCTACTATTCGAAAACTTAAGAGCATTCAGAACACAAATCATGTTTCCCAAAGCAGTTGGTGATAGATGGATGCTATGGATATGCATCTATGTTTTTCCTCTAAACATCTTTACTTTTTTCACATTAAAGTGTTTAGACTGGAATCACGGATACCAGCAATTAGATTTCAGATAATCATGGTGTTTGCCTTTTTCCATTTGTTTAATTTTTTCATTTATACCACAAGATTCTAGTTCGTTTTAGTTCTTACAAGTTACACCTTTCTCTTATCGGCAACATAAAAGAATAACTCTTCAATTAAATCCTATGATAAAAGCACATATCTACTACTGCTAATCAATAAACTACCAAATTAAAATGAAAAACTAGAAAAAAAAAGGTTGGAAATTTAATATTACTTGTAAGAGCAAGAAGCACAGAAATTGATGTTGACTGTGTTGCCAAAACCGATTCCTCCAACACCGGTTGGCTTCTGCAACAGAAATCCAAAGAAATGAATCATAGAGAAACAAAAAAAAAAGGGAATAAACCTACTATATAAAACCATTAGAGAAAAAACCTCAGAGGGAAAGTCCAGGTTTTCTTTGTTAACTGGAGGTGGGTCATGGCGGTGGTGGTGGTGATGGTGGTGGGAGTGTTTAGGTGGCGGAGGTGGAGGAGAGAAGAGATTTAAGAGGTCAGAGACGAGGAGGAAGAGCGGTAATCCTAGCAGAAGCAAATGGGTCCGATCCATTGCCGAACACAACCATACACTCAGGCACAGAGAGAGAGAGAGAGAGAGAGAGAGAGTAGTGATGGGTGTCTTGACACCAATCGCATTGACTTTGTTCTGTTTGTTTTCATTGACAGCTAGGCTCCAAGACGTAGTTGGGTTAATCTTAAACCCGTTAAATCATATCCAACTCCATCCGAATTTATTTGAATATAACTATTTTCTTATGTTGCATGTATAATTTATATGATCGGTCAAATGATCTATTTGGATAGTGAGATGAGATAGTTAAAAATAAAAATTAAAAATTAAATAAAATATTATTAGAATATTATTTTTTAATATTATTATTATTTTGAGATTTGAAAATGTTAAATTGTTTATTATATTTTATGTGAAAATTTAAAAAAGTTGTAATGATGAGATAAGATGAGTTGAAAATATTTTTGTATGCAAATAGGGCCTTAATTGCATTCATTGTGCAATCCATCATTGTCTAGTCTTGAAGTTCTTGCCTTTACAATCTAAAATTTGGCTAATAATTCTTTAAAATTGGAGGCAAATGGTTTGAGATAAGATAAGATTTATGAGATAAGATAAATGGTTTGCATTTGCCTTAAATGATACAATAAATCTCCAAATATGTATGGTTACAGTTCACCCTCCAATCGATTAATTTATGTTATTTTGACTCTCTTCTCTTTCCCTCACACTCAAACTTTTTTCTCTCTTCTCTTGATAGGTTTTAAGTATTTTGATGTGTAGATTATTAAAAATTATGAAAAATAAAATAAGAAATTAGGTCAAAAAATACAACAGATATACATTAATGTGTGGATAAAAAATTTAAAAAATAATAATATTTTATTATTATAGCTAATGATATGGTCAATTCAATGTGGGATATAAAAATATAATGGATAGGTAAAAGGCAAAAAGTGTCATTTTATTCAACGTTTGCCTAAAACTTTAGCTACAATGCTCTAAGAGTATTAGTAGTGCCAGCCAAAATCAAATTTTGGCCAAATTATAACTAACTTGCTTAAAAAACCTCATACACCAGACTCAACAAATGTACAGTAAATTTGGTCTTTCCCTTTTTTATTGGCCAAATAATTTGCGTTGCATAAAAAATTATGAATTTTGCTTATAATAATGAATCATGTAAGTACAATTGGCTGATTTTGCTTCTAATAAATAGATCACTACCTTCCAAAATGATTTTATGTGGAACCTTACTAGTTATTTCGAAAACAAGACCGTGTGTTTTTCAGAATGGGGTCCATTAATTAGCCTTTTTAAAAAATTAAAAAATCCAAAACAAAAAACTCTTGGAGCTCTTTCAAGTTAATCATTCTATATCAAATATTTCCTCTATATTGCATTCCTAACCAATTCATCCCATAATTAATAATTAGGACATAGCCGTTGGAAAAATAAGGCTAAAAAACAATCCATTGGAAAGATATGGCCGTTGGAAAAAATATATCAATTAGAAGAATATGACCATTATAAAAAAGACTATTAGAAAATTATATCCGTTGGAATAATATGATCGTTAAAAGTTAATGTGTACTTTTTTAATAATAAATAAATATTCAAATTACAATTAGAATTAAAATAAATGAAAATGCCAAAATCAATATTTTAATATAATAGTGATATATTTATAGAATTTTTTATTAGGTATGTTAAAAAGTAACTAGCTAAACTTATAAAAGTTAATTTTTTAATCAAATTTTAGCCACAATTTAGCTAGGTGACTACTCATGCTCTAATAGCACTAGTAGTGGAATCAACAAAACTTGGCTAGAGAATTCACTTTTATAAATTTAGTTAACTACTTTTCAACAGCACCAAATAATAGACTCAACAAATTTATCACTATTCTATTAAAATATTGATTTTGACTTTTTCATTTATTTTAATTAATTTTAATTTGAATACTTATTCGTTATTAGAAAAGTACACATTAATTTTCTAACGTTCATATTATTCCTAACGGATATTATTTTTTAACGGTTTTTTTTTTTTACAATGGTTATATTCTTCCAATTGATATATTTTTCCAACAGTCATATATTCACAACGGATATATTTTTTTTACAGTATTTTTGCCAATGACTATATTTCTTTAACCAATATATTTTTTAGCGTCTATATTTATCCAATGGTCATATTTTTTCAATGGTCATATTTTTCTAACAGATATATTTTTTACTGCCTTAATTTTCCAACGGCTATATTTTTAATAGCTATATTTCTTCAACGAATATATTTTTTTAACGGCTATATTTCTCCAACGGTTATATTTTTTCACTATAAAACATAGCATTTCCTCAACAATTTCATTCACTCCAACTCAAGTGTTTCTGTGAAATCTTTTATTTTCATTTTCTCTCAATTGATCGTTCATTTTTCACAAAATGACACTTATCGATTCAGATTCTGACGAAAAATTTGAGATAGCAAGACACTTATCGATCCATGTGGTTCTAAAAAATCACATAGATTCATCAGACGCGATCGATTGCAAGCCCACCAAAATCTTTTTCGTAACTATTTTGCTAAGCCTCCAATCTATCCGCATAAATATTTTCAAATGAGATTTCAAAAGAATTGTTCTCTATTTCTTCGTTTCCAAGCTGTGGTATAAGCCTATGAATCTTATTTTGTCCAAATACAAGATAGAGTTGGAAGGTTTGGTTTTTCTTCCCTTAAGAAAATAACAACTGCTCTAAGGATGCTTGCATATAGTGTCACGACTGATTTTATGGATGAATAATTGAAGATTGGAGAGACTACTGCAGTAAGAAGCCTAAAAAGTTTTATCAAAGCAGTTAATTCAATTTTTTCTAAAGAGTACTTAAAGAAATCCAATAATGATAACATTGTTAGATTGCTCGCAGTTGGTGAGAAACGTGGATTTCCAAGTATGTTAGGGAGTATCGATTTTATGCACTGAAAGTGAAAGAACTCCCCAACTACTTGACATGGTATGTACTTTGGTCATATCCATGAACCAACAATTATTTTAGAAGCAGTGACTTCTTACTATCTATGGATTTGACTTTTTTTTTTTGGGATTATTGGGATCTCATAATGATATAAATGTGTTTGATAGATCATTTATGTTTTCTAACCTTGCTCAAGGGCGTACTCCGGCTTACTCCTACACAATTAGTGATCATAACTATGCAATGTGGTACTATCTTACTGGTGGCATTTATCCGCAATTGGCAACATTTGTTAAAACCATCTTAGCTCCCCAAGGAAAGAAGAAAAAATATTTTGTTGTAGCCCAAGAGTCTACAAGGAAGGATGTGGAACGTGATTTTAGTGTGCTTCAAGCACAATTTGCTATAATTCGTGGATCTGCACAATTTTTTCACATTGAAACAGTCAACAATATTATGGTGGCATGTGTAATTTTACATAACATGATCATTGAAGATGAACGGGCTGACAACGGAAAAGAAGAGCTTGAATATGAATAGTTGATAGAAAGCACACCTAATCTAGTGTCAACAGGCCCTATACCTGAATTTAACGAGTTCATTCAACACCATCATGCTCTTAGGGATAAGAAAATTCATTGTCAACTCCAAGCAGACCTCATCGAGCACTTATGGCAACAATATAGTGCCGCATAATGCTTTATGGTTGTATTAAAGTTTATAGTTGTATTATTGTTTTCTGGTTGTATTGGTGTATTAATGTTTTATGGTGTATGATTGTATTAAAGTTTATGGTTGTATTATTGTTTTATGGTTGTATTGGTGTATTAATGTTTTATGGTGTATGGTTTTATTAAAATTTATGGTTGTATTAATGTTTTATGGTATATGGTTGTATTAAAACTTATGGTTGCATTATTGCTATTAAAGTTTATCGTTGTTTTAAAAGTTATTAAACTTTATGGTAGTATTAAAGTTTATTGTGCCATACAAATTCACTAACTACAAACTTTTTTGCTTTGCATCAAATAAATGTTACTCCATAAAGCATAAACGTTTATTTCAAAAATTACAACGGGGGAAATTGCAGCCCATCAACATGTTGTTACATGGTACTTATTGATGCTTTTTGAAACTGGAAAGACTAGAAGAAGTGATGTAGCGAGGGACATAATCTCAAAAAATAATGGTCATTATTTGTTGCTGTAAAAAATTAGGTGATGCAACAAGGGACATAATTTCAAAAATTGCAGCAGGGAAAATTGCAGCCCATCAACATGTGAATAGGTGGACCAAAGATTATTATCAACCATGTCAACTCACTCACTAAGTCTCATTAAGCATATGTGTGAATAAGTAAAAACATGAGGAATATTAAGCATATGTGTGATGTCCCACTCATAGGTAGGTTTTGATAGTGAAATGAGAAATTTTAGTTTTAGATGAAAGTTTAAAATATTATTTTTTAATATTATTATTGTTTTGGAATTTGAAAAAATTGAATTGTTTATTATATTTTGTGTGAGAATTTAAAAAAATTGTAATGATGAGATGAGATGAGATGAGAATTTTGTGTCTCATTCCACTTGCCAAATCTGCCCAATAAAATTGCATTGAGAGTCAAGTATTCAAATAATAAAGGGGGAGGGGGATTGCACAACCTACTCATCCTCGGTGCTTACACATTTCTAAAGTAAATACAAACAACTTACTCTCCAAAAATTCTAATTAAGGACTCATTCAAGCCTTCGTAGGCTATTATACATTATTCCATGCCATTCTTAATATTCCTTGTACGAATAGACCACAATTGTATAATTTTGCTGACACATTACAACATTATTAGCTCTACCAAACTCTGCTAAATGTTACCAAAACACACTAATATGTTTCACCTGCATCAATGATAGTCGTAATTTAACTTGCCTATTGCTTTTTCTTTTTTGGTGATCAACGGTAACTACATCTTAATTATGAAGAAAATCATCCATTGATTTCAAAAAGAAACATGCTATCAGGAAGACAATCATTCATCAAATATGTTCTCAATAAAAAGACATTCAGTCACTCAATTAACATAAAACCAACATATCACACATTGATATCAGTGTCTAAACAATTTTTGAAGGCATCAATAAGAAGACATATGAACACAGAGAAGTGAAGTGCATTTGAAGGCTACAAAGTATAAAGGCACATTAAATATATATATATATATATATATATATATATATTTAACCATAAATTAAAGGCCACTTGCATTGGCTCACCAGGTCAGATGGAATCGTCCTATACAAGAAGATCTAAACAAAGAAATCTTGGGTCACCTTCGGCCATGGCAAACCTTCCCCATGGATCTCAAAACAGAGAAACTCCCACCTACTGGATTTCCCATCAACACCGAATCTCGTGGTTTCAACTAAGAAAATCTCAAAAACTCTCCTAAACCTTACGACAATCGCATATTTATATGGATTTATGGCAATCAAATGGAAATAAAATGGAATGAACAAAAAATCTCAAAAAATCTCCTAAGTCTTTCACAGATTTACGACAATCAAATGGAATGAACAAATCAAATATTAAAAAAAAACTCCAAATCAAAAACCACAAGAGAAATCAATTTTTTGGAAAAACAAATTGAGAAAGAGAAAAAAGAAAAAAGAAAAAAGAAAAGAAGATGACTGCGTGGTTACCAGGATGCGTTCGGTGGTGATGGTTGGAGACATTGACGGTGTGTCTTACCAGGAGTCGTTCGATAGTAGCTGCTAGATTGGCCTAAATGGTGTAATTCGTGCTTTTGATAAATGATGGAGTTTGTGCTTTTGGAATTTGGCAGAAATGTTTTTTCTTCATGTTTTTGTTTTTGCGCGGGACGAATAGCTGGCGGGAAGAGTTATTTTTTATTCCCAAAATAAGATTTGGCCAGCAATTTGGGCTGGCCAGATTTGGCCAGTGAAAATACCTTTGGATAAAAACACTGTAGTTATATTGAGTTTATTGTAGTCAATTTTTATACAACCTAGCTAAACTTTGGTCAAATGCGCCTCACCACGCCTCTCTCCAGTCATCAATCTACTGGTATGAGATAGAATTTATTGAAAAGATTTGTGCATGAGGCACATGCCCTATCTAGAATGCGCTTGGGTTTCACGTGCCTTCGTGTATTAAAATTTGTGTTTGCATCATAGCACCACATCAGTGAAATTGACATCGTTAGATATGTTAGATCTGGTAAAATATTATTTATATTTATATAATTATACGTGATGAAGTTGTAGTTATTAAAAATAATAAAAGTTTTAAAATTTAAAATTTAAAATAAAAAAGAAAACACAAATAAAATAGACTACACTCAATATATATAATATTGTGCATAAAACTATACATACATATATCACTACTCTCAAATCTGACCTAGCCCACCCCATCCCAATGCTCAACGCAAGAAGCTCATTACCCGGCTCAATTACAGATGCATATCTCCAATTGTCGTCAACTTGAGCTAGGTACTTGGAGCAACTTACTCAATAATATTGTTATTGGTTTCCTTAACTAAAGATCTTGAGGATAAAACGGGCCTCTACTGGCCATTCTAACAAGCAAGATGCTAAATGATCTCATGAGTTTGTCCTTTCATTTTGACCGCTCATATATTTTTTTACTTAATGATTAAGGAAATGATTATTAGTGAATTTGTGTATTTTTTTTTATTTTCTTCTTAATGGTAAAGGATGTTTGAAATAAAATGAAAAAAATAAAGAAAAGTGCAATTTGCACTAGTGATAAGATTGAGGAGGCATCGAGAATGATCATTTCGTTAATCATCGAGAATGAATGCCGAGGTTTGTTTCAACAAGGATTTGAGTTCTGTTTTTGCCCTTTTTCTCTCTACATGAGGATTAGGCATCTGTTTGTTTCTTGCGTCGCCTCCCACGGCTGGTTGCATGGCAGCCGTAGATCGAGCCATCGGTCAGTCCTTTGCCGATCTGGTGGCTACTGTCCCTCAGCCCATACCAGAGATGGTGCTGTTGTCCCATCCTCCAAAGGTCCTAGACAGTGAAGTATATTTTCAATTCTCACGTGAAGAAATAACCAAGTCTGCAGAACCTTTTCGCTATTTGGTGATCCTCAAGTTTCTGAAACAACGTCCTTCTTTGGATGCAGTTCGTGCATTCATACACAACCGTTGGGGTCTCTCATCCACACCAGTTGTCTCTTCCATGCGTAGGTCGAGGAATGTGTTTGTACGTATGGCCAATGAGGTAGATGAAAGCTCTGTCGAGGGACGTCTGCGAGATCAACGGGAGTTTCTATTGAGTTTTCCGTTGGACACCAGAATTCACTGAGGATGACAAGCCTTCTCGTGTTCTGGTATGGATTTCACTCCCGGGACTTCCTCCAAACTTTTATAGTGAAGTGTTCTTGAGTATTCTCATGGCTCCTATTGGTACTTTTATTCGGCGGGATAATCCGACTCGTTGTGCCACGAGAACGGATGGTGCGAGGTTGTGTGTGGTGGTTGATGCGGCAAAAGACCCTCTATCCCATTTCTGGATTGGTGTTTCGGGCTTGCCTTCGGGTAGGAAACAAGAAGTAGTTTATGAGACTCTCCCTGCCTACTGTTGTAAGTGCCGGATGCAAGGACATAACAAACTCACATGCCATGCTGAGAAATTTGCGAAAGTTGGGTAAGTCTCGAGGAGGCAGGAAAGAGTTGAAAGACACGGGTGTGAATGGGGAATCTGCTTCGGTTCATGTCATAGTTTTGAGTGTTGAGACTGGTCCGTTGCCTGAACCTAAGTATGGGGACTAGAACATGGTGAGACAGAGATGGGAGACCAGAGGGGTGGTGAGATAGAGAATGGGGTCCATAGGGGTGGTGAGCCTGAGGGGGAGACTTCGGGTGCAGTTGTGAATGGGGATCATGTTGACTCGGTGCCAAGTGCTGTTGTGATGGTTCAATGCACAGCCGTGACTGATCCGTTGATTATGGAATAGGAAATTCTAGAAAATGAGATTGATAAGGAAAATGATAATGAAGTCTGTGTTACGGAATGTGCTGTGATATTACCTATGGATGATGATATAGAGTGTGAACCGGGGCCAAGGGGCTCTAAACATAGCCTAATTTTGCTGTCATGATTAAACAGAGTATGAATCAAGATGATGTTATAGATGCTGAGGGCCAGGGTGCAGAACATGCTAAGGAAAGCTTGTGTTTGGAGGCTGTTGTCTCTGAGCTAGAGATAGAATTATATCCTCAAGTATTTCCGCAGGACAAGGAGTATATGACTGAATCTAGGGGTGGCAATATGTGACACGACCAGTTAACCCAACACGAACACGAATATGAACACGACACAATAAAAGCGGGTTAGGATTTACCCTTAACGCTTTCGGGTCAAAACGGGTTGACTCGTTAAGACACGATAGCTTAACGGGTTGATAACGGGTCAACCCGTTATGACCCATTAAGAAAGTTAAAGTTATAATTATACCCTTATACTTAAAAAATAAAATTGTTGGGATTTTAATTTCGATATTTTTATTGTTTGGATTGTAATTTTGGACTTGTAGTTAGTTTTATATTTTTTAAAGATATTGTGATTTAAATTTTATATAAAATTATGCTAAACTTAACTAGAGAAAATAGGTTAATTTTGGATCTATTTCAATCCATTTACATAAACGGGTCAAAAAGAGTTGACACAATACGACTCGTTATGTTAATGGGTCGTGTTAGAATTTGAGATTTTGATACGATAAGCTTAACGGGTCGGGTTAGGGTTGACCTATATAGTATAATATACATGTCTTGACACGACATGAACACAACCCGTTAACACAATTTGACACCCCTAACTGAATTTGAGGCTGAGGCCAATGAAGGTAAAAGTAAATAATAAAAAAAAAAAGAGTTTTGTTAAAATGAGAAGTTCTTCTCGGGTCCTTGCTCGAGCCCCTAATCTTCCCCAATGATTGAACCCATTTTTGTATGGAACATTAAGGGAGTTGGGACTTCTAAAGAGAGATTAAAAAAATTGATAGGTAAGTTGAAACCGAAAATAGTTATCCTTTTGGAGCCATTCCAAAATCTGGAAGTTGCTAGGCGATTGGCACAATCTCTACATTTTGATAATTTCTTATCAAATGAGGTTGAGGGGGGAAAAATTTGGATTTTTTGGGATAGCTCAATGACGATGAATCTGATTTGTATGGGAGAACAATACATTTCTCTCAGCGTGGGTGAAGGTTTTAAGAAGTTTTTATTAAATGTGATTTACGCTAAATGCACAAGGGATGATCGGCGCAGATTGTGGGATGAACTTAGTGCCCAGTACGTGGGCTTGGACCCGTGTATTTTTGTTGGGGACTTCAACAGAATTCGTAATGATTCAGAGCGTCGTAAGGCCACGACCTCTTGGAGCTATGGAGGATTTTAATAACTAGATTCAACAGGGGGTTTGATTGAAATGGCTTCTAAAGGAAGTGTTTTCTCTTGGTGTAATGGTCAGCATGGAATTGCTCGTTCTTGGGCACGTTTGGACCGTGTGTTGATTGATGTATCCTTTCTCTCGGTTTTTCCTAATGCTATTTGTTCCTACTTGCCAAGATCTACTTCGGATCATGCCCCTATTTGTATTGAGTTCAAGCAAGACCTTTTCTCCTATGGTCCAGCTCCTTTTCAGTTCCAACAGATGTGGGTGGAACATCATAGTTTTCTGGATTGCATTCGGCAAGCTTGGGCATCTCGTTCGGGTGGTTCAGCCATCTAAAATCTGATTATGAAGTTAAAACAGACTAAGGTTGCTTTGCGTGCTTGGAATAAAAGGATTTTTGGGCATACAGTGCGTCATATTGCTGCCCTTAAGAATACGGTTGAGGAGCTTGAATTAAAGCTTCAATTACATTGGGAAGAAGATATTGATCGAGAGCTACAAGGGGCCATTTCGGATCTTGCAATTTGGAGGCGTCGGGAAGAAATTAGATTGGCTCAAATGGCGAAGGTAAAATGGACGGTGGATGGGGATCGGAATTCCAAATTTTTTCATGCTTGCTTAGCAAATAAAGGCGAAAAAGGGTACTTGAGATGCTTTCGAATGAGGTGTTTGTGCGTGCCCTGAGTCCATACACTAAGGTGCAGTTGATTATTTCTCATCCTTTCTTCAGGGTGAGCCGCCGGTTGAGAATCCAATTCTTGAGGGGCTTATTGGCCTGGTTATTTATGTGGAGGAGAATGCCTCCCTTTTTCGCGCGCCCTGCTTAGAAGAGGTATTTGATGCTTTGTCTTCAATTTCAGTTAATAGTGCTCCTGGTCCTGATGGCTTTGGCTTAGGTTTTTATAAGAGTTGTTGGGAGGTGGTTAAAATTGATGTGTGGAATGCAGTGTCAGAGTTCTTTGCTTCCAAGTCTCTTCCAAAATTTTTTACAGCTTCTTATTTGGTTCTAATTCCAAAGGTGGATTCTCCAACATGTTTTGACAAGTTTTGCCCCATTAGTCTTTGCTCAGTTTTTTATAAACTTTGCTCTAAAATAATTGTGAATCGCTTGACTTGTCTCTTGCCACGATTCCTTGGAACAAGGAGCCTTTATCCCGGGTCGAAGTATCTATGAGAATATTAGTCTAACGCAGGAAATGGTTCACTCTATCAACAGAGGAACCCATGGCAGTAACATCATGCTGAAAGTAGATATGGCAAAAGCATATGATCTTGTGGATTGGAATTTCCTGATAAGGATCATGAAGAGCTTTGTGTTCTCGCCTCAATTTTGCGATCTAATTTTTTTTTTCTGTATTTCTAGCCCATGATATTCGGTTATGATGAATGGGACAATGAAATGTTTTTTCCCGGGAGGCCGTGGCCTTCGACAAGGTGATCCTCTATCTCCCTATTTGTTTATTATTCAGTAGGAGATCCTTTCCAGGTTGATCCACTAGAGTGTGGTTGAGAATAGATTTGGGCATTTTCATCAGGCCCTAGATATGCCTATAATTTCTCATTTAATGTATGCTGATGATGTGATTATTTTCTCTAATGGGAGTCAAAGATCAGTTCGGGTGCTCCAAACTATTTTAGACCAATATGAAATATGGTCGGGTCAGGCCATTAATAAACAGAAGTTCGCCCTGTATTGTTCGAATAAAATCTCCTCTTCTCGTAGGCGCCGTCTTCTCCTTAGTACATGTTTTGTGGAGGGGCACTTCCCTTTTCAATATCTTGGTGTTCCCATTATTCTAGGATGTCTAAAAATTTTAGACCTTGAAGGCATGATGAATAAAGTGAGAAAAAAACTTAATGGTTGGAAAATGTGGCTTCTGTCTTCTGGAGGGAAACTGGTTTTATTACGTCATGTCATTTCTAGTATGGCTCTTCACCTTTTTGCTGTTTTACAGGTCCCTCAAGCAGTCATCAAGAAGATTCATCAGATAATGAGTTCTTTCTTTTGGGGCGAATCAAATGGGAAAGACAAAAGGAAATGGGTGGCGTGGAAACATATTTGTAGACCTGTGACTGAAGGAGGGCTTGGGTTGAGGCATCTCAGGGACACTCAGACATCTCTACATATGAGGTTAGCTTGGAATCTTTTGCAAGGTAACTCTCTTTGGGCAAATTTCTTTAAGGCTAAATATGTGGGCTTGAAACCTTGGGTCCTTATTGATATTGATAAAGGATCGAGATTTTGGAGAGTGGTTTCTCGTTGTGTTCCTTTGATTTTGAATAATTATAAATGGAGAGTTAGAGATGGTGATATTTTTTTTTTGGTATGATAAATGGAGGGACAATGGTCCTTTGTGCAATGACCGGCCTATTGTGGGTCACCCTTTGTTGAAAATCAAAAAGTGTCAGTTGTCAGACAGTTGGGACGTGAACCTCCTAGGTTGACTCTTTGGTGATTATTTCTTGGTGGAATATGGGAAGGTGTGGGATTTGGTACCTGGAGGATTACTGGGAAGAGATTGTTAGTTTGACTCAAGTCATTACTTGTCGGTTTCAACATGTGTTACGTGAAGGGAATAAGATGGCGGATTGGTTAGCAAAGGATGGTGCAAATGGCATCGATTTGGTCTATACTAATAATTCTATTTTGCCTAGGGTCCTTAAAGGATTGTTGCGTTTGGACTTGTCTGGCATTCCTTCATTAAGACGTCGTTGATGTTTACTATTGCTAAGTTTATAGGCTTGTTTAGTTGTGTCTTCTTTATAGGCTTGTTTTGTTTGCTTATTTTGCTTTATGTTTTTTATGGTTGGTATTTGTAACCACGATATTCCTTCGCCACAAGTGAGGGCTTATTAATAAACTTGGAAAGGGGCCTCTATGTGGGTGGCTATCGGCTCTTTCAAAAAAAAAAAAAAAAAGATTGTGGAGGCAATTGCCACAATTCCATGAAGCTTAGGAGCACCCTTCTAACAAAAAAAGAAAAAATGCAATTGTTGATGCCTAAAAAATCACACAACAGGCCGAAAGGGGATAAAAAAGTCATTCCCGACCTGCTATGACGATTCGGGCCTCGATCGGTGTGGTCTGAAAGTCCCGGAGTGGACTGGTGCGGCTGTACGGTGTCAGTACGTATATCTATGCATGGCAGTGAAAGGAAAATAAGTGTAGAGAAAATAAAGGAGAAGAGACACACAAATATATGTAGTTTAGCATATTGCCTACGTCCACAGGGCGTTTGGAGAGGAAAAATCTATTATAATATACTTGTTTTACAGTCTCTCGTAGTCTCTGATCCTCACTGTACAATGGAGATCAGAGATCTACTTACTAGAGAAGATGTTCTCGCTAGAGCTTCCTTCGTGAGGTTGAAGAAGTTGCTGAAGAAGAAGTCGAAGTTCCTTTTTATCTGATTCCTCTTTCTACGTGCCTCCCTGCAGTGGTGAGGCATGACCACCCCTCCATTTGCATGTCTGACTACCTTTCATTTTCTCACTTTCTTTGACACTGTCCACATTTTCCTTCTAACACACTCATCTCCCTTGTCCATTCCTTGTCTCCACTTCCTCTCTCTTCCTTTATCTTCTAGTGACGGTCATTTGGTTGACTAGGCCTAGTCTGCCTGGACTTGGGATATTTTGTGCCTTCCAACAACGTTGCACAACAATGTACCAGTTGGATTGTAAAATCATCATTTAAAGCGATTTTTCTTTGGGATCTTTTCACAATCGTGGAGAATGGTAGGACCAATATATTTATTAGTCGTAGGGTATTTTTATCATTTATATTCTCAAATGCATGCTCGCTTGGAGGAGATGCATGCATGTGACACTACAAGAATTATGGGCTTTAGCCATGAATTCTTTTCCCAAGACACACGGTGGTGGCAAATAATTACCGAATCACACGAAAACCATTCGTGGAAAATAAAACAAACCTTTTCCCATAAAATTTAGTCGGCAAGTAAAACTTTGTGAGGAAAAGATATTTTTATGGCGAAACAGGATTTATTATGGCGAATTTTGTTCGCCGCAAATAGTTTGGGAAAATATTTGATCCATTTGTGGATTATAATCTTGTTACAACGAAGTTATTGACCTTTTGCGGCGACAACGGCGACATTTTGTCGCCGCAAATAAACTAACCTGGGATGTTTGGTTTTGCGGCGATATTGTCGTATGTTGTGGCGATTAAAAAATCGAAAAGATGATAAAATTAATATGCCCGCGTTTTCCCTCTTTCCCTTTCTTCCCCCATCCCCCCACCCCACCCCACCCCACCCCACGTCGCTCTCGTCTCTCTCTCTCTCTCTCTCTCTCTCTCTCTCCCTACGATTGTGACCCGCAACCTCACGGCCTATCTCTCGCTGCTACTACGACCCTCTCCCCCCCGCCGCGAGACCTCACCCAGTCACCTAGAGCCAGTCCCCCCACCCATCGCGACCTTAACCAGTTTGCCACCAGTCCCCCGCCCATCGCAACCTCACCCAGTTTGCCGCCAGTCCCCCACCCATCGCGACCTCACCCAGTTTGCCCGCCCTTCCCCAACCACTTCCGCCTGCCGCATTCCAGTAGATGCACTAGGTCGACACGGTGAGCCTCTCTCTCTTCTCCCTTCCTCTTCTCTCTGTATAATTTGTAGATTTTCCTGATTGTGTAATTTGTGAATATGTGTAATGTGAATCTGTGAATTTTGTGTTGATTCTATTGTGGAATGTGTAATCTGTGTAATTTGTGAATCTGTGTAATGTGAATCTGTGTATATGATTGTGTAACATATTGTGTAATTTGCCATCATATGGTTGTGTAAGATCTGTCTATGAAGAGGATGATGGTTGTGTAAAACATATTTTCATAAATTTCGAAGACTGAAATCCTGCCTTTGTTCTGATTGAAAGGTTATATACTAGGGAAGGACTGAGTCTCATATTATTTTCTGTTTTTGGTCTGCTCTGTTTCTACACGTTTCTCCTAAAGACAGATCCTTAAACCATTTTGCATCATTATTACTTCCTTTAGTTCAGTAGCTTTTGACATCTGCTCCAGCATATCTGCTTCTACTGAACTACTCTTTGAATTCTGATCTATTTACTTCATTGTCCTCTTGCAAGTCTTCACCAACTCAGTGAAGCATTCTGCCCTAAGCCACACAACACAAGAAGGACACCTCCCTTGCCTTAGACCCCTACAATCCTATATATATATAAATATATATATATATATATATATATATAAATTTTCATGCATTGAAGAATTCAACATTATTTTGTATGGGCATGATCTGAATGTTCTTGTGCCAGAATTTTTTTTTTTTTTGCATCTGAATTAACTAGCCTATGCGAAGCCCAAATCTTTGTGGTCTTTATTTCTATATCTGTGTCGAGTTCTATATTTTAGGTACCATATAAGTAATATAATCAACTGCATCACACTTTCTTGGATAAAAGAGCACAATAGAGCTGGATTTGACCACACCTTGGTATATGTCTGCTTGTTAGCGATGAGCAACATATAATTTGATATGTTCATAAGACTGTTCCTTGATATTTTCTAAATTTAGTGCTCAACTATAATGCCATGAGCCATAAGATTTGTTTATATAGAATTTATTAAGAGTTTAATTTGTTATACTCAGATAACACAAGTCTTGTACGAAGTTTGTGTTATCTAGTCTGTGTGCCTGATGAAAACTTCTTATTTGAGGGTATGCTTTCATAGTGTCAATGGAAGTAGGTTCTGGATGGAGAAGGAATTTGTACTTTCTCTGCTCCATCTTTTTTAATTAAGCAAAATGCTACTTTGACACCTAAATTTGACACCTCCTTTATTTTAATTTTCCTTTTAATATTTTTTTTACTTAATGGTTAATGAAGTAACTATTAGTGCATTGATATTTTTTTTATATATTTTTTAAAAATGTTTTAAAATGATAAAAAAAAATATATGAATAATATGAGTTGGAAAAAAAATAAAAAGACCAATTTGGCCTAGTGGTCAATTGGATCGGTGCTACTCAAGCAGTAAAGTAGCACCGCTCTTTAATTAATGGTAGGATTATGGGAAATATTTGAACATTTTCTTTTCTTTTTTTGTCCACATGGTTTTTCCCTCTTTTTCTCCCAAGCTGCCAGAAGACCACAGATGTCTGATTGTACGTGTTTTGCTGGTTCATGGCATTGGCTTGAGTAGTTTTCATCCACAATCGTCTATTTTTCGTACCTTTGCCATCCGTTCAAATTTGACTGTTAAGCGTATTCAATTTTTCGTTCATTTTAATGTTAAGTTTTAGGGAGAAACTAATTATAAAAAAAAAAGTCTAAGCGAGAAACTACAGGCTAATCGGGACCAGTTAATGTTAATCTTAATGTGTCTTAGGGACTAGTTAACTTAACTAGTTATCTTCGTGGATGATTTAGAACAGTGGCATTATTTTTTTATTTCTTTTGGGTGGCTATTTTTAGAGCCCACCATCAGTCTGAACTGGGAAATGTAAACACGATCTAGGATACGAGCATTATAATAATAGAATGAAACCTGGCATGTGAGATAGATGACTTTGAGAAGCTTATTACCTGGCAATTTTATATCAAACCAGTTTATTTCCAGCAGTAATCCACAATCCTCTCTTTCTAGCACCAACTTTGAATACGTAATGAGAAACCAGCAATGCCTTAATTAGCATCCACTGTTTTTTCGTTAACATCCATTTTAATTTTTAACATTCCATTCAATCCTTAATTCTTTAATCCCCAAACCACCATGATCTAATTGTCAACAAACCTTGTTTCCACTAACCAAATGAAACTCTTTTTCCACACCTTTGCACCCCATAAGAAGTTCTTAAATAAACTCTCAACTCTATTTTCAACCTTTATTGGAGGAGGAAAAATAGAAAGGAAATGGGTGGGCAGGTTAGACAAAGTACTTTTTATAAGTTTGAGTTAATCTTCCCCCATAGACAAGTAGATCCTCTTCCAACCAGCTAACCTCCTTTCAATTTTTTCTATCACCCCATCCCATATGTCTATAGCTTTAAAAGAGGCCCCCAAAGGAAAATGTAAGATACCTCAAAGGCAGTGAAGAGATTCTGCACCCCAGTAAGTTAGCCAAAACTGATAAATTTAGTAAAACTGCACCCACAAACATCAATTTCAGACTTCAATAAATTAACTCTTAACCCTGAAGCAGCTTCAAAACATAGCAATAATGCCCTCAACGCACGTATGATCTTTTCAGTAGCATTACTTTAACAAATATAAAAAGCCATATGCACTATTCACATCAAGAACAATAACGTAATGGCACATGTTAAAATGCACATCAACATTTTAAATAACATTGTGTTACTCTGTCAGTTAATTGCAAAGATATTAAAAGTAAATAGTTTAGCTAAAATTACCGTCAAAACTTCAAAAAATACTTGTCTAGGTGGATGGCTTGACAAAGGTTGAATGACAACTTCATAGCAGTTGGAGTATGATAATTAGGGTGAAACTCATCACTATTTTTTGCCACTTTTATTTTTTTCTTCCAATTTTTTCTTCTTTTCTATAAAGAAAGAAAGATAGAAAAATTTGATGTGACACGTTGAGGGTTTTGGTATAGAAGAACTCTTTACCAAATACATAAGCATGCCTAGGAAAAATGTCTTGGTTCCAGCTACCTTTTAACCTCATATATACTTTCTAAAACTAGTATAGGAGACCCATATATGCCTTTCCATGATTAAAACTTGTATTGCTTTGGTGCAACAAAAATAGATGTAACAAAAGTTCATACATTGATTATTTTCCTAATTAGTAATTAATACCAGTATTATTTTAAAAATAATACTTAACAGAAAGTGGGAGCTATGAATCCCAAACACAAATAGCAGCACATAAAGGGGCCAAGAATGGATCAAGGGAGGTGTGGGGGTTTAAGGAAGGCTCTATTTTTTTGAGAGGAGATATTGGCCTGTGCTGATGATCATTTTTCACAAATAGATTTGGCTACATCATAAGATCCATGGACCACGTAATAACTTGGTCGGATGATGAAAATCGATCATTTAGCATGGTCGATGTAACTATTTCAAATCTCTGATCTATATATGTACTTGTATCTTGTAGTACTGAAGGAACACATGATCTTCGTAAACGTTACACCGATATTGCCTGGAGAACAACCCACAGAGTCATGTGGACATTGTTCAACTCAAGTCTAAATTATTTTGAAGCACATGAACATGATGATAATCTCTTTCAAAATATCATTCATCTCTCCCCATGCATTTTTCCCTTACTTTTTTGTGCTTAGCTTGGTAACTTGCAGTGATATCAGTTGATCTATTTCCATGTCAACATCTTATAAATCACCAATACTAATGCCTTCTTTTGGAAAGTTTGGTAAATCTCACATATTTTGGTGTATGCAGTGAGCTGGGTGGCCCCATATATGTATGACAAATGAGTGAATTAATTAAGGTAACACCCGTTAGATTTGTAACATGTCATGATTTGCCATGTCAAAGAATATATAAACATAAAAATAATGTTGGAAGTACTAAGTTTTACTACATATATAGGCTTCACAAATTGAAGTTTGGCCAATCAAAAGTGACTATAAAAAAAGAGTCAAATCAATGTTTATTAATTACATTATTTATGCAAGATACCTCAAAGACAGTGAAGAGATTTTGCACCCCAGTAAGTTAGCCAAAACTGATAAATTTAGCAAAACTGCAGCCATAGACATCAATTTCAGACTTCGATAAAGGATGCCTCCAAACCCCGAATCAACTTCAAAACACAACAATAGTGCCCTCAACGCACGTAAATTATCAGAATTAGGCGAACTAAAAAACATGTATCATCAGCCAATAATAAATTACAAATCTTTAGACTTTTTCCTTGTCTCATTCACCCACCACAAAACTGGACAAAAAATTACCCTCCACAACCTACTCAATCATTCTACTCATGGCGTCTATAATCATAACTTCATGAAATAAAGGGGGAAATGGGATCGCCTTGCCTCAAACAACGGGAATTACAAAAGAAACCAGTCTGTTCTTCATTCACCAAAATAGAAAATTCTGAAGTTGATACACAATGCTTTATCCATCAGCACCATTAAACTCCAAAGCCATATCTCCTCAACAGATAGTCAAGAAAATCCCAGCTTGCCCTTTGGCATAAGCTTTTTCCATATACATATGTCAGACCTGGCAATCAACATTTTCTTCTCAATTTAGTTTATAAAAACAAAATGGTAGCTAGATATAGAGATACTTAGTACTGGCTATTGTGTTTATAGGTAAAAATGAAATATAATTAGAAAGACGTAAAGTTTTCCATGTAATTTGATTGTTCTTTGTTGTAGTTCACCCCCAAGCAATTTAGATATGTGAGAAAGAATAAAAACTCTAAGCTAGTTCGTGTGAAAAAGGAATGAGATGGAATCTTGTTACCCCACAATTGAATAAACCTTTTGAGGTATGTCGTAGTGGCATGTTTCCCTTGTTTAATGCTCATCAAAAACAATGAGCATTGTCTGAAAACACGTGCAGTTATTTCATGTCCCTTATTCTCATGTCTTTGAATTCCAAAGCTTGTCTCCAAGTATGGAGACTAATATTTACACTTTTAGTCTTGCCTAGTCATTGCACTAAATCTTCTTGGACCTAACAATCTATTTTCTACTAGTTGGTCACCTACATAAGATGGATAAGGCTTGGATGCGTATCAAAGATAGATTGCAATCCAATGAGTATGCTGAATGTGTTAGACAATTCCTCGCTATGGCGCAAACCAACACACCCAGATTTGATCACATTAGGTGTCCATGTAGGAGATGTCGGAATAGATCTTTCTACTCTATTCATATAGTCGAAGATCATTTGTTCATCATAAGGATTGATCTAACTTATACGGAATGGATATTCCATGGAGAAGATGATCATTTCCTAGATGCTACATTTTCTGACGAAGAAGCAGATGATGCATCTGCTTACAATGACTACATTGATGATGTCGACGAGATGTTAGATGACATTCGTCATGGGTCATTTATGGATAATTCATCTAGAAATGAAGGAAATGCAAACTCATATGATCAACCATCCACCTCGTATACTCCAACAAATCTTAATTTTGAGGAGTTGGTAGCCGATTCACGACATCCACTTTATCCTTCATGTGATATGTAACGCCCCGTACCCGGAAGGGTTGGAGAATTACTACCTGTAACTTACAAACCTGTCTCTTCAAGCACCTAAAACTCCAAAGACTTCATGAATAGCACACAATTTCATATTTCCAAATAACCATAAAACAAACTCCATAAATCATCATTACAAAATAGCATAAACCAAAGGGGTCCACAATTTTTCAATAATCTCAACGAAATAAAACGCTACGTTTTTAAATCTCAATAGGTCCAAACAACTCAAAGTACTTCAAATACTCAAGTTATACCCTTCTACTAACAATGGGACTCGACCTTCTATCCATATCTAGTCAAGCTCCGATTTCTAATCCGGACCCCTAGCTGGGTAATCAATGTCATTCGAAAATATATGAAGATAAGGGGTGAGTTATCCACAACTTAGTAAGTGGAGAACATATACTAGTATGTAAACATGAGCCATTTTTAGCAAGTTTGGTATGCAGAACTAAAACATTTCATTTTCATATACACATCTCGAAACATATTATCAGAAAAATCAGAGCGACTTTTCAATCTTTCCATATTCATAAACCATTTTCATATTCAAAGTAAAAAAAATAAAAAAAATCACTTTGGAATAACATAACTGTGCACCTTCATCTTATCATGTCATATACCATGTTTAACTCCCGCTATCCCAAGTGCCAAACCATGCAGTATCATATTGTGAAACTTCTCCTTTTTAAATCTCGAAACCCCGAGTGTGCACACAGGAAATGACACATAAAATACCACTTTGTTCCCAAAGTGGGTGCACTCATATCATATCATATCATGTTGGTACCAACCATATCACATGAACTAATATCATTATATCAGAACCATATTCAGAATTAGAATCAAAACAGATAAGTATGCTAAAGGTTTTCATTTCCATATCATAACAATACACATGCTGAACACATTTATATCATTTTTAGATGATCAATAACAGATCCAAAATATTTCATATCACATGTATAAAAATCTCAATTTTCATATTCGTTTTTTTTTGCACACTTTAGAAACATGTTCATGTTAAATATGGCTCACGTCTACACTTTTCATGTCAAAAACACTTCTTTAATCTTTCATACATATTTCATGAGTGAATAAAAAACATATACTGGGGTTGTTTTCACCTTTTCTTTTTAAAATAACATGCACGATTTTACAAACCAACCTCAGTTCATTTCTTTTTATGCAAATCTAGCATAGGAAACCCGCTTACCTGGACTTCTTAGCTTTTCAAAAATTTCCTTAATAATGCCGAACAAAATTAATCGCCACCTACAAGATAATCACGTAAATTTTCATAAATTTCTAATCAATCTTGTATTTTAATATTCAAGCCTAAAACTTCTAAAAAAAATCCATTTTTAAATTCCTCAAACCTAAAATTCTCATTATTCCTAAAATACCAACATCCACTACTCAATATCCAACATAATAACTCAGACCAAAATATTAAATTCTAACTTATTTATGATTGAGGTCCTACTATGATTTATAAAACTAAATAACATAACTATATCGAAATTATTATAAATAGATAATCATACTTTTGTTTAAATAAAGAAAAAAATATTCTTTTAAAAGGATTCACAAATAAGATTTTGCACTAACTGATCATTCCAAAAATTTATTAGTAATTACTTAATAAATATTTCGATAAAAATATCAATCTCTAAAAAAAAATACCAACTTAACAAAATAGACCCACATATGCCTAACTCCCAATAAATGAATAAGTCACATGCAGCCCACGTTGCACAAAAAAAAAAAAAAAAAAAAAAATACACAGTCAGTTGATGTATTCAGACAGAAATAGGGAAAAAGGTAATAACACCCTTCATCTACTTGGTAACTCGTGACCCAACATTTCCCTTTTAAGTAACTACAAACAACAACAACAAAAATAAAAACTAGCAGAGGCCAAAAACGTGAGCAATGGAAGGGACTAACCCACGAAAAGAAAAATTGAGGTAGTGGCACCATGGGAGCGCGACGGATGATGGGTTGAGGTGGTAGGTCTTCCTCGGAGGCGTCGCACAGGGAGAGAGAGAGAGAGAGCTGCAAATGAGGGAGCGGTATGTGAGAGAGAAGACGGAGGGAGAGTAAACCGAAGGAGGAGACACGGCGAGGGGGTGATAGTGGCTTACCGAGAAAACTGAGGTGGCGTGCGGCGGACTGGGGGTGATGGTAGTCTTCACCGGCCGTTTCTGTGGGGTCACAGCAAGGATGAGCTTTCAGTGGAGGGTGATAGCAGCGGCTTAAGGTGGTTGAACTGCTCTGTTTTTGGCTACCAAAACAAAGGAATACAAAGCTTGCAATAGAGGCCACGGGGGCGTTAGGCGGTAGCTTCGTATGGCTGGGCACGGTGGTGAGGTTTGGACTGAGTTTCATAGTAGAGAGTGATGACCGAACGGTTTGGGGTGGCTGAGGCGTGAAGAGAATAGAGGAAATAAAATTAGGGTTGAGAAAAACTTAACATATATATAGGCTATAAATAGAAAACAGAACAAACCTAAAATAAAGGGAAGGGAAACGTGCATGAAAAAGGAAAGATGGCGTGAACTCGTGTGATGGAACCTAGAAACGTTATCCACGTAGATGGGTCTGGCAATGAGTTGGGTTTTACATGATAAGTTCTCAAAGCTATCATTTATCGTCAAGTTGCTTCACATCAAAAGCATTGATGGTTGGACCGTCAAGTCATTTGACATGGTGATAAAGCTCTTGTAAGCTGCATTTCCCAATGCTCTATTCCTGACTCATATAACGATGCTCACCGCTTGGAGTGTGGCTTGGGTTTTAGTTAGAAAAAGATATATGTGTGCCCAAATGATTGTGCCTTGTTTTGAAAGGAAAATGCATCGTTAAATGAGTGCCCTAAATGTAACGCATCTAGGTGGATTGCATGCACAAGTAAGCAATGAAGGATACTACAAAAAGTTCTCCGATATTTCCCCCAGAAGTCGTGCTTGCAAAGGCTATTTATGTCAAGGAAGACAGCCTAAGCCATGAGATGGCATGTAGAAGCTAGGGTTGACAATCCGACATGCATGCGACATTCAGCAAATTCTAGTGTGTGGAAAGACTTTGATCATAAACATGAGAGGTTTTCCCAAGATCCTCGCAGTGTTAGAGTTGATTTGGCGAGTGATGGGTTTAACCCATTCAATAACTTGAGCAAACCGTACAGCATATGGCCAATACTACTTGTTCTTTACAACTTGCCCCCTTGGTCATGCATGAAAGATCCATACACCATGTTGTCCTTGTTAATCCCTGGCCCTAAGTCACCAGAGAATGATATTGATATGTTCTTACGTCCTCTTGTTTAGGTTGCTTGCAGTGCTACTTTGGACTATCAATAACTTCCCCGCATATGCCAATCTTTCCGGGTGGAGCACAAAGGGCAAGTTGGCATGCCCTTCATGTACAGTTGACACAAATTCACAATGGTAGGTACATGGACACAAACATTGCTATATTGGTCATCGACGATGGTTGCCACTAGATCACATTTGGAGACGGAAAAAAAATTCTTTTAATGGGTACAAAGAGCATCAACTCCAACCATCAAGGGTCGAGGGAGAGGATTTGCTAGAACAATTACGTGGGGTGTCACATGTCCAGTTTGGTAAATCTTCTTTGAAGAGGAAACGAACTCACAATCAACTAAGCAGGACAAAATGTCTACATTTTTTGAGCTTTCGTACTGGTTAGACTTGGGGTTGAGACATAACTTGGACGTTATGCATATTGAGAAAAACATATGTGATAATATGTTGGGACCTTTGCTCAATATTGAAGGGAAAACCAAGGACTCCGCCAATGCGTGTAGGGATTTGGCTAATCTTGGACTAAGAAAAGAATTGCATTTACAACATGATGGCGATCGTATTTCTATAAATCCTGGTTGCTACATGTTAAATTTAAATGAGCGAAGAAAATTTTGTGCATGGTTGTCAGAAGTGAAATTTTCGAATGGTTTTGCCTCAAACATTGCACGGTGTGTTAGTGTTAGTGATGGAAAAATCAAAGGAATGAAGAGCCATGATTGTCATATCTTTATGCAAGCACTGTTGCCGGTTGTTATTGGTGGGTTCTTACGGCCCGATGTGCGTCAAGCCATAATAGACTTAAGCTCGTTCTTCAAAGAATTATATTCACGAACTTTGCCCTTATCAATGTTGCATTAGCTTCAAGCTAATATTCCTATTATCTTTTGTAAACTGGAAATGATATTCCCTCCCACATTTTTTGATGTCATGGTGCACCTAGCCGTTCATTTGCTAGAAGAGGCATTGCTAGCAGGACCCGTGCAATATAGATGGATGTACCATTTTGAAAGGTATCTAGGGAAGTTCAAGCGGTACATTCGCAACAAAGCCCGTCCAGAAGTCTCAATTGCTGAGGCATATGTTCATCTCGAGTGTCTTACATTTTGCTCTATGTATCGTCGCGATATTGAGACTAGATATAACCGAGAGGAATGCAACAATGATGTTGTTGGTGGTTCGAATGAGTCAGGAAATGAGCCTTGTTTATCTGTTTTCTCACAAAAGGTTCGACCACTGGGGACAACAAGCTCTAAGAAATTGTCTGACACACTAATGGCCAAGGCCCGATGGAATGTACTTAATAATTGCACGGAGGTTGAACGATACATAGAGTAAGTACAACATACTTGGAAAGTTTTTGCATTAACTTCAGTTTATAGTTTTTACTCTCCTGGTAATGTTTGCTCACACATATGCAGGGAGCACTATAACATATTGAAAGAAGAAGACCCTCATAACATCGATCATAGGCACCAGAGTCAATTCCCATTATGGTTCAAATCACATGTAAGATACCAAACTACTTAGCATACACATGTTTCCCTTCTATATATAATGATAAAAAACGATTGTTTTGTGTTTTCTTATGTCCTAGATTCGAGAGTTGCTAGCAATTAGGCCAAGTGAGGTAACCGATGACATATATGCATTAGCATGTGGTCCAGATTCGTGGGTCGCATCATATGCCGGATGCATAATGAATGGAGTTCGCTTCCATACGAAAGATCTTGAAAGGCATTGCAGCATCCAAAACAGCGGGGTGGTGGTTCATGGCGAGCACCATGGATCCCCTATTGACTTCTATGGAGTGTTGCATGATATTATAGAAGTATGCTATATTGGTTGGCGTAAGGTTTATTTGTTTAGTTGTGTTTGGTATGACGTTGGCCACCCGAGAAGGGGGATAGGTGTGAGGGACCACTTGACGATAGTGAATACTACTAGGCACATGTATAAAGATGAGCCTTTCACCCTTGCATGACAAGCATTGCAAGTGTTTTATCTCACGGATCTAACATTGGGGGGAAGTTGGCAGGTTGTACATAAGATTACAAATAGGAATGTTTACAACATTCGCTTGATGACTGTTGTTAATGATGAGAATGATGATGACGACTCATCTGGGGGTGAAGCAGAAGATGATGGTTACACAGATCTCCATAACTATCCCCATATTCTCGAGAGTGAATCAGCCATGGGTGATCTATTGAATCGAGTTGATGAAGAGAATTTGCCCATTGATCCAGCAATCATATCACGTTGAGTCCCGTCCGAACTAGTTGACAATGATTCATTTATTGATGATAGCCCACTAGACGATGAGTTGGGGATGGATGACATAAATGACGATGATAACTCCAATAGCGAGTCTGGGCAACATCTTCATGAGGAGACAGATGATGATGACTGTAATATTAATGACGTATTGAGTATGTCAATTTAAGTTCAAATTCACAAGGCAGACATGACTTGCTCGATATATAGTATACTGAATTTAGAGCAACATGATATATAATCCATATGTGTGATGAACAGTTGGGTTGCCTGCATCCACTCTCTCCATTCATGCATGAATAAACTATCCATGAGCACCCATTGTGGTACCATGCATTATTGTCATGGTTTCCATTTCACAACCCATGATATCAG
This sequence comes from Juglans microcarpa x Juglans regia, assembly GCF_004785595.1. NCBI lineage: Eukaryota > Viridiplantae > Streptophyta > Magnoliopsida > Fagales > Juglandaceae > Juglans > Juglans microcarpa x Juglans regia. Next base: position 6,009,475 of record NC_054607.1, read on the forward strand.
TAAAATTGTTATCTACAACTTACTAATGTATTGATAACCTATTCTATTAGCTGACTACTATATACGTGGCTATTGCAGACATCGCGTGACTTCAATTGTCGATATCGATGAAGGTGGGTGAGATGTAAATGTAAGAACCAAGTTGTGACAATTGCTCACCAATACATCAGGTATTTTATAATTAACTACATGAGTACTATTATTTGGACGTTGTTGGTTCATCCTTGAGGGTAGGTTTTGCGTAAAACATGTGATTATCTTTAGTGGAAGTTTGTGGATTCAAGAACTATTTAGCCAATAGCCTCCCGGGGAAAACACGTGGGATTCGTTTATTATCTATTGTATAAGTCTTGGTTGGATATCATATGTCCAGACATCTAAGTTTACCAGATGAGTTTAGATGAGTGTTGTGTCTAAGATGAGTGTTGCGTCTAGGCTGTTGGTAGATATTAAATTTTACTAGAGGTTGTACAAAAATGTTGTTTTACATTTAAGAAGAGCTGTAACATGTGCCTATAACATGTTAATAGTGATATGGATGAAGAAAGACAAATCTTGCATTGGCATTTTAAACTTAGGAAGCATACGAGGTTGTTAGCTACGTAAATGAAGTAAAGAATTACTCATGTGATTCTAAATTACATTGTGTGCAGATACAATCGTTACTTTAAATCAAGAGATGTTCTTGATCCACCTACATCAAAGGTCGAGGCACGGAAGTTGTTGCAATGGGATGATGAGCGATTTCTTTGAAGTGCCAGCTAGGGGATGTAGGAGATCCACGTGTTTACCATGCAATATTTCGTTAAATGGAGTTATATGGCCACAAAATGGGGTTGATGTGTAAATGTATAAGTGAATAATATTCAAACTGCATATGATGACATAGTATCTAGATTGGACTCCAGATGGATAACATAGATTGTAACAGAGGGTTGTAAATTAGGCTAGACTTTATGAAAAAAGGGCTTGGAATGCAAATCAGGAAATGCAAACACAGTAGAGCTATATGCAAAAACCCCAAAAGTCTACATAGATATTTAGGTGAGGTTAAGCTGGCTGAACCAAGAATATAAACAAATCTCCTAAGCAAATAATTTAAGAAGAGATCTCAAAATGAAAGCAATTTAAACTTCATGCACCTAACCATATATGTTATTAATGTGACATGTTAATTTTTAACATATGTTAATGTGATAAGAAAAGACACATTAAATATGAGGTTTTGCTGGCTCAATCAGGTATTATGGACAAATCTCCTAAGCACAAAAATTAGTCATGTATTACAAATTAAATAAATTTAATATTCGTGCACCTAAATCTTTTTTGACACGGCAGTATAATTTATGTACAAAGGTGTTGTACAAAGGTGTATTACGTTATGTTATGTACAAATTTAATATTCATGTATTACGCTATATTATGTACAAAGGTGTTGTACAAATTAGTTTCAAAGGCAAAAATGATAAATCTTTTTTGACACTGCAGCATAATTTATGCAAAGAAGAATTTTATAAATTACAATATAACGTAATTATTTTGGTAAATGTTGCAATGCAAGGTGCAAAATGAGACTAATGCATATAACTTTGAATTCGTGTATGGAGAAGAGCAGTAGATAAATTTACATGTATAAAGAGGCTGTAGATTGTATAAGGGCGGGATAGTAATTTTAATTTGGGGGGGGGGGGGGGGAAATGGCGCAAGGGGTCATATCCTAGAGCAGATGGCTTCCTCTGTTTCCTGGACAGCTGGCAATTTCTTGATGGTTTGGTTGGACTTAATTTGTAATCTGCTTTTCCATGAAGAGAAACTGAGTGAAGTCATTTTGGTAGTCTAGAAAAGAAAGCTCATTTGCCATCATTCTTGTTCCAGCGAGAAAGCTCCCAGTTCCAGTGGTTAAATCTTGAGGCTGTCTTCATTTCCACCAAGGAAAGCTGCTTCTCTTCTTCCACTAAATAGACAAGATCAAGTATATTCTCTCCTTTAATCAGGTACACGCAATCCAGACCCAAAACAAGGTACAAGCAGTTTTGCTTTTCTAATTTATTCCTTATCCTCCTTCTGCCTTGATTGATAATTTCTGCACAGTATTTAGCTATGTTTTACACAGTATAACTACATATATACATTTCATTTCAACTATTTTTTGTTTCTTGACTTTGGGATTATTTAGAATATTGGGCTGCAAATGCAAGTCTGCCAACACACTTTTAGACATTTCAGTTTTAAATTTTGCATTTCAAAAAGGTATAGAACACAGATGTGCCAGCACTTTTGGCATTTGGAAAAAATCTTATTGGGTATCAAATAGATACCGTAAAAGCTAGTAGAGATTATTGTCTGTTTTCTTAGATATTTCCCTATAAAGATGAGATTTCAATAGAGACTATAAAGTGTCATCCACCTCTATTTAATACATAGATGTAAGATACATGGTTGATTGTTAAACAAAAACATAACTTCATTCAAGTTTTGGTTTTGAAAATTTCATATCTGTAATAGTAATACACTTTATAAGAAGTTAGTAATTAAGTTAAAATCTACTTATAAAAAAAAAAAAAAGTTAAAACCTAATAGACATGCTAAATGGATGGAAAAACAACAAGTATATAAAGTCATACATCCAGCAGAATTAGTCTTTTGGTAGATTAAGAGCTTCAGCTTAAAAAAATGTTCAATGAGCAAGAAATAAAAAAATAACAACTATATTTTTCAAAGTTTAATAAAAAATGCAACACATATGGAAGTTGCCTCTAACTTTTATCGATTTGACAATAACCTGAAAGGCACTTCAGAATCCTACAAGGGGCAACATTTGCACATTCCCATTACTATTGATTTATCTATAAACCCCACAAAATGAATTACAACAGCAATTATATCCATTAAAGCTTCTTAGTTAATAAATGTATGATCTAAGGTGGGTGAATATTACTTGCAATATTAGTAATATTCGAGATACATATATGTGTAGCAGTGAACATCAAACATTATAAATCTGTTCATCCATAAAGGCATGTTCTCTAGTGGTCTATTTATAATGATTTACTCATTATCCAGAGGTTGAATGATCTATTATCTGGGTTTAGTATGCAAATAGTATATTAAAAGGTGCGTACTAGTGTTTTGTTTGCTACATGTTACAACGTTCTTCAATTGAATTCAAGCAAAGGCAAGGATATGGAGATCTGTAAAGAGGGGAAGGAGGGGGCGACTCTGACACTCAAGACCGATCATATGTAGCACTCCAGATTCAGAAGTATTGCTTCCGAGAAATATTTTACGAGACGAGGTGGAACCAAAAGAGTCGACTCAGGCAGTAGGAGGTGCAGGCATACAAGAGCGCATGGAAGCAGCACAGGGTGGATAGGGGAATATTAATACAGGTAAGCCTTTCATAGTACTCATAACTTATGCATCTTTTGTGATCAATTCATAGAGGAGTCAAATTGGAGCATTTATTCTGGTTTGTGGATCGTATTTTAATTCTTGATTTACCTCCATAACTTTTCGAGATATAGATCCACCTATTCAGAAACGGGGTCGAGGGACTGCGCGGGGCACACTATTTAAACGCCTCCGGAAGGTGGGTAAGGTTCCTTTGGATATAAAGGATGGCCATCGAGGTCTTTCATGCGAGAATGCCTCCATCTTCATTGGTCGAGTTACATGGATCATTAAAGTATATGTCGACATGAGGCATGAAAGTTGGAGTTTTGTACCTGAGGAGAAATAAGAGCTGGTTGACCGTGTTAGGGTAGGAGAGTTATTTTATAGTAACCAATTAAAATGTAGTTCTTGACTCATTTCGCTTATAGTGAGTTTGCTGAAAATATGTAACAACAATCATAACTGAACTTGCAGGCTGATTTTGTATTGGATTGGGGGAAAGACAACCATCGGGAAATGGTTGTGTTGCATTTGTCTGAAAAGTATAATGCATATCATTATGAACTGCACAAAATCTACCAAAAATATGGATCGCATGAGGAGGCCCTTTGTGGTGGGACACCCATGGTGGAGAAACCTGTTTGGGACTTGCTTTGTGAGAGGTGGGCAAGCAAAACATTCAAGGTATATATGCCTTAAATTTCAGCTTCAAGTATTGCTATCGATGTTACCCCATATTTTTTTGGTTTGTGTTAGTTGTGATATATATATATGTGTGTGTGTGTGTGTGTGTGTGTGTGTGTGTGTATAGATATATATACTGCTGCCATTTTAAATTACAGTAGCAAATGTGAAAAATGTTTATTTGTTTTTTGGGTAAAAAATGCAGGAGAAGTCACGAAGAAACACGTCAAATAGGCAAAAGAGAATGTTTGTGCCTTTTATGATGTATTTAGTGAGTATTATAAATATGAAGAGACTTGAATATTAACATATATGGTTAATGATGTGTGGCAGCAGGAGACAACACCAAATATGGTCGATTTCTATAAACAAACACATTGGTCAGCACGGAAGGGCAAATTCTTGAATGTCACAACTGAACACAATTATGTGGGAAATACTTGTGTTTGAATTAACTTGTGTTAGACTATAAATTAGATCAAAATTAACAGGATATTTGATTTTCTGTCATATTATTTTCAGAATATCATGGTGGAGAGATTGAATGAAAAAGATCTCGAGGAGGACTATGATGAAGCAGCGGCTGACATTTTCAAAGACGTGTTAGGGTTCAAATCAGGGTACGCATAGGGGATGGGGCACATGGTCATTCCTGACCCCTCTCCTTCAATGAAGAAGAACAAAACTTTTATTCGTCTAGCGGAGGAAAATGAGCGGAATAAGAGTGATGCGGAAATGTATAAGAGCAAACTAGACCAGATGATGGCTGATATTGTGGCATTGATGAGAAATTTTTCTGAATACGAGAAAGAAATTAACTTTCGAGTATCGAAGTTGGAGCAAAATACTGAGTCTCATAGAGAGACTTAGCAGGATGCTTAGGCGTCCCAAGTCCAGTATATATTTTTTGTGGACTTTTTTGTGGATGAAAACAGTCCAATGGCCATTGGGGTTTGTAGAAATGCAAATATTTCCCTATTTGCAGTGAATATCACTATTTGTTAGGTTGGGTATGTTAGAACCAGTGCAGGAAAATTAACAGGAGTTTTGGTCTATTTTTTGCTAGTGTTTTGTATTGGATTATGATATGTAAGTCATGACTTTTGAATGTCTTGCTGCTTCAGAGAGACTTGTGGTTATGAATGGGTGATTCCTTGCTATAATTTGTGCATATTATTCTCAGTTTTGTACACTGTGTATATATTAAACCAGACCACGTAGGCTAATATGATTTTTGCTTTAGTTGTATGCATGTTTAAGTTGTCTCAAGTATAACTTAACTGGAAAATTGATGAAAGGATAGAACAATAGTTGGTGGAGATACAGTAAGTTAAGGTTGCTGGCAACATTCGCATTGGAAGGATTTGATAGCAGAACGTATTAATTTTTCAGCCCATTTCCTATTTTTATTCAAGTTAATTATGCTGGTCTACATGGTGGATGACTTGTCATACTACATCCTTGGTTGGTAGATATTTGAAGGTGTTAAGGTGCAGAATGGAGTTTAGTTAGTGTCATTCCCATGTTATTATAAGACTATGGTTCTCAAGTAGCTTAGATCAACTTCAAATTAGTTGGATATGCACTCTGGTCAGAATATAACTCTATTTTGGTCTCTCTCAGTAGATATAATGTTCACATGTTACATTCAGGTTGTAATTCAAATATACAATTCGGACATGGTCAGTACTAAAGTTTACATTATATATATATGTGTATATATATTGATAGTTGAGCCAAAGTTACATGAGACTAATGGCCATGTAAAAAAGATATAGTTTCATAACTTTATTCTATTATTCCAGAGAGACTTGTGGTTATTATGTTGATCATAGTAGGTGTTAGAAAACTCATAATTGGTTGTTATTGACATTTACAAATACTTAGCTGAAAAAATTTGTAAGCCATTGGGTGGTTTGGTTGGTTTAAACTAGTTGGTTTGTGGGGGCACCAAGCTCAAAGACTATTCCATGCATGCTTTAGTTACCTACATTAAGTCACCCAGATTATCCATGCATGATGATCACAGAAGTTTTCTAATTTGGTCCATGCTTGATGACTTGTCAGCCATGAGAACCATAACTAATTGACAAGAAATATGTAGTGACGGGCAGGAGCAAGTAATTGAATAAATCATCATGTATATGTCACTGCAGTATTTAAAATAGCATACAAGTTGGTAGATATATATATATGTATATATATATATATATATATATATATATATATATATATATATATATACTTTCATGCTTTATATGAATACAATAACTTATTACTTATCAAAAAAGTATATATATCTACCAACTTGTTCGAAATTATTTTGAGATTCAACTCCCACGACATTTGGCATTTTCCATGCATGACCCTAGGATATTCTTTTTGGGAAGCCTCATGATTTGTGATTAATGCACTATGAAAATAATTAAACCTGTGTACAACATGTTACTTCCTCCACCATGTCACTTATTACTTATATGGATAATTAAGCCTCATTATTTGTGATTCAACTCTTGATATCATTAGTAAGCTTCTCAACCCATGTCACTTCCTCCACCATATAAGTATTAATATCAATGGACATAGTTCTCATCAGAAACATTTCCCATCAACTCCCAACATGATGGCCAGACTTAGGAATTGGTGCATGAAATGAAGGGGGATTCAAAACCTCGACGTCAGCTTTTATTTGACCAGTTCTTTAATATAATTGTTAACTATTTGCTGTAATTTCCTTTGGTTTTGCTATTGTATTGTTCTAGCTAGTACCTTTGCCTTAAATAAATGTTTTCTATTGGCTAATACAGTTAAACATGGATGACAATTTTTTCAGGTGGATTTTAGGACACCATGCTTTGTGGATCAAGAGGGGAATATTAATGATGTTTTTAAGAATGAAGATTGTCTCAATGAATCTGCATTACTGTCACATGAGAGGTTTACTGCAGTGATGTCTTTTAGTCCCAAACATATCATCCATACTGTTGGCCTGTACTTTGGTTATATTTGCAGACATAATTGTATTTTGATGGCCTTAATTGAGTGGTTAACCTAGTGGACAGATTTGTAAAGTACAATATTAATTATGTACGTATAATATATGTTGGTAATCTGAATTTTTGGTTGGATTAGTTTTTTTGGTGTTGGTTACATTTGTTGATGGATTATTGTGTTGAGAGAGGTTCAATACAGGCCTATTTGTGGGATAAATGTAGGAAGAGTAGATTTTTGGTTGGATTGTTTGTGGGATTGATTGGCAGGAAACCGATTTTTTTCATAGTGGCAAACATTAATCAGTAAAAACTTTTTAAGAAGAGTTGATTTGGTGGGAAAACAGGTTAATGAAACAATTGTATTTCCCACGACTAATATTCCTGGGTTATTATCTTTTTCGACCGATGACTTTGATGGAAAATATTTAACAAAACTGAGTGAAAAATTTTATTCCCACCGACAATTGTAATGAGAAAACATCTTTTGCCATGAATTAATACCCGTGGGATATAGTAATGATCGCTTTTGCTACGAAATGAGCTTAATCGGCAATAACCATTTACAATCACTCCAGTTCATAGCAATTGCTCTTTTCCCACCAATTGATTGTGATGGGAATAGCCTATTTCCACCAAAAGTCACCATCCGGAGTAATTTTTTCCAATGAATGAATTGGTGGGTAAAATTTAAAAGACATCACTTTTGCCACGAAGTAAATTTATGGATATAGTAGATTTTCCACGAACTACTGCCATGGATAATGATATTATTACTGACCATGAGTTGATGTTAATGAACTTATTTGTCACGAAGTTAAAATGCTTTATCCACAGTTCATGTCGTGGCAAAAAAGGTGGTTTTACCCACGAAATGGAAATTTGGTAGAAAAAGTATATTTCCCCACCCGTTTTATTCCACGAGTCTCTCATGACAAAAATTGGTGGGAAATGTTTCTTTTCTCACGAAGTATACACTTTTTTCGACTGCAGCCCCTCCTTAGAAAAAAATAAGATTTGTTGTAGTGCATTCAAAATTATTAATATGCAATATTCATGAATGTTATTTTGAATGCCTGCATGTATGCATGCGTGAACGATACGTTTGAAATCATGTGGTGTTTTCAAAAGCATGCAGCATGCATGCAACACGTAATAAGTACGTATTTCCAATCTGAACGAATTAGAAACCAATCTTTGACGTTCAAAGGAACACAAATGTCTTTATTCAGAGCTAGAAGATCAATACATGATATACTCGTTCGATGAGTCTTTTCAAATATTGTCAAAAGTCACTGCACGCATGCATCACTACAACAGAATGTGTGTTTTGTGACAGAGAAAACTGTCACAAAAAAATGGTAAACTATCACTAAACATATTTGGAAACCGTCACTATGACCGTCACCTAAAGTGTGTCACAGAAAATATTTGGTGACGGTTTACTGTTCAACCGTCACAAAAAATATTTTTAGTGACGGTTGGAAGTGTTCCGTTCGGTACAATGTTCGAAAGTTCCTTTTTTTGTGACGGTTATGAACTATCACAGAAAATCACGTTCGGACGTAAAATCAAACGTTCGGACGTTATACCCGACCGATTGGCGTTTGAATGAGAGAAGTTGACGTTCGTTGGATATCGTGTTCGAACGTATCATATTTACGTTCGAATGTTAATGCGTCCGAACGTTAATTACAATAAACGTTCGAATATTTGTTCGAACGTAAACGTAAATGTTCAACGTAGCGCGTTTAATGTTCGGACGTTATTTCGAATGTAAACGAAGGAGCGTCCGAATGCAAGTTCTTTGTTCGAACGTTAGTCGCTTTACCGTTCGAACGGTTTGTTCGTTTTAGCGTGAGTACGTTCGAACGTATAGTTTAACGTTCGAACGATTCAATTGTATTTACGTTTGAACGTTTGTTACAGTGTGAACCAACGTTCGAACGATTTTTATTTACATTCGAACGTACAGATCAGAAATACTAATTTCATAAAATTTAAAAATATAATACCAATTGTATCATATTACATACCCAATTAACAAGTAACAATGTCTTATAAAAGTACAAAATTAGATATTAAAACTAGTCAGAAATATTGATAAAATTTATTTCTTCTTTTTCCCTCGCCCACGGGGATTCTGTTGCAACGACATAACACGCTCCATTTGCACCATCATCTCCCGTTGCACTTGCTCTTGCACTTCACTGCGTATTCTTTCCTCCTGGTCTCTCTGTTGGTCCTGCAAACGCGTCTCTAAATGAGACTGTCGTTCTAAGAGAGACTCTAACTCTTGTTGTCTCGACCTCATATATTCATTCTCACGCCGTGCAGCTTCTAAATCTGCCGTAAGATTATTAATTTGTGAAGCCGATGAGGTTGAGGAGGATGAACATTTATGCTTGATAAATTGTCCCAAACCTCTTGCCATACTAGACTGCGGCCCGAGCACTTGCGTGAATATGTCTATGTCACTAGGAGAGGATTCCTCAGAAGCCGACTGCATCTCCAACATTTTGCTCTGCAATTTAAAAGGTAATGATCGTAAATAATTAGTAACGTATTAAAAGAAATAGAAATAAGAAATAAACTATTAAAATATTATATAAATAATTTATTTAACAAAATTAACACTGCTTACATAATTATCTGCAGCGACAGGATCCATCCACTCACTATGCTCATTAGTGTATGCAGCAGCATAGACATGAATGAGGAAAAAGTTTTCAGGATCATCACGTTTCTAACAAAGCGACAATATTAGCAATTTTAAAAAGATAATATTAGTACTTATCAGAAATAATATCAGGAAAATAAATGAATTCTATAATTTTTTAATTACCATTTTTTCAGCAAGACGGTGGAATGACCTTGAACCGGCACGATGGTGGACAGTCAGAACGAATCTATTCTGTGCATTTGTAGAACTCAAGTGCTACAAAATATATTAAAAATGTTAATTGTAATATGTATACATATAATATATAAAACGAATATGAATGTAAATAATTAAAAGATATAAATGTAAAATACCTGATAATCTAGATATGCGAAAAGATCACAACACTTTCTCCAATCATCTAACTTCATCTGCTGAAAAGGAGACTGCGCAGCCTCTTCCAACGTCTCAAACTTCTTGAAGTGGTCATGACATCGTTCTTTGTGACGTCGGAATAGTGTAGCCATCAACTCATTCACAGTTCTCAAATCCTCGCTACAGCCAAAGTCGAGGTCGAATTCATCCTAATAAGGGAATCAGGTAAAAAATATAATATATTAATCTAGGTGAAAAAAATGTACTGAAAAGTAAACTCACCAGCACACGACTTCGAATGTGCTCCTTAATCTCATTCGGAACATCTCGCCATGAGCGCACATAAAATGGAGCATAAGCTCGAACTACTGTGCCAATATAGGAGGAAAGCATTGCTGCACTATCATCCACTCCTCCAGTGGAATTATCAGGAATTGTGATCTTCAGTTTACCATGCCTTTTATTTTTTTCAAGAGAGATTCTACGTGTATAGCCACGACCGCGACGTGCAGATGCATCAACTACATGATAATAGATATACTATAATTATAATTATATAGTTATTGAGAAAAAAGTATTAACTATATATATAATTATCAACGACAATATTTCCTTACTGGTAGGTGTCGACTGGCTGTTGTTCTCTTCTGTGTTAGCTTGATCTTCAGGAACGGATTCCTCGAGTGGGGAGTCCTCAATGGATTCAGGACTTGGACTTGGCGGAGGCACATTTATTCATTGTCGTTTTGGCGGCATTCTTTAAAATAATTAATTATATCAAAGAAAATTAATTAGAAGAAATTATGAAAATTCAAGATATTTTATAGTCACCTATATGAATAAAATATTTAGTACTTTTATTCTTCAGATGAATTTTCCATGCTTGTTTCAGAATCTCTATCAATAACATCTTCATCATCATCATGCACCTCTTCTTCATCATCTTTATCCACCTCCTGCCCGGATAGAAATACGTCTTCATCTTCTGACTCGTCTTCTTCTTCTTCCTCCTCACTGACTTGAATTGAATGGTCATTTAATACAGACGGGTCGAGATGTACGGGTGGGACATCATCTCTACACAAGGGGAGCAACTCGAGTGCACCGAGGTCAACAAACAAGTTAATACCCTCTCCATCTTCCTGGTATGCCTCAACAATCGGAGTGTCTTCTTCATCTCCACTATTCTTGTAATCTGCACTCGTTCCTGCTTCATATATATTTCGAGGAACAAATTTTTGTACGACTCGCCAGGTTATCTCCCCACTATCTTCATCAGCACTTTTCATTGGATCAATCAAGTAATAGACTTGGGTAGCTTGACAAGCCAATACGAATGGATCGTCTTCGTACCATTTAGATACAGTATTGACACTCGTAAAGTGATTATCCCTATGTATCAAAACCCGACCACCGCCTGGATCCCACCAATCACATTTAAAGACATATGTTACAAACCCACCCAGATATTTCAATCCGATAATATCACGTATGACACCATAATAGTCAATATAATCTATTCCATGACTCCCCTCGACCAACACACCACAATTTTGAGTCTTTCTATTACGTTCACGGTCTAAAGTATGGAATCTATAACCTCGAACCGTGCATGCAGTATATCGACGTGCTCTATTTGAGGGATCACGGGCCAATGCATACAATTCAGAAGAAATTGATCCGGGATCACGAGCACGTTGTTCCAAAATCTATAAATTGAAATAGTATATATTTATTATTTCATTATCCAGAGTTAAAAATTTCACAATATAACATATATATAATTTTAGTTCATACACGTTCTTCAAACCATCCGGAAAATTCTTCCTCGTGTCTTGCCTCTATATTTTCTACGCCTTCCGTCCTAAGTTTGTCCATGTGGTCACTGTTATAACATGTTGCAAAAGAAGTATATTTTGAGCACAACAATTCTAATTAATTTAAAGAAAACTATAATTATTCAAAGAAATGAAATGACATACCTAAGATAATCATCAATCTCTCGGCAGTTATTTAGCACATACCACCGAACTTTACCCAACTCTCCATCAATTAAATCGTAACCTGTTTGTGCACCCAAGGGTCGTACATTCTGGGAAAACACTGATAGCTCACGAGGAGGCGGAGTAGCAAGATCAGCATTTCGCTCTTGACGATTAAATCGTGTCTCAACACCACGAAGATATAGAGAGCAAAATGTTAACCATTCATCGTGTATATAGGCCTCTGCTATTGAACCCTCAGCTTTGGCTTTATTCCCAACATTGCGCTTCAATCGACCCAAATATCTTTCAACTGGATACATCCAACGGAACTGCACCGGTCCACCCAGAAGTACCTCTCGCGGTAAATGTATTGCTAAATGGACCATGACATCAAAAAATGATGGTGGAAAGATCTGCTCGAATTTACATAGTATAGTAGCAATGTCTTCTTCCAATTTCGACAACACATCTCGATTTACTACCCGAGCGCACAAATCCTTGAAAAACATACATAGTTCAGATATGGCCACACGTACATTAGATGTAAGCTTCCCACGAATTCCCACAGGTAATAACTTCTGCAAAAATACGTGACAATCATGACTTTTCAATCCATTGATTTTCCAATCATCAGGACTCACGCATTTACCAATATTTGAATCATAACCATCTGGCAACTTCACACCTTGCAACCATTTGTAGAAATCCATCCTCTCCTCCCTCGTCATCGTAAAACATGCATACGGCATGACCACCCTGTTGCCTTCCACCCGCAAATGCAGATTATGTTTAATTCTCGTTCTCTCAAGATCTTTCCTCGTCTTGATCGTGTCTTTCGTCTTTTTGTTAATACTCATCAATGTACCCAGTATATTATCACAAATATTCTTCTCTATGTGCATTACATCCAAACTATGTCGCAACTTGCATGACGACCAATACGGCAAGTCAAAAAAAATACTACGCTTTGTCCAATTTAATTCTGGTACGGCTCGTTTTCTCTTGTTCTTTCCCCGACCTTTGCCAAAATTGTTCGCTCTAACATGTTGCAATTGTTCCACAATCTCTTCTCCAGACAACTCTTTTGGTGCAATCCTATCCTCTACTCTCCCATCAAACTTGGCACATTCTCTTCTCCATGCATGATTTGCTGGTAAATAACGTCGATGACCCATGAAACACAACTTCTGAGAAAATTTTAGCCACTCACTAGTAGTTTCTTTATTACACGTCGGACACGCTAACTTCCCTTTCGTACTCCAGCCGGAAAGATTCCCATACGCTGGAAAATCATTTATGGTCCACATTACAGCAGCATGCATCTGAAAAGATGTCGACTTAGATGCATCATAAGTTCTAACCCCTGTTTCCCATAACTCTTTCAGCTCTTCAATCAACGGTTGCATGAATACGTCAATATCATTCCCAGGTGATCTAGGGCAAGGGATGAGTAAAGTTAACAAAAAGTTTGGCGCCTTCATGCACCTCCATGGTAGAAGATTGTACGGAATCAATACCACGGGCCAAGTGCTATAACTTGTACTCATATTCCCAAAAGGGTTGAATCCATCGGTTGTGAGTCCCAGGCGCACGTTCCGAGCTTCTAACCCGAACTCTGGATACCGATTATCGAAAGACTGCCACGCAAGTGAATCAGCTGGATGCCTCATATACCCGTCATTCTTAACTCTTTTCTCCTCGTGCCACTTCATATCATGAGCTGTTTTCTTACACATATATAGTCTTTGCAACCTAGGTTTCAAGGAAAAATACCGCAACACCTTAACCGGGACGTTTTTCTTACCTTTCCACCTCGACTCTTCACATACAGGACATGTTTGTTTCTCCTCGTTCTCCTTCCAGAACAATACACAATCATTCTTGCATGCATGTATGGACTTGTACTCAAATCCTAATCCCTTTCTCAACTGCTTCACTTCATAAAAGTTCTTAGGCAATGCAGACCCTTCGGGAAGCACCTCGTTAAATAAGTCCAATACCATGTTTATTGCTTTCGTCGACATCCCACACAATGATTTAATGTGAAGCAACCGCACAATAAACAACATTTTGGAATGTTTTGTACAACCTGGGTAAAGCTCGCTTTGCATCTTCCCACAGTGAAGGAAAATTTTCACAATCTGTCCCTGATCCACCAGTTGAGGTATTGTCGTTAACCTCATCCATAAACATCCCAGCTCCAATGTCACCCAACATCTCCTCCATCTCATCATGCTCATAATCATCATCCATGTGCCGCAAATAATTGTGATGATCGACCAATACATCTGCTGACCCTTCATACGGCTCACCATGCAGTACCCATCGCGTATACCCCAGATCCATACCGTTCACAAATATATGACGCTCTACTTCATTCAATCCTATCGCACACAAATTTTTACACCCTCGACATGGACACTTAATGTAACCACGACTATCAGCAGAAGCCCGTGGAAAATCAATGAAAGTTCTTACTCCACATGCATAGGGTACGTAATCCTTTCCAAGTCTATCGTCCAGACGCATCTAATTTTTGTCCATTTCTAAAAACATCTATATATTAATAACACATACATTGAAAATTCACATGCATGTCATGTTCCAATTCTCATTACTTTTTTGATAAGGTAGTTGGTCCTATCCCATTCGAGATTATATTCTCCATATTGCACAAATCTCGTCACTCTATTAATTTCTACGTTAGTAGAAATTTCGGTAGCACCTCCCCATAATTCTCCAAGTATACATGTTCAAATATCGGGATTGTGACCCTACGAACAGTATTCCCGAAGAACAGTAGAAGAAGACACCGAAACTTCATATTAAACTTGGAAAGTAGCGAGTAACAAAAATGTGCAATACAAATAATATAATCTCAAACTGTCCACACTGGACAATTCAGGAATCAGTGGACACATAAATGTACACTGATTCCCAAACGGGTCTAAGGGTATTTATGCAATATCACACGCATCTAGCAAAAAATCATACAACAATATCTCCATATTGTTAAACTAAAGAGGGATGGAAGATTATGTGACCCTACGTTTCGTGTCTTGTACACAACGAGGGAGAATGATCTTGAAGAAATGTTTAAATTTTAGTCTAATTACTTAACCGTCACAAACTGTCCGACCTTGACAACTCTCAAGGCCAAAGAGCCTATGACAGTCAAGCAATTAGACCAAAATTTAGAGATTATAATTGTTATATATAATTTTAAAGGTTATTATATAATTTTAATTATTATCATTCCACAATTATAATCTTAATTGTTATACTTAATTGAGTGAGTTATTTACTTATATAGACAATAAGTATATAATTTTTATATAAGAATCTATTTGATCCTTATTTCCTTTCTCTTTAGTTTATAATAAATAAGTATATTTACATATTCAAACTCTACTTATTTAGTAGTTTCAAGACTTTTTTATTGAAGAGTATTTTAAAGGTTATATTATAATTTTAATTATTATCATTCTTAAAATATAATTTTAATTGTTATACTTAAATTGTAAAAGAAGTATAATATAATTTTAAATATTATAATTCTTAAAGAGTTAGTTTTATTTGTTATTACTTAACTTCAAATATTATTATCACAATTTTTCAAATCCATATCACAAAAACATATTGTATAAATATCATAAAATTCAAATAAAGACAATAAATAAAAATTTTTTCTTACCAAAACTCAACTCTCTCTAACTCTCTAACTCAACTCTCTCTCACTCTAACACCCTCTCTCTCTCTCTCTCTGTTGCGCGCACGGGAGAAGAAGAAATGATTCGCTTCCTCCCGTGCGCGTACTGATTAAGTTCTAAAATTATTAGTTTAAACGTTCAAACATTTAAGTTGTACGTCCGAACGTTATATTCTAAAATTATTCCCACCCATAACGTTCGGAAGTTTACAGTACACGTTCGAACGTACCCTTCTTATTTATAACATAAAATCTAGCGGGAAAGTTCCCGCACTTTCCTCATATATGTTCGAATGTATCACAATTTTTCGTTTGAACGTTCGTAAATTTACAGATAAACGTTCGAACATTTAACTTAAACGTCCGAACGTACATTTCATCAAAGTGTTACCATATTTGAGCGGAAAATTTCCCGCACTAATTTAACTAACGTTCGAACGTTAACATATTTGGTGTTCGGATGTACATAATTTTCTGGTGATTTTTATCAAATAACGTTCGAACGTATAGTATAAACGTCCGAACGTCTGAATAATCACACAGATACCTTAATCGAGCAGGAAATTTCCCGCTCTTAGTTTAACATTCGAACGTTAACTTGAAACGTTCAGACGTACGATTCCTACTATACTAAGTTATAATATATTTGTAACAATGTAAACATATTCAAACGTCATTCACAAATAATAATTTAAATATTTCAAGTCCATATCACAATATATTCATAATAACTCACAATATATTCACAAAATAACATGCCACATGTATTAACATATTTCTAAAGTTGAGTAAGCAATAAACATGTATTAACAAAGCCTAATGAAAATATATTTCTAATAATAAACACAATATTTCAAATTCATATCACAACATATTTACAATAACTTACAAACTATTTGTAAACTATATAAACAATAATCACAATATTTCAAGAGTAAGCATAAAATCACAACAACATATTGATAAAGTTTAGAAATATACCTAGCACTCACAATATCCTCTTACAAATCAAAATCTTCCAACTTCCCAAAACAAGCAATCCTTCAAAAAAATACAACACTAACTTATTAGAAATATTCTATAACAAAAACACATTGTATAAATATCATAAAATTCAAATAAAGACAAGAAATAAAAATTTTTTCTTACCAAAACTCAACCCTCTCTCACTCTAACACCCTCTCTCTCTCTCTCTCTCTCTCTCTGTGTTGCGCGCACGGGAGAAGAAGAAATGATCCGCTTCCTCCCGTGCGCGTACTGATTAAGTTCTAAAATTATTAGTTTAAACGTTCGAACGTTTAAGTTGTACGTCCGAACGTTATATTCTAAAATTATTCCCGCCCATAACGTTCAGACGTTTACAGTACACGTTCGAACGTACCCTTCTTATTTATAACATAAAATCTAGCGGGAAAGTTCCCGCACTTTCCTCATATATGTTCGAATGTATCACAATTTTTCGTTCGAACGATTGTAAATTTACAGATAAACGTTTGAACATTTAACTTAAACCCGAACGTACATTTCATCAAAGTGTTACCATATTTGAGCTGGAAATTTCCCGCACTAATTTAACTAACGTTCGAACGTTAACATATTTGGTGTTCGGATGTACATAATTTTCTGGTGATTTTTATCAAATAACGTTCGAACGTATAGTATAAACGTCCGAACGTCTGAATAATCACACAGATACCTTAATCGAGCGGGAAATTTCCCGCTCTTAGTTTAACGTTCGAACGTACGATTCCTACTATACTAACTTATAATATAATATATATACTACAGTTTATATATATATTTATAACTATATACTACATTGTATAGTATGATAACATAATACTTTAAATGAGAACATAAATGTAACTAATATATAAACTATACCATATATATAAATCAATAATATATATTAAATTGTTACTTATTAAATTCTTTATTATATACTAACTTATAATATAATATATATACTACATTTTATATATATATATATTTATAACTATATACTACATTGTATAGTATGATAGCATAATACTTTAAATGAGAACATAAATGTATATAATATATAAATTATACCATATGTATAAATCAATAATATATATTAAATTGTTAATTATTAAATTCTTTATTATATACTAACTTATACTATAATATATATACTACATTTTATATATATATATTTATAACTATATACTACATTGTATAGTATGATAGCATAATACTTTAAATGAGAACATAAATGTATATAATATATAAATTATACCATATATATAAATCAATAATATATATTAAATTGTTACTTATTAAATTCTTTATTATATACTAACTTATAATATAATATATATACTACATTTTATATATATATATTTATAACTATATACTACATTGTATAGTATGATAGCATAATACTTTAAATGAGAACGTAAATGTATATAATATATAAATTATACCATATATATAAATCAATAATATATATTAAATTTTTACTTATTAAATTCTTTATTATATACTAACTTATAATATAGTATATATACTACATTTTATATATATATTTATAACTATATACTACATTGTATAGTATGATAGCATAATACTTTAAATGAGAACATAAATGTATATAATATATAAATTATACCATATATATAAATCAATAATATATATTAAATTGTTACTTATTAAATTCTTTATTATATACTAACTTATACTATAATATATATATACTACATTTTTTATATCTATAATTATATACTACTTATTAAATCATCAATAAACACCATAAGCTCATAAACTATTCACAAAATTCACAAACAATAATCACAATTATTTCAAGAGTAAGCATAAAATCACAACAACATGTATAAACATATTGCTAAACTTTAGAAATATAACAAGCACTCACAAAAAAACCAATAATCTAATTGTCAATAATATTATATAACATCCTAACATATAACATAAACATTTATAATATAATATTAAATTGAAAAACGTTCGAACGTAATACTAAGTACGTTCGAACGTTCTGTGTATATAAAGCCAAAACCGAACGTCGAAACGACATTTCCAATACGTATCATCGTCTACTCCGTTGCACGCTGCCACGCCTCCTTCACCGCCGCCGTCAACTCCGCCACAACCGTCACTAAAGGTAGGCATTCATCTTTTATTCAAGTAACATGTATTTTATTGAGATTTGGATTGAGTTTTGTTTAAAACCGGATAAGTGATTGCCGGATTTTCAACTTCATTTTCCAGCCACCACGGCTAGTCATTGGCCGAATAGTCACCGTAGAAATGTTTCTTGAAGTGTATACTTCATTTCCACGGTGATATTTCGGTATTTAGAACCGTGTAGAGAAATTTTTGAGATTTCAATAATGGCTGAGTCGACTCAGCCATTCTGCGTCGAAACGTTTGAACGTTTCACTAAGACGTTCGAACGTACAACGTTTAAATTACAGAGCCGTTACGGCTTCCACGTTCGAACGTTTAATTATAACATCTGAACGTAATGATTTTCTACATTATTCATGCTTCAACATTCGGACGTTCATATTTATGTTCACACGTAAAACAAATACGTTCGAACGTATTTGTTTTAACGTCCGAACGTACGTCAGCCAATATTTATTTACTGCTTATGTTCGAACTTACATTGTTACATTCGAACGTATTTGTTTTACGTTCGAATGTAAATATATTGACATTATTTTACGTGCGAACGTATAAATAAACGTCCGAACATTTTATCTTTAACGTTCAAACGTTAAAGATAAAACGTTCGAACGTTATGGCAGAGCATCTTAAAATTAATTAAAAAAAATGCATTATTGTAAATAATTTTTTTTTCCTTTTCTATTTTCAGGATATGCCTCTTCCACTGCATACTAGGAAATGAGGGAGGGAAGGAGCCACGTCGGACACTGCCCGTATCGGAGCTCGTACTGTTATGGTAGAGCGAGAGGTCTTAATTAATGAGTTCGACGAACTTTGTTGGCAGCAGACGAACCTGAGAGATTTTTTCCTCAGTAGAGGCTGGGGAAATATCTGCACATTGAGGGGAAGATATACCCCTCAATGGTTCAAGAATTCTATATGGGGATGGGTGACATGTCTCAGGATGCATCCTCTCACACCGTGACTGTACGCGGTGTTTCTATTGAGGTATCAGCAGATGTCATCGGCGAGCACCTTGGGATTCGTCGAGGAGTGGAGACATTTGCACACTCGACACCCTGTGAGGATGTAGGCACTTCTACATCATCTACTGGCCAGGGATGTGAGCCAGCATCAGCCAGAGATGCAGGCCAGTCAGAGGCTGAGGATACTGGCGTCGAGGCTCGGGATGATGACCGAGACAAGTATTTCTACATCCTCACCGGGAGGGATCGCATGCAGATCGAGCGGAAGAACGCCTTCAACCAGAACCATCTGCTGCATTTCTTCCGCATGTTGCACCTTATTGTTGCAACAAATGTCGATCCTGTGGCTCATAAAACCACATTTAGTCGGCTTCGGGCACAATTTTTGATACGAGTAGCACGTGGAGATCCTATAGATTTGCCATTGCACATCTTTCAAAGGATCCGTTACGAGGCGAGCATCGTCTCCACGGATAATCTCCCATATAGTGTCCTCATCAGCCGACTACTACTTGCACGGGGAGTGCTGACCCAGCCAGAGGAGCGGGTCAAAGATCAAATGAGCCCCCTCGACATGACCACGCATCGACGTAGCATTGGACAGGCGAGGGGACGTCAGCCACCCCTGTAGAGGATCTAGTTCCTCCGACGCAGCCTGAGCCAGGTCATGTCGGGAGTAGTAGTCAGCATACGCCGAGTACATCTGCAGGAGATGTGCAGCCTGCTTGGGTTGATGCGGTCATCTCACAGCTGACTGCGCATATCGATCATAAGATCGATCGATCGCTCGAGGCTATATCGGCGTCTGTTGCCGAACTCACCCATCGTGTAACTATCCTCAACGACAAGGTTGATACCTTGACTGAGGAGGTACGGAGTTCGACTTTTGCGGATAACGTTATCATCTGACTCTTGTTTACTACATTCTATCAAATTTTGTATTTTATTTTTAATATTTGTAACGAAAAATATTATTGAATATTTCTATCGTTTTTTAATTTCAATTTTTAATCTTCTTTGATGTATATTTTTCAACTTTAATACTAAATCACTGCATTTCAAATATATATAAATCAATAATATATATTTATATATTACAAAGTGTGTATATATAAATATATACAATTCAATTTTTTAGACTTGTTCACAAATTATGTACAATAAAAACCACATAATTTTTAAATTAAAGTCATTTAATTTAAATTTACAATGAACGTTCGAATGTTATTACTTAACGTTCGAACATTGGTGCAAACATTTTACGTTCGAACATAAAATTAATAATATTCGAACGGTTGCGCCAAAACATTTTACGTTCAAACGTAAACAGACATAAAGTTCGAACGTATATGTAACGTTCGAACGCATATTTCCCATACGTTGGAACGTAAAAAAATCTCATTCTATCTTTAGTGACGGTTTCCAGAAACTGTCACAGAAAATGCCTTTTAGTGACGGTCTAGGGACTGTCACAATTTCCTAACCGTCACTAAAAAGCAATTGTGTTGTAGTGCATGCTGGAGACCAAGTGGCCATTGTGATATTGATATCTCACAGCGAATCTAACCGAATATTGTCAAGATCGTCCCTCTTTATATGCTCCAATATTTTATAAAAATAAATTAATAAATTAATTTTATGATATATCATCTTAAATTATTAAATACTTTTCTATTATAATATATATGAGATACTTTAAAGGATTTGTTATATAATAAATGATTTAGCTACAAAAATATTTTACGAAAGTAGATTTATACACTGATATGATTTGATATGATACGTTAAATTATAAAATTATTTTTATTTGATATGATTAACATAAGGTTTCCATGAGCCTCATGTAAGGGGCCGGGGTTGGACATGAGAAGATCCTCTCGCCCTATTGCCAGCAATGTTCCGTCCTGTCTTTAATTTCCCTTTTCTCTTTTTATTTTTATTTTTTTACTTTTTACATTTAATGTTGTTTTTTTAAGTTTTTAAACCTATAATAAGTTTTTCCGTCCTTGTTGGAGATAAGAAGTTTTTTATATTTGTATATATGTAAATATATATATATATATATAATAAGAATATAATATAAGAATCTTGATGCTTCATGCGTTAAATTGTAAAATTATTTTTATTGTGAATAAATCTAATATATCATATAAAGCCATGTCAGTATGTAGATTTACTTTTATGACATCTCTTTATAATTGTAACATTTTTTCAAAGAAAGTAATTATAATTACAAATCGATTGAATTGTGCTTTCACGAGTTAGTTTTCTTAAAAAGATAGGAAATAAATATCAGGCTTTGTGCATTTTAGAGTTCCTTTCGGTTTATATGTGGACTATTTAGGGGTAGATTGAAATGTTTTCGTGACTTGATGTAATACGTTAGATTCTAAAACTATTTTTATCGTAAATAATTGTGGTGTTTGCCTTTTTCCCTTTGTTTAATTTTTTCATTTATACCACAAGATTCTAGTTCGTTTTAGTTCTTACAAGTTACACCTTTCTCTAAGGAGTTGATGCAACTGAGTTTTCCTTCTTTCACCTCGTGGAAGTAAGGCTTTCTCTAACTTAGAGACTTCTTGCTCTTGGACTCTAGTCTATGGAGATTGGGAGGTTGGATGGTGATTTTTCATTACTGTGTGAGGGACTGAAGTTGACAGAAGAAGAACAACAGGAGATCGAAGTTAGTGATGAACTCATCGTCTTTATCGAAGAGTAAACTGTGTATTTTAATTTGTTTGATAGCTAATAAGGAGACAAATAGAGGGGCCCTTATGAATACTTTGAATAAAGTATGGCATGTAGATGGGCAAGCAGCCTTTAAAGAGGTGGGGAGAAACAAGTTTCTAGTGGAATTTAAAATGAGAGCAGATAAAACAAGAGTCCTGAATGGGCGTCCGTGATCCTTTGATAAAAGTCTGCTGTGCATACAAGATTGTGAAGGGGCAAAGTCTGTAAAGGAAATGCAATTTCGATATGAACCTTTTTGGATTCAATGTCACGACATGCCATTTGCAAGTATGTCTGTGAGCATGGGTGAGAAACTGGGAAGGTCATTGGGCAAAGTTTTGATGGTGGATACAGATGAGAGTGACACTTGTTGGGGAAAATTCTTACGTGTGAAAGTTTTGTTGGACATCTCCAAACCTCTTGCTAGAGGGAGATTCATATCTCTGGATGGTTCAAAGTACTGGATACAGTTTAAATATGAAAGGATGCCCAACTTTTGCTATCACTGTGGCACAATCAAGCATGGTGTTGGAAGATGTGAAAAGGTGGAGACGGGGAAGCATGCAGTGGCTAGTTTCAGTCAACAATATGGTGCATGGTTAAGGGCTAGTAGTAAAAGCACAGGCCAGAATTGAGTCCATGAAGGAAAGGAGCAGGGTGGTGGAGGGTCATCGGAGAATGGTCGGAGGGAGTTTTCAGGCGAGCCTAAGATTGATGGTGGACAAGATGGAAATGAGGTGGAGGTGGCTGAGAATTAGGAAGATCTTCTATTACATCCCACTAATGGGGGAATTGATCAGATTTCTGGTTCTAATTTTGGTTACAACAAAGTCTCATTCAGTGCTAGGAAAGTTGACCTTGGTACAGAGACAGCTAGCTTACACGATAGGGCAGCATCTGCTCACAAGGAAACTATTGAAGCTAATCAGGGCCAACAAGGAAATATTATCATTAATGAGGGAGCTGGGGTGACTGATCAGCTCGAGGCATCATCTGACCATACACCCTTGAAAGCCATGCAAGATACTATGTCTAAATTTGGAAAGAATGGGTCCTGTAAAGCTACTAGTTGGAAGAGGAGAGCACGTGCATGTAGAGCTTCCTTTAGCAATCAGGTGCATGAGATAGACAAGGATCTGGAAATGTATGATCAATCTGTTAAGAGGAAGGCTCTGGTTATTCAAGAGGGAGGTGGAGAAAAATGAGCTAAGTTGTGTCTAAGAGATGAGGAGAGTGACATTTTAATAATGGCAGAGACTGCTCACAATCCCCATGATTCTATTTAGTTGGAACTGTCGAGGGCTTGGGAACCTTCGGACAGTTCGTAAGCTTCACCTTTTGGTGAAGGAAAAGGGCCCAAAGCTCATTTTCTCTCATAAATGAAGTGCAGGAGAGAAAAGGTAGAGGGTATTAGAAACAAGTTGGGTTTTAAAGGTAGCTTTGTGGTGGATAGCATAAGGAAAAGTGGTGGATTGGCCATGTTATGGAAAGTTGAGTTACAAGCTGAATTATTCTCTTATTCCCAAAACCATATTTCTTTGTCAATTAGCTTTGATGATGGTGATCATGAGGTGATGGTGACAAGTTTTTATGGTAATCCAGTGGTGGAAAAAAGAAAGGAAAGTTGGCAACTGCTTAGAAGGTTAAAACCCGAGGGAAAAGTTGCTTGGTTATGTTGTGGGGACTTTAATGAGCTGCTTACTAATGATGAGCAGTATGGTGCAGCAAATAGACCTTGTCTCTCAAATGAAAAAATTTAGAGAGGCTCTTGATGCTTGTGATTTGTGTGATTTAGGGTATGAAGGGTCTCAATTTACTTGGAGCAACAAAAGGGAATTGGCTGCTTTTATCAAAGAGAGGTTGGATCGTGCTTTTGGTAATTATCCTTGGCATCTGTTATTTAGTCACACAAGGCTGAGAGTACTTCCAGTTTTACAATTTGACCATTCTCCTCTTCTCATTTCCTGTGAGACTGATGATGGTATTAATAGAAGACCAGCTAAAGTATTTCGTTATAAGGCAAGCTGGTCAAAGCTACAGGATTGCAAGGATATTATTCAGAAGACTTGGAGGGTTAGAATGAGAAGGGATAACTCTTTACTCAGTTTAAAGGAAGTTCTATCAAGGTGCAGGTCCAAGCTAACTGCCTGGTCTAAAATAAAGGGAGGGGAGAAGAAGAGAATCATCAATGCTAAGAGAGGTATGTTACAAGAGTTCCAAAGGATTAACAAGGGTGATTTTAATTATGCTATTAATCACCTGCAGGAAGAAGTGGATACTTTAATGGAGGAAGAGGAAACTAAATGGAGACAAAGATCTAAGCAATTATGGTTAAAAGAAGGGGACAAAAATTCTAAATTTTTTCATAGATGTGCCACACAAAGGAGATAATCTAATGAGATAAAGGAAATTGAGAATGAAAGAGGTGAGAAAGCTAGAAATCAGATGGAAATTAGCTAACTGTTCTAAGAATATTACCAGTCTTTATTTAAGACATTCAATCCTTGAGACATTGATGCAGCTTTGTGTGACATTGAATCATTAGTTACACCTGAGATGAATAGGCAGCTTGAGAAGGAGTGTAGCTTTGATGAAGTGAAGAAGGCTGTTTTTGAGATGGACCCTTTGAGTCCACCAGGCCCTGATGGTTTCTCAGCAGGGTTCTATCAAGACAATTGAGCTGTTGTGGGGTCTGAGGTTTTCCTGGCAGTTAAAGATTTCTTATCTTCCAGGAGAGGATTGAGTGGTATTAATGAGACTTTCATAGCACTGATTCCAAAGAAGAATAAACCAAGATTTGTCACTGAGTTCAGACCTATAAGCTTATGTAATGTTCTCTATAAAATTGTTTCCAAAGTCTTGGCTAATAGGCTAAAACAATTTCTTCCTTCTCTGATTTCACATTCACAGAGTGCTTTGTCCCAGACCGTTTAATCTCATTTAATATCATTGTTGCCTATGAAGCTATGCATTCTATGCAACATAGGATGAGGGGTAAAAAGGAAGGGCATATGGCCGTCAAATTGGATATGAGCAAGGCTTATGATAGAATTGAATGGAATTTTTTGGCTTCTGTTTTAAAGAAAATGGATTTTGGTAAAGAATGGTCTGGTCTGATCATGAAGTGTGTAGAAATAGTGAGCTACTTTTTGCTAATTAATTGAGCTCCACAGTAGTTTTTTCATCCTTCAAGAGGGTTAAGACAAGGGGACCCACTATTCCCTTATCTTTTCATTCTTTGCTCAGAGGTGCTTGGCAAGTTGCTGGATAAAGCTAAGGAGAAAGGATTCATTTCTGGGTTTCCTTTTGCTCGAGGTTCCTTATCAGTTAACCATCTTTTTTTTGCAGATGATAGTTTGCTTTTTTGCAAAGCAAATGCACTGGAGTGGAGCATAATGTATAGACTACTGAGTTGTTATGAACATGCCTCAGGTCAGTGGTTGAATATGGAGAAAACAACTATTTACTTTAGTAAGACCACATCTCAAGCTGCTAAAGATGCTATTCTTTCAGGAGTAAGGATGAGGGAGGCAAGATCTTATGAGAAATATCTAGGACTCCCTTCATATGTGGGTAGACACAAAGTGGCAGCTTTCAGACCCATATTGGAGTCTATTAGAAATAGAATGAATAATTGGAAGGTCAACTTTCTTTCAAAGGCTGGCAAGGAGGTGATGTTGAAGTCCATAGTACAGACAATTCCAACCTACTGCATGAGTATTTTTAAACTTCCTAAGGCAGTTTTAACTGCTATCAATAAGCTCATGAAAAAGTTTTGATGGGGGACTAGAGATGAAAGGACTAAAACTCAATGGATTTCATGGAAGCAAATGGGAAGACCAAAAGGGGAAGGAGGCTTAGGGTATCGAGACTTTGGAGAGTTTAATACGGCCCTTCTTACAAAACAAGGGTGGAGAGTCATTCAACAACCATCATCATTAGCTGCTCGAGTCCTAAAGCCAAATATTTTCATAGATCTGATTTTTTACATGCTAAGGTTGGAAGTAATGCCTCTTTTTTTGTGGAGGAGTTTTATGGAGGCTAGATCAATTCTGAAAGAGGGTATTTTATGGAGAGTTAGCAATGGGGAATCAGTGAACATATGGTTAGACAAGTGGCTCCCTTGTCCATCTACTTACAAGGTTCAATCTCCTCATCTTGAATCTGATGATGGAAGAAGAGTTTCTGATCTCATTGACAAGCAAGAAGGAGTATGGGACATGAATATTTTGAGAGCGTTGTTTGTAGAAGAGGAAGTGAACCTGATATGTAGGATCCTAATTAGTGTGAGTAATGTTCAAGATAAGCTTATATGGAGATGCACTACTGATGGCAGATTCACAGTTCGAAGTGCATATCACTTAGCAGGGGATATGGCAGCAGATCAAAAAGGGCAATCATCTTATAGTGTGAAGAAGGGTGAAGTCTCGAAAGATATATGGAAGTTATTGGTGCCAAATGCAACATGCATGTTATTGTGGAGAGCTTGCCATGAGTCTTTACCAACAAACCAAAACCTGGTTAAAAGGAGAATTAGTGAGAATGCTATGTGCCCAATCTGTCAAATTGAACCAAAATCTGTGACTCGTGCTCTTTGGTCATGCAGTTCTGCTCAAGATGTGTGGGGAGCTAGTTTGAAGAGTTTGCAGAAAATCAAAGTAGAAGAAATCCAGTTCAAGGTTTTGGTAAGGGACCTATTTTCAGTATTGAGTTTCTTTGATATGGCAGTTTTTGCAGGAACCAGTTATCAATATGGAAAAGAAGGAACAATTTTGTGTTTGAGGGCAAATTTACAGATCCAAACTTCATTGTTTAAACTGCTACGCAAAAAGTAAGTGATTTCCAGGTTGCCAACCAGAAGCAAGTAGCAGAAGGGGTGACAGCATACCAAGTCTCTCAGTGGACTGCTCCTCCTCCACAGGTGTTTAAGGCCAACTGGGATGCCTCGGTAGATCGTGTAAACTGCATAATAGGTGTTGGGGTGATCATTAGAGATTGGCATGGTCAGGTGATTGCTACCCTTAGGTCTCAAAGGGATCTTTTTCTAGATCCAACGATGGCTGAAGCAGTAGGTGCTCTTAATGCAGTAATTTTATGCCAACCGTTGCATTTGTCAAGGATTATACTTGAAGGAGATGCCAAGATTGTAGTCGATGAGATCAATAGTGATTTAGGACATTAGAAACAAGCTTGGTCTGATGCAACAGTGGTAAGTTAAGCATGTCCCAAGGAATCTCAATAATGTGGCTCATTTATTAGCTAAGGATGCGCTAAAACTCTTTGAGGAGAGCATTGTAATGGAGGGAATTCCTCCTTGTATCCAAGCTGTATTGATTTAAGATGAATAAGAATTGCTATTCTTCTTTTCAAAAAAAAAAAAAAAAAGTTACACCATTCTCTTATCGGCAACACAAAAGAATAACTCTTTAATTAAATCCTATGATAAAAGCACATATCCACTATTGCTAATCAATAAACTACCAAATTAAAATGAAAAACTAGAAAAAAAAGGTTGGAAATTTAATATTACTTGTAAGAGCAAGAAGCACAGAAATTAATGGTGACTGTGTTGCCAAAACCGATTCCTTCAACACCGGTTGGCTTCTGCAATAGAAATCCAAAGAAATGAATCATAGAGAAACAAAAAAAAGGGAATAAACCTACTATATAAAACCATTAGAAAAAAAACCTCAGAGGGAAAGTCCAGGTTTTCTTTGTTAACTGGAGGTAGGTCATGACGGCGGCGGCGGTGATGGTGGTGGGAGTGTTTAGGTGGCGGAGGTGGAGGAGAGAAGAGATTTAAGAGGTCAGAGACGAGGAGGAAGAGCGGTAATCCTAGCAGAAGCAAATGGGTCTGATCTGATCCATTGCAGAACACAACCATACACTCAAAGAGAGAGAGAAAGAGATAGAGAGAGAGAGAGAGAGAGAGTAGCGATGGGTGTCTTGACACCAATCACATTGACTTTGTTCTGTTTGGTTTCATTGACAGCTAGGCTCTAAGCCGTAGTTGCGTTAATCTTAAACCCGTTAAATCATATCCAACTCCATCCGAATTTATTTGAATCTAACTATTTTCTTATGTTGCATGTATAATTTGTATGATCAGTCAAAGTTGGCTTAATTGCATTCATTGTGCAATCCATCATTGTCTAGTCTTGAAGTTCTTGCCTTTGCAATCTAAAATTCGGCTAATAATTCTTTAAAATTGTCTATATTAGAAGGGGCAAATGGTTTGCATTTGTCTTAAAGGATACAGTAAATCTCCAAATATGTATGGTTACTGTTTACCCTCCAATTGATTAATTTATGTCACTTTATCTCTCATGTCTTTTCCTCACACTCAAACTCTCTTCTCTCTTCTCTTGATAGGTTTTATGTATTTTGATGTGTAGATTATTAAAAATTATGAAAAATAAAATAAGAAATTAGGTCAAAAAATATTACAGATATACATTATTGTGTGGATAAAAAATTTTAAAAATAATAATTTTTTATTATTATAGCTAGTGATATGTTCAATTCAATGTGGGATATAAAAATATTATGGATAGGTAAAAGGCAAAAGGTGTCATTTTATTCAAAATTTGCCTAAAACTTTAGCTACAATGCTCTAAGAGTATTAGTAGTGGCAAAGCCAAATTCAAATTTTGGCCAAACTATAACTAACTTGCTTAAAATCTTCATACACCAGACTCAACAAATGTACAGTAAATTTGGTCTTTCCGTTTTTTACTAGCCAAATAATTTGCGTTGCATAAACAATTGCAAATTTTGCTTATAATAATGAATCATGTCAGTACAATTGGCTGATTTTGCTTCTAATAAATAGATCACTACTTTCCAAAATGGTTTTATGTGGAAGATTGCTAGTTATTTCGAAAACAGGACCATGTGTTTTCAGAATGGGGTCCATTAATTAGCCTTTTTCAAAAATTAAAAAATCCAAAACAAAAACAAAAACAAAAAAATTCTTGGAGCTCTTTCAAGTGGATCATTCTATATCAAATATTTTCTCTATATTGAATTCCTAATCAATTCATTCCATAATTAATAATTAGGAGATAGCCCTTGGAAAAATAAGGCTGAAAAAAAAATCCATTGGAAAGATATGACTGTTGGAAAAATATATCAATTGGAAGAATATGACCGTTATAAAAAAAGACCATTAGAAAATTATATCTATTGGAATAATATGATCGTTAAAAGTTAATGTGTACTTTTTTAATAATAAATAAATATTCAAATTAGAATTAGAATTAAAATAAATGAAAATGACAAAATCGATATTTTAATATAATAGTGATATATTTATAGAATTTGTTATTAGGTATTGTTAAAAAGTGACTAGCTAAACTTATAAAAGTGAATTTTTCAATCAAATTTTGGCCATAATTTAGCTAGGCGATTACTCATGCTCTAATAGCACTAGTAGTGGAATCAACAAAATTTGGCCAAAATTTGGCTAGAGGATTCACTTTTATAAATTTAATTAGCCACTTTTCAACAATACCGAATAGCAGACTCAACAAATCTATCATTATTCTTTTCAAATATTAATTTTGACATTTTCATTTATTTTAATTAATTTTAATTTGAATATTTATTCGTTATTAGAAAAGTACACATTAATTTTCTAACGTTCATATTATTCCTAACGGATATGATTTTTTAACAGTCCTTTTTTTACAATGGTCATATTCTTCCAATTGATATATTTTTTCAACGGTTATATTTTTCCAACAGTTAGATATTCACAACGGATATATTTTTTCTGCAGTATTTTTGCCAATGACTATATTTCTTTAACCAATATATTTTTTAACGTCTATATTTCTCCAACGGTCATATTTTTTCAACGGTTCATATCAGAAATATTTTTTACTACCTTAAGTTTCCAGCGGCTATATTTTTAAATGCTATATTTCTCCAACGGATATATTTTTTTAATGGATATATTTCTCCAACGGTTATATTTTTTCACTATAAAACATAACATTTCCACAACAATTTCATTCACTCCAACTCAAGTGTTTCTGTGAAACCTTTTATTTTCATTTTTTCTCAATGCAGGATCGTTCATTTTTTCACAAAATGAAACTTATCGATTTAGATTCTTACGAAAAATTTGAGATAGCAAGATAACTTGTTTTGGAAGAAGAATGATTAAGCTCACGTGGTTCTTCTGAAAACTCACATAGATTCATCAGACGTGATCGATTGCAAGCCCGCCAAAATCTTTTTCGTAACCCTTTTGCTAAGCCTCCAATCTATCCGCACAAATATTTTCAAATGAGATTTCAAATGAATTGTTCTCTATTTCTTCGTATCCAAACTGTGGTATAAGCCCATGCTCCATATTTTGTCCAAATACGAGATAGTGCTGGAAGGTTTGGTTTTTTTTTCCTTAAAAAAATAACAACTGCTCTAAGGATTCTTGCATCTGGTGTCACGACTGATTTTATGGATGAATAATTGAAGATTGGAGAGACTACTGCAGTAAGAAGCCTAAAATTTTTTATCAAAGCAGTTGTATCAATTTTTTTCTAAAGAGTACTTAAGGAAACCCAATAATGATGACATTGTTAGATTGCTCGCAGTTGGGGAGAAACGTGGATTTCCAAGTATGTTAGGGAGCATCGATTGTATGCACTGAAAGTGAAAGAACTCCCCAACTACTTGACATGGTATGTACTTTGGTCATATCCATGAACCGACAATTATTTTAGAAGCAGTGGCTTCTTACTATCTATGGATTTGGCATTTTTTTTTTTGGACTATTGGGATCTCATAATGATATAAATGTGCTTGATAGATCATTTATATTTTCTAACCTTGCTCAAGGGCGTACTTCGACTTACTCCTACACCATTAATGGTCATAACTATGCAATGTGGTACTATCTTACTGGTGGCATTTATCCGCAATTGGCAACATTTGTTAAAACCATCTCAGCTCCCCAAGGAAAGAAGAAAAAAATATTTTGCTGCAGCCCAAGACTCTACAAGGAAGGATGTGGAACGTGCTTTTGGTGTGCTTCAAGCACAATTTGCTATAATTCGTGGATCTGCATGATTTTTTCACCTTGAAACAGTCAACGATATTATGGCGTAATTTTACATAATATGATCATTGAAGGTGAACGGGCTGACAACGGAGAAGAAGAGCACAAATATGAACAGTTGACAGAAAGCACACCTAATCTAGTGTCAACAGGCCCTACGCCTGAATTTAGCGAGTTCATTCAACGCCATCATGCTCTTAGGGATAAGAAAATCCATTGTCAACTCCAAGCAGATCTCGTTGAGCACTTATGGCAACAATATAGTGTCGTATAATGTTTTATGGTTGCATTAAAGTTTATAGTTGTCTTATTGTTTTCTGGTTGTATTGGTGTATTAATGTTTTATGGTGTATGATTGTATTAAAGTTTATGGTTGTATTATTGTTTTATGGTTGTATTGGTGTATTAATGTTTTATGGTGTATGGTTTTATTAAAATTTATGGTTGTATTAATGTTTTATGGTATATGGTTGTATTAAAACTTATGGTTGTATTATTGTTATTAAAGTTTATCGTTGTATTAAAGTTATTAAAGTTTATGGTAGTATTAAAGTTTATTGTGCCATACCGATTCACTAACTACAAACTTTTTTGCTTTGCATCAAATAAATGTTACTCCATAAAACATAAACGTTTATTTCAAAAACTACAGTGGGGGAAATTGTAGCCCATCAACATGTTGTTACATGGTACTTATTGATGCTTTTTGGAACTGGAAAGACTAGAAGAAGTGATGCAGTGAGGGACAGAATCTCAAAAAATAATGGTCATTATTTGTTGCTGTAAAAAATTAGGTGATGCAACAAGGGACATAATTTCAAAAACTACAGCAGGGAAAATTGCAGCCCATCAACATGTTGTTGAATAGGTGGACCAAAGATTATAATCAACCATGTCAACTCACTCACTAAGTCTCATTAAGCATATGTGTGAATAAGAAAAAACTTGAGGAATATTAAGCATATGTGTGATGTCGTTTTGATAGTGAAATGAGAAATTTTGGTTTTAGATGAAAGTTTAAAATATTATTTTTTTAATATTATTATTGTTTTGGAATTTGAAAAAGTTGAATTGAGAATTGAAAAAATTGAATTGTTTATTATATTTAGTGAAGAAATTTAAAAAAATTGTAATGATAAGATGAGATGATATGAAAATTTTGTATCTCATCCCACTTGCCAAACTTGCCAAAACTGCATTGAGAGTCAAGTATTCAATGAGTAAAGGGGGAGGGGGATTGCACAACCTACTCGTCCTCGGTGCTTACACATTTCTAAAATAAATACAAACAACTTACTCTCCAAAAATTCTAATTAAGGACTCATTCAAGCCTTCATAGGCTACTATACATTATTCCATGCCATTCTTAATATTCCTTGTACGAATAGACTACAATTGTATAATTTTGCTGACACATCACAACATTATTAGCTCTACCAAACTCTACTACCAAAACACACTAGTATGTTTCTCTTGCATCAATGATAGTCATAATTTTACTTGCCTATTGCTTTTTCTTTTTTGGTGATCAACGGTAACTTCTTCTTAATTATGAACAAAATCATCCATTGATTTCAAAAAGAAACATGCTATCAGGAAAACAATCATTCATCAAATACGTTCTCAATAAAAAGACATTCAGTCACTCAATCAAGATAAAACCAACAGATCACAGACTGATATTGGTGTCTAAACAATTTTTGAAGGCATCAATAGGAAGACATATGAACACAAAGAAGTGAAGTACATTTGAAGGCTACAAAGTATAAAGGCACATAAAAATATATATATTTAATCATAAATTAAAGGCCACCTGCATTGGCTCACCAGGTCAGATGGAATCCTCCTATACAAGAAGATCCAACAAAGAAGTCTTGGGTCACCTTCGGCCATGGCAAACCTTTCCCATGGATCCCAAAATAGAGAAACTCCAACCTACTGGATTTCCCATCAACACCGAATCTCGTGGTTTTAATCAAGAAAATCTCAAAAACTCTCCTAAACCTTACGACAGTCGTAGATTTATTTGGATTTCCGGCAATCAAATAGAAATAAAATGGAATGAACAAAAAATCTCAAAAAATCTCCTAAGTCTTTCACAGATTTACAACAATCAAATGGAATGACCAAATCAAATATTAAAAAAAAAACTCCAAATGAAAAACCACAAGAGAAATCAATTTTTTGGAAAAAAAAACTAAGAAAGAGAAAAAAAAAAGGAAAAAAAAAAAAGATGAATGTGTGGCTTACCAAGAGGCGTTCGGTGGCGATGGTCTTAGACGTTGACGGCGTGTCTTACCAGGAGTCGTTCGACAGCAACTACTAGATTGGCCGAAATGGTGTAGTTGGTGCTTTTGATAAATGATGGAGTTTGTGCTTTTGGAATTTGGCGGAAATGATTTTTCTTCATGTTTTTCTTTTTGCGCGGGACGAATAGTAGGCGGGAAGAGTTATTTTTTATTCCCAAAATAAGATTTGGCCAGCAATTTGGGCTAGCCAGATTTAGCTAGTGAAAATACCTTTGGCTAAAAACAATGTAGTTATATTGAGTTTATTGTAGTCAATTTTTATACAACCTAGCTAAACTCTGGTCAAACACTCCTCACCACGCCTCTCTCCGGTCATCATTCTACTGGTATGAGATAGAATTTATTGAAAAGAATATTGCATGAGGCACATGCCCTATCTAGAATGCGCTTGGGTTTCACGTGCCTTCGTGTATTAAAATTTGTGTTTGCATCATAGGGCCACATCAGTGGAATTGACATCTTTAGATATGTTAGATCTGGTAAAATATTATTTATATTTATATAATTATACGTGATGAAGTGTTAGTTATTAAAAATAATAAAAGTTTTAAAATTTAAAATTTAAAATTTAAAATAAAAAAGAAAACACAAATAAAATAGACTACACTCAATATATATAATATTGTGCATAAAACTGTACATACATATATCACTACTATCAGATCTGACCTAGACCACCCCATCCCAACGCTCGGCGCATGAAGCTCATTACCCAGCTCAATTACATATGCATATCTCCAATTGTCGTCAACTCGAGCTAGGTACTTGGAACAACTTACTCAATAATATTGTTATTGGTTTCCTTAACTAAAGATCTTGAGGATAAAATGGGCCTCTACTGGCCATTCTAACAAGCAAGATGCTAAATGATCTCATGAGTTTGTCCTCTCATTTTGACTACTCATATATTTTTTTACTTAATGATTAAAAAAATGATTATTAGTAAATTTGTGTATTTTTTTTATTTTCTTCTTAATGGTAAAGGATGTTTGAAAAATGTTTGAAATAAAATGAAAAAAAATAAAGAAAAGTGCAATTTGCACTAGTGATAAGACTAAGGAGGCAATTGCTGCAATTCCATGAAGTTTAGGAGCACCCTTCTAACAAAACAAAATGCAATTGTTGATGCCTAAAAAATCACACAACAGGCCGGAAGGGGATAAAAAAGTCATTCCTGACCCACTATGACGATTCAGACCTCGATCAGCGTGGTCTGAAAGTTTCGGAGTGGTCTGGTGTGACTGTACGGTGTCAGTACATATATCTATGCACGGTGGTGAAAGGAAAATAAGTGTAGAGACAATAAAGGAGAAGAGACATACAGATTTATGTAGTTCAGCATATTGCCTACGTCCATAGGGCGTTTGGGGAGGGAAAATCCACTATAATATACTTGTTTTACAGTCTCTCGTAATCTCTGATCCTCACTGTACAATGGAGATCATAGATCTACTTTCTAGACAAGATGTTCTCACTGGAGCTTCCTTCGCAAGGTTGAAGAAGTTGCTGAAGAAGAAGTCAAAGTTCCTTTTTATCTGATTCCTCTTTCTACGTGCCTCCCTACAGTGGTGAGGCATGACCACCCCTCCCTTTGCATGCATGTCTGACTACCTCTCATTTTCTCACTTTCTCTGACACTATCCACATTTTCCTTCTAACACACTCATCTCCCTTGTCCCTTCCTTGTCTCCACTTCCTCTCTCTTCCTTTATCTCCTAGTGATATTCATTTGGTTGACTAGGCCTAGTCTGCCTGGACTTGGGATATTTTGTTCGTTCCAGCAACGTTGCACAATAATGTACCAGTTGGATTGTAAAATCATCATTTAAAGCGATTTTCCTTTGGGATCTTTTCACAATCGTGGAGAATGGTAGGACCAATATATATATTAGTCGTAGGGCATTTTTATCATTTATATTCTCAAATGCATGCTCGCTTGGAGGAGATGCATGTTGGAAAATAGTCTGAAATGCTTTGTAAACTAGAAAATATGTAAAATAACAAAAACAAATTAAAAAGAGAGAACCCGGTGTTGAGGCACGTTGTGATGGACGCTTTCTTTAGAGTAGATTCCGCCGCCTCCAATTATAAACATGCACTAGGCTTCTTGACAGTCAACTTCCAAGATACAACAACGTCGGTTCCCATTAATCTCCCCGTCGATGCACATAAAGGAAGATCCTCTAACCCGATATAAAATAGCCAAAGCCCAAAGAAAGAAAGACAAAGAGAATGAGGAAGTGTTTCTCTAAGTTTTGTAGAGAATTTTTCGTTAATGAATTTCTGGTTGGGGTTCCCTATTTATAGAGAATGAAATTACACTTGTGAAAAGTCACAACTTATTTAAATGAAATGGTACTTGTAAAATGTCACATCACATAAATGAAATGGTACTTGTGAAAAGTCACAACTTATATAAATGAAAGGGTATTTGTAAAAAGTCACAACTAAAATGAAGCAACACTTTTGAGAAGTCACAACGTCTCAAATATTAGAGAATATATTGAAAAGAATTCTAATTCACCAAAGGACACAACCCTTTGTTTGGTTGAGAAGCGGTTAAGGCTCATATCCCCAAGAGGCATACATTGGTTCAAGTTACCAAGACACATTTTCATTTAAATCTAGACAACCGAACCGATACATTGAACATATCTAATGGTTCATATTATTTTTACTTTACATCAAATATTTTAATCATTTCTAAGTTTAAAAACCAACAATCCCTCACCTGATTAAAATATTTTAAAGAACAGAATAGAATACAATTTTCTTTGTACTAAGTACTATGCATCAATAGAGGTAGCTTACGGCTTTGAACGTCTACCTAGTGTTTGCATGTTTCCATCTGAAATATCCATGGTGAACCAAGTCTTGAACCATAATCTTTTAACCCAGACTTCTCCACACCACACACATAGTACAGCATATATCAAGTTCCTTTCAAGGTGGTGCATAAAGGTCGTGCACCGTATCTTGGATTCATGACCGCTCTAGGGAATAGCCCAATTACCAGACTACGGCCCCACAGTCACACTCACATAAGTGAGTCCTCCAAGGGTACCTGCAATTCAATACCTTGCCTTAATTTTGGACTCATTCAAAACATTTCGTTTTTCCTTTGCATTGCATTTGTAGTACTCACACCCTAGAGATGGACCTATAATAATATTTTAATAGTGCTATCCAATCACTCAAATAATTTGTTCTTCCCATTGAACCCCTTCTTGGGATCTCCAGTCAGGAAAGTTGGATTGCCACTACCGGTGACCTAATTAATGGACTTCAATCCCATCCCCCTTGATATACGTATAACCTTCGACTTTGCCAGTCCTTTCGTCAAAGGATCCGCTAAGTTATCTTTTGACTTTACATATTCCAAAGTCAGGTATCTATTCTTTATCATGTATCTTATCGTAGAATGCCCGATACTCAAATGTCTCCTCTTATAATTAAAGTATTTATTATTACAAACATTTATCACAGCCTAATTGTCACAAAGAACAGAAATAGCTGGCATTGATTTTTTAACTAGTGAAATTTCTGATAATAAAGTCTTAAGCCACTCTACCTCATGTCCGGTAGTATCCAAGGCTATTAATTCAGCTTCTATAGTAGATCATGAAATCACAGTTTGCTTGGAAGATCTCCAAGCCACAACTGCTCCACCGAGAGTGAAAATATATACACTCGTTCCCTTACGATCTACTATGTCAGTTATCCAACTAGCATCACTGTATGCTTCTAATACAGTGGGATACCTAGAATAATGGATACCATATGTCATGGTTCCTTTCAAATATTTAAGAATTCTTTCCAATGTTTTCCAATGAGAATCATCAGGCGTACTAGTATATCTGCTAAGTCTACTCACAGCATATGAAATATTAGGTCTAGTAGAATTAGCAATATACAGTAACGTACCAATAATCTGAGAATAACTCAGTAGTGACACAGGATCTCCAAGATTCTTACTTAAATGCAAACACGGATCAAGAGGAGTACTGACAAGTTTGCATTCAAATCTCTCAAACTTTTTAAGAATCTTTTCAATATAATGAGATTGATTTATGCTAATACCATCACGATATCTCATTAATTTAATATCAAGAATTACATATGTCTCTCCCATGTCTTTCATGTCAAAATTCTTAGATAAAAAATTTTTAACATCAAGAACAATATCTATATTGGTACCAAAGATGAAAATATCATCAAAGTAAAGACATAGCATTACTCATACACCATCAACTATTTTAGTGTATAAACACTCATCAGATTCATTTATCTTGAAATCATAAGATAAAATTATTTCATCAAACTTTTGGTGCCATTGTTTAGGGGCTTGTTTAAAACCATAAAGAGATTTAATAAGTTTACAAACTTTAATTTCCTGTCCTGGAACCACAAACCCCTCTGGTTGATCCATGTATATCACTTCTTCTAGATCGCCATTAAGAAATGCGGTCTTTACGTCCATTTGGTTGACCTTAAATTTATGGATTGCTGCTAAAGAAATTAGAGCACAAATTGTGGTTATTCTAGTAACAGGAGAATATGTGTCAAAATAATCAATACCCTATCTTTGTGTAAAGCCCTTTACAACTAGCCTAGCTTTAAATTTATCAATAGTACCATCAGGTCTCAATTTCTTTTTAAAAATCCACTTACATCTAATGGTTTTACATCCAGGAGGAAGATCACATAAGTTTCAAGTGTCATTAGTCTTAAGAGATTCAATCTCACTATTTACTACTTCTTTCCAGAAAGTAAAATCAATGGAAAGCATGGCATTTTTGAAAGTCAACAGATCTTCCTCCATAGAATAAGTATAAAAATCATGTCCAAAATCCTTTTCCTTTCTAACTCTTTTTCCTCTTCCAAGTTCATTTTCTAATCCAGATGCACTATCAAGATTAAATATAATGGTAGGTTGACTACTGGTGGAAGGAAAACTTACTGTAGATCAAGATCTTTCTAAATTAGTTTTTTAAAAGAAATAGATCTTCAAAGAATGTTGTATCCCTAGACTCCATGATGGTGTTAGGATCAATACCTTGGACTTCTGATTTGATAATCCAAAACCTATATGCAGAACAATGTCTAGCATACTCAATGAATACTGCATCTACTGTGTTGGGACCTAATTTTCTTTTCTTAATTTTTGGAACATTAACCTTTGCAAAACAACCCAAACTCTAAAGAAATTAATATTGGGTATTCTACTCTTCCAGAGTTCATATGGTGTCTTGTCAGATCCCTTAAATAGTACTCTATTCAAGATAAAACAAGATGCAAGTATTGCTTCCCCCCACCATTGCTTAGGTAGGCCAGAACTAGAGAGCATGCATTTGACCATATCTATCAATGTTCTATTTTTCCTTTTAGAAATACCATTGGATTGAGGAGAATATGGAGCGGTTTCCTCATGTATAATACCATTCTCCTCACAGTATTGAATCAATTGATTAGATGAGTATTCACCTCCTCTACCAGTCCTGATAATTTTAATCTTTCTCTCCAATTGGTTTTCAACTTTAGTTTTGTAGACGACCAATTTACTAAATCATTCATTTTTTGTTTTTTTCAAGTAAACATAACAAAATTTGGAGATATCATCTATAATAGTAATGAAATATTTATTACCACCTTTAGAAGAGACACCATTTAAATAACAATCATCACTATGAATTAATTCAAGTAGCGATGAATTTCTTATAACAGATTTAAATGGCTTTCTAAGCTGTTTTGATTGAATACAGATTAAACATCTTTCATCCAAATCAACAAGAACTTTAGGAATAATCTCTAAATCCATCATTTTTTTTAACATTATGATGATTAACATGGCCTAATCTAGTATGCCATATTGAAGAGGAACAAGTAGTAAATGCAAATTTATTATTAGAATCAAATTTGTTTTCTACATTATTTTGAATATTTATTACAAACAAACCACCACTCACATAACCTTTCCCCACAAATTACTCATATTTAGTTACAATAACTTTATTGGATTGTAATAATAATGTGTAGCCTGCCCCACTAAGTAAAGATCCACTAATTAGGTTTCTCCTCGCCTCTGGTACGTAAAATACTTCTTCTAAAGGAATAGTATTTCCAGATATTAATTTGAGTACAATTTTTCCTACTCCAAATACTTGTGCAGAGAGTTATCCATTGTCACTTTCATGCCGCTTGTATCCTGATATGTGGAAAAAATATTGCGGTTAGAAGTAACATGTACATTGACTCATGTATCTACTATCCAATCAGTAGCACTACAAGCCAGATAAACTTGGGGACTTATGGTTACATACCGTTCATCGGTTCCAACGGAGTCGGTCCCGGAAAGCACCATATGAGCTTGTGGATTAGGCGATCTTGATTATTCATTGCCTTGATATTTTCTCTTTTTATAGCGACAATTTTTGGCCAAGTGACCTGGTTTGTTACAGTTAAAACAAATAGGTCTCTTATAATTTTTGTTGATATAGGACTTTGGTTTTAAATTATTCTCATAATTAGTTTTACCCTTATTGAATTTAGACTTCTAATGTAATGGGTTCTTATGTGTTTTATGGCCTTCTACAATATTTGCTTTAGATTGAAAATCAGAAACCAATGATGGGATATGATCATTTTCCAAGTGTTGTTCTTGGATCCTAATGGCAAAGATCAAGGGTTCCATAGTCATTTCTTCAGTCTTATATTTAAGAGATAGGCCAAAATTCTTCCATGAATGAGGCAACTTGTCTATTATACAAGCAACTTGGAGATACTCGGTAATACCCATTCCTCGTTAGCCCAATTCATGGTAAAGAATAGTTAACTCATGGGCTTTCTCTACCACAAATTTGGAATCATCCATCTTGAATCCAAGAAATTGGCTTGCTACTTATCCATTACGGTATCTTGTACATTATATTTCTTATTAAGAGCATTCTAAATATCTTTGGCAGATTTAATGTGTAGGTAAACATAAAAAAGTGTATCATTTAAATGATTTAAAATCCTACATCTACACAAATTATCTTTTTCTGCATATGTTTGCAATTCAATAGTACGTGCGGGCTCATGCAAATCATTAGAAGGAGGATTATTTTCAATAACAAAATATAATCCAAGCATTGTAAGAAAGATTTTCATCTTTTCTTGACAATGCTTAAAATTGACTCCTCCAAATTTCTTGGGTGCAATAGATTCGTTTGAAGTCATGGTGGCAACCAATCAATTAAAACACACCTCTAGTTTAACAAAGAGAATCTACTCTAAGATTGTTGGGAAATATTCTGAAATGCTTTGTAAACTAGCGAATATGTAAAATAACAGAACAAATTAGAAAGAGAGAACCCGGTGTTGAGGCACGTTATGGGGACGCTTTCCTTAGAGTAGATTCTACCGCATCCAATTATAAACATGCACTAGGCTTCTTGACAATTTACTCCCAAGATACAACAACGTCGGTTCCCGTTAATCTCCTCGTCGGTGCACATAAAAGAAGATCCTCGAACCCGATATAAAATAGCCAAAGCCTAAAGAAAGAAAGACAAAGAGAATGAGGAAGTGTTTCTCTAAGTTTTGTAGAGAATTTTTAGTTAATAAATTTGTGGGTGAGATTTCCTATTTATAGATAATGAAATGGCACTTGTGAAAAGTTACAACTAAAATGAAATGACACTTGTGAAAAGTCAGGACTTATTTAAATGAAATGGTACTTGTGAAAAGTCACAACTTATATAAATGAAATGATATTTGTGAGAAGTCACAACTAAAATGAAGAAACACTTTTGAGAAGTCACAACTTCTCAAATATTAGAGAATATATTACCAAAGGACACAACCCTTTGTTTGGTTAGGAAGCGGTTAAGGCTCATATCCCCAAGAGGCATACATTAGTTCAAGTTATTAAGACACATTTTTATTTAAATCTAGATAACCGAACCGATACATTGAACATACATAATGGTTCATATTATTTTTACTTTATATCAAATATTTTAATCATTTTGAAGTTTAAAAAACCAACACTGCGTGCACGTGAATATTGCATATTAATAATTTTGAATGCCTGCATGTATGCATGCGTGAACGATACGTATGGAATCATGTGGTGTTTTCAAAACCATGAAGCATGCATGCAACACGTAATAAGTACGTATTTCCAATCTGAACGAATTAGAAACCAATCTTTGACGTTCAAAGGAACAAAAATGTCTTTATTCAGAGCTAGAAGATCAATACATGATATACTCGTTCGATGAGTCTTTTCAAATATTGTCAAAAGTCACTGCACGCATGCATGCTGGAGACCAAGTGGCCGTTGTGATATTAATATCTCACAGCGAATCTAATCGAATATTGTCAAGATCGTCCCTCTTTATAATATGCTCCAAGATTTTATAAAAATTAATTTATAAATTAATTTTATGATAAATCAATCTTAAATTATTAAATATTTTTTTATTATAGTTATATATATGAGATATTTGAAAGGATTTGTTATATAATAAATGATTTAGCAACAAAGATATTCTACTAAACTAAATCTATAAACTAATATAATTTAATATGATAAATTAGATTGTAAAATTATTTTTATTATAAAATAAATTTAACTTATGATATTATGGATGATATGTTTTTGTATATATAAGAAGAGATGTCCCTATCATGCTCATGAAAAGAGTTGTCATTTAAATTCTTATTTTTTATAAAATTGATATCTGAGTCTGGCCAACCTCTCTCTCTCTAGAAAAACCCTCTCTGTTCTCTCTAAAGTTTCCAAAGCTCCAGATCCATCGAAAGCGTGGGGGGGAGGGGGGGGACGGGGAAGACGAAGCTCCTGCCGCCCCCTTCCTTTTCTTCTCTGTCCATTTTATCTCTGTGTAGTGTTTTTATATTTTTTTTAGGCCAAATAAGGGAAGATCGCTGTTCGAGTCTTTCCTTCCAGCTGTCACATTTCTACATGCGCCCCACTAGCATGACTCCCAGCCGCCGATCTTCAAGACCTCCAAATCCGGCGTCCATCGGAGTGGAGCGTAGCCCACACGCGCGGGACGAAGTTCCGGATATCTTTGGCGCGTCGCCTTCACGTGCCACCAAGGAGCCCTCTCCCGACGCCACGCTCGGTTTCTGTGGAACATCTGACTCCTGGACTTCCAAGTCTGACCGCCAGCTTTCCTCCCAGAGTGAACAGTTTTCTGCACAAGCCACTACCTACCCATTGTGCACTGTTCATCTGTTTTTATTTTCTTTGTTTCTTTCGTGTTTCCGTTTCAGTGTTTTGTAGTAGTTTTGTTTTCTATTTTTGTTGTTTTTTGTTGACCCGAGTGAGGTTTGGGCCTTTGGATCGGACGTAATCCGTGGCAAGAGTCTTTTGAGAGTGGTGGACGATGCTA
The DNA here is from genome assembly GCF_004785595.1 of Juglans microcarpa x Juglans regia. Lineage (NCBI taxonomy): Eukaryota > Viridiplantae > Streptophyta > Magnoliopsida > Fagales > Juglandaceae > Juglans > Juglans microcarpa x Juglans regia. The sequence goes on from NC_054607.1 coordinate 6,052,916, forward strand.
TGGCCGGTGGTCGTACGGCCGAGCTGTTGTGGTCCGTGCGTGAGCTGGGTGCCCGTTTCATCAGAGCTCGAGATAACAATGCTTGCCATAAGCGTGACGTCCGGGGTCTCACCAGTGCTTGTGGTCTTGTAGTTGTTAATTTGTTTATTTGTAGTTGTTTGTTAGTTTAGTTTTTAATAAAATAAGAATAAGCTATTAGATTTGATGTCTATAACAGTGTCCCGTACTCATCTTCCTTGGGAGGATAGAGAGGACCTTTAAGTTCTGTTTTTACAGAGTGCTTTCTCTGTTATGAGAGAGTTTGTTTAGAAATTAAGACAATGTCTGCCACAAAAGAATTTGTGTGTGAGGAAACCCTAGAGCTGATGCTTAATTTGGCTTATAGACTGGATTTTTCAGGTATTGAATTTTTTTTGTATTAATAAGTCACATTTGTAACTTCAGTTCATTAATAAAATGAGTATGTTTCTAAAAAAAAAAAAAAAGGGAAATTAAAGACAGGACGGAACGTTGCGGGCAATAGGTCGAGAGGATCTACTTATGTCGACATGAGGCTCAAACCTTAGGTTAATGCCTGATTCACTAGCCCAACCAAATCTTTCTGACTTCTAGGAAATGATAACTTTTTTTTTTTCCCTTACCTTCTACTTTTAATGGTTTTTTTTTTTTAAACCTATATGATAAGTTGTTCCGTCTTTGTTGAAGATAAGAAGTTTTTATATTTGTGTGTGTGTATATATATATATATATATCTAATGGAGTTAATACTTTGATTTACACAATTTTAAAGTATTTTATTGGCACACCATCTGATATAACCAGTCGCATCAACGACCAGTTAAATAATCTAAGATGTCACCAGATGTCTGATTATAGATGGTACCAAGATTTTTTATTTCCAAAGTAATGCTTCGGGATGATAGCCAGAAGCCTTACTGGAAGGAGAAATTTATTGATGGTTTACCTCGCTTGTTTGCTTACAAAGTGAATGATGAACTTACTATCGCTGGGTCTCTTAATTACGATGCATACACCTATGGTGATATTTGTGCAGTAATCAAGAAACTTGGTATTAGTATGTGTAATGATCAAAGAATGCTTCTTGAGCAGATGAGAAATAGCAAGAAAGCCAAATATGAAATGGGAACATTTTGTGAACAATTTGGACTTCCTGCTATAGCTCCCTAAAAAAGGAAGCACAAGTTTTCTAAACCTTATGGTGGTATTAGGAGAAAACCCCATGATGAATTTTATAAGAAAACTTACAAAAAGCCATTTTCTAAGACATTTTCTAAGAAAAAGAAATCTAAAGATTCTTCTCAAGGAAAATGTTACATTTGTGGCATTCCAGGACATTTTGCTAATAAATGCCCCCAGAAAGCCAAAAAAGATAAAAAAAATTAAAAAGAAGCTTAATCAGTTGGATATTGATAACAATGATAAAGAAGAACTATTTCGATTCCTAGAAATAGATTCGTCTTCATCATCTGATATCCTTGAGTTCAGTTCTAGTGATTCAGAATATCACTCAGAAACTGAATCTCCAGATTCTACTGGTCCTAAGCTAGGTTGCAATTGTAATGATACTTGTTATCAGATAAAAGGAAAGACAATTCATGCCTTGACCAAATCTAAAGAACAAGAAAATCTATTGCTAACCTTGATTTCTCAAATAACAAATCCTGAGCTTAAAGAAGAATATCTTCTTAAGTTAAGAAAGGTTATGGTTTGCCAAGAACCAGAACCCCCTAAGCAAAGGATTAGTTTTCAAGAAACCTTGGAGAGATTTCAAAAGAAAAAACCCAAGGAAATTTTTACAAATAATTTACAACACGAAATAAATCTTGTTAAAAAAGAAATCATTAATCTCATATCTGAGGTAAACAACCTTAAGTCTGAAAATGAGATTTTAAAACAAGAATTTCTAATGTTTAAAATTGATAAACAACTTGATCAGGATATTCCTTCTGACAATGAGCAAACGAATGATTCTAGTTCTAGTCAACAATAGTTAGCTGCTGACAACCAGATTTGTTTAATCCATCATACCATTCCTCCAAAATGGTTTTCAAGGGTTACCATTGTGGTAGCTCATGATTTTCAGTTTTCTGTTGTTGCTATGATTGATTCCGGATCAGACCTGAATTGTATTCAGGAAGGACTCATTCCTAGCAAATATTTTGAAAAATCTTCTGAGAGATTATTTTCTGCAAATGGATCTCAAATGAAAATTACATATGAGCTTAACAACGCTCATGTTTGTCAAAACAATGTTTGCTTTAAAATCCCTTCTGTTTTAGTCAAAAACATGTTTGACAAAGTGATCTTACGCATTCCATTTATTTCTGCTTTATATCCTTTTTTGACTGAAAAAGATGGTATTACCACCGACCCCTTTGGTCAAAAAGTCAAATTCAAATTTGCAACTCGACAAGAGATTGATCAAGATAAAGGTTTGAAATCTTTGCTTTTTGCAAAACAAAAGCATCTGAATTTCCTCCAATAGGAAATAAGATACAAAAAGATTTCTGAACAATTATCTTCGCCAATTTTGATTTCAAAAATTGATGATTTTAACAAACGTCTTGTTTTCGATGTTTGTTCTGATTTACCAAATACTTTTTGGCATAGGAAGAAACACATCGTTTCTCTTCCCTATATCAAAAATTTTGATGAAAGCACAATCACCACTAAAGCTAGACCAATTCAGATGAATAGTCAGACTTTAGAATTCTGCAAAAAGGAAATTGCAGATCTAGAAGAAAAATGCATAATTAGGAAAAGTAAGTCCCCTTGGTCTTGTCCAGCCTTTTATGTCTGGAAAAAAGCCGAACTAGAAAGAGGCACCCCTCGACTAGTCATTAATTACAAACCATTGAACAAAATCTTACAGTGGATTAGGTACCTTATTCCCAATAAAAATGACTTAATTCATAGGTTGAGTGATACTGTAGTCTTTTCAAAATTTGACCTCAAATCTGGGTTTTGGCAAATCCAGATAGCCGAGTCAGACCGGTATAAGACAGCCTTTGTAACCCCCTTCGGTCATTACGAATGGAATGTGATGCCATTCGGTCTCAAAAATGCCCCTAGTGAGTTCCAACACATCATGAACGACATTTTCAACTCGTTCTCTGCTTTTACCATCGTCTATATAGATGATGTCCTTGTTTTTTCTAAATCTATTGATGAACATTGGAAACATTTGAATTCGTTTCTAGACATCATTAGACTCAATGGTCTTGTCGTTTCTGCGAAAAAGATCAAATTATTCCAAACCAAGATCAGATTCCTTGGTTATGATATTTCTGAAGGGAAAATCAGGCCTATCCAAAGAGCCATTGATTTTGCTGACAAATTCCCTGATGTCATTCTTGACAAAAATCAATTACAGAGATTTTTAGGATCTCTTAATTATGTTGCTGATTTCTACAAGGATATGAGGAAACAATGTCGTCCCTTGTTCAAACGACTTCTTTCAAATCCTCCTCCTTGAACAGAAATCCATACTAAAATAGTGAGAAAAATCAAAGCACATGTCAAGACTCTTCCGTGCCTTGGTATCCCCACTTCTGATTCATTTAAAATCGTTGAGACAGATGCCTCAAATATTGGTTATGGTGGCATTCTGAAACAATCTGTTTCACCAGGTTCTTCTGAACAAATTGTGCATTTCCATTCCGGAACCTGGAATCCTGCACAAGAAAAATATAGTACTATTAAACAAGAGATTTTATCCATAGTACTATGTATTTCTAAATTTCAATCTGATTTGTTAAACAAGAAGTTTTTACTTCGTATTGATTGCATGAGTGCTAAATTTGTTTAAGAACAAGATGTTCAAAACATTGCATCAAAACATATTTTTGCACGATGGCAAGGTATTTTAAGTGTTTTTGATTTTGATATTGAATACATCAAAAGCACTGATAATTCTATCTCTGATTTTCTTACCAGAGAGTTCTTGCAGACACCCAACAATGAGCGTAAGCAAGAAGAAAGGAAAAGAGAAACAGAGAGTGAACCCCCCACCTCCAATACCCAGTATAAAACTCATCAAGAATGAGTCTGGATCCTCCATTGTGCCCAGTGTCTCCTCAACAGCACTGGATATTGCCAATAGGTTCACACCTCTTGGTAAAATTGTGCAACCGGCGACCTTCGCGTCTACGGTTTCTACATCTTTCGATCCATATGCGAAAACAATTGCATCGAAAGGACCTACTTTGATTACTCCTCAGTTTTTCCTCCCAAAAGGAAAATCTGAATACTTGAAGAAGTCATTTATTACTCATCTGTTTCATATAGAACCTAACCGTTCTAATTCAACAGATCCATTCAAAATAGCCTCTTCCTATTTCCCCCTAATTTCTACTGGATACCTGAAGATTCCTCCAAAAATCTCCAGTATTATTCTAGTATCTTGATTCTCACCAACTCTCTTGTCATAAAACTCATTTATAATAAGAATGATTCCACCAAATTAATTTACCACAGTGCTTATATACTCCGAGTCATGACTGAGGCCGAATGGGGAACAAACCCATGGACTCCCAAAAAACTCTCAGACTCTGCACTGAGCTATAATTATTTTGATTACATAACTGCCTGGAAACGTTTCATATTCTTTCAGGTACCAGATATGAGCCATTCATGGTTCATCAATTTTGATACAAGATTCAAATGAACTTTTCCTTACTGGTTTCTCCAATGGTGGGACCAATTCGGATTAATCCAGCAGAATCTCCTTGAGCAGCTTGTCAGAGCTTTTATATTTTATCAACAAGTTGCTGGTACAATCTAAACCGGCATTCACAGATGTTTCCTTATGAGCTCCATTTTTGCAAGAACTACAAACTACCGTGGATCTTTAAATCGACTTATGAGAAAAATGCTGATATAATTGACCGAACTTATTTCACAAAATGGTGGGATAGGTTTGGATATACTGAAAAAGTAATCAACCAGATGATTAAAGATTTTCCTCAAGTCGCTCCTGATTTACAAGACAAGAAGGAATTTCCAGCAATCAAATCTGGTTCACCAGTCCCCGAATATCCCCTGATAGTTCGGGTCCCTAATTCACCAACTGCTTCATCAAAAGGAAGAGCTACCAGCTCATCCTCAAAGAAATCTTCTAAGTCTGCTAAAGATAATATCCTCAACAGATTTGGTAAAAAAGATTTAATAAAATTGTTGGAGCAACAACTGTCTAAGTCTACGAGTGATAATTCTGAAAACGATGAGAATTCAGAAGCATCATCAGAAGCTTCGTACAGTAATATATTTGGTCATGATTCAGAAGGCATTCCAAAGCTGGAAGATGACTGACTACTACTTGAGTTCAAAGAAGACCGATCATAGTCCTCTTTGAGATAATTGACTACTACTTAAGTTCAAAGAAGACCAACCATAGTCCTCTTTTGAGATAATTGTCACTTTGTGCCTAAAGTAGCCGCCCACAGAGACAGCTGGAAGACACAGAGACGACCGAATTCTAATTTGTCATCTTGCGCCCAAAGCAGCCGCCCACGAGGACAGCTGGAAAGACACAATGATGATACCATGAGCCCCGTGACTAAATAGTTCTTACTGTTCACTCACGGATTGATTTACTGTTTTACTTTAATAATTGTAAATAGGAACTCCTTACGCTATAAAAGGAGAGTCTTGTTATGAGCAAAGGCAGAACTCAAACCAGAACCCACTCGAGAGAAAACTCCTGACCCTCTCTACCTGTTCTTGAGTCTCCTTATTTACCCTGATTTCTGTAAGTGCAAATCTGCACTACCTTGCACCTGTAATTACTTTAAGCTTGTTAATTTTAATAAAGCTTATATGTTTATTACAACTGATTTTGCATACACATACATGCATATGGCCGGTTTTACCGCCTATTTATTTTGAGCTTGCATAATTTAATTATTGTGCAATATATCTTGTTTCTTCCATCCCCTTCCTTCTCTTCTTCTTCAGTCAGCTTCGACTTTTCCTTCTTACGCTGTTTTGGTATCATATATATATATATATATATATATATATATATATATATTGCTTTCCTACTATTTTTTTGAATTTGTAGTTTTTTTTTAACTGTACGTTTACAACTTTATTTTTAATTGATTTAAAAAAAATTTATTTTTTTTAAATTATTAGGTATTTTATATTTTTTAAGTTCATTTGTAAAAATTAAAACCTAAGAACACTCGGATTTATTTTCTTCAGTGGTTTTTTATTTTATTTTTATTTTATTTCTAAGCACTTTATTGCACTACAACAAATAGTGATTTTTGGGACATAATTTTTTCTAGTTAATTTTATTTAGTGGCAAAAGTATTTTAATATTTAGCTCCTTTATATATATATATATATATATATATATATATTACACAAAGCTTATAAAAAAGAGTTAGTATACATACAGTCTATATTTGGGAACTGCTCATACAAATCCATATAATTATATTTAAAAAAATTTAAAATTACAATAATATCGTTTTTAAAATGATATTTTTTTTTATTTCTTTCATCAATGGAACTGTACACGCAGTCTTCTACTCGGGATTGTAAATAGAATTTTTATATAAAAAAAACACAATTGATATCGATAATGAATAAAAGAATGGATCAGCTCATGATGAGAACAATGGAAAGTTTTTCTAGCATCGAATTTCCCTTTTTCACGTACTCAATCCCCATAACATAAAGACACAATATTCCATAATTTTGTGCCTCTTTTCTTAGCTATTTCACAGAAAGTAATTGAAAAATGTTATTCTAGCATCGAATTAATTTCCTTTTTGTTTCTAAAACACAATATTCCCTTTTTACACCATTCCATCCTCGGATATATATATACTACATGGCCATTCCATTGTTTTAATTAGAATTATATTAAATGGGTTTAGTAATCATAAATATACAGTACTAATTAAACAAGCTAATGTGAAGGATAAATCATCTACGTACAATATTATTTATGCGACCAAATTTTTAATTTGTAATATTTAAATTTTATTTTGCAAATTAGATCGTGATATGTCATCAGTGTAGAAGGTATGTGTCCTTTCACGCAGACTTGAGTATGGTCTTAACATTTTCTCGGAAAATCAACATCTAGATCTTCAAGTTTTGTATGGATTTGAAGGCTGAGATCTATTTTTTCTCTCTACGGAATCGCATCCAGCAGGTATGCTATATATCTGTATGCACATGGTTTCTTGTCCTCGTGTTGAATGGCACTGCCTTGCTCCTTGGTAAAGTAAATAGTTGCCGTCCAACCTTACTTTACCCAACTTTTTTTGCAGTGACACACATGACCTATCAATCATTGATAATCAATGCAGCATGATCTGGTGATTGTTCATTATACTTCACCCTTTTTTCTTTTTTCTTTTTTCTTTTTTTCTTTTTTGGCCTTTTTTTTATTTTAAAAGAAATGATTTTCATTGATCAAGAAACAATTACATCATACATTAAAGAGTCTCCTTGGACTATGTTTAAAACCTCTAGAGGACCCTCCTCTAGCCAGATGGTTTCCCTAACATTCCTAATAGCCAGTTTTACTGCTGTGTGAGCAGCTTTGTTTGCTGATCTATAAGCAAAATTGAGATGCCATGCTTGATTGTATTTCATCATTTGTTGCATATCCTCTATCAATTGGCCCAACCATGAGTTATCTCCTCGTTTGGAGTTAACTGCATTAACAACAAGCTTAGCATCCCCTTCAAAATAAACTTGGTTAAAACCAAGTTCAGAGCACAATTCCATAGCTCTGAGGAGGGCAGCACTTTCGGCTTGAAGAGCTGATGAGACATGATCTTTATAGAATGTCAAGACTGCTTGTACACTACCATCTGAATCTCTGATCACCACCCCCCCCTCCCATACAACCTTTCTCTTTTTCGAAAGCAGCATCAAAATTGGCTTTGAGATATGGCCATGCAGGGGGTTCCCATCTTGGAAGTGAAGTTCTCTCTTGAGTCCCTACAACACACTTGGACCTCTCCTTATTGCATTCTTTAAAAAGAGATAAATCAGCTCGAGCCCTTATACCAATGGACTCAGGTTTGGAAAACTGGTTATGAAAAATGAAGGCATTCCTCCTTACCCATATATGGTAGAACATTACTGATACCAACTCCACGATCTCCTTACTCAGCTTTAGTCTCATTTCATTCCACAGGGAATGGAAATCAGAGAATTACCCCTTCTATTTACTGAGCAAGCTGTTCTCTCCCCCTCCCCCCAACACATGCTGCAGCAGGACATTCCCACATAACATGAGCTGGTGTCTCACTTTCCCTTAAACAGACTGGGCATATGTTGTTCTCAATAATGTTCTTCCTATTAAGATTGTCTTTAGTAGGAAGAATATTATTGAGACAATTCCACATGAACAATTTAACCTTGCTTGGGACCTCTAGCTGCCAAACTTCTTTCCAAACCCAATTATCCCCTCCCCTTGTCGAGGCTTCTCCTGTCATTCTATGCAGCCTTTCTATTTCCATGTAATAGGCAACTGTAAATTCACCTTTTCCTGATCCTATACATATCAACCTATCCATAAAAATTCTAACTCATTCTTCTTAATGAAGGATATTTTTTATAAAATAATTTATAAAAATATTATAATTTTAATATATGATTGAGTTGTAAAAAGTGTAACTGAAATTATTCTGGTTTTCCCATAAAACAAGCATGCACAATCCAGTCGACTGATGCAAATAATCCTCAAAGTAATTAACTTTTAGATCCTTTTTTAATATAAAGATGATTTCATCTCATCATTACAACTTTCTTAAATTTTCACACAAAATATAATAAACAATTCAATTTTTTCAAATTACAAAATAATAATAATATTAAAAAATAATATTTTAACAATATTTTATTCAACTCATATAAAATCATCTCATTTCATCTTATCTCACTATTAAAACGGGCCCTTATCACTTTTGGACTTGTTTGAAAAGAAAAAGTAGGCAAAGTTACCATAAATATTGGTAGCAGGACAAATGGAAGGATTTTCTATCAAAGTGTGAGACTTTGGGTGGGAAATTTACACACTACAACATATTTGCCCATTTCTCACTAGATTTTTTTTTAGATGATGTGAAATACTTAGGGGTGTAAATTTAAACCGGTAAACTGGAAAACCGGTCCGGACCGGACCGAACCGGACCGGTTGTGTGAGATCCCTAATTTTCTTGTGTTTTATTTTTTTCTTAGTATTTATTTATTTTTTATTATTTAATTGTATTATTTGTCTATTTATTTTATTTGTGAAATTTTATTGATGTTATTTTAATTTTATTAGTGTATTTTCGGATTAGGCCTTTGGTTTTTGTTGTATTCTTATTTTTGGTGGGTTGTGTGTTTTTAATTGTGTTGTGTGTGATGAGTGGCCCAACCCGTGTGTTTTGAACCCAAAACAACCTTTGTGTGTTATGTGTTTGACCCAGCCCGAGTGATGTAAGCCCAGCCCGTAGCCCGTGCGAAGTGCAAAGCCTAGCCCCCCCCTTTTATTCGATCGGCGCCATTTTGGTCAGGAGCTAGGGCTTCATCTCTTTCCCTTTTGCGCCGTGCTCCTTCTTCTTCATTTCTTCTAGTTTCTTCTACAATCTTCTTCTTCTTCTTCCTTCTTCAAGCAACTTCTTCTTCCAGCAGCTGCTGCCATCACCGTGCGGTCCTTGAGTCACGCATTTTCACCCGCTGCCGCCACCTCCTTCTCCCACTTTCGTCTCAGTGTCGTGCGGCAAAGGGACTCCAAAATGCTCACTGTCCAGCTGCCGCTCCACGTGGCCACCACCTCCATCTTCCATGGCTTTTCCCGTGTCGATCTGCAGTGCTTTCCGCAACATGCACCATCACACGTCTCTCCTCCACGGCTTGCTGCCGTTTTTGTTCTTCTTCCTCCCGTGAGGCACGCGGCTCCTCCCACCGCCATGCTTGGCCTATAAATAGGCCACGGGTTCCACAAACAAATCTTCTGAGATCCTCTTCCTCCCTCTCTTGTTTAAGCTATTTTCATTTTAAGTTTCAGATTGTTGTGTTGTGAATTTTGGTTCTAAATCCGAGAGCTTAAGGATTTTTGCCGAGCTTTGATTGGTTCTAAATTTGTAAAAGTTCTATCGGTTTCTTGGGGAAATTTTGACTTGCCGTGTGTTCAACTTGTATTTTTTGGCACAACCCATGAGTTGAGAGGCATTTTGGCACTGTTGCCGCCGCTGAGCCGCCACCTTGAGCAAACCCTCTTTCGCTTGATCTTTCAGAATTTCCTAACTTCGTGTGTATGTAATTTCTCAGTTTTATTAATAAAGTTATTGTAACTGTATTTTATAAACTGTCATTTCTGATGTAACTGTTGATTGTAATGATCTGTTGGATTTGGGCCATGGGCCATTAAAGCGTTGGGCTGTAACTGTTGTAATTGTTGGAATTGGGCCTTGGGCCGGTTTGGAGGACGAGGTTTGACGTGTATTGTGAAATGGTGAAATTGTAAATAAATGATTATTTTTATAAATGAATTATTTTAATTATATATTCCTATTAAATGATTGAACTGTATATTTATGGTTTTTATTAAAATGTGCTGTGATGTTACGTGGTCTATTTGCATTGGTGACTGAATATGTGGGTGCGTGTGTATCACGACCCCAAGCCGAGATGGGGTATTATCTCGGTGGAGCTCATCTGGTCACTCGGGAGCGTAATAGACTGACGTGACATCCCCTGAGTTGTCGCAAGGCGACGACGGGATCGGACGAGACTGTAACGCTCTCGTACCGATTCTGTGACCTTTTGGCTGGCAAGGCTAGAGGATGCTTGGCTATGTACACGCCGGGCGCGGAACTGGGCATCGCTCGTTACGAATTCTTATGCACGGATGTTACCCATGATGTGACGAAGAGAGCTAGGATGTGCGGACGGTCCATAAGGGAGACCGTGGTGCATGCGTAATTTTGTAATAATTATGATCAGGACCAAATATGAGATTTTTGGTGTGAGTATAAAAATGGTATTTTTGAAAAATTGAATGTGGGTTGTTATTCTGTCCGTATGGGGACGCGTGTTTATATAAATGTGTGTTAAATCTCTTGAATATTGTTTTGGTTAATTACTTGCTGAGATGTCATAATCTCATTGTGGTGTTTTACCCTACGGTTCCGTTTTATGGTGCCGTAGAGTTTGACACAGAGCCCGAGTATGAACCTGAAGGACCGGCTCTGCCAGAAGCTTAAGTTGCTGATATGTTGTTCAACGTTTTGAGATTTGTTTCTCTTATGTTATTTGTTTTCTTTAAATTATCTGTTGGAAGACTGTAAAATTCTTGTAAAATTATTTTACTACTTTTTGAACAATTATGGTACTTAATAAAGAAAGACCTTTTATTTTCTCCGCTGCGAATATTATTGTGTACATTTATTACATGTTGTACACACTGTGAGCACTGGTTGTTGGGGTGCATGATCTGTGTGGTCATCATCTCGGTGTCACGAACTCCACAAAAATAACACGTGGGAGTCGAGGGCACCACAAGTTGGTCCGGTTTTGAACCGATCCGGTCTGGAACCGGGTCCTATATTATGAAAACCGACCGGATCCGATCCGGTTTCGGTTTCGTAGTTTTAGGGACCGGACCGGACCGAACCGGACCTGTTGAAAAAATATATATATATATAAATTAATTTTATATATTATACAAAATATTTATATATATAAGTTTTATATATAATATATAATTACATATTAAATTTTTATATATAATATATATAATTATATATCATATATGAAATAATTTTATATTATAAATTATAAATTATAACATAAAATGTTAATATTAAATATGAACATTTGTAATTTATTTGATCATATGTTATTAATATAATTATATATAAGATAATGTAATTATAATTTATAAAATAGAAGTTTAATCTTAAAAATAAAAATTTAATTGATCGCTTTAAACATAATATGTATATATATTAAATTATTAATAACATTTTATCATAAGAAGTAACTTTATTATATGTTTCTTACGTTTTTAAAAAACTGGAAAATCATACCGGACCGAAAACTGATAAGATCGGAAGTACTAGTTTATGAGGGTAATCGGAGTGTAATCGGTTTTGAAAAATATAAAATCAATACATACTGATTCGATTTTAAATTTTATCTAAATTCGAACCGAACTGGATTTGTTACACCCCTATAAATACTAACTAGCTGATAGAACACGTCTGTCAAAAAAGAATGACTCTTTTGTAGCGAGATAACGTCCGGCAAGTAAAACACGTTACAAGGACACTAATGTGCTGTCTTTTCTCAAACATGTAAATTTAATTGCATTAATTTATGACGCTACAAGGACATATATAGAAAGTATAGTTTTTATTTATTTTTAAAGATGAGATGAGATGAATTGAAATTAAAATTAAAATATAAAATAAAATATTATTAAAATATATTTTTTTAAGATTATTTTTGTTTTGAGATTTGAAAAAGTTGAATCATTTATTTTATTTTGTACAAGAATTTAAAAAAATTGTAATAATGAAATGAGATTAGATGAAAGGTTTTTAAAGTTTTGGGTTTTCAAACTTTTTTTTGACAAGGTTATGTTTGCAAGAAATAGATAATTAGCACTTTGACAAAAAAAAACTATTTCTTACGGCTTGAGTTCATAAAGATGAGCAATACTGGGAGGTAGAAGTTGTGGGAAAAGTTATTCCCACCAAATATTCCGGTCGACAAAACCATAACCCACTAGTACTGCTTGTCATCGAAATTGGAATTATTCTCACGAGGAACAACAAAATCAATTAGCATTTGTGGCGAGCTTAACTGACTTTTTCTGCCGTCTTTTCAGTTGGAAAAAGTCATTATTTTGTTGAGTCATCTCACCTCATTTGTGAAAATAAATGAAACAAATTTATCGTTAATTTCGTGTAATATATGTACAAGTCATGATTTGACTATATATATTGGTATTTTATGAACATTATTTTTACTATATATATTATGTAAAATGACAAAAATAAGACGGACGTACATAATTATATATAAAACACATGACATAATTAATTTGTAAATGTATGCAAATATTACGAAGCTTTAAATCTCGATCCAGTCATGGCCATTGCATCCACTTGCAAGCTTGCTAGCGAAAGCCAAACCACTCCCGAAAGCACTAAATTTATAAAAGTGGAAGTACTGAATGGCCAAACTAGCACGTGAAAAGTTTCTATGGCTGAAGAAAGCTGGTAGATGGATGGTCAATTTTTTAGGAAACAACCAAAGAGAAAGAGGTTGGAAATCTGTTATTATATATATATATATATATATATATATATATATTTATATATATTATATAATAAGAATATAATATAAATAATTAAATATCTATATCTTTTCATAAGTTTAATTGAGGGAGAATTGGCCTATATGTGAGGGAGATGACTATTAAAAATAAAATACAAATAATTAAATCAACATCTTCTAATAAGTTTAAGCATTTGGAATATGCCCGACCATCTTTCTATGGCTGAAGAAAGAGTGTTTTGTAACCACCGGTCCTGAATCGTGCCAAGTGCCTACAAAAGAGAAGAAGGTTGTGGTCGGGCGTGTCCATGATACCTCTGATGTCAAAGTCAGAAGATATTGAATGTTGGAGAAAAGAGAGAAAGAGCAAAGAGCGAGTTTAGACTGATTAACATTTTTTTCATACCCACACTCTTATTTGTACCCATTCCCTCTTACAGATCTCTGTCTCCTCTATCACTGTCATGATCACCTCTTGCTCCGATCAACGTGGCGTCACATTTAATGTGGCCGTTCTTGTCAATGACATGGACTCGACCCTGGTGCCGGCCATTCAACGTTGCATTTAATGTGATCGATCCTGTCAGGAGGCAGGATCCTAATCGAGCCTTCCCTCATTAATGCACCACACTCGATGGTACGATGTGTGCTTCTCCCTTCCTGGCCAGTTTGGACTTTCCCCTTATATTCCCTAGCCCACCGAGTCACGGGCCACAGGTTACAGTGTCCTGGTCCGGCTGGATACAAAAATCCTCTTCCATATATATTAATACACATATTAACATATATATATATATATATATATATATAGTTACCATATATATATTATATAGCATTGTAAATTAACGATATTACAATATATATGTATGGTCCTCTATATATCCATGCACTATTGAGACATCAAAGCTAATAACGATTTTTCTTAATTATTTTGGAGGTAGTAGTAACTAATAACAAGTTAATGAAGCACTTGAAAATCACAAATTCTCAATTGGCTTTATGTGGTAGCTAGTAGTACTACACGTTTTATATTGCGCCGATTGATGGATATATAATACTTACCTCCAAGCTTTTGAAGGTACATTAATTAATGCTTACTGACCAACCTTACCCTAATTCCACTTAATTAAACGCCCCATTAATTAAGGCTTTTAGAATTCTTTTTTGTATATATGTGCATGGACAATTTAGGGGTACGTAGATTGAGATGTTTTCATATCTTGATGCAGCACATTAAATTGTAAAATTATTTTTATTGTGAATAAATCTAATGTATCATATAAAATCATGTCAATATGTAGATTTATTTTTGTGAGATCTCTTTATGATTATAACACTTCTTTAAAGAAAGTGATTACAATTACAAATTGATCTAATTGTACTTTGACGAGTTAGTTTTCTTAAAAAGATTAGAAATTAAATATGAGGAGGCTTTGTACACTTTAGAATTTTTTTCGGTATATATGTGGACCATTTCAGGGTAGATTGAAATGTTTTCATGATTTAATGTAATACGTTAGATTGTAAAATTATTTTTATCATAAATAAATCTAATGTATTATCATATGACATCATGTCAATTTATGGATTTATTTTTGTGAGATCTTTAATTTTATGATTGTAACACTTTTCTTAAATCATTTCAAAGTGATCGAGTTGTACTTTGACAAGCTTATAAGTTGATCTTTCTTAAAAATATAGGAAATTAATTATCTAGCTTTGTGTGTGTTAAAATTCTTTTAAGTATCTATGTGTACTCGTAGTGTGCTTCTCAAAAGAAAAAGAGTAACAGTATTCGACAGATTAATAATGAAAGAGGTGAGATGGTTAGCAACATTTCTGAAGTTAGTGAAACTTTCCAAACATACTATCAAAAGCTGTTTGAAACCTCTAACCCGATAGGTATCATGGAAGCACTGGTGGACTTAGATCCTGTAGTTACACTTGAGATGAACTCCCAATTAACAAAGGCTTGTATAGATGAAGAGGTAAAATTTGCTTTATTTGAAATGGATCCTTAGAGCTCTCCAGGCCCTGACGGTTTCTCTGCTGGTTTTTATCAGGACCACTGGGAAGTAGTAGGAGCAGGTGTGGTGGAGGCTATTAAAGAGTTTTTCAATTCCAAAAAAGGCCTACATGAGATCAATGGAACCTTTATAGTTCTAATCCCAAAGAAGAGAAGGCCCACGCTAGTGACTGAATACAGGCCAATAAGTCTCTGCAATGTGGTGTATAAAGTGCTCTCCAAAGTTTTAGCTAATAGAGTGAAGCCGTTTCTCTATAAAGTGATATCCCCTTCACAGAGTGCCTTTGTCCCAGGGCGTTTAATCTCAAATAACATCATAGTCGCTTATGAAGCAATGCATTCAATGAAACATAGAATGAGGAACAAGAAGGAGGGGTACATGGCAATGAAATTGTACATGAGTAAAGCATACGACAAGTTAGAGTGGCCCTTCTTCGAACCTCTGTTACTTAAGATGGGATTTGATAAGGGGTGGACATATATGGTAATGCAGTATGTCTCTTCAGTGAAATACTCTTTGTTATTCAATGGGGTTCCTCAACAATACTTTCTACCAGCTAGGGGACTAAGGCAAGGGGACCCTCTTTCCCCTTACCTTTTCATTTTGTGTACTGAAGTTCTTGGAAAGTTGTTGGATACAACCGAGAGAAAGGGCCATATCTCAGGTTTTCCTTTTGCAAGAGGATCTTTGATGGTTAACCACCTTTTTTTTGCAGATGATAGTCTACTTTTCTACAAAGCTAACGCTCTTGAGTGGAGTAGATTGTTCAGAATTCTCAAGACTTTTGAGGAAGCCTAGGGTCAAAGATTGAACATTGAGAAATCAGCAATTTTTTTCAGCAAGAATACACTAGCTAAGGCAAGACAGGTCATACTCTTGACTTCTAAGATGTTGGAAGCAAAAGCTTTTGAGAAGTACCTTGGTTTTCCATCATGTGTGGGAAAGAATAAGCTAGCCTCATTCAGACCTATTTTGGACTCCATAAGAAACCGTATACAGAATTGGAAGGTTAAATTCATCTCAAATGCTAGAAAAGAAGTGCTTTTAAAATCAGTAGTGCAAGCTATTCCTACTTACTGCATGAGTATTTTCAAGCTCCCTAGAACTATCCTCAATGCAATTAACAGGCTTATGCAACAGTTTTGGTGGGGTAGCAAGGGAAATAGAACCAAGACTCAGTGGCTCCCATGGAAACTAATGGGAAAGAGCAAGGCAGAAGGGGGATTAGGGTACAGAGATTTTGAACATTTCAACCTAGCACTTCTGGCCAAGCAGGGCTGGAGATTAATACAACAGCCCCAATCCCTAGTGGCTAAGGTGATGAAGGCCAAGTATTATTTTAGGTCTAACTTTCTACATGCAAAACTGGGTAGCAATGCCTCTTTTCTTTGGAGAAGCTTTATGGAAGCTAGAACTGTTTTAGAGGAAGGCTTGATGTGGAGGATTGGGAATGGGGAAGAAGTCAACCTATGGAGAGACAAATGGGTTCCCCAACCTAACACTTTCAAAGTGCAGACTCCTATGTATAAGAGGTTTGTACACTGGCAAGTCAGTAGCTTGATTGATAACAATACTAAATCCTGGAATTTGGAAGCATTGAGAAGTATATTCATCGAAGAAGACATTAACAATATCAGTAAGATTCCTATTAGTAGGAGTGGCAGTCCAGACAAGCTTATTTGGAGGTGTAATAAAGATAGACATTTTTCTGTTAAGAGTGCCTACCATTTATTGGGCACAATGACACAGAACTCAGTGGGACAAACTTCTGCTCAATCAAAACAAAAGGAAATTTGGCCAAAAATCTGGAAAATACAGATCCCGAGTGCAGTCAAACTATTTTTATGGAGAGCTTCCCATGAATCTATACCAACTAACCTCAACCTCAGTAAGAGGAAAATCAAGGAAGCCTCAGTATGCCCTGTATGCAATTTGGAGCCAAAATCTTTCATGCATGCCTTGTGGTTGTGTCCTTCAATGCAGGATGTATGGGCTGCCTGCTCTAGGAGTCTGCAGAAAATGAAGGTCAGTTTTACATCATTTAAAGAGGTTGTGGAGCATGTGTTATCAACTCTTAGTGAAGAAGATATAGAAGTGTTTGCCTGTACAGCCTATAAGGTGTGGAAGAGAAGAAATGTCCTTGTGTTTGAAGAGAAATTTGAGAATCCCTCAAGGGTGGCTCTATCTGCTTTACAAATGACTAAGGAGTTTAAGGAGGCCAATGACAGCAAACTGATAGAGGAACCTGGAAGGCCAAATGAGATAGAACCCTGGAGGCCCCCCTATGAATGTCTACAAGGCCAACTGGGATGCCTCTGTTGAACGAGTAAGCAGTAGAGTGGGGATAGGTGTGGTGGTTAGGAATTGGGAGGGGAGAGTAATAGCAACTCTGAGATCCTCAAGGAATCTGTTCCCTGATGTTAAACTTGCAGAGGCAGTGGCAGCCCTCAGAGGAGTTTTTTTCTACAAATAACTAGGAATCTCAAGATTACTAATTGAAAGGGATGCTCTCAGTGTGGTGAATGACCTCAACAGCGAGACATTGGATTGGAGCTCAACAGGTCTGATCATTCAAGACATTAAAGCTGAAATAAAGAGTTTGCCTCTCGGGTCTGCACAGCTCATTTCTAGGAATTCCAATTATATTGCTCATTGTTTAGTTAAGGATGCATTAAAACTCTCTGAAGAGAGCATTTCTATGGAGGGAGTCCCTCTTTGTATCCAACACTTGTTAACTGAATGATGAATGGTTGATTACTCAAAAAAAAAAAAAATGTACTCGTAGTACTTTAGAAGGTGATTGTGAAAAGTAATAATTTAAGAAAGTGATTACAAATGAGCATAGAGTTGTACTTGGACAAGTTAGGTTTATTATTGTTAAAAAGATGGGAAATATTTCTGTGAAGACAGTCTAGCTAGCATGCAGTTAAATATCAGACTCACTGCGTCTTAGTCGACCATCAATTCCTTTTATGTGACTTTGTGGAGGGATGGCTTGAAATTTTGGAAGCCACATCTTTTAAAAAGTCAATATAATTATATCAACATGCTAACGTGGGACTCAGGTGTGCAATCGATTCTGTTGTTCTACATCTTAACGGCAACTTGGCATCCAGAGATAGATTCTCGTGTCTATGAGTCATGTGCCGATCTCATGTTTTGCCTATAAAAGGTATTCTTTATAAAGCATAATGAACCCTTGTAAATCTGCACCTCAATAGAGTTCAGCAAGCTAGCTTCCCGGCCTGTCCATTAATTTCTCGAGCCCTGCCAAAGAATTAAGGAACCAGTTCTTGAAGAAATGGAGGGAGGAGGAGGAGGAGGAGGAGGAGGAGAGAAGAATGCAAGTGTGTTTTCTGGGTTTGGCCAGACTGATGTTTTCGACCCAAGTGCGCCTCCTCCATTTAAGATAGCTGAGATCCGAGCAGCCATTCCCAAGCATTGCTGGATCAAGAGCTCGTGGAGATCGCTGAGTTATGTTCTAAGGGATTTGTTGGTGATCTTTGCATTGGCAGCAGCTGCAATCTACTTTAATGCTGGGATCTTTTGGCCATTCTACTGGGTTGCTCAGGGAACAATGTTCTGGGCTATATTTGTGCTTGGACATGACTGGTAAATCGTATAATAATTGTACATTATTCTTGGTTTTGGAATTAGATTCGTGTGTTGTCATGGATGGTTCTTTTACACTGCTTTTGGTTTCTGGATTGAACAGTGGCCATGGAAGCTTTTCTGACAATTCACTGTTGAATAGTTTGGTGGGGCATATCTTGCATTCTGCAATTCTTGTACCCTACCATGGATGGTGGGTTTGTGATAACTTTATCTGTTCACTTATCTTCTTCAAAATAATGGAAATATTTAGCTTTGAATTTTGCTATCATTTGATAAATCACACAGCTTTTGAATCGTACAGGAGAATTAGCCATAGAACTCACCACCAGAACCATGGGAATGTTGAGAATGACGAGTCATGGGTCCCGGTATTATGTCTACTCTATTATTTTCAAAAGCTCTTATTAATTAGCCATGAAAATGGATACAACCAATAATATATAGAGCAAATTCTCAGTAATATGTCATGTTTCAATATCTTTACCAGTTGACAGAGAAGTTATACAAAAGCTTGGATTATAGTACCAAAATGCTGAGATTCACAGTGCCTTTTCCCCTGTTAGCATACCCTTTTTATCTGGTGAGAGACCTTTCCTTAACTGACTTATTACATTATGTTAGTTCTGAACTTTTGTGCTGCGAGGGTCTAAGAAGCTGAATCTTGTTCTTGCTGCTGGATTACATCTTAGTGGACAAGAGGTCCAGGAAAGGAAGGTTCTCATTTCAACCCAAATAGCAAGTTATTCGCCCCCAATGATAGGAATGATGTGATAACTTCGACTGTGTGCTGGTCTATAATGGTTGCTCTGCTCATCTCTCTTTCCTTTGCAATTGGTCCAATACAAATGCTAAAGCTTTACTGTGTTCCTCACTTGGTGAGTAAACTTTCATTTGCTTGATAAATCTATCAAAGTTCTGTATGGTTCATGACTTCTCTAATTGTAAAGTGCTTATTTGAATCCACCATTAATTACAGATTTTTGTGATGTGGCTGGACTTTGTTACCTACTTACATCACCATGGCTATGAGCAGAAACTTCCTTGGTACCGCGGAAAGGTCCTGATAATTGGCTGTTAATCTGTATACCACATTTAAAAGTAGGCTTACTTCAAAACCTTAATCATTCTTTGTGTATGTTTTGACAGGAATGGAGTTATCTAAGAGGAGGGCTCACAACTGTTGATCGTGATTATGGATGGATTAATAACATCCACCATGACATCGGCACCCATGTCATACACCATCTCTTCCCTCAAATCCCACACTATCATCTGGTGGAAGCGGTACTTTCTAAATAGTCTTTGATCTACTTGCAAACCGGTGTAGAAGAAACACCTTCAACGCCGCTAATATGGCAAGATTTGAACTTTCTTTTACAGATCAAATCATGTACTATATTAGCAGTGTGGAGGGTGTACTTCCGATTGCAAATATCATTTTTCGTTTCTAAGTCACCCCAGAAAATAACATTGACTAGCAAATTATGGTTGCATTCTGATATAAGAGCAATTTCTGCTGGCTTGAATACCTCTACTATCTTGCAGACTGAGGCAGCTAAACCAGTGCTTGGAAAGTACTACCGGGAGCCAAAGAAATCTGGACCTATTCCATTTCACTTGATCCAGAATCTAGCAAGAAGCATTAAAGAAGATCATTATGTCAGTGACAGTGGAGAGATTGTCTACTATCAGACTGACTCTGAGTTGTATAAATCTTCTAGGGACAAGTCTAACTGATCCTAATTTCAGACCTTCTAAGCTTTAAGAGTATGATAAAAAGCCTCTGTTTGATTCTGAATACTCGGATTCTTGTCTATGATGGCTAGGCTAGGGGGACTTCATGTTCTTTCTTTAAGACTAACCTCTTCCCTACAGGGGAAGAAGGATTTATTGTTATGATAAATATTCATTGCTCTAAGCTCTTCCTTTTGAATTATGTTATTGCTAATGCTTGAATGGGATGCTGAAACATAATTGATTAACATCATGATTGCTAAATCAATTTCTATCTTTAAGATTAACAAGATAGGAATTATGAATTTAATCATTTGTTGATGAGAAATGCTTTAGCTACAAAGGAATTTCACAAAAGTAAACTCTCAAACTATTGATATTTGACGTGTTACGTCAAATTGCAATGTTAATTTTATTGTATAGTAGATATAATGTATCATATAAAGTCACGTCAATTTGCGAGTTTATTTTTGTAAAATCTTTTTGTGATTATAGTACTTTTGTAAAAATTAGATTGAGCGTTCACTCAAAAATTGCTTAAGAGAAAAAATGCGAGAAACACAATTTTACAGAGATTTTTAAATTCTCTATGTGGCCTAATTTAATCGACCTAGCTAGGCATTAGTGGATGTCTATTGGCTTAATTAGTAAATTTCCACACAAAACATTCGATAAAATTTCGTTTTCATTAGCAATTTGTAAATTCAATTATTCTTAAAAAAAAGGAAAAAAATCCTAAACCAGCATAGTTTTCTCTCCTCCGTGACAAGAAGATTGAGATGCTCTCTGATTCTTTTATAAATTGGATAAAAAGAGACATTACTCAAAACCCTCACATAGAAAATATTATATATTATAATAGGGATGTAAACCCGGACGCGGATTCGAGTACACGTACGGCTATTTAATAGGATTAACTTATTTATCAATAAGAGAATTGAAAGAGATTTTCATGAAAAGCAAACACAAACTACTTGGTTTCGTATATATTTATCTTTTCAATTTTCTCAGTGGTTGACATTCGAGAGATCCCATTTACATGTAAATGGGGCATCTAAGATGATGCGAACCACATCATGAAGGACAAATTATTATTTCTCTCCTGATTTTGGGTACCCGAGGAATAGAATATATTCCGTCCCGTTTTGATGCAAACAATCTCATCTCATCATTACAATTTTATTAAATTTTAAATAAAATATAATAAATAATTTAATTTTTTGAAATTTAAAAATATTAATAATATTAAAAAATAATATTTTAACAATATTTTATTAAATTTTTAACTTTTATCTCAATTTATTATCCGAGACTTTCTTTTATACAGAAGGAATAAAAAAGAAGGACAAAAAAGGTAAGAATATATATTGGGCATATAATGAACACTTGATGTTGCAGTCCATTTGAACGCGACGAGTGCAGGCAGACTTTTAATACCTTACCAAGTCAGATGGCAGTATAGTTGTTCGGAGAGCAACATCGAGTTCTGGACACTCAAATGAAATGAGATGAATTATAAATAATGATAAAATAATTTATAAATAATACTGAAATGTTTTAAATTTATATTAAGTTATTATTTTAGTTTTATTCAACTATGTTAATATGGTATTGCTAGTAAATCTTTTAATTTATTTTCTTGATAAAAAAAAAAAAAGAGCTAATCCAATGATGGATAAATAGCTAATTTTGTGATAGGGGTAAAATAAGGATGTTATTGTTATATATAACATTACTTGATGCGTTGATGTTAGGGCGGAACTAATGTAGTGCTGGAAGCAGTGGCGGATCTACGTAGAGCTTGAGGGGGCCAATCCCCCCCCCCCCCAAAAAAAAAAAAATTCCAAATTTACAATAGTCCTTAAATTTTATTCATAATTTTCTTATTCCCATGTACTTTTTAAAATTTTGTAAAATTTCAATATACATAGAAATGTTTCTCTAATTTTGTATAATTTCTATACATTATCTATTTTTAAGGATGTAGCCCCACTATAATTAAATTAGAATTAAGATTGGGAGAATAACAAACTATTAATATTGATCCCAAAGTTTTTTACTATACAATATAAGTTTCTTAATATAGAATCCAAAATGAAAATACAAGAAAAACTATTTAAAATTGATGATTTATATGAAAAATAGTGGAGATGATTTATTCTCTAAATTTCATTGAGCAAGGAAAAGTTTATTTGAGGTCTCAATTGTAGTATTCTATGCTTAATGTAACGTCAAAATTGATAGATTTTGCATGAAATTTGATAAGCTAACTTAGATATTATAATGAAAGATGACATTCTAAAATATCACTTGATAGTTTCTATGAAGAAAATAATTTCTAAATATTTCATATTTATAAAAATAACAATAGATGAATATTATTCTATGAAATATTGTCGTCAAGAATCTGAAACAAACATTAAGTTGTGTTTTTAAAAATTTATTTGTTTGTTATTTGACAAATTATCGAGATTTAATTTTATATACAATTATATTTTATGATTTTGTAATATTTTTTCATTTTATATAAACATCTTGTGCAGTAAAAAAGACGACTCTCCCAAAAAAATTTTTGGAAGTCTTCATCCCTTCAAAATTTCAAAAATCTATTAAAAATTAATCATAATATTTTTTTGGCGCTCTGTTAGAAGAGAAATTCTGTAGATATGAGCTTTACCCTCTCGATTTTCCATATTAGATTTTTCTAATTCCACCTCTATTGATGCAGCACTAACCATCAACTTTTGAGTTTATTATTTTAAGAAATAAAGAATAATATAATGGTAGACAAATAGGGTTATATCAACACAACATGACATGACGAGAGTAAGATGAATTATTTCGTGTGTGTGTATATATATATATATATATATTATATATATATGAAATAATTTTTTTTTATTATTGTTATCAATATTCAACTGATTAAATTTTTTTAAAATTTTTTAGTTTTCTTAAGACATTTATCTGTAAAATATCCAGATTTATCACAATTAAAACATTTTTTTGGGAAGAATATTTGGAATTCTTATTCTTAAAAAATGGTTTGGATTTATAAGTTTTTTTTATAAAATTTATAACGGGATTTTCTCATATATATATATATATATATATATAGTATAGCTCTATTAAATAAATTTAAAATTTTAAAAATATGTACCCTCGTACAAGTAAGAACATTTTTGTTCAATGCGGAAATGATATCATGGCTTCCCAAAATTTAAAGGGAAATATTTATACATCATATTTTTTATCATATATTTTATAATAATGTATTAAATAAGAGATAATTTTATAAAAGTAATATTATTTTATAAAAATATTTTTATTTTATAATATTATTATAAAATGTATTGTAAAAATATGTGGTGGGCATCAATACTCAAACCCAAAAATAAATCCAACAGCTCACTCGCTGGCAGTACCAATCATCCTCCTTCAAACTCTCTGACAACAAATTGACATCTCCAACATCTCCGAACACAATTATAAATTAATAGAGCATGGACCATCCATTCAAAAATTTATACGAGTATACGAGGTTGGTTTGTTTTTAGAAAATATCTTATCTCATTTCATTTTATTTTATTTTATTTTATTATTATAATTTTTTTAAATCTCTATATAAAATAAAATAAATAATTTAATTTTTTTAAATTTTAAAACAAAAATAATATTAAAAAATATATTCTAACAATATTTTATTCAATTTTTTAACTTTCATCTCATCTCATCTTTGAAAACAAACGAACCCTAAATTTCACCTAATTCTTTTTAAAAACCGAGACACATTCGAAATAAAATATTCCTTTTTCATAATAGATTCTCATTTTTTAAAAGATTTAACCTTAAATAATACAATATTGTTACTGAATCATTTGAAATTTACCATTCATTTGACTCTCTACCACTGTATTGAATCTCGTATCGTATCGGTCGGTATGGCTGATATTTTTTGTATTGACCGTTTGGCCAGTATAGGTATCATTTTCGTTTCGTACCGGCTTAAATACCGATCGTACCGACCGGTATCGACCTCAATTTCGACCTATATTTCAGCCTTTTTTTTTTCATTTTTTCAAACTACAAGTTTTTTTTTTAACCTCCAATTCAAACTAGACTATTTATAATTTATATATATGTATTTATATATAATTTATTCATATATAGATTATTATTTTAGAATATAATTTATATATATTTATATATATAATTTATTCATATATCGACTATTCTAAAACGGTACACAAAACGGTATTGGTATCAAAATATTTCGTTCAAATGTCTTGACCGGTACGACGTCCGGTACGGTATTCAAAACACTGCCTTCTACTCTCTAGACGTGGTACCACCACGTAGTGCCACGTGATTTATTAATATATATAAAGGATGTTTGAATATACAAAAAGAGGAAGACTAAAATTTTAAATTTTCTGTATCTCTTTTGTATTTATGTATTTAGGAAATTGCTTCTCTACCGATTTTTTTTTTTACTTAATAGTTAAGGAAATGTTTTTTAATGAGTTTGTGATTTTTATTTTTATTTTTTTCAAAATGTTTAGAGGGTTTAAAAAATATTTGAAAAAAAAGTACAATTTATACTATTGGTACAATGCAAGGGTCACCAATTCTAAATAGGCCTCGTTTGAGAATCTATCTCAACTCATATCATCTCTTTTTTTTTCAAACATCACTCAAATACAAATATTTTTCAATTTCAAATCTTTAACTTTTTCATTTAATATTATAATTTTTCTAAACTTTCAAACTAAACACAAAAAATAATTAACTTTTTCAAATTTCAAAATATTAAAAAATTATATTATAGTAATATTTCAACATTATAATATTTTTATTCAATTTTCTCTTTCTTATTCAGAGAAATACTACTTATCATCTCCAAATTATATACCAAAATATAATTTATTATTTTTGTCATTTTATCAATATGTGTGTTTAAATAATAGGATAAAAATAATAAATCACATGTTAATATGTAGCGTGAAAATATAAGTAGAATTTTTAATTTAGAAATTTCACATTTCATTTTCCGGCCAAACAAATAGCAGAACGTCATACTCCACGTACAATGAAGCTAATCCTAACAGGGAGTTGGGGACCATCTTCCATTCCTTTTGAGACGCCAAGAGCAATGCCAATAAGCTAACGCGCCCTGAAACCTTGCTGCATGTTTGAGCCATGATCTGCACTCTGCAGAACTAGCCAACAAATTGCTCAAATTGACTTCACAGCGCGCGTGGAAACATATTCCTGGACACTGCCTAATGCCTAGAGACTAATCGGCCACTGTCCATATTCAAATGCAAAGCCCGCCACTTCTCCTACTTTAGAGAGTACTATTCTCTTCGCTTTTTCTCTGTCATGGAAGCAATTCAAATTTCTCTGCTATTTCTCCTTTCCTTTTCCCTTTAGATGAGCTTACTGTTCCTTTTGCAACTCGGAAGTTCAAATTCCACAGAGCAAATTTATTGTCTTCATTGTTCCAAAATGAAGTCCTTATCTTATTCTTCTTCTTACTCATCATCTTCATCCACCACAACTTTCGATGCAACTTTGTGTAATTGTCATTTGGATTCGAAAATGAATTGAGATGAATTTTAAATAGTAGTAAGATTTGTGAATTAAAGTTGATGAATAGTAGTGAAATAAGTTGAGATGAGTTGTAAATACAAACCGGGTCTAGTGCCACCGCTGGATGTCTAGCCGGCATCCTTCGCCGAATTCTATGCTCCGGTAAACTTCCAAAACACCCTTCCGATCATATCAGAGAAGCTGCCTCGGTGGTATGCGATGAGGATCGGGAATTGAAGGCCAAGGAGAAAATTGACGGCTGCCACGCCTGGGATAGTAGCGAGGATGATGGGTTTGGAGTCGATGCCGGAGATTAATTGGGTGCATAAACGCTCAGACCCAAATTCGATTTCACGCAGCCGATCCATGAATTCTGAGAATCACTTGGCCGGTTTTGATCCAATGCAAGGGCAGAATCGACGAGTCAAATCCACGTTGTCGTTTCGAGAAATTCCGACCTTCCTTGAACTGGAAAATGAAAACTTCCTTATACTCAGCTTAGAAAATGGAGGTGGGAGTAAAGAGTTTAGATCAAAAGGGAGAAAATCCGAACTGGGTTTGGGAGAATTAAGGCAGAGAAGAGCAGAAAGATGTAAAACCGTCGAAAATAAAGCAGGGAGGCTGCAGGAGATGAAGAACAACAACTGCTACGAAGGAGAGCAAGAATCCGAGAAGAAGGTCTTAGATAATTTGAAAGAGCGGGAGAAGTGCAGTAAGAGAATCCCTGATAAGCCTATTCCTAAGGTAGGCAATAACGGAAAAGCTAGAGGTTCCACTATTTCTCCATCTCCTTCAAAAAGCTCCAATGAAAAAGCAAATGTAGCCATGGAAGCAGTAAAAACGCCCATACCCAGTAACCACAAGGAAGTCTTGAATAGAGGGAGACCAAGAAAGAAGAAGAAGAAAATAAATCCTTGTGTGGTTCAAAAGGTGGAATCCGAATTTAGCTCTGAAGATTCGAGCCCGGTTTCTGTTCTTGATTCTGGTCATTTCCTTTTTGATCCTGCATTTCCAAGTTTCCAACATCAGGTTCGACATCTGGTCTCTTTAACTAGAAGTTTCTTTCTTTCTTTCTTTCTTTTTCTTTTGCATTAAATTTGGCAATTCAAGAACTTTATATTTTGAATTGCTGACACAAATTATGTGTTGACAGAACAAGATTCTACTTTGGCCGATTCAAAGTCCCGAAGACAGTTGTCGCCGGAGCTTGAGAATTGCAAGCAACCATCTCCAGGAAAGGACAGAACTTTGATTGGTGATGAGCCAAGAACAAAGAAAATTGAAGGCAAATATCAAGGCACAAAGAAGAAAGCTGATCGTCACAGTGAAAACTACGAGGAAATGTGGGTTGAGATTCTGAGACTGACTGGAGCAGAATTGGTTGGTTCAAATGGGGAATACAGGGGAATGGGAAATCATGGAGATTTGGAAGGTATTGGTGCAAATTTTGAGCTAGAAATTCTTGATGAATTGTTAGTTGAGTTGGTAGGCCAACTAGCTCGGCATCCATGAAAATTTTGAGTTGTGTATGACTCAAAAAAAGTTACGAACTTTGCAAATTTCTCGCCTACAATAAACTCTACTGAGAATTTTTCCATCTTTTTTTTTGACTAAATTATTTTTTTGAATTTGAATCTAAAAATAATTCTATTTGCAACACACATTATCTACGTAAAATAATTTAAAATTTTCTTATAAATCAAATTTTGCTATATCAGTAAAGTAGAAAGGTATATTTTTCACACCAACTTACAAGTAAAATGACATGCCACTTGAGTAAAATGACCTGACCCTCTTTTACAATATTTTATAACTCATTTTATGTCAATCAACGCAAACATGCCACTTGATTAAAATGAACTTCAACTTTACAAAATTACTTGTCATTTAATATAAAATTTTAAAATAATTATAAAAAAAAGGATGTAAATTAATCATTTATCATTTTGTTTACTAGTAAATACGATTGTAAAGCCAATCAACTCAAATATGACAATTTGGAAATGAAAATTTATTACATAAATGTGCACCATTATGGGAACTTAGAAGAGTGATTATAAGACGATTGAGTCCAAAATCATTCATATAACCACCGAAATAGTGTTGTCTAAGCAGGTAACAGCAGGTAGTGCCCTGGTGAATGCTTCAACGTGGTTTTGTTGGTAGAAATGGGGGGAATGTATGGTGCACAGGTTAGTCGAAGAGTAATTATTAGGTAGTTCTGGAGCATGGACGTGGTATTCTCAATGTTGATTAAGTGTTTTACATGCCTTTGGGCTAAACTCCGGTAACTCGAGTCTTTAGAGTTAGGCCTCGATCGATGTTGTGTGGAGCCCTCGGTAGTGGTTTGGTGTGGCTGTACGGTGTCAGTTCGTACATCCATGATGATTAGCACTATTTAAATGCAAATAAAAAAAAGAGATGAATACATAGATTTACGTGGTTCGGCACTAAGTCTACATCCGCGAGAGTTTGGAGAGGGGCGTTTCCACTATAATAAGTTTGTTTATAGTCTCTCATATCTTCTTTTTTCTCACTGTATAATGAAAGTTGTAGATCTATTCGCTGGAGAAGAAATTCTCTCTTGAGCCTGTAGCTTGAAGAAGAAATCGAAGTAGAACCCAAAAAAATCAGAAGATGTCGAAGTCGTCCCAAAACCAAAGGTCAACAATCCTTAGGTTCTATTTGCCTTTTATCTCCCGCCCCCCATTTACTTTAAATCATTTCCTTACTTTTTCCTCCTGACACCTTACTTTTCTTATTTTTTCTTGCTTTATGTCAAATCCTTTATTTTACTATGATAACATTACTTTCTCATGCCTCACACTTCCATATCTTAGTCCATTCTTATTCCTTATTCTTCTCTAATACTTTATCTTTTAATTTATTCCTCCCCAATAGCTGAGCCTAAGAAATTTTATGGGTAAAAAAAAAAAAAAAAAATTCCCTTCCACCCAACATATCATAAAATGACATGTCATTAAAAAGTCGGGCATACGTCATCCATACTTAGTATCTAGTAATTTTCGGCTAAACCCATATGATAGTCTAGTCTTTCATATTTCGAGTGCTTGGTGCCTTCGTTTGTATGCATGACCACAAAAAATGATTTAGGTCTTGTTTGAATTTAGAAAATATTTTAATTTATCTTATCTCATTTCATCTTATTTAATTATTATAATTTTTTTAAATTTTTAAATAAAATACAATAAACAATACAATTTTTTTTAAATTTTAAAAAATAATATTTTAAAAATATTTTATTTAATTTTAATAGTTACCACCCGCATTTAAAAACCATGGAATCAATGGATTTCAAAAGGGTAATAGGTGGGTAACACATACAAAAGACGACAAAAAGTACAGAACTGGAGGTGGAAAAATCTCAAGTTTCAGCTTGAAAGTTTAAAGAGTAAACTTGCTTCCATTTTCAAATTGGTTCCAGCTACTTGCTAGATTTTTTAGATTGAGGGCAAATCGAGCTGGAAATCCATCGCAATGCCAAGAACGAAGGTTAATTCACTGGTGTCAAGAATATGGAGAGAGAGAGAGAGAGAATCATAAAACCAACAGATCACACACTGACATCGATGTCAAAACAATTTTTGAATGCATCAATACGAAGACATAAAAACACAGAAGTGAAGTACATTTGAAGGCTACAATTTACAAAGGCACATAAAAATATATATATTTATATTTAATCATAAATTAAAAGCCACCTGCATTGGCTCACCAGGTCAAATGGAATGCTCCTATACAAGAAGATCCAATAAAGAAGTCTTGGGTCACCTTCGGCCATAGCAAACTTTCCCCATGAATCCCAAAACAGGGAAATACCCACCTATTGGATTTCCCATCAACAACAAATCTCGTGATTTCAACTAAGAAAATCTCAAAAACTGTCCTAAACCTTACGACAATCACAGATTTATATGGATTTACGACAATCAAATGGAATAAACAAAAAATCTCGAAAAATCTCATAAGTTTTTAACAGATTTACGACAATCAAATGGAATGAACAAATCAAATATTAAAAAAAAAAAACTCCAAATTGAAAACCACAAGATAAATCAATTTTCTGGAAAAAAACTGAGATAGAGAAAAAAGAAAGAAAAAGGCGAGGATTGTGTGGCTTACAGGAGGCGTTTGGTGGCGACGGTGGGAGACGTTGACGGCATGACTTACCAGGAGTCGATTGGTTGCAGCTGCTAGATTGGCCGAAATGGTGTAGTTCGTGCTTTTGAAATTTTGCAGAAATGACTTTTCTTCTTGTTTTTCTTTTTGTGGGGAGGGAAGAGTTATTTTTATTCCCAAAATAAGATTTGGCCAGAAACTTGGGCTGGCTAGATTTGGCCAGTGAAAATACGTTTGACTGAAAACATTGTAGTTATATTGAGTTTATTGTAGTCAATTTTTATACAATCAAGCTAAACTTTGGCCAAATGCACCTCACCACGCCTCTTGTAAGACCCAATGTCGAGGCCCTTGAACAACATCGTATTTGGTAGGTACTTTTCCCTCCATCCGCTTTCTCTTATTTTATTTTCTTTTTTTTTTCTCCTTCCCGATGGTTTCTCCCCCTCTTCCTCTTGTCGGTTTTTCTTTTGTTTCTCTTCCAGCCAATTTTCACTCACCCAATACCCATCCTCCCCCGATTCTTTTCTTTCCCTCCTTTTTGGTTTTTGTTTTGTGAGTCCTGGTTTTATGCCTGACGTTTCTCCCACTCCCCTAACAGTTATCTACGTGCACTTTTCCCTCACCCTTTTTTCTTCTCTCAAAACAGATTAACCCTTACTCCATTGCTCTCCTACGATTTTTCTTCTGCTCTTAGAGGTTGCTGCTGGAAGGGTGTTTTGGTGCTGTGATTTTGGGTATTTCCAGATTGAATCACCAAGCTTCTAACACTGGTAATCATCATACCTCTCTCTCTTTCTCTCTCAAGTCGATGCCTTCCCTCTTATTTTTCTCTGTTTCATGCATTTCCTACTTTGAATTTTCCAGGTGGTGCTGATGTGATTTTCCCACACTGATCTCCCTCATTAGACGCTCACTGTCTTCCGTTTTTCTCTTGTTCCCTCACATTTGCGTAGTGTAGAACCACAGTGCCGAGTTGTTGACGCCGAGCCTTGTCGAACGAAGGTAAGACCCTATCTTTTGTTTCACAACCACCTCACACACTCTGAATTTTCTCTCTTCCGCATCCATTCTCTCACTCCCTGCGATTTCTAGTTAGTTCTTGGTACTGCGATTTTTGGGTGAAAAATTCAGACTTGTCGCCTAGAGTCCCTCATGTTAGTAAGTTTTTTCTCTTGTCTCTTTCCTTATCTAAGAAGAATGAAATATTGATTTATGGTTATGTGCTTTGGAAATAAATAGTAGTAAGTCTTGTTGGGTGCCGATTAACATTTAGAAGTGCTGGTTTTCTCTTTTGTGAAATTGTGAATGGAGAAAAACGATTGACTTGTAGTGCTGTTTGGGTTTGAGTTGTTGGTGGTTGTTTAGAGTTATGGGCTACTGAAATAGGTTTGATTTATTGATTAACTGAGTGGACGTTGGTTTCGGTGGGTGTTTAGGCCAATATTAAAATTAGTATATGGTATTTTGGGTTGAAGTGTGGGTTGTCCAAGTGATTATATGGCTGTTTGAGTTGAGTTAAATTTGCTGAAATATGGTTTAGAACTCGGGTCTTAATTTTTAGATCAAAATTGTATTGTTGGTCTATAATACTTAGTTTATATATATTATATTTATGAATAGGTGACGAGACTGATAGATGTCGTTTTCAAGGCATAGATAATACGCTGTAGGATTCAGGTAAGCAGGATTTCTATGTTAGGCTTTATTCGAGTTATTAAGACTAAGGTTGACTTTCTGAAAACTTTGCATATTTTGTGCTGAAATAAGAACTTGGGAAAAAATCCACCTTGGTTGCTTATTTGCATTACTCATGAAATCTGTATGGAAAAGGAAAAATATTTTTTGACATGCATTGTGTAGACATAAGCTAAATTTTGCCATGTTGTCTCTAAAATCTAAAAAAGTGCGATATTGAGAATTTGAAAAATTGTGCATTGATTTCGAAAGATGCTCCGACTTTTGTTTTTAGTATGTAAGAATGATCTAATTATGTTTTGGTACTCTATTTTAATTTGATATGGCATCTGAAAACCTTTGGCATGGTGTACTGATTTTGTATTTGACTCTATCTCTGCTTTGCTCGCTCTGCTCTGCTCTGTTATGCTCTGTTTTGTTTGGGTTGGTACCAACTTCTCTGTCTCTGAGTGCACCCACTTTGTAAACAAAGTGGTTTTAGTGTGGTCTTTCCTGTGTGCACACTCGGTGCTTTGAGAAGAATAAAGGAAAGATTTCACTTCTATCTCTACCTGGTTTGGCCACCAAGGATAGCACAACCCTACCATGGGGGTGAAACATGGTCACTACTCTGTAAGATTCTCTGCTTTGATGTGATGATGATGCTCAGGTTATGTTATGCCAAAGTACTCTGGGTTTTACTTGTCTTAAAACTATCGATCTGTTACTTTTGAAACATGTTTTGTTCTGCATGATAACTCTGTAAAATATTTTGTTCTACATACTGTACTTTGTAAATGCTCATGTTTGCACGCTAGCATATGTCTTCTGCTTACTAAGTTGTTGATAACTCACCCCTTTATCTTTATAATATTTTCAGATGATGTGAAGAGTCCAACTGAGGACCTGGATTAGGAATTGTGAGCATGACTAAGCTAAGGAGAGGATGTCGAGTACCCTAGGGTACTACCGTTAAAAGAAGGATTTCTGATATCTTTTAGATTTAATTATGTTTTTGGTTTAGTAGGATTTCTGGATTTATTAGTTTGGTATGATATGACTACCGGGAGATTGTGAACCCCTTGATTTATTATTATTGCAGTAATGACTTTGTGAAGTTTATAATGTGTTTATTTAGAAGATATGAGATTGATTTATGCTTATGAAGTCTTTGGAGAATTTAGATGTGTCGAGAGACATGTTTATAAGTGACAGATACTAATTCTCCAATCCATCCGAGTATGGGGCATTACACCTCTCTCCGATCATCAATCTTCTGGAATGAGATAGAATTTATTGAAAAGATTAGTGCATGAGGCACATGCCCTATCTAGAACGCGCTTGGGTTTCACATGCCTTCATGTATTAAAATTCGTGTCTGCATCATAGCGCCACATCAATGGAATTGACATCTTTAAATATGTTAGATTTGGTAAAATATTATTTATATTTATATAATTATACGTGATGAAGTGGTAGTTATTAAAAATAATAAAAGTTTTAAAATTTAAGATTTAAAATTTAAAATAGAAAGGAAAACGCTAATAAAATAGACTTCACTTAATATATATAATATTGTGCATAAAACTATACATACATATATCACTACTCTCAGATCTGACCTAGCTCACCCCATCCCAACCCTCGGAGCATGAAGCTTATTACCCAGCTCAATTACATATGCATATCTCCAACTGTCGTCAACCTGAGATAGGTACCTGGAGCAACTTAATAATATTTTTATTGGTTTCCTTAGCTAAAGATGTTGAGGATAAAACGAGCCTCTATTGGCCATTTTAACAAGCAAGATGCTAAATGATCTCATGAGTTTGTCTTCTCATTTTCACCGCTCATATATTTTTTTATGTAATGATTAAAGAAATGATTATTAGTGAATTTGTGTATTTTTTTCTTAATGGTCAAGGATGTTTAAAAAATATTTGAAAAAAAATGAAAAAAAAATAAAGAAAAGTGCAATTTGCACTAGTGATAAGATTGAGGAGGCAATTGCTGCAATTCCATGAAGCTAAATAGGAGCACCCTTCTAACAAAACAAAATGCAATTGTTGATGCCTAAAAAATCGCACAACAAGTCAGAAAGGGATAAGAGAGTCATTCCCAACCCGCTATAACGATTCGGATCTTGATCGATGTGGTCTGGAAGTCCCGAAGTGGTATGGTGCAGCTGTATGATGTCAGTACGTATATCCATGCATGACGGTGAAAGAAAAATAAGTGTAGAGAAAATAAAGAAGAAGAGACAGATTTATGTAGTTCTTCATATTGCCTTATACATTCACAGGGCGTTTGGAGAGGGAAAATCCACTATAATATACTTGTTTTACAATCTCTTGTAGTATCTCATTCTCATTGTACAATGGAGATCAGAAATTTACTTGCTAGAGAAGATGATGTTCTCACTGGAGCTCCATTCGTGAGGTTGAAGAAGCTGCTAAAGAAGAAGTCGAAGTTCATTTTTATCTGATTCCTCTTTCTGCATGCATCCTTGCAGTGGTGAGGCACGACTACCCCTCCCTTTGCATGTCTGGCCCCCTCTCATTTTCTCACTTTCTCTGACACTGTCCACATTTTCTTTTTGACACACTCCTCTCCATTGTCTCCTCCTTGTCTCCACTTCATCTCTCTTCTTTTGTCTTCTAGTAATAGTCATTTGGTGGACTAGGCCTAGTCTGCCTGGACTTGGGATATTTTGTCCCATCCAGCAACGTTGCACAACAATGTACCAGTTGGATTTTAAAATCATCATTTAAAGCGATTTTCCTTCGGGATCAAATCACAATCGTTGAGAATGGTAGGATCAATATATTTACGTTTTTATCATTTATATTCTCAAATGCTCGCTTGGAGGAGATGCATGCATGTGAATATTGCATATTAATAATTTTGAATGCCTGCATATATGCATGCATGAACGATACGTTTAAAATCATGTGGTGTTTTCAAAAGCATGGATGGCATGCAACACGTAATAAGTACGTATTTCCAATCTGAACGAATTAGAAACCAATCTTTGACGTTCAAAGGAACAAAAATATCTTTATTCAGAGCTACAGATCAATACATGATATACTCGTTCGATGAGTCTATTCAAATATGGTCAAAAGTCACTGCACGCATGCATGCTACAGACCAAGTGGCCGTTGTGATATTAATATCTCACAGCGAATCTAATCGAATATTGTAAAGATCGTCCCTCTTAATAATATATATGCTCCAAGATTTTATAAAAATAAATTTATAAATTAATTTTATGATATATTAATCAATCTTAAATTATTAAATACATTTTTATTATAATATATATGAGATATTTTAAAGAATTTGTTATATAATAAATGATTTAACTACAAATATATTATATTAAAATAAATTTATAAACTGACGTGATTTGATATGATACATTAAATTATAAATTATTTTTATTATAAAATAAAAATATTTTTTTGTTATGTATAAGAAGAGACGTCCCTATCGTGCTCATGAAAAGAGTTGTCATTTCCTACGATTCAGAAAGATTTGGTTGGGCTAGTGAATCAGGCATTAACATAAGGTTTCCATGAGCCTCATGTGGACATAAGTAGATCCTCTCAACCTACTGCCCGCAATGTTCCATCCTGTCTCTAATTTCCCTTCTCTTTCTATTTTTATTTTTATTTTTATTTTTATTTTTTTACTTGTTACATTTAATGTTATTTTTTTTTTTTTTTAGTTTTTAAACCTATAATAAGTTGTTCCATCTTTGTTGAAGATAAGAAGTTTTTATATTTGTGTATATATCACTACAAAAAATTTGACTTTTAGGGACAAAATTTGTTAGGGACGAATTTAATTTCGTCTCTAAAAGTCATTTTTGAAGACATTTCGTCTCCAAAAATACTTGAGCTACGAAATTCGTTTGAATGGAAAACTATCCATTCGAACAAGATATTTTGTGACGAACAAAATCGTCTCAAAAAAAGAAAATCGTTTGAACGGAATAAAATAGATTCGAACATGAAATTAATGTCCATTCGAATAGTATATAGTCTATTCGAATAATAATATTGGCCGGAAAATTAATTCATTTTTCCCGGGGAAAGTTAATAATTGTTCGAACGGAAATTTTTTCAATTAATTTTTTTATTAGTATGGATTTGTACATATATTTTTCCCATTAATTTGTTATCATTTTCAAAATATAAAAATGTGTATATATTATATATTATGATTTGCAGTGAGTTAAAATATTTATAAATTCATAAATTAATTTTATGTAATTAATTTCAAAACTTTATAGTGATTTCTTTTATGTTAAATTTATATAAATATAACTTTAAAGATAGTATCATTTTTTATATTATCATAAACAGCAAGTAAAATGAAAAAAAAATAAACAAAGTAGTAAACATGAAAAATAAAAACCATACATTAATTACATTTCAAATATATAATGTTCAATACAACATAAAAAAGAAAAATAACAACTAAAACGATCATTGGGTCCTTAGTAGATCAACATCCTCTTGCAACATTTTAATAGATCATTCCAGATCCCTAAGCTTCAACATGATGGGCTCAACGAACTCCACAAACAGAACTCGTACCTTATCCAAAGTAGCCCCAGGAGGCTGTCTCTCAACAGCAGCAGCACTACTAGAAGCTGGATCTATGGGAGGATCACTAGGCTGTTCTGGCGTAGCCTTCTGCAAGTGCCCCTTGCTCTTGCTGAATGTGATCTTGTTAATGGGCCTCATCTATGGTGACCTCCGCTCAGTAGCCGACACTGTAACCCCCGATCGGAATAGGAGTTTAGATATCAGCAGTGCAAATGGTAGACTACCTCCACTAGAAAATCGTGACTCCGATCAAATGCGGAGAAATAAATACAATGCCAGATAAATGAGATCCCCCTGTGCTATCCGCAACAAAAATCTGGCTCGATCGATCCCGAAATCAGTCTTGTGTTTTTTCGAATCGATGTTATAGCCAACAATCAAATTAAGCATTCTAAAAAATGCTATATAATCGACCTGTCGGATCACCTTGCTCCCATCATATGGAGGAGCTGATGGGTCTCGCACTAACTGACACACCTGATCGTCTGTGAGACCATCATCAAGTAGATCCTCATCCTCACTACCATCCGAACTAGCATCCGAATCTACATTCGGGGCTAGCGTGGAGGATGCGGCCGATGTGTCGGAATCAGATGGTGCAGCCGTTGGTCCCCGTCTAGCCACTGCAGGATATGCGTCGGCCACGCGCGGGATGTCAAGGAACTCAGCAATAATGCGGGGAGAGAAATTAATACCCACTCCCCAGACCGATAGGGTGTAGAACAGAGCATCAACACTAAGTTCTCCCATGACATGGTAGAACTCACCGACCATCTTTGGATATGCAGTCCCCCACTGTTCACAGATCAGTATCAATCTCCGCTCAGTGAAGATGGATTGTATGCTCCGTCCCTCCCATGAAAGATCGGAGAAGTCAGACAAAATGACTGGACGCTCGACAAGTATCAGCCTCGTCTCCTGAGCATGAGTTGCTCCACTGCTTTGGCTGGGCTGATCTCTCGCACGTTTTCTTCCGTTAGATGCCATTGATATACTGTTTAACCATAAGGAATGTAAGAATATAATTAACCATAATATTTAAATTATATTATTGAATAATTATAGTATATTGAAATGAATTGAAATAATTCATTTGAACGGGACATATTATGTTCGAACTAGTCAAATCTATTCGAATGGACTGTTCTGTTCATTCGAATAGGTAAAATTTGTTCATTCGAACGAATTTATGTTGTTCGAACATAAATAATGCTATTTGGCAACTAAGAATTCGAACGGACTAGAGTTAGTTCGAACGGGAAGAAGCCAAACAGCCATGGCTGAGTCGACTCAGCCTCGAACTGAAAAACTTCCTATCTAGATGTTATCCTTTATTTTAATCGGTATAAATGATTAAGGAGTAAAGCCTAATCATTTCTACCGATTATTTTGATATTATTTCTACAGAATACACCAAAATTGGTGGATTTCGGTTTTGAAATCCATACCCCCCAAACACAACCCATTTGTACAAAAAACTAAACAATAGAGGTAGAGAGTTGACCCATATCTCTTAAAAGTTTAAATGTGGAGTTGCTACGGCGGTTGAGTGTCAGTTTTCACGACAGAGATAAGGGGCAAACTTGAAGGCTCTCGGCGGTTGTTGGTTCGAATGAGAGAGTTTTGTGGAATTGTATTCGAACTACGTCTATAGCGACCGTGGCTTCTCGTTCGAATTGGATAAATATCCGTTCAAACGGTTATTATATTAATATATTTATAATTATATTACTAATAGTAGTGTATAATAATACTAATATTACAAAGTACAAAAGTATAAAAATAAAACTAATAATAGTATTATAATACTTTTAATTAATATATTTAGTATATTATTTGTAAATATATTTATTCTATTATACTAAGTACATACTAAGTACGTAGTAGATATAATTACAGTAGCTTAATTATATAGCTACTATATAGTTACTATATAGCTATAGTAGTTATTAGTTATATAGCTACTATATATAGTGTAAATATTATATATATAGTTACAATATAGCTATAGTAGTTATTAACTATAGTAGTTATTAGTTATATAGCTACTATATATAGTTATTAGTTATATAGCTACTATATATAGTGTAAGTATTACATATATAGTTACTATATAGCTATAGCTATTATAAGTTATGATAACTACACAAGTTAATATAATTAATATAAATATAGATATAGTATATATAGCTACTATATATAGTGTAAGTATTATATATATAGTTACTATATAGCTATAGCTATTATAAATTATGATAATTATACAAGTTAATATAGTTAATATATAGGTACTACAGTATAAGTATTATAAGTTGTAATAACTATTCAAGTTATCAAAAGTATTTGTAACTAGTTACTATTATAAGTTACTATAACTATACTTATTATATTTTATATTACAAGATAGTAAGTTATATAATATATAGTGCAAAATCAGGAGACCAAAAGTATATATATATATATATATATTAATAAGTACTATATATTAATAGTTAGTATATAATATAAGTATTATATTAACTATTAGATTTGTAGTACATTATATATTATCAATTATAATATAAAATAGTTGCTATAATATATATGTAAAAACTTCTCATAGTACTTCTCACGGTACTTGGCCTGTCATATTAATGCCCTATA
Organism: Juglans microcarpa x Juglans regia; assembly: GCF_004785595.1. Taxonomy (NCBI): domain Eukaryota; kingdom Viridiplantae; phylum Streptophyta; class Magnoliopsida; order Fagales; family Juglandaceae; genus Juglans; species Juglans microcarpa x Juglans regia. The sequence goes on from NC_054607.1 coordinate 6,092,283, forward strand.
ACTTGTCACCTTGGAAGTGTATGAAAGATCTATATTTTATTATAACTTTATTGATACCAGGGCCAAGGTCACCAGGGAATGAATTAGATGTATATCTGCAACCATTGATTGCAAAGTTGAAAGAATTGTGGGATCAGGGTATCAGTACATATGATGCGGCCTCGTCGGGGGAGTTCAAGATGCATGTTGCAGTGATGTGGACAATAAATGATTTTCCAGCATATGGAAATCTGTCTAGGTGGAGCACAAAAGGTAAAATGGCTTGTCCTGTTTGCAATAAAGATACACAGTCTCAATGGTTGAGTCATGGTAGGAAATTATGTTTTATGGGGTATCATCGTTATTTACCACATGATCATAGATGACGTTCAAATAGAGCGATATTTGATGGAAGGGTTGAGCGCAGGGCATCACCTCTAGAGTTGTTTGGGAATGATATTATCGCGCAATTGAGGGATGTTTCAGAAAACAGATTTGGGAAAGATACAAGGATTCAAAAGAGAAAACGACAAGTAGTGGAGTTGAATTAGACAAAAAAAAGTATTTTCTTTGAATTGTCATATTGGTATACCTTGACACTGCGCCATAATTTAGATGTTATGCACATCGAGAAAAATATATATGAGAATATATTAGGCACTCTGATATCAATAGATCAATAGAAGGGAAGACAAAATATACAGCTAACTCTCGTAAACACTTAAAGGAGCTAAGGATAAGACCGGAGTTGCATTTGCAAGATAATGGGTCCTCAACTTATATGCCCATCGAATGGTATACATTTTCAAATGATGAGAGAAATAAATTTTGTGATTGGTTTATGAAAATCAAATTACCCGATGGCTATGCTTCAAACATGACAAGATGTGTTCGAACACATGATTGGAAGATAACTGGTCTTAAAAGTCACGATTGTCATGTATTTTTGCATCGTTTGTTGTCGGTTGGTGTGCGTGGAAAGCTTACTCAAGATGTTCGTACAACTCTCACAGAATTAGGAGGATTTTTCAAAGATATTTGTAATAGAACGTTGAAAGTTGATGCATTGTTAAAAATGGAAGCTAACATTGCAGTAATATTGTGCAAATTGGAGAGTTTGTACTCACATTCATCCTTTGATGTAATGGTTCATTTGGCTGTGCACCTACCTCATGAGGCTTTAGTCGCTAGCCCGGTTCAGTATAGATGGATGTATCCTATTGAACGATTTTTAGAAAAACTTAAGCGATCTGTGGGGAATAAAGCTTGTCTAGAAGGTTCGATTGCAGAGTCATATACTGATAAGTGGCATACCTTTTGTTCAATGTATTTTCGTGGGGCTGATACTAGATTTACAAAACCAAACCGAAATTATGAAAGTGGGCTAGAAATGGGAGTCTCATCGAAATTTACTGTATTTTCCCAGACCGTGAGTCCCATAGGCGCATAAGGGGGCTACAATCTATGTGGGCAAGAGTTTGAAAGAGCTCGATGGTATGTCTTGAATAATTGCGCAGAGATTGATCACTACTTGAGGTTAGTGATGATCATCTAAATCAATATTATCTTTAAGTTTATGTATAATAATATAGTAAAACTTCATATAAATGAAACATTCACATGAATATGCATAACGAACATATACAACTACTTCGCTCGAATGGTGTAACTGACGTAGAAAAGTCGCACGAAGAGGAATTTGTCTCATGGTTTGAACATACAGTATTACTATTAAGCCCCATTTTATAATATGAATTTCATACCACTAAATTCTCCTTTTTTCTATATAATATTATTTATTGATATTGATTGCATTGAAATATGGTGAAAAATCAGAAGAAATCTCACCAGAACTGTATGCTCTAGCATGTGGTCCGTCCAGGCAGGCCATCTAGTACTCAGGATGTTTGGTGCGTGGATATAGATTTCACACAACTGATAGAGAACAATATAGAAAAACTCAAAATTATGGGGTCGTAGTCGAAGGAAGCCATGAAGATGATAACATTGACTTCTACAGAATTGTGGAAGATATCATAGCGTTAAAGTACGTGGGGGGATATATGGTATGGTTGTTTAAATGTAATATGTGGGATGTCTCAAATCCTAGGTTGGGAGTGCGTAACGATGATTATTTTGTGAGTATCAATACATCTCGCATATGGTCTGAAGACGATCATTTCATTCTCACTTGCCAAAAGAATCAAGTTTTTTATTTAGATGATTTGGAGTACAGAAACCCATGGCGAGTAGTGGAGAAGTTTGCACCAAGAAATGTATAGGATTACATTCCAAAGGCAGATGAACCACATGAAGAAGTTGATAGTCTAGCAAATAAAAAAACATATCAAGAAAATGAAGTAGGCATCAATCTATTTGTTGATTTAAGCCAATATGATATGGTCCCATTGCATAGAGAAGATGTTCAACCCGAAGTAATTAAGGGTGAAATATCGGAAGAAGATGAATCAACTGAAGTGTCTAGTGAGGATGAGGGCGACTGGTCTAGCAAAACGAATAGTGAATGAATTTCAAATATGAATTTTTGTAAGTAATATTAACATATAAAAGTTATGATAACGTTTGATTGAATAATAATTTGTAACAATTTCACATAGATATACCTCCCAAACGCAAAGCAACACGTGTGCCACCCCCATCCATTATTGACATTCCGTGTGGTTCACCTGTCATGAATAGTGAGCCAACATCACAGGCCTAGAACAAGGTATTTTATCAAATTAACATATCATATTTTATTCTCAATTTAAGTAATATATCTATAAAATAAATTAATTTAATTAAAAATTTATGCTTTAATTACTGTATATATAGTTGTTGTAAGCAAGCGTCGAGATAAAGGCACTACGAGGGGTGTCTGCATAGAGAAAGTAAGGAAAGTTGGTAAAATGAAGGTTGATATTCCTGATGATCACACCGGTGGCTTTGGAGATTCAATAGCGTGGCTTGCTTCTTATGTCGGTACACTTACTCGCACGTATGCACCGATTACTACATCCTCTTGGTCTAAAATTTTCCAAGATGTGAAAGACCACATAAAAACTGTTATTTAGTAATAAGCAACATCTCAAGCAACTTAGTATATAACATGTTACTTTGTATTTATACTAATTGTTTATAATTTTTGAAAGGATGAGTTTAAGCTTAATTTTGGCCAAAGAGATGATCGATTAACGGTTGAGGAACTGATGTCAAATGCATTTCGGAGGTACAAAGATTGATGCCATGCACATTATAAGAAGTTCAGTACTACAATAGAGGCGCGCCAAAATCCATTCCAAGCAATTCCACCAAACGAATGTGAGAAAGTTTGTGATATGTTTGAAGATCTTGCTTATCAGGTAATATCGCAGCTATCTTTTTTTAATAGTATATCGCAGATGTATTAAACATATGGACTAATATTTTTTTAGCAACGGAGTATTGTGAACAAAGCAAATAGATCAAATTTAAAGATAAATCATCATGTAAGTTCTCGATCTTTCCATCGTTTGTCTAACAAAATGGTAAGTTATTTTAGTGCCCGTAAAATATTAACATATAATACACATTTTCTGATTTAAGTTATAATATACATTTTCTTTTTGCAGAAAGAAGAAAGTCACACTGACTATGATTTGACCCAATTGTATCCTAAAACACATAAAAATCGTGATGGTATTTGGGCTAGTCCCGAAGTAGAGGAAAATTATGTAAGTTTAAATTTATTTAATTTCATTGTCACATAATATTTTTGTTACTTATACTAACTTTAATGTTTTTATTTTTGTAGGACAAAATGATATCTCTTAAGAAAACTGTTACGGATCAATCTGATGCATTATCTGTCAACGATGCTCAGATCCTTTCTCAAATTCTTGGATCACGTTCTGGATATTTGAGGGGTTTAGGACGTTGCGTAAAACCATCATCATCATCATCATTATCATATTCTTGAGTCAGATCAAATGACGACAAGACCAAGGAATTGGAGGAAGCAGTACTTGAGATAGAACGATTGAGGTCCAAGGAAAAAGAGTTGCTGGCCCGATTAGATCTAGCACGGGATTTAGATGCGAGATTAGAAGAGAGGATGCAGTTGAATAACCAAAAAATGTTTGAACAATTCCAATCAATGATGTCCCAAAACTCTATGCCACCACCATAGTCTTCAAATTTATCTTTTCTTTCATTGTTATTATGATGTTCCAAAACATTTGAACGATTGATATTTGAATTACAAATTGTGTAATATTAATATGATATTCTTAATCAAATTTTGATCTGTATGATTAATACAGTTCGAATGGTAAATAACCAGTTCGAACGGTAAATTACCATTTATAATTTCATTCGAACCAAAACAGACCCATTCGAACGAAAACTAACCCATTCGAACGACAAAAGAGAAATACGAACGTTCGAACAATAAATTATTTGTTCGAGCAACAGTTATGTACAAAATCCCGTTCGAGCGGATATAATTTTTGAAAATAAAATTTCTGTTTGAACAGACATAATTTTTGTTCGAACACAAGTCGTTTGAAAAATTTATTAGTTCGAACGTATAAAATCTGTTCAAATACTCCGTTCGTTCGAAGAGAATCAAATATGGACATTAGTTCGAATGAATATTTCATATTGTTCGAATAAACATCTCAATTCAGACGGAAAAATATTCCATTCGAAAAATATATTGAGACAAAATTGGTTCGTCTCAAAATAAATTATCTGTTCAAACGGTTTCGACTGGATCTGCCTAATTTCATCTCTAAAAATGATTTTTTGAGACGAATTTTGATTTTCGTCTCTAAAAACCTTTTGAGACGGTCTTTCCGCGACAAATTTGAGATGAAATTTTTACGTCAAATATAATTTGAAACAAAAATTGTATTTTTTGAGACAAAATTTTGTCTAAGAAAACACAATCTCTTGTAGTGTGTGTGTATATATATATGTTTTGCTTTCTGGCCTACTATTTTTTTGAATTTTTAGGATTTTTTTAACTATACGTTTACAACTTTATTTTTAATTGATTTTTTATTTTTTTATTGGTTTTTTAAGATATTAGGTATTTTATATTTTTTTAAATTCATTTATAAAAATTAAAACCTAAAAACACTCGTATTTATTTTCTTCAGTGGTTTTTTTATTTAATTTTATTTTATTTCTAAGCGCTTTATTGCACTACTACAAATAGTAATTTTTGGGACATAATTTTTTCTAGTTAATTTTATTTAGTGGAAAAAATATTTAAATATTTAGCTCCTTTATCTATATATATATATATATATATATATATATATATTATACACAAAGCTTATAAAAAAGAGTTAATGTACATACAGATTCTATTTGGGGACTGTTCATGTAAACTCATACAGTTATGTTTTAAAAAAATTTAGATTTAAAATATTCTCCTTTTTAAAATGATATTTTTTCTTTTTTATCACATTTATCAATAAAACTGCACACGTAGTCTCCCGCTTAAGATTGCAAATAATTTTTCTTTATAAAAAAACACAATTAGTATCGATAATGGATGAAAGAATGGATCAGCTCATGATGAGAGCAATGGAAAGTTTTTCTAGCATCGAGTTTCCCTTTTTCACGTACTCAATCCCTATAACATAAAGACACAATATTCCATAATTTTGTCTCTTTTTTTAGCTATTTCACAAAAAGTAATTGAAAAATGCGTCGAATTAATTTCCTTTTTGTTTCTAAAACACAATATTCCCTTTTTACACCATTCCATCCTAGGATATATATATATATATATATATATATATATATATATATATGTGTGTATATGAGAATCAGAAAAAGCAAGCCGGAGCTGACTGAAGGAGAAGAGAAGGAAGGGAATGGAAGAGACAAGATATATTGCACAATAATTAAATTATGCAAGCACAAAATAAACAGGTGGTTAAACCAGCCATATGCATGTATGAGTATGCATAATCAATTGTAATAAACATATAAGCTTTTTTAAAATTAACAAGCTTAAGGTAATTACAGATGCAAGGTAGTGCAGATTTGCACTTACATAAATCAGGATAAATAAGGAGACTCAAGAACAAGATAGAGAGGGTTAGAAGTTTTCTCTCGAGTGAGTTCTGGTTTTTTGAGTTCTGCCTTAGCTTAGAACAAGGTTCTCCTTTTATAGTATAAGGAGTTCCTGTTTACAATTAGTAAAACAGTAAATCAATCCGTGAGTGAACAGTGAGAACTGTTTAGTCACGGGGCTCATGGTATCATCATTGTGTCTCTCCAGCTGTCCTCATGGGCAGCTGCTTTTGGGCGCAAGATGACAAATTAGCATTCGGTCGTCTCTATGTCTTCCAGCTGTCTCTGTGGGCGGCTGCTTTAGGCACAAAGTGATAATTATCTCAAAGAGGACTAAGGTCGGTCTTCTTTGAACTCAAGTAGTAGTCAATCATCTTCCAGCTTTGGAATGCCTTCTGAATTATGACCAAATATATTACTGTACGAAGCCTCTGAGGATGCTTCTGAATTCTCGTCTTTTTCAGAATTATCACTCGTAGACTTAGACAGTTGTTGCTCCAACAATTTTATTAAATTTTTTTTTGCCAAGTCTGTTGAGGATATTATCTTTAGCAGACTTAGAAGATTTCTTTGAGGATGAGCTGGTGGCTTTTCCTCTTGATAAAGCAGTTGGTGAATTAGGGGCCCGAACTATCAGGGGATATTCGGGGACTGGTGAACCAGATTTGATTGCTGGAAATTCCTTCTTGTCTTGTAGATCAGGAGCGACTTGAGGAAAATCTTTAATCATCTGGTTGATTACTTTTTCAGTATATCCAAACCTATCCCACCATTTTGTGAAATAAGCTCGGTCAATTATATGAGCATTTTTTTTCATAAGTCCATTTAAAGATCCACGGTAGTTTGTAGTTTTTGCAAAAATAGAGCTCATAAGGAAACATCTGTGAATGCCGGTTCAGTTTTGTACCAGCAACTTGTTGATAAAATGTAAAAGTTATGGCGAGCTGCTCAGGAAGATTCTGCGGAATTAGTCCGAATTGGTCCCACCATTGGAGAAACCAGTAAGGGAAAGTTCATTTGAATCTTGTATCAAAATTGATGAACCATGAATGGCTCATATCTGGTACCTGAAAGAACATGAAACGTTTCCAGACAGTTATGTAATCAAAATAATTATAACTCAGTGCAGAGTCTGAGAGTCTTTTGGGAGTCCATGGGTTTGTTCCGCATTCGGCCTCAATCATGACTCGAAGGATATAAGCACTGTGATAGATTAATTTGGTGGAATCATTCTTATCATAAATGGGTTTTATGACAAGAGAGTTGGTGAGAATCAGGATACTGGAATAATACTGGAGATTTTTGGAGGAATCTTCAGGTATCCAGTGGAAATTAGGGGGGAAATAGGAAGATGCTATTTTGAGCGGATCTGTTAGATTAGAACGGTTAGGTTCTATATGAAACAGATGAGTAATAAATGACTTCTTCAAATATTCAGATTTTCCTTTTGGGAGGAAAAACTGAGGAGTAATCAAAGTAGGACTTTTCAATGCAATTGCTTTCGCATATGGATTGAAATGTGTAGAAACCGTAGATGCGAAGGTTGCTGGTTGCACAATTTTACCAAGAGGTGTGAACCTATTGGCAATATCCAGTGCTGTTGAGGAGACACTGGGCACAATGGAGGATCCAGACTCATTCTTGATGAGTTTTATACTGGGTATTGGAGGTGGGGGGTTCACTCTCTGTTTCTCTTTTCCTTTCTTCTTGCTTACGCTCATGGTTGGGTGTCTGCAAGAACTCTCTGGTAAGAAAATCAGGGATAGAATTATCAGTGCCTTTGATGTATTCAATGTCAAAATCAAAAGCACTTAAAATACCTTGCCATCGTGCAAAAATATGTTTTGATGCAATGTTTTGAACATCTTGTTCTAAAACAAATTTAGCACTCATGCAGTCAATACGAAGTAAAAACTTCTTATTTAACAAATCAGATTGAAATTTAGAAATACATAGTACTATAGATAAAATCTCTTGTTTAATAGTACTATATTTTTCTTGTACAGGATTCCAGGTTCCAGAATGGAAGCGAACAATTTGTTCGGAAGAACCTGGTGAAACAGATTGTTTCAGAATGCCACCATAACTAATGTTTGAGGCATCTGTTTCAACGATTTTCAGAAGTGGGGATACCAAGGCACGGAAGAGTCTTGACATGTGCTTTGATTTTCCTCACTATTTTAGTATGGATTTCTGTCCAAGGAGGAGGATTTAAAAGAAGTCGTTTGAACAAAGGACGACATTATTTCCTCATATCTTTGTAGAAATCAGCAACATAGTTAAGAGACCCTAAAAATCTCTGTAACTGATTTTTGTCAAGGATGACATCAGGGAATTTGTCGGCAAAATCAATGGCTCTTTGAATAGGCCTGATTTTCCATTCAGAAATATCATAACCAAGGAATCTGATCTTGGTTTGGAATAGTTTGATCTTCTTTGCAGAAACGACAAGACCATTGAGTCTAATGATGTCTAGAAACGAATTCAAATGTTTCCAGTGTTCATCAATAGATTTAGAAAAAACAAGGACGTCATCTATATAGACGATGGTAAAAGCAGAGAACGAGTTGAAGACGTCGTTCATGATATGGTGGAACTCACTAGGGGCATTTTAAGACCGAATAGCATCACATTCCATTCGAAATGACCGAAGGGGGTTACAAAGGCTGTCTTGTACCGGTCTGACTCAACTATCTGGATTTGCCAAAAACCAGATTTGAGGTCAAATTTGGAAAAGACTACAACATCACTTAACCTATGAATTAAGTCATTTTTGTTGGGAATAGGGTACTTAATCCACTGTAAGACTTTGTTCAAGGGTTTGTAATTAATGACTAGACGAGGGGTGCCTCTCTCTAGTTCAGCATTTTTTCAGACATAAAAGGCTGGACAAGACCAATGGGACTTGCTTTTTCTAATTATGCCTTTTTTCAAAAGATCTGCAATTTCTTTTTTGCAGAATTCTAAAGTCTGACTATTCATCTGAATTGGTCTGGCTTTAGTGGGGATCGTGTTTTTATTAAAATTTTTGATATAGGGAAGAGAAACGATGTGTTTCTTCCTATGCCAAAAATCATTTGGTACATCTGAACAAACATCGAAAACAAGACGCTTGTTAAAATCATCAATTTTTGAAAGTAAAATTGGCGAAGATAATTGTTCAGAAATCTTTTTGTATCTTATTTCCTGTTGGAGGAAATTCAGATACTTTTGTTTTGCAGAAAACAAAGATTTCAAACTTTTATCTTGATCAATCTCTTGTCGAGATACAAATTTGAATTTGACCTTTTGACCAAAAGGGTCGGTAGTAATACCGTCTTTTTCAGTCAAAAAAGGGTATAAAGTAGAAATAAATGAAATGCCTAAATCACTTTGTCAGACATATTTTTGACTAAAACAGAAGGGATTTTAAAGCAAACATTGTTTTGACAAACATGAGCGTTGTTAAGCTCATATGTAATTTTCATTTGAGATCCATTTGCAGAAAATAATCTCTCAGAAGATTTTTCAAAGTATTTACTAGGAATGAGTCATTCCTGAATGCAATTCAGGTCTGATCCGGAATCAATCATAGCAACAACAGAAAATTGAAAATCATGGGCGACCACAATGGTGACCCTTGAAAACCATTTTGGAGGAATGGTATGATGAATTAAACAAATCTGGTTATCAGCAGCTAACTCATGTTGGCTTGAACCAGAATCATTTGTTTGCTCATTATCAGAAGGAATATCCTGATCAAGTTGTTTATCGATTTTAAACACTAAAAATTCTTGTTTTAAAATCTCATTTTCAGACTTAAGGTTATTTACCTCAAATCTGAGTTCAAAGATTTCTTTTTTAACAAGATTTATTTCGTGTTGTAAATCATTTGTAGAAATTTCTTTGGATTTTTTCTTTTGAAATCTCTCCAAGGTTTCTTGAAAACTAATCCTTTGCTTAGGGGGTTCTGGTTCTTGGCGAACCATAACCTTTCTTAACTTAAGAAGATATTCTTCTTTAAGCTCAGGATTTGTTATTTGAGAAATCAAGGTTAGCAATAGGTTTTCTTGTTCTTCAGATTTGGTCAAGGCATGAATTGTCTTTCCCTTAGTCTGGCAACAAGTATCATTACAATTGCAACCTAGCTTAGGACCAGTAGAATCTGGAGATTCAGTTTCTGAGTGATATTCTGAATCACTAGAACTGAATTCAAGGATATCAGATGATGAAGACGAAGTTATTTCTAGGAGTCGAAATAGTTCTTCTTTATCATTGTTATCAATATTCAACTGATTAAGCTTCTTTTTTAATTTTTTATCTTTTTTGGCTCTCTGAGGACATTTATCAGCAAAATGTCCTGGATTGCCATAAATAAAATATTTTTCTTGAGAAAAATCTTTAGATTTCTTTTTCTTAGAAAATGGCTTAGAGAATGGTTTTTTGTAAGTTTTCTTATAAAATTCATCACGGGGTTTTCTCCTGATACCACCATGAGATTTAAAAAACTTGTGCTTCCTTTTTGAGGGAGCTATAGCAGGAAGTCCAAATTGTTCACAAAATGTTCCCATTTCGTATTTGGCTTTCTTGCTATTTCTCATCTGCTCTCGAAGCATTCTTTGATCATTACACATACTAATACCAAGTTTCTTGATTACTACGCAAATATCACCATAGGTGTATGCGTCGTAATTAAGAGACCCAGTAATAGTAAGTTCATCCTTCACTTTGTAAGCAAACAAGCGAGGTAAACCATCAATAAATTTCTCCTTCCAATAAGGCTTCTGGCTATCATCCCGAAGCATTACTTTAGAAATAAAAACATCTTGGTACCATCTATAATCAGACATCTGATGACATCTAAGATTATTTAACTGGTCGCTGATGCGGCTAGTTATATCAGATGGTGTGCCAATAAAATGTTTTAAAATTGTATAAATCAAAGTATTAACTCCATCAGACTGAGCTGATCCAATGAATTCATCAAAAATAAGTAACCCTTCATCATTACACTTGACAGCGTTCTGAATGGTTTCCTTGGCATCTTTGGTTAGGTGTTTATCCCACCAGTTTCTTAAAACACCGGAAAATCCTTGTGTTAAAATCTTAACAATATCAGGTTGTCTGATACTGTTGTTCACATAAGCATTTGCTACAAGAGACATTTTATTCATGGTATTCATGATTTCTTGTTCAAAGAAACCATCAATATTCCACTCGTAAACCTTGTCGGCAGAGTAAGAAGATTGGCTTTGAAAAACTTTTTCTTCAAATTGTAAATCAGGAGGAGTAGGCCTGGAATACCAGTTCTTCGTCAGACTCATTGGTTTGGGTCCTTTTGAAGAGAATCTGGCAATTTCAGGTTTTAAAACAACATCTTGAAAATTCTTTTCAAGAAGATCAAGATCCTTTTCTTCAGAGGAGTGATCATTAGAAGACTCATCTGTAGTTTCAATCAGAACTTCTTCTTCTATTTCTTTGTTAGACAAAGCACTAGTAGAAGGCTGTTCTCTTTTTAGATCATTAAGTATTTGATCAATCTTATCTAAGGTCTTTGCCTGGGGATTTTTAAAATCAATTTTGGCTCGGCTTTCAGGTAAGATAATCAAAGGTTTTTCAATCATTTTCTTTGGTTGATCTGTATTCAAAACCAAAGGAATAGGATCAGGTTTTTCAACCTTTTCTTCAATCCGATCTAGCTGTTATCCGATCGTATGAAGAGCAAGATTCACAAAGTTATTTTGAGAAATAACCTTTTTTGTTTCTTTGAGAATCTTGTCCTTCTCAGGATCTCTGGAAATAATTTCCGAGATTTTGAAAGGTGAAGCAAATATCTCAACCCCTTTGTGGGTGGTGAGAACAATCTCCAAAGGCGGATGGCTAGACTAGACTACCATTTTGCCTTCTTCTTTGACAAAATCAGTTTTAACAACGTTCAAAGTATTGTTAGAAACATAAATATTTTCAACAAAATCAAAGAAAAGAATATGCTTTTGCTGCGTATTCATTTCTTCTTTCCATTTCCGTTTAACACGTTGTTTTTCTTTTTCAGAATACTTTGCATGATAGGCTTTTCGCCTAGCACTATTTTTTGAAAGTTTGGATTCTTCAAAAAGATAAACAAGATCAAACGTAAATGGTTTATTCAACACAGTTAAACTGTGATGAATTTGTGGTGCAACAAGAGCTATCATATTTGAAGCTGTAGGTGATAAAGATGAGTCATCTTCTTTATCAGCTTCATTATGAATAGGCTGGTCTTTAGAGGATCCAGCATCCTGTGCAGAGTAAAAAGCAGAAGTAACTTGAGAGGACGTAGAGAGTCCTTTCAATTTTAAAACAGGATTAACAGGTTGGGCAGTTTTAACAGAATCTTCCAGAAATTGTTTGAGATTTTGGTCTCTTCTTACTGGAATTTCTGACCCTGCAAAAGAAGAACTAAATCCAGCAAAAGAATTTCTTCTTAGCCCTGGAGATCTAGTCTGATCAAAACTGATTTTAATGGTTCCATCCAAATACTGTTGAATGTTACTTGGGTAACTGTCAACATGGTTTCGAGGGATTGGAGGAGCTTCTTATTCCAAAATCCATTCTTGGGGAAGAATTATGTCTTTCTAAAAAATCATTTTTGGAGTTGAAACATCCGCATCTGCGGTCGAACTCTGGATCAGAAGAGTTTTTTCCTGGATGGGTTTTGCAATTGCTTTTGGATTTAAACTCGTTTTTAAAAGACGATAATAAATCCTGTAAATCAAAGTAAGGGGTTTGCTACCCTTAAGCATATCATATCCAGAAGTTAAAATGTTTAAAGTCAAACATTTTGAAATATGCTCATCATCAATGGTAAGAGTTAAATCTGGGTAACAATTAAAATGGACTGGTCCATCCGTTAAAGAGGATTGGATCATTCCGAGAATACTTGTTTCAAAATTATTGAATCTGGCATCCCTAAGACAGAATAATACGGATGCATTGATACCTCTCCTTGTTAAAGGTTTGACAGCAATCTGGACAGATCCAATATGAATATATCTAAAACCTTGTTGCAAGAATTTTGTCATCTGTTCTTTTGGGAAGAGATAACATTTTTCTTGAGTTTTGGAAATAGCATAAGTTTGTTCAACAGTACGCACGCAAAATTGTATGTGTAGGGATCTTTCAAACCAATTGGTTCAATAGATCGTGCTAACATCAAGTTTTGAAATCTTTCATGATCCCAGCACAGCGCGACTCTGTTGCTTCAAAAGCACAGTCTTCCTCATTTACTATGTCAGGCGGCATAGCCGACCTGGAACTAATTGTTGAATTGGATCTATTTATCCAACTCATTTTGTCCTAGGACAACACCGACCATCGCATCTCAGGGGTCTGCGAACTTACCACTCTCGGCCCTCGGGTTTGAACCTATAGCTGCCCTACACTCGCCTCCCTGGCTTCAAAATGAGACTTACACCTCCGAATTCCTAACTTACTTGTCGAAAGATGATCCTGAACCAACCAAAGTAGAAACTCCGGGTGGGGGTTGTCAGAAAACAAAATAAGTTTAACAAAGAAGAAACAATTCACAATAATTATATATATATATATGTATATATATATATATATATATATAATACATGGCCATTCCATTGTTTTAATTGGAATTATATTAAATGGGTTTAGTAATCATTAACATACAGTACTAATTAAACAAGCTAATGTGAAGGATAAATCATCTACGTATAATATTATTCATGCAACCAAATTTTTGATTTTTAATATTTAAATTTTTTTTTTTGATTTTTTTTTTTTTTTTGCAAATTAGATCGTATTATGTCATCAGTGTAGAAGGTATGTCCTTTCACGTAGACTTGAGTATGGTCTTAACATTTTCTCAGAAAATCAACATCTAGATCTTCAAGTTTTGTATGGATTTGAAAGCTGAGATCTCTTTTTCCTCTTCAGAATAGCATCCAGAATTCAGATACAATTCTTTTATATACAACTGCCAGTGTGGAACCGATGCAGAACAGTGCCACGTCAGCTAATATTTTATTATTAAAAAATTAAAATTAAAATTAAAAAAAAAAAAAAAAGAAAAGAAAAGAGGGAAAAGGTAAGAAATATGCAGAATGGGAGGGAAATTGAAACTGAAATAAAAAAGCCCCTTGGTCGATCTGAACCCAGACCCAGAGACCCATCCTCCAAACGATTCCGTCCGTGGTCGCCGCCGTGGACTGAAGAACAGGTTGTTGCGGTCGCCGTTCGACACACATTCCGGATGTGAGCCGTCGACGTGGGTTTGCTCTTGGTCACTAGCTAAAGTTATCTCTTTGCGCGTGTATAGGGTATCTTAATTCAAAATTAGTGTATGGAGCTATCTTCCATTTAAACGGCTTTGAATTTCATTTGGTACCGAGAGGAACTGCAAGGGGTGCTCAAGGGAAGGTAAGAAATGATGATAAGAGATAAATCCGTAGATCTGCCGGTAAACAGTGACACCATTTTGATTTAAACGTTGTTTCAAACAATTGCAAAGTGTTAATGTAGAACTTACTGGTTTAAAACTTAAGCAGACTAAGGTGAATAGTTTGATAAAATTTATTGGGAAAGATTTTCCTTTCCTCTCATATTCAGAACGTAAAATAAATGATATTTGTAGTCTAGTTTGCTTACTCTACTATTCATGTTCAAAACTTACATGTGCTTTGACTGCTAGTACTGCTTCATTGAACAAAAATTGAGCCATTTCTTAGGGTTCCTAACCTTTGATCAATTTGCCATAAGAACCTAAACAGAGGAAAACAAGACAAGATTTTAACATCTTCGTCCTTTGTCGTATTACTTTGTGGATCTTGGATCCCTACGTGTGAAAACTTTAGGAGATTTAGTTTCCCAATCCTTTTCCTACCTTTGATTAGCAAATAACGCATTGAAGTTATTTCCATGTTGATGTTGATCTAACATTTATGAGGATGTAAATAATTGTGTAATTACTTTTATAGCTTACTAGAGATTGGCAGTTCAGTATCTACCATCTGCGCTCACCCTGTGTAACATGGTGTATTACACATTTCTTCCAAAATGATCACTTTGTTACATCTCTTTCTTATTCATCTTCATGCTTCATTAAACATTTTTTTTGTAAGTCATGCTTCATATATAAAGCATCTACAATCGTATGTTCTCAATTTGTGCGCACGTGTGTGTATCCGGTTCAGTTGCTTTCTTCTACCTTTATTTCCATTTGGTTTTTAAAGCTGGATGTTTTTCTTAGCTGTCTGATTTGTATCTATAGTGTTTGTTTTGGATTATTGTGGCCCAAAATTGTTATATTTTGGTCTTACATAGATTTTAATGTGGGAAATTATACAATATTGCTATGGACCAATGCCTGCGTGGTCATGGGTATGTTTTTATAATATTCTTCTTCTTCTTCTTCTTTTTCTTCTATATTGAAATTGAAGGTTGCCTTCCTTTTATGTCATTTACGTTTGTTTGAGAAGCATTTGAGTAGTTTGTGTGGTTGGTATTTTCATCAGTCCTACCAATCCTACAAGGAATTTAAGAAGTGCAAGGAATAATTTTATTTGAAAGTTCTTATATTTTTTTTAAGTGGAACAGATTATTTGATTGTTTCTAGAGATGAGTACATGGAATTTGTAAAGTTGATCCAAGAAGACTTGCTAGCCTTCTAATATGCAGGAGATCTCTTCACACTACAAACTTTAAATCATTGTCCTGGTTCCAATTGTTATTGCAGATTGATGCTGCTGAAATGATAGAAGAGGTTGAATCTGTTGAGCAGAAGTAAGTTCAGTTGTGTAAATACTCGGTTAGATTTTCACATGCTGTTGGTCTAGCATTTTTATGCTTAATGATCTCATTCCATTTCCTGCAGGGCCTGTAGAGAGAAAGTTGAAATGCTGAGGAAGAAGAAATTGGAACTGCAGGTTGCTAGGTCTTCCAGTGATGATGACAGAGATGAGAATTTTGCAGTTGGTTAGAGAGCTCAACACTTGTGAACAATTGGATTTTGGGTGTCACCGAACATAAAACTTTATTTTCATATAAATTTTAGCGCCTTTCATAGAGGAGTCAAACTATAAATTATTGTAAATATTTCTTTGAAAATGTGTAATTTCATGTTTGAATTTAGATGGATGACTCATTCATAGCCAGAGGTCTGTTTTACCACTCGAATTTTTAATTTTTAATTTTAAGTCGGTGGCTCATTTAGGTTTCAGCTAAAAAACAGAGTTTTCAATAGCCTTTGGCAGCTGCATTAATGTTACAAAGTGAATGAATATTGTGCTGCTTAATTTGCAGCTGCTGGATGTTTTTTGTTTTATTGAGCACATGAAGCTATATACGGGTGGTTTTGATTGGAGGAAAGATTGAATTATGGCTATGTATACGTATATGACAGGCTATTATGATGTATTTAGACTTATGGCAGTCTTAGAATTCTGGGCATAATCACTTCACCACACCTTTTACTAAATGATTGCACATGATACAATTATAACTTCAGGGAAAAACTAACATTGGGGGAAAAATTAGAAAAAGTGCAAGGTAGACTTTGCTTTCAAGAAAATTGAATCAATTCCAACACCTAACAGTACCAGTACCAACATTTCAGTTTGTGTTCCAACCCATGGAAGAAAATAGAATCAATTCCAACACCTAGCAGTTACAGTTCACATTTACACCACATAAAAGCCAATACAACACATTTCTGAATTCAGCAACTCAAAATCCAATGCTCATCAAATGGAAATTCATTCCACTACTTTTAATATTCATATAATTCTCTACAGGGATTTAAAGCAAAATTTCTTATCAGAGCCCAAAATAGAAAAACAAAATATACACAAATACTGTGTGCACGAACCACCTTATAAGGTAGATGGTTACTTAAACCAGCCAAAATAAAAACAATGCAATTAGCCACACTAGAGTATAGCCAAAGGTCTAAACAAAGTCAGTATAACAATTTAAGAAATCAATAAATCCAAACCAGCAAATTATACAGAGTCGTAGCTTCACCAACTTGCTTAGTGCGAGTTATGACTTCAAAGTCAAGTAGGACATCACAGCTGCAAATAAAATATAGACATCGGTCTTTAAAATTGAATAGGAAACAGGCTCTACATTGTTTTGAACACTTCGTAGAAATTGATAGAAGAGCTAATTTATAGATCACTGTGTACAACGACGCAGCACATGTAAGTGCCAACGTCACCCCAGTAATCGCTCCTGCTACTGCACTATTTTTCTGAATCAAATTAAGAAATATTAATTAATAATTAAGCTGAAATATATACAAAAAGAAACTGAAGGTAAGAAACCGAACTGCATGTGCAAAAGATCAGCCAATCCTTCTATATATATATATATATATATATATATATATATATTGGCCAAATTCCAAATGAACCAGAAAGTTCACTCCATAAAAGAAGAGTAATTATTTTAGGATGGAGGATAGATAGATATATATATATATTATAATAATAATAATGATATGATGCTTGCTGGAACATGCATGCAATTCATTACCCAATCATGAACTCCACGAGCCTCCTTTAGCCCATAAGTGAGACCTGAATACACTCCTCAACCAGTCCTGCAGGGTACAAAACAGCCACTAATCACTCCCCTCTTGTACGTACGCACATTGCATGCATGCATGGGCATCTATATATGAAATGAGCTAGGCGAATCAGAATAATTAACCAGCAGGTTACAATATGAGAGGGTGATCGATCTTATAAAATATTGATGATTTTCTAATATTATATTCAAGTAGAAAAGAACAATGGTTTCTTAAACAAAACTAAAGTGAACTATATTCTTATAATTAGTATGCAATACAGCCACTAGCAGCTTTTCCAATACGACAAACTCATCCAAATAAGTAAGAAGTTAGAAAATCATCAAGCATGTGCGTGCTTACCCCATTGTAAGGACTCTTTTCCGGCGTTCACCACCTGAGGATCAACAATAACGTAACAAATCAATTAAAATCAAAACATTGATACCAAGACACTATATCCTAGGGTGGGCAATAAATTTCCATTCAATCAATTACACAAGATCAGCAATATTCGGGTTAGTTCCTCTATGGGCAGAGGATGGACAAATTTTTTGAGGTTAGGGTTAGGGTTTCGAGTTAGGGTTAGGGTTAGGGCTTCACCATGTCCTACGATGCTTTGTGGGCTTCACATTGCAGATCTGGTGTTTGAGGACGACAGGGCTTCATGGGTTCAAATAGGGTTTGTGGTTCGGTGATGTGGTAAGAGCTTGAGATAGCAGGGTTTGTGGGTCTTGGGTTTGAGGAGAAGAAGAGTAGAAGTGCCTACCTGCTCTGTAGGCTTCAAATTTCCGATATGGTGGAGAAGACGAACCGGCTTCGTGGCTCTGGTGGAGAAGACGAATTGGGTTCGTGACTCTGACCAAACTAGAGCGGGTTCGTGGCTTAGTTCCTTGTTTCGACGCTGACCGAACCAGAGCGGAGGAAGACGATAGAAATGGGGAGAAGGGTCTGGATTGAGCGGGAGAACATAAAGGTGAAATATGAAAAGGCGAAATATGCAAGAAAACGAATTACGGGACTCAAAATGCAAACAACGCCGTTTTTGTGCCACGTAGGACACGATTCCACGCTGGTTCCCCAAACCAGTTGTAAGTAGATTTTTTGATGATATGCCATACATGCACATGGTTTCTTGTCCTCATGTTGAATGGCACTTCCTTGCTCTACAGTAAATAGTTGCCATCCAACTTTACTTTACCCAACTTTTTTGCAGGGACACACATGACCTATCAATCATTGATAATCAATGCAGCATGATTTGGTGGTTGTTCATTGAGCAGCATTACACTTATCGAAAATATGTTTTGAATATGTGTCTCGAAAAGTACACATTACTTTTTTCTTTTTCTTTTCTTTTTTTCATATATTTTTTTCATCATCATAAATATTTTTAAAAAAAATAAAAAAATTCACAACATCATTAAAAAATACTTTCTTAATTACTAAGTAAAAAAGTAAAAAGAAAAAAAGTCATTCGAGGCACTTTTGGAATTTCAAATTCGGGATCCAAAATATTTCTCTTGTTCATTACACTTCACCCTTTTTGTTTCTTTTTTCTTTTCCGGCCTTTTCTAACTCACTCTTCTTAATGGAGGATATTTTTTATAAAATAATTTATAAAAATATTATAATTTTAATATATGATTGAGTTGTAAAAAGTGTAACTGAAATTATTCCGGTTTTCCCATAAAATAAGCATGCACAATCCAGTCGACTGATGCAAATAATCCTCAAAGCAATTAACTTTTAAGTCTTGTTTGAATATAAAGATGGTTTCATCTCATCTCATCATTATAATTTTCTTAAATTCTAACACAAAATATAATAAACAATTCAACATTTTCAAATTACAAAATAATAATAATATTAAAATAATAATATCCTAATAATATTTTATTTAACTCATCTAAAATCATATCATTTCATCTCATCTTATTATTAAAAAAAGCCCTTATCACTTTTGGACTTGTTTGAAACGAAAAAGTGGGCAAAGTTACCATAAATATTGGTAGCAGAACAAATGGAAGGATTTTCTGTCAAAAGTGTAGAGACTTTGGATGGGAAATTTACACACCACAACATATTTGCCCATTTCTCACTAGATTTTTTTTTAGATGGTGTGAAATACCAACTACCTGATAGAACACGTCTGTCAAAAATGAATGACTCTTTTGTAGATGGTGTGAAATACCACAAATTCTCAGTTGGCTTGAGGTGGTAGCTAGTAGTACTACACGTTTTAAATTGCGCCGATTGATGGATATATAATACTTACCTCCAAGCTTTTGAAGGTACATTAATTAACGCTTACTGGCCAACCTTACCCTAATTCCACTTAATTAAATGCCCCGTTAATTAATTTCCTTCTCATGACCTAGGTTTTGAGATGTGGACCATGCAGGAAATAATATTAGGCTTTTAGAATTCTTTTTTGTATATTTGTGCACGGACCATTTAAGGGTACGTAGATTGAGATGTTTTCGTATTTTGATACGGTACGTTCGATTATAAAATTATTTTTATTGTGAATAAATCTAATGTATTATATAAAGTTATGTTAGTATGTGAATTTACTTTTATGAGATCTTTTTATGATTATAACACTTCTTTAAATAAAGTAATTACAATTACAAATCGATCTAGTTGTACTTTGACAAGTTAGTTTTTCTTTAAAAGATTGGAAATTAAATATCAGGCTTTGTACATTTTAGAATTCTTTTCGGTATACATTTTAAAAGATTGAAATGTTTTCATGACTTAACGTAATACGTTAGATTCTAAAAGTATTTTTATCGTAAATAAATCTAATATATTATCATATGACACCATATTAATTTATGAGTTTATTTTTATGAAATATTTTAATTTTACGAGTGTAACACTTTTAAGAGAATCATTTCAAACTGATCGAGTTGTACTTTGATAAGTTAATCTTATAGTCGATCATCAATTCCTTTTATATGACTTTGTGGACCATTTAGGGATGGCTTGAAATTTTGGAAGCCACATCTTTAAAAAGTCAATATAATTATGTCAACCTGCTAACGTGGGGAATCAGGTGTGCAATCGATTCTGTTCTACAACTTAACGGCAACTTGGGGCGCATCCAGAGATAGATTCTCGTGTCTATGAGTGTGCTGATCTCATGTTTTGCCTATAAAAGGGTATTCTTTATAAAGCATAATAAACCCTTGTAAATCTGCACCTCAATAGAGTTCGGCAAGCTAGCTTTCCGGCCTGTCTATTAATTTCTCAAGCCCTGCCAAGAATTAAGGAACCAGTTCTTGAAGAAATGGAGGGAGGAGGAGGAGGAGAGAAGAATGCAAGTGTGTTTTCTGGGTTTGGCCAGACTGATGTTTTCGACCCAAGTGCGCCTCCTCCATTTAAGATAGCTGAGATCCGAGCAGCCATTCCCAAGCATTGCTGGATCAAGAGCTCGTGGAGATCGCTGAGTTATGTTCTAAGGGATTTGTTGGTGATCTTTGCATTGGCAGCAGCTGCAATCTACTTTAATGCTGGGATCTTTTGGCCATTCTACTGGGTTGCTCAGGGAACAATGTTCTGGGCTATATTTGTGCTTGGACATGACTGGTAAATCGTATAATAATTGTACATTATTCTTGGCTTTGGAATTAGATTCGTGTGCTGTCATGGATGGTTCTTTTACACGCCTTTTACACTGCTTTTGGTTTCCGGATTGAACAGTGGCCATGGAAGCTTTTCTGACAATTCAGTGTTGAATAGTTTGGTGGGGCATGTCTTGCATTCTGCAATTCTTGTACCCTACCATGGATGGTGGGTTTGTGATAACTTTATCTGTTCACTTATCTTCTTCCAAATAATGGAAATATTTAGCTTTGAATTTTGCTATCATTTGATAAATCACACAGCTTTTGAATCCTACAGGAGAATTAGCGATAGAACTCACCACCAGAACCATGGGAATGTTGAGAATGACGAGTCATGGGTCCCGGTATTGTCTACTCTATTATTTTCAAAAGCTCTTATTAATTAGCCATGAAAATGGATACAACCAATAATATATAGAGCAAATTCTCAGTAATATGTCATGTTTCAATATCTTTACCAGTTGACAGAGAAGTTATACAAAAGCTTGGATTATAGTACCAAAATGCTGAGATTCACAGTGCCTTTTCCCCTGTTAGCATACCCTTTTTATCTGGTGAGAGACCTTTCCTTAACTGACTTATTACATTATGTTAGTTCTGAACTTTTGTGCTGTGAGGGTCTAAGAAGCTGAATCTTGTTCTTGCTGCTGGATTACATCTCAGTGGACAAGAGGTCCAGGAAAGGAAGGTTCTCATTTCAACCCAAATAGCAAGTTATTCGCCCCCAATGATAGGAATGATGTGATTACTTCGACTGTGTGCTGGTCTATAATGGTTGCTCTGCTCATCTCTCTTTCCTTTGCAATTGGTCCTATACAAATGCTAAAGCTTTACTGTGTTCCTCACTTGGTGAGTAAACTTTCATTTGCTTGATAAATCTATCAAAAGTTCTGTATAGTTCACTTCTCTAATTGTAAAGTGCTTATTTGAATCCACCATTAATTACAGATTTTTGTGATGTGGCTGGACTTTGTTACCTACTTACATCACCATGGCTATGAGCAGAAACTTCCTTGGTACCGCGGAAAGGTCCTGATGATAGGCTGTTAATCTGTATACCACATTTAAAAGTAGGCTTACTTCAAAACCTTAATCATTCTTTGTGTATGTTTTGACAGGAATGGAGTTATCTAAGAGGAGGGCTCACAACTGTTGATCGTGATTATGGATGGATTAATAACATCCACCATGACATCGGCACCCATGTCATACACCATCTCTTCCCTCAAATCCCACACTATCATCTGGTGGAAGCGGTACTTTCTAAATAGTCTTTGATCTACTTGCAAACCGGTGTAGAAGAAACACCTTCGACGCCGCTAATATGGCTAGATTTGAACTTTCTTTTACAGATCAAATCACGTATTATATTAGCAGTGTGGAGGGTGTACTTCCGATTGCAAATATATTTTTTCGTTTCTAAGTCACCCCAGAAAATAACATTGACTAGCAAATTATGGTTGCATTCTGATATAAGAGCAATTTCTGCTGGCTTGAATACCTCTACTATCTTGCAGACTGAGGCAGCTAAACCAGTGCTTGGAAAGTACTACCGGGAGCCAAAGAAATCTGGACCTATTCCATTTCACTTGATTCAGAATCTAGCAAGAAGTATTAAAGAAGATCATTATGTCAGTGACAGTGGAGAGATTGTCTACTATCAGACTGACTCTGAGTTGTATAAATCTTCTAGGGACAAGTCTAACTGATCCTAATTTCAAACCTTCTAAGCTTTATGTAACACCCCATTCCCGCTGGCTAGGTGTGTCATGTGTTTTTTATAAAATAAACTCGACAAGAGATCTCATATTTGATAACTGAAATTAGGATTTATTTTGTAGAAAAACTGTCTAATAAAAAATGTCTTCAAAAAATATTAAATGAATAATCTGAATAAAAATTTATGTCATCAAATAAATTTTATTCTAGAAGGTCTGAAACTAAAACAACTGCTCTTTCTAATCCTGGTCTGCCTGCTCATGATCATCAGCCTCACCTGGGTGATTAAAAAAACATGAAAAACAAACTAAAATGAGTTGAAGACTCAGTAAGAAATCCATCACAACGTAAACTTAATAAACATAAGGTTTTCATAAAAGTTTTCATGTGAGAACTTAAAATTCATGACTATTCATACTGATGCTTATGCTATACATGACTGATCTATCTGAAATAACTGACTGATTTGATTTAACTGACTGATCTAATTTAACTGACTGATCTGATTGGCCAACACACTTAACCCTATGTGCGAAGTTGTACACCGGCCCCACATCCTGCTGCAGCAAGGGGAGCCGCTGATAGTATTCTAGCATACTATAGTGGACCACGACTGAGTTCGTGGCTTGCACATCCACCCTGAAATTGAACTGCATTGGTACCATGCATCTCAATGGTCATCTTATTAACTGATCTGATCTTATCTTGCACTTTGAACTGAAGATAGCTTACGTGTCTTATACACATGAGATGCATGACATAATACGTACATAATTATAATTTCTGAATCTAAACATGATGCAGAATGACATGATCCTATGCTATGCTAGATGACATGTTTGCATATGACATGAGTGGTTTATAAATAATGGCTGTCAATGAACTGGCTTGAATAATATTTATATATAGGCTAAACTGTGATGATCCTAACTTATGATCAAATTACTTACCTCGCTATGTTTCTTCTTGAATCTCACTTCGTAGCTCGTCACCTATATGCAATATTAACTATCACTATTTTTTTCTAGAATCAACATGTACTAATATCCTACTTAATTAGATTCACAATCTAAAAGATAGTCAAATAAATATTTTGTTTAACACCATAATCGATAAATCCTAATATTTTAAATTAAGTCATAAAAAAAAACCTCAATTCTTAAAGTAGGTTTCGTTTCGTAACATAATTATTCAATCGTATAAGAAATCTAATAAATATTAATATTATTTAAATATATTTAACATATTCCTTATAAAATAGCCTTTAACTAATATATTTAATTAATTAAAAACTGACCTTTAAAATATTAAGCCCAATAAAATTACTAAAATTGTTGTTGAAATAAAATAAGATCAACCCAATTTAAAATACAAGTTCATTTAAAGATCATTAGAATTTGTAAGAGTTGAAATCTGGCTCATAATAATAATATTACTACATGAGCCCAACAAAAAGGATAAGGCCATCCCACGCACATAAAGGCCTAGGGCCCAAGGCCCATCAAGAAACTTAAGATTTTTCTGGAAGACAAGGCACACGGCCAACAAAACAGAGAGTTTGAGAGAGAGAGAGAGAGAGGAAGAGATCCTGCGATGGACTTACCGAGAGGGGAGTTGATGTGCGGCGGCTCAGGTGGCTGGCATGGGTCACGGCGGCGCGACAGGATGGTTCTCTGGGCAAAGAGGTGCGACACCGAGAGAGAAAGCGAGAGTTAGAGAGAGAGAGTGTGATCTGTCAAGCCGACTGGAATAGAGGGAGGAGGGTGGTGACAGTCCTGGGCTTACCGTGGCGGTGCGAGGCCGAAGGAAGTGAACTATGCGGCAGTTTCTGTGGCTTCTCGAGTGGTTTATCGGCATCCTGAGGTGGCTACCGTGAAAGAGAAGCAGGGGAAAGTGTTGTGTTTATTACTAGAGGGTCTCGGGTTAGTTCTATAGGCAGGGGAAAGTGAGGTATCGTGGTTCACAGGAGGGTGGACAGAGTTTGGAGTTGAGAGGCGTACGTGCATGTGCATGTGAGTGGACAAATAAGTTAGAGACGTGCATGGCTGAAATTCATAAAAGAAATTTTTGGTAGTTAGGAGTTTTATCTAGAATGCCAAAAGTGTTTGGAGTCTAAGATGAGTTTGAGGTTAGGATTATAAAATCAAGAGATGAGATTCGGTGGAGATAGAAAAAAAATTTTGATTTAAATTCAAACTAAAACTCTAGTAAAATATGATAAAATAATAATAATAATAATAATAATATTTGTAGTTATAAGAAAAAATTTACATAAAATTTATTTTATAGCCTAAACTTAGGATCGGGTTATTACACTTTAAGAGTATGATAAAAAGCCTCTGTTTGATTCATACTCAGATTCTTGTCTATGACGGCTAGGCTAGGGGGACTTCATGTTCTTTCTTTTAAGACTAACCTCTTCCCTACAGGGGAAGAAGGATTTATTGTTATGATATATATTCATTGCTCTAAGCTGCTCCTTCTGAATTATGTTATTACTAATGCTTGAATGGGATGCTGAAACATAATTGATTAACATCATGAATGCTAAATCAATTTCTATCTTTAAGATTAACAAGATAGGAATTATGAATTTAATCATTTGTTGATGAGAAATGCTTTAGCCAAAGATATTTTACAAAAATAAATCTCAAACTACTGATGTTTGACGTATTACGTCAAATTGTAAAATTAATTTTATTATAGAGTAAATATAATGTATCATATAAAATTACGTCAATTTGTAAGTTTACTTTTATAAATTCTTTTTGTGATTATATTACTTTTGTAAAAATTGGATTGAGCAATATTCGCTCAAAAATTGCTTAAGCGAAAAATGCGAGATAAACAATTTTTCAAAGATTTTTAAATTCTCTATGTGGCCTAATTTAACCGACCTAGCTAGGCATTAGTGGATGTCTATTGGCTTAATTAGTAAATTTCCACACAAAACATCTGATAAAATTCCGTTTTCATTAGCAATTTGTAAATTCAATTATTCTTAAAAAAAAAATCCTAAACCAGCATAATAGTTTTCTCTCCTCCGTGACAAGGAGATTGAGATCCTCTCTGATTCTTTTATAAATTGGATAAAAAGAGACATTACTCAAAACCCCCTCATAGAAAATATTATATATTATAAAGTTCACGGTGTGTACGACTATTTAATACGATAACTTATTTATCAATAAGAGAATTGAAAGAGATTTTCATGACAAGCAAACACAAACTACTTGGTTTCGTATATATTTATCTTTTCAATTTTCTCAGTGGTTGACATTCGAGAGATCCCATTTACACGCAAATGGGGCATCTAAGATGATGCGAACCACATCATGAAGGACAAATTATTATTTCTCTCCTGATTTTGGGTACCCGAGGAATAGAATATATTCGTTCCGTTTTGATGCAGAACGATCTCATCTTATTTTATCATTATAATTTTTTAAAATTTTTACATAAAAATATAATAAATAATTTAATTTTTTTTAATTTTAAAATAATATTAATATTAAAATATAATATTTTAATAATATTTTATTTAATTTTTAACTTTTATCTCAATTTATTATACAAACGAGACTTTTTTTACCCAAAAAGAATAAAAAAGAAGAATAAAAAAAAGGTAAGAATATATATTGGGCATATAATGAACACTTGATGTTGCGGTCCATTTGAACGCGACGAGTGCAGGCAGACTTTTAATACCTTACCAAGCCAGATGGCAGTATAGTTGTTCGGGGAGCAACATCGAGCTCTGGACACTCAATGAAATGAGATGAATTATAAATAATAATAAAATAATTTATAAATAATACTGAAATGTTTTAAATTTATATTAGGTTATTATTTTAGTTTTATTCAACTATGCTAAAATGGTATTGCTAGTAAATCTTTTAATTTATTTCCTTGATAAAAAAAGAGCTAATCCAATGATGGATAAATAGCTAATTTTGTGAGAGGGGTAAAATGAGGATGTTATTGTTATATCGTTGATGTTAGGGCGGAACTAATGTAGTGCTGGAAGCAGTGGCGGATCTACATAGAGCTTGAGGGGGCCATGCCCCTCCCCCCACCCCCATCAAAAATAAAATTATTTCAAGAAAAAATTAGATTTTTCGAACATATTATCCATCAGGGAACTATTACACCAATTAGTAAAGTAATAGAATTTACTGATAAATTTTTAGATGAAATAAAAGACAGCCCAAATTTTTTCCAAATTTACAATAGTCCCTAAATTTTATTCATAATTTTCTTATTCCCATGTACTTTTTAAAATTTTGTAAAATTTCAATATACATAGAAATGTTTCTCTAATTTTGTATAATTTCTATACATTATCTATTTTCAAGGATGTGGCCCCACTATAATTAAATTAGAATTAAGATTGAGAGAAATAGCAAACTATTAATATTGACCCCAAAGTTTTTTACTATACAATATAAGTTTCTTAATATAGAATCCAAAATGAAAATACAAGAAAAACTATTTAAAATTGATGATTTATATGAAAAATAGTAGAGATGATTTATCATCTAAATTTCATTGAGTAAGGAAATGTTTATTTGAGGTCTCAAATGTAGTATTCTATGCTTAATGTAATGCCAAAATTGATAGATTTTACATTAAATTTGATAAACTAGCTTAGATATTAGAATGAAAGATGACATTCTAAAATATCACTTGATAGCTTTTATGAATAAAACAATTTCTAAATATTTCATATTTATAAATATAATAATAGATGAATATTATTCTATGAAATATTATCGTCAAGAATCTATAACAAATATTAAGTTGTGTTTTTAAAATTTTATTTGTATGTTATTTGACAAATTATTGAGATTTAATTTTATATACAGTTATGCTTTTTTATGATTTTGTAATATTTTTTTATTTTACGTAAACATCGTGTGCGGTAAAAAGTTAGCCCTCCCAAAAAAATTGCTGGTTTTGCCACTGGTTGGTTCCAGTCTTCATCCCTTCAAAATTCCAAAAATCTATTAAAAATTAATAAAAATATTTTTTTGGCGCTATGTTATAAGAGAAATTCTGTAGATATGAGCTTTACCCTCTCGACTTTCCATAGTAGATTTTTCTAATTCCTCCTCTATTGATGCAGCACTAACCATCAACTTTTGAGTTTATTATTTTAAGAAATAAAGAATAATATAATGGTAGACAAATAGGGTTATATCAACACAACATCATGACATGACGAGAGTAAGATAAATTATTTCGTGTATGTATATATATATATATGAAATAATTTTTTTTATTATTGTTATCAATATTCAACTGATTAACTTTTTTTTTTAATTTTAAATTTTTTAAAGATATTTATCTGCAAAATATTCAGAATTGTCACAATTAAAATATTTTCTTTGAGAAGAATTTTTGGAATTCTTATTCTTAAAAAATGGTTTGAATTTATAAATTTTTTATAAAATTTATAACAGGATTTTTCATATATATATATATATATATATAGTATAACTCTATTAAATAAATTTAAAATTTTAAAAATATGTGCCCTCGTACAAGTAGGAACATTTTTGTTCAATGTGGAAATGATATCATGGCTTCCCAAAATTTAAAGGGAAATGATTTATACATCATATTTTTTGTCATATATTTTATAATAATGTATTAAATAAGAGATAATTTTATAAAAATAATATTATTTTATAAAAATATTTTTAGTCTATAATATTATTATAAAATATATTGTAAAAATGTGCGGTGGGTATCAATACTCAAACCCAAAAATAAATCCAACAGCTCACTCACTGGCAGTACCAATCGTCCTCCTTCAAACTCTCTGACAACAAATTGACATCTCCATCATCTCCGAACACAATTATAAATGAATAGAGCATGGACCATCCATTCAAAAAATTATACGAGTGTATAAATTTCACCTAATTCTTTTTAAAAACCGAGACACATTCGAAATAAAATATTCCTTTTTAATAATAGATTCTCATTTTTTAAAAGATTTAACCTTAAATAATACAATATTGTTACTGAATCATTTGAGATTTACCATTCATTTGACTCTCTACTCTCTAGACGTGGTGCCAACCACGTAGTGCCAGGTGCTTTATTAATATATATATATATATATATAAATCTATATATATTCAAATCAAAATGATGTTTGAATATACAAAAATAGGAAGACTAAAATTTTAAATTTTCTGTATCTCTTTTGTGTTTATGTATTTAGGAAAATGCGTCTCTACCGAATTCTTTTTTTTTTTTACGTAATAGATAAGAAAATATTTTTTAATGAGTTTGTGATTTTAAATAGGCCTCGTTTGAGAATCCATGTTAACCCATCTCATCTCATTTTTTTTTCAAACATAACTCAAACATAAACAGTTTTCAATTTCAAATCTTTAACTTTTTCATTTAATATTAGAATTTTTCTAAACTTTCAAACAAAACATAAAAAATAATTAAAATTTTCAAATTTTAAAATATTAAAAAATTATATTATAGTAATATTTCAACATTATAATATTTTTATTCAGTTTTCTCTTTCTCATTCAGAGAAATACTACTTATCATTTTCAAATTACACACCAAAATGTAATTTATCATTTTTGTTATTTTATCAATATGTGTGCTTAAATAATAAGATAAAAATAATAAATCACATGTTAGTATATAGTGTGAGAATATAAGTAAAATTTTTAATTTAGAAATTTCACATTTCATTTTCCGGCCAAACAAATAGCAGAACGTCATACTCCACGTACAATGAAGCTAATCCTAACAGGGAGTTGGGGACCATCTTCCATTCCTTTTGAGACGCCAAGAGCAATGCCAATAAGCTAACGCGCCCTGAAACCTTGCTGCATGTTTGAGCCATGATCTGCACTCTGCAGAACTAGCCAACAAATTGCTCAAATTGACTTCACAGCGCGCGTGGAAACATATTCCTGGACACTGCCTAATGCCTAGAGACTAATCGGCCACTGTCCATATTCAAATGCAAAGCCCGCCACCTCTCCTACTCTGTTTAGAGAGTACTACTCTCTTCGCTTTTTCTCTGTCATGGAAGCAATTCAAATTTCTCTGCTTTTTCCCCCTTTCCTTTTCCCTTTAGATGAACTTACTGTTCCTTTTGCAACTCGAAAGTTCAAATTCCATAGAGGAAATTCATTGTCTTCATTGTTCCAACATGAAGTCCTTATCTTATTCTCCTTCTTACTCATCATCTTCATCCACCACAACTTTCGATGCGACTTTGTGCAATTCTAAGAATGCCACCGTCGGATGTCTAGCTGGCATCCTTCGCCGAATTCTATGCTCCGGAAAACTTCCAAAACACCCTTCCGATCATATCAGAGAAGCTGCCTCGGTGGTATGCGATGAGGATCGGGAATTGAAGGCCAAGGAGAAAATTGAGACGGCTGCCACGCCTGGGATAGTAGCGAGGATGATGGGTTTGGAGTCGATGCCGGAGATTAATTGGGTGCATAAATGCTCAGACCCAAATTCGATTTCACGCAGCCGATCCATGAATTCTGAGAATCACTTGGCGGGATTTGATCCAATGCAGGGGCAGCATCGACGAGTCAAATCCACGTTGTCGTTTCGAGAAATTCCGACCTTCCTTGAACTGGAAAATGAAAACTTCCTTATACTCAGCTTCGAAAATGGAGGTGGAAGTAAAGAGTTTAGATCAAAAGGGAGAAAATCCGAACTGGGTTTG
The DNA here is from genome assembly GCF_004785595.1 of Juglans microcarpa x Juglans regia. Classification (NCBI taxonomy): domain Eukaryota; kingdom Viridiplantae; phylum Streptophyta; class Magnoliopsida; order Fagales; family Juglandaceae; genus Juglans; species Juglans microcarpa x Juglans regia. The sequence goes on from NC_054607.1 coordinate 6,122,962, forward strand.
GGAGAATTAAGGCAGAGAAGAGCAGAAAGATGTAAAACCGTCGAAAATAAAGCAGGGAGGCTGCAGGAGATGAAGAACAACAACTGCTACAAAGGAAAGCAAGAATCCGAGAAGAAGGTCTTAGATAATTTGAAAGAGCGGGAGAAGTGCAGTAAGAGAATCCCTGATATGCCTATTGCTAAGGTAGGCAATAACGGAAAAGCTAAAGGCTCCACTATTTCTCCATCTCCTTCAAAAAGCTCCAATGAAAAAGCACATGTAGCCATGGAAGCAGTAAAAACGCCCATACCCAGTAACCACAAGGAAGTCTTGAACAGAGGGAGACCAAGAAAGAAAAAGAAGAAAATAAATCCTTGTGTGGTTCAAAAGGTGGAATCCGAGTTTAGCTCTGAAGATTCGAGCCCCGTTTCTGTACTTGATTCTGGTCATTTCCTTTTTGAACCTGCATTTCCAACATCAGGTTCGACATCTGGTCTCTTTAACTAGAAGTTTCTTTCTTTCTTTCTTTCTTTCTTTTTTTTGCATTAAATTTGGCAATTCAAGAACTTTATATTTTGAATTGCTGACACAAATTATGTGTTGACAGAACAAGATTCTACTTTGGCCGATTCAAAGTCCCGAAGAAAGTTGTCGCCGGAGCTTGAGAATTGCAAGCAACCATCTCCAGGAAAGGACACAACTTTGACTGGTGATGAGCCAAGAAAAAAGAAAATTGAAGGCAAATATCAAGGCACAAAGAAGAAAGCTGATCGTCACAGTGAAAGTGAAAACTACGAGGAAATGTGGGTTGAGATTCTGAGAATGACTGCAGCAGAATTGGTTGGTTCAAATTGGGAATACAGGGGAATGGGAAATCATGGAGATTTGGAAGGTATTGGTGCAAATTTTGAGCTAGAAATTCTTGATGAATTGTTAGTTGAGTTGGTAGGCCAACTAGCTCGACATCCATGAAAATTTTGAGTTGTGTATGACTCAAAACAGTTACAAACTTTGAAACTTTGTAAATTTCTCGCCTACAATAAACTCTGCAGAGAATTTTTCCTTCTTTTTTCTTTTCACTAAATTATTTTTTCCCTTTTATCAACTTAAAGCGAATTTTGAATTTGAATAATTTTATTTGAAGGTCTTTACAATATACATTATGTACGTAAAATAATTTGAATTTTTCTTATAAATCAAATTTTGCTTTATCATTGTGGTAGAAAGGTATATTTTTCATACCAACTTTCAAGTAAAATGACATGCCACTTGATTAAAATGACCTGCAACTCTTTTACAATATTTTATAACTCATTTTATGTCAATCAACGCAAACATGCCACTTGATTAAAATGAACTTCAACTTCACAAAATTACCTGTCATTTAATATAAAATTTTAAAATAATTATAAAAAAAGTTGTAAATTAATCATTTATCATTTAGTTTACTATTAAATACGCTTGTAAAGCCAATCAACTCAAATCTGATAATTTGGAAATGAAAAATTATTACATAAATGTGCACCATTGTGGGAACTTAGAAGAGTGATTATAAGACGATTGAGTCCAAAATCATTCATATAACCACCGAAATAGTGTTGTCTGAGCAGGTAACAACAGTAGGGGTAGTGCCCTGGTGAATGCTTCAACATGGTTTTGTTGGTAGAAATGGGGAATGTATGGTGCACAGGTTAGTCGAAGAGTAATTATTAGGCAGTTCCGAGCATGGACATGTGGTATTCTCAATGTTATCATCGTGTTTTGCATGCCTTTGGGCCAAACTCCGACAATTCGGGTCTTCAGAGTTGGGCCTCAATCGGTGTTATGTGGAACCCTCGGTAGTGGTCTAGTGCGACTGTACGGTGTCGGTTCGTACATCCATTGAGATGAACAGTATTTAAATGTAAAGAAAATAAATAGATAAACACACAAATTTACGTGGTTCGATACTAAACCTACGTCTATTGGGATTTGGGGAGGGGACTTTCTACTATAATAAGCTTGTTTACAGTTTCTCATAACCTCTCATTTCTCACCGTACAATGGAAGCTGTCAATCTATTTGCTAGAGAATAAGTTCTCTCTCGAGCCCTCAAGTTGAATAAGAAATCGAAAAAAATCAGAAGAAGTCGAAGTCGTCCCAAAACCAAAGGTCCGCAATCCTTAGGTTCCACTTACCTTTTATCTTTTGCCCCCCATTTATTTTAAATCACTTTCTTACTTTTCTCTCCTTATACCTTATTTTTCCTTACTTTATGTCAAAATCCCATTTTCCTCTCATGACATTACTTTCTCAAGCCTCGCACTTCCATCCCGAAGTCCATTCTTTTCCCTCATTTCTATCTAATACTTTGTCTTCTGATGAATCCCTCCCCAATAGATAGGTATAGAAAATTCCATAGGCCGGAAAAAAATCCCCTTACACTCAATATATCATAAAATGACATGTCATTAAAATGTCGTGCATACGCAAAAATTTTAATTGCATATCATTATTGGATTAGATGGAATATTACGTCATACATACTTATAGAGTATCTAATAATTTTCGGCTAAACCCAAGATCATAGTCTAGTCTTTCATATTTGGAGTGCTTGGTGCCTTCGTTTGTACGCATGATTACAAAAGTTGATTTAGGTCTTGTCTGGATTTAAAAAATATTTTAATTCATCTCATCTCATTTAATTATTTTAATTATTTTTAATTTTTAAATAAAATATAATAAATAATTTAATTTTTTCAAATTCTAAAATAAAAATAATATTTTAAAAATATTTGATTTAATTTTAACGGCCACCACCCGCATTTATATACCATAGAATCAATGTATTTCAAAAGGGTAATAGGTGGGTAACACAGACAAAAGACGACAAAAAGTACAGAACTGGAGGTGGAAAAATCTCAAGTTCCAGCTTGAAAGTTTAAAGAGTAAACTTGCTTTCATTTTCAAATTGGTTCCAGCTACTTGCTAGATATTTAGATTGAGGCAAATCGAGCAAGAAATCCATCGCAATGCCAAGAACAAAGTTAATTCACTGGTGTCAAGAATATGGAGAGAGAGAGAGAGAATCATAATCTGATCCAATAATCAAGGGGTCGAAGTAACAAGTAATAGTTGAAATAGTCATGCTACACCCACAGTGGGTGCAGCTCGAGGATGGATACCGATAAGGTTATTTAGCATTTTTTTTTCAATTTTTTTTATACCTTTAAATATTTTTTTTAAAAAAATCACAATATCATTAAAAAATATTTTTTTAATTTCTAATTAAAAAAAATTGTATCGGGGACCCATTCTCGAGACAACTAACATTATTCTATTTTTAAATTAATCCCACCAACAGAACATAAACTGATAAATTGGTAATGCCTACAATTTCCGATAACTAAACAAGGTAAGAAGTTTAATTTGATCAGCATCTCTGGCCTACACAGGAAAGATCCTCGAGGTTCATATATCTCTCTGCTTAGGATGAAAATGGAAACAATAATAAAGACGGCAGGGAACCAAGTCGAGAGAAAATTTGAAGCTTTTGGAGAATCGCATAGTTGTATGAGCACAAACTTTTCAGCCTGCCTCTCTTTGTTGTCTTCCCAGAGATCCAAACATATTCAATTGTTCGATTTGATCACCTGAGGAGGCAGTAAAAGTCACCTGAGGAGGCAGTAAAAGCTGAGGCATTGGACAATATCTCTTCCCGCCAGATGGTCTTAGGGCTGAACAAAAATTTGAAAACCCGACTCCGAATCAGGCTCTGCTACGAATCCAACAAACGGAGTCGGAGTCAATTTTTATTTTATTTTTTAAAATTTTGCAATCAGAGTCGGAGGTGTCACTGGAGCGACTCTGACTCCAATCCGATCTGACTCCAACTCCGACTCCGAGTTTGCCCTCCGACTTCGACTTCTACTCTTGAGTCCGATTCCGATATTGTACATATATTATAAAAATATATATTTACCTATATATTTATCGTTGTATAGTTATATAGTTATATAACTAAAATTTATATAGTTAAATTAAATAATATACTTGTATGAGCTAATTATTATAAAATAATATACTTCTACAATAATACAAATGGACTAATAATATTTTAGTATATGTAAACATCATAATATTACTATCATACATAGTTAAATATAGAAATAAGTTAGACAATAGTATTTAAATAAGTCTAATATAATAAGTTAATAACATATAATACTAATTTACTTATGTACAATAACATATAATTAGACACTAGAAATAAGTCTAGCGTATAAATAAGTTAGACACTAGTATAATATAATAACATGTAATATTATAGTATAATAATATATAATTAGACACTAAAAATAATATATAATACTATATTATGATAACATGTAATTAGAAAATATAGTATAAGTCTAGTATAAAAATAAGTATTGAAGTAAATTAGAAATCAATGATTTAATTTTAATTTTTAGCTTTTGGAAAAAATTGAAATTTGAAATCCCACAAAAAATTTGTTTTAAAATGGGTTAAATATGAAGCTAAACAAAGCCCAAAGTTAAAAGCTCAAATCCGATTCCGCTCAAAGTCAAAATTAGATTGAAGCCTATACAAGTCAGAGTCGTAGTCGCAGATCAGAGCCTACAGATGCGAGAAAGTACTTGAGCAAGGCTTGATCTTGAATGCATACATTTTAAACTCATTTGTGCTATATATCCCATTCTTGAAATCCAAAAGTGAGAGATCAACCGAATACTCTTTCTTCGCTGACACACCAGTTGAGATCCAAGGTGTCAAAGCCTCTCACTATTCTTGTCCTTCCATTTCATTTCCCATTTGATACAAGCTAAAGATAAGCTAATATATGGTATATTGTAAAAGTCAGAATGTAAAATAGAAAAAGTATGTTTTAGTGATGTATTTTAAAGAATATGATAACGAAGCCATTGAGAATGCTCTTACAGGTCATCAAATGTAGGGACACATATTCAATATGGACATACATTTAATAATGATTCAATAGATGCATCCACAACTAATTTATATAAATATTCATATAACACAGAAAAATTAGACTTGATGAAGTATGACAAGTGTCCCAAAAATAATATTTTAGTATTATAAAAAATAATTATTTTTTTCTTTTAAAAATATTTTTTCGGCTCTCTATCTCGACAAAAAAAAAATAATATATGAATCAACTTTACTAGGGGTGTAAATTTAAACCGGAAAACCGGATCGGACCGGACCGGACCGAACTGGACCGGACTGGTTGGTCCTGTTTTGAACCGGTCCGGTCCGGAACCAAATCCTATATTATGAAAACCGGCCGGAACCGATCCGGTTTCGGTTCCGTAGTTTCCGGAACCGGACCGGATTGAACCGGACTGGATCGAACCGGACCGGTTGAAAAAATATATATATATAAAAATTAATTTTATATATTATACAAAACATTTATATATATAAGTTTTATATATAATATATAATTATATATTAAATTTTTATAGATAATATATAATTATATATCATATATGAAATAATTTCATATTATAATTTATTAATTATAACATAAAATGTTAATCTTAAATATGAACATTTGTAATTTATAATTTATTTGATCATATGTTATTAATATATTTATATCTAAGATAATGTTATTATAATTTATAAAATAAAAGTTTAATCTTAAAGATGAAAAATTAATTGATCATATGCTTTAAACATAATGTATATATTAAATTATTAATAATATTTTATCATAAAAAGTAACATTTTATTATATATTTTTTACATTTTAAAAAAACGGACCGGACCGGAAACCGGTAAAATCGGATGTACCGGTTTAGAAGGGTAACCGGGACGTAATCGGTTTTGAAAAATGAAAAATCGAGACATACCGGTTCGGTCCTAGATTTTGTCCAAAACCGGACCGGACCAGACCGGTTACACCCCTAAACTTTAGACACTAACACAAGAGTACACATGCCAAACGTGTCAAAAATTGGACACTGGAAGATGTTGCACGCTCCCCCACACACCTCCTATGCGTGTGGGCTTCGTTTTGTCTCTAGAGGCTGTCTTGCCTATGCTTCACTTGCCATTGCGAAGAGTGTATATCACCTCTGCCTCTCACGGTGTTTCTCGATGTTCAAATACAAAATTCAGTCATCTTAATGTATATGTATGTTGATAAAGTGAGCAAAAACGCACACCAAGTGTAAGGGTGAAGCACGCTCTCCATGGCCGAGAGTGATATTGGTAAAACAATATTTTTTATCGTCTTCTTCCTCAACCCAAATTTTTGGTTTTTCTCGATTTCGACCACCTATTTTCAATCGGTCATAACTTAATCATCCTAAGTTAAAATTAAGCGTATGATATGTCAAATAAAAGCTTATGAACCCAGCTTTCTAAGCATATAAAATTTATTTCTAGAAAATAAGATTTGTTTGGCTAAACGTTGGCTCAAAATAACGGTCCAAATATGAACTTTAAAACTAGGGTTTCTGATTTCTTCTTCTATATGCAACGAAACTTTACCAAATGTAAGAGACATGTTTCTGACATTATAAGGAATGTTTCATGTAGATAATTCAACTTTAAAAATGTCATACCGTAGCCTCTAATGAAAAATCTGAAACATAAACAATCATGACAGATCATCAATTACATGCTTTTAAACTCATTCTAAAGCATCAAACAACATGTAATCATATTCATATGAGCGAAAACAAACAACATAAGCTCTGATACCGATGTTAAAAGAGGTTAATTCGAATTATCTCAATGAGCAAAATTCCCACAAGACAGGATCTTTGCTCATTTTACAGTTTACATCACTTTATTGTTTGCACCTCTACTTTGCTTGGGAGGCTACTAGAGTCTCTTAAAAAATTCTATACTTCAAGATCAAGAGATTTATATGATTTATCTAGAAAATTGTATAGAGAGAAGAGTTTTTTTCTTTTGTACGTAGACTTTATCTACACCTTTAATTTAATGTATATAAACTCTTATTTAAGGAGTTTTCACATGAGAAGTTAATTAACTTCCTTGAAATTGTGGCAGTGGCAAGAACTTAATTAATAACCTCTCCACCCCGTAAGTCTTTACGAAATGAGATCTAATAACAAAATAAAAATAAAAAGTTATCCAAAGTGAAATAATTGCTACCTGCTAAGAGTTTTAACCCGCACTATATATGAATAATGCTATTATACCTTTCCATTTTATCCCTTCATCTTGACCACTCATCTATTTAATTTTTTTTTTTACATTTTTAAAACATTTTTAAAAATACTAAAAAAATATGAATAAGAAAAATAAAAAAAAAATTAAAAAGAAAAATTTTGCCTAGGCGGCACTCTAGCAGCACTATATATATATATATATATATATATATATATATATATATATTGTTATCAATATTCAACTGATTAAGCTTCTTTTTTAATTTTTTATCTTTTTTGGCTTTCTGGGGGTATTTATCAGCGAAATGTCCTGGATTGCCACAAATAAAACATTTTCTTTGAGAAAAATCCTTAGATTTCTTTTTCTTAGAAAATGGCTTAGAAAATGATTTTTTGTAAGTTTTCTTATAAAATTCATCACGAAGTTTTCTACTGATACCGCCATGAGGTTTAAAAAACTTGTGCTTCCTTTTTGAGGGAGCTATAGCAGGAAGTCCGAATTGTTCACAAAATGTTCCCATTTCGTATTTGGCTTTCTTGCTATTTCTCATCTGCTCTCGAAGCATTCTTTGATCATTACACATACTAATACCAAGTTTCTTGATTACTGTACAAATATCACCATAGGTGTATGCGTCGTAATTAAGAGACCCAGTAATAGTAAGTTCATCATTCACTTTGTAAGCAAAAAGCGAGGTAAACCATCAATAAATTTCTCCTTCTAGTAAGGCTTTTGGCTATCATCCCGAAGCATTATTTTGGAAATAAAAACATCTTGGTACCATCTATAATCAGACATCTGATGACATCTAAGATTATTTAACTGGTCGCTGATGCGGCTAGTTATATCAGATGGTGTGCCAATAAAATGTTTTAAAATTGTATAAATCAAAGTATTAACTCCATCAGACTGGGCTGATCCAATGGATTCATCAAAAATAGGTAACCCTTCATCATTACACTTGACAGCGTTCTGAATGGTTTCCTTGGCATCTCTGGTTAGGTGTTTATCCCACCAGTTTCTTAAAATACCGGAAAATCCTTGTGTTAAAATCTTAACAATATCAGGTTGTCTGATATTGTTGTTCACATAAGCATTTGCTACAAGAGACATTTTACTCATGGTATTCATAATCTCTTATTCAGAGAAATCATCAATATTCCACTCGTAAACCTTGTCAGCAGAGTAAGAAGATTGACTTTGAAAAACTTTCTCTTCAAACTGTAAATCAGGAAGATTAGGCCTAAAATACCAGTTCTTCGTCATACATATATATATATATATATATATATGCAACTGTTAACTCCTACGAATTGGCTCAATTGGTGATGATTTTGGTTTTGGTGGCATGACTATAGAAGGAAAGTTTGGATAGTGAGTTGAGATAAAAGTTGAATAAAATATTATTAAAATATTTTTTTTAATATTATTATTGTCTTGAAATTTAAAAAATTTAAATTATTTATTATATTTTGTGTAAGAATTTAAAAAAATTATAATAATAAAATAAATTAAATTAAAATATTTTTTTTATCCAAACCTCCATATGGTTTGAATCATCTTGACATAAATAATTTTTAGAAATTATCAAATTGGTGTAATATTTTCTTAAGTTATTTGAAATATAATTATCTATTCTCAAACACCGTGCTAATGGAAGAAAAGGAAAATGTTTTGCAGATAACATTTTTTACAATACTTTATATAATAATATTTTAAATGAGAAATATTTTTATAAAATATTTTATAAAATTAATTTTATTTTATAAAAATATTCTCATTTTATAATATTATTATAAAATATATTGTGAAAATGTATTATGTATCTATTATTCGGAAGAAAAAAACTGCTGCTTGTCCGGCATACATTGCTTCAAAGATTTGTCCGGTTGTACCTGCCAAAGGCCGCGTGGCCTTTTACCAAGCTTAAAATATTGTTATTATTCATCTTTATTTTATAAATTTATCAAATAAATATTGTTCGGATCAATTTTTGATATAAGAGGAGGAAGATTCGATTCTTGATTTTCTTAATAATTTAGATACAATCGTGGAGTGTGTACGTGCATCACAATTCTTTTAAAAAAGAGTTAAGTTTACTATTAAAAAATTATTTTTTTATCAAATTAATTTTATATTTATTTTTTTTTTCAAAAAAATAATAAAGTACTTGTGCATTTCACGATTATAAATATAAAAAATACTACTTTGCCTATTCATTTGTCCATTTTGACAACTCATATATTTTATTTTTTTTTAATTTTTTTTTTACTTAATAATTAAGAAAGCGATTATTTATGAATTTGACATAACGATCTGAGTGGACTACTCTGTGCGCGACTATGTAAATATTATTTCTCATTTTCCAGTAAACCCACCTATAACTTTAAAAATAAGAAAAAATAAATTTAACGTAAAGTCGTAGATGGTCAAGCAAAGCATACCTTGCTATGCAAGGCGTGGATCACGTGAAACTTTGCAGCTAGCTTAAGCAGTATTCGTATCCCTTTCCATAATTTTTTTTATATAATTAGATATTTTTATAAAATGATATTATTTTTTAAAAAAAAATTGTACTGCATCACACATTTCTACCTAATTAATATGGGACTTGTTGATGTCGTGTTTCGCAGTTCAAGCACTTCCGTGATAACCAAACTCACCCCACATGCAAACAAGGAGAAATGGCTCCAGTGACATCCGGGGTCACTCCGATGTCAAAGTCAGTGGACGATTCTCTATGAACAACTCTAAAAAATAGTAAGAACAATCAAAAGTTGAGAGCGAGCTCCCATAGAAGGGATGCCCGTTATTTATACTTGATACGGGTCTTGCTACTGAGGGAGGTCGTGGCGTGTTAGGTGTCAGACATGTGACCACTCATTTCCTGATGCCATAGTGTGTCATCCCTCGGCTCGGGCGGCTGAGGAGATCGTGGCGTGTCAGCTGTGCTAGGCCTGTCCTGCTGCTGGGAGGTTGTGGTGTGTCAGGTCGTGGGCGAGTCGTCCTTTGTACGTGGGGTGCGCCGTTACGTGTGGGGTTTCCTGACACATGCATTCGAGTACGGTATCCCTTGAGTCTGACGAGTCTGTGACTAAGCACGTTCAGCCGTCCACGTGCAGCTGGGTGTCTTGCCCGGCGTCCTATGGTAGGTCCCGGTAGGCTTCTGAGCCCCGAGACAATCTCATTGGTACATCCGTACTTGGCGCTAGGGCTGAGCTCCGACTCTAAACGAAATTGGAGCTCTGAACGGAGGTCGAAGCTTCGACCATCTATTGGGCTAAATGAATGCCCTTTTTTAACTTTTGGGCTCACCAAAGCGCAAGTCCGAACCTGTAAAAAAAATATTGAAAAGATAAAAAAAAAAAAAAAAAACTTAAATACAATAGTTTAAAAACTAAATAACATGTATGATGTAGCCATAAGTTATAACAGTCCCATTTATAACATAATAACAACATTGACTTAGCCTTGAAAGATAACTACATAAATATTAAACACAGATTTCACTTAAATCTTAATGATCCATTGGTCATGCCTGAAATGAAGATAAAAAGTTGCAATCAATAAATGAAAAAAACTGATAATAAAAAATTGAATACGGTAAAAGTAGAATTTGATTCTTACCAAGAAAATGGGTTCTCCATAGTCCATAGTCTCTCAACTCCATCCCAACTCTCAAGGGGTGTCCGTCTCAAACTCTTAGTCATCTGCAATTATGTTAGGGTTCATAATTAGGTCTATAAAATCATAAAAAGTAGAAGTTAGAAACATTAAAAATAATTAAATAATCATTTAAAAGCATATAAAGTTACCTGATTCAAACCTATAGCTCTTGGCATCAACGCCAATGGTATGTAGTCCAATGGGCATTTCACTTATCGAATTCTGTGTGCAAAAGAGGGCCTCCTTGGTTGACGGTGACAATGAACTCCGATAAGCATCAAACATGCGACCTCAAGTGCTAAATGCTGACTCTGAGGCAACTGTAGTGACAGGAATGGCTAGCACATCTCGGGCTATACGGGAAATGACTGGACACTTGGTAGAATTAACCTTCCACCAAGTTAATAACTGAAATACACCACTAGATGCCTAGACGACTTTTATAAAATATTGTTCAACCTCAGATGTACATTGCATAATATTCCTCGTTGCAATGAGTTGATGATATTGCTGCATAATACGATGACCTGTAACCCCTACGGATGGGTCATTATCATCTAAGGAAGCTGTTGACCCCGTCGGCCTCGAATGTGAGGAGCTACCAGCAGTGGATGAAGGTTGACAACTATTGCTGTAGTGACTATATAGGTCATTAATATCACTTTTTACCATTATAATAAACTTTGCAGCCTTCACTGTCATGAGGATGAAATTTACCCAAAATTTTAGAACGACCAACTTATATCGAGGGTCAAGGATCACAACCACAAATAGTAATCTATTTATCTTTTCAGTATTCTCCTAATATTTATCATATTTAGTCTTCATCCTCGTAGTCATAGTAGATAACAATTCCCTAGAATCAGCACAACTGTTTTGCAAGTGGAAGTGAAGCTCCGAGAGCTCGCTGAAGTTCAAGTTCACAGTCGTATAGTTAGATCAAATATCCGCATGGTTATGTCATAATTTTTTTAAAAAAAATTGAACAAAGTACCTTATACTAGTCTAATTATGTGCGTCTGTCGCATTGAGCCCCTGTCCTGCTGGCTCTAACAAAGCATACCTCAGGACCCCATCCTTGAGCTCCATTTGCTCGAACGCTCTTTGGTACTTATGTGCCACATCTAACATCATGTATATAGAGTTCCATCGAGTCGGAATGTCCAAGCACATCATATTAGAATATCCAATCTGAAGGTCTTCTGCTATTGCCTTAAACTTGACAAACCTTTGGGGGGAACCACTCACATATCGCACAATGTTGCAGACTCAGGTAATAGAATTATCAACCTCTTTTAACCCCTCAACAACTATGAGGTAGATGATATGAGCATAGCATCAGACATGAATAAACTCGTGGGCCCGAATGACATCATTTTTCACCATCGTGTTCTGCTTAAACTAATCAATTGTTGTTTCATTGGCACTGGCATTGTCAACTGTAATACATAGCACTTTTCGAATTCACCAGTCCTTTATACAATCATCCATTTTCGCCCCAATGGATGCACCTTTATGATTCACAATTTCTTTGAAGCCAATAATTCTTTTATGCAAAATCCAATCACTGTCAATGCAGTGTGCTGTGATACACATATAGTAGACATTCTGTATGGACGTTCATGTGTCAATCGTAAATGACACGCTCTGGCCAGTGGTAATAAACATCTTCCTCATCTCCACCTTGTCCTTTGCATGCCTTTTCCTTTTCATACAATCTCGCATCACCATATACTGTGATGGAATGAAAAATCGTGGCTCAACAAAGTTTAGAAACTTTCAAAAGCCTCTTTTGTCAACTGTGGTATAGGGCATCTCATCAGTAATTATCATCTTTTCAAACATGTCCCTCAACATCTTCTCACTGTATTGAGGGATGACCAATTTCTTAGCCTGTGTACCATCAGTGGCCGTAGAAATTTCGTAACTGAGGTTGGTTTGATTAGTGGCCGCCAATCCCTTCACGATCTGATATCGTTGGCAACCATTTAGATGTGCTATTAACACACTGGTGCCTTACTTATTTGAATGGCATCCACAAAGTTGCCCACAGTGGTGGCATCTTGTTAGCGGGTTCACAATATCACCAGGAATTTTGGTGAAATGCTTCTATGTCTACGACATTTTTTTAGAAGGCTATGGTGGTTGATCGTGCTCAATGGGCATCTCCTCCTCTTCGTTGAACATATCCTCATCCTCTATATTCACTAGGAGTGGAAGTCGACTACTAGCACAAGATGTAGCTGCTCTAGATGTGGCTCTAGGGGTAGAAGTACCCACTGGTATAGGTGCTGTAGCATTGGCATCTGCCATATCCCCTTGTGGACGATTGTCTCCACTAGATTTAGGATCCATATCATAATCAAAGAAGTTGAAAAAATAAATTAGAAGCAAAAAATTAGTTTAAAAAATAACTACGCTATATTAAAAGGCATCAACTCATTTAAGATGGAGAAAAATCTAAAATCTAAAATCCAATTAATATATACAAATAATTATGATGATCATGTACGTAATCACATATTGGCCCCACAACATACATATGTTGCAAATTTGCAACCAACCAAGCAGGTGCAATCAATGAATTAAAAACAATTCATCAGGATAACAGTTGTCCACCACTATCCACAAGAATAGACAATACTCAAACACAGTCCAACCAAACAAAAAGGGAGATACCGAGCACATAGGCTACAATCGAAAAGGAAATAACAACTGAAAACACTACCAGAACTTAATCAGATCTGAGTTAGTTTTTAGCATAATCAAGATTCTTGAGGCTCTACTACTGAGCTAGATCACAGAACAAACATACACAATATAGTAAAAACACGTTCAATATGCTACAGCGTAAGCTTAAAATTCGTTAAAATTCAACCAGTTCACATGTGACATAGTCGAGACCACATGATCTAAGAAAACTACATTACCAATTGCTTTCTAGATAGCTTTTAACTTCCTTATGAAAATTAAAATCATGCAGAGAAATCTTTTATACTTCACAGCAAAATCATACCTTTTTAAAAAAAAAAAAAAAAAAAAAAAAAAAAAAAAAAAAAAAAACTCAGACCTTTTACAATTTTTGCAAGAAAAATGATCACAACAAAACCAAAAACATCACCACCAGCGACAGCAGAAACAAAGCAATAAAACAAAAATCATCCATAAAATCTTATAGACATTTTATCAAACACATTGTATGCATACTGGTTTGCACAATCCGTTGCCATCAACCATATTCAATTTGTGCTACATTTCCTTACTACAACACAACTTCACAAGAATCACAACAATTAATCCCAAAACAACTAATTCTAGGCAACCCAACAACATGGAAAAAAAGAAAACATAAAATTAAATCAATTTTAGGGCTCGGAATTGGAAACTTACTAGAGGCTACGAAGGCTGGCTTGAGAAGTGAATGGGAACAGAGTGTTTCGCACTACGGAGGCGCAAAGAGGAACATCGACAACATAGAGGGAATAAGGAGGCGAGGCAGTGAGATCCGAGAGGTTCACTAGTTCAGAGAAAAGAAAAAGGAGAAGAAAGAAGGAAGAAGGAATAAGGGAAGGGGGGTCCTGCGTTTTGGACCCCCTATGTGATGAAACGACGCCGTTCCACATTAAGTGGAAAGACATCGTTTAATATTTTTTTTTTAAATCCAGATGTAAAACGAAGTCATTTAACATTTGGATTTTTTTTAAAAAATCGGAGTCGGAGTTTGAAGTTCGGAGCTCCAAGCAGCTTCGAACTCCGACTCCTTATTCGAAGTTACTCCGATTCCGACTCTGATTTTTTATCACTCTGACTCCGTCGGAGTCAGAATCAGAGCGAAAATCTGGTAGAGTCGAAATTTTCAGAAGTTTGCATAGCCCTACTTGGCGCTAAAAGGCCTTCTCGGATAGGTTTGCAGTCACAGGCTTAGCATGTGATTCTCCGGCCTGGACTCTTAGCTCACGGAAGGGTTTTGTCCTTGGGCTTGGCCTCTTCGGGCCTGGGCCCTTCGGGGATGGGCCCCTCCCTCACAGTACCTCACAAATTCCTATCACATGCGCGTGGTGGGAATTCATAATACCTTTAATTACGTTGCCGCCTGTTCGGCTTCCTCTCCTCTTCTCCCGAGGCCGTCCCATCTCCCGACGATTGATTTGACGTGCTAGTGCCCTTCCTTTTGTATCCTGGGACCTTATTGGTCCGTGCTCCTCACTCTTTTGACACTACGCCTTCCATTCCTGCCGTCACTTCAATAATCGTGCGCCATATGGCGCTGGCTGACGTCGCTGTTGTCAGAGCCGCTTCATTTCCTGCACACTCTCCATCTTGCCTTCACTATATAAGGCCCACCCCCTGCCTTGCTCACCATTTCCTTCTGCCTTCCTCTTTCGTGTTTCCACCATTTTCTGTTTTCTTTCTCTCCAGCCTGTCATGGCACCCAAAGTTGATCCCGTTCTTCCGTATTTTGGGGGGAAACACTGGGTTTCGTCCGTCTCCGGCGATCACCTCAGGGCGTTCCTCTCCAAGTACAGGATTCCTTCTACCATCGCCAGATATTCCCTGTGGTGAGCATGCGGTGAATCTTGACGGAAAGGCGATGATGGTGGCTCTCTTCCATCTAATGTTCGCCAATGGTCTTCGCAGCTCCACCCTAATGCGTGGCGGCTCCTGATATCCAGTTGCATCATTTTCCGGATGATACTCAACAAGACTCCTGAAGAATACCCAGACCTGGCAGCTCGGGAGTTCTTGTCCGCATATCGCCTTATCTACCGACCGGGAAGCATCGTCAGTTTCCAGGCTCGATTTCCAGGCCGCAAGATCTCCTCGCTCGAGCAGCGTCATTTGAGCATAAAGGATTGGTCCTGGAAGTTTTTTTTTTGTGTCGGGTCTGGACTGGGAGTACCCCGAGGGGGAGGCCGCCCACAAGGAGTTCCTTATTCAGGGAAAAACCGATTTGGTCTGCGAAGAGCCTGGAACTTACCCTCAATCAGAGGGAAGAGGCTTAGTTGGAGTTGGTGACAGCTTGAGTGCGAGCCCACCCTTACGAGTCAAAGACCGATTTGGTCCTTTCTGACGAGAACATCTGCGACTACCTATTTACGTCTGACCATTTGTATGCTATTGGGAGGAATTTCTTGGGTAGCATTCCCCCCAGGCTCGGCACTCTCCCCGGAAGCGCACTTCGACCTCTTCTAGCCGCTAGGCAAAGCGACTAAGGGTATGCCATGATTCTCTCCCACAAAGTGGTGAGGCCGGGGGTTCTTCTCCTTCCGGCGATTGTGCTTGGGAGCTGGAAGCCGATCCCAAATGCCTCGTGACCGGGAGTTCGCGCGAGCAGAGATTCTGGTTCCTTCGACATGGGGAAGCACGACCTCATTCCCTAACGGTTCAAGCCCTACTGTCGGGCCCTTTACTCCGACGAGCTCTCAGCCAGCCTCCGTCAAACCTTTTTCGGACCCGTTGCTACCTTCCGCAGAAGAATTGGATGCCTGCAATCTTTAGGCAACATTTTTTGCTTCTCTAGTGCATTCCCTGCCTCGAGAGCCTAATCCATTCGAGCCCTTCACCTCTTTCGAGGATACGCTTTTGGAGGAGATGGCCCGCAAGGTTCCCCAGGCAGGGCAGCCTCCTTCCCAGGATACGAGCCATGGAGGTGTTGATGAAGAAGAGACGGCCCGGGACCGGATCGCGGGAGGCAGGGTCCAGCCCTTCCCTTGCCTCAAGTCAAGAAGGGACGAGGCGCAGTTCATCTATCAAGACGAGAAAGAAGACGAGGAAGAAGAAGATGAAGAAGAAGAGGAAGAAGTTAGTGGAGGAGGAGAAGGGCTGAGACCCGAAGCTCCTCTTGCTGCAACTTGGAGTTCGGACGAGGCCCAAAGACCTACTTCTTTGGCTGTGGGGGTCGTTCCCCCTTCGTTTGCAAGGCCTAGCATTACCAATTGCGGCCCAGATTTTCAAGATCCTCCGGTTTTAATAGACCTGAGTGATGGTGACGACTTTGAGGCTCTATCTCCCGTGGTGCCCGAGCCCTGCAGCGAGACTTGGGGGTCCCTTTCGAATTTCTCTTTGCAGTTAGCTGTCACAGGTCCCTCATCTTCTTCCGGGGCAAAGGGGACGCAGGCCCCAATCTCAACCTTGGACAAGGCTTGCACCGCCGCCACTGGGCGTGTGGGCCGGATGTTGAGACCCTATTTGACCATGTATCTTCCTTCGTTTGACATATTTTGCCAAGCCTTCTCCAATCTTCTATTTCTCATATATGTACATATTTTGCAGGCCGCAACCCAGTTGGCTACAATGATTGGTGGGCAACTGGAAGAGCTGGAGGAGGCCAACTGGGAGCTCGGGACTTTGTCACGCTTTGGATATTTCAGGTTGAAGATGGTGGCCCGAAGAATAAAGAACCTCAAGACTGAGCGGAAGGAGCTGATCAGTGAGGTGGTGTACGTGAAGGAACAAAACCAACACTTGGAGGGTCTATTGCGCGATGCGGAAGAGCTACGAGAGCCTAGGGAGGCTGCTCGGGAAACGGAGTTGGAGGCTACTTGGGAGCAGTTGGAGCCCGCTCGGAAAGAGCTACGAGAGTCTAGGGAGGAGACGGAGTCCACCGGAAGGGAGTTGGAGGAATCTGGACGGAATCAGGCTCTAGCTGTCGGACAACGTTCACAACTGTTGTGTGGACATTTTAGGCATTCTTAGGAGGCTCAGCAGTTAAGAGAGCAATGTCGACAGGCAAAGGCACATATCTGTGAGCTTTCACAGTCGAGAATTCAAAAGAACATTGACCTCTTATCCTGCAACAATGAGATCGTCGGCGTGAAGTCTAGTCTGGAGGATGTCGCCAAACATTCCAGGAAGGTCCGATCCCCAATCGCGAATGCAAATGCCATCTGGGACGTGGCCTGGTCTCATGACTATCTAGAGGGCCTCGATCGGATGCACAGGCACTTGTTGCAGAATCCCAAGCTGGACTTGCGCACTTTGTCGCTATCCTCCCTTCCAGTTTCGAGGTGCAAGCTTACGTTAAGAACTTTGGGAAGCCAGGATATCCCCCATTCCCCCCGAGCACTCCTCAGCCTTCTCCACCCCAGTGATGGACTCGGCCTACCCCCTTCATTTTCTCGCTTTCCTTTTTAGTATTTTGTAACCTCGCATGGCCCTCCCCATCTTTTCTTGTAACTATGTATGCTTGATGATGAATGAAACGAAGACTCTTTTCTTGTAGCGGTTGTGTTCTTTTGTTTCCCTTTCCTCTCCCCCTTTCGTTTTTGTTGTTGCGGTTTCGACAAGGGTTTTGGCTTTACTAGTCGGGGGGGGGGGGGGGTCGGGGTCCAATTCTGAGACTTGGGACTTGACCCCGCAGTGAGTCAAGGGACCTGTCTTCTTGCGAG
Organism: Juglans microcarpa x Juglans regia; assembly: GCF_004785595.1. NCBI lineage: Eukaryota > Viridiplantae > Streptophyta > Magnoliopsida > Fagales > Juglandaceae > Juglans > Juglans microcarpa x Juglans regia. The sequence goes on from NC_054607.1 coordinate 6,141,165, forward strand.
TGTAAGGACTCAACTTAGTTAAACGGGGGGTCGGTACCCAGTCTAGGACTTGGGACCATACCCCACAGCGAGTCAAGGGACCTATCTTCTTACGAGTGTAAGGACTCAGCTTAGTTTGACATAGGGTCAGTACCTAGTCTGGGGACTTGGGACCTTATTCCACAGCAAGTCAAGGGGCATGTCTTCTTGCAAGTGTAAGGACTCGGCTTTGTTGGACAGGGGGTCAGTACCCAGTGCGGAGACTTGTGACTTTACCCCGCAGCGAGTCAAGGGGCCCGACTTCTTGCGAGTGAAAGGACTCTGTTTTGTTGGACGGGGGGTTGGTACCTAGTTCAGTGACTTGGGACCTTACCCCGCAGTTCGTCAAGGGGCCTGCCTTCTTGAGTGTAAGGACTCGACTTTGTTGGACGGGGGGTCGGTATCCAGTTTGGAGACTTGGGACCTTATCTCTTAGGCTCATTTTTGTTTATATATGTATTTTTTAAACAATAAGAGATTTGAGGTGAACATCCAAGCGTCCTCATTCATTCATGGTCGTTCGTACAAAGCATCACAATATATTTCTACACATAATACTTCTTTAAGTGATCGACGTTCCGCGAATGGGGTAGCTCGTGTCCTTGGCTATTTTTTAGGCGATAAGAACCGGGTCGGTTGCTCGCAGTCACTATGTACAGGCCTTCCCATCGTAGTCCCAGCTTCCCCTCTTTCGGGGTAATTATTCCAGTCTGTTGTAGCACCAGGTCGCCTACTTGAAGGAGCGCGGCCTGACCTATCTGTTGAACTATTGCTCAGCCTTTCGCTTGTTATTTGCCGTCCAGACTATTGTTTCTTCTCTCCTCTCTTCCAATACATCTAAGTTCTTAGCTAACCTTTCATGGTTAGTGTCCGGGTCGAAATGTTGGACACGGAATGTGGAGAGTCCGACTTCAACGGGGATTACTGCTTTGCTGTCGTAGGTGAGGCTAAAGGGTGTCCCCCTAGTGGGGGTCCGGATAGTGGTCCGATATGCCAACAACACACTTGGGAGCTCTTCGGCCCATGCTCCTTTGTATGCCCCAATTTTTTTCTTGAGGATAAAGAGGAGAGTTTTTTTGGTTGCCTTGATCTGTCCGTTGGCTTGAGGATGTCCTAGCGAGGAGTACTTCACTTTAATTTTGAGCTCTGCGCATCATTCCTGGTAATGTGTGCAGTCGAACTATCTTCCGTTGTCCGATATGAATTTATGAGGTATGCCGAATCGGCAGACTACTGACTTCCATAGGAATTTCGTGATGGTTCTAGAGGTGATGCTTGCGAGAGCCTTTACTTCGACCCATTTTGTAAAGTAATCGACCGCAACAATGACAAAATTGGCTCCTCCTCTCGCTGTTGGGAATGGGCCAATCAGGTCTAGGCCCTATTGGGCCAAGGGCCACGGGGCCATGATTGATGTCAGCTCCTCTGCCGGGCAGTGAGGAATCAGCCTGTGCTCCTGACACTTTGGGCATTCCTTGGCAAAGTCTTCCGCATCCTTGAGGGAACGGGGCCAGTAATATCCAGCCCGGGTCACTCTTAACTCGAGCCCTCCCTTATAACTGGCTTCCACAAATCCCTTCGTGAATCTGTGCTAGCACGTATTGGGTTTCATCCGGTGAGAGGCATTTAGGGAGTGGCTAGGAAAAACCTCTCTTGTACAGAACTTCTTCCAACATGGTGAACCAATCCGCCCTGTTCTTGATCTTTCGTGCTTCTTCTGGGTCACTAGGCAGCTGCCCTTCCTGCAGGAACTTTTGGATATCTGTTGCCCACTCGGGAGGTGCTGGGGTCATAACAGACACTTCCATCCCAATGGAGGGGGCGTCGACCGTCCTGATTATAGCGTGTTTCAGAAGCAGGAGTTCTTCCTGCCCCGACACAGCACTCGCCAGACGATCTGTCTTCTAGTTTTCTCCTCTTGGCACTTGTTGGATGCTGAAGTAGCAGAAGCGGTCATACTTGTTATAGACCAACTGGAGATACTTCTTTAGCCTTTCCTCTTTTGTGGCGAATTGCCCTAGTACCTAGCTAACTACCACTTGGGAATCCGCCTTCACTTCTATTTCTTCAACTCCTAGTAACCGTGCAACTGTCATTCCGGCCAAGAGCGCTTCATACTCAGCTTCATTGTTGACCGTTTTGAAGGCTAGCTTGACTGTATAGTTGTGCTCATCTCCTTGCTTGGTGACGATGTGCACCCCTACTCCCCGCCAGCCTGGCAGGATAAGCCATCTATGTAGACCTACTAAGGCTTTCCTTAGGGTAAGTTCGGAACTTCTTCTAGGAAATTGGTGAACTCGGCAACAAAATATGCCAACACTTGTCCTTTGATTGCGACTCGAGGCTGATACTCCATGTCGAATTTGCTGAGTACTTTCATCGGGTGGGCCTAGAAATACGACCTTAATCGTCTGGCCACAACGACTAGGGCAAATACTAACATCTCTGTTTGGGGGTACTTTGCTTCTGTTCCATGGAAGGCCCAGCTCATGTAGTAGACGAGCCGCTGCCCTTCTTCCACGTCCCGAACAAGTATGGCTGATACGGCGTGTGGTGATACTGCTAGGTATACCGTCAAGGTCTCCCCAAGTCCAAGTCTTGCTTGACTGAGTAGTGGGGGACGACTCAGATACAACTTCATATCAAAGAAGGCTTTTTCGCCGGTCTCATCCACCCCTGGGCTTTCCTCAGGACTTTGAAAAAGGGTAGGCACTGGTCGGTTGATCGAGCAATGAAACAGTTCAGTGTTGCTACTAGCCTAGCCAGCCTCTGGACTTCGTGAAGGTTGCGAGGGGAAAGCATTCCTATCAGTGCTTCCACATTTTTTGGGTTCGCCTCAATCCCTCTCTCGGAGACCATGAACCCTAGAAACTTATCCGTCTCCACTCTGAATGCGCACTTCAACAAGTTCAACTTCATCCGGTAGTGCCAAAGGATGGAAAATGCTTCTATTAAGTCTGCCAAATGCTATCGAGGCTCTTTGCTCTTCACCAACGGGTCGTCTACGTACACCTCCATATTTCGGACAATCTGTTGTTTGAACATTTAATTGACTAGCTGTTGGTAGGCGGCCCCCGCATTCTTGAGGCCGAACGACATTGCTTTGTAGTAGTAGAGGCCTCGGTCTGTCACGAACGCTATCTTCTCCTTGTCATCCGTGTTCATCCTGATCTAATTATACCCAGAATAGGCGTCCATAAAGCTAAGGAGAGGATGCCCCGTTATCGAATCCATGATCAGGTCGATGCGTGGTAAAGGGAAGCTGCCTTTCGGGCAAGCTTTACTTAGGTCAGTGAAGTTGACACACATACGCCACTTCCCATTGGCCTTCTTCACTAGAACTATATTAGATAGCCATTTTGGATAATGGACCTCCCGGATGAACCCTGCCATTAGGAGAAGGTCCACCTCCTCAGCTATCGCCCCATACTTGTCAATCCCTGGCATATCCTCATGGCTCCAAGCGAACATGTCCCAGTGTTCTACTAGGAGGGATATCAGCGCCGCTCTCATCTCTAGGTCCATCTTAGTCCCGATCGAAACCTTTCGCTTTGTGTCAACAGGTCAACTGCAACCAGCTCCAAGGGCTCATTGGGTTCTGCTTGTCGAAGAGCCTATTCATCACGGATCTCTTCATCCCATTCGGTCAGGGGCGGAGGTGAACCTGGCTTGGGTGCTTCTTCTGTTCTTTCGACTGCCACGACTAATTTGACCTTGTGCCTTAGCCCTTGGTCGTAGCATTCCCGGGCCAGGACTTGCTCGTCGCGGACTTTGCCACCCTCGAGTCGGTGGGGAATTTCATTTTGAGGTGGTGAGTGGACGTTACTGCCCTTAAATTATTCAGGGTGGGGCACCCCAATATGGCATTGTATGAGCATGGAGCCTTGACGACTAAGAAGTCGGACATGATGGCCGCAGTTTTGGAGCCTTCCCTGCCAGTACTGAAAGGGTGATGGCTCTCATTGGTTGAACAATGTCTCCCGTGAAGCCCATGAGTGGCATTGGAGTAGGACGCAGTCGATCCGAGCTAATTGCCATCTTCACAAAGCCTTCCCAGAACAGGATGTCTGCCAAACTGCTGTTGTTGACTAGGATCCTCCGAGTTTCGAAGTTTTCCACTTGCATTGTTACCACCAGTGCGTCGTCATGCTGACGGAGGATGCCTTATTCTTCTCTTGCGTAGAGGGTTATCGTGGGGACTTCGGTGCATTGTAAAGGCCTATTTGCAACTCTTTCAACGGCAAACATTTTCTCATTCCGCGCCTTCCGGGCATGTGCTTTCTGGGCTGATGAAGTTGTCCCACCTCCAACATACCTCCCGGTGATTGTGCTGATCTCCCCAAGTGGCATGTTCTCCGCCGAGGGACTCTTTTGTGTTTCATCCCTCGTTCCCTGCCTTCTTGGACTTGCACCCCGCCGGGGACCTGTGTGCCTTCCTCCACGCCCATCTACACAATCTTGTTTCCTCATCCTCTTTAAGGCGTAGCAGTCTCGAGTGTTGTGCTGGTTATTCATGTGGAGCTCACAATATGAGTGGTTTTCCTCATCTCGGGGCTGCTCTGGCTCGGGCGCCGATTCCCTTCCACGGCCAAGTTTGTGTGTGCGCGGCTTCCCCTTGGGGCCGAGCTGGCATTTCTCCCCTGCTCTTCATATCTAACGCTCCCCTCTTTCCCTAGTCGAGGCCTCTTAGCGGGCTTGACACCTTTCGACCCACTCGCTCCATCTCGGACCGTCGTGGGGCAGTCAAGGCCTCGAGTGTATCTTCAGTGTTAATGAATCCATCTGCCTGGTCCATGAACTCCCTCAGTGTTGTTGGGATCTTTCATGCTATCTCCACCATGAACGGATTCAGAGGTCAGATTCCTTCTAGGTAGTCATACGCTCTGAATTGAATCGCGCGAGATATGACTTCAGGTTCTCACCATGACGCTGTTTGACGATCAGGAGGTAAGCTGTCGAGCGTCTCCTTTTCTGACTTGCCAGCAATTGGGTCATGAAGAGGCGAGTGAGCTCTTCGAAACTATTTACCGTTCCTGTTGTCAGCGACCCAAACCAGATCAAGGCGGCACCTCTTAGTGTTAGTGGGAAGGCTCGGCAGGCGACTTCTCCTGGAAAACCATGCATGGTCATGTGGGTTTTGAACGTCTCTAGGTGCTCCAGTGGGTCTTTGGACATGTCGTACATTTCCATCTCGGGGACTTTGAACTTGGAGGGAAGTGGCACTGCCATGACTTCACCGCTGTACCGGAGGTTGGTGCTGACAAGTAGTTGGTTAACAGTGGATGGCGTGTCTATCTTTGTAGCCATCTCCGCGCATGTATCCCCAAGCTCTCGGATTTGAACATGCATCTTGCATCTCTCTTCTTTGGTCGTGGCGTCCACAGGGACCCGCCTCAAATCCTCATGTTCGTTGCCACTCGGTTCTACGCCTCCCACTAGCTCTTCGTTGGTGCGTTTGAGGGCCGCATTCTCCTGTCGTAGCATCCCAGCTTCTTCCGTCAGTTTCCTTACTGTCTCCTTCATGCTCGCAAATCTCGCTTCCATCGTCCCTTCCTCGTCGTCCCCCCTTCATGTAGCTTGGGACTGCGTCGTTGCCGGCATGCGAAGTATACGCTTTTATGAAAAATTCATCCCACAGATGGCACCACTGTTGATGTCGTGTTTCACAGCCCGATCACTTCCGCGATAACAGGCCCACGCCACCTGCAAACAAAGAGAAAGGGCTCTGGTGACGTCCGAGATTACTCTGATGTCAAAGTCAGTAAACGATTCTTTTTGAACAACTCTGAAGAATAGTAAGAACAATCAAAAGTTGAGAGCGAGCTCCCATAGAAGGGATGCTCGTTATTTATACCTGATACGAGTCCTGTTGCTGAGGAAGGTCGTGGCGTGTCAGGTGTCAGACCTGCTACCACTCATTTCTTGCTGCCATAGTGTGTCAGCCCACAGCTCTGGCGGCTGAATGAGATCATGGCGTGTCAACTGTGCTAGGCCTGTCCTGCTGCTGGGAGGTCGTGGCGTGTCAGGTTGTGGGTGAGCCGTTGTGTGTCGAGTTTCCTAACACATGCATTCGAGGGCGACGTCCCTTGAGTCCGACGAGTTTGTGACCGGGCACGTTCAGCCATTCGCATGCAGCTGGGCGTCTTGCCCAGTGCCAACGGTAGGTCCCAGTAGGCTACCGAGCCTCGAGATGATCTCATTGGCACATTTGCGCTAGGCACTAAAAGGCCTTGCTGGATAGGTTTACAGTCACGGGCTTAGCACATGATTCTCCGGCCCGGACTCTTAGCTCACGGAAGGGTTTTGTCCTTGGGCCTGGAGTTCCTGGGCTTGGCCTCTTCAGGCTTGAGTCCTTCAGGGATGGGCCCCTCCCTCACATGACTTATCATTTTTGTCATTTTATCTTAATACTTAAATATGTATGTGTTTAAATAGAAGAACAAAAATGACAAATTATATATTATTTAAAAAGAAAATATATTTACAACCGTAAATTGTGCAACCGCCGCATAATTTTAAAGAAAGTGAATAAAACATGGGACTCTCATGAAAAAATTAATTAATTTTTTAATAATGAACCCTACTCTTTTTCAAAGTGATTACGTAGCGTCTACGCACTTCATGGTTATATGTAGAATTACTCGTGCCCCCAAGTGTATCGATGTGCATTTGCTCTTTTAAAAAAAAACACATACAAACACAAAGGCTAAAAAAAATGACCATCATTTAAAATAAATCATAAAAACAAAAATATCTGGTTATTATATTTAGCTATTGGAAAATTTAAAACATGTCTTATAAAATATGGATAAATAATTTAAAACGTGATTATGTAAAAGATTGTGAAAAAATATTGTATGTTTATCATTTTTTTTTTATATTATAATGCGCATGACATGTGTTATACACTCTTGATAAATAATCATATATACTTACTGTTCATTTATTTTTATACTAAGCTTGACAAGCAATTACCTTGATAATATCATTATTAAAATTTCTAATCGTTTTATGATTTCATTTAAGCCAATCAAATGAAAGTTCTAATTAGTCTCGCTACTAATTAATTAATTTGTTCATACTGTTTTGTGGGATCCATATTTAGTGAGATATAACTTCCAACATGATATGAATCTGGCTGTATCCAATGGTCTTTACTAGTTTATCCACAAAGGGACCCACGTGAATATTGTCCGACACCATACCAAGGGATAAAGACAAAAAGGAAAATAAGAAGAGAAAAGGATAGAAACGGAGTAGAAATTGGGCCAATTTTTTTTTAAGTACGGTATCCAATTTTATTAATATTCTTTATTTTTTATGGAGGAAAATTATGATTATAATCAGACATCTCATCTTGATAATTTTAAATAAGAAAAATTAATTTTATCCATACGGAAAAGGCTTCTTAACTGACTAGATAACGTATCTCTATCATCAATTTATTCTGTATTTAAACTCCTAGCAGCATGCTTTGCAAGAAAATCAATCACAACATTACACTTGCGATAAATATGAATAATTTTATAGTTCATGGGCCACTTATAAAGCTAGATTTTGAAGATAATTCACTATGTCAAATGGCAAGCTATTTGATGTTGGATTAATTTCCATATCACTTTAATTTGTTTTCTATGCTCTTTGCCTCTCCAAATCCGTTTTTAAAATGTGATGTCAAGATTGTTAGATTTCTTTGAAAATCAAATCAATCTTCTTCCACATGCTACAATTTTGGAGAGCACAAACAAGATTTAGAGAAAGAAAGAAAAAAGTTTGGATACAAAAAGCCTTTTAAGTCATCCCATCTAATTTTATCATTACAATTTTTTTCGAATTCTCACACAAAATACAATAAATAATTTAACTTTTCAAATCATAAAATAATAATAATATTTAAAAATAATATTCTAATAAGATTTTATTTAACTTTCAATTTTCGTCTCAACATATCTCATTTTAACTCACTATCAAAAACCTTCCCGAAATAGCTTAATGTAATTTTTAAAAAATTAAGTATTTTATATTTTGCACTCAAAACTATGAAAATAATACATTGCAATCTAAAACTTTTAGAAATTGAGAAATGGCACACAATGCCAAGATTTTATAATCAACATAAGTATCGAGTATGGTATTAAGTAATTTTAAAAAAATTTATTATATCGTCGAAAAATGATAAATATGACATGCATAGCCGCATATGATCCAATTCTTCAAATGAAAAATAGGGATTCAAAACCCTCCACCCCTCATATAAAAAAAATGATAAATATGAGATTTAATCAAACTTTCCAGAAAATAAAATCATTCAATGTCTTATAATATTTTACATGTAAAATTATGTCTATTTCATGATTAATGTGCATTGGTTTACCGGAATCATCACATCATATCTTTCAGATCTGATTTTTGTGGTTGAAAAGAAACAAGTTTGTTGCCTTCATGCGATGTCACAGATTCCGTAGTCTACTAGAGTTGATCCAAACTATAATAAATTTTTCTTTTCGTTCTTGTTTTCCTTATTGTATAGTTAAAAATAAAAAAAGAACTTCATCTCTTGACGGTTTGTTTGTAGAGGTTGAGTCCTCTATTTCTATGAATGGTGAGGTTGAGTCTCTATTTAAATAGAGTACTGTCTCTTGGACGTTTTTCTATAGAGAGTATTAACAGTAGTGTACTGGTGAAACTCCAAATGGTTGAAATGAGAATATCTTTGCATGTATCTGGTCATCGATGTAACTTTCCTCTTGAAGAATGAATGATGAGATTTCCATTAAAAACAAAAAAATTCCAAGAAACCAAATCAATAACAAAATATACAAATCCAACAAAATATATAAAAGAAAGATCCCAACTATTAATGCAACCAAAAAAAGAGATTAAAAAACAGCTGTTTTTTTTTTTTTTTTTTTCATACCGAAAAGAATATGTACCAAAACGTACAAAAAAAAAAAAAAAACTGAAAGACATGATTGTTTTCAGAAATCTAGAAATCAAAATAATCACATCAAACAAAACACAAAAAACTTACTAGATCAAGACACATCCAAGATCATTATAACAAAAAAGACAAACCAAACAAAGAAACCTAATTGATTAATGCCAAAAAAATGAGTAAATCAAACAAGTACAAATCTCAATGCAACGTAAACATCTAGCCAAAAAAAGCAGACTGCCTACAAAAATCAAACGAACAAGTTTTTGTAATCAAAACCCTTTAGGTATTGTAGAAAATAACTCTTGTTCTCAAAGAAAAGAATAGGAATGAAGAGGAGATTGATAAAATGATGGAGGATTGTTATAACAATAACTCTCTTTTATTCAAAGATGGATTACAAGAAAAAAAATCAATTCGAAGGATTTCTTTCACAATTCTCTTCTAATAGATTTCTTGTTTTTGTAATCAAATCCCCATCATTTTATCAAAATCTCATAATTCAAATTCTGGAGAAAAGCAATATTCAATTCTTTTGTTGCATCATCACAATATATCAAAATAAAAACTCTATGTGCCATCATTTTTGCGTACTCCTTGCGTACTCTACGGATATGATTGGCGGCCTCACATTTTTTTAATATAAAATAATTATTTTGGCAAATCATATCAGTGGAGTGAGCAAAAATTACGCAAAAGTAATTGTATGCAGCATAACTCAAATCAGAAACTCATTAATCCAAATAGTATAAATCGATTTAGTGATGTTCTTTAATTCCAACTTCTAAAATACCAACATTCTTCACCAATTGTATAATTTTTTTTTTCTTTGTTTTTTCCTAACATTTTTTTTTTTTTTTTTTGTAAATCCCTTAAATATTTTTAAAAGATAAATAAAAATCACAAACTCATTAATCCAAATAGCATAAATCATTGTAGTCATTTTAAAAAAATTGCAGATGAGAGCTCAATTATAGAAAACACAAACCGAACCAAAAAATAGAATCAATAAAAAATATACAAACCCAACAAAATATATAAAACAAAGATACCCACAAATTTTAAAATGAAAAACAGCAACTTTTATCAATGCAAAAAACAAAAGTAATCACAAAATAAAAGAGTAAAAGCCATATTATTTTTTTCCAACAAGCCACAAATCAAAACCCAATAACAGACAAGACAGAGGAAACCAAGATACCAAATCAATAACAAAATATACAAATCCAACAAAATATACAAAAAAAAAAAAAAAATATACCAACTATTAATGCAACAAAGAAACGATAAAAAGCGGCTATTTTTTTCATACCGAAAATAATATCTACCACAACATACCCAAAAAAAAATTGAAAGATATCTTTTTTTACAGAAATCTAGAAATCAAAATTATCACATCAAACAACAAAAAGAAAAAGTCGGACACAGTAGATCAAGACACATCCAAGATAGATAAAAAAAGAAAAAAAAAAAAAAAAAAAAAAACCAAACCAAACCAAACCAAACCAAACCAAACCAAATCAAACGAAGAAAACTAATTTTTTAATACCAAAAAAAAGTAAATAAGACAAATACAAATCTCAAAGCAGCATAAACTTTAATCCAGAAAAAGCATATTCCCTACAAAAAATTAAACGAACAAGTTTAAAAACAAAATAAAAATTAAAAGGCATCTTTTTTCTTCATATCTAAAAGAAAATCTACTACGACATACAACTTCAAAACAGCATAAACCTCAAGCCATACAGTCCAAACCTCTTGCAAAAACCAAACCAATAAATCGGATCATTTAAGGGAAAAAAAATAGAAAGATCAGATGTTGGGTCATCTAAAACCATCTAAGAAATCAGATCATTTAAAGGAAAATAAAAATTAAGATCAGATCTTAGATCATCAACCACGACATGCAAAAAAATGAGAAAAAAAACCATCTATTTTTTTCACAAACAAAGAAATTGGATCTTTTAAAGGAAAAATAAAAATAAAAAGATCAAATGTTGGATCATCTACCATGACATGCAAACAAGAGAGAGAAAAAAAAGACCATCTATTTTTTTAAGAAACCTGGAGATCAAAACATGAAAGAAATTGGAATATTTAAAGGGAAAAAAAAACAAAGAAAGAAATCCATCTATTTTTTTTCAGAAACATGGAGATCAAACCATGAAAGAAATCGGATGACAAAAAACTCACTTAAATGGACACAACACAACACAACAGAGGGTAAAAAAGACATAACGCTAGAAAAACGGATGAACAAAGATTACTTACTGTTCATCACTGTTGATAAGCGATAGACGCTTTTTATCACAGAATAGATAATGTAAAATTTTGTAATCCTAGAACAATATTCCGGTACTTAATAATGAAATATTCAATTCTAGAGTCCAAGCTGAAATGATCTTCATAACTAAATCCAAAACATTGCTTATTGGTCTCAATTATGCGATGCAAATTACTTTAGTGCAGGGTAAACATATTGAGGGCTGCTAGAGGCATAAAGAGATCTCACATACTGATGTGACACACTGTCTCCCTTCTCTTTTTTTTTCTCTCTCTTTTCTCCCCCTCCCTGTGCCTCCCCTCCTCCCCCTTCGCTCTCTCTTTCTCTCTCATTTCCCTCCCCCTTCCCTCCTCGTTGGTGTTGTCTACCTTCCCAGGGTGTTTTCCAACCACCATAGATGGCCAAAGGACAAGCCATCGGTTCAGATCCCGCCACCCCAACCACTTAGTGGCGCGAGGTCAATCACGCACACAGTGTGCAAAATGTGGTCCCCGGCCACAAACTTGCATTGCGAGCAGCCTTGAGCTCCACGCCAACAGTGCCACTTCGACTGTCCGTGTCTTTTGCCCACCCTAAGGTAATCTCCGACCACCATGGCCAGCATAGAGAAAGGGCACAGGGAGAGGGCGGGGTGTCAGCACGGGGGGAGGGGAGAAAGAAAGAGAAAAAAAATAGGAAGATACGTAACAGACTAGCAGTGTGCCACATCAATGTGTGAAATCTCTCTGTGTGACTCATTTTTGTCTATAGTGTGTTCCATACATAGGGCGAGGTGTAAAAATTAATCGAAAAATCAGCCCGAACTGGTGGAATGGGTCTGGTCCAAGATCGATTCCCTTAGTTCCAAAACCTATCGGTACCTGTCCGGTTTTGGTTCTATGCTTTTTAGGACCAGACCGAACCGGTTCACTATATTATATATTTTAAATTAATTTTTTAATATTATATATAATATTTTATATGATTATATTATTATAATTTTTATATATAATAACATAAATTATAATTATATATAAGATAATGTTATTATAATTTATAACATAAAATTTTAATCTTAAACATAAAGACTTATTTGATCATATGCTTTAAACATAATATATATATATTAATAATATTTTATGACCTAATAAATTTTCAACATATCCCTTTTAATAAATACATAATATATTAATATATTAATTACATCTCGCTTTAATTAATTAGTAAATGGGATCGGACCGCCTTATCCCTACGTATTAATTTGTGAAGTCTTCCGTGGCCATAGTGTTTTGTAGCCTTTTAGGTCAAACTTTGCTATTGACCCCTTGTCATGATAATTGATATTAATTGGCGTCCTCCCCCTACGTACCCACACAAAACAGAGAAAGGAAAAACTCAGTTCAATTACCTGATCTTCTCACTTGTTTCTATCTACCTCGATGTGGAATTCCTTCCTCCTACCTCCTTTTACACCTCTCTACCTTGTCTTGTCCTTCTTGCTGCACCACCTTATCTGCATGGTCTCCGTTAAATCGTCGTCACCTTACACACCCATCGACCAAATTCTCCTCAATTGTGGCTCCTCTGGCAACTCAACGGCCTTGGATAATCGAACCTGGATTGGAGATGCGAATTTAAAATTCCTCCCTCTTGAACAACCGCTGAATAACCACCCATCTCTGACCCGTATTGCAGCTAGACAATCCTCCACTGCCGACCTAGTGCCCTTTGCCACAGCTCGCATCTCTCTCTCCACGTTCACCTACGATTTCCCCGTCACCGCCGGCCAAAAGTTCATTCGACTATACTTTTACCCAGCTTCGTACTCCGACTTCGATCGCTCTAAAGCCCTCTTCTCCGTCAAAGCTGGTCCTTTTACTCTTCTTAGCAACTTCAACGCTTCACTCACGGCAGATGCTGATGGGGATCCGGGCGATACCATATTCAGAGAATACTGCGTCAACATCAAGGAAGATCAGAGGTTGAACATAACCTTCACTCCATCTCTGACCGTTTCTGATTCCTATGCTTTTATCAACGGAATCGAAATCCTATCGATGCCTCCAAATCTCTATTACACTCCGGAGGACGATCAAGGATTTTCTTTTATCGGCCAGATCAACACGTACAGCATAAAGAACAGCACTGCTCTCGAGACAGTATACAGATTCAATGTTGGAGGGCGCTCCATCTCACCCACTGAAGACACCGGAATGTTCCGGGCTTGGAGCCAGGACGACAAGTACTTGAAAGAATATAAGACACTTTTTCTACCTCTCAACAACACCATCAATCTAAGCTTTACCACAGTACCTCCGTACGCTGCACCGGAATACGTCTATCGGACTGCCCGAACTCTGGGGAACAACTCTGATATCAACCTGAGCTACAATCTAACCTGGGAATTCCCCGTTGATTCTGGGTTTTATTATTTCATAAGGCTACACTTTTGCGAGATTCAGCCAGAGATTTTCCAGGCCTCTGACAGAAAGTTCCATATTTTCATAGCAAATCAAACGGCTGAGGAAGGTGCCGACGTGATTCTCTGGAGTGGTGGAAATGGTGTGCCCGTATATAAAGACTACGCGGTTTCGATGTTCACTAAAGAAAGAGACAAGAAGGTGAACCTCTACATTGCTATAGGAGCAGAACCGCAGAGGTGGAAGACTTCTTACCAAGATGCAATCATGAACGGCATCGAAATCTTCAAAGTAAGCGACACTTCCAACGGCAATCTCGCCGGACGCAACCCCGACCCAATTCTGGTGACCCCTCCGACGATTGAGCCACCAAGACAATCGACGAACTCGAAGAATAGTAGAAGAACGACCATTTTCGTTGCTGCTGGTGGATTAACTGGATTAATTATGGCGTCGGTTTTCGGATTCTTGATTTTCCAGACTGGCAAGAAGGACAAGAATTCGGGCTCCGCCGATATAGGAAAGTCCAAACGGTCAAAGGCCTCGTCGCTGCCGGAAGAACTATGCCGCCACTTCTCACTACAAGAAATCAAAACAGCAACACACACTTTCCACGAAGAGTTAATTATCGGCGAGGGAGGTTTTGGCAATGTATATAAGGGTCTCGTTGACGAGGGTACCAAGACTCTGGCGATCAAGCGCTTGAACCCGGAGTCAAAGCAAGGTCGTCACGAGTTCTTGACAGAGATCGAAATGCTCTCTCAGCTTCGCCATGTCCACCTCGTTTCTCTCATCGGATACTGCAACGATGACGGCGAGATGATCCTCGTCTACGACTACATAACCAACGGCACGCTCCGCCAGCATCTCTATGACACCGATAATGCCCCCCTCGATTGGAAACTGAGGCTGGAGATTTGCATCGGAGCGGCGTGTGGTCTGAACTACCTGCACACGGGCATGAAGAAGCCAATCTTCCACCGTGACGTGAAGACGACCAATATTCTGTTGGACTCGAAATGGGTGGCCAAGGTTTCAGATTTTGGATTGTCCAAAGAGGGTCTAGAAAACACCGCAGTCAATACCATAGTAAAGGGTACGTGGGGGTATTTGGACCCGGAATACGCAAGACGGCAACAACTGACTGAGAAATCCGATGTGTACTCCTTCGGCGTGGTTCTCTTGGAACTTTTATGCGCCCGAAAAGCACTAAATATCAAACTGCAGGATGAGCAATGGAATTTGGCCAATTGGGCCCGAAAATGCATTGAGAATGGGAGCATGGGCGAAATCATAGATCCCTATCTGAAGGGGAAGATAGCTCCCGTGTGTTTCAAGGTGTACTTGGAGGTGGCGGAGAGTTGCGTGCGCGAACAGGGGATCCAACGGCCTACCATGAAAGACGTGATGGAAAGGCTTGTCTTCGCATTGCAACTACAAACGGAAGCAGATGACACGATGGAGAAAACCAATCCCGACGGCGAGCATACCTATACGGAGGTGTTATCATTCCATGTAGCCGGAGACACTCGGTTCAATAACGATCTTAGTGGACACGTGTTGGAATCGGACAGTGGGACCGAGTTAACTTGGACTCATGATACTCGGTTGAGCTACCCAAGTCTAGGTTCTGATAGTGTTAATTAAGCTGATGTGCCCTTCTATGCTTTACCAACGTGTGATATGATTGATTAGACTGGTTTTTTTTTTTTTTTTTTTTTAAAGCAAGCTAATATATTTCATTAAAATAGATAATATAAAAGGAGGAAGTGGTATTCTCAACAAACACTTCAAAATAATAACAATAATGTAAAGTGGTAGATAAAAAAGAAAAAAATAAATTTTTATAATTATTTTCTTGGTCGTCACCTATGTTCTACCAAAAGGATGTCGTTTTAAAATATGGAAATAAATTGTTCGCAAAAAATTAAGAACAATGGAACCACTGTCGATAGTGGTGGAATCTCTGCTAAAAGCGGTGTGAGTGACAGATGCACTATTATTTGTTGTCTTGAGATGATTTTTAGAGAGATCTCAGTCCCTTCTTCAAGATCATGGTTTAGGGAAAACGATAACATATGAGAAAACCCAGCATCGAATGGATTGATCTGTCGATCATCTGTATTCCCGGGCGCCTATGATGGCGCGTGGCAGCCATGCACTTGTGGGTGGCCCAGATCTGGAAGATCTCGGCTAGACGAAGCTGCTGGTACGATGCTTGTAGCCGTTTGCAGCGTCGTTGTCCGGCGGCGCGTGGGGAACACACGCAGAAACAAGCCGCGCGTGAGGTCCACGCGCAGACCTTTTTGGAGCCACTCCGTGCCGTCCCAGTAGATCGACAGCTATAGGATGAGGTGGTGGGACGCGTGTAGGTGGATGGCAGCCGGAGAGCAGCAGATCTAATAAAAAATGAACCGGTAGAGGCAGGAGAGAAAAAACATTACTATAAAATGTTGAAATGAAAAGAAGAATGAGAGGAGGGTGAGAGACACAGCTCCACTCTCCTTTTCGACGATGGCTCTCAAGGAAATGGGACGATTCTAGAGAGAAGGCAGACCTTCTCACTCTAGAACGGAAATGTTTGCTGCTTAAATTCTTTGATTAGGCCGAGTTATTGTAATTATTAATGGAGAACAGAGCAAAATATATAAATATAATATATATATATATATATATATATATATATAAATTCAGATCCTTTATTTGCTTTCTCGGTAATGTAAGGAACTTCATATTCTGTACATACCAGTTAGCGTGGTTTGTAAGTGCTTGATAAATTATTTGTATAGTCTTTATAATATATAGGCTGAGACAAGAATTTTCTACCAATTTTTTCATCCTTTTTCGTTTACATAGTATTTAAGTCATCTAATTCTTTTGTTAACAAAGCTGAAAAAAACTATTTTATGGAAAATTCTAAATTAACTAATTGGATGGTCACATGATCTTTGTGTTGGGTTGTATGTGGAGACTGTTTTATAAGCAGAAAATCGAGACAGAGAGTTACTCGACTGTCGCTCGACTTAGCGCTTAAGCGAAACTCAACCCATGAGTTCACTCGAGGTGTGCTCGGCAATGGGCTCAAGCGAAAATTAACCCTTGAGTTCGCTCGAGTCTCGTGCAACAGTAGGCTCCAGCGAGATACAAACCTTAGTGTTCGCACGTGTTGTACCCGACACACCGCTCGAGTCAATATTGATCGGTTGTTCACTTGAGTCACGTTCGACATGCCGCACGAGCGAAGGACATATTTTTGCCAGATCAAGGTTTCCAACGCCGTTTTCTATAAATATGTAATATTTTGACTTCTTGTACACGATTTTCAGTAGTTTTCAGTGAGAACAAAAGAGTCAAAGTGTGTGTGCATATTGTGAGAGAGAAAAAGCTCTAGTGTGTGGTTGTAATCTCTTCTGATTAATAAAACTTCTATAGATTTGTGGACGTAGACAGGTTGTCGAACCTTGTAATTGTGTGTGTCATGTGATTTTGATCGTTGCTTTCATTTGTTTGCCATCGTTAGTGCTTTCATTTGTTTGCCATTGTTGGTTTGTGTTTTTCACAACAACTGGTATCAAGAGTCAAGGTTCGGGTCTAAAGGAGAACTATGGCTGGAGACAAATTGAAAACACTCGGGATCGAGAAGTTCGACAGCACTGACTTCGGGTATTGGAGGATGCAGATCGAGGACTATCTTTATGGGAAGAGGTTTCATCTTTCTTTGTTAGAAAAGAAGCCGGAAAACATGCACGATGCTGAGTGGAATTTGTTAGATTGACAAGTTTTGGGGGTTGTTCGGCTGACCCTTTCCAAAACAGTGGCGCACAACGTTAGTAAAAAGAGAACCACGATGGATCTCATGCCGGCTTTGTCAGGAATGTATGAAAAGCCATCGACAAATAATAAGGTGCGTCTGATGAAGAAGTTGTTTAATCTGAAGATGTCGGTAGGTATGTCTGTGGCCCTACACTTGAATGAATTCAATACGTTCACAAATCAATTGTCTTCTACAGAGATTGAGTTTGATGATGACATCAGAGCGTTGATTCTGTTGGGATCACTACCAAATAGTTGTGAGGCCATGAGGATGACGGTGAGTAGTTCAGCCAACAAAACGAAACTGAACTATGACGACGTACATGATATGATCCTTATTGAAGAGGTATGTAGAAGTGACTCTGGTGAGTTCTCGAGCTCGGGATCTACCTTGAACGTTCACAATCGGGCAGAAGATATTACAGGTCAAGCTCCAAAAGCAGGGGCAAGAGCAAGACCAGATCTGGGTAGCAGATCACATGCTAGAGTTGTGGCAAGCCGGACCACAACAAGAGAGACTGCCAGAATCAAGAAAGAACTGAGAACGACACCGTGAATGCAGTGGCTGAAGAAATATAGGATGCCCTAATCCTTGCAGTGCACAGTCTGATTGATGATTCGGTGTTCGATTTAGGGATTTTGTTCCATAGCACCTCACATCGAGAGATCATGTAGAACTATGTTGCTAGTGATTTTGGAAAGATATACGAGGCTGATGGAGAGGCACTGGATGTAGTGAGAATGGTGATATGTGCATCACACTTTTGAACAAGGGCGTGTGGGCCTTAAAGTTAGACACGTCCCAGATCTAAAGAAAAACCTAATCTCTGTTGGACAGCTTGATGAAAGCAGTGATGCAATAGCATTTTTTAGAGGGTTTGGAAGATCACTAAGTGTGCACTGGCCTTATCGTATCGTAAGAGATTTTAACTCTTTGTATTTAACATCAGGATACAATGATGTGCAGGAAAATATAGGGGTGCAAAAAGGCAAGTTTTGTCCTGTGAATCAAATGAAGAGGCAAAAGTGAGTCAGTTTTGCCATTCCTAATGTAAGCCTATGAAAGTTGGCTAAGATTGCCAGGATCGGTTTAAGACCGAATACTCCTAGTGCAATGGGTGTTGTGAGTCGCCCAGTGGATGTGCTGACGAAGAGTGATGTACGTGAGAGACTATGTGGAGACTGGTTTGTGAGCAGAAAATCGAGAAACATAGAGTTAGCTCGATTGTCGCTCGACCTAGCACTCGAGTGAAACTCAACCCGTAAGTTCGCTCAAGGTGTGCTCGATAGTGGGCTCGAGTGAGTAACAAACTCAAGTGTTCACTCGAGCTATGCTCGACACACCGCTCGAGTCAATGTTGATTGGTTGTTCGCTCGAGGAGTGCTCGACACGCCGCTAGAGCGGAAGACATATGTTTGCCAGATTAGGGTTTCTAGCACCGTTTTCTATAAATATGTAATATTTTGATTTCTTGTGCACGATTTTCAACAATTTTCAGTGAGAACAAAATAGATAAGGACTGGGTGCATATTGTGAGAGAGAAAAAGCCCTAGAGAGAGTAGGTTGAGATTGTATGATTGCAATCTCCTCTAATTAATAAGACTTCTGCAGCTCTGTGAACGTAGGCACGTTGCCGAACCACGTAATTGTGTGTCTTGTGATTTTGATCATTGCTTTCATTTGTTTGCCCTCGTTTGTGTGTGTTTTTTAGAACAATTTGTAGCTATTAATTAAGGATTGCCAAGTGCACGGCTATGTGCTGGTTGGGGTAAATGATGTTGACCTAATAGTTTCATTTACTTATAATAATAATAATAATAATAAACGATAGTTAACTTCACTTTGTATTTGAATGAATAGAACTTGGAAGGCCCATATCTCTGGCTGGGAAAGCAGTGGATGTGATATCATTTAAAGATGGTTGCTTTTCTAAGAGGTTCAAGAGACTAGATCCCTTAATTCTTTACGGAATGAGATCTAACAACAACTAAAAAATTGATTGTCCAAGCTCCAGAGTGAAATAATTGATATTTGCTAAGAGTTTTTAACGACACTGACATACAAAAGAGTGAAGTATGTTACTTCCACATTCACCTTGGAGAATGTCATGCACATGAGTGACTAGATTGTAGCACTACACATGATCTCAGGTGAATGAAAATAATTATTTGGGAGTAAGGATTTTTCAAGATATATTTATAATAACTCCCAAAAGAAATTCAATTATATCTCATGAATAGTGACCGACTTAAGCCCTTGTAAGAGTCAAGCTAAGATAACCATTTCAAAGTGTATATATATATATATATATATATAGGAAGGGGAATTCCCTTCCTGGCCCATGGTTTGGGCTTGCGCAAGACATTGAGGCCTGTCCCGATCCAAGCCTCATCCTCATGCGGTCCTAGGATCACCAAGGGAACTTGGCCCACAAATTGTCCCAGCTAAAGAAGGGTGCCTCGCACAGGAAACCAGACTGAGAGGGACATGCAGGACACGCCGACCCTGACATCCCCCTGTGACACCTAACATTAAAGGATCTACGTCGGCAAGTGAAGGTGAAGCGTGGACAGCCCTCGATTCTTTGACGATGGGCAGGAAAAATGGTAGCACCAATCATCCACCATCGAGGTGCCTCCGGGGGATCCTGACTGGGACTGCTGTGGGGGTGACGTGAGCCCTCTGACATAGGATATGAAATGTCCCCAGAAACCTCGTATAAAACCATACTCCAGGTACGAAGAACTCCTCTCCTCAAAACTCGATTATTCTCCTAAAATTCCCCCTAAGATGATATATTGACTTGGGAGTTGGTGGGTTCCTAAGACCACCACCGAGCCACCCCTTTTTTCTGTGTCTACAGAGAAGAAGACCTTGATCTGGATTGCTAGAATCATGCCCAGGCATACGAAACACAACATTAACATATATATATATATATCCCTTATATCTTAAAAGCCACTATAACATATGAACAAGAATGAATAGTAATTCGTGTTTGACAATTTTTATCCCACTTTTTCCATTTCTGCCCTTCTCTTACTTGGTCTCATTACATTTTTGTCCATCTAGTTTTGAAGAATTTCAGACCACACAACATAGCAAGGGAGACGTAAAGGCTCGGCTGAGCATGGAGGAGCAGGCGAGGTGCCGTGGAGGGCTGGTGGTGGCGTCATGGGATATAGGCGGCGAATCTAGGCCGTGCAACTGCAAGAACCCGTGAGATAGAGAAGGGCTTCGTGAGAGAGGGAGGTAGATGGAGAAGTGGCGTCGTGGGTAAGAGGTGGTCGTCGACGCTCGTGGGAGGAGCTGCTCACGACGGCATGGTGGTGGCGCGGTGGAGGGAAATCAAAGGGAGAGGAAGAGAGAGGACTACGAGCTTCAGCCTATTGTGGGGGGGGGGGGGAGAGAGAGAGAGAGAAAGAAACAAAGAGAGAGGTCTGTGGCGAGAAGATCGGCGTCGGGAAAGTCACCATTGACTGGGCTTGGTGGTGATGAGGCAATGGCAGCTAGTGGCGCAGGGAGGAGCCGAGGAGAAGAGAGATCGAGAAGGAGAGGGGTGTGCGGCTAGGGGGAGGGAGGAGAGAGAGGGAAGAGGGAAAAGTGAGGGAAAAATCTAGGGTTTGGGGCTTTAAATCCCAACCCTTCATCTTGAGTCTCCAGATTTGATCCAACAGTGGAGGTTAAAACACTGAAAATAAACTAACTTAAAATAGATAATTAAAATATAAATATCATATCATACATTTAAAATCAAATTTAATTTATAAAATACTAATATTTCATCATTAAATAAATGATGAAATTTTTCTAAATATTTTTAAGAGAGTGAAACCATATAAATAATTAGAATTTTTAACATATTTAAATCTCATAATATTCTTAATTAACAAAAATCATTTAGATAAAATGATTTTCTACAATTATAATATTTTTTAGGCTTCCAAAATATAAGAGGCTTACTTTAATGATGAAAGAACGTGAGAGCAACATAGGTGTTGAGGTCGTGTTTCGCAGCCCGAGTAATGCCACTGTTGCCAATCATACGCCACCAGCAACAAGGAGGGATAATGGGCTCCGGTGACTTCCGGGATCACTTTGATGCCAAAGTTAGTGAAGAATCCGAGTTTGATGGGAAAAGCTAAAAGAACTAGAGAGAATTGTCAAGGGTTTAGAGAGCCTTCCCGTAGGAGGGATGGTTGTTATTTATACATGATTCAGACCCTTCTGCTGAGGGAGGTCCTGGAGTGCCAGGCCATACCTGACCTGCCACCACTCTCCCTTGCTATGGCAGAGTGTCAGTTTGCGGCTCAGACTGTCACCGGAGGTTGTGGCGTGTTAGGTCGTTCTCGATCAGACCACCATCTTGCCAAGACAGGGTGTCAGGTCGTCGCCGAGCCGTCCTGCGTACTCTGGCAGAGCGTCGTTGCGTGTCAGGTCTTCTGACATGTGCATTGAATGCGACGTGCCTTGAGTATGACGTGCTCACAAACGCGCACGTCCTTCCGTCCTCATTCAGTGGGGTAGTCTGCATGGCACCTCATGGCAGGGCTCGGTAGGTCACCGAGTCCTGAGACGGGACTCTTGGCATATTCGAGCTCGGTGCCAAAGCCTTTCCGGATAGGCTTACGGTTGTGGGCTCGATGCGCTTTCTCCCGGTCTAGGCTTCTTGCCCACGCTAGGGCTTGTTCGAGGGCCTGGGGTTCTTGCAGCTTGATTTCTTTGGGCCCCCTTGACAATAGGAATAAAAGACCCTGTATTTTTTCAGTGCTTCCTGGGTCATCAAGTAGTGTGGTTGAATTTTTATTAATCATGAGATAATCTTTTTGTTCATGCGATCAAATTTTAGAAAGTATCGTCTCTTGCCATAATTTGAGTATATTTTCTTATTCTTGAAAATGCAGAAACAGGGAAGGTGGATTTGCTTCATACGAGCTCATTACATCTTCAGCATGGTTGGAGGTAACATGACATGCATGCATTGATCTCTACCATCAAATATGGTTAATTTGTAGAGCTGAAACTTCCATGCAAAGCTATAACACGTGATTGTGATTGATTTTTCACATACAAATGATCAACCCAAAGGAAATGTTTGGAGATACTGCAGTTGAAACAAACTCTTCTTGTGTGTCTTGTGATTTTGATCATTTCTTTCATTTGTTTGCCCTCGTTTGTGTGTGTTTTTTAGAACAATTTGTAGCTATTAATTAAGGATTGCCAAGTGCACGGCTATGTGCTGGTTGGGGTAAACGATGTTGACCTAATAGTTTCATTTACTTATAATAATAATAATAATAATAAACAATAGTTAACTTCACTTTGTATTTGAATGAATAGAACTTGGAAGGCCCATATCTCTGGCTGGGAAAGCAGTGGATGTGATATCATTTAAAGATGGTTGCTTTTCTAAGAGGTTCAAGAGACTAGATCCCTTAATTCTTTACGAAATGAGATCTAACAACAACTAAAAAATTGATTGTCCAAGCTCCAGAGTGAAATAATTGATATTTGCTAGGAGTTTTTAACGACACTGACATACAAAAGAGTGAAATATGTTACTTCCACATTCACCTTGGAGAATGTCATTCACATGATAACACGTGATCGTGATTGATTTTTCACATACAGATGATCAACCCAAAGGAAATGTTTGGAGATACTGCAGTTGGAACAAACTCTTCTTGTTAAAATAGAGAAAGATGAAAATTCATAGATGCTTGCTGATTTTAAGTTTTATACTCCCATGCATTAGCCTAGTTACTAATCAATCTTATGTACTAATCAATCTTATGTACTCTTTCAATCTTGAAGATTGTGAACTAATAACTAATTCAATTATTCAAGATTTTGTATTGCATGTAAGGAGTCATTCTTTATTTGGTTTGATTGGTGAGGATTTTGATTTTATTGGTATGGTTCCTCTAAATTTAAGATGGATCCTAGAGCATTCACGTTGGTTTAGCTAAATGTAAATGCAAACTAAAATTTCACCAACAATCTCTTAAAATGGTCTACATTGAAAGAGGCAAAATGAAATATTTTGCTTGCTAGTTATAGTAGCTCTCTATATTTATGTGGTTACTATTCACCGTCCATTAAATAATTTATATTAATTTCTCTCTCATTTTGTGACTACATAATAGTTGCACCACTAATTGTTAATTATATATATGTGCGCGCTTGAGTTCATACAATTTACAATAGATTTGAATTGTAAAATATGAGAAAATAAATTAGATATAAGAATTATACAAAAATATTAAATTAATAATATTTTATGATTATTTTGATTAATAGACGGTAATGTAATGTAAAAATATATCTTAAATAGAATAAGTAAGAGATAAAATATGTGATTAACTTTAATTTTACCTGTACTAATGAGAAATTATAAATAATGCTTAGAAATTATTAAATTAGCTAGTGTAATTTTTTCGAGAATCTCCATTTTCAAACACCGTGCCAATGACCCAAAAAAAAAAAAAAAAAACAACCTGCTGCTTGTCCGGCATATGTTCCTTCAAAGATTTGTCCAGTTGTCCCTGCCAAAGGCCGCGTGGCCTTTTACCAAGCTTATAATATTATTATTCATCATTATTTTATATATTTATCATATAACTTTTGTTCGGATTAATAATTTTTCAAAGTACTTTTAAACATACGGACCACAAGGCAACAATCTTTTGAAAAATGGAGTCTCTTTTTAATTAGGCAGTGTTTAAAAGATAAAATTCTTTTAATTTACTTTAAATTAATTATTAATGAGATTTATTATTTTTTTTTAATTTTTTATAAAAAGTTAATATCTATATGAACTTATTTAATACATTTAAAATACATCTCAATAAAATTTATAAAATATATTATTATTTACAAATCAACTCAGATAATCTAAAATTACAACTTTCAATGTAAGAATGTTTTGTCCAACCAGATTAAACGTCATCTTGAGTTTATTAATTACTACGGTTTTAACTCTCACTCCTTAGTGTATTTCCGCTCAGGTATCAGCCTACTGTTTAAATATCTTTTTTATATCAAACTTGTAAGTCCTAGGCAAATTTTTAGTTTTTATGTTTTAATATTCAACTTTGAGTTTTAGAAAGAGAGTACACTATAAATTTTAGATTTTTTTTTTTGTTTTAAAAGAATTCCACGAGGACGTTGTGTCAGTACCGACAATATCATTCTAGATCAAAATCGAATGGTCAAAGTCTTTGATTTTTGACTTTTCTAATTGTGCCCAACCAGCTGCCTAGCTCAATCCAAAAGCACGTCACCACCATTGTAGGAGCATTGTCATTGACTTAGTCAAATACTTTTTATTTTCAAATTTAGTTAATATCATTTCTATTTGGCCTACATTGAATTAGTCAAACTAATTTCATCAAAAATATGAGTTACAATAATTCTATCAATCTTTTTCATATTTGATAAGTGTTGTACCAAGTCTAAATTGAATATATGGAATTATTATATATTATAGTTATAGGATTTTTATGGATTGTATATATAGAATTTTTATTCAGATAATGCCCAAATATGTGTATACGACATTATTATATTATAGATTGTTGGATTGTGAAAATGAAAATGATTATGATTGTTAGAGGTTATTGAAGATTATGAAAATAAAATAAAAAATTAATTGAAAAATATAAATTAATTAAAGAAATATAAATAATAAAAAATAATAATATTTTATTATTATAGAGAATGTGATGACTAATCCAATATAAATTTTAAGTGAAGTGATTAGCTAATAGTTAAAAAGTTATATATTCTTTAAATTTTGAAGATTAAAATGACCAATCTAACGTCAATGCTACGAGGGTATCATTTAGATAGTTGGGATAAAAATGACCTCCATTTTCCTTTGAGGTGGATATTTTTATTAAACAATTAATTATATTGATAAGTGAAGGAACTAAAATGCTGATAATTTTTTCAAGTAAATTATTACTATCCGTTTCAAATGAAATGTAGATAATTATATTCATTCAGAGTATTTCTTGATTAATTATATATCTGATCTACTGATGAGGTGAAGTCTACTGATGATCTACCACCACCACCACTTAGTGTTTTAAATTTCATACCGTACCAATTGGTACGGTCGAAATTTTTCTTTTCGGTCGTCCGGCCGGTACAGGTACTATACCTGTTTCGTACCGGTCAAAATACCGGCCGGTACCGGTCGTACCGGCCTGAATTTCGGCCTGTATTTTTTTTTTTTTTCGTTTTTTCAAACTATAAGCTTATTTTTTAACCTCCAATTCAAACTAGACTATTTATAATTTTTATATATATGTATTTATATATAATTTATTTATATATAGACTATTATTTTAGAATATAATTTTTATATATATTTATATATATAATTTATTCATATATCGACTATTCTGAAATGTTATCCCGAAACGGTACTGGTACCGAAATATTTCGTTCTAGTGCCTTGACCGATACGGCGTTCGATACGGTATTCAAAACATTGCCGCCACCGCTATCTCTAAGATTTGTCATCATGTCAAGCACCATCATCCCACTTGCACTCATGATTTTCTCCCATGAGCTAGCCATTTTCTCTTTCGGCTTGCATCCCACAAGCACTCATTATTTTCTTTTCGAGTGGAGACGTAGACGGTTCCAAAAGAGACTCCTTCATTTTCGTCGTTAACCTGTAG
This sequence comes from Juglans microcarpa x Juglans regia, assembly GCF_004785595.1. Classification (NCBI taxonomy): domain Eukaryota; kingdom Viridiplantae; phylum Streptophyta; class Magnoliopsida; order Fagales; family Juglandaceae; genus Juglans; species Juglans microcarpa x Juglans regia. Next base: position 6,167,305 of record NC_054607.1, read on the forward strand.
ACCTGTGGTCGTATGTTTAAAGGTACTTTAAAGTTTAAACGTATGTGATCACAAGCAACAACCCTTTAGAAAATTTTAAACATACGGACAACCAGGCAACAACCCTTTGGAAAATGAAGGAGTCTCTTTTTAATTAGGCTGTGTTTACTTACAGGTCTTTGGGCATAGATTGAATTACTTACAGTTCTTGCGACACAGTGAGCCCGGGAAATTTCTCCAAGGGTTCCTGTTACTATTTCCCTGTTTACATTTTTGCTTTGATATTATTAAATACCTATAAAAAAAATTAGGTTGTGTTTAAAAGATAAAAATTATTTTAATTTATTTTAAATTAATTATTAATGAGATTCACTATTTTTTTAAATTTTTTATAAAAAATTAATATCCATATCAACTTATTTCATACATTCAAATATATTCAAGTATCACCCTACTGTTTAAATATCTTTTTTATATCAAACTTGTAAGTCTTAAGCAATTTCTACTTTTTATGTTTTAATATTCAACTTTGAGTTTTAGAAAGAGAGTAAACGACAAAGTTTAAATTTCTTTTTTGAAAAAAAAAAAAAAATCCACGGGGATGCCGTGTTATTACCGACAGTATCATTCTGGATCAAAACTGAATAGTCTAGGTATTTGATTTTTGGCTTTACTGATTGTGCCCAACCAGCTACCTAGCTCATTTCAAAACCCACGTCACTACCAATGTGAGAGCATTGTCAATGACTTAGTCAAATGTTTTTTTATTTTTAAATTTAACTAATATCATTTATATTTGGCCTACATTAAATTAATCAAACTAATTTTATCTAAAATATGAGGTACAACAATTCTATCATTCTTTTTAATATTTGATAACTACTGTATCAAGTCTAAAATGAATATATGATATTATGATATATTATAGATATAGGATTTTTATGGATTGTATATATGGAATTTTTATTTACATATGAGATAATGCACAAATATGTACATATGAGATTATTAGAAAATGTTTAAAGTACCTTTAAACATACGGACCATTGACAACAACCCTTTGGAAAATGTGGAATTTCTTTTTAATTAGGCTGTGTTTAAAAGATAAAATTATTTTAATTCATTTCAAATTAATTATTAAAAAGATTTCTTATTTTTTTTATTTTTTTTTTATAAAAAGTTAATATTCATATTAACTTATTTCATACATTCAAACACATTTCAATAGGACTCATAAAATATATTATTATTTACAGATTAACTCAAATCGTCTAAAATCACAACTTTAGATTTAAGAATGTTTTGCCCAAAGACATTAAACTCCATCTTGAGTTTAGTTACTACAATTTTAACTCTCACTCAGTGTATTCCCGCTCAATTATCACCTTACTGCTTAAATATCTTTTTTATATCAAACATGTAAGTGCAAATTTCTAGTTTTTATGTTTTAATATTCAACTTTAAGTTTTAGAAAGAGAGTACACGACAGAGTTTATATTTGTTTTTTTACAAAAAAATTCCACGAGGATGCCGTGTCAGTACCGACTGTATCTGGATCAAAACTGAATGGTCAAGGTCTTTGATTTTTGGCTTTCCTGATTCTGCCCAACCAGCTGCCAAGCTCACTCCAAAACAACATCACCACCAATGTGAGCATTGTCATTGACTTGTTCAAATATCTTTTTATTTTTAAATTTAACAAATATCATTTACATTTGGCCTATATTGAATTAGTCAAACCAATTTCATTTAAAATAGGAGTTATAGTAATTCTATTATTCTTTTTCATATTTGGTAAGTACTGTATCAAGTCTAAAATGAATATTATATGTGATTATTATATATTATAGATATGGGATTTTTAGGGATTGAATATATAGAATTTTTATTTATATGATATGAGATAATGCACAAATATGTTCATATGAGATTATTATATTATAGATTGTTAGATTGTAAAAATAAAAAATGAATATAATTGTTGAAGGTTATTGAAGATTATGAAAATAAAATAAAAAAGTAATTAATAATATAAATTAATTAAAGAAGTATAAATAATAATATTTTATTATTATAGAGAATGTGAAGTTTAATATTTGACCAATAGTTTTTAAGCTCTCTCTCCGTGACGATCCTTTTCTGATCCCACTAGTTATTCATAGTTCATAATTGGACTAAGGGCTCGTTTGTTTTTAGATATGATATGAGATGAGTTGAGATTAAAGTTAAAAAGTTGAATAAAATATTATTAGAATATATTTTTTAATATTATTTTTATTTTAGAATTTAAAAAAGTTGAATTGTTTATTTTATTTTGTGTGGGGATTTAAAAAAATTGTAATGATGAAGTAAGATGAGATGAGATGTTTCCTGAAAATAAACGAGGCCTAAGTTTAGCCGCACGCCACCCAATGCAATATCTTATCAATGAAGACCCATGATTTCAATGACAATCGCAAAACAAATTAAAGAAAAAATTAGTCTTGTTAATTGGTTTGGTGGATGCAAAACCTGTGCGAACTCTCTATTCTTACAAAGATGCAATAGCGAGCCCATTTCACATTACAAGTGCTGCATTGGATTTAGCTAAAGGCCAGGCTTCAACTGAAGCTTTGAGCTACAATAAATCAAAGGGGTCATTCATATTTGGCGTAACACTGTTCATGACCAAATGTGTATTTTATTCATTAAATCCATACAATTGCCTCTTTTCCTTTCCCTCCAGACGTGTTCTATCCCTTTCTCACGACCAATTCTCTCACAGTTTTCTCTCACTCTCTCTCTTCCCTCAACTGATTCTCTCTGTTTCATTCCACAAAATATTTTTATTTCGTTTTCTTGAGTGATTTTCTCCCTTTCTCTCCATTTTCTCTCTTCTTTCAACCGATTGTCTCTTTGTGAATAAAGAGGAACTTCACAGTGATCCTAGAGTCACTACAAGAAAAAAAATTTTTTGGCCGTAAATAATTTTAAAGAGCAATATTGCATTTTATGCTCAGGAAACATACTGAAAATTAGTTGCATTTTAGAAAGATTTCACATTTCAAAAAAATGGTTTAAATAAACATTAATGTTTCAATTTAATTTTTACATACCGTCAAATTGATCATCATAAAAAATTCATGAACCTCAAATCAATCGCTTGATTATCAAAAACTTGAATCAAACATTTACTGTTGAACATGAATTTTTGATGATCAAATGAGCAAGATTCCCAAGAGAAACTCATGACTAAGAATCTAGTTGATTTGTTTTACAATCAATAATCAGTAGTGGAATAAATGTAAACACAATTTCTAGGTATCAATCACTATGCATATAGGCCTAGTTGAAAAAAATCTAAGATTGTACATAGATCCATATCAACTAATTAAAAATATTGAAGTTCATTTAGGTAGAGAAAACTATATATGCATAAAAAGATGTTCAGGAGTGCTTTTTTCCACATACATATGAGTCAACTAAAGTACTAACACACACACATATATATATATATATAGAATGTACCTAACACACTCCAAATCAAGCAACTTCTTAGTGTTCTTGTGCACACGTTTCCTGCTACATATCATACAGACAACTTCCGTATGTGCTACGCACACTACATATGTGGTAAACTACAATATTGGAGTCATTTCTTCATTGATACGTGGTCAAAATTGCCCAAGTAAATTCTATGTGTTGCATCCCATCTCGGAAGGATCACCTATCAGGTTGTTGATTGGTTCAGTACATTTTTTTCTGCATCCATTTCTTCTTACAATTAAATAAATGAGTATAATTAAATAAACTAAGTATATTTAAACTTGCTATATTTTAAACATACATACATTATCTTTCCTCCTCATATTGTTAAATAAACACTTAATTGCAAATATGTCCATGTATAGGAAAACCAAAAAAAAACTACTTGGCTAGAATACCATCACAAGGGCAAATGACTAAACTACTTGGGAGGGAATATCATTAACACTACTCACAAGCATTCAACAATGACTCTAGTACTTATAACACACTAACTTTCCCTTAGTCTATCTATATATCATTGTAATCCACAATAATCTTTTAGACTAGTTTTTAACAATGTAGTATTCAAAGTTGATTGCAATATGTTAACCCGCAAGGAAACATATCTAAACAGACCATATTAACAACAATAAACAACCCTAAATAATTATTAACTAGCATATGATTAAACAACTCTAGCATAACACCTTTCAAAACATCATAAAGCAAAACACACATCACAAACTAGCCAAACACACTTCACAAACTACACAACCATCCCATCACTTCGCATTCACAGTTCACAACACATAGTACATTCACAATTCACAAAAATCGATAGAACACCTTTCACAACACCATTTAAGCTTCACAAGAATAATAATTATCGAGATATGAAGATATAAATTATACCATGATTAGGGGTTGAAAATGTTGTGTGCTGCTACTGTCTAATGGTTTAGCCGTGCTTGTGATGTACCTTGTGGCTGTCCAAGGTAGTGGAAAAAGGTAGAGGGACTATGGTAGAGGTCGGCCATGGGTGGTGGTGCTGGGCTGAGGAGTAGAGGACCGTGATGGTCTTGGTTAGTGGCTGGGAAGCTCATGATGGGGTGGATTTCAACGGTTGTCATAGTGAAGGGAGGGCTATTTGGAGGAGGGTCACGAGGTTCCCCACTGGGTGCAGTGGTTCTGGCCATGGGTGAAGGAGATGGCGGGGGCTAGAGGGTTGAGGCATCACTGCCGACTCTTCACAGCAGCTGGTGGTGGCAAATATCGTAGTGGTGCTCAATGAAGGATAGAAATAGAAAGGGAGACAAACAGTGAGAGAGAGAAGATTTGAGAGGAGGAAGCCGTCGAAAATAAGGTTCCGTTTGGGGGAAGAAACCACGGTAGGAGAGCACAACGGCGGCACTAGGTTGAATAGAGAGAGAGAGAGAGAGAGAGAGAGAGAGAGAGATTGTCACAAGGAGAGGGAAGATGTGTGATTTGCAATTGAGAGGAGGGAAGATCAGCAGCTAAGCCATGCCTCGATCTTGATGGGGTGGTTCTTGGTGGCTCACAACTGGGCAAGGGCTTGTGAAGAAAACCCTAAGGAAAAGAAGAAGAAGAAGAGAGAGCGGGAGGGAGATGCCGAGGAAAGTAGAAAGACAGAGGGATTTTGGGTTGGGCACGAAGGAGCAGGAGTCTTCGGTTATGGGTGTGTGATGGTGGAGGTGCTGGAAGATCACAATTGCAACAATTGGGTTGCGCAGGGGAGGGCGAGAGAGGTAGAGATTGGGGGAGGGAGGAGACGACTCAGGTTGGGGGGGGGGGGGAGAGGAGAGAGGAAAGAGAAGGGAAATTAGGGCATTGTGGGGAATGGGGAAAAATAGGAAGGAAAAAATACTTAAATATCACATAGACCATTTAGTGGCAAATTAATGTCGCCGTAAAAGAAATCAAGGTGTCAGAATTAGTTTTTTCCATCTAGATTATTTGCGACGACAAGTTTTATCGTAAAAAATTATTTTAGCGATGAATTTTTATGTGTTAGAAATAAAATGACGGGAGTGCAAAAAGTTGACTTTTTACGACCAAATTAAAATTGTCGCAAAAGCACTAGTTGCAAGAAAAACCATTTTCTTGTAGTGGTTTTTGCGGCAACAAAAAAGGCCTAAAAAACTTAAAATTTTGCCGTAATAAAAAAATATACTATTGGAATCGTCGTATGGCACCATTTGCGATAAAATTTAGTAGCGAGTTTAATTTCACTGCAAATGATATTTTTTAGTGTCAATTCGAGCGTCGACGGAAATACTTTGGACGCAAAAAATCATTTTTCTTGTAGTGAGTGCAAGAAGGCCCCGAATTGGCTTGAAGGGTTTTTGTTTGGGAGTTTTGCTTTTAATGTTCTAGGGTTAATGATTGTTGTTGGATATTTATGATCTTTGAACTTGTTGATTTGATTTTTTATGGATGAAGTTTGGTTCTTGAAGTAGTTCGATATCTATGATCTCTTTTTTTCATTGTTGGGTATTTAGGATCTTTGAACTCAGTGATTGCTATTGCATTTTCTTGACAGCCAAGCAGAAACTACTGTAGTTCAATATATATGTACATTGTATATATTTGTTTGGTTCATTTTCTCGGTTCATTTCCTTGTTAAAGTCTTGGTTATTTAAAGGTCTTTTCTATGTAATTTCAGAATTGCGATGAAGTAGCTTTTTTCCTATCAAGGATGTGTCAATTTTTTGTTCTCTCTTTAACAGAGACTTATTGATCCCTTCCCTGAAATTTTGTGGCTTTATTTTCAGATTTGAGGTCTCCATTCACACAACAATGCTACATTTCCTCATTGAAAAGGCACTTCTATGTCGAATCAAGGGTAAATTCGAAACCAATTTTCTCTGTATTTCTCAAGCAATACTTTAATTAAAATTGGTTGATTTTCTCTACAACAACTATCGAGAGCTTAGGGATTTTATTTTCTCAAATTTGTGGTTTTTGTTTGTTGGTGTCCAAAAGTTAGGGATCCTAAATGTCGAGAATCTTGTGGTTTTTGGTGAAGCCCACTTGGTTTTTGTTAAAATCTTATTTATGATTTCTGCTCTTAGATTCATGTTAAGCATAATCGAAGTTCTTCATGAGTTTTTTGGCTTGATGTTATCCCTTCGATGTTATGCTTTCAGGTTTTGAAAAAAAATTGATAAGTATTGTAAATTGTAAATTCTCTGAAAAATTGATAAGTATTACATGCTTCTTTGTTATACTCTATTGCCCTATTCTCTAAAAAATGCAAAGCAACTGCAGCAATGAGATGGTATAAAACCCAGCCTTGTTGATTGCTTGGATGGGCTTTTGGTTCTTTATGATATGCACTATTCATGACATGTTCTACATTTGTTCCTGGCATACCTTCATTTGTTCTTCATTTGTAGCTGGCATGTTCTTCAGTCTTGTATTTTCTGTTGTACTTGTTGCAGGTGGACTTGCTGGATTACTTGTGGACTTGGTCTTTTGTAATGGAATTATAAAGATAATTTTTGTTGGTGTTTTATTTTTTGACTTACTAGTGAACTTGCTCTTTTATAATGTACTTGATGGTTTCTGGTGGAATTGCTTTTTTTACTTGCTTGTGGAATTTCTTTTTTGACTTGCTGGATTGCTGATGAACCTGGTTTTTTGTAACAAAATTACAAATATAATGAAGCAACATCTAATTTTTGTTGCTAGCTTACAAATGTAATGAGGCAGCATCTATTGTAAGAGCATTTTCATTGGTTTGGTTAAATTCATCTTTAAAATTTAGTCAATATCACACTTTTTTACATTTGGCTATTCAATTTAAATTCAACCCCCACATTGGATTATCCATTCACTCTCTATATAATAATAAAATATTATTAATTTAATAATTTTTTTATTTAATTTATTTTTATCACATTTTGTATCTCTACCAATTAAATGTTAATAACAATTATATTCTAATTAAATTAATATTAAAAAATCATATTTTCAAAAGTCATTTAATGCTAATAATAAAAAATATTTGATTAAACTCATCTAAATTTATATCTAAATTTCTTAATTACAAACCAAATAGTATTTTTGTTTGGAGTGAGAAACTAATATTTTAATGTTTGTTTGGAGTGAGAAATTAATATTTTAATGTTTGGTGAACCAATTGTGGTTGTCTATATTTGGCCAATCACTGTAGTAGAAATCTAAATTATTTTGAACATGGCCAATTCAATGTAGAGTCTTTTTAGTATAAATTATCTAAATTATAGCTAACTTCCTCATTTGGCCAAGCCAATCAGGATGCTCTAATGGACTTGTTGGTTGGTTTATTGATTTTGTAATGGATGTTGATCAATTTCATTAATGAAATATGTGTAGTTTTAATGGATTTTGGAATAAAAGTCTGACATATAATGCAAGGACATGTTTCTCTATGTTTATGTGGTGAACTTGTTGGTTTTTGAATTTGCTGTCCAATATAAGAGAATATCTATACCTATATATAAATATTGATTCTGTAATTTATATTGCTGTTAATAATCCATATGGCATGAATGCCTGGCCAGAGAAACTTGAAGCCAAAGATGTTGTAATTCCATTTGTATCTACTTGCCTTTGAATGTCTCTATGTAGTTAAGTTTCGTGTATATATATCTACAAGAAAATAGGGCTATTACGAAGATTTCAAAGACGCTCCAAAAGAAGTTGTTGTGTTTTAGGTTCTTTTACATCAAATTTGTGTTTGTCGCAAAGTTCCATCCAGTTTCAATAAGTTTGTTATTGCGACGGTTTGTTCTAGTGATTTTCATCTTATTGTGATGGCTTTTTCCGTCGTAATTGGTCTCCATTTGTTGTGTCGTTTCTATCATTTGGTAATCCTTATGTTTTAATGACATAGATGAACAAATAGGTGCCAAAGCGCACCAAATTGTTTTCGTAAGGGGACACGGCTTCGTTTGTTATCAAAATCTCTAATTCCATGGAATGAACCTCTACACTTTCTTCTTCTTCTTCTTCTCAGAATCCCCTTCCAAATAACCGCAACTCCTGCCATTACACGGCTGATCGATCTCGATACGGTGTTCCCTCCTCCATAGAATCCTAGAATCGAATAGTCCTCCATTGGATTTGCCATTGCTGACTCTAAACAAGTTAGTCTCCTCATCTTCCCTTCAATTTCCTATCCATCTTCTCCCATTTTGAACTCTAGATGCACCATTTGAGTATGTTTTCCTTTATTGACAGAGCAAACAGTTCCAAAAACTGCATTTTTACGAAGCAAGCCTCCTCCCCCTCCTCCACCACTCTCCATTCCCGATTCCAAAGAAATCGTGGGGTTTTCCTATCATAATCCAAACGCCAATTTGCAAGTAGGCAGTCCACAAGAGATCCTCAATTGACCTCTTGTAGACTCTCTTGAATGCACCACAGGTACCTCTGCATCTCTGTACATATTGTGTGGGATGCTGGATTCTTTGGCATGTCCGTTATGGGTATTATATCTCTTATTTCTTTTGTTTAATTTTTCTTGCCAGTACGATAGTTTCATGATTGTTGTAGAATAATTTGTCTTCAACTTGTAGAATAATTTACCTATTTTTCTGTTTATATCTATGCCTTTGTGTGGTGATCTAAGATGTGGGTATTTTATCTCGAGCATTTTGGGCTTTAGGCACACACCACAGTTTTGATTGGTGACTCTGGATGAAACATGAACTTTAGAGAGCATCCATCCCACTTGTGCAAATCTAACATATGTCCTTATTGCATACTGTATTTTTCATATAGACTTGTGTTTTGCATTGCCCATTTATACTATGTTTTTGTAATTTATGCTAGTAGTCAAACAAATGAGTATCCATATTTGCGTGTTATAGTCTATAATACCCATATAAAAGTCTAAAAGGCCATACTTACTGCACATCTACTTTGATAAACTGACATAAGAACCCTTAGAAATTTGGTTGGTGTTGATGTCGTGTTTCGCAGTCCGAATACTTCCATGGTAACCAAGCTCTCGCTACCTGTAAACAAGGAGGAAGGGCTCTGGTGACGTCCAGGGTCACTCCGATGCCAAAGTCAGTGAATGATTCTCTACAAACAACTCAGAAGAATACTAAGAACAATCAAAATTAAGAGAGAGCTCCTAGGGAAGGGAAGCCCATTATTTATACATTATATGAGTCTTGCTGCCGAGGGAGGTCATGGTGTGTCAAGTGTCAAACCTGTTACCACTCATTTCCTACTGCCATGGAGTGTAAGCTCGCAGCTCTGGTGGCTGAAGGAGATAGTGGCGTGTCAGCTGTGCTAGGCCTGTCCTACTACTAGGAGGTCGTGACGCGTCAGGTGTCAGACCTACTGCCACTCATTTCCTGCCGCAACAATGTGTCAGCTTGCGACTCTGGCAACTGAAGGAGATCGTGGCATGTCAACTGAGCCTGGCCTGTCCTGCTGCTTTCTCCATGAGTCAGGTGTCAGGTCGTGGGCGAGCAGTCCTTAGTGCGTGGGATGCGCCATTGCGTGTCGAGTTTCCTGACTCACGCATTTGAGCGCGACGTCCCTTGAATCTGACGAGTCTGTGACTGGGTGCGTTCAACCATCTGCGTGCTACTGGGTGTCTTGCACGGCGTCCTATGGTAGGTCCCAGTAGGCTGTCGAGCTCCAAGACGATCTCACAAGCTCCTCCGAGCTTGGTGCTAAAGGGCCTTCTCGGATAGGTTCGCAATCACGGACTCAACACTTGATCCTCCGGCCTAGACTCTTAGCTCATGGAAGGGTCTTGTCCTTGGCTTGGCCTCCTTGGGCTCAGAGTTCCTGGGTTTGGCCTTTTTGGGCCCCTCCCTCACAGCTTGGTTGTTACAAACAAAATACACTTTGTTTTAAACACCATCATCCTTTTGTGACCAAGATTAATGAGTTCTATATGATTACTAAAATATTAAAAGAAATACCCACAGCAGCCAATTGGACACTAAAATAATACAAAATATGTCTCATAGCATCAGTACCATAACTTCATGCTAGTTGGTGACTCAAATAGTATCTATATATAAAAATTATTCAGATTGTTGTCCATTTACTAGTCCCTCATAGAGAATCCTAAATATGTACCTTGCCTTCTAAACTTGAACCATCTATTATATAGGGACTAGCTACCGTGAAGACCAATAGAGGAAGTACTGCGTGTTTATTTTTGTTTTGTAATAAATGAGCTAATTAATTACGCTAGATTGTGAAGAAACACACATCCACTTGCAGAACTACAACAGGGGAAAATATTTACCCATAAAACCTGCTCCACGGTTGACCCGTGACCTTCATACCCATAATTTGTTGTTGAGAAAGCCATTGCTAACAAGGCATTCACAATGTTTTTTAAATGCCATAGATTGTCACAGCAACAGATAGTTGTAAATTATGGCATATGACCCGTGACCTTCATACCCATAATTTGTTGTAGAGCTAAAACTTCCATACAAAGCTATAACAAGTGATCGTGATTGGTTTTTCACATACAAATGATCAACCCAAAGGAAATATTTGGAGATACTGCAGTTGGAACAAACTCTTCTTGTTAAAGTAAAGAAAGATGAAAATTCATAGATGCTTGCTGATTTTAGGTTTTATGCTCCTATGCATTAGGGTAGTTACTAATCAATCTTATGTACTCTGTCAATCTTGATGATTATGAACTAACAACTCATTCAATTATTCAAGATTCTGTGATACATGTAAGGAGTCACACTTTATTTGCTATTTGGATCCATTTTTTTCAAGAATTTTATTTTTTTTCCAATTAGGCAAATGTGGCAAACGTGTTTTGCATGTTAAACCACTGCTAATGTAATATATATATATATATATATATATATATATATATATGCAACTGATGTTATCCCCTTGAAATTGGTTTGATTGGTGAGGATTTTGATTTTTGTGGTATAGTTCCTCTAAATTTAAGATGCCTCCTAGAGCATTCACATTGGCTTAGCCAAATGTAAATGCAAACTAAAATTGGACTAACAATCTCTTAAAATGGTCTACATTGAAAGAGTTAAAATGAAATATTTTGCTTGCTAGCTATAGTAACTCTCTATATTTGTAACTCAAATCATTTGAAATTACAACTTTCGATGTAAGAATGTTTTGCCCAACGACATTAAACGTCATCTTAAGTTTATTAATTACTACAGTTTTAACTCTCACTCCTTAGTGTATTTCTGCTAAAGTATCACCCTATTATTTAAATATCTTTTTTTATATCAAACTTGTAAGTCCTAAGCAAATTTCTAGTTTTTGTGTTTTAATATTCAACTTTGAGTTTTAGAAAGAGAGTACATGACAGAGTTTAGATTTTCTTTTTTAAAAAAAATTCCATGAGGACACCATGTCAGTACCGGCAGTATCATTCTGGATCAAAATTGAATGGTCAAGGTCTTTGATTTTTGGCTTTCCTGATTGTGCCCAACCAGCTGCCTAGCTCAGTCCAAAACCACGTCACCACCATTGTGGGAGCATTGTCATTGACTTATTTGAATCCAAACCACTCGTCAAATACTTTTTATTTTCAAATTTAGTTAATATCATTCATATTTGGCCTACATTGAATTAGTCAAACTAATTTCATCTGAAATATGAGCAACAATAATTCTATCATTCTTTTTCATATTTTATAAGTACTGTATCAAGTCTAAAATAAATATATGAGATTATTATATATTATAGATATAGGTAGGGCTGTGTAAACTTCCAAAAATTCCGACTCCGCTCGACTCCCGCTCCAATTCCGACTTCAACGGAGTTGGAGTGATCAGAAATCGGAGTCGGAGTAGCTCTGAATAAGGAGTTGGAGTTGGAGTTCGGAGCTTCTTGGAGCTTTGAACTCCGACTCCGATTTTTTTTAAAAAAAAAATCCAGATGTAAAATGACGTCATTTTTCGCATAGACTTGTGTTCTGCATTGCCCATGTATACTATGTTTTGTAATTTATGCTAGTAATCAAACAAATGAGTGTCCATATTTGTGTGTTATAGTCTTTAATACCCATATAAAAGTCTAAAATGCCATACTTACTTCACATCTACTCTGATAAACTGACATAAGAACCCTTAGAAAATTTGGCTGGGTTTTTACAAACAGAATACACTTTGTTTTAAACACCATCATCCTTTTGTGACCAAGATTAATGAGTTCTATATGATTACCAAAATATTAAAAGAAATACCCACATCAGCCAATTGGACACTAAAATAATATAAAATATGTCTCACAGCATCAGTACCATAACTCCATGCTAGTTGGTGTGCTCAAATAGTATCATATATAAAAATTATTGAGATTGTTGTCCATTTACTAGTCCATCATAGAGAATTCTAAATATGTACCTAGCCTTCTGAACCTAAACCATCTATTATATATGGACTAGCTATCGTGAAGATCAATAGAGGAAGTACTGCTTGTTTATTTTTGTTTTGTAATAAACGAGCTAATTAATTATGCTAGATTGTGAAGAAACACACATCCACTTGCAGTTCTACAGCAGGGGGAAAATATTTACCCATAAAACCTGCTCCACGATTGACCCGTGACCTTCATACCCATGATATTCTTGCCTTTCATTGACGTGGAGACTCACCTGTTCATAAAAGGGACTCACATGTTCATAAAAGGGATCAATCCTAATTACGCCCAATAGATATTTCTTAGAGAGGAGGAAACACATAATGTGAATGATGTCGATGACGATCTCGAGCTTAGTGATGACAACAAATACATCGATGACATGGACCATATGTTAGATGACATATGGGCAGGCATATTCCTTAATGTTCCCCAAGACAGCCAAGACAATATTTTGTTGCCTTCACGCCCCTCAATACCTGAAACTTTTGGGATGCTATCTTTTGACCAACTACTAAAGGATGCCCGACGTCCACTTTTTAATGGGTGTACAAAATTTTCAAAACTCTCTTTCGTTGTCAAACTGCTACACATTAAAACCCTTGGAGGTTGGTCAATTAAGTCATTTGATATGTTTCTTAACTTGTTACGGTCTGCCTTTCTTGTTGCTGCATTACCAGAGTCATATGAGAAGGCACAGTCATTGAAGCGAGGGTTGGGATTCAAGTACCACAAAATGCATGCATGCTCAATCGACTATATATTATTTTGGAAGGAAAATGCTGAAAAGAATGAGTGTCGTATTTGTAAGGCTTCGAGGTAGATGTCAAATACAGCTGGGACACAAGTTATACCTCAAAAGGTGTTGCGTCATTTCCATTTGATACCAAGATTGTAGCGGTTATATATGTCTGCAAAGATAGCCGCTTATATGCAATGGCATAAAGAGCAACGAGAGTCAGATGATACTAATATGAGGCATCCTGCAAACTTTGAGTCTTGGAAGACATTTGATAAAAACCATAATTGGTTTGCTAATGATGCTCGCAATGTTAGGCTCGGTCTGGCAAGTGACGACTTCGATCCCTTCAACAATATGGCTAAACCTTATAGCATATGGCCAGTGATTCTTATGCCGTATGACTTGCCTCATTGGTCATGCAAGAAAGACCAATTCTTCATGACATCCCTAATTATTTCTAGTCCTAAATCACCAGGGAATGACATTGATATTTACTAGCAACCGTTGCTTGATGAATTGTTGATGCTTTGGGAGTAGGGGTGCCTACATATGATGCCTCTACTATGGAAATGTTCATTATGCATACTGCCTTGATGTGGACAATCAATAATTTACCTGCCTATAGGAATCTTTCTGGCTAGTCAACTAAAAGAAAATTGGCATGTCCTTTTTGTAATGCGGGTATAGAGTTAAATTGGTTGAAGTATGGCCAAAAACAGTGTTAGATGGGACACCGTCAATTCTTATAGCCAGACCACATTTGGAGATCAAGAAAAGGGTAGTTCAATGGTAAAGAAAATCATCGCATGCCACCAAGGGTGTTATCTGGATCAGACATTTTAAGTCAATTATAGATGCATGGGAATGTGCAATTTGGTAAATCCCGTAGGAAGAGAAAACGCACTACTAAAGAGTTGAACAAAGAGTAGTATATTCTACAAGTTATCTTATTGGTCAACACTTAAGTTTCAACATAATCTAGATGTTATGCATATTGAAAAGAACATTTCTGATAACATCTTCGGTACTTTAATGAACATTCCTGGAAAAACAAAAGATAATATCAATGCACGGCGTGACCTGGAGATTTTGGGTATGAGAAATGAATTACATTTGAAGCGTGAAGGTGAACAACTTACGATGTTACCTGCATTGTATACATTACATGGAGATGAAAGGAATAAATTTTATGAGTGGCTAGCCGAGGGGAAATTTCCCGATGGGTTTGCGGCCAATATCGCCCACTGTGTTTCTGTCCGTGATTGCAAAATATCATAATTTAAAAGTCACGGCTGTCATGTATTTTTGCAACGACTACTTCCTATCGCAATTTGGGGCGGGGGGGGGGGGGGGTTCTTAAGAAATGACATTGCTTTAGCGTTGACAGAACTCACAAGTTTCTTCAAAGAGTTGTGTGCACGAACACTTGATATAACTCGCATTTTCCAGCTTCAAAGTGATATTGTCATCATTCTATGTATATTGGAAATAATACTCCCTCTATCTTTTTTCAATGTCGTGGTCCACATAGCTGTTTTTTTACCTCGTGAGACGATACTTAGGGGTCCAGTACAATATAGGTGGATGTACCTCTTGGCAAATTCAAGCGGTATGTCAAGAATAAAGCACGCCTAGAAGGTTCAATAGCAGAAGCATATATTCACATCGAATGCTTGACATTTTGCTCAATGTACCTCCAAGATGTTGAAAGAAAGTTCAATCAAGTGGACCGCAACATTGAAGGCGGAGAAAAGGACCCCATAGATGGATTCTCAATTTTCAATCAACAAGTCCGCCCTTTGGGTATAGCATCTAATGTGAAATTAGGTTATAAACTCCTTACCTCAACCCGATGGGACGTGCTTCACAACTGCACAGAGATTGGACCCTACCTAGAGTATGCATCCCTGATATCTCAAATAGATTTATTTATTTTTTCGCAGGCAATACCTACTATATGTTATGTCCCCAACGTTTTTACATACATGGCTTTGACTATTGTGTTTTGTGTGCAGCGAGCACTACAAGAAATGTAAGTTGAATACCCCCAATTCAATTGATCGCATGCATCAAAATGAATTTCCAACTTGGTTTAAGAAATATGTAAGTGCATAATCTTGGTCTACTTAGAAAGTTACCATCACCAAAAGCATCTTCTAAACCAGATGCAACCTCCTCATCATCGATAAAACCTGTGGACTTTCCACTGTGACTCCCCATATCCATGCCTTTTGGTGCATCAATACGGATAGGTTCTATATCAATCCTACTTAGTGGAGTTGAGACTGGATCATCATCACACTGCATATGAGCATGATCATATGATGGCCCATTCTCTTAATATGCATCATCGTCACTTGATTCGCCATCAATGTCATATGCAATGTCAGGATAGACCACCTACTGTGAATGGATGGAAGGCAAACACCATATTATTTTCTTGTAGTCTTTTGTGGCCATTACCATCAACTACATTGCAACATTCACTAAGTTGTACATGCTCTTTGTAGTTTTGATAGCCTCATATTTTAATGCATTAACTTGTATATATCGGGTTAACTTAATTGGAGCGGTTGTTTATTCAGGTGTAGGCTTTAAGTGGTGCGAGATCCTGGGAGTAATACATGCAAAAAATATGTACTAAATTTGCCCCTTCCCTGTTTTTCTGGATAATTTGTGTTGATTCCAACCAAATACCATAACCATTCACTAACCATATTTCGATGTGTGTGATATTACTGCAGGAAATAAATTGTCCTTAAAGGTTACATGACAGCGTGCTGTTGTAGCTAGAACAGGGCTGGTGGAAATAAACAAGAAGTTATAATAGTGCATGCACTGTACAATATTATAAAATCACCCTCAATGTCAAAATGCATGGCATATAGTTCTTCTCATAGTGTTTATAATTGTGAGAAGAACTTCACTCGCAATGTCTATAGAAAACTGCTTTTTGGGAGCTGCATCTGAAGACTAACACAGCTTAAAAAGCATGTTTATTATGTTTGGTCATGCATGAAGATAAGATGATTTGGCAACTTATAGTGTATAGAGACCTTTCATAATGTGGAAAAGGTAGCAGGTTGGACAAAATGCAATCGACAGCCACCCTTATCATGGCTGTTTGGTGCAAAAAATTCCAATCTTGGCTGCCCAGACCAATGCATAAGCAATCTGTAGGTAGCTTATTAATGATACTTCCAGTGCCATACACATCAACAAAACTGCATATGTGTAACCTGTCTACTAAAATTAATTCCAAGCGAGTTATCCCAACAAGGCAAATTGGTTAATAAACACATATTGGAAGAATAAGAAGCTAGGTTAATAATAAAACACTTGTTATTATATTATATGAGTTGTTGAACTGCTAGAGATAAGTTCTTCATATATCCAACAACCTAGACTTGAACTGCAATAGCCTTGACACTTGGGTAACCACCATGGTAGTTGCAATACATTGCACTTCCCCTTCTTTTTTTTTTTTTTTTTTTTTTAATGAACTTTAGGTTTTCTGGGTGAGGAGTGTTGAGAAAGACGTTTTTGTGGACTTGTTCGAACTGATAAATGGGGTCTTCCTTATATTAGACGCTAGCTTTTGTATTTGTGGCATTCCCCCGCCTGAGTGGGGTTCTTTTTAATAAAAATGGGGCTATTGCCTCTTTCATTAAAAAATAAAAATAAAAAATAAAAATAAAAATTCAAGGGACAAAAGAACTAGTTTAGAATTATTTATGCCAATATAAGTGATCTATTAAATTATAACTAAATGCCTCCACTAAGAAAAGTGTAACTAACTACTATTTCCCTAATGTAAATGGTAAAAATGACAGCCTTCTATTAACAGAACATGGTTATATTTATGAGTTTTTTTATGTATAAACAAGTTTGCGTATCAATCTGCGTATTAATATTGTTACTTTTATATTCTGAATTTAAATTAGCATTTCAATAAAATCTACTTTCTAACCAATCATATTGAATGAGTGCGCATATTAGTACGCAGAATCGCTTACAATTAGATTTTTCCTTTATTTATTAGATGAACTTTTGCAAATTGCAACTTTTCTTCCTAGTATTCACTATCCAAAGAAGATTCAGGTGTCTTTTTTTTTTTTTTTTTTTTTTTTTTGGTGTAAATGTAAAGAGGTTTACTGATCAATGTAACCATGAGATAAACTGGTTCCAGATAATAGGCTCTGATTTTCAGTAGAAAACTATAGACCATGATCAATTTAATGTTAACTAAGCTAATTTATACTAAAAAAGTTGAGGTAACACTGCATGATGTACTAGTACAGTTTTAGCAGTGGGGTGCCTGCTGAGAGACTAAAGTTAAGGGGTAAATTAGGAAATTAATCTATCAAACTGGTGCTAGCTGCTGACATACAGTACACAAAGTAGGTGCTCAGTACATATACACAGCAGAAAGTTGGGGACTTCAGTTTTGCATGAGATCAGTTCCTCTCGCCTGCTCTGGTGCTGAGGAAAGTTTGAAGCTTTTCATCTCCACATTCTCGACAGCTACTTGGTATAAGGAGACAGATTTCCACCATAGTAGAAAAGGTTCAAAGTCTTGAACCCAGTGAAGGTAAAAAATATTATATTCCTGCTGGTAGGAAAAGGTTGGTTGGTGCAACTATCGTGCTACCTTCCACAATTATTTTTTTTTTTTATTTATTTAATTTTTTTTTTTTTGAGATACATGCAGCAATTTCTCCTACTGGTCTGGGAGAAAGTTGCCTTTTCTTTTTTAAAGTTCAGTTTCCTGGGATGTATTCGGGACTTGCATGTGGAAATTATATAGGCTACCTAGGCTGTGGGAAAAACATATTGGAGTAGAGAGTGATATGCTTGAGTAAAATAAAAACTCTGTAAAGCCAGGGCAGGTTTGTTTTTCAAGATTGCAAAGCACTGCACCCACTACACTTAGGAAAGTATAGGATCAGTTACCCTTGCGCTGCAACAAAAGCCCAGCCTTTGTAAAACAGATTTGAGTTACATTTTTGTATATTTCAGAGTAAAATATGCTTATCCCACCGTGATATTAGCAAATGACAGGTATCATCTTTATTGTTGCTGGGAGTATTATAATATCGATGCCTTATCCCAGCGAAATTTGATGAATGACAATTATTGGGCAGGTGATTCTATGCCCAGTAACCTGCCAAAGAGTCATAGGAGACAGTCAAATTGCCTATCACTTGGATTACCAACGGCAGTGGGGTGTCAAAGCAGCAGCATTACACTGCATGGTAGGTCATGATTTCTTGTGCCACCAAAATTACAGTGAGGAAATGCACATGTTGGGCTTGATGCATCGTGAAATGGGTCATTATTCTATGTACATGCTGTAAATTAATATGCATGGAAGCTGCAATTATGTTTAGTTTTCAAATAATAGTCACTTATATATAAACGAAGAAGGTTAAGGACAATGGTGGAATACGTGGTATAACATTAAAGGCTGTTGGTGAAGAGACCCCTGTTAACTAATTATAGTAATTCAGGGCAAACATGGTTAGGAATGGGCAACTATTAATTTCGGATTCTAGATATGTGAGTAGAAGAATATGTAAGGGGTGATCCATCTGTTTTAGTTGTACATGTTCTGTGTAGGAGGAAGAGAAAAACATGATTAGCAATGCTGTCCAGATTTTGTACCGTTGAAGTTTTCAGTGTCGTTTAAATTCGAAGATGAGTTGTGATGAGTTGTGAATAGTAGTGAGATAGGCTGTGAATAGTAGTGAGATTTGTGAATTAAAGTTAATGAATAGTAGTGAGATGAGTTGAGATGAGTTGCGAATACAAACCTCTCAACCAGTTAATATATTATACTAGTAAGTTTTTACCTTGTGCTGTGTGATATTGCAGAAAACTAAAAATAAATACTGGAGAGTTATGTCTAATAGAATCAGTTATGCTTCAAGCGTTCTAATGTAATACGGCTGTTTCCAGTAAATCATTTACCGACTTGTTTGTCAACTAATGTGGAGATAAAGTCGAGTAACCAAAACAACAGCACAATAAAGTGTTATGAAGTATCAGGGAAGCCAACAATAGCACAATGAAGTGTTATGGCCCCTTCCGAACTAGAAGCCCTATTAACATCAGCACGACCAGTTACAAGTATGTACTTTAACATGTTAGGTTGCATGTGGAGCCTAATTTTTTAGCAGAAAAGGCACGGACAGAAAGTTCGCTCAACTGTTGCTCGAGTGAAACTCAATCTATAAGTTCGCTTAAGGTACACTCGACAATGGACTGGAGTGAAGGAAAAACAAAGAGATTGTCGCTCAACTTTGGCTCGAGTGAAGCTTAACCCGTGAGTTCGCTTGAAGTGCGTTCGAAAGTGGGCTCGAGTGAAGCACTAATCCTAGTATTCACTTGCTTGACAAACCGCTCGAGCCAATATTCAATTGGCTGTTCACTTGAGGCGTGTTCGACACCCGCTCGAGCAAATAACCCAGCTTTGCCATTTAGTATTTCCAGCGTCGTTTTCGCTATATATATGTAATACTTGTTCTCTTGTGTGTACAATTCAGTAAATCAGAGTAAACAGAGAGAGCCAAAAGTGTGAGAGCATATTGAGAGAGAAAAAGCCCTAGAGAGAGACCCCTGCAGCTCTGTGGATGTAGCTACGTTGCCAAATCACGTTAAATTTTGTTTTGTGTGTGTGCTTAATTCCTGTATTTATGCATTTATTTCACTATTCATCTCGATATTGCTGTGTGTGGATGTGGTGACTTTGGTGTTTATACCACAACATGACACACTGTGGCTTCCAAACATGGCAGCAATCATGAGGGGTGTTCTCTCCTCAATTGTACTCTAACACACTCAAGGGATTTTTTATAGTGTTATCAGATGATGCCATTTAAGTAGTTAAATTCTTGAAAGAGCACAAAACCAGAGTAGGTGTAGATATAGACAATTGATCGAAGACTCCAAATATGGGAATGTAAAACGTTTTTAAAAGGAGATAAAGATAATGGAGCTGCACATATTCTAACTACTGAAGCTATACGATGTCACGATGTTTCTCGAACAATAGGATTTGAATGACTGATTGAAAAAAAAAAAAAACAGATAATATCGTCAAAAAAATTTTATAAGGACAATATTAAATAGTACAAGGCTCGTGTCGTGTCTAACCCTTTATCTATTTAGAAATTTTAAAAAAATAAATTTATAAAATAATATATTAGATCTAATTTACAATAAAAATATTTTATAATATAACATATCACATCAAACAACATCATTTATAGATTTATTAAATTTGGAAAAGAGAGAAAAGTTGAACCGACTTGAAGCGATATCATATGGGCCGGCCGAAAGAACCAAGTTGGTTTGATAATTATCATTTTCAAAAGAAAAGAATGATGGACCAAAGGGATTGTTTGGAGAACAGGTAGAAAATTATACATTATATTTGCTGATAGCATACATGACGCTTTACAACACAATGGTTGCCCAAAAAAATTACTAGGATTTTAGCTGTAGCCAAACAAAGCTTTACAGAAGCCGGAAGATATATGCTAAGAGCTACAGTATACATATACTTACAAGAAGCATGGTGAGCAAAAAATCACTTCAAATTAATTCTTGCAGGAAGGCACATTGCAGGAGGCTTCCCTTCCACAAAACAGCCTTCACAAGTGACTAGTTTCATAACAGACCGAGCAGAGAGGTTGTACTTCTGCCGGGCCTCAGCAAAGCTCCGGCAGAGAACCTGCTCAACCCATTCCTCCACTGCTTTATTCCTGTCTGATAACCAAGCAGCTGCAAGTAATTGTACCATGACTTCATAATCAATCTCCAGCATAGCATCGGATCGAAACATTCTCTGAAATTGTAGGCTTATATCCTTCACTATTTTCCCAGCATGTGCATCAAAATTAAACGGTTTGAAGACCACCTTTTCAGTTACTTGTTCAAGGAACTCCTCTAACCAAGCTTCCGAGTTTTCAGGGATAGAGTCACTGTCAGAGTCTCCATTATCAACGTCCTCCCCCAGATCATCTACAGGCAGATTCAAATCCAAATAGGATCTGGAGATGTGCACCCGTTTCTGCATCTCAAAGGTTTCTTCCTGATTCACAGAGTCACAGGTCTCAGTGAGCTTCCTTTTATTATTTACAGACGAGGGACTTGACATTCCTTTTTGTGCGGTTACTCTTACATTCATGCCATTGCTTCTACTGGCATCCCCGGCAGCATATTCAGTCAAAATTTGCATTTGATATCTCTTGGCTTTGAGTATTCTTTCCTCTGGAAATTCCACAGGTTCCTTACTTGAAAGGGAAGTTCTATTGTGCTTTGTTAACATTGAGGTTACCACAAAGATCATATTGTTGATGCTGATTTCTCTCCCATAGGAGTCTGTAAATTTACCTATCCTGATTGCCTGAGACAAGCTCCTTTGCACCAAATTATTAGCCTTATCTACATTTTGAAGGAAGACAACCGAGTGAGGTTTCTTTCTTAACTCCCCAGCAATGTAATCAACAACAGTCTTTCCTCTAAACTCCATATCAGAACGCTCTAGTTCTTGCTGTTCAAATACTGAGTTTGATTTGTGAACCGACTCTTGGAAACCCAAATCCACAGAGATTAGGCTTTCCCTGGTGCCAAATGCTATCTCAGCTAGTGCTGAAGCAATTCTCTTCTTTCCAACTTTGTCCGGTCCAAGGAAAGTAAGCCAAATGTCTCCTCTGAGACTTGAGCTACAATGCCTTCCATTACCAGATCTGCAGCGGGATATAGCTTTACTAATAGAGCATATGGCATCATCTTGCCAGCAAACCTTTTCTGCAAGAAACCTCCAAAGCAACTTAAAATCTCTTAGATCAGACTGCCCTCCCATATTAGGACAAGAGTAGGAAGAGGAATAGGCAATCTGATGCAAAGTACTTTCCCTCACTGCATCAACCCTGGTAGAAATGGAACCCGAAATGTGCTGAAGACATTCTTTGTGAGCTGATAACTCTGGACTGTCTGGCTCAGAACTTGTTGATGCATAAAGTGTTCCCAGCCCCAAGTCTGTGGTCACAGAAGTGACTGATGAAGATGATGTGCAGTTGAGGGGCAGATTTATATTGGGTATAGAGTACGTAGAAAACTGAAAATTACAATTTTCAGCATCAGAAGCCACAGGTAATTGAATGTTCTGTTCTAATGGAAAAACTTTTTGCAATTCTGTTGGCATACAGGGGCTTGGGCTTGCATATTGGTTTTCACTTGTAGAAGAATCTTTACTGCTTCCTTCCTTCCTATTTGCAGCATAATGGAAGCCCTGAGTAGATGGGACTTGGGTGCTGGCATGGGAAATATCCAATTTAGGTTGTCCTTGATGGAGACGCTGACAGATATCATTCCATTTCTTTTGCAGCCCTAAAATATTGGCATTCAATGTTGCTGGATCATCTTTGGTCTGCACTGAATGAACATACTCTAATATAAACATTGTCTTAATTTAATTGATGAAATACAGCCATCCAAGAATTTTTAAACCAGTAGCAACACAAGCATTAAACTGTCCATGTGGTTGTGAGAGCACATACATGTGAATTCCTGCATCATAGAAATCAAACTTTGAAGAGTTACACACCTTTGTCACATCCACTCCCTTTCCTGTGTCAAGTTCAGCCATTCTCAACCAAGGAACACTTTCTGAGCACTGATCAACAACAGAAATAGTCGATCCTCCCTTCCGAGCAATGGCAGCTTCTCGCTCATAATTTTCAGTGCATAGTTTACAACGTGTAAAAGATTGATTTATGCGGCTTAATGGAAGTTGGAAATCAGATGTTGTAGAAAAGAACCCACCAAATGGAACAAAGGATCCCATCAAGCTGTAATTATATCATGGGGATAAAACTGTTAGATCCAACGGGCACAGAAAAGTCATAAGCTAGAGTACATATACTAGCTAATACATGCACAAATATTCATTTGATTTGGAATAACACAAGCCACGAATATAATAGCTAATACATGCACAAATAAACTCTCGATTATTATTGCTCTAAGCATTGCATAAGGTGACCTCACCTAGGTGCCCCATTGGCTTGGCAACTAAAGTACTAGACACTTATCTCTAGCTAGAGCAAAGAATAAGCAAACACAATAGTATTGTAACCGAACCACGTTAGCCCACACAAGATTAAAACAAGTACTCATGGAACTTTAGACAGAAACCCACCTTCTAGGGCTGAAAATGTTGAGCACAATCATCACAAGCAAGAACAAATATAAAAGTATGGCCAAGCTTTGATACTCAATCACAATCCACAGTGCAAAAATATTAGGGATAACTCCATCCAAATTAACATTATAAAGCATACCGTGCGGTCATGCTCTCTTTTCTTCTTCTTCTTCCTGTCCTTATTTTATTTTTATCTTTTATCTTTTATTTTGTTTTTCTCCTCTTTTGTTTGTTCTGAGGGAGAGGTGGTTGGTATCCCTTTCCATCAACAGATGTAATATCTTCTATCGTGTCAAGCATTGTTTTAAGTTCAGGGGGAAACCATTGTTCTAAAAAATAAAACAAAAAGAGAAAACGAAGGCTGATTATCTAAAGTATTAAAACTAGGCACGAATCTCATCATTAAAAAGTTTTGAAGTTAAAGAAATATCTATTATTTACAAAATTTATCTACAAGG
The DNA here is from genome assembly GCF_004785595.1 of Juglans microcarpa x Juglans regia. Classification (NCBI taxonomy): domain Eukaryota; kingdom Viridiplantae; phylum Streptophyta; class Magnoliopsida; order Fagales; family Juglandaceae; genus Juglans; species Juglans microcarpa x Juglans regia. The sequence goes on from NC_054607.1 coordinate 6,191,600, forward strand.
AGCAAGGAAGAACAACCCCAAATGCAATTTAAAAAAAAAAAAAACAACAATCCAAAGGGTAAGGAAAGAGCAGGAACATGATGTCTTTATTTCCTTGCATGACGCATCTAATATACGTAAGAGGAAATTTCATAACACGGACATCACAGGAAAAAACTTGCCTTCAGCTGTTTCAATCGCAAGTCGTGAATCCAAAAACCGACTGCAATATTAGTCAGGTCTCTAAGTTTCCACAAAACCTATATTTTTCTAAGCAAACATCCAATTATGCATAATCAACTCATCGTCTATTATTTCCCTCCTAATAAAAATCCATCAATCCAAGTATTTTAAAACACGTGAGGAAGAAAACAGAGGAACAAAGGACTACTCACCCAGACTTTAAAGGCAACGAAGTGATGGGTAAGGGATGCAAATCCCAGTCTTTCTCTATGCTCGGAAACCGATCCAGAAGCTTAAGGTAAGTCTCGTACGTCCCCGCCGCACCCATCAACCACAATTTTTCACAGTTAAGCACCAAAAGCCTCGTCAATTGCGAAACCACAAAGCCCACAGCTTCACCCGACGCACCGTCTTCGATCAACTCCTTCAAATCGCCGAAATTCACGATGATTCCGGGCCCCGAGGATTGCTCAACAGCATTACCCAACTCCTTAAACTTCGACCCCATCTTGTCCTCGCTCACACCTCCATTGACGAAGCCGGAAATCTCCTTCTCTGCGCTGATTACACACAACCCAGCTAGTTCAGATGGCAAAGCACTCCCTTTACCTTTGTTTATGCACTCGGTAAAGCTCCGAAGCGCGTCGTTAGCACAAACTCCGACAAGTAACGGGTTTTTCCCACTCTTTTTCAGTAATACCTGGCCGATCCTTTTGGAATTCTCGTCCCCAGAAACCTCCAAGCTGAAACTACGCCTTCCCGGGTCCGAGTTGGTCCAGTTACAGAGGAAAACGGGCGGGAACCGCGTCCGGGAAAACCTGGAGACCGGCGGGTGGATAATTGCTAACTTGAGATCACAGCTCCGGAAACCCGCTTCCCCCAAAACCCGACTTACGATCGGGTCATCGAGAATGGAGAGTATAAAGTGCTTGAGTTCGACTTTCAAAAGCGACGTTGTTTGCTGCTGGCCATGAACGATTTGGTGATGCAAGTGAAAGCTCTCGGGGTGGCGCCTCTGGTTCGCCTGGGACCGCTTGATCGCGGCCATGAGGGAGTTTGAGACCGGGGGCTCGTCCAGGGCTTTCGATGAAGAGGGCAAGCGGTCCAGGGAGACCCCAACGGAAAGCTCCAGCGCTCGATACTGTAGCCGTGGAGAATACGCGCCGGTACGTGTTCGTGCGCAGGCCTCCCGGAGAGTTGAGGAGGGAAGAGCCAGCAAGGCCGAGACGGCATGGAGCGACGTCGTCTGCGCGTGGCTACGCCGACGCGCTACGGCCACCGCGTCTTCCAGAGCACGCGCGCCCTCCTCCGTTAAACATTGTCTCGCCGCGCTGACCGGCGTCGGCATCGCCGGCGAGCATATACTATGCTTTACACCCCCTTTTTATATACCCGTAGTCGCAAGGGAAAAAATTGAATGCCTATTTGAGAGATTACGATCTGTAATAAAAAATTTCCAAAGAAGGGTTTACTTCAGAACCTTTTGGGTATAATTTATTGAGGTAGGCCAAGACAAATAGCAAGGCAGTTGAGTTGTTCAATAAAAAAATAGAAAGAAAAGAAAAGCACACACCCAAAAAAATACTTTAGAACTCAACTAGAAAAAGAGATATAAGAGAGAGATTGTTAATGCTGTGGCTGTTTGTGGTCGCTAATTTGATTTGTCTGTGTGTGCGTGTGGGTCCAGTCTCATTGGCAACAGAACAAACACATGGCGAGCAAGCATAGATTCTCTGATCTTCCCAGACTAATAAAGAAAGATCTCCCTGCGTATTTGGGTCTTTTTACTTTCATTGCTCCACTTGGGAACAACTCTTTTTTTCGAATATAGAAAGAGAAAGGGCGAGACAAAGAGAGAGAGGGATAGATGCCGCGCCCACTGAAGCAAAATGGGCCAAACATGCTGCTACTCGGATCAGTGTCATGCTGCGAGAAGGATGCGCTCATGTGACAAAGTCCAAGGTGTGTGTGAAATCAGGAACCCAGTAGTATCTATCGTTAAGAGAGGGCTGACGCTGCCCCCCGTGCACCCACCACCACACGTACAGCAATAGCTAGCGTTATCAGAAACTTTTTGTCATCCCTTGCTTTCTCGCGCGAGCACCATTCAACCTCCCTCCGCACTTCTAAATATCCGACCGCATCACATTATTAACCCAACATCTTCTTCTTCTCTGCACTGTTTTTGTGGCTCCTATTGCTGTCTTTTTATGTCATGTTAATAATAGTAATTGGACACGTTTCTCAATCTCAATCCATTTATTTCTAATTTTACTTCTACAGTCCTCCTTATTCGGAAAGATAATTTTATAACGTGACATACTACATTAAGATTAGTTTTGAATAGTAAATTGAGATGAAAATTAAAAATTAAATAAAATATTATTAGAATATTATTTTTTAATATTATTATTATTTTGATATTTAAAAAAGTTAGAATCATTTATTGTATTTTATATAGAAATTTATAAAAATTATAATGATGAGATAAGATGAATTGAAAGTATTTATCAATCCAAATTAAGCCTAAATTAGGTCAATTTATAAATTTACTTTTATTAAACATCTTTTTAGCTAAAGCATTTTCCTTAAATATTTGAGAGATATGCATCCACAACTTGAAAAATAGTAGTGGTGGGTTTGAAAAGACATCAACAAGTGTATATTAGTGGTGGGTTTATAATATCTAATTCTATCAAATGAAAAGTATAACTAGATTGGGATATTTAGATTTGTTATATATTAAAAGAGAAAAGATATTTGTAACCGTGAATTCTGCAACCGTCGAATAATCACTTTAAAAAAAATAAATAAAAATGAGATCCACATGAAAAAAATTAATTTTTTAATAGTAGATTCTATTATTTTTTAAAGTAATTATACAATATTTTTGCATTTCGCAGTTGTATGTAGAATTATTTATATAAATATTCAAGGTTATAAAAATCATATTCATCACCTTATTGTCTTCGCTATTTAATTTTTTTTTTTTTTTTTATAGAATACCTCAATTTGTTATTGCCTTGAAAAAGGAAAAATATAGACAGTTTAAAATAGAGTAATGATTTGTAAAGTCTTACATAGACAAATTTCGCACATTCCCTTACCGCATCATTAAAAAATGTAAAATATATATATATATATTTAATTAAACTCTCTCTTTTTTACAAAGAATCTATGTAAAGTTAATCTATTTGAAACTTGTACGTAGCACTACTCTTTCTAATATACACATGAATTCTAAAACAACAATTTGATATAAAAAAAAAAAAAAAAAAAAAAAAAACAATTTGATATTACCACGTAGTTGAAGATTGGGTTGAATCTGGATAATTCATCTTGTAATATTAGGATAACTAAGGAAATAAGCCTAACAATCCATCATTTGCCGACTCAAATGGCATTCCTATAGATTTGGCCTGCCTTTTCGTTTTGTCTCATTGTCTCTATTCCCCTCCTCCCCCAAAAAAGCCCTTTACGCTATCGTTATCTTTTGCATTATCAATCATAAAGATAGATATTGTAGAATATATTAATAATAATGATAGAATATAATGTCATTTGAAACTTGACATTAGATTTGCATATCTATAAGTTAATTAAAAGCACTATTTTTTTAAATATATCTTTTAACATTGACCCCAAATTTAAAACAAGAATATTTTGTTTCAAGTCAAGTGATAATGAAAAATAAATAATATATTGTATTCTTTAGCACTTGTCTTTGGTTGTTCCATCCTTTTAATTAAAGAAAACTTTTATTTACAAATCGGTATAGATAACACACTTAACAAAGCGCTTACATAATATGATTATTTAGTTTTGAAAATAAATTTTAAAATTTAAGTTATACAAATCAAATATTATCATATAAGTGATGTAAATAGTATATTCTACTTAACGATTTGCAAATAAAACAACTCTTTGACTTGACAAATAATGCTAAGTACAAGTTTTAGTTACATAAGTGTCGCACAAACCCTTTATAAAAATAAATAAATAAAAGTGAACCCACCAGGATAAAATGGATTTTTTTATACTTTTTCATAGTGGCCAAGGTACTTCACTTTTTTAACAAATTGTATGTGCTAGGCTTTTATATATATATATATATATACATATATATATATATATATGAGATTTGTACAAATTATTACTCTTAATTAAACTTTTTGCAAATCCAACTCTTTTGAAAGTGTTGAATCCTTGGACTTATCTTAAAATAAGGAGTAAACTTTAAAAAATTAAAATCATTAATAAGATATAACCTATTTGCATCCATGTTAAAAAGATATAAGGAAATTCTCACAAAATATATATTATAACTATCGATTTTTTATTATAATTTTTGTTGGCTTTTTTTTTTTTTTTTTTTTTGACCTTATTGGGATCATTATTTGTATTATCAATTTATTCAAATTTAATTTCATTTGTTGATGAACAAACCTTGTCAAAAAAAAAAAAAAAAAAAAAAGAGAGTAAGATGTATTAGATATATATGGTGTCAAATCTATCAATAAAAGAATATTAAAAGCAAACTAATACTCTTTTTTTTTTTTTTTCACTTGAGTGGGGGAGCTAAGGGGTAGAAGAACGTCTTTCTTATGGACTATGGTCCGGAGAAGAACTATTTCAAAGTTTAATTATCAAAGAAGCATAATCGTGGTCCTATGAGATGTTGGCTTAATTTATGCTCAAAAGCAAAATCATGATTCCCAAGCTTTATGTGAATACGATTGGAGGTGGAAAAAAAAAACAAAGCAAAAAAAGTTGACCACGTACCCCTCTCTCTCTCTCTCTCTCTCTCTCTCTCTCATAATGTCTAGTTTTGATGGCTATGGAACTTGGATCCTATCTTCCATCACTTTCATGCAAGAGTACCTTCTCAAAACCCTTAAGGGTCAAATGTAAATGCACTCTCCAAAAAGCTCTTTGCTCTTGATAGCTTCCTTTGGACTTGCATGAAGCAACTTGCAAACTAAGCACTCAATAATGGAGATATGGGTCCGAGATGTGTATCTGCCTCGTGTATGAATCTCACTTTCTATAAATAAATAAATAAAATAAAATAGCCTATATTTATATATATATATATATGTGAGATTTATTATACATCAGCCACTATTTATTTTCACACTTTATATGTATAATTTTTTTACAAAGTATAAGGATATTTTTTATAAGATGTGAGGTGTGAGGTGGTAAATAGTGACTGATCAGAAGATTTTATATATATATATATATATATATATATATATATATATTAAATTTGTCATTCATGGGAATTCTTCCAATCTAATTATAGCTCCTCCCCTGGTCTAGTATTCTTCTCCTTTAAGCTCATACCAAAGGGGTCATGCTTTGGGACAATGTTATTGCGCCTTTTCCTTTCCTCGTGGAGATCAATTTTATGATTAATTGCAAAATAGTACTTATAGTTTTTACATTTTAAAGATCAAAGCCACAATTTTTAATTTTTGCAATATTGAAACTTGAAATTTAAAAAGTTGGCAAGTAGATACATTCATCAATCTCCCATTTATAAATTAAAGCATGGCACGTGCCAGTCTTTAATCAGTTAACATATGACATCGGGATACAATGTGGCAATCCTACACAGAGATTAATAAAACATAAATTCTATGGACAACCGCATACGTTCCCGCCACGGCCCAGTGGCTGACGTGACATACGATCACGCCAGCTGCCTTATTTAAAAAAAGAAACAAAATCAAAAGCGAGAAATGAAAATAAATGCCGTCAGCTCCATCTTCGAGTTACAGAATCCCGAGATTCGTCTTCTCCTTGTCTTGGCCCGAAGATCATCTTCTCCCGAGCTTCATCGAGTTCCAGAGTTTGCTTTCTGTCATGGGTTCAATTATGTTCTGTGTGGGAGTGGGTGGGAGCGAAACAAACACTCCCTCGTCCACCTCTCTCTCCATCACATATTTTTCTCTCTAATCGCTCAACCCAAAACCCAAAAGGAAAATTCAAAACACCCATAGAGAGATTTTTTTTTTTAATGGGTGTTCGAACCCTGATTCTTCTTGGTGTAGTACTTGTTTATTTTCTCATGTTGATTCGGGTGCTTTTATTCAAACAACTTATGTCGTGAAGAAATGGTGGAGATGGATCGAAGATTACTTTCATGTTCACCAGTTCCTCAAAGTCCCCGAATTCAATGAAAGTATGCAAGAGAATCAGCTTTATCGAAGAGTTTAGCTCTACCTTAACTCCTTGTCTGGTCTCGAAGACTCCGATTTCACCAACCTTGTCACTGGCAAGAAGCCTAACGACATCGCTCTTTGCCTCGACCCCAACCAGACTGTCGAGGGCAACTTTCTCAATGTCGTATTAACATGGACCAACGCTAACAAGATGCTACGAAACGATTGCAGAAGCTTCGTGCTGAAGGTCTGAAAGGCAGACAAGCACAAAATCCTCCGACCATATCTCCAGCACATCCACTTTGTGGCTAACAACATTAAGCTAAGAAAACAACGAGACTTGAAGCTGTACATGAATATCAAGCGTGGTGAGGACGACAACGATCATCACCATCATCATCATCGCAGCAGGGGTGGTGACGAAAGGTGGAGATCCGCTCCCTTTATGCACCCTTCCACCTTTGATACCATCGCTATGGAAGACGACCTCAAAAACAAGGTGAAGTCTGATCTCGAATCCTTCGTCAAATCCAAGCAATATTATCACCTTCTTGGCCGCGTTTGGAAGCAAAGCTTTCTCTTATACGGTCCATCCAAAATTGGGAAATCAAGCTTTGGGACTGTCATGGAGAATTTTATATCCTATAATGTTTACATTATTGATCTCTCCAAGGTTTTGAATTATTCGGATCTGAATTTGCTTTTGTTACAAACAACGAGCAAGTCCATCATCATCATGGAGGACCTCAATCGGTTTTTGATGAAGAACTCGACGGGTGTGAGCTTGTTAGGAGTATTGAACTTCATGGATGAGATATTAAACTCGTGCTACGCCAAAGAGAGAGTGATGGTTTTCACAATGATAAACAGTAAAGATTGCATCGAAGGGAATTTGGGGAGAAGAATGACTCAGAAGAGGAAACAAATGGGGTTTGGAAAAAAAAAAAATATATATATATATATATATATATATATTAAATTTGTCATTCATGGGAATACTTCCAATCTAATTATAGCTCCCCCCTAGTCTACTATTCTTCTCCTTTAAGCTCATACCGAAAGGGTCATGCTTTGAGACAATGTTATTGTTCCTTTTCCTTTCCTCGCGGAGATCAATTTTATGATTAATTGCAAAATTAGTACTTCTAGTTTTTATATTTTAAAGATCAAAGCCATAATTTTTAATTTTTACAATATTGAAACTTGAAATTTAAAAAGTTGGCAAGTAGATACATTCATCAATCTCCCATTTATAAATTAAAGGCATAGCACGTGCCAGTCTTTAATTAGTATTTTTTTTCTTTAATTGACATATGACATCGGGATGCAATGTGGCAATCCTACATAGAGATTAATGAAATTATCTAATTAAGAACAATAAAATCTATAATAAATAATAGTGTTCCTCTTTATAAATTATCCTTTATAATTCATTTTATATACTTAATACTTTTTTATAATTTACTTTTTTTTTAAATTTTATTTAAATAAACTTATATAATATAATATACATATCTTAATATAATACGAACATGATTCGTTATCACGATTTTATACCAAAGTTATAAACTGCGGAGAGAGTTAGGTAGCAAGTTGGTATTTTTGTGGTGTTTGATTGGATGAGGGTGACAAAGATCTAACTTGGATTGTCATTTTGACTCGTCTTCTTCTAATACGAATTAGTGAATTGATTGGTTGATTAGAGAAAATAATAGTGATTTGATTGGTTGCAATTTGCATAGTGATGATGTTGACTCCATGAAAGAAGTGGAGGGAGGAGAATGGATGGAGATGGAGATGGAGATGGAGATAGTGATGGCCACATATTCTTCTCTCTCTTCCAAATATATATATAATACTACTATTATTATTATCTTTATTAGTACTGATAGCTACATGTTCATACGATGTTGTTACATTAAATAACAACACTTCAGTCCATTGTTTTAACTCTATTTAAATAGGGCAGTTTAGATCAAAGATTTTTCTTAGAGTTTTTTTCTCTTTTTTTTCCTAAAAGGGAAAATTTATTTATAAATCTTATTTTTTACACACTCAATACACTGTTGATGTGAAAGGTTTTTACATCAAGTAAACTAAAAAAATATTTAGTGTTTTGATTTTTTTTAAGTTATAAAGGATATAGTTATAAGTGGTGTGTTAACACACTGATTTATGTATAACAAAACTCTTTTTTAAAACTAGTTTTATTAAATATAAATATTTTAGCTATAAAACAATTATACAAAAATAAATCCACAAGCTAACGTGACTTAATATAGTATATTAGATTGTAAAGTTACTTTTATTATAAAATAGATATAACATATCATATAAAGCAATATCAGTTCATGAATTTATTTTTATAAAATCTTTTTATACTCGTAGCACTTCTCTTTATTAAGTTTTGTAAAATTGATATATGATGCATTAAAAATACATTCATATTGACAAGTATTTGAAGAGATGCTTTTATTGAGAGTTTGGAAAAGTAGTGAGACTCAATAAAAATATGAAAAATAGTGTTATATGATTATTTATTACAGAAACTTAATGGATAGAAAAAGATATATATTTAATTAATTATATTATGTTATTAAAATTTTTCTTAATAAATTAATAGGAGTGATGTAGAGTTATGATTCAAATTCAGAATTTCTATTCTAATACTATGTTAAATCACTAATCATAAAAATTTAAACCCATAAGAATAGATAAATTTAAATATGTATATTATATTATATATAAGTTTTAAATGTGTAAGTTTGTATAAGTGATTTGTTAAAATTTAAAATTCATCAAAAAAATTGATTTTTTACATTTTTATGATAGAGTTTGCTTTTTTTATTAAAGATTATCAATATAATTTTTTATGACCTTAGTTTAGGTTCCATTTAGAATTTAGAGTTCAGTTTAATTTTAATTTGAGTCTAAAATTTTAACACTCAAATCTTAAATTTTTAAATCCATCTTAACTAAAAAACTCTTTATATGCAGAATCTATAATTTTTTTTAACTCAACACTTTTTTACATATGAGATTCATAATATTTTTTAACTTTTTATAAATATATTTAAACTCATCTTAATATCTAAATATATTTAAACTCATTTTTAATAGGTTTTACAAAATTTATTATATCATTTTAATTTATTATTATTTATAAAAAAATTAATTAATCTTAAATATAATATATATATATATATATATAATAATAAAATTAAAATAATTGGACGGTAACCATTAAAGGAGAGGCAAATGTTTGTGGGTTTATTCCATCACAGGTTTAGAAACTTTATGGAACGATAAGACAGGGCAGTTGATGATGACATTGATGTGACACCATTCCACGTATAAAAAAGTGAATGGTGTGATGAAAGTGATAGAAAAGGACATAGAAATGATCAAAATGAAAAGTGGGCCGGGTCGGCCTGTAGGGGACCGATTGCCATTTAATAATTTCATTGATGTTTCAATTCCGATTTTCTAAAAGATTCTCGTTAACATATTCAACCTTCCACTCACTTTTATTTCTGAAAACTACTTTACCACTTTGCCTTTTCTAATCATTTCAATACCATCTTTCCGTTCTAACTATAAATAAATTTAAAATAATATTAGATATAATTTTAAAATATGTAAATTATTTATATTTTTTTTTTAAAAATAAGATTATTTTTGTTAAACAAAATGTGAAAAATTTACCCATTCTAAAATTATAAATATCATTTTTCATAAATTTATCAATATGCTTTGTTATGGACATAACAACCATAATATAGAAGTCCACCACTTCAATACATAACAAAATATTACTATTTTTATTTTATTTTTATAAACATAATGAGTCTTACAATAAGTGATATTTTATACAGTTAATTTTTAAGGTCTTGAGGCCCAAGAGGCCAAATTGAGCCCGGCCCAAAGCAGAAAGCTATTTACTCGGCCCACTAGGAGGCTCATCTGTACATGACATGTAGGAAGGATGAGACTCGTCGATTTAAAGACCTCTCGGGGAGTGTCCAGTGTTGCCGGATAGTCGGATATGCCGTACTTTGATTTTGATGAGATTAGGAACCATTTGCTGTTATCGGCATTACTCATTATTAGGAAGCGCATTCTCGTTTATCAATTTTAAGGTTAGAGTGACACGTTGTCGCTTCCGCTTTAATAATGAATGATATGGAGTCACGAAGTTCCCACCCGCACAACATGCATAATAAACGAGGAACCGTTGATCTACTAACAAATAAAGCATGAACGGACTAGAAGGAATGCAGACTGAAAGAAGGAGATTGGAAAACCACACCACCTCAATGGTTCTGCCACCCGGACAACACGTCACATTAATGACGTCGTCCCAGAGCCACGCTGCATTTAAAGATTCTAACAAAAAAAAAACAGTACAGAGAGTGCGAACTTCATGAAAAAAGGCACAATCTGCTCCTTAGCCTTGTAGTATAAATAGCAAATCACAGATATAAGAATATCTCTCTAATCTATAAATTCTCTTATTTATTTACTACACTCCAAAAATATTTACTAACTTTAGCATCGGAGGTTCGAAAACCTGAATTGTCGGAATTTGGTCCACATGTGTGTGAAACACAACGTTAACAGTGATGCCATCTTTGGGATCGTAATAGATCTTGAATATCTTTCTCATGCCTGAGACAACCCATTCCGAACAACTTAAGAGAAATATGAGAGACTCCATGGAAGCAAGGTTGAAAATCATGGAAGAGTGGGTGACGAAACTAATTGGCGAAGTGGAAACACTCTGCAAAGAGAACACAAAACTCAAAAAACCCCAATGGGAGCAAGATGGCAGGGCAAGATCCAGCGACACTGAGCACATGGGATCCCGAAACACACAAGCGGGACTTAAGTAGGGAGATGAGCAGAAAAACATACAGGACGAGCTCCGCATCCCCAAAGGGAAGTATGAGAAAATAATAAGGAAAGTGGGCACGTCGTCAAAGGTAGACCAGTTGCTCACAAGCACGGGTCTACCCTATACTGGAGAAGTAATGACGGTTCCTTTGCCACCAAAATTTAGAGTTCCTGCCATAGAGATGTATGATGGAGGAAGGGGCCTCCTTGAGCACTTGAAAACTTTTAGGGTTCACATGACGCTGCATGGCTTCCTCGGCAAAATAGCTTGCAGGGTGTTTCCGTTGATCCTGAAAGGGTCAATACGTGTATGATTTAGGTCACTAGCACCTAAATCGATGGACGACTTCGGCGAGCTAGCCAGACTGTTCCTAACCCAGTTCATGTCTAGTCGGAGCGGCATCAGGTTGCTTATGTCCTCACTATCAAATAAATGGAGGACGAAAGCCTGAAGTCTTACTTGGCCTGATTCAACAAAGAGCGCATGACCACCGACGACCAAGACGAGAAGATAACCTTGGAGGCTGGGGGGCATCTGGCCACGCTCCCAGTTTATGGTAGAGCTAGACAGATGGACTCCCGCGGCATTACGAGAATTCATGGACAAGGCCGACAACTTCATCAATGCGGAAGACACTCTCCAAGCGTTGACAAAGCCACGAAAGAAGGAAATAAACCGTGTGGAGAGGAAATAGAAGACCCAACCAAGGCCAAGCTCCATGGGAAATGGGAGAAGGGCTCTCAGGAGAAGCGGTGGGAGGAAGTCCCGAGAAAGGGACCCAGACCACGGTACGACTGGCCCATGTTCACCATTCAAAATGAGGACGATTGGGGAACATTGCGCCTCTACTGCACATTGAGAATGAGAGAATGAGAAGATCGAGAGAAAGAAGTCAGGACCCAAGTGACCAGCACAGACTGGCGAACAGCCCTCAAGGACTGGCAATAAGAGGGCCACCACCAGGTCGCCCTTATTCGCCACCAAGGCAGCAACCCCTTGGGAAAATTCAAACCATAGCTGGAGGGTTCGCAGGCGGGGGCATCACCTCGTCGAGCAAGAAAGCACATGCCAGGCAGGCATGATACTATGAGGTATCCTCGGTTGAGTATCATCCCACCAAACAAAGAAGGGGTGACCTTACTCCTGTAATCTCGTTCACGGAGGCCGAAAAAGAAGGGGTCCTGTACCCATACGACGACACCCTAGTGGTCACGATGCTTGTCGCCATCTTTACCATCCACAGAATCCTCATTGACAACGAGAGCTCCACGGATATCCTATTCTAGGAGGCCTTCGTCAAGATGGGTATTGAGGCCTCCCGGCTAAAGCCCACCCCTATGGCTTTAAAAGGTTTCTCCGAAAGCATTGTCTTGCCAGCGCCCTATCTGTCCTGGTGGGGAGTGTCCCCTGCACGGCCTCTGCTATGGTTGTCTTTCTGGTGGTGAAAACTCTATCAGCATACAACGTCATCATCAGGAGGACTACCCTCAACAGCTTAAAGGCCGTCACGTCGGCCTACCAACTCAAAATAAAGTTTCCAACTCCCTAGGGAGTAGGGGAAGTCTGTGGTGAGTAGGTATCGGTGAGAGAATGCTACGTCTAGGAGCTGAAGCAGAAAGATGAAGGGCCCGCCTTGAATGACAACAATAGAACAAGGTAGGCCGGACACCATTAAAGAAATTACGGTAGGCCGGACGCCATTAAAGAAACTACGGTACCCCTCCAACTACACCTCGCCCTGCCAGTTTTGTGTGGGGAAAGGATGGTGCACGGTTTTGGAGAGAATGGTGGACGACAACCTCCCCAAAGCAGGATTCTGTATCCCTTAATTTTGTAACATCTCTTCACATAGCTTGTACTTTTCTTTTTATTTAAAAAGACGTGACCTTTCAGGAATATGCAGAACACCTACTCCACGATTTCATATTACCAATAAGGCGCCAACAATAAAATAAGCGGCCAACAAAATCTGCGGCAACAAGATCATCAACAAATTACCTCCCCGCAAGGCACCATAGGCAGAGGTAGGCCTAAGGGTTGTCTTATCCCTCCCACGACGAAGTGCGAGTTAGCCTTTGGCGGCCCAAAAATGAAAATGTACCTTCTTTGCTGATGTCAACATGCGGGTGCGGGTCTAGTCACAAACTGTTCAAAAAAATTACCTCCTTGCAGAATATTATAGGGAAATGTCGGTCTAAAGGTGGCCTTATCCCTCCCGTGAAGGAGAGCAGGATCGGTCTCACGGCCCCCGAAATAAACTATCCCAACCTCCACCACAACGAAGAGTGAGATCAGCACCAGCCTGACCTAACACTTACATTTCCTGTGATATCAATGAGCGGGAACGGGTCCAGTAATAGACTGTCCGAACAACTTATCTCCCTATGGGACTCAACAGAGAAATGTCGGCCTAAAGGCGACCCTATCCCTCCAGCAGAAGAGAGCGGGTCTTACCTTCAACGTGGCCCAAAGAACTTACCCCGTCTCCTATCACTGTGAAGAGCGGTCAGCTGTCCAAACTTACCTCACTGCGAGATACCACAAGAAAATGTAGGCCTTAGGGTTGCCTTGTCTCTCCAGCGACGGAGTGCGGGTTAGTCTTCAACTACCCAAAATCAGAAAATGTACATTCCTTGTAAGTGTCAACAGGCAGGAGCGAGTACAATAACAAACTGCCCGAATAACTTACCTCCCCGAAGAATATAAGGAGAAAGGTCGGCCTAAGGGAGGCTTTATCCCCCCGCGGAGGAGAGTGAGATTGGCCCTTGCGAAAACTTGAAAACTTATCCCGACCTCCACTATGAGTGAAGAGTGGGTCTAGCACCAGTTTGGCTCAAAATGTTACATTTTCCCGTGATATCAACGAGTAGGAGCGGGTCTAGTAACAGACTCTCCGAACGACTTACCTCCCTGCAGAACTCAATAGGGAAAGACCGGTCTAAAGGCGACCTTATCACTCCCGCAGAAGAGCGAGTCCTGCCCTCAAGGTGGCCTAAAGAACTTACCCCGACTCCTATAATGGCGAAAGAGTGGATTGCCCCAATTGTAATCAAAAGAAATTACCTCCTTGGGGAACCAAAAGGGACTAGCTAATTTGAGGTAGCCTAACCTCTCCCTAATGGAGTGGGGTTTTAGTTTTATGACTACCCGAAATAAGAAAATTCTACATAAAAGAAGCAAAGTATCACAAAAAGGCTGCACAAGCATCAACAAGCAAGAAACAGATCGAGGTTATAAACTATCCAAATACCAAGACAAAAGATGCAAGCAAGAGCAACATCGGCACATAACAGAAGGAAATAAAAGCAAAAAAAAATAATAATAAAGGGAGAGAAAAAGTATGAAAAGAAATACAGCAAGTGAATGCAGAAAAAAATATAGAAAGGAAAATACGAAAACAGTACAACCGGATACACAGAACCATTTTATTAATTATGCAAGACTACAAGGAACAAATTACATCATGGAGTCGCAAAACTAGAAGGAACAAATTACATCATGAAGTCGCAAAACTACAAGAAACAAATTACAACATAAGGCCGTAGGACTACAAGGAACAAGTTACTCCATAAAAGCCAGGGAACCTAGACCGTAAAATGGCCAGGGATACTCCAAATGAGCCAGAAGACCTCACTGTTCTCAGACCCATCTGAAATGGGACAAGTAGTTCTTGAAGCAACGATGAAGATAACGCCAAGAATCTATTAATTTCGGAGTTAATTTCAACGTTAAGAACCACTTACTGGACAAAAGCCCTTCTCCATTGCAACCAAGCAGGTAGGGAGTTTGGTGTAGGCAATGAGTGAGGAGAAGAGTTTTGAAGTCAAAACCCATAAGAAAAGGGCGAGAACAAGTGAGGCACAATAAGCAAAATGGCAAGAACGAGAACAAAGGGTCTTGGACCCAAACAACAAAGGATTGGCGATTCCACCCTCAGACCCTCCAGCAGTGGCATGAGCGCCACCAAAGGACTTGTCGCCCATTAGGATGTAAAGGATCCATCAGAACCATGAAAGATAGAAGAAAATACAAAGGAACTCTGGAATGAAAGAATAGGAGAACAAAGGAATTGGGAACTCAGGCAGTAAAGCAAGAGTAACAGAACAGAAGAAAAAGACAGAAGTGAGTATAATGAAATTTCTAACGGGGAGAAGGGCCAGCGAGGACGCTTGGCCTGCTAAGGCGTCATAACACCACAAATCACCATGAGGCGCCATGCGTCCCCCCTAGAGAACCAGAATCCCTTGATTATTGCAAATGTTGCAAAGCATATCTACTGATATGATGTTCATAATTAATGACAGTAAAGAAAGAAGCCATAACATAGAAATCGAATGGACGTCATTTAATGCGGAAACATAACTGACGCTGAGTTGCCACGTACGTAAAATGCAAACGGTCATTCAACATACGACTTGGCAAGCCGGGAACTTGATATGGCATAAATGAAGGAGTTAAGAAGAATTCTTCCCGGATACATCCAGAAAGAATTAGCGGGATAATTATAAGGGATTTATTTCCATTACTCAGAACCCGTTGGGTTTTTAACCATTACCCGGCTCGAGGGTGCTGAATAGTCAACAAAATAGGTTAGCCTAACAATTCGCAGCCGCTTTCATAACCCAGAAATTTGCACAAAAATAATAGAAGTGGAAATAAAAGAGTAAGGAAGGAAGGAAAAAATCAAACAATAGCGGGAAAAAAATCAGTCGCAACAGTTAAACGCTCTATTTTGTCTTCTTAAAAACTTGTGTGAATTTTGTTTTACTAACGCAATTATTTTCTGTGGAGCGAAAATCGACTAGTTTCAATCAGCAAAGTCAACTCCACTAAACGGGAACTCCATCAACAACTTACTTCCTAGCGAGGCAAAAATGGAAAGGTAGGTCTAAAATATTGTCTTATCTCTCTCGTGAAAGAGTGCAGGTCGGCCCTTGGCCACCTGGAGATAAAATCTTCATCAGTGAAACCTCCACCAACGAAATCTTTAACAACAAAATCTCCATCTGAGGAATCTTCACCAACAGAAACTAACACTCAGACTATGCAGGAAAAATAACGGAAAGAAAAGAAAAAAGAAAAAAGAAACGAAGGAAGCTAGCGGGGTGGGCCGAGAAACTTCAAAAGCTAAGCAGCTGGTGGGGTCGAAAAGGTCAGACCAGATGCTAGCGGGGTAAGCTGGGAAAACTTCGAAGGTACGGCTAGACACGACCGCCCAAATAAAGATTAAAACGGTGGTCGTACTCCGAGAACAACTATCCATAGAGGATAAGCAAGCACAGCATGACTGACCAGCGGGGTAGGTAGGAGCTCTATGGACCCCTTTACCACAGTTCCCTAGGTCGGCCACACAAAAACAAAAGAAGAAAGGAAAAGGAGGTAAAGACGAGCCATGATGAACAAGATATGTACACTAGTCAGTGCGCATGTATATACAAATTGCTGAGCAATAAAATGCGGATACATGTATAAAAAAGAAAAAAACAAAAAGAAGGGGGTATAGCGAAACAAATAAAATCTAAGTCTCAACGCCATGAGCATCGGTCTCTGCGGCAACAAGAGTAAGGTTGGCCGACTCAGCGGTAGCGGGAACAAGGTCGGCCTATTCCACTAACACCGGCTCTACGGTAGCGGGAACGAGGTCGGCCAGCTCCACTAATGTCGGCACAGGCAAGCGGGACTAGGGAAAGCATTCGGCATCTCTTTCTTTCCCAGTTCACGGTTGGCTTCAAAGGATGCCTCATCGGTGGGAATTTTGGCAAGAGTGAGCTGTTGAATGTACTTGGTGAAAGAACTTAAACGCAGCTCTGGACTCTCCAGAAGGAATGCCCGCATTGATCTATGAGCTTCAACGATCCCACATCCTCACGCCTTGTTGCAAAACTTCGGGAACCACCTTAGCTGTCCTTGTAAGGAGAGAGAGGCACCCTGAAGACTTTGGTTCAGCTGCTCCAATTGTTCCCTCTCCTCCCGTGTTTGGGATAAGTCGCCTTGGAGACTTGGTTCAGCTGCTCCAATCAGTCCCTCTCTTCCCGTGCTCGAGATAACTCACCTTGGAGACTTTAATTGAGCCGCTCCAGTCGAGATCTCTCCTTTTCGCATTTCTGCTTGTGCTTCCTCTGGCGTCTCTCAAACTTCTTCACTCTCTTGCGCACACTCGATAGGTCGAGTCTCGTCCTCTCGAGTTCACGCTTCAACTTTTCTCTTTCCTCCAAGCTTTCCTGAAAGACTGCCTTGTGATCATCCACAATGGAGGGCGCAAGATGAGAGGTGCCTTGGCGACATAAAGAAATGGCTAAGAAAAAGGAAAAAAGAAGAAAGTAAAGGGCGAGAAAGAAGCTGTCAAACCTTGTGAAAAAAGCCAGATAAGTACTCAACAACCCGACCAATGGCTTCCTCTAGGCTTCCCTCCAGGGCAAGCTGAAACAGAAAAGGAAGGGCCTTTGCAAGGCCTGTAGACTCAGGTGGGTCACCGATCGCAACATCCAGAAGAAAGTCATCCCCCGCTGGACATTCGACCTGGGCGAGGGTTTCGTCACTTAGACCCTCACTAGCTACATCACCTACGGAACCAACACCTTCAGAGAACTCCACCTGGATGGGTAGGTCGATGACTGGGCTCCTTGAACTCCCCCTCTCAGGGAATATGGCCTGGACAGAAGAATCCACAGCAGGACTCTTCGAGATCCCAAGGATGGCAATGTTTGGGGGAGACTTACTTCCTGTATGATCTCCTGCCTCTGCGCGGTTGCTAGAAGTAACCTCTACCCCTTCATTAGCCACCTCAAGAGAATAACTCTCGACAACCGAGCAGGATGAAGAGGGAAGGGAGATCCATGAAGAAGAATGTTGTCTCTCATTAGGAGTAGTAGATTCAAAAATGCTTTGAAGGAAGGCGTCCATCCCGACCTCGCCCTCGGACGCCTCAATAGTGACCACCAGTAGCTGCACCACGGGAAAATTGCTCCCCCGCCGTAACCGGTGCTAGGACCGCCATTGTAAGGGGATCTTGTCTCCAAAGCAGCCGATCCTCGCATTAAAGGGTCCTATACCCCGGGAAGAGGCCCATCATCGGCCTGAACACTCTCCCGACGAGCTTTCTTCCCCTTATCCTGCAAAGGAAGGTCTAAGGAACACTTCTGGAGCGCGCAACTTGGGGTCGCGTAACAATCGGCCTGTCATAAGAAGGAAGGTGTCCCAAGGGAGGCAGAGAGCTCCTCAGACTCTCCTAAGAAATGAGAACCTCAGAAAAAACACTGTCGTGATGGTTTTGCACCCTTTTTCGCACAATTGCAAGACGTATCACTTCATAAGGAGTGGCTGTCGGACGCACAACCTTATATTCCGAAATTTCCCTCCAATCTATCCTTATGAGAAACTCCTAGCGATTCACCTATCCCACCAGAAACTCCCATCAGCAACCAAATACAAAGAAAAACTTGGGAGACTAGTCCTTCACCTTGTTGTATCGCAGCTCCAATGTGACTAAAGCATGAGATACCTTGAAGCTGCATACATTCCTCTTTAGGTGTAGCACCCTATGGGCATGAAGAAACTCACGGCTAATAAGCTCTACGTCGTCCGAAAAGGATTCCAACAAAGCCCATCGCCAAATAATGCTACAGCAAATCAATAATCTCCGAGCATTTGGATGAAGTTGGGAAGGGGCCAAGTTGAGGCGGTCTAGAAGATCACGAATAAGGCAGGGGAATAGCAATCTCAAGCCGCATGAAAACATGGAAGGGTATATGGCTACCTTACTGGAATGGCCCTTTGCATCGACGGCGTCCTGCTCAAAGCCAGGAACTTCGAAGGAAACGGACTCTGGTACTTGGAAGGTAAGAGCTAAGGAGGTCAGCGTTGATTTGTTGGTACTCGAGTGCCATCCGCTACCCAAAACAATGACCCAGTGTCGGCACAGCCCTCGCCGGACATGTTAGGATGAACAGATTTTTTAGAAACCATCACCACCAGAACACGAAGTAGCAAAGAAGACTGGTTGAAGAGAAGAAAAATCAAAGGAACTAGAATGGCAGGACAATCACAGCGTAGTGGACGAAAATCAGGTCTCACTCCCACTTTTTATAAAAGAAGGTGATGGTTAGACTCCCATGAATCATAGCGACGAGGACACTCGCCGTTTCGATTTTAGAGAATGTGGTTTACAAAACGACACCGACGTGAACACCTACACCTCTTCATTAATGAGGTTGAAAAGATGTTATGAAATGGTGAGTCCATCACGGAAGACAGGAACGTCACCAGAAATGCCAACCAACAAAAGCCTCTCAGACCTTAGAAAACCTAAGTAAGGTCTCGGCCTTTGTAAGAAGGCGGGATCAAATCATGATAAATTCCCACTGTACTTGTCCGGTGAGAATTAGCAGGGTAACTATAAGGAATTTTCCCCTCGAGGCCCAAGAGGCCCAATTGAACCCGGCCAGGAGTAGAAAGCCATTTACTCAGCCCACTAGGAGGCTCCTTTATACATGACTTGTAGGAAGGATGTTGCTGCAGAAGATGAGACTCGTCGATTTGAGAACCCCTCGAGGAGTGTCCAGTCCTCAAGTTGCCACCCGCACAACAGGCATAATAAACGGGGAACCGTTGATCTACTGACAAATAAGGCATGAACGAACCAAAAAGAAGGCAAACTGAAAGAAGGAGGTTGGAGAACCACACTGCATTAATGGTTCTGCCACCCAGACAACAGGTCACATTAGCAGAGCCACACCGCATTTAAAGATTCTGACAAATGGAACAATACGGGGAACGCGGACTTCATGAAAGAATGTATGGTCTACATCTCAGCCCTGTAGTATAAATAGCATATCCCAAGTACAAGAATATATCTCTGGTCCCTAGACTCTCTTATTTATTTACTACACTCCAAGAATATTTATTAAATTTGGCATCAGACGTTCCCCGGCCCCAAGGCCACCCTCTCAAGGATGCAGTATTTTCTACGTTGTGCAGGACCCGTTTTCGAAAACCTAAGTTGTCAGAATTTAGCCCAAAGGTTTGCGAAACACAACGTTAACAAGTACAACTTTATAAGTATATAACCAAAATAAAAACGTGTAATGCTGCTGACATAATAAACTGTTGAAAAACTATATATTATGTTATATAATAATATGAATATGGATAAAAGTCATAGTTTTCTTTAATTTGAAAAATAAGATACATGTTTTAACAAAAATAAGATATTTTACATTCATAGTCTCTCGTTAGACACCGACCAATATTACAGATTTGGATTTCTTATAGTTTAAACTTTAACATCTAGACTAAGATAAATATAGACATGTAAATAAGACCTACAATATTTATGACTACCCAAGTGAGTGTTATATGGCACGAGAAGTGGACCCAAAAAATTGCACTTCAATAGTTTTTTTTTTTTTAATTATTATTGGCACCAGATGTCTGAAAACAAAGTTTCGACTAATCTTAAAGCACATGTCCTTGATAAAGAATTTATCGCAAACGCATTTCGGATAATTCAACAAAAATTCCTTAATCCGATGAATCCTAAAAATTATTTGTAGCCAGATTTTCGAACCTTTAACTTGAAAGAAAGCATGTCACCAACACAAGCACTCTTACCATTTGTGTCAACCCATAGAGATTTAAAAAAATTATAAATAATATAGAGTTTCTCTCAAGTCTCATGCCTTATAATTCCAATAAAAATTCTAGAAACTTTAGTATCCTTTTTCTATTTGGGCCATATAAGACTCAATGTATAACAAGAGTAGGCCTTAAAAGAAAGGTCCAAAATATGCATTAAGCCTGACGAGCAACGTATGCACAGTGCTTCCCCCTCCCAAAACCCTAAAATTCATTTCATTTCCTAATACTATATCCAAATACTATATTTGTGACTTGAGAGCACACTTCAAAAGAGATGAAAATAGTTTTAAAAAAAAAAAAAGAAAAAAAAAAAAGAGATGAAAATCGTTCATTTCACAGTTCATTCCTGTCGAAATGGCTTGTCGTTTCGATTGCCACGACACTATATTGCTCTAACACTCTCTACAAATGCGACGTCAAGTATTTTTTATGTATTCTAATTGGAAAATTTTATACACTAGAACACTATCTCATTTTCATCTATTATATAAGATGTGTCATATTTATTACTATTAGATAATTCTTACATCTTATATTATGGGATGAGAGTATGGTATAATATTACTCATTCCAATTACTGTATCGGTATATTGCTTGCTACTGTTTCTTTTTCTTTTGGGTGTAGAATTTTATAAATTAGTGTTATGTGTTAACGAGGAAACTGGAAAGTCGTAGCTTTTCGTGATGGGTTATGGTGTTCCAAGGTGTATGATAATTGGTTCTAAGTTTTGCCGTTTCTATTAGATTGCTTTCTAGCTTTTCGTGATGAGGTTACGTTGTTACGAGGTTTACCCTTGTTGGTTATATTCTGTGGTCCTCGAGTTTTCTTGGTACAACCTTTGAGCTTCTCAGTTTGTTATTTTGGTGTCTTGGACCGTTTGAACTGGTGGTGGGATTGATTATAGTAAGCAATAAAATTCATTTGATTTGAGTCGTTGATGTAACGTACTAATAGAATGTCCTAACTACATAGTTTATATTTTAAAAAGACTAATCAATTATACAATTAGAACTCTATTGAAACATTATAAAGAGTAATAACTTCTCCCTCACAAGTAATGTAGAATCTCATACACCACCTACCCTTATCATTATTATATGGGTTATCACAATCATTAGTAATGCTCTAATAAAAGGCCTAAACTACATGGTCTATATTTCAAAAAAATTAATCATTGATACAATTGAAACCAAATTGGAATATTATGAAAAACAAAAATTTATCATTTTCAAGCAATGTGAGATCTCATACACCACCTACTCTTATCCTTATCATATGGAGTATCACAATCTATCTCCCTTAAAAATTCTTAACGTCCTAGTCGAGCCTGTCCGTTGTAAGTGGCACAGCTCAAGTGCTACATTTCTAATCGGGATAGACTTTAATAGAATTGGAAGGCCTAGTCAATGAAAGGCCAAAATCATATGGCCTATTTTTTAAAAGGACTAGTTAATGATACAATTAGAACCCAATTTGAATATTATAAAGAGCAAGAACTTATCATTCTCAAACAATGTGTGATCTCATATATCACTTATCCTTATTCTTATCATATTGTTACACGACATCGGTATATCTACAAGGATGGACTGAAATCTTTGTAGGCTTTGGTTTGGGGCAATAAAGAATTAGAGGGTTGGGCTCAATGGCTTCAATGGGCTTGTATAGCTAATGTCTTTTGCTTAGTTTTATTGGGCTAGGTTTGTGTTAGTTAAGCCCAATTGCTTATATTCTCACTTATGTTTAATTGTAGTTTGTTTGAACTTAAAGGGCCCATAGCCTTTTATTGGCTTTCTATAAGGTTTTCATGGGAGTATATATACACTCAGTTGGATAGGGTAAGAAATTAATCTAGAATGATAAAGAAATTTCTGTCTTTTTTTCATTATCTCTCATTTTTTTGGAGGAGCTCCCTCGAAGAGACTCGAGAGCAAATCAATGTTATCTTATTTTAATTATTATGGTGTGTTACACATATGGGTTATCATAGTTGATGAGTTTGAGCAATGGATTTTCAGGGACTTTTCTAGGGGCATTACTCGATTTGGATTCAAGAATCACTCCAACTCATCTTATTTTATTTTATCTCATCATTACAATTTTTCTAAATTTTTATACAAAATATAATAAATATTCAATTTTTTCAAATACTAAAATAATAATAATATTAAAAAATAATATTCTAACAATATTTTATTCAAATTTTAACTTTTATCTAAAATTATTTCATCTCATCTCACTATCCAAATCTCACCTCAAGCCGATACTTTTTTTGAGAAGCTTAATAGACTTGGAAAGGGTCGCGACAGATTGAACTGTAGAGTGACAGAAGGAAGTAATTCTCATATATTGGATGAGAGCTTCAACACATTATCTGATGGGATGGATGGGAAGTTGAAGAAGGCAGCCACATATTTTCAGTTCGATGAGGATGAAATAACAAAAGATGATTATAAGTTTAGACCAGATATGAATTTTAAAGAGGGAATGACTGATGAAATCAAGGTATTCTAGCATGCCCAGCCGTGGCCTCTGTTATTTAACCAGTCCGTTTTTCCGTATGGTTTGACATTAGTTGGAAAAGATAAAGCATACTTTTGATCGGATACTGTTTGTTCAGAGTGTATATTGTATTCTATGAAGTCATGTGGAGGAATAATTCCATATTATTTGTAGACAAGGTCTTAGACATGTTTATAAAGAATAAGCAATCATCTCTTGTAAAAATCGATTTTATGAGATGAGATAGGCCCATAAATTTCTTCATAATATCAGAGTCTGTCACAGGACAAATAGGGGCCACACTACTTACTCCATGAAAAGGATTAGGAAAAATACTAGCATTTACATGAAGAAGAGTGTTGAGGAATAATCTCACATTATCAGTAAACAAGGTCTTTGGCATGTTTATAAAGAATGAACAATTCTTTCTTGTAACACCGATTTTATGAGATGAGTTAAACTTATGATTTTCTTCAAAACATAAGTTCGAATTAGGATTTATGAACCGCATATCTTTTTGGTTCACTTGTTTTTCTTTATTTTTTTAAGTGCTTTTGGATGATTAATTGAGAGGTTAGGACATCAAATTCTGTTGTTATTTATTTAATTTTTTTTGTTTTGCAATGATAATTCTCTGAAATATATAACAGGGCATCACCGTAGGGAATTTTCTATAATTTCCTTTGCTATATGCTATAAAATATGACAATTGCATTCCTTGTTTTGATAAGTACAAATGCATTCGGCGTATTTGTTTTTAGTTTCAGTTTACAGTGTTGCTATACTGGTTTTCTCTGTATTTATCCCTCTTAGATTTGTCTCTCTTTTAAGCACTGCATGGATTTGTGCAGGATCTTGATCTTAGAAAGCCAGGAGTATGGAAACCTGCCAAAAGGCCTGAGTTTCAAGTTACTACTGAGGAAGTTCTAAGAAAAGCTGATATTAGGGTGAGCTTTTCTGGATTTAATAAATTGCATCTGCTACGATGTGATTGCATTATATAAAATTCATGTTTTTTCTAACGCAATCGTGGAAGTTGGATGACTATTGCTTTACACTGCTAGGTCTAATTTTTGTAGAGCAAAGTTACACCCTCCACAATCTTTACACACCATATATTTTTTAAATTTTTAAATTTTTTAATTTTTTTTTAAATTTTTTTTTGAATTTATTCTTTTTAAACTACTTTAATTTTTCTATTTATTATTCATACATTAAATATTTGATAAAAGAAAAAAATAATAAAAATTAAAAAAATGTGTGGTGTGTGGAGGTTGTGTGAATAGTAAGAGATTGTGTAAATTTTTTCATTTTTGTATGATCAGTAAAACAAGTATTTTATTGATGATATGAATAAGAATAGCCCCACGGATAGGTCTAATCGGATTCCATGCTCATCTTACTTGTCGAAAAGAGAATAACTACGTTCCATACTTACCGATAGGGGTGTGCATTTCACCCGAGCACCTGCTGGACCAGATTAGATTGACCCGACCCTACCTGTATTTTATCGGGCATTATTTGAGCGGGTTGGAGACCCGACTAAACAACGGGTTTATTAATGGGTGTCAACCCGTCCGACAATGTAAAACCATACTGATCCTCAAAGCCTAATCAACCAGTAGCCGCCCACTCAGTCTCAGCCCACACGCAGGCTCACCAAACAAAAGATTTGCAAGACAAAAATTAGAGATGAATTGGGAGAAAAAAAAGAAATTAATTAGAGAGACCGAGAACTCCAGCACCACACACAGCCCACATTGAGATTTAAAAAAAAAAAATTGCAAGAGACTAAAATTGTCTTCACCGTACCTCAAATGGTGTAACAACCCCCCAATACCAAAACCCGGAGAGTAGCCGCCCACAGTTGCTGAGCTTTCCCGTCTAGAAGTCCTTAAACGCGAACTAAAGCACAGCATTAGAGCCCATCCGAAGCGCATACTTAAGGGTCAGGTGAGTGGCGATTGCACCTCCATCGGGATTGCAAAACCGTCACAATTGAAATCTCCGTCAAGATTGTCACTCTGGGAATGCTCCCCGCGCTTGCATTCTTCCTCTATTGGCACAGTGCCGAAACCCCGGCGAATCTTCCACAAAGCTCATAGGAGGACGCATTGGAATGCCTCTCCTTTAGTCCCAAGACCACTTCTCTGTCTTTCGTTTGTAAATGAGTTCTATTTTCATTTCTGGAAGCATGAAAACGATCATGTTTTTAAAGGTCGGGTCATACGGGTTCAACCCGATTTTATTTTGTTCGGGTCGAGTCGGTTCGGATCGCACTCTTCCATGAGGTCTATCAGGTCGAATCGATCCCAGACCGGATTTTATGAGGGCGGGTTACAAGCCTACTTACCAATGATATTGATCAATATCTAAATAATAGTGACGAATTTCTGATTTTTGGGTTTCCCATGTTTGATTATGTAGGAAACCCTTAGGGGTTGGCTCAAGTGGTAAAAGCCTTGGGCTTGAGGGTATACTCCCCCAGGTCTAAGGTTCAAATTCCCTTGGATTCAAACAATTTATAGGGACCATCAGACTAAGAGATTTTCTCCTTGAATTAACCGATGTATATTTGTGGAAAACTCATTGCTGAGGGCTTGTATACCTCCGAGATTAGTGGGGATGCTGTTCCCAGATACTTTGTGCCAATAAAAAAAAAATCATGTAAGAGTTATTCACTAGCAACGATGATCACTGAATTGGAGTGATAGACTGAGTCATGAATTTACCGATGCAAATCTATCTGATAGCATCCAATTTTTCCATTGTCGGCTAACTTTTCTGTAACAGTTATAATTTTCATTGCCACTTTTATTTTATCAAATTATAGTGTATACTTCTGTCTTTCGAATGTTTAATTAAGCTATGTCTAGCCATTGTGTTCTTTGTTATGCAGAATGTCAGATTCCTTGCAAACTTCATTACAGAGGTTGGAATTATTATCAAGAGAATCGAAGCAAGGTAATATTGAAAGCAAGTACAAGTATTGTAAACTTCACGTAGCTTTAAATATCTAGTTTGGTTGGGCTTTTCTTGACAAGTGAGAAATTTCCTTTTATTTTCGTTGTTTCATTTTGCAGACTGGTGTTAGTTCCAAGGCCCACATCAGGAAGGTTGCTAGGCAGATCAAAACAGCTCGAGCTTTTGGTTTAATGATATCATATCATATCATCTTATTTAATTATTATAAAATTTTACAATTTATTTTTTCTTATCTAATCATTATAATTTTTTTAAATTCTCACATAAAATAAAATAAATAATTTAACTTTTTTAAATCTCAAAACACAAATAATATTAAAAAATATATTCTAACAATATTTTATTCAATTTTTAACTTTTATACTAATTCATCCCATCTTATCTACAAAAATAAACGAAGAATTTTCTCACTAAAATATGCACTGAAAAGTGCTCTAGAATATATGTAGATTTGAATATCTACAGATCCTAACCAATAGGATCCCTTAAATAAACAATTTAAAAATTAATTCCAATTACAGTAGGATTATGTTGATGGAACAAATCTAATAGGAGTTTGATCTATAGTAAGATTCTGCTGACGGGAACGTGCAAGACAGTACTAAAATCTTAGATAGTATTATTTTCAACCAAACCAAGCTACAATTTTTTCGTTTAATAATATACCACTGTGATTCACAATATAGGCATGCAGTACGTGCATGAATTTTTATGGCAATAATATTTTACCAATTTAAAATGCACTCCTTTACCTATACCTACATAGTATATATGTATATTCAAATTTTAAAAAGTGTTAGATTTGGCAACCTTTTAGTTTGTACCGTTAGAAAGGAAAATGATAGTATGCCTACCAAATATGTCCCGCCATTAAATATGCCTATTTATATTTTTTTTTATTATTTTTTTTAAACGGTTAAGGAAGTGACTATTAGTTAATATATATTTTTTATTTTTTAAATAATTACGGATGTTTAAAAAATTCTTTAAAAAAAAAAATTTGTACTAACATGCACATTTGGTAGACACCCAGCATTGTCCATCTAGAAATAATGGTTGAGATTTATCAAAATCTTCTTCATCGAGTACGTTAAAAATTCTAAAACATCTTGGTAAGCTGACAAGTCTTGTCCATTGTGCTGGGAAATTTTCCATGGGGTTTCACAGTTTTTAGCCGTTCTACCTTGGGTCCCGCCTGTTAATTAAATAATTACCAATTAAATTTATCATTTTAAGGACAGGTTATTAAAGAAAATCTATCATTAATTAGTCAATATCACAGCCCATCTGATCAAGTTAGGTAACGAAATCCATATAGGAAAAATACGTCCACAAAAATCCATTTGAAACCAAATGACCTAACGCTCAAAACAAGGAATTAGAGATTTCCCGTGATTTAACAGACCTACTCCTAAAATGCGTTGGCAATAGATACGAAAACAGCACATGACCCTTTTTTCAAATTTTCATCAAATCTAGAGAAGGAAATAGAAACCAAATAGAACTTTATTTGCAAACTTGCTTATTGACACATCTTTTTGGATTCCGCACCGGATTTCTAAAACAAAGTCTCGATTAATTCTAGAGATGCATAGACTCTCGACAAGAAATTTTCTGCAACTGCACCTCAAGTAATTTAAGAAAAAATTCCTCAAATCCGATTGTCCCTAAAAATTATGCACCCAAAAGAGTTGCAACCTTATACCTCAAGACTTCCAAACGTAATGCTTAGAAGACTTCCACACGTAAGATGTGTCAATAAACCCCGAGGGTTACGGACAGCTGACGAGATAAAAAGAAGTCCGGATTTGAGCATTTGCATATCCTCAAACTTCCTAATCATCCAATATATATAAACAGGGTTGGTCTCCAACGAGGTTTCTGCATTTTTCATGCAGCAGCTTCATAACCCTAATAGAACATTGACTAATTCCACTGGCATTTTACTGGCTAACACTAAAGACTTAGCCAACAACCAGTTTTAAGCTCTAGAAAACAACAAGGACATAAAAGTTTAAAGCCACCACCTCTCACTGTCTGTCTGTTAATTAATTTATAGGTATACTTTTATTTTGTATATTGTCTATGAACATTTTCTTCTCTCTGCATTATTATTATATACATAAGTTAATATCACGTCTTTAACTTCCATTCAAAAATTTATCCATCACTTTTGCCATTCCCTCTTCTCTCTCTCTCTCTCTCTCTCTCTCTCTCTCTCGATGAAGAAGAAGAAGAAGCCACAAGTGTGTCAATCTTTCAAATGACAATTCCATCTTCTTTTCTCGCCATCACCGTCACTCTCATTCTCATATACCCCATATCTCTTTTGCATCCAACTGTCGTTAACGGCCTTGGGTCGGCGTCCACCACTGCTGTCACCTACGGCACTGCCACAGTCTGCGGTATCGTGGCCGCCGAGCCCGCCCAGGGAATCCAATGCTATCAAAACGGCCAAATCATTTCAGTCGAACCAAATACCTCCTTTGAAGCCATCTCAGGTGGCGGCAGCTTCTTCTGCGGCCTCAAGTCCGGTGGCCTCAGCCTCCTCTGCTGGGACACTGCTTCATCCAACTCGAGCTTTAAACCAAAACGTATATATAATAGTGACACGGTCAGATTGACTGATCTAACGGTTGGTGATGATCAGGTTTGTGCCAGAGAGGTCAACTCCGGCATGGCCAAGTGCTGGAGAGGAAATAAGAATGGTGAGTCTAAATTTCCACCACCTTGGGAAGCATTGAGGTTTCAGGCAATCACATCGGGGATTGGGTTTTCATGTGGGATTTTGAAGAACAATAGCAGAGTTTATGTTGGGGCAGTGATTATCTCGGAGACGATATTCAGAAACAGTTTGCCAATTTGTCATTGTTAACCTTAGTTGCTGGAGAGTCCCATGCCTGTGGTTTGACAACAACTGGGAGGGTGGTTTGCAAAGGTAACAACACTTCGGGTCAACTGGATGTTCCTTTTAGCTCTGCTCATAACGAGTTTTCTGGTTTGGCATTGGGAGCAAATTTTAC
This sequence comes from Juglans microcarpa x Juglans regia, assembly GCF_004785595.1. Lineage (NCBI taxonomy): Eukaryota > Viridiplantae > Streptophyta > Magnoliopsida > Fagales > Juglandaceae > Juglans > Juglans microcarpa x Juglans regia. The sequence goes on from NC_054607.1 coordinate 6,220,970, forward strand.
ATGTGCCATTAGGGTAAGAAATGGAATGGTGGATTGTTGGGGAGGAAATAAAAGGTTTGAATTTGGGAGCAATGTGATTGACAATATTTCATTTGAGTCTATTGTTGCGGGTTTGGATTTTGTATGCGGGTTGACATCAAGAAATCTATCCATGATTTGTTGGGGACCAGGGTGGTTTAACATGCCAAGGGTGCTTCCATTGAAAATGATGATTCCGGGTCCGTGTGTTCAGGCTTCTTGCAGCACTTGTGGCATATATCCAGATTCTGAGACTCTGTGTTATGGTTCTGGAAATATATGCAGGTCTTGCCAGATTGAACTTCCAGTTGCAGTGCCAGTGCCACCAGTAGCATCATCTCCAGTTTCTCCACAAACCAAAGCCTGGAACAAGGTTTCATTAGCGTCTGTGATTGTTGGATCAGTTGGATCTTTTGCAGGCATTTGTGCAATTGTCTTTTGCTTTTGGGCTGGTTTATGTGGCCTACTGCTCAAGAATGTTCGGAATTCTTTGCAACCAACAAGTACTGATGCCAATGTTGATACTGCCGCTATGCCTCAGATTGGTTCTAGTGACCCAACTTCGAGATCATATTCTATCAAGCGCGAAGGCTCCTTGAGACCAAAGATGCAGAGAAGTGGATCATCAACATCATCCAAACATGCGGACAAGACCCAGATGTTTTCTTTCTCTGAGCTTTCCACTGCCACCAACAACTTCTCGTTGGAAAACAAAATTGGTGCTGGAAGCTTTGGCAGTGTTTACAAAGGCAGGCTCGTGGATGGACGCGAAGTGGCCATCAAAAGGGGAGAAGCTTCTGTTAAAACAAAGAAATTTCGGGAAAAAGAAATCGCATTTGATTCTGAATTGGCATTGTTATCTCGGCTCCACCACAGGCATTTGGTGGTGTTATTCGGATTCTGTGAAGAAAAGGACGAGAGGCTTTTGGTTTACGAGTATATGAACAATGGCGCTCTGCATGACCATTTGCATTACAAGAACAATGTTGAAAAAAGTAGCAGCATTTTGAATTCTTGGAAAATGAGGATCAAAATAGCATTAGATGCCGCGAGGGGAATCGAGTATCTGCACAATTATGCAATGCCACCAATAATTCATAGAGACATCAAGTCCTCAAACATACTTCTAGATGCAAATTGGGTTGCGAGAGTGTCTGATTTTGGGTTGTCATTGATATTGGAGCCAGAATCTGAACATGAAACCATGTCAAGCAAGGCTGTTGGAACAGTTGGCTACATAGATCCTGAATACTATGTGTTAAACGTCTTGACAGCAAAGAGTGATGTCTATGGTTTTGGGGTGGTCTTGTTTGAGCTTTTGACAGGGAAGAAAGCTGTGTTCAGGAATGATCAAGATAATGGGACAGGTCCAATTAGCCTGGTGGAGCATGCCGGGCCACTAATATTGGCGGGGCAGCTGCAAAAGGTGTTGGATAGAAGGGTTGGGCTGCCTGAAATGAACGAGTCCGAGGCAGTTCAGCTGTTGGCTTACACTGCTAATTGCTGTGTGAAGTTGGAGGGAAAGGAGAGGCCTACCATGAGTGACATTGTTGCCAATTTGGAGAGGGCACTGTCTCTCTGTGAGGACAACCTCGGTAGCATTTCTCCAGCTACATTGTGCATTCATTCAGACTGAAATTACTGACCCAAAAAAAAGAACTTGATTGAAATTATTTCTTCTTTATACAATTATTCTTGTAAGGCTATTTGGTCTGGACTCTGCACTCATATCTTCCATGTCCTACACAATTCTTGTACATGATGATTCCTACTGCATTTTGGACCTTGGTGGTCACTAACGCATTCATTTGTCCCCATTATCTTGTTTTTGGCATGAAAAAAGGTATTCTTCTTTTGAACCTAAAAGTTATATTATCTTGTTTGTTGGTCTGGGAAACCTGGGGGCCATGATGATTTCTTGGAGATTCCAAGCACACCCATCAATATTATAGCTGTTTCATTGGATCTATTGGCCTCAAATATCACGTTCATCCAAATCAGATCTATCAGATTTACAGTAAAACAGCTTGAGTCATGTTGTTTAGCTACAAAATAAAACTCCATGAAATATTATTGCTCAAAGTGGATCAAAGATCTGACCTTGGTTGGCGCACATTGAGGAATTTACAATTCTTTTTGAAGATGAGCATGTGGGTGGGATGACTTGAAATCTTGTGTGTAGGTCAATTACAGGCTGTTAGATTAGCTGTTGGGTGTAGTTAACACTGTGGTGAACGTGGGGATTTAAAATAGTTGCCTACTAAGCATGAAAATAAAGTTTCAACCATAGGTTTTTGCGCGGCGTCCTTGGATTGACTCTAGTTCACTTCACAATTCAAAATCTTTGGTGCGCGAGTCATCTGCGCCCCTTTAAAGTATGCGCTGATCTCATCCCCCACTATTGAATACAATAAATTTACAACCTGACTTTATTTCCTGTCTCTTATTTTTTTTTGGGAACTTTCATGCTTCATCTACCATTAGCCTAACTATAGCTTGAACTAAGGCGCAAGTCTTTCTAGTCATCATGAGCCAAGATTTCATTGAAATCACCCATCACACACCAACCATAGAGGCAAGCATGCTTCTTCCCTCCTACTAGTGTCAGGTAACCCATAGAAACCCGTCAGCAACCATTTCTCATTCCCCTCCTCATTTGTAATCCAAACACTAATATGTCTCTGTGAATAATTCAGCATCTCTGCTTTAATCGACTAGTCCCACAACAGTATTAAACCCCCCTTCTTTCGGCTGGTTCAACCACGAAGCACCCTTCACATTTAAGCCTCTTCTTTAATCTGTCACATTTTTCACTCTTCATCTTAGTCTCTCCATCAGGAAGATTACATAGGGCTTCTTATCCTTTACCATTTGGCAAAGGTCTGGAATTGTTCGAGAGTTTCCAAACTCTCGGCAATTCCAACTAAGTATTTTCATTGTGATTGGTAGGATTGTTTAACAGTCTCCACAAATTTATCTGTTTGTGCCTCCACCACATCACTGCCATTCCTTTTAACCTTTCAACACTCAATATTCTTTTTGATGGAATTAACATAGTTGATAATTCATCCAACTTTCCTATCAACTTCCACATAATATGCACACTTTTAATTGAGAATAGTCCCTTCCTAGATGGACCCCACACAATTTTATCTTTTACATCCATTTTGCTCAAAAGTATGCTAAAAATCTGGTCTGCTTCCTCCTCATTGAATATTCTTCTAATCAGTTCCTCATTCCACTTCCCAGTATGCTACATTATAAGCTCTCTAACCTTTGCCTCTCTTCGGTATCGACACTAGTGATTGTACACTAAAAGTTGTTGGAGGTAGAAAGCCACTTGTGACCCCAAATCTTTATGCTTTTTCAATTACCAACCCTCCATCTTAGACCCTCTTTTAATAAATCCACTACATTCCACACACCCCTCCATATTAGAGAATGTTTGTAACCCAATTTAGCCTCCAGTAGGGACGTTGATCTGAAATATTTCTCTTTATAAATTATGGCTACCAAGCTACTCGATTATTGAATAATCTCCACCTCTGCTTGGCCAACAAGGCCAAATTAAAACTTTCTAGATCCCAAAACCATGCCCTCCTTTCCCTTTTTGCTTTCTCATATTTTTCCAACTTCTCCACTGCACATTGCTTTTTTTTTTTTTTTATTTGTTGATTTCCCCACCAGAATTTTGCAAACATTACACTCATCTCTTTACATAAATTTTTAGGGAGCTTGAACACACTCATGGTGTAGGTTGAAATTGCTTGAAGTACAGCATTTATCAAGATTTCCTTACCTAATGAGGACATAAATGTATTTTTCTAATTGTTAACTTTTTGTCATACTCTCTCCTTTATATATCTAAAATCCTAGCCATGTGATCAGAACAACAAGAGATGAATTACAAGAGCTTCAGTTGGCTCAACAATCTTTAATGAAGAACCAAGGAAGCAATGCAGAAAGAAGTATCCTGAAGTGGAAAAAGCCAAGAGAGAACTATGTAAAGATCAATTGGGATACAACATTGGACCAAAAAGACACGAAGATAGGGTTAGGGATTATCATCAGAGATGAGGAATGGGAAGTATTGGCAGCAATCTATGATCAAAGAAGCAATGTATATCAACTAGCCTTGGCAGAAAGTTATGCCTTTTGGAGAGCAATGGAAGTATGTAGGGATCCCAACTTCAATAAGGTAATATTCGGAGGTGATGCTCAAGCCATTATTAATGCAGTCAATGATGAGAAATAAGAACTCTCCTATTATGGGAGTGTTGTAGAAGATGCAAAGAAACTTTTGAAGAGAAGAAGTGATTGGCAGGTGCAATTTGTATATAGAAGCGTAAATGAGGTAGCACACATTTTAGCAAAGGCAGCTTTATAGGAGTTAGAATCGAGATAGTTCGGATAGAAGAGGCTCCATACTGCATAAAATTTCATCTGGAGAAGGATAAGAATTGTAACGAGTGATATGGTTATAATGAATACAAAGTCTTTTATTAAAAAAAAAAAAATACAAGTATTTTTCGATATTCTCATATATTTCATTTTCAAAAATCGCTCAAATGTAAAACACTTTTCAATTTCAAATATTCAATTTTTTTATATAATCATTACGATTTTTCTAAACTTTTAAACAAAATATAAAAAATAATACAAGTTACAACATTTTCAAATTTAAAAAATATATATTTAAAAATAATTAATTTTATAATATTTTTATTTAACTTTTTATCTTTCATTTCTTGAAATCTAATAAAATATCTTAACTCATACAAATTTATTACTATTTATATACAAATTTATTACTATTTACAGATATTATATTCAAATGAGACCTAAGTCAGTGCACTTCGTTCTACTATGGCTTCCCAGTTTTGTAGCAATCATAGTATAACCTCAGTTTGGTTTTGGAAGTATTCTGATCCCACAATTTGTATTCTGATCGATGTGAATTATTGGGAACAAAACCTGCTTTAAACAAGACATATACAGTAATCAACGAAAGAAGAGACAATGACATCTTCTACAGATCATCCGACCAACTAATCATCATCGAGTTCAAAAATGACATAAATATCAATAAATTATAATTCATAATTTAAAAAATTTATATAAAAAAATAATAATTACATTCATTAATATGCAAGCACCATATAATCATTTTAAAAAAATAAATATATACAGAATCCACATGAAAAAAAATAAAAATAATAATAAATTTTATTATTTTTCAAAATGATTGTACAACACTTATATACTCTACAATTATACGTAATATTACTCTTTTATATATATTTAACATTTTTAAACTACTAAAAAGTCATATAGTGCATTTTATAAGACTCGAAATCTCCCAAATTCCTTACCCAAGAAACTTATAAAATAGATAATTTTTTTTGAATATTTCAAATCTCAAAAAGAGTGCACATAATTTATTTATTTTTTAATAATTTAAGAATATAAAAAGTCATGTGATGGTCAGAAGTATATATAAAGAATAATTTTCTCAAACTATACGTTGGAATAGTTGTTAGTTTAATTGAAAATAAGGTAATTTATATAACAAACTGACCAGTTCCAATATATATGTTACATTATTTTGAAACATATGAATAATAGCTATGAAAATTGACCAACACATAATAATATTAATACAAAGTTATAACAACCCTCTATATACATATTTTTTAAGCTCCTAACATTCCATATATGCTTGTTTCTCATGCTATGACAATGACTAAATTGTTATTTAAACTAATTACAAAAGAAATATAATAAATAAAAATATATTTTGAGAACGAAATTCGAAATTGGTCAGCTTTGAACTATTCAAAGTAAATTACTGTAGTTTTCTCTTCTAGCTATCTAGCAAAGAAATAAATAATGGTATTTTCCCCCCATTTTCTATATTTTCTGCTTAGCAGTCTCAGTAGTGCAATATAAATCATAATATAATCGAGCTCTGGGTTGTTGCTCGAATTTGAAAACTTTAAGTGAGAGAAAAATAGACATATTTAAGTATACCATATCATATAAATATTGTTCATATTCGTACAAATATTACAGACAACATAAAATAAGTATATTCATTTTAAAAAAAAATAAATGAATATAAAATTTATAAAAAAAAAATTTAAATTTTTAATAATAAATTTTATATTTTTTAAAGCGACTATATTATATTTATACACTTTATGAATACACATACTTTTGTTTTAATATTTATGATGACGCAGCACGTCAACGTACACACATATCCTCTTTTGAGTGGTTATGAGTCATGACATGACAATTAATACTATTATGAAAAATAATTTTCCCATCTTTTATTTTAAGGAATTAAGCCTACTGTAGATCTAGACTTTCGTTGGACTGCACCTAGCAAATTAGGCCCATTAACTTGAGAATGTAAATACTGAGTGCAAGGAGTTTCAATTGTGACATATTTTGTTTGGAATTATTAAGCCTGCGTTTGAACGTTGAATTTAGTTAAATTAAGTTAAATTTTTTATAAATAGTGAATTAAGATGGTATTATGAGTTTTGTATAGTCCATCTGAGATAAATTTAAATATGTTTAAATGTTAAGATAAGTTTAGATGTATTTATGAGAAATTGAAAAAAAGTTGTGGATCCCACGTATCCTACGTATAAAGAAGTATTGAATTGAAAAAAGTTATGTATCCCATGTGTAAAGAGGTTTTGAGTTGATATGAGTTTAATAATTTGAGAGTTGGGTGTTTGAATGTTAGATTTTGTTTAAAATTAGACTGAACTGAATTGAACTCAGATGAATTTAACAACCAAACGGAGCCTAAGAGGTATCTGGTTATATTTGAAGGCAAACAGAAGTGAATGCTTGAATCCATGAATCACATAGACCATATAAGAATAACAGCTTGATAAGCATGGAAAACAAAAGAACCAAAAGATCAGAGGAAGAAAGAATAGGATTGTAATATATCTGTACGTGGCAATAGCAGACATTAGATCGATGGAAAAACTCGACCAATACAGTTTTACAGAAGCAGAAAACCATTTTCTTACACAAACTCAAACCGCATAAGAAGCCTTACTGAGTTGTATTTCTCTCCTCTACGGTTAAAAAGGGGGACTGCACGGATCCCTGGCCTTAATTCCCACACTGGCAAACAAGTTTGGCCGCCGAAATCACCCTTTCCGGACATGTCATACTCATGCACTACAACTCTAAGCAAGGCCAGTTCAGGAACAGTCAATGGAAATGTAAACTCTTCATCCCAAACTGGAGTCCAGTCGTCCTCTATTTTCTTTGTTTCCTTCATTAGGGTATCAGCTGGGACTCCTGCTATGCCAACCTGCACTAGAAATCGAGGGATAAATCTACACAACAACTTAGAAAAAAAAAAATCCTCAGGGCTCATATCTTATTGTGCAATGTGCGTGCTTGGCTGTTAACTGCAAGTTGCAGAGTAAGGGGGACCAGGCTTTGCAGGCATAATGTTTGTCATGGTCAGAAACACTGATATACATCCCACAAAATATGAGAGGTTGAGCCTTGGGTGATAAAGCAGTAGGTTGTTTGAAGACAATAGGAACTAGGAAGCATGAGATGAATATTCTATGATGCAGCTAATGCACACAAACTTACCTTGGTGTAAAAATCTGGGGGTGAAAACTGATCGAAGTGTGTCTGTTTAAAATCCAAATGCCATCCATCTCCCATATATACTTTCACCTGTGGGGGATGATGAGTCTTGAGAAAAAAGGAAGAAGTTATCAAGAAAGTGCAGAACTGATTTTAGTCTAACAGGAGCCCACCTTGAAAGTCTTCTTCACTTGCAAATTTGCTTTAGGATCAAACACTTCATTGTTGGGGCCTACTTTCATTAGAAGATCAGGCTTTCTCACATAACCACAACCCCCATTGGATCTAAACATCCCATGCATCAACCATAGATATTTGCCACATCCCTGCAATTGTAGTTGATTTATGACATGACAACTAGTCTACACTGATACTCAGGTAACAAGAATACTGAAGAAGAATTTTGTCCCCCTTGCACTAATCTTACTCGTTTGCTCTAATGCAACTCTGCTGACCAGAAAACATTTGACACCAGGAGAATTGAGGAAAACCTTTACCAAAGCACTAGATGTCTCAATGACCATAAAATTTTAGATTTTTATACAACGATGTCAAAAGGAACAGAAAATCTCTAAAATGAATACCAGTTCAAGAAAATACTCGATGTCTTGCTCTCAATCTAATCACAGGCAATCTTTTGATATTTCCTTTTTTTTTTATAATTATTCCTTTTAGAGATTTTCTGTTCCTTTAGACATCATTGTATTCAAATCGTTGTATTCAAATCACAGGCAATCTTTTGATATTTCAAATATGCTCATTATAGGATAGCACAGATTAGCTAGCAAAGAAGTGAGGACAAAAATTGAAACCTCGAGACATTGAAAGAAAAGTAAACAAGTAATATGATGTGTGCAATTAGAGAAAGAAGAACAATTAACCAAACCTGCATATTAAATGCTACCATTTGAGCCCCATGCGTCCAACCAATTAATGGGTTGTAGTTGGAGGAGTTAAACCGAGTACCCTTGGGGTACACTCTCAGGAAATTGCTCTGGGTAAATCTAAATATCCAGGGGAATTGCTAGCATCAATTTATAAAAACTTCGTGGAAACAACAACAAACAAAAAAAAAAAGTACGAGAGAATTGTTTCGACAGCTTATCCTAGAAATTTGTTTAGTACCTAACAACATCCATTCCATTAGATGAAACAGCCTTTTCAAGTGCTTGTTCACTCAAACTAAGGCGTCTAACTTTGTTGAGTTCAACTTTTAACGCCTCCTTTAGACCACCCTTTGGTTTTCCAGCATGAATAGCAATTAGACACTTGTATGAACATGGACCTGGTGGACGTGAATCATGATCAGAGTCATCATGATCCTCATCATCCTGATTGTGCTGACTTGAATCACTATCACTCTGCAATCGAATTGAGCAAGATTTATATAACTAAAAACCTAATAGGCAGGAAACCAGATAGGAATGAAGTTCTTATGTGGTGAATTTTCTTTCTCAGCGCACCGTATCGTCATCTTGTTCATCAGAATCCTTTCCCTTGAGTGACTTCTCCTTCTTTTCCTTGCTAATCTTAGCTTGAAGAAACTCCTTTGGAGGTTTGGTTGAGATAATAAACCGATACTTCAATTCGTCTGGTGAAGGGAGCTCTTTTAAACATTCAGATTCAGGATAAAACAACATATCTTCAAATGTTTGAGTGATCAACTAAAAAATAAACAATGCAACCATTAGACTATTACTCCAAAAAAGAAAGGTGGTCCTAACTAATAGAAGGAACTGAAAAATACCTGGGCTACTTTAGCCTGAAGATCTACTGTAAGATGGTCCTCAAGAGTTATTATGACAGGGTATGGTGATGAAGAAAATGCATGCTCTCTAATGGATTTCAGGCATTCAATAAGTTCCACCGGAGTTGTCAGGGTCCTACATTTATGAGCGCACACTTTTAAACAAATTAGAAGTGTTATTTGAAAGCATTTTAGAAAAGAAAAACAAAGATCCATGAAAAGGAATGATAAATGCAGTTCCCTCAAATTTCCAATAACTAAAGTTTACTAATTGACTCTCTTCTGCACATCAAGGTAACAAGTATTTACAGCCCATTTCCAAAAAACATAGAAGATTCCCATTAATGCACACAGGCTCAGTCCACTCGAACCCCTTTCAATGAAAATAAGGCAGTCACCTTCCATTTGAAGGTTGACAAGTTACCCCTTTCTGAATCTTTGATCACAAGAAAAAGTATCCCTACATCTACTTTCAAAGCTTCCCCCAAGCTGAAATGCCGGGGGATTATAACCTTCAACCACCATAGAGGCTTTAAAAGACTTAAGGCAGTCACATTCCATTTGAACGTTGACAAGTTACCCCTTTCTGAATCCTTTGATCACAAGAAAAGCATCCCTACATCTACTTTAAAGGCTTCCCCCAAGCTGAAATGCCGGGGATTATAATCCTCAACCACCACAGAGGCTTTAAAAGACTGCCTGCACTTTAATTGGCTTAGACTGCTGAAAGAGCAAGCCGTGAAAATTGAAATTGGAAAAAACCACATCAAATTGAATCTCCAATGATAATGGACATCCAAAGATACAAAAAGAGCGTTAAATTTTCAAACACACCAATGACAGAGCAACTGTGGGAGAATTACAGTGACTTTAAGGAAACTCTGGAACTGCAAGAGAGATTATCAACTCCCACAATCTAATATATTCAGAGTTAGATGTGATTTTCATACCATCCATGATAAACATGAACACCACCGTTTGCATCATTATTCGGCCAAAGATCAAGCTCTACTACTCGTACACCTCTCTTCAATGCCTTTATAATTGGAAGAACACTGCAGTCACTATTGAGTTGGTTACCAGTCAGATATGAATTATGACCAGTATAGATGAAATAATTAGACACTGGAGCTGTCATATCCTGGTGAACCTGAAACGAAAATGAATATATATTTAGTGTCGAACAGCAATGGACTCGATGATAAATTGAAGTTGCTCTTGGTCTCCTAGTAAATAACAAGTCTAAAATCTTAAATGAATGAAGCTTCTTTAGATGTCAAATTTGCAACTAAATTCATCAAGAGAAGTAAATCTTAAAAATATCGAATCTGCTTTTCTAATTATTAACTGGCTCTAGTCGATGTCTTATGACACATTCAAAGACGAAAATTGACTACACACTAAACAACTAATTTAGACCCAATTTCATAATTGGCCTAACTGAACTCTTCTAATTTCTCTCGAGCTCTTACACCAACAGTTCCCTCCTATTTGGTTGCTGAGAAAACACAGGAAACTGCTGCACTTTTGTTCAAAATAAAAAAATAAAAAATAAAAAAAGGTTAGATTTCTTTTTTACAAAATGGAAAACTCCACTAACCCACATGATCACATGATTACACTGATCCCATTTGGAGCAAACAAACTAAACGTCAAAATCCATGTCCTTGTTCCTCGACATCTCCGACCCAAGCTCCCAAACAAACCCCACAGGAAACAAAAGCAGACAAAATAAGAAGTACCTCATCTCCAATAGGCGGATTAAGCTCCATTGAGAACAAGTAATGGTGAAAATCATCAAGGCTGAGAGTGTGTTTCCTGGTGTACTTGGAAATATGGTGCCGTTTCTGCAAGACCTGCTCCACAACCCGCACCGCGTCTGAGATCGACGCGCCGGTCTCACCCTGAACCTCCACCAAGAATCGGTGCAGCTGCTCCTCCGTCATGTAGTTCCCACCCTCGGCGTACTTATTGAACGCTTCCTTCACGTCCGGTGGTGGCTCCGACTCCTTGATCTTAAACTTCCTTGTAAAGCACACGCACATCCTATACGTCCCCATATTGCAGGAAATGAAATCTCTGCCGCGTCCCTCTCAGAAACTCAAAGGCTTTGGATACTTTGCTGGGTGGATCAAAGTCAAAGCTCGAGATACGCAGAGAAAGAGGGAGATGTCGAGGGAGAATGTAAAGGGTCAGGGGTGTGAGATAGTGGGAGAAGATTCTCTTATCTGGGTGGTGTATATATATAAAGAAAGAAAGACCTTTAGGTTCAAATGAAGTTGGTTCAGCTCCCTCTGCGTTGCTGGTGCTTTTGGTTTCTCAGTTTAATCCTTCGACGACTTTCATGTTTCATCTCATTGATCTTTCACACTTCAAGCTTTTTCTTCAACTCAGCGACATTCCACTCTGTCACCCACGCTAGATAACGAGGACGATCTCTGTTGCAGCTCAGCGACATTGATGGAGTCAATCTTCGGGCCAGTTTGCACCTCAAGCTTATCTTAATTCATTTTATCTAATCATTTTAATTTTTTAAAATTTTAATATAAAAATATAATAAATAATCTTAAAATAATAATAATCAAATAATATTATTTTAATTAAAAAATAATATTCTAACAATATTTTATTTAATTTTCAATTTTCATCTCAATTTAATATTCAAACACAACTTTCTTTTTTTTTATTTATTTTTTTTTTGACAAGTTAAGATAACATAGATAAACTAAACGACTATAATGATACAAGATTCAGTAAGATAAGAGTCCCTAACAACCTTTTCAAAATAAACAAAAAGTAACACCAAAATAAAAATAAAAATAAAAATAAAGATAAAACAAAAAGGGGTAAGTCAAAGGGTTGACAACCCAGTCCCACAAGCAGATGCCGCTCAAAAGCGATTTTGACATAGCCTTCATTTTGATATAAATAAAGAAATACTTTAACCATAAAAGAGTATTACAAGAAACTAAATTCATAAATTGATGTGACTTGATACAATAAGTTAAATTGTAAAATTATTTTTAACGTAAAATAAATCTAACAAATCACATAAAATTATATAATCAATTTATAGATTTACTTTTATATAATATAAAAATTCTCATGCAAATATGTTATTGTTGGCTTCCTCGCAAAGAATTTAAAAAAAAAAAATACAAATATTTTTAAGAAACTAGTCAAGTAATTTGGAGCGAGGGAAATATATTTTCACTTTTATGGTATTTAATTTTTACACATTTTTTAAGAAATAATTAGATAAATTTAGACTTTACATTAAAAAATTATTTTTTAATAATGAACTATATTTTTTTAATAGAGTACACAAAGTTTACAGATCTTAAAATTATATCTAGCATTACTTTTTGAAAAGCACCATTAATATTTCTTATGTTTACGAATTAAAAATAGAGATAAACACATAAAATTAGTGTTTAATGATATTTAAAAATTCATTTAAACAATTATAAATTATGTTAGATTTATTTTATATATATATATAGATTTATATCCATTTATATTTCATTTAAGTCTTAAAATTTGATAAAAACTTTAATTCTGATAAAAGAAAAATCAGAGAAAGCTCTAAAGGATGTGGATTAGCATAAAGGAGTCCAACTTTAAGGCTAATTTTGCATCAGAAAGTGACACTATTTTTACGGTAGATTTTTTTTTTTTCTTTTTCTTCTTTTTTATGAAGAAACCCCTGACAAAGTTGAAAATGACATGGCACTACAGCTCCCATCCAATTAATAATTTGCTATTGCTTATGTGGCCTCTCTTGCATCTATATTTGACTACAATTCTTGTGCTTGTCTTTTTTTTTTTGTTTTGGAGAATACGTGGGGTATGGTATCTAAATCATTCATGTTGCTTTCGAAGGGTAACACAATGTGTAAAAGCAATAATACCCTTATAACAGCAAATAATTTGTTAAGATCTTTGATCTCAACACGAACATTACACGAAAAAAAATAAACATAAATAATATTCGTATTCATATACCATTTAATGTTGGTATTGACCACATTTTGGATTTAGTAATTTGATGAATATTATTGACCACAAAAACAAAGGAGTAAGAAAGACTATTCGTCCTTACAATGCAATTAATTCAACACCTAATTGCATGGTAGAGAATAGTGACATGAGAAATGATATTTGCAGTGCTTAGTTTAAGTATATTTACATACGAAATTTATATAGTATAAAACTATACCAGATATTAAACAAGTTGCATTGCATCGGGTTTGTAGATGGCAGATGCAGCACGAGATTCACGTGGAGTACTTTACCAAACAAACAAACAAAAAATGCATTAAAAGGAGACCACAGTCGCAAGTCTTTTATTACACAATTTAAAAGCTCCACATGGGATCTTCCATCCTTATATATCTTTCTTTTATTGAAAATAATTTACATATAATATTTTTTACAATATTTTATACAACTATATTTTAAATTATGAATATTTTTATCTAACATCTTATAAAAACAATATCATTTTACAAAAATATTTTTATTTTATAATATTATTATACAATATGTTATATAATATATTATGAATATATCATTATTCTTCTTTTATTCGTTGATTCCAAAGTCAAATGCACTTGCTTTAGACAACTACAGCAGGAATTACTCTATCATAAGTAATCATGGATTAAAAACTTGGAAATGCTTGAACCACCATGAGAGGTGGTCGCCAGACATTTTTTTTTTTTATTTTTTATATTTTTTTATTTAATGATTAAAAAAGTATTTTTTTTAATGATATTATAAATTTTTTTAAAAAAAAGATATTTAAGGATATAAAAAAATTATTAAAAAAAAAAGACAAATGGCCTTATCGGGAGACTCTCTCGGGCTACACTCTCGGTGGGTGTAACACTATCTTAAAAACTTCTACAGTTTTGTTACACCAAAGCCAATCAGCACACTATTTAAATTTAAAGTGGAACTATTATAATTAAAAAATAATAATTTTTTAATATTATTGATGTGGAAAATTTTTACATCAGCGATGTACTGAAGAGAAATGATCTTTACAGTCATAGAGTGTGCAAGCGTTCTCCACTCCTTTTGGAAAAACTAGGAAAATATGAGATCAACATAAAAAAACTAATTTTTTAATGGCGGACTCTACTCTTTTTCAAAAGGAGTGCACGGCGCTTACACAACACATGATTGTATCTAGCATTACTCTATCCATTTGTGCTAATGTGTTAGCTATTGAAAATGATGAAAATTTTAAAATTCAAACTAAAAAAGAAAATACTGAGAAAATAGAACTACCACTCAATAAATATAATATTGTGCGTAAAATTGTACGTATGTGTAGCACATTAGGGCTTTAATCAAGCCGAGCTGAGCCGGTTTTTGGATTGCCAAGCTTGACACGACTCAAAAAACTCAAGCTCGATATTTTTATCCAATCTTTGTTCAAGTTCGGCTCGGTAAGCTAAGTTTTCAACTCAAGCTCAATCTCGATCCAAAAACGAGTTCGAATCGAGCCAAGCTGGAATTGTTTATTTTTTAATTTTTGATAAAATTTAATAATTAAGAAATTACATAAAAAAATCTAAATTTAATAAAAATTTTACAACTAACAAGTAACAAGTAGCTTTGTTGAATTAGAGAATTGTAAAAACTAATAAATAATTAATATTTAACTAGTTGATATTTATCCATAATAACTATATATTATATGCCTACACACATTACCAATACATATAGATAATATGATAATATATATCAACATTTCATATATGATTTCTACATACTAATATTAAATCTTATGTATTTGGATTGTCATTCCGTATGTATAATATGCATGGCTACGTATAACATTACTCTTTTATTTTAGAGCATTCTCATCTGGTTCCCTATATTTCCCAAATCTCTAAATTTTAGAGAATCAACTTAACTTTATGACACAATAAGCACTCCATCCGGTTCCCTATTTTAAGGTATAAGTTTAGGATGTGAACAGTGACTCCCTATATTTGGAGAGTCACTATTCATCCCTTAAATCAGTTTTTATATATATTTTATAGGGAATAGTTAAAGATGTAGAAATAAAATAGTAGAAATAATAATAAAGAAAGAATAGAAAAATATTATTTTAATAGAATAGAGAAAGAATAAAGAATGTGATGTAGGAGATTTTTTAAAGATGAGTACAATTTAGGAGAAAATTATAGGAAGTATGATTTCTAGCTAAAATTTAGGAAAAATTATAGGAAACTGGATGTGAATGCTCTTAGATTACTATTGCATTGAATTTTACCCTATCTTTCATGAGACTAGAGGTTCCATTTGGATTCAGAGATGAGTTGAGATGATTTATGAATATTAGAATAATATATTGTTAAAATATTATTTTTTGATATTATTATTATTTTGATATTTGAAAAAGTTGAATTGTTTATTATATTTTGTGTAAAAATTTAAAAAAATTGTAATGATGAGATGAGATGAGTTGAGTTAAGGTGGATTTTAAAT